>NC_134152.1:25362500-26745000 GCF_033958435.1 Carettochelys insculpta
TACAATGGGAGGGAAGGAGGGGGAGAAAGAAAAAGCCTGTGGTTGAGGTTTTCCTGTGTTACTATCATTGTAACGTTTATTTAGCCAATCTCCTAACTATGACGTCTGGATCCATGGCTTGCTCAGAATATTTAACACACCCACTAAAGGCTGGAGCTGCAGCGCTACTAGTCCAACCAGTCTATAGCAGTCAGGATAGCTGAAAGGGGTTTTCAATCTGCACCTGCCAAAGATCTCTGTCTGTTTCTCTGTCTCTCCCTCTCTCTCTCTTCTCAAGGCAGATCTGTACCACCCAGCAGACATCAAAGACGGCGCCTGCCTTGCTGAGAAGCGCTCCTGTTTTGCACTGGCTGGTTTTCTTCTATCTCGCTCCCGGTTCTGTGCCATATTTAAGCCTCACGTTGCGGCTGTGTCATCAGACAGTTTTCCAACCCAAACCCGCCCGGAATCCCAGTTTGGAGGCAGCCCCCCCCCCCCCCACGCCTGGATCCTCGCTGAATAGTCATCTCTGCCAACGCCTGGATGCGATGGATGAAGACTCTGGAAGCAGGAGAAGAACTCCATTTCCCAGCCCGTGTTTCTAAACAGTCTGGCGGAGGAGAGGGAAGTGTGTGTCCCGCGGGCTGCATCGCGGGTCAGTTTCAAAGCATGGGAGGCAGCGTTTGCAGCACGACTGAATACTATGGATGATTCTGGCTCCGGCTGAAAGCCTTTTATTTTTAAGCGGGTTTTTATGAATTATTATTATTATTATTATTATTATTATTATTATTCACCTCTTTTCCCCTTACCCAATCGGAGCTTCAGATGTTGACTTCTCTCCATTCATCCCTTGTCTTTCCTGTTGCCCACTAATAAATCATAAAGAAAATGAAATTGGGGACAGATGGGCTCAGCCGCTGACCCTCGCCTGGCTTTGTTTGCCTCGTGAGCCGTGGAGACGTGGAGCCCGCGCTCCGGTGGGGGTGGGAGTTTTGTTTGGGTTTTTGTTTTTTGTTTTTTTTTTTAATTGCCAACTCCTGGATGAGACTCGGCCGAGAGGATCGAGGAGCTGTTTATTGTTTTCGGATCCCTCTATGGAGATAACTTTCTACGCTCGCTGCTTTGATTTGTTCACCAAGAGACAGGAGAGAAGGAAGAAGAAAAAAAAAAGCAGCCACACAGACCGCAGCGAGACTCGAGCTTTTCCCCTGAAAAGGCTCCTTTAAATATTTAAATTACCCCCTCGCCTCCCCCCCTTTATAATTTATTAGCCGTACCCTTGACCATGAAGACGATCTTAGTCCGGAAATTCAGGGTGCTGATCCTGATGGTGTTTTTGGTCGCCTGCACCATGCACATCATGATCGATTTGCTGCCCAAGCTGGAGAAGCGAGCGGCCAGGCCGGAGGGCCAGGCGGGCTGCTCCTGCGCTCACCCCCCGAGCGAGGAGGCGCCGGGCTGGGGGAAGCCGCGGGCCAAGAGCGCCTCGGAAGCCGGCTGGCCTAACAAGCACACGCTGCGCATCCTGCAGGACTTCAGCAGCGACCCCAGCTCCAACCTCAGCTCCCACTCGCTGGAGAAGCTCAGCGGCGCCTCGGAGAAAGCCGAAGCTTTCAAGAGACTGGAGCAACATGCCCGGAGCCAGGAGGTGGCTCATAAGCCGCTCATGCCGGAGGGGAGCCTGGGCTCGCAGCCCGTGGGGAAGGGCTACTCCAAGCTGGCGGCGCTTTTCGAGCAGCCCCTCTACCAAATTGCCACCCCGGAGCTGGCCGAGGAGGACGTCTTGTTTAATGTCAACAGCGACATCCGATTTAACCCGAAAGCGGCCGAGAACCAGGACTGGTGAGTAGGAACCAGGCTGGCGCGCTGCTCCGCCAGGCTGGGGTCCCCAGCGGGCTGTCACTGGACTCCAAGGGGGGTCATGCCGTCGGCAGGAGGCTCAGCCCCCGCGGCTAGTCAGCGCAGGGCAGGAGAGCAGACTTCTCTCCCCACCACCCAGCAGCAGCTGCAGGGTATTTGGGTTATGTCCATGTGGCATTACCCTGAGACTAGGTAGGATAATGATCTGGTGAGAGGTAACTTCTCAGTTTGCTCACGGTAAAATTAATGGATGCGATAGCCACTGGGGTGGCGAATGGATCCGTGCTCCTCTTCTCAATGGCAGTAAATTAAAATATACATACGCACACTGCTTGCACTCAGGGTTTCAAAGGGCAGTGCAGCTCCCTTACATTTTACTGTTCAAAAAAGAAAATTACAGCTCTTCCCTGAATGCGGAATTGTAAGTAAGAAAAGCAGCTGCTGTGTAATAGCTGTACTGAATTTATTTTAAAATAGAACCACATATCATTTAAGAAGCACTTTTGTTTCTTATTAACACCCCAGCGAGCAAATAAATATGTTCAGTAGAAAACAGAGACTATTTGTGGTGGTGGCATTTTGTAGGCTTCCAAATATGTCAAAACTGGTAGCTGGAAATAAAAGTAATATGTTTTGTGTCGGTAAACAAATGTGGGTTCTAACAAGTCATTTACAAGTCTGGGGCAACAGCTATGTCAGATAGAATGAAAGCTTCCGTGATATAATTCAGGTGTCACCAAAGCGATAAGAAAATAACACGTTGGAACTAGGCTTGTTATTTTCCCCCAAGCCAACAAATATAGAACACAAGACAGAGCAGTAAAATATTAACTTCTCTCAGAAGCAGAGAGATGGACTTCAAAGGTCATAACATAGTCCATAATATCCAGGTATAAACTGGATTTCAACCTTCAGGGTCTGACTTTTGACACAACATTTTTTCTGCTGAATTATTTTTGACATTCCAAATCCCAGTGCTTCTGTCTTTAACTTTTAATGCATTGGGTTTCATCTATGAATTGACTGCCCACTGCTTAGAAACTTGAATGGATGAAAAATCAAAAGGTCTGTCTTTAATACAACAGCACCCTCTTTCAAACCCAGTGACACAGTAATGTTTAAACAGCTTCATTGTGCCATGCAAAAGCTCTGTCAAGCGATGTGGAGCAACCAGCCTGGATTTGAATCTTTAATGATATATGCAAATGTTTTCATTTTTGACACCAAGCTTACAGTAATGTATCACAATTAAAACCAAATTTAAAGTTCAGTAGTTTAAGATAGCTTCCAGATTCTCTGCAAAATCTCTGTCATTAGCATATGACAACAATGTGTGACATGTATTTTAATGATGACTAAAGATATAATTGACCCCTGCAATCAAAGCATGTGATAGCAATGTAATCTCCAATACAACTGCTGCTCTACTTGTTCCTATTAGTTATTGCTCCCAAGATTTAAACAATTAAAATCAAATTTAATATTAATTCATAAAGTTGTTTGTTATAACAATTGCTTAAAGCTAAGCAAGCTTTCTTGCAAACATGGGCTATAGAATTTGGATGTAGGACGTAGTCAAAAGTCATTTCACTTCCTTTGAGCCCATAGGAATAATAATGCAAAGAAAAATATGAAAGTACAATATCTGAATGTAACATCACAATTATCAAATAATTTCAGGACATAGTCATTGTTAAATAAAGATGTGGGATAACATTTATATTTTTGTCTCAAATGTGTCCATGTTGTTTTTGACAGGTCTAAAATAAATTTAAAAATGGATTTTTTTTACATAGCACCCTCGATGAAAAAATAAAATATACTACAACCACCTCAAATTCAATCAACAACCTTTTAGAGCTTTAGAATAGCTATATGCAATATAACACTGAGTTAAAAAATTTTATAAGGATCTGATCCAATGTCTATTGGAGTCAATGGGATCTATGCCACTGACTTCAATGGTCTTTGGATCAAACACTAATAATTTAGGTCATAACTCTGTTCCCACTGAGGTCAAGGACAAAGCTCCCCATAGCTTCACTGAAAGTGGAAGCAGGCCTGTAATCCACAGCAGGGACAAATTGAAACCCTTCTCTCACATCTATGTTGTTTGCTTTTCGCATCATTGCGTTTCAGAGCCTTCTTTTAAGTTACTCAATGGAGAACTGGGAGATAAAAAATACTAATACTTCTCTCTCTCTCTGCTTTTTTGTGGTAGGCAAAATGAAGGTAATGAAGATGAAGAATTTTTACCCACTGGAGAAACTTCTGTAGATTCCTATCCAAACTGGTTAAAATTCCACGTTGGTATTAATCGATATGAGTTGTATTCCAGACACAATCCTGCAATTGAGGCTTTGCTGCACGACCTGGTCTCCCAGAAGATAACCAGTGTTGGTAGGTTCAGATACATAGTTTTATGACTGTTTACTTATTCAAGACCTTGTTTCTGTCTTACATTAATGACTATTTTCCATCACTTATATTTGATGTTCATAAAATCTTGCCTCCTAGCAACATTAAAGCCTGCACTTATTTTTCTTCAAAAACAACAGCGAATCCTGTGGCACCTTAGAGATTAACAAATTTATTACCTCATGGGCTTTTGTGGGTAGAAACCCACTTCATCAGGCAGGTTGGAGTAGAAATTACAAAGGCTTTAGAAAGATATATTGCCAGTTCCATGTGCCATGAATATTTGAGAAGCTGATTGTTCTGCTGTGGATGCTAGCAAGATTGTAGCTACAAAGCGTATTAGGTCAGATTCATCCCTGAGTTAATCCTGTTGACTTCTGAGAGTTTACAGTTACAACACGGTTGAAAGTTGCTCATTAAACTGTAAGAAACAGGTTGAGTTTTTCAAAAGTCTGATTTTTTGTATATGACATTTCTCAACAAAGAATTTGGTGTTAAAATAATTGGGGTGGGAAGTGGGCAGGGAGGGGAGAATGCTGCGCAACATCTTCACCTAAAGAAGTCATTTGACGAATGAAGCAGTGTCTCTATAAATCTTAATAACAGAGTTAGTTTGTTTGTCTGTATTCTAACAAAACATACCAGCAGTCATGTAGTGCTTTAAAGACTAACAAAATAATTTATTAGGGATGAGCTTTTGTGGGACAGACCCACTTCTTCAGATCAACAGCATTTCCGGTACGGACTGACAGTTATATAGTACTGAGGTCCAAAAAAGTGAAATAAAAACCAACAAATCAGATGCATGGAGCTGAAGTTGGGGGGGAAGTAGGGGGAGATAGTGAGTGTCTTGGCTGAGATCATTACGAATACCAAAGGAAGGGAAACAGTCCTGGTAATGTATGAGATAATTGCTATCTTTACTGAGACCGAGTGGTAATGTATTAAATTTGAGAAGGAACTCCTGTTCACACATCTCCCTTTGTAATCTGCTGTTAAAGTCTCTTTGTTGTAGGACGCATATTTTCAGATCTTGAACAGAATGGCTCACTCCATTGAAATGCTCACTGACAGGTTTATGGTTATTAAGATTCCTAATGTCTGGTCTGTGCCCATTCATTCTTTGGCAAAGTGTTTGCCCTGTTTGTCCCATATCCATAGTAGAGGAGCATTGTCAGTCTGCCTTGTGCTCCAGTATTGCTGTAGATTTAAGCTCCAGAGCTGCAGTTTTTGTGCATCCAGATCTATCACTGATTTCAAAGAGACTGAAACAAGCATCAGGATAACTGGATGGCGTCTTTAGTTCAACTCTGTTTATTCTGTTTATAAACCCATGTCTCAGATACTACTACGCTGACCATTCTGGATATTTAATGGCCCGGAACACATGGAAATATTTGCTAGGGAATCGATTAATGTTAGTTTTAGGTGCTCTTGAATTCAGCTTTATAGTTAAAACAAAACAAAACAAAAGGGGGCCTTGGCATTCTGAACCAGGCAATGTAATTTTATTTCTGGTGGTTGACAATTGTAATTTGTCTAGTCGTTTTTATGTGCTTCAAGGCACATACAGAATTAAGCAATTTCTATTAAATACCAACTCCTGAAGCACTCCTCACCTTTTCAAAAGGATGAAATTGTAGAAGCTGTACAAAACTGCTGCTAATCAATATCTCAGCTACCAGATAAGGTCACTGGGCTTTCACTCCGCAGCTTTATTCAGTAAAGAGCCTCATTGGCTTCCATGTGAATTTTGCCCGGGTAAATCAGCACCGCTAGGCCAAATGCTTATGTTTTCCATCTCACGAACCATAGTTTTTCTCCAAACAGTGCTATAAGAAAGGTGAATCCTTGATCCAAAGGAGAGATTGATTTACCTAGTCATGATAGCAGGAGCGACGATTTGGGGAAGGCCACGTGGATGGAATTCAATCCTATGCAGAGAGACATAAGTGGAATTTAATAGTGTGTAGACCTTGTGCTCTGCTTAGTGGGGAATTTCACCCAAAGAGAGCAGCTTTCCAACCATGAGGCCTTAACAGGATGTCCAGATTCAATGTACTGAACGATCAAATTGACAGATGCATAAACAATTGCCAGTGGCATGAGCCTGTGTGCTGGTCTTCTGCTCCACCTCTAGAACGTGAGTGTGTTAAGGAGCTCAGGTTAGAGAACCGTGCACTGTATGCGCCCTCTTTAGATAACATCTAACGTAATGAAAATAGTGGTCATTGTCTACAGTCAGTGGAATACATTCTAGGTCACTTTTACTGGCTTGTTGTGGGGAATGTAAGTCCCTTTCCCTGATCCGCTCACTCAGTCAGGAATGATGTACAGAATATTCATCTTGCATTTGGACTGCAGGATGAGGAGAGCTCCTTATTAAGTTGCTTTTAGGCATTTCTCATTTAACTACCGGGAGAAAGTAGAGAAAGCGATGTAAAACTGTGCCACCTCTTAGTCCTCCCATACTCCTGAGAATGGTGATATCACCTTGCAGAACTTCAGGGCAACAATTTTGCTTACCCCCAGGTGCTTGAAGACTTTGCACGTGAAACACTTGGCCAGCTGGATTTTGATTTGCTCTAAGGCCATGTCTACACTAGAGGGTTTTGTTGACAAAACTGGAGTTCTGGGAGCATCCAGATTCCCAAGGCATTCTGTCAACAGCATATCACCAGAATGCAGCATGTCTGTTGATGGTCTTATCCCATTCCCCACAGGGCATAATGCCAGTCTGGACATTCCGAGGGGCCCTCTGTCGACAGACGGCTTCTGGGACACTGGGCAGCCCTGTCTGCTGTGCTTTCAGTTGACCGTTTTGTTGAGAGAGTGGCCAGACAGTCCAGCCGCTCTCTGTCGACGGAGCAGATTTCTCTTACAATCTGCTTCACAATTTGGACAAGATCTGTCGACAGAAGTTTGGTCAGAAATATCCTCCTACAGAAACTTCTGTTGACAGATTGGTGTAATCTAGACATAGCCTAAGAGTATCATTTATCTCTCCACGTGCATCTGGACTATAGTGGCCTTTCATATTGCACTGATGAATAGCCAAGCTTCGAAATGTACTGAAATATAGTTATTTCTCCAAGTTATAAATACAGAGTATGTTGCTTGTACAGAGGAATACCATGGCTTGCAGCATGCTCAGATGTGAACATTATGTAATGCTTATCCATAGATGATAAAATATAACCTTATTTACTTCATAGATAGTAATTTGGCTTGTGAATGAAGGAGGAGAGCTTACTTCTGTCCTGTCAACTGACTCTCTCTGTGCTCTTGGACATGTTGCTTAATCTCCCTTTGCCTCAGCTCCTATAAGCAAAATGTTTATAAAAAATTACAAGTGAAAAATTCCAGCCCTGATGGTGCCAGTGGAAAGTTTGCCATTGACTTCACTGGGGTCTTGATTTCCGCCCCCCCCCATATTTCTTGTAGGTAGTGGCACTAACAGCCACCATGGGCCTGGGAACAAGGTGGGAGCGGGGCCAGGCTCCCCACTCTTGGAAGGGTGGAAGGGGCAGGGCCTAGGGCAATCAGCCCTGCCCCCATCTCACGTGCCCTCAGCTGCAGTGGCCAGAGCTCTGGGCCATTTTGGAAGGCTGGCCCTGGGGCAACTGTCCTCTTTGTCAGCTCCCGCCCACATGTCTTGTAAAGCCTTAATTAATTAATTAAGGATTTGTTAGGGCTTTGAGATCCTCAGGGTAAAGTGCTACATATGCCCAAAATCATATTTATTGTACTAGGTGTTTTGTATGGGATATTTTGTTACATATTTGTACAGTGTTTTGCACGATAGGGTTGTGGCCTCAAGATGTGGCTTCAGTAAAATTCTAAATAAGAGTAATTTACATGTGGCACTTTGGACATAAAAACATACTAAACAATGCACGTCATTGGATAGTGCTCCTTAATCACAGAAGTGAATGGAAAAATAGGAAAATATCAAGAGGCCGTAAAAATAGATTTAAGGTAACCCTTCAAAATGAGCTGATAAAATCAGGGGCCTAATTCTGGTTAGAGGGCTGCCTGCATCAGGATGGTAGAATCAAGATGCCCAAATCGCTACCAGCACAAGTCATGTGTGTTGCTCAGTGAAAGGGTTATAGCAAGGCTTGAAGGAAAAAAAAAAAACTTCTTTATAGTTTTAATATTTTTGTTGAAGAGTGCAGTATGTTTTGCTTTTCATTGCAAATTCTTAAGGCTTTTTAATATACATGTATAAACATCTCATTTTTCACATTTAGTGCATAGAACTTTTGAATGGACGAATAAAGTCTGACTTGTGTTATCAAAGAACACGAATGATCACTAGGTTGCCTTTCATGATCCTGCCCATATTCCAGGTTAATTTGTATGCTTCCTTCGGTGGTTTAGTTTTGAAAGAGAGCTAAGAAGATGACTACTAGGCTAAAAGTATCTGAGAATACTGCCTGAGAATCACCATTTTCTTTTGACGTTCAGTGCAATTAGATGGATAGAATCCTAGAAGTTAAATGCAAAAGTCCTATTAGCATATTCAGTCTTTTTCGTACAAGAAATATTGTCTTCAGCAGGTTTTCTAATATTTGGGTATGCTCTGTATAGGTTTTACTGGGCTTATGTGGTGTTGATATTGTTTGCAACCTGAATTGTTGCTAAACTGCCATCTTAGGCAAGTCAAAAGTATCTGCTTAATTTTATTAACTAAGAAGTGGCATGTCCAAATGAAACAAACAAGCAGTTATAGAGCACTTTAAAGACTAACAAAATAATTTATTAGGTGATGGATAAATTATTTTGTTAGTCTTTAAATTGTTATATGACTGCTTGTTTGTTTTGTTAGAATACAGACTAACATGGCTATCTGTTTGTTACATGTCCAAATAGACCACTGGATCAATCAAAATTGCTTGCAAGATTCTGTCACCCATACATAAAATGAAAATGGCGAGAGAAGCAATTACTGCATAGTTCACAAGAGCACAGAGCATTAAGATGACATTTCCAGGGGGTTAAAGTTTAAATGGAACAAATCCATTGATGGTGGCACTATGGAAAATGGAACACGGACATTTCAAATAGCTCCCACAGTGACATCCAGAGGTGGCCTTGAAAAGCACAGGGTTAAAGCTACCTTAAAGACAAATATATATTCAAAGTCCTACATATCAGTATTCTGTTCAGTGCAAAAGGCCAAAGAGTGCTCTCATTTAATCCAACGCAAAACTTCTGGTGACTTAAAAGGAACAGGACTTGTGCCTAAACATTAATATAATCTGTTGAATATTGAAACCCAGATATCCAAAAAGGTGGATGCATATATGCAGGCACAACTGCACACCTCCTTTGCATTCAGAACTACCCTTATTGCCCACACAAATGACTGTAATTTGCCTTTCTCTTGCCCACTTGCATGTGTAGCATCACAGCAGCAGCATGAGCAGTTTAACTAGAAGTGCAGTATGGCATACATCAATGTGTCTCAATCTTTTTTTATGAAGCACCCCTTTAAAAAAAACATCATAAATACCCACGGTAGCTACGATTTGCAGACACACAATTTTTATTTCTACTGTTGCAACACCCAACTTAATCGTAATTGATTGGTTGGAAGAAATTTCCATCATACTTATGGGCTACGTCTACACGTGCACGCTACATCGAAATAGCTTATTTCGATGTAGCGACATCAAAATAGTCTATTTCAATGAATAACGTCTACACGTCCTCCAGGGCTGGCAACGTCGACGTTCAACTTTGAAGTAGGGCGCTATTCCCATCCACTCATGGGGTTAGCAACTTCGACGTCTCGCCACCTAACGTCGATTTCAACTTCGAAATAGCGCCCAACACGTGTAGCCGTGACAGGCGCTATTTCGAAGTTGGCGCCGCTACTTCGAAGTAGCGTGCACGTGTAGACACAGCCATGATCATACAAAAAGGATAAATAAAAAAAATTAGATGAACATAAATAAGTCCAATTTTTATGAATATAAAAAGGTTGAGAAACATTGAGTTAATGCATCCTCTGGAAAAGCTCTGTGTACCCTCAGGGGTACATGTGCTCCTCATTGAGAAACACTGGCATAGAGCAGCTTGATGCATCCCTTCAGTAGCTGAGGGCCTGATCTTGCTCCCATTAAAATCAACATGAGTTTTGCCACTGGCTTGCATGTGAGCAAATCAACTTCTGTTGAGGATTTTTTTTTTTTTAATTCCCTGGTTGAAAGGCCTTGGGAACATTACCTGATTCAGTTCATTTCTAAAGTCTATGATGCATTCAATTTGTGCAGGCAATAATTAGAAAGCTAGAGCACAAAATTACTGATGTGGTAGATAAACGGTACAATTAACGAAGGTAGACACTAGCTAAACAGCAAAATAAAAGACAGTGTTCTGAATACTGAACCAAGATCCTGGTTCTCAATAAAATGATAAATATCTTGTTAAAAGGCAAGAAAAGAACATTGAGAAAACATGATGAAATTTAGCATCACTGATTTATTGTATGAAAAAAACCAATGCATCCACCGAGAATCAGCAGACTGATTAAATTTACAGGCCCGACTGGGGATGCGTGGGGGCGAAGACCTTAAAAATGTATGACGAAGACTCTGGAATTTTTACCAGATCTTTCTGTCTTTTAAATCTGCCTTTATCATCTTGAAAACCTTTAAAAATTATTTAACAGCAGTGGCTGAGCAACAACAAGTTAATAAGCGATTGGGGCTTGAATTTGTTTTGAAATTTGTTGCTTATGACAGCTGGTATGAATACAAGCATCTAGGTGGTGCTGACTGCTGTCTGCTCGTGAGGTTGACCTGTTTAAGTTAGACTTAGGTCTGATTTACAGAGTTGGAATCTAGGTGGATTTAGATGTTGATTTGAAATTTCCCCAATTTCGGTATTGTCACTTCACAAATTTTCCCTCAGTCCCGCCTCTCTCATATGTCTGCAGCACAAAAATACATGGAATCAGTGACACTAGAGCTATTTTTAGGATGGGGTTACTGAGTTGAATCTGCCTCTACACCTGTTTGAGTCCCCCACCGTCACATGTAAGGTTGACAACTCCCCTGGACTGGACACTAAAGCCTGGAGGGCTTTAACCTAGGTTCAATGGGGACAGGGGAGCAAAGCCCACAGGTAAGTGGAGAAGATGGAGACCTAGGAGATGGGTCAGAAATGGGAGGGAGCACAGGCTATAATGGCAGAGAAAAAGGAGGGTCAGGGCAAAACTGGGAGGCAAGATCAAACCAATATCTTAGATGCCTATATACACATGCAAGAAGTATGGGTAATAAGCAGGAAGAACTGGCAGTGCTAATAAATAAATACAACTCTGACATTGTTGGCATCACAGAAACTTGGTGGGATAATACACGTGATTGGAATGTTGGTATGGAAGGGTACAGCTTGCTCAGCAAGGATAGACGGGGGAAAGGGAGGAGGTGTTGCCTTGTATATTAAAAATGTACACACTTGGACTGAGGTGGAGATGGACATAGGAAAAGGATGTGTTGCGAGCCTCTGGATTAAGCTAAAAGGGGTAAAAATCAAGGGTGATGTCCTGCTAGGACTCTACTACAGGCCACCTACCCAGATGGAAGAGGTGGATGAGGCTTTTTTTGAACAACCAACAAAGTCATCCAAGGCCCAGGATTCGGTGGTGATGGGGACTTCAATTATCCAGATATATGTTGGGAAACTAACACAGCGACACATAGACTGTCCGATAAGTTCTTGGACTGCATTGGAGACTTTTTATTTCAGAAGGTTGAAAAACTTACTGGCGGGGGAAGCTGTCCTAGATTTTATTTTAACAAATAGGGAAGAACTGATTGAGAATCTGAAGGTGGAAGGCAGCTTGGGTGAAAGTGATCATGAAATCATAGAGTTCACAATTTTAAGGAAGGGTAGAAGGGAGAACAGCAAAATAGAGACAATGGATTTCAGGAAGGCGAATTTTGGTAAACTCAGCTGGCATGTTGGGTCTACCAGGTGGGAAGCAAGACCGAGGGGAAAAGCAACGGAGGAGAGTTGGCAGTTTTTCAAAGGGACATTATTAAGGGCCCAAAAGCAAGCTATTCCTCTCCTTAGGACAGATAGAAAATATTGCAAAAGACCACCTTGGCTTAACCAGGAGGTCTTGCGGGATCTCAAAATAAAAAAGGAATCATATAAAAAATGGAAACAAGGACAAATTACGAAGGATGAATATAGGCAAACAACACAGGAATGCAGGGGCAAGATTAGAAAGGCAAAGGCACAAAATGAGCTCAAATTAGCTACAGGCATAAAGGGAAGCAAGAAGACTTTTTATAAATACATTAAAAGCAAGAAGAAGACCAAGGATAGGGTAGGCCCATTGCTCAGTGAGGAGGGAGAAACAGTAACGGGAAACTTGGAAATGGCAGAGATGCTTAATGACTTCTTTGTTTTGGTCTTCACTGAGAAGTCTGAAGAAGGAATGCCCAACATAGTGAATGCTAGTGGGAAAGGGGTAGGTTTAGAGGCCGCTGAGATGGGAAAGTAGAGGGCTCTACATGCTGCCCTCACCAACAGGCGCCATCCCCATACCTCCCATTGGCCGGGAATGAAGAACCACAGTCAAGTGGGTGCTGCTGGGGCAATGCCTGCAGGCAAGGGCAGTGCATGGAGTTGCCTACGTCCACCCCTCCTGAGAGCTGCTGCTGGATGTGCCGGACAGAAGCAACATGGGACCAGGGCAGGCGGGGAAGCTGCACTAGTCCCACTGTGCTACTGACTGGAAACTGCCTGAGACAAGTAGTGCCTGAATTGAGCCCACAGCCCAAATCCCTCCTGCACCCAAACCCCTGCCCTGATCCCTCTCCCACTCCAACCCCCTGCCCTGAACCCCTTCCCACACCCAGCCACCTGCCCTGAACTTCCTCCCACACCCCAAGCCTGCTTCCACATCCCAAGCCTTTGCCTGAGCCGTACTTCCATTGCCTGCCTTATAATTTCCCTATTCAGCTGTGACCCTTGTGCCAAAAAGTTTGCTCACCACTTTGTTGAGAGACAATGTTAAGGCTGGGGTATATTAACCTTTAGCTTTCAGTTTCTTTGGCAATTTGAATTGCTTGAAGATTAAATATAATCTTTGTCTTGGAATTTCCTTTTATTGTTAGATAAATATGTCCAAGAATTGTTGGACAAGAGTTTCACTTAAGACATATTATGTAGCGTCAGCAAGTTTTTAAAAACTTTTCCAGTGCAGCTCATAGTCTGTAACTTAAAGACATATTCAGACACTTTTAAAAACGCGGATTTATGACACTAGCTGGAAGACACCTTTGGAGTCAGAGCAGTCTTACATTTTAAGGCCTTCTTAGGAACGTCTTAGTATGCTCATCATAGCTGTGACAGGCTGTAATGGCTTAGTGTCATTATGTGCTTTTATTCTGAATACTGTAGTGTCTAATCCCATGTATTTTAAATCCTTACGACATTTTTATTTGGGCAGCAGCTGAAGTCTCAAGGGCATTTCCAAACAAGCAAACAAAGCTTTAACATGATGGGACTCTTATTATTTGGTATAATAGACAAAGAAACACGTTTGAACTGAGAAACATAAGTGGAAAGTAGAATTCTCCTTGTCTGATTCATGTATGTGAGAAACAGAAAAGAAGCCAGCAAGCAAGCTAGATATGAAAGGGAGGAGAAAAAACCTCTAGGCCTAATGTTCAGACAGAGTCTCCATGCATTTGTGAGCCCTGTCGTAGACACACAGTGCCACTCACACACATGCAAATGAAGGTTTTTGCATGCACCCGGTCCCAGAATTATGAACACATGTCACTTTCTGCTGGGTCAAGACCTTAGCCTGAAAGTACAATGGATTCAAACCATTCCTCATTCTTATCTGTGACATGCCATGCACTACTGTATAGCTTTATAATTAGTGTTCATGAGCCTCACTTTTGCATATGTAAGTAGGCACCGAGATGTCTAGCCTTTGGGTTACAGTTGTTGGGAGCCAGAGTAAGGGGCAGTGTAGTGTGCATAGCACAATCCCCCAGAAGCAAGAGAAGTGTGTGGTTGGTGTATCACCCTCACTGAGTGTGTATCATATGTCCATCTAACTGGCTGTGCTGTGAGTCAGGAAGTCCTCCCATGTAAACCCAACAATGGCACAAAACTCCAGCTGCCCTTGTGCACCAGAGTTGCTACTGCAATCAATTCAGGTTGTACAGGCAATAATCTGAGGATGCCATGACCAGCAGGTCATGTACACGTGACAAGTTAGAGCCATTTTCCATGAACCTTTCATTAAGTTTTACCCATTTTACTTGCTAAAGTCATTGCCCACTGAGGCTGCTAGCCAAAAAACAATCTGTTGTTCTTCTTTCACATGCTGGGACTCCTAGTAAACTTACCAGCGGATATTGTGAAGACCAGGACTTTAACAGGGTTAAAACAAAGAGCTAGATAAATTCATGGAGATTAGATCCATCGATGGCTATTAGCTAGTGTGGGCAGTTGTGGTGCCCCTAGCCTGTTTGTCACAAGCTGGAAATAGATGACAGGGAAGGGATCACTGTTCTGTTCATTCCTCTGGGACACCTGACATTAAATCCTGTCAGCAGACAGGATACTGGGCTAGATGGACCTTTGGCCTGACCCGATATGGCCGTTCTTATGTTCTTATATCAAAGGGTCTTTCAAGCTGTGAGCTTAGAAACTGGTGTGAGGAAACCGCCTCTTTTTCTGCCATCTCTGCATCCTTTTGGTCTTAAATAATCTCCCTTTTCCAATTGATGCTGTGGCTACATAGCTCTCAGTGAAATTAATGGTTGTATCAGGTCCAGGTCATGCCAGATGTAGGACCCCAGAGTTTTGTAATTGGAGTGTTCTGTTGAAATGGGGCAAAATCAGCTTTCTGTGGAGGGATATGAAACTGGAGACTGCTTTTCAAACTCTGATTCTGCTTTGGGCATATCTTTCCATCGTGTATTTGATGCCTTTTTCACAGCCTCCTGGGGACTATTTATATGTCTGGTATTAGATTTAGTTAATTAAATATTATTTTTTAAAGAGATAAAGTTTGGAATAAATACTATTTGTTTGCAAATACATGGCTATGTGGTGCCATTGATTTATAAACAGAAATCCTCATTAAAATCCACAGGGAGTTCCGATCCACAATTGATGTCTAAACACTGCTCCCTGAATGAAAATCTAAATCATTCAGGAATTACTAAGGCAAAACACTCTCTGATTATAATGGAAATAAGGGGTGCAGGAACTGGCCCCACATTTGTAGGTGTAGTAAAAAGATCAGCCGGTGTAAGTCCAGGTAGCTTCACTAATGGCAAAGCAGACATATATTTACATCAGTGGAGGATCTAAGCTTAAGGAAGCAATTCTGATCTCTGTTACCAGTGACACTATTGGTCTAAATAACAAGAAGTCTTGTGGCACCTTATAGATTAACAGATATTTTGGAGCATAAACTTTTGTGGGCAAAGACCCGCTTCGTCAGATGCATCTGACAAAGTGGATCTTTGCCCACGAAAGCTTATGCTCCAAATTCTTTTCGTCTATAAGGTGCCACAGGACTTCTTGTTGTTTTTGAAGACACAGACTAACACGGCTACCTCTCTGATATTGGCCTCAGTGAAGGTACTCAATGACATTAATACTTGGTCGAGCCGTAAGTGCAAGGGACTGGACTAGATGACCTCTTGAGGTCCCTTCGAGTCCTATGATTCTGTGATTCTGGATTTAAGCCAACCTATGTGAAAATAAAACTTGATCAATGAGAGTCACAACTGCGATCCAATTCTGTATCAGTTACACTCTTCTGACAAAGAAAATGCGATGGAGGCGTAGCTCAAACAGCCTGGTGTTAGGTGAACCCGGGTGGTGTAAGGGTGAGGTAGTTAATTATATACTACCTGTTCTTGACCAATCAGGAGAGATAACAACCTAGGCACATAGCAGAGCTGTTAATAGAGCAAGCTGTGCTCCAGTGATTCTGAGATGTTACTGAATGCACATACTATAGCAGCCTGAGGCTGCTCTAATTTATGCTAGGGGCTGAATGGCTATAGCTGTCCCCAGGATTCAGGGTGTTTGTGGGTGGAAAACTGTCCCTTCAGGTATACATGAGGCTCTAACCAACTCTGTGCAGTGGAATGAGCCTAATCTGTGAAAACTGCATGTTTCTGTATACTTGTTCAATGTGAGTTGTTCAATATCCTTCATTTCGAATTATTTATTTTTTCCGTTGGGACAGCCATGTAATGAAATAGAAAGCAGGGGTCAGCAAAATAGCAATGCAGGAGGGATTTTCTTCTGCAGGACAAGTAATTAAACTGACCAGATTTGCATAGCATTTTGTTGCAAAAATACACGGATTACAAGCACTGAAAGAGAGCTGGTGACCCATCCATAATAAGGCACAGAGAGGAGTAATTAATAGGACTTGTAGCTAATGCTAGTGGTTAGGGAAAGCAAATGTAGAGATTGGACAGGTCAAATGAGGCTAGCTCCAAGGCAAAATTTATGAAAGAGAAAACATGGCGTTTTCCATAGTTCTTAAATTTATACCTTTTTTTGTCTGATTTCTAAGGAAGGGGATTATCTGATCAGTCAGAGGAAGCATTAAAAAAGCCTAAATTGAACATACTGCCATGAGTGACATGACCATCACTACACAATGCAGAAGTGAATTAAAGAGCTTGAGTGTAGGTCATTTCATTTACTCAAAGTGGTTTTGGCTGGTGGAAGTGAACAGATGGTTTGCTGAAGCATATATTTACCTCCCTTGACTAACCCTATCATCAGATAAGATGCGCTCTTTGAGAATTCCTCTACTTATCATTAATGCTTGTTTTTTAAGTGACATATTTTTCCACTTATACAAAAAATATATCAGTCCAGGTTTAAAAACACCATCATCTAAGTGTTAAAGTGATGGCATACAAATGATGCCATTTGCTAGGAATACGTGTCAGTTTTACAGTAATTCCCCCTCAGCTAGTATTTGGAAATCAAGCAAAAATGGTCTGTGATGTACAGCATAAGCCAAACTTCAGTCCTTTCTCAAAACTTCCATTGAAGTCAGCTCTTGCTTTTATATCCATCACCTAATTCAGGGCCTGATCTAGAGCCCACTGAAGTCAATGCATAGACATCCAGTGACTTCTGTGGCTTTGGCTCCTGCCCATGGAGAATATAAAAAATCTATATATAGATATTGCTGTAGAGTAATAAATACTTAAACTAATCACAACATAGTATAGGAGTTGCATTTGAATTTGTTTGTGCCTTTAATTAAAGGCTGGCTACAGCTCACCTATTTGCACAGCCAAGATTTGGTGTTCTCCAAGCCACACCCAATCTCTTCGTCCATCATGCATGCACTCTTTTTGTGGAATCAAGTTGGAAGAACACAGGTTACAGGGAAAGTGAGAATTATGGGGACCTGTACAAACACATGCTTAGCATTCAGATCTCCTGCTGATGCCAGTTCTGGGAGTGTGGGATTGGTCCAATTGTTCAAAAGCTGATACAGGATGCAGGAGACCCTTTCTACTTCAGTTCAGTCAATTTGAGCAGACTTCATTTCCCTTACACATTCACTAATTAATTCTTTATCACTGTTTCGGAGTGCCCTGCACACATACATGTAGGTTCTCAGACCCTGCAATGCTGAGTGCAATATGGTTAGATACAGAGAGAAGGAGATAGATATGCTATTTCAGTTTAAGCTGGCCAAATCTATAAAGAAATATACATGGTGATTTCAGATTGTTTTATTTTTCTCCCACAGCAATGAAATCGGGAGGCACCCAGCTAAAACTGATCATGACATTCCAAAATTATGGACAAGCACTGTTTAAACCAATGAAGTAAGTAAGAAATGTTTTGGTACATTGTACAGATGAATTACACAGTTTTGACGTTACCTTCTTGACAGCAATTAAAAATTACCTATAATGTCTTCTAAGTTTGTTGTGCTTATTTATCTGAGCTTCCTAGTGAATGTAAATTGTAGACATGTTATGAAGAAGAGGCATGTTAAAGCATGAAGATTTTAAGCCCTATTATTAGAGCCTTTTCCACATGAACTCAATGGGAGTCTTTGCATTGGCTACAGTGGAGCGTGGATTAAATCCTTAGATGACCACACATATATCATAGTTTCATAGGAAAGGTCATGCAAACTATTCCTTTTGAATTCTTTGACCCACAAATATACAGGATGTGCTCAACATTCCTTTCTTATGCAATCTTTACGCAAAACAAACTTGCTCTAGTAGTTCGCATTTTGTGTCACATCCCTTGTTTTGGAAACACTACCAAAGAAGTGTGAGAGTTCTGGCCACATTTTCAGAATAGGTTTCTTAGAGTGGAAGACATTAATAGTGTCTGATGAATTATACTTTTGTCCTTTGATTTATTGCTACTAGTTTTAGAGGTGCATCCTTCTGTCTCTTTGCTAAGGCTGTATTGTAGCTATGGAAATGAATTCCTTTGAGAAGATTATTTCAGGAAATGAAGGAAAAGTGAGGAGAAAAGACTTTGATGGAACAGGAATGATTTTTCTCTAACTTACACATGTGTAAATCAGGAGTTAAGCCATTGGGATCAGTGGAGTTACACAGATTTAAAACTAGTGTAAGTGAGCTCTGAATCAGAACCTATATGTTGACACTATAAATAGTGAAAATCATTGCGTGCTTAGTGTACCAGGGTTAGTAAAATCCCTTGAGACTGTATAATGTTTAATGAAGCTACTTGCTTACTATGTCAGGATATCAGTGGAATAATAAACTCATTTCCTTCCTTCGTTCCCCCATAAAGAAGTTCACTGAGCCCAGGTCTACACTACAAAATAAATTTGACTTAAGATACACAACTCCAGCTGTGAGAATTGCAGAGCTGTAGTCGAACATGCGAACAGGAAGGAGGGTCCAGTGGGCAGGGAATTAGCTTGATATTTGGGTTCAATTTCCACCTCTGCTACAGACTTCCTATGTGACCTTGGTCACATCAGTTGATATCTCTGTGCCTCTATTTCCCTTAGGGATAATAAAGGAAGGTGCCTTACCTCACAGGGATATTGTGAGAATTAAATGCATTAGAGACTTGTGAAATGCTCAGATACAACAGTAACAGAGGCCAGATAAGTGCCTAACAGATCAGGCATTGGCCTTTAGAAGGAACATCAACTTCACGTCAGCTGCTTTGCTCATATGTGTACTGAGATCTAGGAGGAAATCCCATGGATCTCAGAGCAGCCACAGAACTCCAAGGCACATAGGTCCAGTGGTCCCATGTTATTACCAAATTCCTCCCATTCAGGTTGGCTTCCTCTGGATTCACATTCTCCTTGGTTCTCCTTGAGGGGCTGGGAGGCCCAGGTCTCTGAAGGGGAATCCGTGTAAGATTGTGTAGACAAATCTGGAGGGCGATGTTCGCAACAAATGTCCTAAATAGACCATCCCCAAAGCACTGGAACTATACAAGCAGTGATCCCAAGTTTGGGTGATACTACAGAAGCTCAACTCCTCCTCCCACTGTCTTCCCTGTATATTTTATTTTCCCCCCATTTAATCACTATTCCAAGTCATTTCTGATCCTCCCTGTGTGATTTCTGAGACTGTGACGGGGCTTAGCTGTCTTTAATTATTAGGTAACAGAGAGATGGCTTGGCAGTTTTCCACAATGTATGCTATTCCTTTTGCTTCCATTCAGGCCCACCAATGGGAGAGAGCAAAGGGGGCAACTACCCCAGTGCCTGGTGATTCACAATGACTCAGGGCTCCCAATGGCAACTGCCACTACTGTGCTAGTCATGGCAGCTGGAGGCCTAGGCCCATTAAATCACCTCCAGAGCCCAAGGCAGATAACGCAGAGTGGTTCTGAAGGACTGGTGAGGGAAGGATAACCACTAGCCTCACCCCTTCTGGAGCACGGAGCTGCCCTGCCCATGGGCCAAGCAATTCTGTCAGCCCCCTTGTCTCCATTCACCAAGATGCAAATATTTTAAATCATTATTATTGCTGCAACATTGTAGTTCTGGGAATGCTAATGAGGTTAAATCAAAAGTTCACCACGTGTACTGCTTTATATACACCAGTGGCAAGATGATGGATGACCATGGATATATAACCAGTTTCCTATACAAAAGCAATTACTGCCATCCACAGGGACAATCGTTGAAAATGCCTGTGTCTTAATCACCTCTTCAGCTTGATTCTGAGGGTGTTAAATTGCTATTTTCCAACCAATTTTACATTAAATACATGTCTAGAAAAAGAACCACTACAGCATTCCACAACTGTGTTCCCAAATACAACTTCTTACCAGGGAAACACTTCTCTATTTCAGATGATTGCTGGAGAATTCATTAGTGTTTTTATTACAAACATTTGCCAGTATTTGTTTTCATTCTGAACAGGGAGCCGGGGAATTGGCACAAACCAGTGTAGCTCTATTGAGTTCAACGGGACTATTTTTTTTTTCCAATTTATGATCTATTACCTGGGAATTGTTTGGTGAGACATGCAGAGTGATTTCTTTCCAAGGAATTCAACATTCTAAAATAGTAAAAGTACAAGCTGTTAAATCTACTGGACTTCCCATGGCAGGGCCTTATCCAGCAGAAAGATTTTAGCTGTGCCTTATTTGAGGGGCAGGCCCTCCGACAGGAGTGCAGGGAAGCAAGAGGGTCTGTTGCATAGGGGCCTGGCATCGCAAAGGGGCTCAGAGCTCCAGCCCCGACTGCTGTTAATGTGGCAGTGGCAGTGGCCTGAGCTCCAGGCCTCTTTCAACAGCTGTGTGCAGTTGTGAAAGGGCAGGTGGAGGTAAGGGGAAGGGTCAGTGCAGCATTCCAGGCTGTGTGCCTAGGTCCTGCTCCTTCCATCCTTGGTGCTGCCCCTTCTGCAGGCACAAAACCAGACCCCCTTCCCACCTTGCCTCAGGGCCCATGGTGGCTGTTGGCCACACTGTTGAGGGGATATCACTTTCGGTTCAAGCTTTATGTAGGAATCCACTCCTGACTCTTTCCCGGGAAAGGAGATCATATAGCAGCAATACTCAGTGGATGTGCAACGTGTTTTTAGGGCATCCCAAGACCAATGCAGTGGGCAGGTTCCTCTCTATCTTTGTCACAGCTAGGGAAGACCTTTAAAGGCATTCTTCTTTCATGGTTGTGATACCAGCCCCAGGATAGCATGCCACGGATCCACACAAAGGGGATGTATGCACTAGACTACACATGAAGTCATCCAGAACTATTTCTTCCTCTGTTTCTGGAGTTTTTCTAGCCTTTAGGAAACCCTATGGGATATGCATTTCCAAAGCAGAAATGGAACCTAGGAAGGACTTGTGACATCTTTGTCTCTGTCTGGGTAGATATGTCTTTGCCTATGAAAAACCATGTTTCTACCCCAGTGTGAACCACAGTTAAATAATGCAGCATTTCTTGCCTGAGAATACTTAACTATGGTCCCAATTCAACTGTCAAATAAAGGGATAAAGTCAGTGTGAGTTGCAACTCTGTATCTGAAGTCTGAACTGAGCTACTGTTTAACATGCCAGAGGGGGTTGGAGAAAATTCATGATCAAAAGCATCCCAACCGGTTCATTTTTCTAGTTGATTTAAAACGAAATCCTTTATTTCTGTAGGGCTCAAATTCAGGTAGTGTGCAAGAGAACCGCTCCATTCCTGCACTTGATTCCTTCTGTAATATCAGTAAACCCTTTTTGACACATGTAGACCTGCTCATTATTTGGAGTTGCAATTATATTTGTGCAAATGGGGTGGAATGAGAAGAACATGCTAATTCTTTATTAATGCAAACAGATACCTATGAACTCAATGACTATTCCATAGCACTTCAGAGTTGGCTTCTGCAGCAGCACCACAGTGAAATGTATTCTCGAGCAAGTAGTTCCAACTCCTGGAGAATGCACGAGCAGGCCTTAGCTAGTTTGCATTTGACAAATGCAGAATTTTTTGTAGTTTACCTTTATAAAGTGAGCCAACTCATGATAGAATCCTTCAGCACACTCAGTATTTGGAAATGGAGAAACCAGAATCTCTTCTTGGCTGTCCCCCGTGATAGGTGCGTGACATTGCCTCACAAATCTCGTACCATTTATTCAGAAAAGCAGAGCAAGAGATTGTTACTGGGCTAAATAAAGCCTGATCATGTGCAATTATTTTATTCCTTTGGAGCTCTGTATCTTCCACTGGGCAATACTTGCACATAAAGTTGTAGGGGTGAGCCAATTCTCCTTATAAATCCCATGCCCCCATATAAATTCCATAGCTAATTCCAAATAAATCAGAGAAGTCATAAAAATGAGTCATATTTCCTGCCAAACCTTAAGGGAAGTGTGAATATACTTGCAATGTGGCTAACCATTAATATGTAACTTTGTTCAACCTCTAACAACTCTGTTGTACTATACTGCAGCCATCATCACAAAGCCCCCAGACTGCACCAACCCTAATGCTAGTTTCTGTAATGATATTAGCTTTGTCAACAAAATATATTGAGATGCCCAGCAATGTCTCATTTCTAGATTCCTTATATAATTTATTCAGGCAGAGAGAGGGAGCAGTCGTACATTGAAAAGGCTTTTAGCTTACCTGGCTAAAAGGATCCTGGTTTTTATGTTTTTATTTATTTTCTTTTTGCTGTTGTTAATGGGGGAGGAGTGGGAGAATGAAATAGCTGGATTGGCAATAAAAGGGCAAGGTTTTTGAAGGGTGAAATCCTGTTCAGTTGAAGTCGGTGGCAAAATTTTTAGATAGAATTGAACACGGAATAACTTTTCTATAATTTTTTTGGAGCCATACTATAGAATTATATCTTTCCTATGCAATTTTACAAGCTGTTTCTAAAATAACTATACAATGCACTGCATTCATTGAAGGACTGGTGACAGACTTCACTGGGCCCTAAACATTGTAGGGAGAGGTTTGGCTCTTGGCCCCCACTGAAGAAGCAGAGCCTTGGGTGGAAGGGGTGGGTCTATGGCAGCCAGCCTGCAGTACTGCCAGGACTGCACCATGTAGGGCTCCAGCAGCAATTTAAAGGGCCCAGAGCCCAGGCCTTTTAAATCTCTGGGTCCTTGGACAACTGCCCCCTTACCTAAGGTGACCATCCATCTTGTATTAGGCAGGACAGTCCCATATTTGAGATGCCAGAAAGGCATCCTGACTTATTTTTTAAGAGGAGCTAATTGACAGGTGTGTTGTGAACAAAACACGAGAAGTCATTTTCCCGCTCTACTCTGCGCTGGTTAGGCCTCAGCTGAAGTATTGTGTCCAGTTCTGGGCACCGCAGTTCAGGAAGAATGTGGAGAAATTGGAGAGGGTCCAGAAGAGAGCAACGAGAATGATCAAAGGTCTAGAGAACATGACCTATGAAGAAAGGCTGAAAGAATTGGTCTTGTTTAGTTTGGAAAAGAGAAGATTGAGGGGGGACATGCTAGCAGTTTTCAGGTATCTAAAAGGGTGTCATAAGGCAGAGGGAGGGAACTTGTTCTTCCTTGCCTCTGAGGATAGAACAAGAGGCAATGGACTTAAATTGCAGCAGGGGAAGTTCAGGTTGAACATTAGGAAAAAGTTCCTAACTGCCAGGGTGATCAAACACTGGAACGAATTGCCAAGGGAAGTGGTAGAATCTCCATCACTGGAGATGTTTAAGAAGAGGTTAGATAGATGGCTTTCAGGGATGGTCTAGAAAGTGCTTGGTCCTGCCATGAGGGCAGGGGGCTGGACTCGATGGCCTCTCGAGGTCCCTTCCAGTCCTATTCTTCTATGATTCTATGAATTGTCCCATATTTGGGCCCTTGCCCACTGACCTTTTCATCCAACAGCAACACAGGCACAGCTGGTGGAGGGAGTCACTTCCACGAGCCTCAGGAAAGCGGGGGAATATGGGCAGCTGCCGTGTCCCTGCCACTTCCCCAGGGGTCTACAAGAGTGCTGGTGGCTGCCGCTTCCCCAGGGCTCCCAGGGAGGGCCAGCGGTTGCCGCCTCCATCCCAGCTCCTTCCCGGCTCTCCCTGGGACAGGGAGATATGGTTACCCTATCCTTAGCCCTCACCGCTGCCGCCCCACAACTACCCTGTTGGCTGCTTTGATTCATGATGAAGTCAATGAAGTTTAGAATAATATCAGTAGAACCCTATCCTTTGGTTTCAACAAGAGAAATGCCCTTGATATGGGTGAAGTCACTCTGGACTTAAACAGGGATGAAACCAGAATCTTATTCCAGATTTACAGTTTGGTAAGGCTTCTGAAATCAAGCCTTGTATGCTTTTTCCACATGTTTCTTATGTGTATTATTTCCATAAGTACCAATACAGGATTGATAAAAGGTACAGTAATTTTGTAAGTACCCATACCTTATAGTCATCTATAAAAGACTGTAGCAAATCAGAGTCTATTACTCAATTTCTTTTCAAGTGCAAGAATTTTATTATGGTTAGTTATTTACTTATTCCAATTCAACACCTTAAACATGGCAGTTCTGGACATGAAGGCTGTGTCTACCCATGCCCCCTCCTTTCAGAAGGGGCATGTTAATCAGGCAGTTTGGAAGATGCTAATGAGGCACTGACATGAATATGTAGTGCCTCATTAGCATAATTGTGGCAATGTGCGGTTTGAAATTGCTGCTTTCTGAACACATGCCACCCACGTAGATGGGGGCCTGTCAAAAGGGCCCCCTGACTTCCAAAGACTTTTCTTCCCATTTGGTTTTAGGAAGAAGGGGCTTTAGAAGTCAGGGGAATCCTTTCGAAAGGCCCCCATCTATACAGGCGGCATGCATTCAGAAAATGGCGCTTTTGAATTGCATGCAGATGCCATTAAGCTAATGAGTCACTGCATATTCATGTCAGCGCTTCATTAACATCTTCCCAATGTCCTCATTAACTTGCCCCTCCAAAAAGAGGGGGCAGTAGACACAGCCAAAGGGTTTGTTTCCTTACTGGAAAAATGTGCCCTGCTAGAGACTTGTCAAATAGGATATTTTAACTGGCACTTTAACATCATGCATTTTCTTGTCGTAGACAAGCGGCTCAATAACCTTATAGTCATTAAAGAAACGTTTTATAAGGACAGATGAAATAAAAAGACAGCAGTTCCCACAGAATGAAAAAATGGCTAGGTAGATAAAATGAAATTAAATAAACTAAACTAAACTCCTATCTCATATTCTTTATAAAGATTATCTGTCAGACCTTCTCTCTGTTCTCTTCAAGCAGAGGGACTTTTCACCATTGTCTGAAGGTCACTAAATATAGGCTATTACAGACCAAGGTAATAGGGAAGTGATTATTTTTGGTCTAGTTGGCAGAGGACAGCTATCTTACTGGCTTTTACTTTTAGCAATAAACAATTAGCAACATTCCTTATATTTCTCTTTGATTTGCCCTTTGAGAGCATTATACAAATACTGCTTTATATGAGAGAGGCATTATAAGGGACATAAAACCGCTCTAATAGAAACAACTGTTTATTGCTTTAATTTTCTTCAATTATGTCCAGTTTTTGAAGTTGCCTTGTGACTACTTACCTGTGAAATACAGCCTCTAGGCTTGATTATGATTTCATTTACACTGTTGTTACTCCATTGACTTCACTGACATTACTTCTGATTTACACTGACATATGTGAGCCTCAGAATTAGGGCCAATTGTTTATACACACAGTATGGCTGATTTGACTTATTACTTTGCACGTATTGCTGGTTTGAGGAAATATGCGTTGCAAACCTTTTGCGTTTCTGCTGGCCTGCATTCTATATAAACCTACTCTTACGGGGGTGCAAAGGGGTGGGCAGGCAGGGGACAGAGGTGATGGAGGATGAGGTGGATGAATTGGGATGAGGAGGGGAGAGAGAAAATAAGGTCCTGCCCAGGCTCTCTCCCTATCAGATCTTCATCTGACTATACTTGCTTCATATAAAACATCATCTCAATAAAATTTTAAATGGATTTAACAATCATGAGGGAGCCCAGTCCAAGAATCATTAAGATCAATGGGGAAATTTCCAATGTTTTCAGTGGAACTGGAGAATTTACGACGTTTTCTGTGGGATTTTGAAGAGGACTTAAGTTGACAGTCCCGTGCAGAGTAAATTCTTCTCATTCATAGCATAGCAGTGCCAACAGAAATACAATTGCCTCCATATAGCCCATGCAGTGTATTCACCTCTGGAAATGAAAATCTTGGTTGGTGTCTAAGACCCATTCATTAACTGTTCAGCTTGGTCTAAGATTTTTTAGAAATCTTATTAGATATTTCCTCCCATAGAAACATTTCCCTAGGCTGTGTCTAGACTTGAGGGATTTGTTGGCAAAAGATTTTGTTGGAAGGTATCTTCCAACAAAACTTCTGTTGACAGATCATGGCCAGACTGCAGGGCGGATCGAAAGAGCGATCCACTCTGTCGACTGAGTGAGGCCAGACCACCTGACTGCTCTGTTAGCAAAACAGCCAACTGGAAGCACAGCAGAAGGGCTGCTCAGTGTCCTGGAAGCCCTTTCTGTCAACAGAAGGCCTCCTGGACTATCCAGACCAGCTTTGTGTCAAGAGATATTTGTCGACAGAGGTGTTCTTCCTTGTGGCAAGTGGGGTACAGCTGTTGTGTTCTGTTGACTTACTATTGACAGAACGCCCGTGGGAGTCTGGACACGCCATGAATTTTTTCAACAAAACGGCCATTTTACTGACAAAACCCACTAGTCTAGACATAGCTTTAGAGCAGGGTTATTCATTGTGGTGAGATGAGTGTCAAGAGAATATCCCTGATATTTACTTTATACTGTCATGTCAGCAGGGTATAATGCCAAGATCCATCCGTTCTTTGTGATCATTTTTACAAGGGGTTTTCACTGTAATGTTCTCCTGTTGGGGGAATGATATCACAGCACATATATCTTCTGTTAGGAGTCGTAGTTGCAGCACTGTAGTACTCAAGGTCTATGGCAGTGCTTCCCAAACTTCTTCATCCGCCGCACACTTTTAAGATCCCAGACTTTTCATGGCACACCAAATTATATATACACAACCAAGAATATATAGCTTGTAGCTCGTTTCCCATGTTACTAAAATACCTTTCTTTGAAGATGAAAAGTGAGCCTCCGCTCTTGCTGTGAAATAAATTTTTTGAACCAAATGCTGTGAAATCAGCTTTTCTTATCAAGCCAAGAGCTGTGCAACCAAGTCAAGCCAGCGTCAATCATGTGCAACTATGTCATCAAAATGACTGCATGGTGCAAATTTTAACTGGTCAAAGGTGAGACTCAGTATGACAGCACATTGACTGAAAAAGTCAGAAATCACTAATGTAGCGAGGAAAATATACAGAAAGAAAAGGAATTGAAAGAATCTAATTATTTGATAAAAGATTTACTTTATGAAATAAAAATTCTCTTCATGATGGCAAAATGTCCATGGCACATGTAAGCCTCCTGTGTGGCACGCCAGTGTGACACGGCACAGAGTTTGGGAAGCATTGGCCTAATGGCTATTGGAGCCCTGTTGGTTAATATCCACTTGGCAAAATCAGAACTGGACCATTTCACTTGGTGCCCATGAAAAGGAAAATAACAAAAATAAGGGACACCTCTTCTTGGCTGTCCACATATCCAGTATTGTGCTCAACCTATGCTGGCATTATTCGGGATTATCCTATGGGGCTGCATCTACACTAACAAGATCTTTTGAAAGAAGGGGGCTCTTTCAAAAGATCTTGTGGAGCATCGACACACAAAAAGCATTCTTTCGAAAATAAATCCAAAGAATGCAGTGCTCCTCTCAAAATTGCTCTTCCTTTCCCATTTCAGGAAGAGCGCCCCCTTTCAACAACTTCTTTTGAAACAAAATGCATGTAGACACTCTGCAGATCCTTTTCTTTGAGAGCACAGTCCTCATGGGACTTGATTTTTCAATCCCAGGCCTGCTCTTTCGAATGAACAGGGGCTGTGTGGATGCTCTCTTTCGAAAGAGCAGATCACTCTTTTGATCCGCATTTTTGTGTGTGGACACACTCATTCGAAAGAAGTTGTTTTGGAAGAGATCTTTTGGAAGGGCTTCTTTCAAAAGATCTCTGTAGTGTGAACATAGCCTGGGTCATTCCAGCTGACAGCTGTGATAATCAGTCATGGTATATTTTTTTTCAGCAGGTGGATTGTTTTCTGTTGGGTGCTGGCAATTCCTTTCTCTTTCATCTTGTTTCCTTCTAGCACTGCTTTGTGTATAATGAGGACTGCTTGACAAAGGTGGGCGTAATGGCAGATGGCATGAGGTAGAAGTGAAAAGTTGGCCTTGTGCATCTTTGCAACCTGTGTAGGTGGCAGGGGAGTTCAAAGCATCTGCAGAGTCAGGGCTGGAATGTGCCTCTGTGATGAGCGTGCCTGCGTGCAAGGCTTTCCTGATTAATTGGTAATTATTTATTCTTTGTATTATCGTAGCCTTTAGGAACTCTACACATGGGCCAGGTTCCCTTGCATTTGAGTGGGATGTTCTGGGATTACAAATACGTATTTTCCCTTGATAAGCACTTTGTTTTCGGACTCTCCTCCCTGCAACTTCACAAGGATCTATTGGAGGCAGGATTAGAATGTGTATGTGTGCCCAAACTGACGGTCTTGTCCAATGTTCCCTCCAACCTTTTCCATCCATGTGTGGATTTTTTCCATAAGTGTGTGGAAGAAATTTTATGTGCACCAATACGTGCAAATGTACACCACCAACAAAACCACAAAAGCTAGCTTGGAGAGTTTGAATTTCTTTTGAGTGATTGTACAAGTGCACAGCTGACAGGGAGCACTGGTCTGGTGCTCCCCGGATAAAAGTATCTTTCCAAAATGATCTGTCCTGAAATGGACCTTATGCTTACAGCAAATCTGAGGTCTGCCCCCTTCCTTCTCCAGTAGGCTTGGAAAGATTTGTTAATGGCCGTGGACAGAGTGACCACCACTGCCCATAGCTGCCAGAATGTATTTCTATGGTGGTGCACATCTGTATGTGCCTTGGTGCACATAACAAAATTTATTCTGTCCTTAGATAGAAAAAATTAGAGGGAATACTGGTTGAGGAACACGTCATCTGTTCCTTGCTATTGTTTAACTAAGGCATCTGTATAGCACCAATCACCACAGTATGTAGGAACTGGCATTACCTGCTTGCCTTCTGACATGTAACAAAAACGGGAGCATTACTTCACACCGGTAGTGTGCCTTTGGCTTTCTTAGGACTCTATTGATTGGCCTGTTCATCGTAAATGTTTACAGAATCTAATTAATTAGTCTTTGGGAGTGAAGAGGTAATGGTGTATGATACTGGCTTTGGTTGCTGCTTTGAATGACAGTTCACTGTAAGGGATTAGATCCTAACTAATTAGTTCCATGTTGTTAATAGTCACCAGGAATTAAAGATTAATCATTAATTGAGGGTTATGTCGTATGATTAAATCCCCAAGAATATGTCCAGCCAAAATCAGTAACCCTACTCCATGAATGGAGAGCTTGTGCTGCATCTAATAGGCCACACTGCATCCACAAATCCTACTGATGTGCAGGAAATCCTTATTGAGCAGTGCTTGGTGGTGCAGACACCCATGCTTGGGGTCTACGACCTGCTATCCCTTTCTGTATCCTGTCCCTTCAAGCAACCGAACTGCATGGACTCTACTACATTGGAGACCTTCCTCTGCTGTGGAAAGGGGTGGCTGGGGAGCTGGCTCTTTGAACTGCTTATTTTAGCTTCATGTTTGTTCCTTAAAGTTCCATATTCCATCACTCATTTTCCACTTCTGCATATTTATTTAGTAGCAGTCAGCACCCTGCCTGTGGCTTTGCAAAAGAGGAAAAGGAAATAAATAGCAGTTGGTGAAGCAAGGATGGTAAGACAGCATCTATAGTTTTGGGAGAGCTGGGTTCAAAAGGTCAGATCTTTAGACAAGCTGCTAAAGGTTGGATCTTTTAATAAACGTGCAGAAAAAAAAAAGCCAGATGGATTTACTTGATGCAGTCCCACAGTGGCTGGTGACACAGAAAACAACCTAACGTTGTGGCATGAGCAGTAGCTTCTGCTCAGGAGAGACCCAGATCTGAAATGAGAGGGTGATGCACAACAGAAGAGCTTTGGGAGAGCTGAGAAGCTTAGGAGAGCTTGCACAGTGTCTGCCCAAATTATGCTGTCAGCGACTCACATACGCAAAAAGTTCATTTAATAATCCTCCTAAGTAATGGATTAAAATATATCTTTCAGACTTTCTGGACACTGCTGTCATGTTAAGTGTCTATCTCAATAACGATAGTACATATTTACTTACAATTTACCAGGCTGCGATAATTGTCTGCCTGTAAGTGAGTAAAACTCAGAAAGCCCAAAAGAAAAAGAAAAAAAGGCCTAAGTAAATTTTCTGGGTGTGCACATGAACAGTTGTACATAAATGCAATGTACATGGGTGTATTATGCCACATAAATGATAAAATATCTCACGCTGGCATTTAATCAAAATAGTACTCACAGAAGTATAACCCAAGATGATCCCGTCAGCATTATAAAAATTTGTGTAACTCTTCCTAATCTCGGGTCTAATTTAAAACTGACGTCATAGTCATCTGGTCAGTGGAATACTAAGAAGATGAGTCAGAGAGGACATACATTAAAGTTGGCAGAAGTACTGATTTCAGAAATAAGTGAGGTTGTTAACATACCTGTAGCTTGTATTTTGGATCTATTTGATATGCTGCAGCAAAAACAAGAAGGGAAATGAAAATGCTATGTCAGTTCTCTTATTTACAGGCAAATGTAATAATTATTGCATTTTCTTTGGTTTGTAGTTTTGGTTTTGTTGTAATACTGTGATGTGATGCAAGGTAAGAAAATTTCACATCCAGCTTATTTTTGTCATATTACTCTCACATGTCCAACTGCAAATGTTGCCAGTTACATTGCTGTAAGCAGCACCATATGACTTAGCCAAGCCCAGGAGTTGGCAACCTACAGCTCCGGAGCCGTATGCAGATCTTTAAGGAGCCATTTGCAGCTCCTGACACTGACTCCTCTGCGACTCCGGACACTGTAATGACCCTGACCTGTGGCTGATGAAACAATAGCAGCTATCTCCAGCCTGGCCAGCACTCCTCCTCCTCCTCTCACATGTGGCCAGGTCAGGAGTTAGCAGTGGGTGGAGCTGGTCAGTGCTGGACTGGGCAGGGCGTAAGGAGGGAAAGGGCTGGCTCTATTGCTGTGCCATCTGGGCTTGAGCGGAGTGTGCTGCATGGGTTACAGTGAACCTGCTCCAAACAGGTACCAGGGACGGAGCAGTTTGGGTGTCTCTTCCCTTCACCCCTTGGTTTCTTTTCCTGGCCCAGAAGCTGGGCTGTTCCTGAATCCCCCCCCATTAGCCATACTGCTCTGTCCCCAGCAGCGGTGTGTTGACCCCACATGCCTCCATGCAAGCCAGGCTAGTAGCATCTTTGCCAATCCGCTTTAGTCCTGGGCTCTCAGCATTCTGTCTCCACTCCGCTCTGAGCACTGTGAATGCTGGTTCATCAAAGCAGTGATTGCTTGCTGGGCCTCTTGCTGGTGCTGCCTAGCAGGGGGAGGGCACAGAGCGGAGACCTTCATCCTGGGAGTGCCTGCAGGATGTGCATGCAGAGCATCACTGTTAGTGCATAAGGCAATGCACTCTGTGTTGTCTTGTTTTATAGGACATTGTATCTTAGTGACCAGTCAACAGACCGGTATTGATCACTGAAATCTCCCTGAGACAATTTAAGAAGGCAGCAAGCTAGTCCCTGGTGTCAATAAAAAGGCTTAGATAGGAGAACTAGCCTTATGGTTATGCAGCCATAACCCTGCCACTGAACAGCTCTTAATGATTTAAATCAGCTCCAAGAAAATAAGTTCTGCTAGCTAACTGAATCTTGTACTGTTTGGGAAACGCTATTTGCCTACCACATATTTACATGAGTGGTAAGCATGGTTATAGACACAATTATGTTTAGAATCCTAGTTCTACAAATGTCTTCAAAAGCACATAGATGGGGCCATAGATCCTCTGTACAGAAATATCTTATTCAGGTGTCATGGGAGCAGACTTCATCCTAAAATGAGTTTAAAACATTCACCATGTCTCTTGATTTTGTAACCAAATTTGAAAAAAATGTCTCTTCTCGCTGCTTTGGTTGCAGACCACTGGCCAAGATTTTCAAATAAGGATTCTTTTTCATCTGATTCTTTAGAGTTTTATTCATCAGCAAATCTGATTCCTGTGTTTTAAGCCACAGAGTTTGCACAGATGTTCAGACTTGAAGCCCAAATTATGCGTAGGGGCCAAATGTGTTTCAGTACAACTCTCACTAAGTGAACTTTTAAGTTTTAGACTCTCCACTGAAAAGGAGGCCACACTTTCTCCAAGACCCAATTATAAAAGGAAGACCCACCTGGTGCCATCATGGAGTTTCAGCAGAGGGAGAACAGGCCTGTCAGTTTTCTGTTCTGACCTTTTGCTGTGCATTCCACCATCTGGGATGTTTTTTCTCTGGAATCAAGGGACCCAATTCTCTGTTATGCCAAAAGCACTTTATGGGACTCTGTCAGTATAAAGCGCAGGGCAGAAGTAGCCCCTCCCCCAATGGCAGATTAACATAAGGACAAAAAGGGGCAGTTGCCCCAGGGCCTGCGAGGCCCCAAGGCTCCACAACTCCATTTTGTTTGAACAATTTGCTTTAATGGGACAAAAGAAATACATCCTCCCATTCTTATTTTAAACTAAATTTAAATGTAATTTTATTATGCCTCATGAATAATAAAACATATGAATAGATTTTAAAGCATAAAAATTATGTTACATTAATATTTTAATATAGTGGGGGGGGACCCTGTGACTGTGTTATTCCAAGGCCCCACCTGTTCTTAATCCACCCCTGCCCTCCTGCCTAGAACTCCTGCAGCACGGAGGGCTGCAGATGGCGCAGAGCTGGCAAAACCATCTCTGGTCCCATGAATATAAATGCCTTTCCAAAATGATCTATCCAGTGGGAGGAGTGCTGAGCAGGGTGCTGGGCAGCTCCAGAATTCGGGCAGCTCCAGAATTCAGGCAGCACAAAGATGTCTTCAAAGTATTTTTACTTCTAGTCCTTCCAGCCTCCCTGTCCCATGCATGGGAATGTCATAACTGAAAACCTGGCCCCAAATGTGCCCTAGTTGCTCTATCTGGCATAGCCTTCACTGACTAGGTAATTCTCAGTAATTCTGCTCACGTTGTGTCAGAGTGCAGGTCTGTATTAGACCTTAAAGTCAAACGAAGATACATTATTCCAGCTATGGCAATTGCGTATCTAGAATTGACATATCTACGATCGATTTATCTGGCTGTCCTCACTGAGGGAGGTTGATGGGGTCTTTTTTACTCCTCATGAGAATGAGGAGTACAGGGGTTGACTGTCAAGCTCCGATAGTTTGATTTCACACATCCCCACTAGATACGCAAAATCAAACCCCGGAAGATTGACCCTGGCTGGGTCAGTCTCCCTAGTGGTGTTGACTGGATTTCATGATGAGCTGTTATTTCCTGCCCTATCTTACATTTTAACAATTAGTAACAGAGAGGAATAATCTAACAATTAGCTGCTCCTTATCAACTACTGTGGCACTCTGCAGGAGAGCCTTGCTTCTTTGGCAGGTGGAAGAAGTTGCAAATTCTCTTCATTTACGGCTCCAGAACTCTGGGACTGATTTCCCTCTTATTCCAGCCAAAGCGGAAGTAACTCTGTAAGCATAAAGAGGTGTGTTTACAACCCATGTTTCTATATTGTTAATCATGCAGGGCTCTGTGCAGAAGAGATGGCTCTTGCAATGTATTCTGGCTACCTAGTCAAATCCATGCTCTTCTGGCTCCCATTAAAGTGCCTGACAACTTGAGAGCAGGCACAGTGCCATTCAAACAGATGGGTATGGATGTATTGGCTGCCAAGAGAGCATTCATGCTCATCTGGTGTGGGTAACGAGGGCAGAATTTCTAGCTGTGACTGTCCAAACGGCTGACCATGTTGAGGTTATGTGCCTTTCGTTACACAGAAGGAGGAACAGAAGGAAATAAGGACACCTTAAATCCACTTTGGACACAGGCTTATTTATTTTGGTTTTCCCTTTGGCAGCATAGATGGCACTGTAGTGCTAAGCATTTACTTTCAGGCGCAATAGTAACATTTCACAAACATCAGCGAAACAGGTCGTATGACCAATCAGAATGATTTGTAAACTAAATAAAAGAAGAGGTTCAGGGGTTATCCTTAATCCCTTGGCTCTTTATTCAGGGAGAACATTTTAACATTCATGCTTACAAAATAGTAACAGAGAGTAAGCCATGCTAGTCTATACACTATCAAAACAAAAAGCAGTCAAGTAGCACTTTAAAGACTAGCAAAATAGTTTATTAGGTGAGCTTTCGTGGGACAGACCCACTTCTTCAGACCATAGCCAGACGAGAACAGAACAGACACTATAATTGCAAAGTTAAAAAAAATAATCCTCCTGATTATTTTTGATGAATGGTGAACAGCCTGCAGTAAACATGTATCTAATTACAAATCACTGTGCATGCACTGTTCTTAAAATAGGGGTTACAAAAAGTATGGTTTGATGTTATTTATTAAGGACCGGCTAGTATTCATGTGCATCGTGGCTCTTGAATTATTGAGTTTGCTACTGAATTTAAAAAAAACCAAACTCTTCTTGCTATTTTGGTTGCTGACCCCTGAGTTAATCCAACTAGAAAGAGAGTACAGCACTGTCCTTTTAGAGGTCGAGTGATTGCCCACGCAAGGTAGTGAAACTGGCTGGATCTGTGTGTAGCACATGCAAAGTGATCTCTGAGTAAGGAATCTCCTGAGTTCTGTGTCTGTGATAGCTGTGTCGAAACCTAATTATATAGGGCTGCTAACTTTTCCATGTGGGTGAACTGGACACCATTGCGATGTATAGCATCTGGTCCATCCAGTGGGGAAAGTTGGCAGCCCCAGAGATCACACCAGAGGTGTTACAGAAAGAACACCTTTCTTCCATCCCCACCTTCCTTTGGGCACGCCTTCTAAACTGTCTGCCCCTCCCTCTCCACTGAGGAAAGCTGATTTTTCCTCTTTCATGCTCTATGGATAAGGCCCTGCCAAATTCACAGTCCATCTTGGTCAATTTCACAGTCCAAGGATTTCAAAAATGGCAGATTTCCTGATTTCAGATACATAAATCTGAAATGTCATGGTGTTATAATTGTAGGGGTCCTGCAATAGGAGTTGTTTGGGGGTCATAATGTTATTGAGTGGGGGCTTACTTCTTCACTGCAGCTGGCAGCAGTGTTGCTTCACAGCTGGACAGCCGGAGAGCAGTGATTCCTGGCCATGAACTGAGCTCTGAAGGCAGAGCTACCAGCAGCAGCACAGTAGTAAGGATGGCCTGGTTTGGTATTGCCACCTTTACTGCTGTGCTGCCGTTTACTGAGCTGGGCCTTTTGTCAGCAGCTGCCACTCTCTGGCCAGCCAGCTCTGAAAGTAGCAATATAGAAGCAATGGCAACACGGGTATGGTATTAACACCCTGACTTGTGCGCTGCTACAGGTGGGAAGTTGCCTTCTGAGCTACGCACCCAACCAGTATTATAATGACTAATCTCCAGCTGCCTGGCTGTGAAGGCAGTGCAGAACTAAGGGTGGCAATATAGTGATTCCCCTGCATCTCCCTTTTGGGTCAGGATCCTAATTTGAGACATGCTGGTCTCCCCCATGAAATCTGCATAGTATAGGGTAGAAGCATGCCAAAGGAGAGATTTCACAGGAAGACGCTATTTTTCAAAGTCTGTGACACATTTTGCATGGCTGTGAATTTGGTAGGGTCCTATCTCTGGGGAGAGCCTCAGAGGAGAAATTCCCTCCCCATAGAAATGAGTTTCCCTTTATTTTTCCCAAGGGGCTTTGCTCTAAAAATTATTAGTTCTCGGGGCTCATTGCTGTAGGATTAGATGATTCTGCCGGCATGCACTAGTCTGGACCAGCCCCACACCCGCTTTCCATCAGAGACCTGGCTGCCTTCTGTGTTGATGCCCAGTGGAGTGGAGACCATCCAGGGGGCTCAGAGACGCAGCAAACAGTTGACGCCCTCCTGCCTCACCATCTGGATTGCTTGGAGGACAGCGGTGCATGTGTTTGACTTCATACAGCCAGACAACTCCCTCCCACAACCTGCGTCACTGCCTCAGTGCCTGCCAGTAAGGTAGGTAAAGTGAGGGAAATGCTCTGAGTGGGACCTGCCAAAGACAACCATCAAAACAGCTTCTTTGGCTCAGTTAGTTACTCTCACACATAGGCTACGTCTACACTAGCCAAAAACTTTGAAATCGCCATGCAAATGGCCATTTTGAAGTTTACTAATGAAGCGCTGAAATACATATTCAGCACCTAATTAGCATGTGGGCGGCCATGGCACTTCGAAATTGACGTGGCTCGTCCAGATGGGGCTCCTTTTCGAAAGGACCCCAGCTGCTTCAAAGTCCCTTTATTCCCATGAGCAGTCATCTCTACACAAACATACAGATGATTTTGTGCCCATGCAAATTTATTTATATATATCCATGGCTGGTGACAAACTTCCGGAGCCTTCAGCAACTGTGTTGGTGGGGGCTTAGCTCAGGGCTTCAGAAGGAAGGGGTGGGGTTTGGGGCTAGCACCATGTCCTAGGGGGTTCTGACACCAATGTAAAGGACCTCCAGCCATTTCTGCTCCCACAGTAGCGGTGGCCAGGCGCCCCAGGCACTCTAAAATCACTGGAACCTGTGGAAACTGCCCCTTTTGCCCTGTCTCTTGCTGTAAATGGCCCTTTTACATACTCATGATCCTAGGATTGGTGGGGATGACATATTGAAAAACTCTTTTATCCCTTGAGAAGTAGGGTTTAGCTCCATGAGCAGTAAGTGTTCCAGCAACACTATAAAACTGGTTCTGAATGAGACTAGTTAATACTAATAACAGTTCCAAGTGCTTTGAACTCAGCAGCTTCCAGTGTGTTTGACATAGGAGCTAAATACTATTATCCCCATTATACACCTGAGGGAGTTGAGGCACAGAGAGGTCATCCAGCATAACTATAACCTGAGTTTAGTAGGGTGGACACATTGACCCCTCTTATCTAAGTGTATTGCTATTATACACGTTGAACCTCTCTAATCCAGAACTCTCTCATCTGGCAACATCCATAATCGAGCATGATGTCCACTTATCATGGGTGTGGTCAAGCTTCCCATTGTCCCATAAAGTTTGTTTACAGCCACCAGTCCTGGCTGTCAGTGTTCTATAACATTAGTTACCTGTAATTTAACCCTAAGTGTCTTCTAAGAGCCCAGTAAGCGGTGAAAGTGTTGGTAATGTGCTAGAAAATATTGACCTCCTGTCATCTGGCAAATTCTCTCATCTGGCACCAGTCAGGTCCCGAGGGTGCCAGACTAGAGAGGTTCAACCTGTATTTATTAGCTTCTCTACCCTGAAAAAAATAATCACCTGTTAAAAGAAAAAAATTTGTTACACTGGTTCTTCCTAGGAATGGGTAGTTACATGTGGCTACTGGTTGGCCTCTAGAGTATTTTGGCATTACCAGATCCATTTTAATACCTGTGAATGTCTGGTAGGAATTTTCTGGTGCTTTGAGCCCTAAAGAACTAAATATAATAGCCCTAAATTTCAAACACTACACTCTCTGCGAGGAATAGGACTCCAGCAACAGGAGCAGGGTTTTAATTAGCTGGCTTTTGAAAGATTCTGTAGACATCTAAAATTACTTTGTCAGGTGAAAAGAAGCCTCTAGTTTTATCTGTGAAGAGATTTTAATTCTGGTGAATAAAGTAAGCGGCTGCCATAATCAGGTAAGATTCCCCCTAACTGTGACTGTTCCTTCAGCCATCGCCTGCTGGGCGTTGATCCCAGAGCAGTGAGATGTTTCAGTTCATCACGCATTATACATGGCAATTGATGAACCGGGTGGTGACTGGAATTTGTGCTTCTGTTAAGCTAGCTGTTAAAAAGGAGACCCTCTGAATTCCTTTTCAATGTGACCTTCTCTGGTTGGTTGTATGCTATTTTCTTTGTGATATGATCTGATTTTAAGTCTGACCAAAAGGCTAACAGTGCTTTAAAACATCATAATCCCTATTCCCTTGCTCAGGAGCATTTTTATGGAGAAAAATCAAAAGCTTTGCAGGCGTTTCTACATCTGGCTTAGCTGTTGGTTAAATGTATCCTCAGGGAAGACCAGAAGATATTACTTCTCTTGTTTAGGAGAGAAGTAAATGAGTCACTTTTTCTGAAATTGTTTTCAAGGAAAGGGATATCAGAAGTTGTTTGTATTGTGTGGCTGATATTACAGTCGATCTCATGTGTATTTTAAAATTTTACAGCATTACAAAAGGGAGTCAGAGCAGAGCAACAAGAAAGACTCTAAACATTATCTTTGCTCTGGCGGGGGGATGAACATTTAGAGCTATGTGATATCTTCAGAGTCTGCCCTGAATAAAAGCACCAGTCCAGGGCCAGACAGTGGTGCAAACCGTGACTGGGAAATTGACAACTCCTCCTCAGCTTCCTCCACACACACTTTAAGAGTATGTCTACACTGTCACGCAGATTGGCCCAGTCAGGGTTGATCCTCCAGAGTTTAGTTTTGTGTGCCTGGTAGAGAAGTGCAAAAGTGAACAATCTGGGGTCAGCAGTTCACCCCTGTACTCCTTAATATCCTGAGGAGTAAGGGAGGTCAACGGGACAGTTTCTGTATAGACATCCAGGTAAGTTGATTGCAGATAAGTCGATTCTAGCTATGCAATTGCCATAGCTAGAATTTTGTATCTGCAGTCGACTTACCTCCCTAGTGTAGACCAACCGTAATTTGCAGCAGGAGAAGATCACTTTAGATGTTTCTCATAAAGTTTTTTCCCCCCGCTGCATACCCAGACAGTAATATTCCACCTACATTTTTCCATCTATGTCTGGAATAAAATTTCTTATGAGCACCGAGGCATGTACCGATGTGCACCACCAGTAGAAGCACATGCTGCTGAATGTGGGTGCGCTACTTATCAGCTGGGCAGCATTGAATCTCTCCTGGGTGGCCACCTAAGCACTCAGCTTACAGGGACACTGCCAGGGAGGTACTCAAGCAGATGAGCTGGAGGAAGAGGAGGTCAGTGGATTCAGGAGTTCTCCCACTTTAGGCATCTCCACCCCGTCCCTACTGACGTGCTTGAGAGCAGTGCTGGGTAGCAGGGAGAGTAAGAGGAGCAAGCCCTGTCTCTCTATCATGGCCAATATTGCAATGTGAGCAGGGGCCTTACTCCCCTTTCATTCACCAGCATGGCTCAGTACAAAGGCTGTGACCAGTTAGGCCAACAACCACTTCAGGCAAAGTGTGTGTGGGTGTGGTGGAGACCCAGAGCCTCAGATGGAAGGGGCAGGGCCAAGGACAGTGAACTCTTAGCATCACCCTGAGCACAGTGCTGGGCCCCACTCCAGCTCTTAGTAGTAGCAGCAGCAGCAGCCAGAAACTCTAAGCTCTTTTGAAAGTCCAGGCTCCTATGCAATTGCCCCTCTTACCTCCCCGTCGATGGTCCTGGCTGTGACAATCAGGGATGTAGAAGCTGACCCAGTTCTTTTTGAAAATGTGGGAGGATTCTCTTGCATTTCAACAGGAGCTGCATGGAAAACCAAGCTGATAACTGCTGTTACAGGTGCTCATGGACAACCTTGTAAGATTGGCCCCAATCCAGCAAAATTCCATGCCACCTGCATAAAGTCCAAGTTGTTGGACTCTGTAGATGGAGTGGAGAGCAAAAGAAATCCACCTGTTCAAACCCAGGATGAGGATTTGGGTCTAGTGTACAACTCCTCTTCCCTTCTTTGATGCCCATTGTGGCTTGCCACAGTGGCCTACAAATGACTAGTGGAAAGACCTATTCTTCAGTACGTAAAGGGTGTGTGGGAATATCTGTCTGATCTTTTAATAAATTGAAACACGGACAGGCCCTATACAGGGTTTAAGTATTATAGAGAGCCAGCTGCCCCCCACCCAGGTAAAAATCACCATATTTAGGTACAGCTTTCTGGAAGATTTGTCTGACAGTAATATTAACAAGTGTAACTCAGAATTCCAAATGATGCTCTAATTGGAACCAAATAGCTTGTTTTTAGCTAATCAATGCAAACACATCTTTAGCCATGTATTAACACTTTCATCTTACTGTCATTGGAGAAGAGAAAAAGTAATTGCTGGCACAGGTTGAACCTCTCTAGTTTAACACTTTCTGGCCCAGCAATATCTGGTCTGGCATGATTTTAATTAGCCAGATGTGCACTTATCAGGGGTGATGAGTATCAGAGAAGTAGCCGCGTTAGTATGTATCTTCAAAAACAACCAGAAGTCCTGTGGCACTTTATAGATTAGCATAATTTGGAGCATAAGCTTTCGTGGGCAAAGACCCGCTTCGTCAGTTTCCAAGTAAGTTTCTGGTCTTCATGGCTGCAGAGAGAAGCTTAAATACACAAAGTTAATGTACGTGAAGGCTCAGAGCCAAAAGGCAAACCCAAAGAATGACAAATGAATATTTAAAAAGAAACTCATGATTTTTAAAACCATTTAATGAATTTTGATGGAGAGAGGGCTGAACCATGATTTTTGTATACTGAAGTTTGGCACCGCTGTATGGATCGCTAGCAGACCTTTGCCAGCCTGGAATCCAATCCAAGTCCTCAACTAGGTCCTAAATGAGGCATAAGGAATTCACAGTCCTTGTGCGAACTGTCTTTGTATAATTTTGTCTAAGGCAGGCAATTTCACTTAAGTTTCCCACAGTCCCACAAAGTTTGTTTACAGCCACCAGTCCTGGCTCTCAGTGTACTGTGCTGTTATTTAGCTCTAATTTACCCCTAAATATCTTCCAAGAGCCCAATAAGCAATGGTTGTGTTGGTAATGCTGCTAGACAATACTGACCTCCTGGGGTTCGGCAAATTCTCTGGGTCAGCACCAGTCAGGTCTTGGGGGTGCCAGAATAGAGAGGTTCAATCTGTATTTTTAAAAGATTTAATTGAGTAGTAAAACTAAATACAAAATCATTAAATGTGCCTTAAAGTCAACATTCATGTTCCTGAATGTCCTGTTTTCTACATAAAAATATTTCAGTCATGTCCTTAACCATTCAGTGTGTAATACTGGAGTGTTTTAAAATACAAAAGGCTTTATGCTGAGAAAAATGGATTTTAAAAAAAAGTTGCACATGTGAGCCTGAACATAAAAGTATTTTAAATGATTATTGGGCTCCTTCTTGCATAACCACAATTTTTAAATACATCTTAAATAATTATTTTTAAATTGATTTTCTTTAAATTGACCATAACAAGCTAGATGAATCTCTTCAGAAATAATTTTCCACCTAGCTGAAGAAATTAGCTATTCCTTTCTCCCTCCCACCTAGAAGCAGTATTAGAATGGTTACCTAGCTACCCTGATGGTAAAGTATGTGTATGCTGAAGCAATTTAAAGTGTGTGATTTGTCATCTAAATGCAGACATCATTAGCAAAGCGCTATTTAGTTGGAACCCTGTCAGCTGAACGCTGATAACTTTTCTCTGTTGTGCAGAGAAAGAGTTATTTTAACCAACTTAGGAGAAAATGTTGTTTGCCTGAGGTGAGTTCCTTATGTCTTGCTTATGGCCTACTCTGACAATTTGCGTGGGATTTCAGGCTGGCAAAGGTCTTCTGCTAACGATCTATACAGTGGTGAATTTCACCCAAAGTTGCCAACCTTCAGCTTGCAAATATCATGGGTCAGCCCTCTCTCCATCAAAATTCATTAAATTGTTTTAAAAATCATGATTTTTTAAAAAATATTCATTTTTCATTCTGTTTGCCTTTTGGCTCTAAGGCTTTAGTGTGCATTACCTTTGTGTACTTAAGCTTTTCTCTGCAGCCATGAAGACTAGAAACTTAAAAAAAGAGAAAGAAAACTGCGATTCTCACATAATCTCTTCTTTCTAGCCAGTAAGAACTGTACAAATATCGGGGAACTCAGCAGCTGGCAATGCTGATGTCTTCTTTCGTGACTAGTCCCATTAAGTCAATGTCATTATTTTTGTGAGAAAGGCAAGAGTAATTTGACCCTTACTTTTGGGGGAAGGGGTCTGTCTTTTTTTCCTGTGGTAACTTAGGCTATTGTCTTCACATCTATGCAATGTGCCTGTTGCCTCAAAACAGTTTTTGAGATATTGTATATGCTATTCCGACAGGAGGAGTACAGGGATGCCTTGAAATAACGCTTTATTTTGCCATGTGGATCCATTCAGACAGCATCACATGCCGAAATAGCCTATTTCAAGGTTAGGGCGCCGTAGAGACATAGACTTACAGTGCCGTTTCTTTACACTCTCAGTTTATCATTTGGCCTCTAAATTTTTAAAAAGATGCTGTTCAGGATAGGTTATTAACAAGAACACCTAAGGGATGGGTTGTAAAACAGGCTGACAAAAATGGCATCATTACACTGAAATTCACTAGTTTACATTTGGCTGTGAAAGCTAGAAAATGGCTGCTTCTTCCAATGAATGCTCTAAAATATAATGTGTGAGGTAAGAAGGCACTATTGCTGATTATTATGGGTTGGGCTGTTTGGCGGTGTCAGTATGGCTGCTCTAGTCAAGGCCTGGGAATGGTTGGAAAGCTGATGTATTCGACACACAGGAGAAAGATATTCTCCCAAATATCTTCCCCCTTTTTACAGCCAGACTGCATGTCACAGACTGGCTCAGAATTCAAAGCCAACTGAAGTCACTATAAATCTGTCTGTTGGTTTCAGTGGAGGCTTCTGGAAGTTCACCCGATGCTTGTTCTAACAAATCACCAGTCTCAGCCAGAGGAGGGCCCAGATGGAGCTTGCACCACAAATCCTAGCTAACCATATATCTCCCAAATGGATTATGGGATCATCACCATTAAGTACTGCTGATTATAAGTTTGTGGGCATTCTCTGCTAATCTGCTTCCAGGTCATAGCTGGTCCCCTGCTTTTAAGTCAAGCACAGGACCAGAATATTGATCTATAATAAAACTCTCTTTTCCCTTCAGCTTTAATTGGTATTGCAAAATAGTTTATGGTTCTTGTCATTAGTATTCCCAATTGGTGAGGCCAACAATTTATTCCAAGCTGTAAAAATGCTGAGAATGTTCTACTGATTAGCAACACCAGTGGGACAAACTGCTCAATCTATCAGCATGGGTTATTTTTCTGTTCTAGATGGGCAAGGATTCTTGTGCACATGAATTACAAAAGGTCTTAGCACCACTTTTGTTATAAATCTAGTGAAATTAAGATATTTTCTTGATCACAATTAAATTATTTCAGTGGCATGCAGTACATTACATGAAAGGCTCCAGTGTAATGAATATATTTATCTTCTGCAATATTTTTTAGCCATTCGTAGAACTCCATCTATAAATAATGCAAAGCATGCTGTGCTGTTTTTCGGCTCTTCCTGGGATATTATGCTATTAAAAATCCCAGGGTTCCTTCTGCTACACATACACAGCAGGTAAAAAAGAACGTTCATGTGATGAACAGTGACAGCAGCAGCAGCAGCAGCTAATACATAAAACTACAATTCAATGAAATACAATGAAATTGTTTGCAGTAATTATAGCTAGGGACAAGACTGGCACTTAGCTTAATACATGGTAGTTTGAATATAAATTGTGATCTATCAATGCAGGCATTAAATTTATAAACCCTGTATAGGGATTTGGAGTGGTAAAATAAGCAGACATGTTTATTTATATCCTAAGCCAATCATGCTCTCTGCTCCCCTTACAGCATTTCAAGTACATATAGCTGATAGCCAAGTTAGCCTGTGCATGTAGGATATATCAGGGGTGAGCACATTTTTATGTTGGGCCCCTTTTCATCCCTGCACTTAGCAGGGTTCCCCCAACCTGTCTAATGTAATCAAAACTGATGGAAATTTCGGTTGTGTTCATATGGACAAAAAAATTTTTCAGCATGTGTAATAAAATAAGTATGTACAATTTAAAAACTATATTGATCAGTATATAAAGGTGAATATAAATACATAAAAACAAACATATTTCAACATTTAAATGAAATGGATGAGCCTAAGAACCAGCAGTCGATTTCATGCCCTCTCAAAGAAACCCACACCCTACTTTGTGCAGTCCTGGGTTATACACACACAGCACATTAATAAGTATTAAAATGCATATGTTGTTTGTGTAAAAACAAGCAGTTCTATAGCACCTGAAAGACTAACAAAACTATTTATTTGGTAATGAGCTTTCATGGGCAAGACCCACTTCATCAGATTGTTGTTTGTGTATGTGTCCTTGCTAAATGGTACTATGAATATTCTCACTCATGTGTGCTAAGGTATAGAAATTGTGCTGTGCTTATTATTAAAACAAAAAAGCTGTCATGTAGCACTTTAAAGATTAATAAAATAATTTTTTCAGGTGATGAGCTTTTGTGGGACAGACCCATTTCTTCAGATCTACATCCCTACCAGAATATAAAGTATATACAGGTATATATATATATAGGTATATATATATATATATACCCCAGACTCAGTATATAAAGCACAGAGGTCCAAAAATTGTTATCAAGGTTAACAGATCAGAAAAATTCTTATCATTGTTGGCAAATCAGATAGAAGAGCAAAAGAGGGAGGTGGGGAGTGGGGAAGTAAGAGTTAGGTCAACCATCAAAGTATGTAAAAGAGTCCTTTAGGCTACGTCTACATGTGCACGCTACATCGAAATAGTCTATTTCGATGAATAACATCTACACGTCCTCCAGGGTTGGTGCCGTCGACGTTCAACTTCGACATTGGGCAGCACCACATCGAAATAGGCGCTGCGAGGGAACGTCTACACGCCAAAGTAGCACACATCGAAATAAGGGTGCCAGGAACAGCTGCAGACAGGGTCACAGGGCGGACTCAACAGCAAGCCGCTCCCTTAAAGGGCCCCTCCCAGACACAGTTGCACTAAACAACACAAGCTCCACAGAGCCGACAACTGGTTGCAGACCCTGTGCATGCAGCATGGATCCCCAGCTGCCGCAGCAGCAGCCAGAAGCCCTGGGCTAAGGGCTGCTGCATACGGTGACCATAGAGCCCTGCAGGGGCTGGAGAGAGAGCGTCTCTCAACCCCTCAGCTGATGGCCGCCATGGCGGACCCAGCAATTTCGATGTTGCGGGACGCGGATCGTCTACACGTGCCCTACTTCGACGTTCAACTTCGAAGTAGGGCGCTATTCCCATCCCCTCATGGGGTTAGCGACTTTGACGTCTCGCCGCCTAACGTCGATTTCAACTTTGAAATAGCGCCCAACACATGTAGCCGTGACGGGCGCTATTTCGAAGTTGGCACCGCTACTCCGAAGTAGCGTGCACGTGTAGACGCGGCTTTAATGTGTCAAACTTGAATATGAATGTTACCACAGAACATTCTCTCTGTAGATGGTTGTTAAAGTCTTCTTTCTGCAGAACACAAACACATTATGGACACATTAACACATGATTTGAACAGGGACAGCAATTACCTGACCCATCATAAGGACTCTTTTACATACTTTGATATTTGACGTAACTCTTACTTGCTCTTCTATCTGATTTGCCAACAAAGATAACAATTTTTCTGATTTGTCAGCCTTAATAAACAATTTTTGGACCTCTGTGCTTTATATACTGAGTCTGTTCTGCTAGGGCTATAGATCTTAAGTGGCTCTGTCCAACAAAAGATCATCACCTAATGAATTATTTTGTTAGTCTTCAAAGTGCTACATGACTGCTGGTTTGTTTTGATAGAATATAGCCTAAGACAGCTATCTCTCTGTTACCATGCTTATTATTGCTCACGTACACTAAGGCATATATCCCCCAGTGCCCTGGGTTAAATACAACTCAGCACTTGGCTTAAGCAAATACAAAAAATGTCAAAAGCTAAATGGATGAATCTTATGAAACAAAGGTACAATGTGGTACCAGGAAATAAAGTAAGTTGTCTGAAGGCTTGATAATAGGGAATGTCATGCCCCTTAATGTTTGCCATTTAATACTCCAGCAATAGGTGGGGGAGTACAGGGAGGCACCAAAGACAAAGCTGGCTCGTTCAACGGGAACTTTAAGTGACGCGAACAGTGTAAGTTGGAATGGGCCATGCTATCAAAGATAGCTAGTTTAAGGGAGCAGTTGGGAAGCACGTCTTCTCTATAAGATAAACTGAACATGCTGCAAGACTTCTCTTCCTGGAAAGGATGGGAACTTTTTCTCTCCTGAACCATTGCTTTCTCTTTAGACAATACACTTGGCTGAGCTTGGTACACTAAACCCTCGATTTAATGGACTAATGGGGGGAAAGGTGTCTATTCAACCAAAATGTCTGTTATATATGAGGGTTTACTACCCACCCACCCCCACCAGGCTCCCCCAGCTCCAGTCCCCCTCCCTCAAAAAAAACCCCAAAAACAGGAGACTCACCAGACTGAAGCTGCCGGAGCCAGAACTGCCAGAGCTTACTGTCCGGCTGGAGCTGCCAGATGATGGTGGGAACCTTGCCACACATAGCTGGAGGAGCCTCATTGTGTGTCTGCAGGAGCCTCACCACATGCGGCTGAAGGGGCCACCGCACTGCCTGGGAGGAGCCATTGCCAGAGCTGCCATGCACTCTTCCCACCAGAGGCTCCCCTAACGTTTTTGGGGGAGGGGATGGATTTAGGATTTTACAGACCCCAGCAAACTGTGGGAATAATGGGGTTGTTTATTGTTCCTAATGTACGCTAAATCGGGGTCCATAAAATCGAGGGTTTACTGTACTGAGTCTCTTGGACATTCTTAATGTTGACCCTCAAAGTATAGTCAGTTAGGCTACATCTACATAGCAGTGTCATTCCGAAATAATCCAAAACATCTTATTTTGAAATAACACAGGTGTACACAAGAATGTATTTCAATATAGCACCCAGCTATTTTGAAATAACATGTCTGGACACATAGGCTGCATCTACATTAGCAATTTCTTTCAGAAAATCCATCCTTTCTTTGAAAGAACGCGTAGAAGATTTACACACAAAATGCTTTATTTCATTCTTCTGGAAGCCCTCTTCTGCTTGCAGATCAGGAAGAGCACCTTCTTTCAAAAGCTGCTTTCAAAAGAAAGCATATGTAGATGCTCCGCGGGCCCTTTTCTCGGAAGAGCAGTCCTCATGGTGCAAGATGTTTCAATCCCTGGCCCATTCTTTCAAAGAGCGGGGACTGTGTAGGTGCACTCTATTGAAAGAGCAGATCGCTTTCTTGATCCGCTTTTTTGTGTGGACACAATCTTGCAAAAGAAGTAGCTGCACTGATGAAGAAGCAATGCTCTTCCTTTATGGCACCCTCAGACAAAACAATTCTTTGAGATATCTTGGGTGTTACCATTTTCAAAATCCAGGGTCACATTCTGTTTCCTGTGAGCACATGTATCCTGACTATCATTTGGCTACGTATTTATTTTAGTTCAAGGCAGCTGAAGTTCAGTGATCCACTTAAAACCCACACAAAGCTGAAAAAAATACACATGCCTTACTTATTACATCACCAAGGTGGAGCAGTGTACTTGGGTGCTGTGTGAAAAGCACTTTATCCAGTTTTGCCAACCTGAATGAATTTACTCTGGTTGTCTGTGGACAACACCCACCTTTTGCATGTTACTTTTTCTTTGTCTGTCTGTGCTGGATGTACATTTTTGCAAGATGGTTTTGTAACAGACTCATTTTTATAGTGTGAGTTGGAACTTGACCAGTCCTATGTGAATCTTTTGCTCAGGGCCGACGAAAGGAAGCGTCATCTACCTCCTTAAATTTCACTGTTGTTTCAAAACTTTCTTCTGGATCTTGCTCCTTTGAAAAAAAAAAAGTCTCTCTGATTTTTCATATTTATTTTTATGTTCAAATCAATTACTTTGATGCCTTTTGCAGAACAAGGTTTCTAAAACAATACAAATGCAGATGTCATATGTCATCATTTCCATTAATCGTGCATTGTAGCTAACTTCTGCTTTCAACTGGAAAGGCACAAAGGCAAAACAACAATCAGAAGCATAAAATTAAAAGGCAAAGGTAAATAATTTAGTATGACCAAGTCTTTGGAACTGCATAATATACAGCAATAATCATTTGTTTCAGCAGGGAGTCTCCATCCCTCTAGCAAGTAACTTGTTTTGCAAGCACCATCTGCCTTTTCAATAATTTGGAACAATATTTTAATTAAACTTGATGAAGCTATATCACATCAATCATTAGAGAAAAAATTTTGCTTTATTCATAGAGGCAACTCTCATTTTAGTCAATAAAAGCTCTTTTTGTATATCTAAGGCCAGAAATTAGCCCATAGGCCTACATTAAAAATAGATGTGTAATTTGTCCAATGACTTGACTTAGCAGCTTATCATGCTGTAACAAAGGGAATTTGATTTTAGAAACAGTTTCAAGATTCACCAGAAGCTGGGATAGAAAGGTTATGTCTGGAAATGTTACCTCAAAAGATCTTCACAGTAGATGAAAAGGAATAGAAATCAATAGGCAGCATTTTGTTCAGATACACTAATTCACGTTGGACTGCAGTTTAAGAAATAGCTTTATTGAAAGGGAGTTTCTAAAGATTGACCCTCTGATACCATCACTGTGGAACTCTTGCTGTTAAATTATAAAGGGGTTTGAATTAGTGCATAACAGTAGGGAGTCTTGGCTCCCAGTCATGCAATGTGCAGTTCTGTTCTTTTCCATTCTCTGTAGGTTCTTGCACCACCCTCATCACTGTAGTACCTGAACACCATCCAATAGTTCTGTAAGCAATGTGATTAACATCTGGCATGTATGGTTCAGTCTCTCTTTCTCATCCTCTCCACAGAAGAAGAACTGTAAATGCAGCTCACAGGCTTGTTCGGGTAGAGTTTTGTTTTGTGAGCTTGGTTATTTCTTTTTTCACATATTCATGGCTTTGTGATTAGTAGTTTCATTGACTTAAGCAAAGACCCGATAGGGTTGCCAACTTTCTACACACACAAAACTGAACATCCTTACCCCCACCCAACCATGCCCTTCCTCAGAGTGTCTGCCTCTTTCTCACCTCTTCCCCAAGGCCCCACTCATCATTCATTTCATCCCTTCCCACATCATTTGCTTTTGCCACCATCACTCACTCACTTCCTCATTTTCACCTGGCTGTGGGAAAAGGTCTGGTGGCAGGGGCTGAGGGATCCAACTGGGGGTGTGGACTCTGGTGTGGGATGAGGGGGTTGGTGTTTACCTGAAGCAGCTCCTAGAAGCAGCAGCATGTCACTTCCTGTTCCAAGACCCAGTCATGGCCAGGTTGCTCTGTGCACTGCCCCTACCACATGCACTGCTGCTCAGCACCCATTGGCTAGGGTTCCCAGCCAATGAGAGCTGCAGAACTGGCACAAGGGCAGAGCTGCATGTGGAGCCTCTTGGCTGCCCTGCCATGTAGGAGCTGTGGATGGGGCGTGCCACGGCTTCTGGGAGTCATATGGGGCCACAGCAGGTAGGGAACCTGCCTTAGCTTTGCTGCACCACCAACTGGATTTTTAACAACACTGGAGCTGCTATGGTGCCTTGTCAATTAGGCATTTAGGTTGAAAACTGCATGGCTGGCAACCCCTATTGCCTGATCTAAAGCCTGCTGAAGTCAATAGGCATCTTTACATTGACTTCGATTGGCATTAGTTAAGATGTAGAGTTAATGTGCTGAGGATCAGGTCCTAATTTAACACGTGGCTCTGAAAGGTCTGATCCGTTGCTGCTTGAACTCAAAGAGAGGCGTCCACTGCTTTCAAGGGGTGTTGGATCAGACCCAGGGAAAATAATAAATATCAGGGGAGAGGAACAAGGTTGGTTAGAGATTAAAATCTTAAAATCAGATGATCATTCAGTTTTGTTAGGGACATATTTTGGTAGGTCCATTAAATAAATTATAACAATAGGAAGACAAGTCACCACATATGGATATCAGTGATGAAGAACTTGTGAGTGATACATATGTGTGACACTGTACTACAGATGAGCTGCATATTTTAGAGACATTAAAAAACTTAAAAAATTGTAGAAAAGGACAGACACATGCAGCTAAATCAGCTCAATAAAAAATTCTGGAAACAATAGTGTATCAGGTATTTTACCTACAAGTGTTCTACTGCACAATTTTCCTAAACTTTTTTTTCTTTCATATCCTAGTTTCATTAGCTGCATCAGTTGTACTTAATATGCACTTATCCTTATTTGACAAAACAATCTACATGATAGCACTTTAATTTTAAATTGAGCTGAACTCATTAACATCAGCACACCTGTGTCACGTTTTTCATTTATCACTTCAGTGTAAGTATCTCCCCTCCACCATGCTTCTTAAGCCTTGCTTGAGGTCTAGGTGTGGAAACATTTTGAGATCCCTGGAGCATGAATAAATATTCAACTGTGCACTTTGAGAATGGCAGTTCACTGGTCCCATTCTAACTTGCTGGCAGATATTTATATGGAATAGGAGTCACCTCAAGAGTGCCTGCTGAAACATTGAAAGAAAGAGATTATTTCTTTCTACCTAGCACTGCTCAGCTGTTAGTCTAGAATCTTACTGCTCTTTGTTCTTTATAGGGTGAGATTTTTAAGGGTTTTGATAGTTTTACCACTGACTTCAATGGGGGCAAAAATAAGCTAACAATAAGCACTTCTTCAAGAGCCAACCCCAAGGGTCCTTCTAGTAAGAAAAGTATAGTAGCTCCCTAAATTCTTCTCCACTTTCACATTCAATTGACTAATGAAGGCAATATCTACTACCTAGGATTAAATGTACAGCTTCATAGATTCCCAGGCTAGAAGGCCCACTGTCATCATCTACTCTGACCTCCTGCTTTATACATGCCACGAAACTTCCACCAAGTAATTCCTACAGTATCTTTTAGAGAAACCTCCAATCTTAATTTAAAAATTCTCCAGTGACCCTTGGGAAGCCGTTTTGTTTGGTGAACTAAGAAAGTGCTAATTCACCCCACCTCTGCTACAGCCTTCAGAGCAATGGAATCAACAGCAGGCCCCAGGCAAAGTGGGAGGAGGGCATGGTTCCATGTCCCTGGAAGGGGCAGGGCCAGGGGCAGTCACCGTTAGCACCACCAGGACCACGTTGGCTGGCTTCTCACAGCCATGCAGGGCAGCAGAACAGCCCCACCAGCATTTCAAAGGGGACTGGACCTCTAGGCCCTCTTGAAAGGCCAAACCCTGGGGCAACTGCTACCATTGCCCTGGCCCATCATCAGGTCTGCCTCTGAGAAGTCACAGTATTCTAGTGGAAATGCAAAGAGACAGTGATGCCAATCCTGCCTGGATTTCTCAGAATAGTGCTTCCCCATAAGATGAGGGGCCTTGTAGGTATAGGGAGGGGTGAAGACCAGCAGAGGGTGTTCCAGCCTATTATCAGAGAATATGGAACTGAAAGCATTTTTAGTACAGTTTCTAGTCTAGTTTGTGAGTAATGTGTGCTTGACTTACAGTACAAGCTGGCATTGGAGTTTTGGGATAGCCTGGAACAGATAGGATGTAGAGAGAGATTTTCAACATCAACTTATGCACAGATCCTTAAAAGTAGGCACTTAAATACCTCTGAGGGGGCTTAAATGCTTTAGGAGTGCAAGGCTTTTGGAAATCAATCAGATCTGTGTTCCTACCTCAGTGAAGAAGTTGGAGAAGATCAACAAGAATGATTCAAAGTCTAGAAAACATGACCTCCTAGGGCAGACTGAGAGAATTGGCTTTGTTTAGTTTGTGAAAGAAAAGACTGAGAGGGGACATGATACCAAATTTCAAGTACCTAAAAGGTTGCTACAAGGAGAAGGAGGAATAATATTCTTCATAACCTCTGATAATAGAACAGGAGGCAATAGGCTTAAATTGCAGCATGTGAGGTTTAGATAGCGCATTAGTGTAGGTAGTCCATCATGTCTGACTATGACGTCTTGAGCTTGCACAGGCTTATCGGTTGTGGACTTGGATGTGGCTGAGGAGTCCAAGCTTTGAACAGCATGGTCGTTCACAGTGGGGCCAAGGGGATTGTCCTGGCTGTGTTGCTCCGGCTGCTGCTGTTGCTTTCTTCCTCTCATGAGCATCAATGAGGCGTATGCGTCACTGCTCTTCAAAGTTGTCATACGCGTGTCGTACGAGAGCACACTAGCCTGTTCGGTCTTTTGCATGCTGCTCTGGTTTTAAACCAGCATGAGCAATGTTGGCCTTTACGCAGTCTTTATACCTCTTGCGAGGCCTACCTTGTTTCCTTTTGCCCTGGGAGAGTTCACCATAGAGGAGTTGCTTAGGGATTCTTGACTCCTCCATTTGTATGACATGCCCTGTCCAGCGAAGCTGGGCTTTCAGAATCATGGCTTCGATGCTCATGGTTCCTGCTCTGTCCAGGACTTCCAAGTTTGTAACTCTGTCCTGCCATTGAATGTGCAGTATTGACCTCAGTCTGCATGTGTGGAAGTACTCCAGCAGTTTTATATGTTTTCTGTACAAGGTCCAGGTTTCACAGCCGTACAGGAGACTGGTCAGGACTACAGCCTTGTACACTTTCAGTTTAGTAGACTGTCGGATATTGTGCTGATTCAACACTCGCGCTCTCAGACGTCCTAGTGCCCAGCTGGCCTGGCAGATTCTGGCATTGATTTCTTTGTCAAGCACATCAATAAAAACTTCTGAACTATCAGGCTGGGTAAGCACTGAAATAAATTGCCTAGGGATGTTGTGGAATCTCCATCACTGGAAATATTTAAGAACAGGTTAGATGAACATCTGTCAGGGATGGTCTAAATGGTGTTTGGTCCTGCCATTGGTACAGGGGACTGGACTTGATGACGTCTCAAGGTTCCTTGTAGTTCTAGTAGTCTATGGTTCTGTGTTAATGTTCAGAATGACAAATGAGTGATGTCATAACATTCCTGAAGATGTAACACTTGGAACAGAATGCTTAGCCTGGTGAATGCTGTATGTTACCATCCATTCAACAAAACCCAGCAGATTAACAGATCAATAGTGCTTTTAATAGCAGGAGATGACCCAGGCACAGGGGTCTGCAACCTGTGGCTCCAGAGCCACATACAACTCTTTAGGGACTTCTTTGTGGCTCCCAACACTCTAATTGAAAAGTTAAAAAAAAAAAAAAAACCTCCTGATTATCTTTGATATATCAGTGAACATCTAAAAGTGCAACAATGAAAAACTCATATCTAAATAGCAAACAATATATGATCTCAAAACGCTGGATAACTCCCCCTTTAATATGTGCAGTGCATTGTAGGATATGTGTATGCACTGCCCTTAAAACAGGGGTAACAAAAAAAGTATGGTCTAACATTATTTATTAAGGACTGTCTCATACGCACATGCATCACGGCCCTTGAATTACTGAGTTTTTTATCGAATTAAAAAAAAAAAGGCTTTTCTTGTTCTTTTGGTGGCTGACCCCTGCCCATGCACATACAAGTGTTTAAAGCTCTGTGGATGTTAAATCTTTCTGCTGAAATACAGCCTGACTGCAAACCAGCCCTCACAAAGAGAGGAGAAGCAATGAAGTAAATGGGGCACTGATCTACAGTCCTCATTTAGGCAAAATGCAGTGGAAGAAATGGAAGTTTTCCCTGAGTCACAGAGTGAGTTGAAAGTACAGGACAGGGTAGATACCCTTCAGAGAGATCACATCTGCTACCAGGAAGAAGAGCGGCAGTGATACAGCAGATGTAAAGTCACAATAAAAAAGCAGGCAGTAGAAGAGTTTGTTTTATTAGAGTAATGAAATATCATATCAAAGCAATTCCCGTTTCTTTTGTAACCGCAAGGGAGTCTGAAACAGGCAATTACATCTTCTTTCCAGCTCAAAGAGGCACATCACCCTTTGCCACACATTAAAGCATGTTAATAAAGCAAGTTCAAGGGGGTGTGTGCTTTATTGCGCAATCACACCTCAGAAGAATTAGAAACACTTAGCCCGAGGGAGCGATTATCTTGCAGGAGCTGCAGGCATGCTCTTATCTTTGGCATAATTATTGAAGATTTTTTCTGGATTTTATACAAAGACAATCTCGGGGGGAGGGGGAGAAGCCCTGTTTGTTCTTCAAGGGTGAAATTTTCCCCAGGGCAAATTACAAGCATTCAGACTCTGTGCTCCTTAAGCCCCACTTCAGCCTTATTTGAAGATTTGAAGAGAACTTAGGCAAGTGCCAGCGTGGCTTAGTGGATGAAATAGTGGAGTGGGATTCCAAAGATCTACTTTTTCATTTCTTGACCTAGCTTATTGAGTAACCTTGGAGGGAGCGGAGGGGAAAGCTTCATGCCTCAGTTTCCCTATCTGTAAAATGGGACCAACTATACTACCAACCTTTGTAGAGTACTTCAAACTCTATACCTAAAAAGCACTATGTAAGAGGTAGATATTACTAGTAAGTGGTAAATAAATCTTGGGTATGCGTTCTGCAGAAAGAAGAATTTTGTATCAGTCAAATCCAGTGTGTAGTCAGTATAGGACAGAACTGGACAAACAGGACATTTAGTTTCACAACTGATAATGATTCATAACAGGGATATTTGCAAAATCTTAGGCACTAGGCTTTTATCAAAGTAAATGTCATAGCTCAATGCGACACATTTACCAGCTAGCCCTGCAATGCAACACAATTACCAGCTATAAATACAGAGCACTGCACTCACATAGAGGCTCAACATAATTCCGTTTTGCAGAATGCTCAGCTGCTTGGAACTCCCTGGGAATGGGAGCATTCCTGGCACAACTGTGGTTATGTGGTTGGCCAATGATGAAGGTACTGTGTAGTAGGAGAGATGGATATTTTGCTACTAAACCATTTCACCTGCCTGATCTGAGGGTCTTTTATTTTGATTGGCTGATTTTGCGGTGATACTATAAAAGATAACTCTGGAATTCTTATTGCATGTTACAGGTATTAGAGACAGAAATCAGTTCTTACTAGATCTTATCCAAAAGATACAAGCACTGAGAATTACAGTCACTTCATCTAATACCTATACTGCGAGAGATGGAGTGAAGTAGAAATTCTGACTTTGAGCTACATTTTGAAACACACCCCAAAAGTTATGGCTATAGGCACTGATTCTGTGTATTCCAGGCTGGAGCACCCATGGGGAAAAATTAGTGGGTACAGAGCACCCACTGGTGCAAAGCTCCCCCCATCTGCCATCCCCCCACTATGCCTCTCACCTGCTGGTGGCCCTCCTCTGACCCTCCCCTCCACCCCAGCACGTCTGGCCTGCTGATTACTCCTCCCCTGCCCTCCTACCATTTCCAGAGCGCAGCAAACAGTTGACTTGTGGCATTTAGGAAGCTGCAGGACGGCGGGGGAGGTGTATGGAGGAGGCACATTCAGGGGAGGAGTCAGAATAGGAGGAGGAAGGGTGAGGCAGGGCGCTTTGGGGGGGAAAGAGTGAAATGAGGACAGAAAAGGGGCGGGGCTTACGGCAGGGGGTGGCATGGGCCAGAGCAAGGGGTCAAGCATCCTCCAGCTGGAGAGGAAGTTGGTGCCTATGGCTTTGGCCAATAGGAGCAGTACTCTTCCACTTCATCCAACACTTGTTTCATGGAATTTCTATTTGTTAGGCAACAGAGTGGTTTTCTTGACCTTACTGGTTAGGCCTATTGTCAATATCTTTGTGGCACATCCTTTCATGTGTTTACAGGATTTCACCCAAAATATTTGGTATCACAAATAACAGAAGAAGGCATAATGACCTTGAAGGCCATGCACTGTGTTAGGAGATCTGTCGCTCTCCTAAAATCTGCTTGGGTGGCCTTAGTCAAGTCACCCGTGGCTTCTTGTAGCAAAGTACTGAGTGTTGTAGCCATGTTGATTTACAAATCTCACGTCTCATTTGCATAATCTCACATGATCATGTTTCTGGAAGAGACTTCTAAAAGCAAAAACCGCCATGTAGATGGGGTTCCTTTGGAAAAAAAAATTTCTAAAGAACCCTTCTTCCTGAAGCAAAATTGGAAGAAGGGTTCTTTCGTAAATGCTTTGTTTTCTTTTTTCTGAAGGATCCCCGTTCACACAGGCTATTTTTGCTTTCAGAAAAGTCTGTTCCGGAAATGTGATCATCTGGGATTATGCAAATGAGGCACAAGATTAATAAATCAGTGTTTCATTTGCATTTTCGACTTCCCTCATTTGCTTTCCTCCTCCAAAAGGGGAATGTAATGTAGATGCAGCTTCATGGAAGAACTGAGTTCTTAATATCCCTGTGCTTCAGTTCATCACCTGTAAAATAAGAATAACACTTTTCTGTCTCACAAAAGTGTACTGAGGATGAATTCATTAATATCTGTGAGGCTGTAAAATGTGATGGGGCTGCATTAGGAGCTTGATAAATAGGTTGACAGAAATTCCACTCATCGTGTTCATAACACATTCAAAAGGATGTGTTTTTTTGCAATATGTGTAGAAATAAAAGAAATGGTTGTCCTCAGCCCTTGAATACCCATGCCACATATCAAAACAAAAAGCAGTCAAGTAGCACTTTAAAGACTAGCAAAATGGTTTATTAGGTGAGCTTTCGTGGGACAGACCCACTTCTTCAGACCATATCCAGACCAGAACAGACTCAATATTTCAGTGGTGTTCTGTTCTTGGCTTTTTTGGGCTAACACCACTGGTCATCACTTACAGCCCCCAACTCAGACCACTGCAATGAATTATTAAAGACCTACAACCTATTCTTAATCAGGATGCTACACTCCAGAAGGCCCTGGGTGACATGCCTGTTCTCTCCTACAGACAAACTCCCAACCTCATGAGGATCCTTACTAACAGCCACAGTCTATACCCCAGGAACACCAGTCCTGGAACCTTTCCCTGCAACAAAGCCCGCTGCCAGCTTTGTCCACATATCTTCTCCGGAAATACCATCACTGGACCTAACCAGGTTACTCACAGAATCACGGGCACTTTCTCATGCTCCTCTACTAACATCATATATGCCATCATGTGCCAACAATGCCCAGATGCTTTGTATATTGGACAGACTTCTAACTCCCTTAGACAAAGGGTCAACGGGCACAAAACAGACATCAAAACACTCCAGATCCACAAACCAGTTAGTCAACATTTTAATGGAATGGGACATTCTGTCAATGACCTCAAGGTATGTGTGTTACTGAAAAGGAATTATCGCTCCTTTGTAGAAAGGGAAGTGGACGAATTGACATTTATATTCAAATTCGGAACATTAACACATGGTTTAAATCGTGATGTGAACTTTCTGAGTCACTATAGGGGCTCGTCTGCATACTTAACTCAGTCTAATTCTTGATCTTCCCCCCCACACCTCCACTCTCTGATTTGCTCACCTTGATTATCTTTTTCTGATTTGTCCTCCTTGTTTACTGTTTTTGGTTCTCTGTGCCTTAAATATTGAGTCTGTTCTGGTCTGGATATGGTCTGAAGAAGTGGGTCTGTCCCACGAAAGCTCACCTAATAAACTATTTTGCTAGTCTTTAAAGTGCTACTTGACTGCTTTTTGTTTTGATAGTGTATAGACTAGCACGGCTTACTCTCTGTTACCATGCCACATATGTTATCCTGCAAAACTAAAAACACCTCCCCCTTTTTGTCTGAGGAAACTTGAGCTGTTTGGTGTTTCAGATTCACTTCATATTATTGTTCCTTTAAATCTCTTTACCCCTGAGTGACCTCAGACATAGTACATATTATACAACATTCACTGTACTGAAGGCTGGCTTTAAGCCTCTGATTTTCTAAGTAATTTTCTTCCTACTGTGCCAGGGAACACAAACATTAAATATTCAGAACACCTTCTTTGTATAAAATATTCTATATTTCCTTCTCTGAAGGAAGTCTGAGACTGCATGAGCACAAATTAAGCTTATGTTTGTATGTTTGCATTGGCAATTCTTTACCAAGATATTTTTTTTTTGCAGCTGTACCATTTTTCATGTTTGCTGTTCATGGTGAGCAGACAATATATAACTAGGGCCTCCGAGGGATCGATCATGGGGAAGGAGAGTAGAAATGACAGATTTCCTGGGCTAGTTATGGCAAAAATGCATGGACCATCATCTTCTTAAAACAAAATAATCTAAAACAGAAAGTCAATCATATAGGCAAAAAGTATTTGTATACGTTACAATGTCCTAATGCAAATGCAGTGAATAGGTGTACAACATACTATTTGCAGCCCCTTGTTAATGATCTCTCCTGATTATTTAATTGCTGCGAGACTCTTTTCTCCCTGCTGTGGCAACAACATTGACCATATTAATGTGGTTACAGAGAACTGTTTTGTAGTGCTGTCAAGTGCCTCTTAATCTTCCTACTCCTGCGCATGAAGCTAGGTTTCTATCTCAGAGATTCACCAAATGTTATTTCTGAGTTAAGGCTTTTCTTATCCACGAAGTAAATTAGTGACAGGAGCTTCCCTGTGCTTGTCTTTTCATACCATGAGTCTTTCATTTTCCATATGAGCCCTGCAGTTTTTGGCTGATGTTGGAGAATCCTTCATCTCCAGCATGCATCATCAATTAGCCTGTGTGACTTTGAAACCCACTTGATCCTCTTCCCCTACCCAATCCATCTAAAAAAGGAAGATGAAAGAATTTGCAGTAAATCACTGTGTGTACATCCTATTGTATGTAATGACAGACACCATGTAAGTGCGTATATGTAACCAGCTGGTAACTGTGGTATGCATCACCCTCTGCCCTGATGCAAGGAGGATATGGTTGTGTTACAGCTCTCATCATGAGAGTTTACTTCAAGCTCTAGAACGGGGATGGGTAACCTCTGGCCCACAAGTCAGATGCGGGCGGCGGCGTGCCTTGATCTGGGCTGCAAGACTCAGTGCTCTCCCCGGCCCAGCAGCAGGACAAGGCAGCGCTGCACCTCCCCCCATGTGGCTGGAGCAATAGCACCAGCTCCCCCCTGCAGGGGGCAGGGAGCACCAAACCTTAGAGGCCAGATCAAGTCATGCTGCTGACCACATCCAGCCTGCTGGCTCTGCTTGGCAGAGGGCGAGGAAGTGGCTCGTGCACTGCAGTTGCCCCACCCCCAGCTGGGGGAACAGCAGCACAGGGAAGCTCTGCCCCTGCACTGGCTTGCAGGCTCTGTCCCCATTCCTCTTATGGGCCAAGAATCATGACCACGGGGAGTGTGGGGGGCTGTACATCCAAGCTGAGGGCAGCACAGAGCCACCAGTGCCCCTCTCTCCCAGGACCTGTGCCAAGGGGGTGTCCCAGTCCCTTGCCCCTCCCACCATAACTGTTGGAACTGGGGGTGCTGCTGCACCCCCAACTTGAAGTGGTTTCCATTATATACAGGGGTTACAGCTTGCTTCAGTGGTTCTCAGCACCCCCACAAGAAAAATGGTTCCAGCACCCCTGCCTCTCGCTTCCTAACCCTAGCCCAGACCCCCATCCACACTCCCAGACTGCCCCTGCATCCTATCTCCTGCACAAGCCCCACACCCCCTCCCCATTCCCACTCTCTACCATCTACCAATACCCAGCACACCTGTTTCCTGGCAGCCCCCTCCCACACACCGAAGCCCTCATTTTCACCCCGCCCAGAGCCTACGTGGGCCTACAAAATTGACTAGCCCCAGAGATGGAGTACAAGACAACTCCAGCATCCCATATTTCATGAGTGAGGTGAGTGTCTCCCACTTTTTTTTCCTGCTTATCGGTTGGGAGTCACATCTATGAGTGTTTTTTTCTTTGCTTGTTATTTGCGTGTATCCACTGATTGATCTTTCTGTGCGTCAGTGGCACACGATCCAAAAAAAAGTTCCCCGCCCCACTCTAGAGTCTCATGCTTTTAGCTCTGTTGGTCCTCGGTGTTGACCAAGAAGTGGCCATTGCATATAATAAAAAAAAAATAAAATATGAATGAATATAGAGGAAGTGTGGCTGTGTGTTCGTATGGGTGTGAATTATAAATAGTAGCAATTAAGAACATAAGAACAGTTGGACTGAGATAGGTCAATGGTCCATCCAGCCCAGTATTCTGTCTTCCAACAGTAGTCAATGTCAGTTACTTCAAAGGGAAAAACAGGGCAACTTATTCAACCCTTGTTGTCCAGTCCCAGCTTCTGGTAGTCAGAGGCATAAGAAAACACAGCAAATGGGGTTTCATCCCTGATCATCTTTCTAATAACCATTGATGGACCTATCCTCCATGACCTTAACTAAGGGCAGGTCTACACTAGACCTGAAAGTCAATCCTAAATATGTCATTCCAGCTACAACAATTGCGTAGCTGAAATCAACTTATCTAGGATCAACTTATCTGGCCATCCTCAATGAGAGAAGTCATAGACTCGTAGAATCATAGAACACTAGAACTGGAAGGGACCTCAAGAGGTCATTGAGTCCAGTTCCCTGCCCTCTTGGCAGAACCAAACACCATCTAGACCATCCCCGATAGGTGTCTAGCTAACCAGCTCTTAAATATCTCCAGCAATGGAGATTTTCTCCTGTTGACCTCCGTTACTCCTCATGATAATGAGGAGTACAGGGATCAACTGTTGAGTACTGATAGTTTGATTTCATACAGCCCCCACTAAGCACACACAATTGAACCCCAGAAGATCTATCCTGACTGGGTCGATCTCCTGGTAGGTGTAGATGTATCCTAATTCTTTTTTGAACGGTGTGAAGAAGTATTTCCTTTTGTTTTCTTTTAAACCTGCTGCCAATTAACATCGTTGGTTGACCACAGGTTCCTGTATTATGTGACAGGACAAATAGTACCTCTTTATACATTTTCTCCACACTATTCATGATTTTATAGACCTTTATCATAGTCCCACTTAATTATTTCCTTTCCAAGATGAACAGTCTCAATGCTTTTAATCTCTCCTCATACAATAGCTGTTCCGTACCTTTACTAATTTTTGTTGGCCTTCTCTGTACCTTTTCCATTCCTAATATATGTTTTTTAGATGGGTGACCAAATCTTCAATTAGTATTCAAATTGTGGGTACATTGTAAATATATATAGTGGCATTATGATGTTTATTGTCTTATTATCTATCTCCTTCCTAATGGTTCATAACATTCTATTAGCTTTTATGACTGCTGCTGCTCATTGAGCAGATGTTTTTAGAGAACTATCCACAATAACTCCAAGATCTCTTTCTTGAGTAGGAACAGCTAATTTAGACACTGTCATTTTGTATGTTTGGATTATATTTTCTATTATGCATTGCATTATTTTTGTCAACATTGAATTTTATCAGCCATTTTGATGCCCTGTCACCCAATCTTGTGAGATCTCTTTGTAACTCTTTGCAGTTTGCTTTGGAGTTAACCTTCTTATATAGTTTTATATCATCGGCAAACTTTACCACCTCACTGTTTACCCCTTTTTTCCAGATTATATATGAATATGTTCAACAGCACTGATTCTTGGACAGATCCCTGGGGGACATTGCTATTCATCTCTTTCTTTAGCGTTAAATGGCCACTTATTTCCACCCAGTATTTCCTGTCTTTTAACCAATTACTGATCCATGAGAGGACCCTCCCTCTTATCCCAGGCCGGCTTACTTTGCTTAAGGGCTTTTGTGAGGGACCTCATCATTCTGTAAAGCCAAGTACACTATATCCATTGGATCTCTGTTGTCTACATGCTTGTTGACCCTCTCAAAGAATTGTAATAAACTGGTGAGACATGATTTTCCTTTACGAAAGCTCTGTTGACCCTTACCCAACAAATCATGTTAATGCACATGTCTGATAAGTCTGTTTTTTACTATAGTTTCAACCATTTTTCAGCTACTAAAGTTTACCAGTCTGTAATAGACAGAATCCCCTCTGGAACCTTTTTAAAAAATTGGCATCACATTAGCTATCCTCAGATTATCTGTTATGGAAGCTGAATTAAGTCTGAGACTTTTTACCACAGTTAGTAGTTCTGCAATTTCACATTTGAGTTCCTGCAGAATTCATGGCTGAATATAGTCTGTCCTGATTATTTATTACTGCTTAATTTATTCCAACACCTCTTACATTGACACCTCAGTTTGGGATAGTGCCTCAGATTTACCACGCGTGAATTTCAAAGCTGCTAACTTTGAAGCGCAGACCTGCAGTCTAGCTACAGGTGCTTCCAAATATGCATCCAACTTCAAAATTCCCTTACTCCCAATTTGTTTTGGGAGTAAGGACATTTCGAAGTTGAGCACATATTTGGAAGCAACCGCAGCTAGACCGGCAGTCAGCACTTCAAAGTTAGCAGCTTTGAAATTCACGTGGCGACCATTATTGTAATGAGACACTGCATATGCATGGTAGTGCCTCATTTGCGTTTTCAAACAGATGTAATTTACATGCCCCTTCCAAAAGGGAAGGGTAGTGTGGCCACAGCTGAAGAAATATTCTGGAATAGCTTATGCAGAAATAAAGCATCTACACAAAAAATGCATGTAGAAATAGCACTCAGCTATTTCAAAGTAGAGCATCCACATTCAACAGAGACCATTTTGAAACAGAGCCATTGAACACACTATAGCTTATTTCTAAATAGCCCCTATTCCCTATCTAAACAGGGCTTCCTTGTGCTATTCTTTGTGGCATGAGGTTTCAAAATAAGTCATCTGCTTATCAGCGGTTGTGTTGTATAGACACTCGAAATAGCAGCCATTATTGTTGAAATACCCTTAGTATGGTCAAGGTGGTTTGCATCCACATTTCATTTTGTATCCTTTTTAGTTAGTTTCTCAATCTTAAAAAAAAAAAGAAAAGAAAAGAAAAAAAACCCATGAATTTAAAATCTCACTAGCCTATCATATTTTCCATCAACTCAACTTTTAGTTTTGGATCTTGCTGGTGTGGCATTGGTGTATCAGATGGATTCCAGAAAGAATAGGAGTGGGCTATTGGCAAATTCATGCCAAAAAGTGTATGTTAAACATCTTTATTAATGAATATAGACTAATACTACAAGTTTAACCTCTCTAGTTTGGCATTCTCTGGTCCACGACGATTTCAGTTCACAACCCCCAAGATAAGTGGACATCCAACTAAGTTTACTCATTATTATTATTATTTCATTATTAAACCCTTGTACTCCATGTGGCGCATAGATCATCTACAAGTCTCCTCCACCTCAGGTGGCCTGGCCATCCCCACTTTCTTCTCTTGATTTGAAAGTCAAGTGGTTCTTGTCCTGCTCTGTTCCAGAGCTCCTTGTTTGTGACCAAATCTTGCCATTTGTTGTGTAGGATGTGCCTCAGGCATATATTTATGAATGTCTGTAACATGTGATTTGCAGACTTTTTAGTATGCCAGGTCTCGCATGCAAACAAGAGCACACTCTTTTCTGCATACTAAGTTTACTGCAGTCCCATAAAGTTGTTGACAGCCACCGGTCCTGACTCTCAGTATTCTGTGCTGTTACTTAGCTGTAATTTACCCCAAATGTCTTTTAAGAGTCCAATAAGCAGAGGATATGTTGATAATGCTGCTAGAAATATTGACCTCCTCTGGTCCAGCAAATTCTCTGGTTCAGCACCAGTCAGGTCCTGAGGGTGCCGGACTAGAGAGGTTCAACCTGTAATATTTTGTCATTGCTTTTTCCAGGAGGAAGTGCAGCTATTTGTTTGGCAGATCTTGAAATAAAAGTGCGTTTTCAAAACTGGTCAAACATCACACTTCTTAATCTGATCCAAAATTCCTTTCTTGGCCAGTGTATTTGAAAGCAGTGCAGATTGACTGGAAAAACTGCCCAGTCTCACAGAATTATTGTCTGCTCTAATGACCTTTTTTTGTTGTTGATAAATTATAGAGAGTTTTACGCTAAAGATGGTATGCCATATTTGGGCTCTGATTTTATACCCTGCACAATCTCATAAAGTCGATGGAATGCCCGGGATATAAATTAAGGAAAGATTGGGTGCCTGACTGAGACCATTGCATGAAAAAATAAGACTCTCTTGGCTGGAAAATGTTCATCTTCATTTTTTCAATGATTTATTGGAGATACGTATGTAACATTGCATTGTTTTTCTAACATTGAAAATGTTTAAAACTCTGACTGTACCTGCCGTTACATTTTATGGGGTTTTACAATCAGAGTTCTGTTCAGCATGATACCGTAGAAGGTTGAATATCCAGCACCTCTGGGGAACAGGAGTTGCTGCATAATCAAATTGGCCAGTTAGCTGAGCAGTGCTGCTGGGGATGGGGTGCCCCATTGCTGACAACCCCAGAAGTTCATGTGGCCCCCTCTCTGCTACTCCAGCTGCAGCTGGTCTTGGCCAGGAAACCAGCCTGGCTCTGCCAGCCTTGGCCGGAGGAGCCACCCCGCTCTGCCGGTGCTGACTGGGGGGCTGCCCTGTGGCAGCTGGCCCCAACTGGGAAGCCAGCCCTCTGACAACTGTCCCAAGTGCTGGTTAACAGTATTTGCATTCTTTTTTCGCTCTTTGCAGCCCTGTTGGGTAAGATTTGAGTAACATTTTACTACCATTGGCCTGAGGACACAAGGGCTACGTCTACACGTGCACGCTACATCGAAATAGCTTATTTCGACATCAAAATAGCGACATCAAAATAGTCTATTTCGATGAATAACGTCTACACGTCCTCCAGGGCTGGCAACATCGACGTTCAACTTCGACGTTGGGCAGCACCACATTGAAATAGGCACTGCAAGGGAATGTCTACACGCCAAAGTAGCACACATCGAAATAAGGGTGCCAGGAACAGCTGCAGACAGGGTCACAGGGTGGGCTCAACAGCAAGCCGCTCCCTTAAAGGGCCCCTCCCAGACACAGTTGAACTAAACAACACAAGATCCACAGAGCCGACAACTGGTTGCAGACCCTGTGCATGCCCTGGGCTAAGGGCTGCTGCACATGGTGACCATAGAGCCCCGCAGGGGCTGGAGAGAGAGCGTGTCTCAACCCCTCAGCTGATGGCCACCATGGCGGACCCCGCTATTTTGATGTTGCGGGACGTGGATCGTCTACACGTGCCCTACTTCGATGTTCAACTTCGAAGTAGGGCGCTATTCCCATCCCCTCATGGGGTTAACGACTTCGACATCTCGCCGCCTAACATCGATTTCAACTTTGAAATAGCGCCCAACACGTGTAGCCGTGACGGGCTCTATTTCGAAGTTAGTGCCGCTACTTCGAAGTAGCGTGCACGTGTAGACGCGGCCTCGGACTGACTGTGATTTCCTGGGGGGAGATGCTTATCTCCCGCTCTGTCCTAGGACCTACTCCTCCCCTTTCCCCAAGCTCCTACCCCATCCTGCTTCTTCTTGCCTCGGCCCCACCTCTTTCCATCTCATTCTGTCCTCTCCCCTTTGTGTGTCCTGCCCCCACTTCTCCCCTTCCACCCTAGCACCTCCTGTGCACTGATAATCAGCTGATCACCAGTGGGCAGAAAGCACTGGAGGGGAGGGGAGAAGGAGGAGCTGACTGGGACCCACCAGGAGGCAGGAGCCACTGAGGAGAAGGGGGAGGAGCTGATCAATGGGGCTGTTGGGGGCTGCTGAGCACAGACTCAGTGCTTGTGCCCAAGAAGGTATAGCTATTTCAAAATCTCCTGGGATGAGTTTTGGTCTGGTAAACCCAAGTCAGGGTTTGCTTCCGGCTGGATTCCACATTATCCAAACCACTAAAGTTCTGAGAGAAGGAAGGGTTAAAAGAAATAGTCCTGGCTTTGCCCCATTTCTAATATATTTTGTAATGTCATAATGAGCAAAGCACCTCATGGGCTAGTATGTATAGAGGCCACCCAGGCTGCACAGATCTCCACAATAGCAGAGTCATTGTGATGGGGCTCCTGGTCTGAAATGTTTGCAGTCTGCAAGGTGTTGAGCTGATGTTGCTCAGCATAGTAGCGCTAGAGCAATTTCTAGGGCTGAGGTGGTGTGCTGTGTCCCCTGCCCCAGTTACCTCACCTGCTTCCCTCTCTGACACAGGCTGGAGGCAGCCGTAGAACCCCAGGTGTAGGGCTGACAGTCAGGGCCCCAAGGCAGAGCTGCTGGGACCCCAGGCAGCAGTGGAATCCCCAGCAGCTGAGACCCCTGGACTGACAGCAGAGCCCACGGGGCTGGTGGCTGGAACTCCAGGCAGCACCAGGGCCATCAGCTGTGGGTTGGAGCACAGGATCGTGGCATGGGGTGCAAAATCTGGGCGGTCCTGCAGCACTTCTTATTTTCCTACTTCCTGCAACTTGAAAGATCAAGTGCAAATATTGTGGAGCACAATACACAAGAAGACAACACCTGGGCCTTAACTAGAACGCTTCATGTACTAGGCTGTTTAAAGACCTTCTTTTGGAAGTTTTTCTTCTGCCTATAACAATAGGAATTCTGCTTTCAGAGCCATGCTAGTCTGTTTTCAGGAAAACAACAAGGAGTTCAGTGGCACCTTAAAGACTAACAATTTTATTACGGGATAAGCTTTCCTGAGTTGCAATTTACTTGATCAGATGCATTAAGGGAAACAAAAAAAAATGGACAGTAAGGATACCGAGATGGAAGTGTTACATCAGACCTCATTCAGTCAGGGTGGATGTGGATAAGAAAGAACTCTGTATATAATTTTCTCTTTTCACCTTAGCTGGACACAATTCATCTGATCGTTATTCTACTATCATGTTAAGTTAGCTAGTCTTTGAGTATGTGCTGTGGTCAAACTTCTTTTTCTGTGTGCCTTAAAAGAAAAAGAAAGAGGCCCAGTATGCAGGAGCATGGTCTTGGTATTTATCCTTTTAGCAGTTTGTTATTTACTCCTGTATTGTTGCATACCTGCGTGAATTGCTGCCTTTCTGCCATGGTAGATATTCTTCCATTATCTTATCATAAAGTTGTAGTGAGAAGAGATAGTCCCAAATGTCTTGCCAAATTCCATATTGTCATTGGGATGAGAGCAACGGAATGGACCTAACATTCTTTCTGTACCACGTTAAATTGCATGTCTGTGCATTCCTGGATTGGCAGCTCATTTTCTGGACCATATTCTGTTCTTGTAAACAGCTCAGATAGTCCCTAGGAGTGCTCTATGTAACGGAATGCTTTGATAAAGCCAGAACTATCAGCTGCCAAGATTCCATAAGGAGCTGGAAATAGGCGCCAGATATCTTTGCTACTGTAGATGTCAATGCATTAGCAACATCATTTATCTTCCTAAAGACATGCTAAGCCCCTAAAAATGTTTTATAAAATTAAATGGCATTTTTTCCCACCTGCTTCAGCTGATGTTGAATGCTGATATCCCTAGTGATATGACTCTTCATGCAAAATGTAAGTGCTCTGCTAAGGACTTCAGCTGCCTCAGAGACATTCGTTTTTTCTGTCGGCTGCCTACTTCACTTAAAATAGTAAGCTTTAGATTATCTCGGGGCACTTTAGATTACAGCACTATACAATCCAATTTGATATAACCCCCCCTGCAAATAAATTGCAAGCCATAACTGAACTTCCATTCTGTTTCTTCAGCTAGTAAGAAGAGTAAGTTCACGAAAAATAATATTTCACATACATCCATGGGTTGTAAGGCTCTCTGGGCTTTAGGTGGCAAATAGGAAGAGCAAACCTCATCTCCTTGCAATCAGAAAGGAGTATAAAATTTAATAAAAAGCAAAAAAGCAGTCCTGTAGCACTTTAAAGACTAAAAATATAATTTATTCGGTGATGAGCTTTCGTGGGACAGACCCACTTCTTCAGCTGAATAAGATAGCACTCAGTGGCTCATTTTAGTATTTTATTAACTGTATTTATGTTATGCCAAAGTGTAGCCAAGAGGGAACAAGATTTAAGCACCGTAAATGTCTCCCAGAGGTTGAGAATAGATATAGAGGAATATTGCTTTTTAAACTGAGAAAAATAACAAGTACCCTGATAATCTCCAGTTATCTGTGAGAAAGACCAAACTACTTTCTTGTTAAAGTTCATTGGCCTATAAAATCTCTCACAGGTCCTGCTGGTATAGAATTAATACAACTTCTCCACACCAAACAATCCTATTCTGTGCTCCCAAAATACTTACTGTTGGCATTTGTATTGTGATAATGACCAATCAGGACCAACGCCTCATTGTGTTAGATGATGTACAACAGCTAGACGTAGACACTGCCCTGGATTCAGCTTCTCCTCTGAAACCAGAATGGGACACACAAAAGGAGATTGCCACCTGTTTGGTGTACACATCCACTCAGCCATACTGAAACGCTGTGGATGCACACCGTTGTAATCCACCCATCCCTGTAATCCTTTTAGTTGGTTCTGCTGATTCCATCTGACTATTCCTTAAAATCAAAAAAGTAGGAAGCATGGCCTACTTAAAAAAGAAATACCCTCTGAATCCACAGTAATAAGCCAATGGCAAGTCCTGTGAGCCATTTGACTAGTTAAAGTACAGTTGCTTGGGTTCTGGAATGTCTCTGGGTTACCAGCAAACCGCATCTATCTGTCTATCTGTAGTACCCAGAGGCATTGAGACCTCATGCGGGGTGAGTGAAGTCTCTACTCTGCAGCCTTGGCTGATAGCCAGCTGGCCTTTAGCTCATGTGACAGAGCATAGGGCTTGTAGCCCTTATGCTCACAGGTTCTATACCTGGGGCTGGCAAACCTGGGTTGGTCAGTGTTACAACTGGTGTGTTGCCTGGGAAGAACTGTTGTCTCAGAAGCTCAGGACATGCTTCCTCAGCCTAGGGAAACAGGTAGGACCCAGAGGTACTGAGACCTCATCTGGGGTGAGTGAAGTCTCTGTTCAACAGCCATGGCTGAGAGCCAGCTGGCCTTTAGCTCATGTGGTAAAGTGCAGGGCTTTAGACCCTATGCTTGCAGGTTCTATCGCTGGGGTCAGCAACCTGGGTCTGTCAGCATTACATGTCCGCCTATCCATGTCTAACTTATTGTGGACTAGTAACAGAGAGGTAGCTGTGTTAGTCTGTATTCAGTCAAAACAAAACAGTAGAAATGTAGCACTTTAAAGACTAAAAAAAAATCATTTTGTTAAAGTGCTATATTTCTACTGTTTTGTTTTTACTTATGGACTGCTAAGCATATGATCTGAAACTTACAGCAGTCTGTAATGAAGAAGTATGATATCTAGATAGAAGTCTATTGAATAACAAGTGGGACCCTATGGCATGCTACATTTTAGTTCTACTGGCAACAGGCAAATGTTGGAAATGGTTCTGGAAGGTAACCTTAGGTCAGGTGTATACTATGGGAAAAATTCAGTTTAAGATACGCAACTTCACCTACGTGGATTGCATAGCTGGAGTTGGTGTATCTTAATAAATTGATTTTTCCTGCCATTCCCTCGGTGAGAGGTTGATGGGAGAAACTCTCCCATCGACTTCCCTTACTCCTTGCAACTGTGAAAAGTACCAGGGCAATGGTAGAGCCCTGGTGGTTCAATTTAGCACAGCCCCACTAGGCCCTTACTTTGCTGGCTAAAGGCTTGGTTTCTGTAGCAGGATTCTCTGAACTACTCTAAGTCCGCGGTGTCCCATATGCTCCTCATTTGCCACATGTGGCGAAATGGGGCACCAGGGTATGAGGGAATGCAGCTCATTGGGGCACCAATGCAGTTTGGTGGGACGTGTACATGGCGGCCGTGGTGGAGGCAACCCCTCAGCAGATTCCCTGGCACAGCTCTTTCTGCCATGGTACAGCTGTGCTACCCCTGCTTGGAGTCACCCAGCTCCTTTGGCCCTGGCATGGCTCCTGTGGCTTCTGCTGCCATGGCGTGGCCATGGGCTGGCCTGGTTTCTCCTGTTTCAGGCTTGTACAACTTCTCCTGCCCTGGCGCAGCCGCGGGCAGTCGCAGTGCAACTCCTGTGACCCCCATGGCCCCAGCCACAGTGGTGGCAGTTCAGGTGAGTCACCGGAATATACAGTTGAGGGGAGGGCTTTCATTTGGGGGCGGGATGTGGCAAATTTGCAAGGATCATAACCACAAATGTGGTGATCCTGGAATTATTATTGGACTCCACTGCTCTAAGTTCTATGCCAACTAGCTGGAGATAGCTTTATGATCTTAATGTGTGGACGAGATTCATTAGTTGCCAGGAATGAACAGGAAACAATGAATACTGCAGTTAAGGTACAAAATTATGGACCAAAAAGGAGCATGCTCATGTTTTAGAAATTTGGGGGGGATTAGCAAATATTTTAAACATAAATTATCAAGTCTAATGTCAAAATATTCTTGAACAGCAAATGGTGTGGTAATAATAAAAAAAGGAGTCAGCTCTCCATGATTATCCCAGAAAGCATTCATTAGTTTGAGTAGTTTTAGTCATTCCTTTCTTCAGTGTGAATTGCTTTTATATCAGAAAGTCAGACCTTGGATAGAACTCATCTTACATAAACCCATATGCATTTCTATTAATTTAAAATTCCACTCTTAGCTTGCTCTAATTTTTTTCCCAGTTATGTTCAGGATTTTTAGTGGCTTGGTTTTTCAAGATAGTTCTTGTTTCTCCATTACAGATGTTGCTGGTTCTGATATGTCTTCTACTTGTGTTGTAATTTGTCTGCTGTATTGCCATTAAACAAATTGTTACTATATGTGGTATGAGCAGAACTCCATCTGTCTCCCCTCCATAGCTTCCCATTCTGTCATTATAGAAATCTGCCAGATCTTCCTCCAAAGAGAGGAATACTGAATTCCAACTGTTTGCAAAAGAGGAAAACCAGCTGGAAATTCTCTCCCACTTTCTGCAACCAGCAGATCCTGAAAAAAATGGATGGCGTGTGATTTTGTTGCTGGCACTGGCCACCTTCTAGCATTTTTCTTAATTTATTATCAGCCAGAGATCTAAATTTCTGCAGAGCTTTTTCCTTATTGGTCTGATTGCTCAAATATCTAATTGTTTTAGGCATTTTATTAGCTAGCTGGTCTTTGTTTAATAACTATAACTTAATCAACCAGAAATAATAGGCTTTTTTTAAAACACAACTCTGCTTTCAGATGTGCTACAGGAGGGATTAAGTCAAGTGTGGTTTCATGTAATATTGTAATTGTTCTGGAATGGATTCAGAAATCAGGGCTCCTTTCCCAATACTTCAGATAGAGATTGGGCAACAAATTACATTCTTGTTTATAATTATCTAAAGCCACAGTCAATCCATGGAGCTAAATGGGGTCTCATCAGTGCAACTGAAACGTGAATTTGATCCTTTGATTCTACACTTGTATAATCCAAATAGAATTTGGCCCAGAGAGTTCTTATCTAACCAGGGTGGCAAGCAGTTGGACTCCACGCACCAGATACTAGTCACACTGTTTTGAGTTTGAGTTGTTGGTAAAATAAATTCAAATCGAAATAAATAAAAACTTGGATAAAGAAAATATTGAAATTTGTGGTCTCTTGTTTATTTTTGTCAGAAAACTACCAGTTCCAGGTGGTTTTTAAATTGTAGTTTATCTAGTGTCATGCATATCATGATCTCTTACACGTTCCTCTGGAGATATAGGCTAGGCCTACATGAGGAGAGAAGCGCAATGTAAGATACACAACTCCAGCTATGTGTATTGCATAGCTGGAGTCAATATACTTTACATTGATTTTCTGCACCATTCCCACAGCAGAAGGTCAACGAGAGAGTTTCCCCTGTTGACTGTGAGGAATACCAGGCTGACTGGGGATACCGTCAGCATTTGAGTTAGAAAGTCCTTACTAGACCCACTAAATTGAACCCCAGAAGATCAAACTCTGGAACATCGACAGTAAGTGTAGACAAGCTTCTAGAGTGGCATTCAGCTCACTGCTGGCTGAGGAGTTGTCAACAAATCTTTTAGTCGCTAGAGAGCACTTCAGTTAGCTGGAGCTTCCCTGCTCACTGGGTTGCTGCTGGGGTGGGGCACTCCAGAGTGGCTGGAGCAGCCCCAGTTCCCAGAGCCTGGGCGCACTGTGGGTTGGGGGGTGGGGATGCCCCCTGCTGGGCTGGAGCAGCCGCCATCCACAGGCAAGGATGCTCCGGCTGGGCTGGAGCAGACTTGGTCCCCAGCACCACAAGGGTTGGAGGGCGGGGGGGCTGCTCCAAACCAGCTGGAGTAGTCCCTGTCCATGGCAGGGTGGCCACTCCAGCCTGGCTGGGCTCAAGAGACCTCTCTAGTCTTCCCACCTGGGCTGCTGCAGACAGGGGCTGCATCAGCTGCACTGGAGTGCCCCCCCACCCATGGTGGCCCTGAGGGGCTGCTTCAGCCCCTACCTGTTAACTGGAACCCAGTAAGCCTCACCCTATTAACCAGCTAACCATTAACATCCCTAATTTGCCCTCAACCCTGGCTCTGGCTAGCTCAGCAGAAATTCTGGGGTTTATATTGAGTCAGGACACAATTCAAAATCATCCAATGTTTACATCTGTGGAAATACAGGAAGAGAATATGATGACTTGTACTGATGAGATGTTTCTTTCTGGAGCAGAGTGGGTGAGCTGGACTATCAATGAGACTTCAAATAATTGGCATCTGTAGTTTATTTTTCCCATCAAGTCAAGATTTAACTGTTATTCTTTTGAGCATTTCTGAGAGTGTCTTCCTTTTTCTGCATAATCAAGATCATGGTGCTTTGCCATGTGAAAATACATCGTAACAGGACAGCAAACCATAGAAACAAGGTTAAGCCTTCAGGAAAAAAAAGGAATGATTCTACAATTAATAGGCTCCCTGACCTTTTCTTGGACCTTCAGGGAACTTATAAAAAGGATGAAATTGTTGAGAATATACAGTACCTAAAGCTATGTACTGAATTGATTTCCCCATATGTCAGGTATGCAGTAAAGCTTGAATCTCTCTAATCCAGAACTTTCTTGTCCGACAACATCTGTAATCCAACATGATTATAGTTAACTGGATGACCACTTGTCATTCGTGTTTCCTAGTCCCTTAAAGTTTGATTCCAGCCATCAGTCCTGGCTCTCTGTGTTCTTTGCTGTTATTTAGCTGTAATTTACCCCACAAATGGCTGTGTCTGCACTAGCCCCAAACTTGAAAATGGCCACGCAAATGGCCATTTCAAAGTTTACTAATGAAGTGCTGAAATACATATTCAGCACTTCATTAGCATGCAGGCGGCCACTCTTCGAAATTGACGCGCCTCATCACCGCGCTGCTCGTCTCGACGGGGCTGCTTTTCGAAAGGACCCTGCCTACTTCGAAGTCCCCTTATTCCCATGAGCAGATGGGAATAAAGGGACTTCGAAGTAGGCGGGGTCCTTTCGAAAAGGAGGCCCGTTGGGACAAGCCGCGAGGCGCGTCAATTTCAAAGTGCCGCAGCCGCCCGCATATGTATTTCATATATAAGCCCGAATATGTATTTCAGCGCTTCATTAGTAAACTTCAAAATGGCCATTTGCGTGGCCATTTCGAAATTTGGGGCTAGTGTAGATGTAGCCAATGTCTTCTAAAAGCCCAAGAAGCAGTGGAAATGTTGGCAATGTGCTAGACAGTATTGACCTCCCGTTGTCTGGCAAATTCTCTTGTTCAGCACCAGCCTGGTCCCGAGGGTGCTGGATCAGAGAGGTTCAACCTGTAGTAAGAAACTATGACTACACTCTATGAATCATTGCATTTTCAAGATCTACCTCTTGTACAGGATTTATTTTCTCTTATCTAGATGCTCTTTTTTTTTGGCAAGAACAACCATAATATGTTTAAACTCTCTAGAACATAAAAAGCAGATGGCACTGATTAGCTAATTAATAATATTTTCTGACACTTGTGAGCTGCATTCAGTGAATGGTGCAAAATACAGGACATATTTTTCTCTTGGAATTAGTTACCGAAATTTATTAAAATCTGGGGTGGAAGGAAGTCCTCGTCTGTCCAATAGAAATGTTAATTTCTTTCTCCTGGAACTTACAGTCAAAACTCCTTTCTCTAGTTCTGACGTTACACCACTCATTTCTCCTGAAACTGTAGAATGAGGCAGCTAACTGAGCTGTTTTCTCTTTATTGCTTACTATTCCATAAGCTGACACAACTTTGTCCATCACTGTGACTAATCCACATTGTCCCTTGTTACTGCCTGGAAAAACATGTGTTTCATTTTGTCCTAATTTCACGTCTAGCTTCTATCCTATATCTGTAGCCTTTTAGCAACAACAGGAGCAAATGGAGAGCAGTGATTGCTTATTTGATTGCTACACCACAACACTTCCACTGAGCAGGGGACTGCATGTGTGAAAATTACAATTGCCGTGCTAAGTATTGTACCCTCAGTAGGTTTGCTGAGGGCCTCCAAATAGCCACAATTTGAAGTGCATGTGACAAGAAAATAAATAATGTTGATAGTCTCTATCTGCAGCTATACTTCATTTAAGGCCTGGACCACTTTGTACTCTGCAAATAGTGTAGAATGAAAAGCAGCACCTAGAAACAGGGAAGTTTTCTCGGAATGAGATTCAACCCAAACTTATGACCAACAGAAAATCTATACAACACGTAAGTCCTCAGGAAAGGATATGCATGGAACTTAAGTGAGGCTTGGGTCTTGTGCTCAGCAACTGCACAGTGCAAATTTCTTCCCAAGGTCAATTCCTGGGCACACTGAAGTTAATGCAAAACTCCCATTATCTTTACATAGATTGCCCCTATGTTACATGTAAAATCTTTCCATTTTTAGCAGAGTGTAATGTTTGAGCTTTAGCTTTCTATTTAGAAACCCCAGTTTTATGTGTGCTTAAAAAGTAGGAACAACAAATTATTGACACTTCTCTGGAGCACAGTCTTGTTAATGTTCTTTGATATGTGACATATGTCATTGCAGTCAGACTGCAATGGTTCCATTTCTTCTGAAATGAAGAAAACATGTCATTTTTAGAGCCAAGTAATACAAAAGAAGAGTCATTTTTCTAAATAGGTGCTCCACAATTGCCAAAGAGGAAAGAGAAATTTTATTACATTTGAATATTTTATAATTACAGTTAATGGTAATTTAATGAAATGACATTTTCTTCACTGCTATAACTTATGAAATGTTTGAGTGATAACACAGATCTTATTAAACAGAGCGAGCATCTTGAATGGAACTGCACTTGAGACAGCTCCTTCATGCTTGAGGATGGGCTTAAAATTCAGAATTTTATTACAAAAATAAGAAAGATAAAATTAATGCATGGTGAATAATTCACACACAGTATTATAAGGCCCTTTGATTAAGCAGCCAATGCTGAACTAATAAGGGTCTTGATTTTTGAGCATTGCTCCTTATAAATACAAAGCTTTACTTGTCATGTCTGTTTTTCTTCACAGGCAAACCAGAGAACAGGAAACCCCACCTGACTTCTTTTATTTCTCAGACTATGAAAGGCATAATGCTGAAATAGCCGCGTTTCATTTGGACAGGTAGGTAAAATGAAATGATATTTAAAATTAAAAAAATAAAAGTTGTGTGGATTTTATTCTAAACCCAACTCCCCTGCAAATAGTGAGTTACTTTAAAAATAGAAAATATTATCAAACGGGGAGCAATCTACATGAACAAATGAATGCAGCAGAATGAAACTGGAGACTAACAATTAGAAACAAAGGTTTATTTTGGGAGGAAGATCTACCTGAAAGGAAGTAACAGTCAAAAGGAATTAGAGAGAATAAGGGCACAGGGAGAAGAAAGGGCAGGATAAAAGAATAGGAGATGTAGTGATATATGCAAACAAAAAAGCAGTCCAGTAGCACTTCAAAGACTAACAAAATAATTTATTAGGTGATGAGCTTTCATGGAATATGCCCACTTTTTCAGACCATAGCCATACCAGAACAGACTCAATATTTAAGGCACAGAGAACCAAAAATAGTAATCAAGGTTGACAAATCAATAAAATATTATCAAGGTGAGCAAATCAGAGAGCAGAGTGGCAGAAGTTGGGGGGAGAGTCAAGAATTAGATAAAGTAAAGCATGTAAAAGAGGCCCTATAACGAGCTAGAAAATTGTCATCACGGTTCAAACCACGTGGTAATGTACTGAATTTGAATATAAAAGAGAGTTCAGCAGCCTCTCTTTCTAAACGGCTGTGAAAATTCCTTTTCAGTAAAACACAGACTTTCAGGTCATTAAGGTCTGTGTTTTACTGAAAAGGAATTTTCATAGCCATTTAGAAAGAGAGGCTGCTGAACTCTTTTTTATATTCAAATTCGACACATTAACACATGGTTTGAACCGGGATGACAATTTTCTAGCCCGTTATAGGAACTCTTTTACACACTTTGCTTTATCTAATTCTTGACTCCCCACCCCACTTCTGCCCCTCTGCTCTCTGATTTGCTTACCTTGATAATATTTCTGATTTGTCAACCATGATTACTATTTTTGGCTCTCTGTGCCTTAAATGTTGAGTCTGTTCTGGTATGGCTGTGATCTGAAGAAGTGGGTCTGTCCCACGAAAGCTCATCACCTAATAAATTATTTTGTTAGTCTTTAAAGTGCTACTGGACTGCTTTTTTGCTTTCATCATACGTAGAGTAGCACGCTATCTCTCTGTTACTATTCAACATGATAGATGTAATGTATACAAGGGCTGAAGAACCAAACGATCAAGTTTCTAAAGCTATGCATGACAATGTGATCTTGAGCTGCATATGGGAAGATCTGCTGCCATAGATCCCATAGGGTATTGGTCTGGCTGAACCTGTCCTGCTATAATTATTTCTGGGCACAGGAATATGAGTTAGATATTGATACACAGGAAAACACTCAGAGAAGAGTAAAATAAAAATAATAGAGAGGGGAGAAGAGATAGAGGTTTCATAGGGGTGGTGTTGGGACTGTGGGGCGAAAGCCACTGTGCACAATGTTTAGAGGTAGGCTCACAGTTACCACGAGGAATGGGGCCCGTCGGTTGGGAGAGGACACGCTTAGATCTGGAGCCTGATAGGCCCTGTGTGTCCAGCATAGCCTTTGGAATGGAGTCCATTTACCCTCCAGTGCAGAGATTATGGGTAGGTTTACTGGGAATCTAGGAGTAAAATTAGGGACTGTGGAATTTTTCTGGGTTAATGTTCCAGTTTATTGCACATTCTGGGTTCGGGCCAGAGCTGAAGTTAATGAAACATCCTTGGCTAGGGGTAGAGTTGGAGGCACTTGGTAATTCATGATAGTGTTAGAGTAGAGATCCATAGGAAATCTTAAGAAGGGGTTACAGTTGGATCAAATGAGACACACCAGACTAGAGTTAAAGTTCAGGTCTGTGTGACAATCATAATAAGATGACCTTTTGAGACCATTGGATATTGTGATTTTACGTTGGTTTGGGGGGGAGGTGGAGAGTCATCAGACATCCCAAATTAGGGCAGCAATTGGACTTCTAGATTAATGTTAAGAGTTCTCTTGAGCTTCCAGCCTCATACAGAGTTGGATTAGGGCCCATTCTAGAGTTCCAAAATTCTAGAGTTACGGCTACAGTTGAAGACCGTATGGCACCCACCCTGGAGTCAGGACCAGGACCTGTAGGGCTTCCCGACCGAGGGTTTGGGTCAGGACTAGTAGAGTATTAGAGCTGGGGCTGGCAAGGCTGTCCATCCTCGAGTTAGGGTTGCAATTAGGCTTCCAGGCCTACAGTTAGGGTTCTACAGCTTCTCCAAAAAGGAACAGGGTTGGAATCCATAGGGCTCTGAGACCTAGGTCTTGGGTTGGATCTGCTGGACTACCCAGCCTCAGTAATGGTTGGAGCTGATACAGCTCCCTGACCTATCATAAAGGTTGGGGCTCATTTTGCTTCCCAACCTTGGGTATGCATTGGGACCCCAGGGCTTCCCAGCCTAAAATTAGAGTTGGAGTCCCTAGGACTCCATGCAGTGAGGACAGAATTGAGATCCATTTGGCACCCTAGCTAAGATTAGGTTGGGGCCACAAGGTCATGGCTGGTGGGTATAAAAGGCAAAGGGAGTTAATGACTCCCCTGAGTCTTAGCAGTCAAACTCTCCCCTCGTCCTATCCCTGTTCTGACCATTTCTGAGGGCTGCTGCAGTTTACAGACTGGTGACTCTTCCTCACCTCACCACCAAGTGGATCTGTTAACTTCAAAGTGAAAAGCATTCCAGCTTACCAGCCCTATTAGCATAACTTTGAACCTGTGAAGGAGCCATTAAATGGTAATGAAACCATTTAACTAATCCGGAATTTACTGACAAAATCAGCTGTGTATTAATCTGTCTACAGGACCTTAGTTTAAAATTTTCTTTAAAATCACATATCTTAAAAAATCCTTGCATAGATATTTAGATCCACAATCTCAGTATTCTATTTTAGCCTAAATGCTTAGATCTTCAGCTGTAGGCCGCATGTAGACAGCATTCTCCTTCTGAAGGAGGAATACAAATGAACGAGAGCAAAAATTCAAATACAGCATGAATTGATGTATCTGAGACCTCATTTGCATATTCTTGCATGGTCGCGTTTCCGAAAGAGACTTTTCAGGAAACAAAAATAGTTGTGTAGACAGGGTTCCCTTGGAAGAGCACCCCATTTCCAGAAGAACCCTTATTCCTGAAAAAAATTAGGAATAAGGGTTCTTCTGGAAATGGGTTGTTCTTCTGAGGGAACCCTGTGTACACAGCTGCTTTTGTTTCCAGAAAACTTGCTTCCGGAAAAGTGATCGCATAAGAATATGCAAATGAGGCACAAGATGTGTAAATCCGTGCTTCATTTGAATTTTCGCTCTCGCTTATTTGCATTCCTCTTCCAGAAGGGGAATGCTGTCCAGACACAACCATAGTGTTTTAAATAAATTTTTCAAAAGACTACCCTTTTCTGAAATACACATTTTAATTTTAATTACTATAGTACAAAAACTTGTTTCCAAAATCTTCCTGTCCTTTGTATCCATCCGTACTCTCCTTTCACCCACCCACCCCCCACCATTAAAGAGAATGCTTAAAGACACAATATTCTTTCTTTTCCACATAGCTGGACAAATGTTTGCCTTTTACTTCTGGCTATTTGGCGAACTAGTTTTAGGAGAAAATCTTTTGATATGCTTAAAATCTTTGGAAATATATTTTAATATAAATATATAATGACATTTTATAACCATGTATTGTTAGAAAAATTACACAAAATAGCATTCCCTTTTTGTAAAAGAAATGAACTTTGTTGTGAATTCACTAAACTGCTCTGATTACTTTGAAAATAATGTCTTTATTTCTGTGAGTTTAAATATGTAATAATCTGGAATGATTACTTTATGAATGCTTAAGAGTATATTTAAGATATAAAATCAGCTTAGAAATAGTGTTGTAGAAAATTTAAGACCATGAAATACTTCATCACGTTTTCCATAATATTTAATCTTACATTCAGCTGGACAACTGACTTGTCCTTACTATGAAGTTTTGGAAATAGATATCGTACAAAATTCAAAGTACATCAAAAAAACAACAATTGACATTTTTTATTGTCAAATTTAGGATTTTTGTTAAGTGACTTTTTCACATCCAGTCTTCACAAGCCAGCATACAGTGGAAAACATACTCTATTTTCTTTAAAAGAGAATTAAAAGAGTGAGGGTTTTTTCCCCATTTTCTTTAAAAGGGAATTAAAAGAGTGAGGGTTTTTTCCCAAATGTAACTCGTGCTACATTTGGGGCTTGTCTACAGTTGCCCCCAACTTCAAAGGGGGCATGGTAATCAGGGTGATGGGAGATTATTAATGTAGTGTTGTGGTGAATGTGCAGCCCTTCAGTAGACTAATTCTCCCCCACGACAACTTCAAAGTGTCAAACTTTGAAGTGCCAGCATGCATGTAGCCATAGGCACTTCGAAGTAGTAGTTGGGGGCAAGTGTAGACAAGCCCTTGGGTTCTGAGATTTGTCTGGAATCACAGACTCAGAAAATACAAGAACTGGAAGAGACAGTCCCCTGCACTCATGTCAGGACCAACCACCAGCGAGATCATCCCTGACAGATGTTTATCTGCCCTGCTTTTAAATATTTCCAGTGAAAGAGATTCCACAGGCTCCCTAGACAATTTATACCAGTGCTTAACTATCCTGACAGTTGCGAAATTATTTCTAATATCCAACCCAAACCTCCCTTGCTGCCATTTAAGCCCCTTGTTCTACCCTCAGATGTTAAGGAGAATAATTTTTCTCCTTCTTTGTGACACCCTTTTCGGTATTTGAAAGCTGTTTTCATGTCTCCTTTCAGTCTTCTGTTCTCCTAAACTAAACAAAATTAATTTTTTCAATCATCCACCATAGATCATGCTTTCTAGTCCTTTGGTCATTTTTGTTGCTCTTCTCTGGACCTTCTCCAGTTTCTCCACATCTTTTTTGAAATGTAGAACCACAAACTGGACACAATAATCTAGTTGAGGCCTGAGTGATCATAGAGAAGAGGGAGACACAGGGGAAAGAGCAGGTGGAGTCAGGGGACAGTGCAGGGGTGGAGTATGGATGGGGCCACGCGTTGGGGAGGTTGCCTCCCCAAACAGCAGCTTCACCCACCGCCTATGCCAAAGGCATGTGTCTATCCTGCATCTGGGAGCAAATCTCAATCCAATCAAGAAATATGCACTAGCAGTGCTCACAACAGCAAGCTAAAAGTAACAGTGGGAATGATGTATCCCTAAGACTGGCTTGCGTTGTTCACCCAAGCTCAAGCTCACCTTGAACCCTGGATCTGAGCACAGGTGGCTAACCTGAGCCTTCAACAGCGCTGCAGGAACCACACAGTTATTTTTAGTGCACTAGCAAGAGCCCTGCTAACACAAGTCTGTCTACAAGAGCTGAGAAGCTTGCTTCAAGCTGTAGTGTAGACCTACATAAGACTAGTTAATTTAGTATTTGGATTGGTGCCCATGAGACTCTTCTTTTAATGTTAAGTTGGGGGCACTTAGGGATCCCCAGGGTAGTGTAAAGCACGGAGCCTGTAGGGCTCCTTGCTTAGGGTTAGGTTTGGAGCCCTTAGAAATACCCAGCCAGCAGTTAGGGTTGAGAACTTTGGGGACTCTTAGGCTAGAGGTATTTTTATGTCCAACATGGCTTCAAGGCATAGGTGGAGACTTTGCTCCCATGCTCGGGATACGGGTTGGTTTCTCTGGGTATCCTGGGATGGGGTTAATAGGTTAGCAATAGAGGACATTGAAACCCCATGTCCTAGGAAGGAAAAAGCAATGCCTAGCACACTTTGCCTGTGTCTACACTGGCACAAATCTTCTAAATAGCCATACTAATGGCCATTTCGAAGATTACTAATGAGGCACTGAATTGAATATTCAGTGCCTTATTAGCGTTAAGATGCTTCCGGCCACAGCGCTTCGAAAGCGACGCTTTCAAACACCTTTGGCTCAGCGTGGCTACATGGGGGTCCTTTTCGAAAGGACCCCACACATTTCAAAATCCCCTTATTCCGCTCAGCTGAATGGAATAAGGGGATTTCAAAATGTGTGGAGTCCTTTTGAAAAGACCCCCGTGTAGCCACGCCGAGCCGCGCGCTTTCGAAAGTGGTGCTTTTGAAGCGCCACAGCTGGAAACGTCCTAATGCTAATGAGGCGCTGAATATTCAGTTCAGCGCCTCATTAGTAATCTTCGAAATGGCCATTAGCATGGCTATTTCAAAGATTTGAGCCAGTGCAGACACAGCCTTTAAGGAAAAACCCTGCATGGCTGAGGAGTTGAACTGGATTAAGAAGCAGGTCTCTTGTGTCTCAGATTTCTGGAATTTTACACTGCTTAATTTTGTTCATCAAACATTGTATGCCCATGTTTTTATCATGTACTGATTCTGCTTTATACAACAAAGCTAAGTTGGGACTTGCATTTGAAAATTATGTATTTAGCATAAATTATCTGGTTTAAACTCGATCAGGCTCTTTGAAATATAAAGGTCACAGATAAATTTAGTTGCTGCTTTCCAGATATAATGTACTTCTTTTGTTTGCATCACAATTATGTTTTTAGGAATAGGAAGTATCAGAGGTTTTGCTGCTGCTGCTGCTGTTGTTGTTTAAAGAAACTTAAAAGTATACTACCCATTTTATTTCATTTCCAGGATCCTAGATTTTCGTCGTGTTCCTCCTGTTGCTGGTAGATTGGTTAATATGACCAGAGAAATTAGGGATGTTACTCGTGACAAGAAACTGTGGAGGACATTTTTCATTTCACCAGGTAGTTTTATGCATTACATTGCCCTCTTCCTAGGTGACAAGAAAGACACCTGCTGTTTAATTGTAATATGAACTCTCAACAATATATACTTTTACGTAAAAACCAATGTGGTCTTTCCACGGAGTTGCTGGACCAGGTCATGCTCTATGGACAGCAAATAATTTACTGTTTTGAAACGAGTTCCTTTGTTCAGTGTTGTTGTAGCCAAGTTGGTCCCAGGATATGAAAGACACCAGGCGGGTGAGGTAATATCTGTTATTGGACCAGCTTCTGTAGGTGGAAGGTACAATCTTTCAAACTATAAAGAGCTCTTCTTTGGGCCTTGGCTTCCTTCCCCACTTGAGAAGGAGGGAATGGTTTGTCAGGAGCCAGTCAAAGACTGTGGAACAAGCTCCTGATGGATCTAGGAACCAACATAAACCATACCACTTTCTGTTCAAAGAGCAAAGCACACCTTCCAGGGTCATATGTGTAATGTTACTCACACTGGGATCTCTGCTCTGCTTCTTTCTCCTTTCTTAAAAGTCCTTCCTTAAACTCCACTTTTCCCAACAATTGGTTCTACTTTTTATTCTCCCCATTGTTCCATGCTCTATCTTTTGTTCATTATAAACTCCTTTTGGCAGGGAATATGCCTCCAGTATTCATGAAACATATGCTATAGAAGTTATTTTCATCAATAAATACTCTGGGCCCAATGGCCTTATGGCAGAGTGGTGACTGCTGGAGAGGGACATAAGGGGAACACCAACCTGCTTCCCTGTCTCCATCCCTGCCTCTTCCCATCTGCTCCTCCCCTGCCCTGCCTCCACTTCACCTCTTCCTCCAAGTTCCCTTCCCCCAATGGTGCAGCCAAGAGGCATAGTGGGGAATCTGGTACCAGCAGAAGAGGTCAGGCCCATGGTCGCACTCACCGGCAGCGGAAGACAGAGTCACCTAACCCTGGCCCCACTCCACTCTGCTCCCCTTGCTGCGTTGCTCGGCTTCCCCCTGCCGGTGCCTGGGGGGGGTGGTTCCACCCCTCCCCCTGAGCTCCCCTCCCCCAGCAATGCAGCTAGGAGACCGGGGAGTAGAGCAGGCTGCAGATGGGCCACTCTGCTTCCCCCCACCAGTGGATATTGTAGGGGAGCAACTCCCCTGGTCTTCACAGCACCCCACAAAGGATGGGACCTCTCTATCCACCAGCTGCTGGCCCCTTGCCCCTCCCTCAACAGCTCTGAGGGCGCACATGCGTCTCTTCATGCTGACCCTGAAAGCTTGTGCCTTCTAACAATAGAAGCTGCCCAGTAAAGGATATGACTTCACCCACCCTGTCCCTTTTGCCATTCACAAGTTATTCTGTGTGTTTTTAATGTGAATTATTCAACAAGGCTATGTCTACAATAGCCCCTTCCTTTCGAAAAGGCCATGGTAATGAGTGAGTTGGGAAGATGCTAATGAGGCACTGCCATGAATACGCAGTGCCTCATTAGCATAATGGCGGCCACATGTGATTCAAAAGCACCACTTTCAAATCGCGTGCCATCCATATAGACGGGGGCCTTTTGAAAGGACCCCCACAAGACATCTAAAGCCCTTTATTCCTATTTGGTTTAAGGAAGAAGGGGCTTTTGAAGTCCGGAGGGTCCTTTCAAAAGGCCCCCATCTATATGGGCGGTGCACAATTTGAAAGCGGTGCTTTCGAGTCACATGTGGCTGCCATTATACTAATGAGGCATTGCATATTCATGGCCGTGCCTCATTAGCATCTTCCCAACTTGCTCATTATTATGCCCCTTCTGAAAGGAGAGGGCTAGCGTAGGCACTGCCCAAGTGTTTTCTGTGAAGCAGTTTCATTAGTACTTGCAGATCATTCAAAACAGCCATCACTTAGCACGTCACTCCTTATGCTTGGCGACTGGAGCTATCTGACTGATCAATCCTACAGGTTTTGCTATTGTTTCTGCTCCCAGATGGGATGACTGAATCTCTTATAAATGGGAGGGAAACTAGATGAATCATCTCAGTCCCAACTGTTCTCATGGACACACACTTACATCAGTATCCATAACAAGGCAGTGTGATGCTTGAGCAAATATGTATGAAGTATACACCTTCCAGATGCTAACACAAGGCCTATGCAAGCACTTAAGTCCCATTTATACCCTCAGGATAGGGTTTATTTGTGACATAGCTGATGCACAGCCCTTGTTCTGGCCCTCAGGACCACAACGAATATTAACCTCCATAAATATTTTTATAGATAATAAAATTGCGTGTTCAGAATAGCTAGTCCCAGTCCCAGGGGTTGTGAATACCATTGCAATGAATCCGTGGGTGTTATTCAAAGTATGAGTCTGTTCAAGATTTGCCCAGCTGTAGTTTCCTCATAAAATGTACTGTTTGAATTTTCAAAGGTTCATGCTTAAGCACTTCATAATCCACACACCTCCTAAGGCAGCTCTCTGTGCAAACACCTAGTAAAAAAGCATGTGATTAATTCCAACTGACTTTATCATTAAGTTATTTTCAGGCCCACTGACAAGGGTGGGAGGGGCAAGGGGGCAATTAATGATTCAAAGAGGCCTAAGGCTCCCGACCACTGCTAATGTGGCAGTGGCAGGAGACCTGAGCAGCGTGTTCCTTATAGTGCAGGGAGAGGGGAAGCGGCATGGTCCAGGGAGTGCTGCTGAGTGCGGACTCCCCTGTCCTCTTCTTGGAGTCCAGAGCCAGAACTCCCAATCCCCCTGACCTTGCCCAAAGGCCCAGCAAGGCTGTTGATTCGCCTGGTTATATTACATGATCTTTGGTGTGATCAAGAGTTTTCCTGAACTGGGTCTATGTGGACTGCCTATGGTCATTTAGGAACTCTGTGAAGGAGACGAGAAATGAACCTAGATTTCTTAGCTGCGTCTACACGTGCACGCTACTTCGAAGTAGCGGCACCAACTTCGACGTTAGGCGGCGAGACGTCGAAGTCGCTAACCTCATGAGGAGATAGGAATAGCGCCCTACTTCGACGTTCAACGTCGAAGTAGGGACTGTGTAGACGATCCGCGTCCCGCAACGTCGAAATTGCTGGGTCCTCCATGGCGGCCATCAGCTGGGGGGTTGAGAGATGCTCTCTCTCCAGCCCCTGCGGGGCTCTATGGTCACCGTGGGCAGCAGCCCTTAGCCCGGGGCTTCTGGCTGCTTCTGCGGCAGCTGGGGATCTATGCTGCAGGCACAGGGTCTGCAACCAGTTGTCAGCTCTGTGTATCTTGTGTTGTTTAGTGCAACTGTGTCTGGGAGGGGCCCTTTAAGGGAGCGGCTTGCTGTTGAGTCCGCCCTGTGACCCTGTCTGCAGCTGTGCCTGGCATCCCTATTTCGATGTGTGCTACTTTGACGTGTAGACGTTCCCTCGCTGCGCCTATTTCGATGTTGGGCTGAGCAACGTTGAAGTTGAACATCGACGTTGCTGGCCCTGGAGGACGTGTAGACGTTATTCATCGAAATACACTATTTCGATGTTGGCTGCACGTGTAGACGTAGCCCTTGAGTCCCAGTTCCAAATCACGAAACAATCCTTCCTCTTGATTTCCATGAACATAAAGTTATTACATATCTGCATCAGATGGAAAACTTAATTTTCCATTTTGGGCTTTCATTACAAAAATAGCTGTTTAGTATGTGTCACACTTCTACACATAAAATCACCAATAGAGTCATTTGTGATGTCTACTTTTGGAGAGCATGTATATTTTCCACATTGTCATATGCACATTTTTCACATGCTGTTATTTATAGCGGTAAGTTTACTTGTAAAATAAATTGCTTAACTACAAGAAGTTAAATCTGCCCTCAAGGGTTTGAGTGTCCAATTTTAGATATACAACTAAACAACTGTGCTCACAAAACAATGTATGGCGCCATTTCATGCATGCAAATAGGACTCTAGACAAGCACTTGAGTGACAAATGCGATTTTTTGTGAGCAAAATATGTGCACAATCACTGTAAGAAATGATGGGTTCAAATACTGTGGGCAAAATTTAAAGACAAGACCCAGACTGAAAAATCTAGTGGATTAATGTAAGTTAATGTAGTTTGCATTGCTTTGTTGATGTGTTAAACACTGTATTCCCATGTTTTTGAACAAGTTTGGAAGAGTATCGTCCTTTTTTTTTTTGGATTTTCCAATATACATATCAAGGTTTTAAGGGAAACTTTTAATCATTTCTGGAAGTAGAATCATAAAACAACACTAAAGTATCTGAGCAATTTAAAGCAATGGAAGCAATGAAATTCAGAGATATGACTGTGAGTTAAAATAAAGATCTTTATCTCATCACGATACAATGTTAGACATTCAAAGGAAGGTGCAAGCATAATCCTTTATCCACATCTGTTATGTGATTCAGATAAATCCAATTAAAATATTTGATTAACTTTGAATCAGGCTTTGCTGGAGAATAAAATGCTTAACCTCTGTGCTTTTACATTATAGACTTTCTAAATCAATATACTGTTCTTATAAGTTGTTGGTGAAATGCAAAGCCATTCCCTGCAGATTCCTTGTTTAATTAGCCAGACTCACATTACTTTAAGAACAGCCTGCATCTTGTAACTCATACTGACCTTAAAAGGCATTAATTAATTAGTATGGAGTCCAGAAGTAATAATGGTCCTAAATCAACCACCATTGGATAAATCCAGGGACCTAACACCCAGTCCAAATAGCTGATTAAAGGGTTCCTGTTTAATATGACAGTTTTAAGTGCTGTCTTCACAACTGGAAATCCCCAGATATCAGCCAAGGCGGTAGCGGCCGGAGTCTCTGTCGCTCTGATATGCTCCTTCTGCAAGATGCATGATGTGGTAAACCCCAGCCAGCCTTCAGTTTACCCAATTAGAAATTCCTCTACTCTGCTATCAGGTGTTAACTGCTACAGAAGCAAGAGGGAAGCTTGATTTACTTCTAGAAGATTCTCCCCTGCCACATTTTTGCTAAACTGACTAGATTCAATATATAGAAACCAGAATAATAAGGAACCAGAGAATACTTCACATCTCTGGGTCACATTGAGCCTTCAGGATCTCCATGGGATTCCCCCTGTAGCTGAATGTTGGAGAGAATATGTCGCTTCTGCAGCTCCATCCCAGGGCATGGGCTGTGGAGAAACATACTGTCTCCTGCACAAACCTAACTCCACACACACAGCCCTTAAAGGCAATACAGCAGCAAATGGCATTAGCAAATGGCAGCAAATGGTATTAGTTTTGCACAGAGCTCCCACCAGACCAGGAAACTAACCCTTAAAAGGGGATTCCCAGGCTGCATGGATCCAAAGGACCCACACTTGAAGCCAGCTGTAAGGATGTGGAGGAAGCCACATAGCCTCAAATGGCCTTGTGCATCTAATGAGCACTGCAAGAGGTGTTTGGGCTAAATCCTCATCTTGTATGATGTGTGGTGTGTGCACGCCTTAATCCCTCCAATGGCATAATTTGGGGAAAAAACCTCCCAGAGCTTCTATATGTGAGTGTTGTCCCAGGGGACAGGGCTGTCTGGTCCTCGTACAGGGTTCCCTCTAATTTTTTCCATCCACAGGCAGAATATTTTTATTCTTCAAAGAAAATGTTATGTGCACCAGGGTATGTGCCGAGGTGTGCCACCAGTAGAAACATATGCTGCCCGCAACGGGAGGCTGTGGGTGCTCTGCTAATCATTTGGGTGGCACCTGAAATCACCTGGGTGGCTGCCCAAGCACTCAGCTTACAGAGAATGCTGTCTTCATCCTCCAAGAACTGTCAGGCTCCTCTTGTGCAGAACTAAACATCAGAGGAGCATTCATTCTTATGCTGAGCAGTGTAAAACCCTGAAACTGGACAGCGATAGGGCTAGTCAATATGGTGTGCTTCATTCCGAGAGAAACCACACTGCAAAAGAGTGCACTTGTGGGCAGTTTGGACTGAACATGAGCCATGCAAATAGGCGAGTACTCCTTTGAATTAATTTTACATCCTTTGCAGTAGGGGAGGCTGTGGAAACTAGTGCTCTTACAAATGAATAGTAATTTACTAGCAGAAAGAGTGAGGCTGACTGAGGTAATATCTTTGATTGGACCTTGTCTGCTGGTGAGACATGCAAACTTTCAAGCTTATAAAGAGCTCTTCAGGAAGCAAAAAGAGATATATTAATGATATCAGCAGTAGGTTTAGGAGTAATTGAGGCAGAAGATTAAAGAAATCCATGTTGCACTGCTATTAAGCACTAGCGTTTTCATTCAGAGTAACCAATTCCAGGAGATTGTGGATTTTTTCCCCAGCAAACAATAACAAATCTGAGTCTGCTATTATTCTGAGCAGGTAGACTAATGATCTTTTTCTGTGCTGATTGTGTAAGCATTCAGGATTATATCCTCTCTCTAAACTTGTGATTGCAAAAGGGTAGCTAAAAGTAGAGTATTAAAAGTAACACTACTTTCAGTGAGCTAGCGATACTGCAAAGTAATTTGATTTTAAAGCATCTTGAAATGTCCCTTTTCTACCTGAGCTGAATTATTATTCTGCTAGCATTGTGAAGCCACAGAGAGAAATGGATAGATCCAGATGCATTTTGTATTTTAATTAAAATAATCAGGTCGGAATTTAATATTCCTATTTTTCTGTCACTTGATTATAATTGCAAGACATTTTGTCAAAACCCACAAATCTTGTCAATTCATATTCAAATGCCTTTAATATAGGGCAAATGTCTGCAGTATCACAGGACATTCTAAACATCACTGCTCGTGTTTTTTCTTTATGAAATGGAAGTTTCCACATTGATACATGACACAGCACAAGTGCATCTGCCCATCCAAAACATTCCTGTGCCAATGCTGCCAATAGTGCCAATGTGCCTTACCACCAATTGCACGAGGAGAGTGCAAATAGCTTAAACCAGGGTTGCTTCCTTTGCACATGTGTTGTGCTCTCATGTGCCTGCATCCCCACATAAAGAATTGGCCCTTTGTGTATAAAAAGGGGAAGTAATATATTAAACCACCAATTACCACCCTGGGCCCCCACCTGAGGCTCTTGTTCATGCTCTGTATAAGTCTATGGAGGTGAGATGCATCCATTCTTATGCATTGGGGAAAGGCAGAAGATATACTTTCATTTAAAAGGGACTTTTGGAAACTGAATTTATTTTACCTGGGTTTCTGGATTATTGCAAATATGAGGCATTGGTGGTTGTGAATTTTGGCTAAGAAATCCCTTTGGAGAATGCTATGCAGAGAGATCTACCCCCACACTAATACAATCTCAAATCAATCTGTACATGCAGGAAAAGGTAGCAATATTTTTAATGGCCAAGCACTCATTAATAAAATATTTGCACAATGCATGTCTCTCATTTCAATGGTGCTACAATGAGCTATGGAGCCTGACTCATGCTATCTCCTGTGGTATCTTCTTGAAGCCAGTGAGACCACGGGCCACAAGCCTAGGCCAACAGACCATGCAGTTGGCAACACTAAAGGCCTTATTATTGACTAATGTATCACCAAGAAATACTCTTGTGGGTTTGCTTCAGATTTGTTGTCCTAACAACAGGACATATCCGACCATCCTTCAAAGCGTGGGGTGACTACTGAAGTCAATGGGAGTGCTGTGTAAAAATCAATAGCTGGATAGGTCCCAATAAGAACAATGGAAAGCACAGGGCAGCCAGCACATCATGTTAGCTCTGCTGTCACATGCAGCAGTTGATGTGATTGTAGCGATATGCCATAAACTTTGCTTTGGATTTATTTAGATACTATGTGATGAATGCCAAATTATGACCTCCAGTTGTTTTCATTAATAATATGGAAAGCCACTGACAGTGTTCTGTTGATTCCAGGACAGAAGCAAACTAATGCTCTCCCTCATCCTGCAGCACAAAATGCTGTATTTAATGTAATTCCTTTCTCAAAAAAGGTCAAATGTACCATGGATGAGAAAGAAGGAAAATGCCATTGTGCCTTTTGCTCTTTACAGAACAGTTCTAGATCAGGATAATGTCCTCCCACCGGGTGAAAGTAGATTCATAGACTTCAAAGACAAAGTGTCTTGAACTGTCACGACAAATAGCAGTGGCTCACCCGCCTCCACAAATGAGCAGGCAATAACTGTACTTGACTCAGGGTATGTCTTCACTACCTGGAAAATTGATCTGGTCAAGGTCGATCTTTTGGGGTTCAATTTCCCACACCTAGTGGGGACGTGTGAAATCAAACTATCAGGAGTCTACAGTTGACCCCTCTACTCATTATCATGAGGACTAAGGGAGATCGACAGGAGAGTTTCTCCTGTTGACCTCCTTCAGTGAGGACGTCCAGATAAGTCAATTGTAGGTCAGGTGATTCCAGCCACGCTATTGCCGCAGCTGGAATTGCATACTTACACGTGGCTTTAGGTCTAGTGTAGACCTGGCCTCAGTGAAAATATGGGCTAGGTGGCAGTCTTACAATCTGCCCCAAATGTGGGGCCACGCATACTATGCTGACCCAGGAGCACAGCACCGTGCTAAGCAGGAATTTTTGGAAGGGGGGGCCTTATCCACCATAAGAATAATTGTATTATTTCCACAAACCACTAAATATATCATCACAACATATACAAATATGCTTGTTAAAAAGTCCACATTAAATGAAAGCTATTGGTGGTGGGGGGGTTAATATTATAGCAGGGCCCCCTTAATCTGCTTGGGGCCCTAAGCAACCGCTTAGTGCAGTTATGCCCAGCACAGGCCCAGTTCTGACTTCCCCAGGGGAAGTCAGCTGTGCCAAGGCTCTGCCTCTGACCGCTCCATGCCCACCTGTACAGGATGGGGAGAATTTGCTAGAAGAGTCTGCTCTTTCCACTCCACTGCTCCCTCTCTTTTTCTTCCCTCCCTTGTTTTACATCCCCAGCAAGGATTGCAATCTGATCCTGCATGTCATTCTGTAGAAGTGTTCCTTTGTGTTCAGCCTGGAATTTATTGTGATATTTTGTCTAGCTTTATTTTTTTCAAAGGCATAGTGTCAAATGTTTTCTCCCTGGGAGTTGTTTGCTAATAGTATCACTGCCTAGTACAATGCAATGATCCAATTTCATGATAAACTGCAGCTTGCGACAGCATTCAGCCAAAGTGCAGCCCACGTCCCCTTTTCATTATGGACTGTGACAAAAGTTCAGATGGAGGCATGAAACCCTCCTGAGTTAACAGTCATATCAAAGGCAGAGCTCAAAAGCTTCAGTTCATGTATGGGCTTATGGGAAATGGCAGCCATGCTAGGGCTATAGAATCAGATTGGAGGAGAACCTTAAGAGAGGGGATAAAAGTTCCTAAATGTTTTAGGGCACATATCTTCTGGCAGTTGGTCTTCTGGAGTTTGATTTAGCACACCTAGGCCGTTGCTACACAGGTGGAAAATTTTTGGGAAGAAGGATCGTCCAGAAGGAGGACTTCCTTCTGGAAGTCCCCCCCAGGGCTGTGCTTCTACACAGCATTTTGGAGTCTTCTGGACTCCAAATCACGTGACGTTATGCTAATGAGGCACATGGAATTTGCATCCGCCCCTCATTAGCATCTTTTGCTCTGTGTATTAGCATGCCACTTCTGAAGGAAGCGGCCTGTGTAGAAACAGCCCTAGTGGGGCCACGCTAAATCAAATGATCAGAGCACCGTCATTGACCCCAGTACTCCTTGCAGTTGTGAGGAGTGAGGGAAGTCTATGGAGAGTTTTTCCTGGTCTTAACTGACCTCTTGCTTTGGAGATAATGGGAAAAATCGACGTAAGCTATGTCGACTCCATTTATGTCATTCTTAGACCTGGAGTTGTGTATCTTAAATCTATTTTTTTCCCTCTAGTGTCAACCTGGCCTTAGACTGGGGAGTCCTGGTTTTATGGACTCTAGTACACTTGAACCTCTTTACTCTGGCAATCTTAGAAATAGATTATGTTGGATTATGAACTTTTCCAGAGCAGGAGTGTTTGCTAGAATGAAGGATTAAAGTCTGTCATTAAAGCTTTTGTTATGTACAAGCCATTATAGAGGACTGTACATGATGTCATAATATAAATCTTCAATGCACTATATTTATACTGTTATTTTGTTTTTATTATCGTACTACCAGATTTACTTAGTGTTGCTTGAGTCTTTCACTCAACTAAGGTTGTTGGGGGTCTTTTTGGAAAATAAAAGGAAAAGGTACATGCTTAATTTAAGCGACTGTATTTTCCAAAAATACACTGCTATTTTTATTAAGCTAACTTTTATTTTGTGTTTCATAAGAAAGGATTGCTAAAATTTGTCCATTTAATTTTTTTACTGATTTTTTAAATGGAAGTTCCATCGAGCGTATTTCTTTTCATCCCTATAAATGCTCATCATTCACTATGTTTTAATAAAATGGGCTTTTTGTCAATTTGGCTTCCAATAACATTTTCTTCTAGTTTTCAAACTTTAAGCATTGATTTTGCTGTGCCAAAACACACTACTCCCAAATGTATCTGTTTTAAATCTTTTCTGTAAGGCTTATTCAGAGGCAATTGTATTCCAAGTTTATCCTATTTTTATGGCTCATGATGGTTCAGTCTCTTTCAATATTTGCTCAGTTTTATCAGTTTTCAGGACTGTACTTGATTTGCTGATTCTGTCTCTTTTCTGTTTGGTTTTATGAGAAGCAGTCTCTTTCCAGGCATATCCCACTTACCTGGCACCACCAAACCCTTATGTTGCTTTAAGTTAGGAAAAGAGGATGCTGTATCCCGAATTTGATGGCCGTAGCTCTTAATATTTAGGAGGAGTTCTTGATCAAACAGACAGATAAACAGACAAACTCTAGAAAATGTAGAGTAGATGAAAATAATTAATCAGAAAATCACTAATTGTACAGTATAGTGCTCTGACATTTCTCATGTTTACAAGTTAAATTTATGCTAGACAATACAGTATGTATATGTAGATATACTTTTTGTTTTGTTGCATTTAATTTAAATTTAATTTGTATTTATTATCATTATGGTGCCCCAGCTATGCAGGGGTCTGAACCATGAGTGTTGCTGAATCACAGATTCCTGGATTAAGGAGGTTAAAGTGTAATTTATTGTTAAGCTAAATTGCAGATACATAGATAAAGCTACTTTTCTATGCAATTTGAAAGATATTTTCCAAAGGTGCTAGTATATATGTAAGAGTTACAGGAATGTTTCGAGTTATTTAAAAGATAAATCATGTGTGTTTCCTGTTTAAAACCGAATAATCATATCTTTCGTTGAACACACAGCAAGATTGAAGGCTGAAGAAAATTTAGGAAATGATCAACCCAAGCCATTTATTGGCCAAGGATGTGGCTATTTCTGTGTTACGGGAAATCTCCTGATATTATTATTATTATCCTGAAATTAAAGCAATGCTCACATTTTAAGTTAAAGGAAACTTTTTTTAAAAAAAAGCACATGCTCAAATACCATAAGTTTTTTTTTTTATTTAAAGTTTAAAGTTCAAAAAATATTTTTGGTGCTTCTTCCCCCCGTTATTATTCTCCTCTTCATATTTTTCTTTTGTTGATAGGTTGTTTGTTGGTCATTCTCTCTGCTAGTCAAAAGGGCACTTGCCCTCAGGATAAAAGCATATATATATATATATGCAAAATATATATATGCAAAATACAACATAAACAAATATATATATTTGTTTATATTGTATTTGGGAACTAAATCAAAAATGGACTTAGTATAAGTAAGCATTGTGGATGCTAATATGTGACAATTAGAATGGCAGTTGTTCTTGTACCCTTATTAGCTAATAATGGCTGCTAGCCTTTCAGAGCACAGGGATTGGCATAATATGTGGCCACTGAATAATAACCATAGGGATAATGCACAAATCAGATGCCTACTACCAAAGTGCATGGAAATGAATAACTAGGAAAAACTCTTGAGTGATAATCCATCAAACCTGCCCTCTGATTGTTTGAGACAATTTCATGGTAATCAGTTTTTTTCTTTAAATAATAGACCTGAGCAATTCCAATCAGCAAAAGCATCATCGTAGCTTACTGCACTTTCATATTCTCCTGCATTTTAAATGTTCAATCTCACTTTACAAAAGGCCATATCAGCACCTACTGTAGTTTCTGCATCCATCTGTGGAAGGCCATGTCTACATGGCCCTGGAGGGATAAGAGACTGGCGACGGGGGAGAGGGGGCTGGTTTAGCCAGGAGAGGTATGTCCACACAGCCTCTTTACTGCTGGCAGCTCTCTCTGCCGAGGGTAAAGTTTCATGCAGCTATGCTAATTAGCTGAATGACTATGCAAATGGGAACTTGCCCATTTGCAATTTCTAGAAACCTCATTAGCTATGTTCCGGGGCCATGTAGACATGGCCAAAGTGTCCTCTTTAAACATGCTTCACCCCCTCTTGCTACATTTTCTGTGAGTTGTTACCTAGGAACAGGAAATCTGTTCCTTTGCAGTGCAGCTTTTTACGCTGTATCCCTCTGGCACAGTAGCATAAGGAGAGGACATGATCTTGCACAACTTATATTTTACACATTGGTGCGAAGCAAATATTTAAAGCCCTGTTGCAAAACCACAATAACAGGAACATCATTCTCCATTTCGTGTTAATAACCTGATTTCTTTACTGGGATAAAATATTCATCCTTCAGCCTTTTAGTGTATTCACTTGGGCAGTGGATTATGGCCAGTAAAACAGCCTAGCATTGCTATTACCACTCAAATATATTAGGATAGTTGCAAGATTTTAAAATACTAGACCCTATAAAATATGATAAGTGGCTGTTGAGGCTTTGTGTTTGTTGGCTGATGGAATAATACAGCATTCGGAGAGGAAATTTGTTTGTAAGATATCTACTGCCAGAGCTAGCTCTATGATTCCCTGGATAATTCAGTCTGTATCATAAACAATTCTCCCTTGTAAAAATTAAAATACCTTATACCCAGAAAATCCTGTCAGAGCTCAAAAAAAAAAAAAAAGAGCAACAAAATTCTAAAAAATGACTTGATTTTGTGTACTTTAATTTTTGGGTTCCCAACCTGAGACATATCACAGGGCCCAATTTACAGAAAATTCTGTGCAAATGCTTCATGATATTGGGCATTGTCTAGTGTTCAAGTATTGCATTTGACGGGCGGGGGGGCTATGTTAACTCTAGAGCTTAACCTTAGTGTCTGTAGAAAATAGCTATTATAGCTTAAAAAAGATACACTGAAGATGGAAAAGTGTAGAGCGAGTTCTTTTACATTTTATTTGAGAATACGTACACTGGAAATATTCACAACCCCCCTGAAATCAATAGCAACTTTTCCATTTACTTCAGTAGACATGAGATCAAACTCATAAACAGCTCCTTGCAGGTGATGGAAAGACTATCACAGGCCTCTGTGGGCTTTGAGGCAGGATCATATATTTGTCCATAGGTGTTTGCATATTTTTATTCATTTTACATGTTCTAAAACACGAATAAAAGAGAAAGTTTTCAAATGTTTCACTTTCTTTGACAGCAAACAACATCTGTTTCTATGGCGAGTGCTCCTACTACTGCTCAACCGAGCACGCTCTTTGTGGGAAACCAGATCAGATTGAAGGTTCCCTTGCAGCTTTCCTACCTGACCTGTCTTTAGCCAAAAGGAAAACCTGGAGAAATCCGTGGCGGCGCTCTTACCATAAACGCAAGAAAGCAGAGTGAGTACTTGAGACCAAAAGGCTTTCCGGCAGCAGAGCTGATGTATTGCTGGTCAAATATGAGCAGTGATTAATGTAAAAATACCCCACAAATTATGCAGGGGTCTAAAAAAGTCCATGGAAGTCAGTAGGGGGCATTTTATTGCCTTCAGTGGGCATTAAATCAGGCCCCTAGACAGTGGTGTACTTGGAACAATATAAATACTTAGAATCTGGAAGAAACACCTGATCCTTGATGGGACTTTCAAGGAATTATGCCACTATGGCCGCGTCTACACGTGCACGCTACTTCGAAGTAGCGGCACTAACTTCGAAATAGCGCCCGTCACGGCTACACGTGTTGGGCGCTATTTCGAAGTTGAAATCGACGTTAGGCAGCGAGACGTCGAAGTCGCTAACCCCTCATTAGTTGAACGTCGAAATAGGGCACATGTAGACGATCCGCGTCCCGCAACATCGAAATAGCAGGGTCCGCCATGGCGGCCATCAGCTCAGGGGTTGAGAGACGCTCTCTCTTCAGCCCCTGCGGGGCTCTATGGTCACCGTGGGCAGCAGCCCTTAGCCCAGGGCTTCTGCCTGCTGCTGCGGCAGCTGGGGATCCATGCTGCATGCACAGGGTCTGCAACCAGTTGTCGGCTCTGTGGATCTTGTGTTGTTTAGTGCAACTGTGTCTGGGAGGGGCCCTTTAAGGGAGCGGCTTGCTGTTGAGTCCACCCTGTGACCCTGTCTGCAGCTGTTCCTGGCACCCTTATTTCGATGTGTGCTACTATGGCGTGTAGACGTTCCCTCGCAGTGCCTATTTCGATGTGGTGCTACCCAACGTCGAAGTTGAACGTCGACATTGCCAGCCCTGGAGGATGTGTAGATGTTATTCATCGAAATAGACTATTTCAATGTCGCTACATCGAAATAAGCTATTTCGATGTAGCGTGCACATGTAGCCTGTGTCTAAAGATAAGTACTTGCATAAGTCTTGTCAGGATCAAGGCCTGTAGCAGGTTTTGGGTACAACAGAACTGGCTGATACCTTTGTCCAGTAGAGATGCAGTCAGTCTTAAACAAATGTTGAATAGTTTTGATATCTGATCATGTAATTACTTCAACGCACACCTGATCTCTTAGTTTTTGGAGCTGGGAGCCACATATTCTCCTTAAACTCATGATCCTTCCAGAACTTCTAGAAAATTAATTAATCAGAGGCAATCTTTACCAGAATTTGTATTGCTTGAAACAGCCTGTTAAGTTGATTGTACATGTGCTAAACATAACCCACTGCAGGACAACTAAATCTCAGCTAATGTAAGCTATCTACAATATATCTTTTCCAGATGGGAAGTTGATCCAGATTATTGTGAGGAAGTTAAACAAACACCACCTTATGACACTGGGACCAGAATTTTGGATATAATGGATATGACAATTTTTGATTTTCTAATGGGTATGTTTGTGGTCTTTTAAGATTACATGCAATGTTTAATTGTCATAAGAATCAGTTCTGTATACAGTGTGTTATGTCATTCAGCACTTTTCTGATTCACAATTAAAATTGCAAGCACTGTGTATGCAGTTTGGGTAGCTGAAAATTACACACTTATTTGGACATATATTCGTGTCAGTGCAGATTAGAAGAATAAAGATTTATAGAACTGTATGGTAAATAAGCTTAGCAATAAATGCTCTTCTTGTTATGTTCTTGGAATGTTCTTCATGGGAATTCAGAGTCTCTACAGTGTAGTTTACAGTGAATGTCCCTCCATTGTAATTGGATGTTTTCTAGTGTACATGTCCAGATTATACATTATTAGTAAAACTACGATTTAGTCATGGGCATTTATAGCAAAAGTCATGGTCAAGGGCAGTAAACAAAAATTCAAGGCCTGTGTATGACTTACACTATAAATACGCCAACTAAATCTTAAGGTCGGGTTGTTTCTGAGTAGGGATACCCCATAGGGAGCACTGCTGTTAGGGGAGAGTCAAAAGCCAGTGGGAGCAACTGTCAAGGGTCCACTGAGAGGCTCAACCAACAGTGGCTGCCCTAGCCAACCCTGCACTGTGATGCTCTAGCCACCCCAGGCCACCGCTCAGGCAGTTCCCAGGTCCAGTTACACTGGCCATTGCTTGCCCAAGAATGTCTGTGCAGCAATCACTGCAGCTGGTCCCAGCAACAGCTGATTGGGTGGCCCTGGGGTCAGCTGTGTACACTCATGTGCTTGCCCATAAGGTATGGCACATAAAAAGGGGGCTATTGGATAGTAATCAGGAAAGATGCAGAACTCACCGCAAATGATATTTTTATGTGCAACCCATGTAGAACTAAAATAAGAAGCTATAGACTCAAGACCAAAGTAACATGATGCTGTAGCTTGAGACCACATGGAAACTGAAGCAAGTGTAAAACTGCAGCCGCCCACTGAGAGCAATATGTTAGGAAACGTGCTGAGTAACATTTAACTAGCATGCTATTAAATATTATTTCATTCTTACACTAGATAAGGGCACTCAGGGTAGGTGGCAATGGTTAATCATAGAATCATAGAATACAAGAACTAGAGAGAACCTGGAAAGTTCATCTAGTCCAGCCCCTTGCAATCATGACAGAACCAAGCAACATCTCTAGACCATTCCCGACAGGTGTTTGTCTAGCCTGCTCTTAAAAATCTCCATTGAGTAATGTCTTGAGGCAATTTATTCCAGTATTTAACCAGTCTGATTGTTAGAAAGTTTTTCCTTTTGTCCAGCCTCCACCTCCCTTACAGCAATTTAAGCCCATTGCTTCTTGTTCTACCCTCAGAGGTTAAGGAGAATAATTTTTCTCCCTCTTCTTTGTGACAATCTTTTATACACTTGAAAGCTATTGTCATAGCCCTATCAGTCTTTTCTCTTCTAGACTAAACAAACCCAGTTCTTTCAATTGTCCCTCATAGGTCATGTTTTCTACACTCTTAATCATTTTTGTTGCTCTTCTCTGGATCTTCTCCCATTTGTCCCCATCTTTCTTGAAATGTGGTGCCCAGAAGTGGACACAGTACTCCAGTAGAGGCCCAATCAGAGTGGAATAGAGCAGAAGAATTACTTCTTATGTCTAGCTTACAACACCCCTGTTATTACATCCCAGAATGATGTTTGCTTTTTTTTTCATCCACTATGACCCTGAGATCTCTTTCCACAGAACTCCTTCCTAGACAGTCATTTACCATTTTGTACGTGTGAAACTGATTGCTTCTTCCTAAGTGGAGTGCTTTGCCTCTGTCCTTGTTGAATTTCATCCTTTTTACCTCAGACCATTTCTCCAGTTTGTCCAGATCATTTTAAATTATAATCCTGAACACTAAGACATGTTTAGCATCATGTTAGTTAAGTCATGGTAGTTAATGACTTGTTTAACAGTCTACATTTTGCCAAGTGTAAACACAGGCTACTTCAGTAGAGCTTCACACAATTCACACCAAAAGAATATGATATTGGTGCTTTGTGAACTGACTGGCTACTTACAGGTGGAGGGTCAGGGCATGTCTTCACTATGGACTGGATTGACAGACAGCGATCAGTCCATCAGGTGTCAATTTATCGCATCTAGTATGGATGCAATAAATTGACCATCAAGCAATCTGCTGTTGACTCCCATACTCCATCAAAATGAGAGGAGTAATCAGAGTTGATGAGAGAGTGTCAGCTGTTGACTTCTAGCTGTGAAGGCACCATACTTCAAACTTTGGCTAGGTTGTTCACACAGCTGAAGTTGCATAGTTCAGGTCAATGCCCGTGTTTTTGTAGAGAAGGCTTCAGTGTTGATTTTGACTGTAAAAACTCTTACTGGTTTAGGATCTGGGCACTGCAGAGATGGTCTGTCTCCTTGTGAAACTGTTGAGCCCCTCATTTTAACTGAGGTAGGGTGGGTGTCAGGGCAGCTGTCCAGGCATTCTCAGTGAGGGTATGTTAATCAAAAAGGGGTAGAAAAGCCTTTTCTCTGAGTCTGTGTCTAGACTGCCTTTTAGCACACTGCTGCTGCTGGCAGCACTATACTAATGACAGGTCATGAAATTGCAAATAGAGAACCATTTGCAAACTCATGCAGCTATTTAGCGTAGCCACATGAGATTTTACTGTTGGCAGGGGGTGTGCCTGCAGTACAGAGGCCGGGTGGACGTGCATCTGGTGGCTAAGCCCCCCTCTGTCACCAGTGCCTTATGCCTGAAAAAATTTGCACTTTTGTGACCTGTCACTAGCATAGCATTGCCAGCAGCAGCACTGTGCTAAACAGCAGTCTAGATGCAGCCTGAGCCTTTTGAAGACAAGGAATTATGAGGGGGATACTAGGGATGTCATAGAATTTGCTGGGAGGTTAATATTTAGGGCAAGATTGTAGCTTGCTCAATATACTTGCAAAGCGAATAATAAGGGAGCACAAAAAACTCTTATCCCTTTGGGGTACATGCCTGGGGAGTTCCTGCATGCAGATGAGAGAGGACTTTAGAGCTGCTATTTTCTGTGCCCACACACATGGACAGGGAATGGATAGACAGGGGTGGGAGTGCACAGAGACAAGCCTCAATGTGCCAGTCAGCCAGAATACTAAGCAAAATTACCTGTACTAGAGATAGGGCTGTCAGGAGGGAGAGGCCTAGGAACCAAATCATGATTCTTAGAGTAACTATGGGCTGATACTTACAGAGAGCAAACCATAATTTAGTCCATAAAATGGTATGAGACATATGTTGTCTGTTATTATATTATCTTTATATGAGAATGTATATTGTAAATTCTATACAAGCTACCATGTGAAAGCTAGTTATATTAAAATGTTCCCAATTAATGTGCAAAGTGATCAGTTGGAAGATGTTATAAACTCAAGCTAACAAGTATTGAACACAAATATATTTCTGTAATTGCCACATCTTTAGCATTTTTCATAGCAAATAATGGTTAACTTTTTCATCAATAACTAGGAGAACATGAAATATTCTGATCATGGGTGAAATAAACAGCTTCTGGATGTTTTCCTATTTGCATTCCCAGCAAGAAAACTTTAGAAATAAGAATGTAGATTTTTTTTTGTATTGTTTTGGTCTATCATCATTATATTCATTATTATTATTATTCTCTAGGAAACATGGATCGACATCACTATGAAACCTTCGAAAAATTTGGAAACGAAACATTTATTATCCACTTAGATAATGGAAGAGGGTAAATATATCAATAATTTTATGCATCAGTGGAATAATTTTTGCCAGACAAACTTCTTGACATCACAGCTATGGAGATACTTTATACATATCAATATACACATGATTAATTACTAGTATTTATTAGTATTAGAGCCATGTCTAGAGGCCCTAATTAGATGATGTATAAACATAGATATGAAACTGCTCCAGCTTGAAAGCTTTTGCTATAAATAGATAAGACTAAGAAAGAGGCTGTGGCCGCACTAGCCCCTCCTTTCGGAGGGGGCACAGTAATGAGCCAGTTCAGCAGATGCTAATAAGCACTGCTGTGAATATGCAGTGCCTCATTAGCATAATGGCAGCTGCGTGTGCTTCAAAAGTGCTGGTTCCAAAATGCACGCAGCCTGTGTAGTTGGGGGCCTTTCGAAACGACCCCCTGATTTTGAAAACCCCTTTTTCCCTTTTGGTTTCGGGAAGAAGGGGCTTTTGAAATCAGGGGGTCATGTCAAAAGGCCCCTGACTACACGGGCGGCATGCGTTTCGAAACCAGCACTTTCAAAGCATGTGCACCCACTATTATGCTAATGAGGCACTGCATATGCATAGCAGCGCGTATTAGGATCTGCTGAACTGGCTCATTACTGTGCCCCCTCCAAAAGAAGGGGCTAGTGTGGCCACAGCTGGAGTGTGAGAAAGGAAGTATTATTATTTCCCTTTCACAGATGGGGAACTAAAACCAAGAGTGTTTATGTGAATTACCTGAGCTGACTAGCAAAAGCTGCAGTAAAGGTGGGACTGGGACTGAACCTGGAGGTCCTGAGCCTTAGTCCTGTTCATTAAGCATGAAACCATTCTTGGCCTCTGGTGATATAATTTACCTACATTCATTTTTCACTCAACATAACAAAGCCCCATTAATTTAAGACAAAGTCTTTGTTTTGTTCTTTGGCTTGAAAAGGCCTCCTGAGAGAAATTTGAGGCCCTGGAACATAATTTTCACAGCCCCCGCCCCCCACCACTTACTCTGGCATTTCCCTTCAGTTACAGTGGGTGGGGAGCTAAGCTCAGGGACTTGGTCCGCTTGGCATCCCTTTTCTCCTTCTCGTTAGCCTTGGGCTTGATCACACACCCAAAGGTAAAGCTCCCATTTTCTTAACTGATGAGGCCCCAGGTTCTTAAACAGCTTTTTGATTTTCTAGAATGAAAAGTTGTTGGTGTGAATTATACACTAAGATATCCTTTGTGGTTTTCTCCTTTGTTTTTCAATAGGTTTGGAAAATATTCCCACGATGAGCTCTCCATATTGGTGCCTTTAAACCAGTGCTGCAGGTGTGTCTTATTTTGATATTTATTCCTAATCTGTAATGAGCCCTGTTTTTTCTTCTTTTTTCAGATGACAGGACTGACATCCTTAAGAATGAGGCATGTGCTGCATAAGCCACTCATTTAAAGTGTCCCGTATATTGTTGGTCATGTATTGTTGGCCAACACACTCTGTATGTTTAAATTAGGTGTGAGCTAAATATGGTCAGCAGGCTAGATTAAGCCTGCTTCTGATCTGGCTGGCCATGATCCTTTGGGATGCCAATGTCTGAGACACCTTGGACAGGCTCGCTGTTTGCCACACCCCACGCACGGCTCAGAGTGGCTGAGTGCTGAGGCCATGTGCATCTCTCCAGCATGTGTGCCTTGGGGGGAGGCTCTCCATGTACTGTCCCCCGCACACTCCTCACAGCTCCCATTGGCCAGAAACCAACCAATGGGAGCTGCCTGGGCCATGCTTGCAATGCCTGCAGCATACCAAGCCCCCTCCCTCACAAAGGGTATGTGGCTTTGAGTGGCACATGGGGGTGCAGCAGGCTAGGAACCTGCTTGAGAGTCCCGTGAGGCTGCTGGCCATGAGCTGCCGAGGAAAGCACCTCCTAGCCAGAGCCTGCACCTAGCACCCCATTACCTCCCACACCCCAACTCCCTGTCTGAGGTCTCCCCCACAATTCCTCTGCATCTCTCCTGCACCTCTGTCCCTCATCACAACAACATCCTGCACCCCTACTCCAGGTCACAACCCAAAACCTCTGCACCTCTGCCTTTGGTCACAGTTCTGTCGTACAACTCTGCCCCAGGTCTCAACCTAAATCCTCTGTACCCCCTCCAGCATCCCTGCCTATAGTCACAACTCTCTCTCTCTCAGACCCTGCACCTTCTCCTACCTTCTTCCCCAAGGTCAGAATCCTCTCCTGCACCCATACTTCAACCTGGACCATACATCCCTTCCTTCACCCAAATTCCTTGCCAGACTCCACATCCCTTCTTACACCCCAGTCCCTTATGCACCCAGCCTCCATCTCAGACCCTGCACCTCCTCCATTAATGTCATAGAAGAGTGTAATCCTTGACCACTTACCAAATTCTTGGAGTGGCTCCCCATCAAATATTATTGCCCACCCCAGTTTAATTGGTGCTTGCAAAACTGAGGAGGTGACAACAGTCCAATGTAGTAAAACAGATGCAACAGAGCTTTTTTAATACACGTATTTCCAGTCTAGATGTGCCCCATGGTGAACTCTCCAGCTGAAATGCTGTGTCTGTTGTAGTTTGCATTCTTGCTGATTGGACACAGAAATCATTTCTAAATATTGTTTTTTTGTCTTCCATGTAATTTCACTAACAAACTATTGACAGTATATTCTTGTTTAAACAGTTCTGCACTGATGCACTTTGGGCACTTGGGAACATAAATCCCCCTGATCTTAGAGAGAGTTCAGCACCTAAGTCCATTTCGAAAATGAGACTTGGCTCTTAAGTCATTTAAGCGCTTATACATGCTACTTAAAGACTTTCATGTACACGCTTAATTTGCACTTTTAAAGGAGACTTTCAGCAAAACTATTTCAGCTATTTCCAGAGAAAACTTCTGATTTCTTCAGAGAAACTTGACAATCACAAAACATCAACCTAATTAACTTTTGAAAAATGGGACATAGGTTCCTAACTTGCTTAGACATTGTTGAAATTTTTATCCTCAATGTCAATTGCCAGGAATTTCAGATGTGACTAGTGGTATCTGATGCCTTCATTTTTATGTGCCCAACCTGAGAAGCTTCAAAGGGAACTAATTTGCTGATGGTGAGTGCTTAGCACTTTCTGAAAATCAGGCCTTTTTAATATATCTTTGGATGACATTTAAAAATTGACCCATCTAACACCACTAATGGTTTTTAAAACATTGCTCATTCATTAAGAATATCGGCCTGACATAATACACGCGTACCATGCTGTCTTATATCAGTGTCTTCCACATTATCCTGAGAAGGACTAATCCAATTCTGTCTTTTATGCCCCATGTAATAAAATGCCACATCAATACTGATTTCCTCTTTTTTCTTCATTCCCAGAATAAGGAAGTCTAGCTATCTGCGATTACAGTTATTAGCCAAGGAAGAATACAAACTAAGTCACTTAATGGAGGAATCGTTACTAAAAGATAAAGTTGCACCCATCCTTTACCAGCTACACCTAGAAGCAATGGACCGAAGGTTGCGGATTGTTCTCAAAGCTGTTAGTGACTGTATAGAAAAAGATGGTTATGATAATGTGGTTGAAAATGACTTTGACACTGATGTTAACACTGTTACAACCAAGAGGTAGTGAAATCACATGACTGTATTTTTACTAGCTAAGTAAAGAAGATAAAAAGTCTTGCAGAAGACTGTGTATGCAACTTTGTGAATTCAGTGAATTCAAAAATGAGATATAATTGTTCCCAAAGTAGGTAAAGTGTAGAATCTGTGAAGGAATAGTTCATTAAGAAAAATATGTCTAATGTGATGCTTTTAAATAGTTCTTAAATCAGAATATGAAAAGGTTTGGAATATATTGAGATCTCACTGACAGGCGAATCTCGTTTGGTGGCAAAACACTTCCTGCTCTTTTTGTATAGACAGGAGGCCTTTATTTAATATTTTGTATTTATATATGATATATCTATGAAAACCACAGACCTACCTACCAAATGTAATGAAAGAGGGGCAGCATCGTTTTGGGACTCACAATTTAGTCTTGGTGACAGTCCACTTGGTTTTTTGTGTTAACCCTTTAAGTGCTCTCTTCCACTGTACCTAATTTAAACTGAATGCTTCATTTTTCAGCTACTCAGCATTTAAAGGGTTAAGACACGTTGAACCTTTAAAAGCAAAAATAACAGCAACAACAATAAGTACAGTGATTAGCTGGCAGGGGATTTTGATAATTGTGCATTGACAAGAATACTTGAATGTTGGTTTTACAGAGTGATGTAAAATGACAAGTTGTACTATTTATCCATAAGAAAGTAGCAGCTCTGATCTTTCTAGACTGTCGTAGTAGGGCTGTTACTTTTCCAACTTTGCTTTTGATAGTTTTGTGTAAATATATACATATATGGGTAAAGCTGCTTTCAGCAGCTTCTAGGCTTACTTTTGCAGCATTTTTTGTGGAATCGTTTGCAATGTGGTAAAAGTGCAATAAAGATATGGCAAATGTGTAGCCAGAGCGTCTCAATGGATTCATTTTAAGGGCAAATTTATTTCAAAGGACAAATATGCACTAACTAAATATCCAGGAAGTAGATGCATAATCTGTGATCACATTTTGAAGGTCTATAGAGAGGGTTGTGTTAGAGCAGGCAACGGATGGGTAATGCATGTTGAAATTATGCAGCAACTTTGCTGCAGTGGAGCAATGGTAATATTTAGCCACAGTTCTGAATGTAGGGGTAGGTAGCTGGTTACTGCCCTGAGGAAAGCTCTGGGAGGTAATGTGGGTCCCAGAACCACTATGCTTCTTTGATTCCCCAGTTCCCCTTACACAATGCTACTACTTTCTCTTGTGTGCTAGGCTAGCTTCATAGACTGATGCAGAAGTTGTAACAGAACCATAGCCCCACCCCTTCCTTGCGTGCCCTTTGGAGCAAGCCCAGGAGTGCATACAGAAAGCAGTCCTTGTTCTTCCCAAGCAAAGTACCAATATCTTCAAAATGGGCAAGCTAAAGAAAGCTTCCTACCTCCTCTCCTTGAAGCTGGAATATGCCTTTGTATATTCAAATCTTTGAATGGGTACAGCCATACAGTGCACCCTGCAGTACTTATGATTGTTATTTTATTATTGCCCTTTTCTTTATTGTCTCTATGCTGAAACAACAAATTTAGACAATGCACTGATAGCCTTTTCCTGGTAGAAAACTTCAGGGCTTGTTGTTAGCTAGAGGAGTCCATTTTGAGTGAGAGGAAGAAATCCCATTGGCTGGAACCAGGGGCTGACAGACTATAAAGCTTGCTCTACAGGGACATTAGTGGTTTGAATGACAGTGTACTGGTTAGGGTACTGTTCTAGCTTAGATGGGTTTCTCTAGACTAGGAGTTCAGGTGGCTTAGAAGTCTATGCTGCTCCTGCAAAAGATGATTTTTAGCTTGTTGAGATTAGTATGTCTCCAGAATTAGTTAATCCTAGGAAATTAGCATAACTGAGGTCTCTTCTTTCTGAAAACATGCTGTAACTAAGAGCTCACTGTAGTTCTGTAAGCTGGTAGAGTCTAGTTAAGGGCTTCAAGTAAAAGTTTTTTTAATCAAAAAGCAGGGGGGGATCTATACAGGCAGGTTTTATCATCTTAAGAAGCAGGTAGGGGTCTATTAGTTAAACAGCTTTCCTCTCTTACATCCTGTCCTATCTTAAGCCAACACTCACTGCTATATTTCAAAACAAAAAAAGCAGTAAGGTAGCACTTTAAAGACTAACAAAATAACTTTAGGTGAGCTTTTGTGGGACAAACCCCCTTTTTCAGACCATAGCCATACCAGAACACACTCCATGTTTAAAGTATAGAGAACCAAAAATAGTAATTAAGGTTGATAAATCAGAAAAAAAAATTATCAGGGTGAGCAGATCAGAGCAGAGGGGTGTGGGGGGAGAGTCAAGAATTAGATTAAGCTAAGTTTGCAAAAGAGCTAGAATGACCCAGAAAACTTGTATCCCAGTTCAAGCCACATGTTAGTGTCAAATTTAAATAACTCTGATTTACTCACCTTAGTAACTTTTTTCTGATTTGTCCTCTGATTTTCTCACCTTGATCATTTTTTTTTCTGATTTGTCAACCCTGATAACTATTTTTGGTTCTCTATTACTTAAATATTGAGTCTGTTCTGGTATGGCTATGGTCTGAAGAAGTGGGTCTGTCCCATGAAAGCTCACCTAATAAATTAGATTGTTAGTCTTTAAAGTGCTACTTTATTGCTCTTTTGTTTTGATAGTATATAGACTAGCCCATCTTTCTCTGCTATATTTCAGTGGGCTTCCCACTTATTAGTCTATTTCCCTCCCTCCATTTTGACCCTAGGCTATGATCATAGGGGGCCAATGCTATAGTTCTGTGATTTTTAGCCTTCCTGTAATTTAAAAACAAAACAGTAAGAGGGTGTGGATGAGGAGGGCTTCATTTCCAAAGCTATTGCATTTACTAAAGCCAGAAGTACTTCCCTTCTGCTTCAACATAATATTACTTCTTTAGGATACATATGTCAATCAGGTAATTGAAAGAAATGTTAGCTAACAGGCAGGTGGGTTGGCTGAGACTTGAGAGACCACAATTCAGTTCCCTACCGATTTTCTGCTTTTTGGCCAGTCATTTAATCAATTTATGCCTTATCTCTGTATCAAATGGGTGTAGCAGTGTTCTCCTGCCTGCTAAGGGCCTTGTGAGGCTAATTACATTAAAAATTGTGATATTCAAATACTCTGGTATCAGAGGACAGATAAATACCTCAGCTAGAATCCAGCAAGTTGCTGAGCACCCTCAGCTTGTTTCAATAGGAATTGAGGGCCCTCATGTCTTGAGCTAAAGCACATTGAAATCAGTGGCAAGACACTTGCTAATTAATTGTAATGGGCTTCTGCTGAGTTCTTCAGCTCATGCCTTACAAGAAGCTCAAGTCCATGTGCTCAGGCTAGGAACTAGAATTTTAGCCTGTGTTAATTCTCATTTTGCTTCTTCTAGGTATCTATGAGGAAAACCTTCAAATTATTAACTTGCCTTGTTTTAACTTAATTTATGGTATCTGCACCTGGGAGAGGGAGGTGTTTCCCTGATACTGAGGCCCCAACGCAGTCCCTCAGGTAGCAGAGAACAGCCTGTTAGACAACTCTGCTTCTTTTCTGGTGGTACAAAGCAGATGAGCCTAGATTCAGGGTCTGTCTCTCAACACTGAAAATACAAAAGGATTTTTTTCCCCATTCAGACAAAGGGATTTGCTGTGTTGCGGTGAAATCTGCCCACATGCAGAGAGCCAGCATAAGGTCTATGAACTACTTAAATCCTATTTAAAGTCTATTTTGGGGACATAACTGGCACACAGGCCTTGTGCTGTTCTTTTGCACAGGATGGGTTTCATTCCAGGAGGCCTTGTGTACCTGCTGTTAATGCTGATGACGTTTCTCTCTCTCTCTCACTCGCTCGCTGTATGGAGGCTGTTCACCTTACCAATGTGTGTGGCAGCCAGATTAATGCAATAGCACTGAAGGGGCTGTCATTATAGATTAGGTCAATAATCTGTAAACTCAGGAGGATTAACATGATAGAGCAGAACATCTTCTGGTATCCTACATAGCTATCAGGCCAAATATCCACTACAGAAAAAGTGCATGAATGTAGTTTTATTCCAAATATTGTATGTAGTTTGTGTCACAAGATGTATGCAGAATGCACCTGTAGATGCTGCTACAGTCAATCAGGGACATAACAGGTTAAGAACATAAGACCAACCATTTCTAGTCAAACCAAAGCTCCATCTAGCCCACTATCCTGCCTTCCAACAGTAGTCAGGACCAGATGCCCCAGAGGGAGTAAACAGAACAGGGAATCATCAGCAAAAATTTACTTGATATTCACAGTAAATATTGATCAGATAAATAACATGGCTTTAAAACTGCCTAATTGCAAATTTACCCAACAGTCTGCAATAATGATGCTGCCTTTTGAGTAATCAAGATATGACCAGAGACTGCTAAACCCAGGCTTTTGAGTTCAGTCCTGGAGGGAGCAGTTTAGGGATCTGGGCAAATAGATTAATAAAACTGTCCAGGATGGTGATAGGTCCTGCTGTGAGTGCAGGGTACTGGACTCTCAGTCACTTCCAGTTCTATGAGAGAGGTATGTCAAAGAAAATTGGGAAGTAAATTGTTCTAGAGCAAATAAAGTTTTTTGTTGCATCCCATCGAGCTGGTCCGCACTGAGTAGCACATGGGGTAACTAAGATCTTTGAGGCGTTTACCTTGTAATAACTGCACAAAGTGTTTCATGTTGTAGGAAATAAACACTCTGGGAATGAGAGGTAACTTGGAAGATTGATTTCCCAATCTCCACTTGGATGAACAGCCAGGAGCTGAGCTCAAGTCAGACTCATCTCATGCAAGAGATGAACAGAAAGAGGAGTGTCAAAAAAGAACCATAAGCATTCTTGCTGTTGTGATTGGAGTCTTCCTTGTATGTTGAGCCCTCATCTGATAATATTGGGATACCTCACTTGAGTCGAAGTTAGCCACATGCTAAGGAACTTGCTGAATTGGGGCCTGAATAAGTGAAATTATTTGCATTTGCGTTCCAGGACTAACACACTTCCCATGATACTTTTCCAATGTTACCTTAAATTTCACAGTCCATGAACTCTCCTGCCAGTGCACTTGCTTGCTACCCAGACCCAAACAAAGTCTCTAAACAAACTTGTTTTCAAATGCAAACTGAAACAATTCAGCAGCGCAGAGCACATTAGCATCAGGGTCTTCCATGTTATGCCTATTAGATGCTGCTAGATCTACTTGGAAGTATTTTTACATACAGAAAGGTGCCTGTAAGAGGGGCACATGAATGGCCTGCAGCCATAGTACTTCACGCTGTGGACTTGTCAGACTGAATTAACTATTTGTCTCTATATTTCTCTCAGACACCCATCCAGTGCTCTGGGAACTGTGGGGCAAAATTACAAGCAATTTGTTCTGATAGGTCAAAAGACCTAAAGAACTAAGCTGGGTCAGACCTGGTCAGGACTTGGTTAGAAGGCCTCCTGGGAAAATCAATGTGTAAGCAGGAATTGCTGGTGTTGATTCAGTCATTGTCACTCTTCCCTCCAATATTTAACAAATGGAGCAGCTTGAGAAACCGGTCTGGGGTCTGCCTCTTGTCCTCAGAGCTGGGCGGTCATGTATTTTACTGGTTCTGCCTTATTTTCAATTGCTGAATGGCATTAACATGTTAAATATTTTCCTGTTTTCCATTCATGTTATTTGCTCCATGAATGTTAGTGACTGGGGGGGAAGGTGGACTTACAAGACGGCATTTGTATTCAAATGTATTCCAAGTTAGGAAAGCATTTGGGAACATTTGTGCTTACAGATCAGCAGACTGCTAGAAGGGCTGTCTTTCAGCCAAGCCTTATTACTTAAACCTTGATGAGCTGTGGGCAGCCAAGTTCCAATTACACTGAGCACAAGAACAGAATTGACAGCCAGTGCGGGGTCTTGGCTACAGATAGACCCAAACTCAAAACCTCAGGGCTGGATGCAGGTTCCTATTGGAGTGGACTGATGCTCTGGGAAAATTTTTCGAGCATCTGATCTGATTTTAAAACCCCTGAGGTGGTGGGATCTCCATCCCTAGAGGTTTTTAAGTCCTGGCTTGACAAAGTCCTGGCTGGGATGATTTTGTTAGGATTGATTCTGTTTTGGATAAAGGGCTGGACTTTGACCTCCTGAGGTCTCTTCCAGCTCCAGGATTCTGAGTCTATCACTGTTGTGATCTGGGAGTTTGACTTCTGTTGGTGTCTTCATCACACGCCAGTGAAGACAGAACTACTAGGTGTACTTAAAGTCCCCCTCCAGTCTAGCTAGATAAGAGAGTTCTTTGGTTAGATTTATTGAAATGCTAAAAATGTTGCCTCCCCAAGTACCTAACAACTTTAATGTAGCTTAGAAATTCAGAGAAGCAGTAGTCCTATTCAAGGTAACCTGCTACCACAAATAAGCCAGGAAATTTAAAAGCTCAGAACACCCTAACCGGTGCTGTTCTAATGGTTGCTGCATCTCTTTCTAGAGATGGCTGCATATCTGTTGAAGTGGAGCAAGCTCTCTACACAGGTACAGTTCTGTGAAGCACCTGGTTGTTTGAAAAAGTCTCCTATGTATCACTTACCTACACTCTGTGAGCATCTTCTCAGGCTTATGAGCACAGTTGAAAGGATGAATAGTCCATAGTGGTCAAAAAGTGCATGCTATATCTGTTGACACCACAGAAGAGCTATATCAGTGAAAACTTGTGCAGATTATGAAAACTAGTACGACAGGCTCATGCTAGAATCCTTATCACAGGCTCATGTCCGGACCAGAAATACACCTTGCTGTCCTGATCTCTCACTGAGCCCAGGCAGTTGGGAATGAATCTTGTTTTGACTTGTGAATTGAGCAAATTTGATAGGCAAATCATTGCTGCAGAATAAATATGGAATACCAAGGTGTTAAGTTTTGTGGTCGTGTTTCTCTAGCTGTAGCCCCACTGCACAAAATCCAAAAAAATAAACATATGGTTTTGGGCAGAGATTGCTTTAGGAAATATTCTTCCCAGAACTGGGAACAGTCTTCCTTGTGAGCAGTGTTTTCTTTAGTCCTCCTTGAGTGTGAAGGGTTGGTTAGCTGAAGTCTTATCCTTGCTCCCCAGAGTCTTTTGCTACTTGGATAATTGCAGTCAGCCATAGAGCGAAGTTTGTACCAATTGCCATATAGATGGCCCTTTTTCTTAATCAGTAAACTCAATGGCAATTTTATGGAAGGAAAATTAGGCTCAATTTCCTCCTTGACTGCCCCTTTGCAGATGAATGATCGTGGGCTTCTTAGTTATATGCTTAAAGATTTTCTCCTTCTTTTCTGTATCTTTGGATATTTATCCTCCTGTTTGCTTCATTTCCATTGCCATTTCTGAAGGATTTTTTTTTTAGTCTGAATAAGCTTTCCTAAATTTATTATTTATAAGTCAAGGCACCCAGGGCCCTGGCATTGTAATTGCAGCTTTGTGTAAAGAATGCCAATTGCAATTAGGAGAAATTTATTATAACATTTCTGTATCTTGGTTCTTTATGCAAAGGAAGTCACTCTCGGGCAAGTTGATTAGATCTCCCATATAGGAGGGAAAGTGTATATATAATAATGTTTCCACCTTCTAGTTAGGAATCCTCAAAGAACTTGCCATTCATAGAGTGAACCTCTCAGAATCTCACTGGGTAGGCAATATTTCCTCTACTTATTTTCATCCATGGGCTGAATAAATTTTGTTATGCACACCAAGGCATGTGTGGTATGCACCACCAATAGAAACAAATGATGCCCATTGCTGTGGCACTCCGTTAATTAGCTGTGCAGCACCTCTCTCTCTCCTGGGCAGCCACTCAAGCACTCAGCTTACACGTAACACAGGGGTTAGGTAAGTCTGATTAGCACTGGGTGCATCAGAAATGTATCTGGTCAAATGATCCGTGTATTCCATAAATGATTTATTCAGGCCAGAATTTCAAAGCCGAGCATCTTGAAAATGTGTGTATTTAGCAGCAAGTTGTACAGATGTGAGACATGGGTGATAAGGAAAGATTCAAAGAGAAAAATATTGGCATTCAAGAGGAGTAGTTATAGGAAGATCCTGAGAATAGGATGGATGCAGAAGGTCACCAATGAGGAATTATCTAGGAAGATACAGCCAAAAGAGAACCTTCTGCAGAAGGTTATACAGAGCAAGTTACAGCTATTTGGGCATATTTAGAGAATGAATGACAAACAAAAACACAAGACCCTGGTATTCAGCATAACGGACGGTTTGAATAGGAGAGGCAGACCCCACAGAGAATGGGCAGATGATATAGTAGATTGGTGCAGAGCTAATCTACAGAAACTAAGCCACTCTGCACTGGACAGGGAAGGATGGAAAGGAAATAGTGAGAGAGAGGTATCAGACACCAACAAGCGCTGACCCCATGGTGGTTGATGATGATGATGATGAGGCCAGGATTTATGACACCACACAGAATAGCCTAACGACCCAGAAAGAATGACAGCATTACCATGTGTTCCACATCGCCAGCAAAGTATGTCCGTTTGCATTAAGAATAGCATGGAATGGGCCTGTCTTCTCTATCATACAGAGGCTGTGAGCACTACTGGAATGAATTTGTGCCTTTGGCCTGGCAATCCTGACAGACCACAGGAAACCACCACAAAGCTTTGGGCTGCTGAACTGCAAAGCTGGCCTGAAGCTGCAGTGCACCTCAGTAAGATTATTCCAGCCTCAAAAGATCATTGAGTGACGTGAAGCTGCCAGAGAGACTCCTCTGCCACATTCTTTCCTCAGGGTGTAGCACAGGAGGTGGGAGGACAGCCATGGAAAAAGGAGTTGAGGGTAGCATGTGTCTGATCTGCCTTAAGGATCTTGTAACATTACTAAGGGGTGGCATAAGTTAATGCAACCTTTAGGCTACCCATAGATGGTGAAAGGGAAAGTCCATCACCTACAGGCCTTAGAGATGACCAACAGCAGCCTAAATTCATTCTGCATGGGGCAGCGGTTGGAAACGGGACCGAGGGATCTGTATGGTGACTGTTTCTCACAAGTCCTTATTTGGCCCACTCCCAAATGACCACTGCGCCCTGAGGCACTGCACACTTCCATGAAAGACAGGGTGTGAACTTCGCCTCCATGGCCCTTCCAAATTCCACCACCCCTTTTGTGCAGGCCTGCCGACAGGGAATGCCAAAGGCGGCAATTGCCCTGGGGCCCAGTGATTTAAGGGGACCTGGGTCTGGCTGCTGCCCCGCCAAGCCCTTGAAATCGCTGCTGGAATGCCACTGCGGCACTCTGTGTGGCTCTCAGGGCTGCCTGAGGAGGCAGGGGCATCACCCACATTGTGCTCCACAAAGGGCTCCAGAGTGCCGTGGACGAGAAGGTGCTGAGGGCTGGCTGTCCTTGGCCATGTCTATTTTGGGACCATGGAGCCCCTCCCGCCACCTTGCCCAGGGGCCTGGCATGACCATGAGCTACCCTGCACTTGTGAATCAGAATGGTCCCAGTTCAGCTCCAGCAGGATCTCCACAACCACTGATGAGACCATCCTACAGTTCAATGCCCACTGAAGCTAATAGAAAACTTCCCATTGACTTCAGAGGTCTTTGGATCCAGCCCTCAATGACTGTGAGGATGAAGTTCTTGCCTGAGCCTTGAGAAGACACATTTCAAACTAGCATATTGAAAATTAAAAGGGTCAATGGTTGTGACAGTATTTTATTTGCTCTTGTGTTTCTATAGTTACAGGCAGAAGAATAACCCTTGAGCTATTTGTATAGGGTTGAAAGGGTTGCAACAGGTGAGAATAAATAAAATAGGCATCAAGCAATGAGGCCAAGAAGTCAGAGGAAAAGTAGGGCATCGAGTTTTGTGTAGCCTGGAGAGAGAATACGGACCAACTAACAGGCTACTACATATTTATTACAGTATTCTCATTCTTGTATTATGGGCACAAGTAAATAACTTCTCCTTATTCACCCTCTCCACACCTGTCATAATTTTATATACCTCTATCGCATCGCCCCTCAATCTCCTCTTTTCTAAACTGAAAAGTCCCAGTCTCTTTGGCCTCTCCTCACGGCATTTTATCATTTTAATTACATGTTAGAATGACATCTTTGGGGTACGTTTTTGTGCTGACTAGAAAAAAAATAAAGGTGATAACTTTGTGATCTCTCAAGAGCGAGCCAAGTTATTTTCCTAACATGCTAGGATTGTATTTGTGCCCCAGATATTAGTGCCGATGTTGATCTATGTCAAGCCAGCTTATTGCTGCCATGCTGATCTCAGCTTGATGTAACCAGTCATGACAGAGCAAAGCGTGTCTGGAACTGCCCCTAGCCAGCAACTCATCTTGATGTAGCAATGATAAAGGGGGCTCTTCCTATATTCCCCCTGTTGTGTTTCACAAAGCTGCCATCCTTAAGGTTGTTTTTTTGTTCTCTCTCAGGCAGAATTTATAACCCTTAAGAAACTGGGAGTTCTATTTCCTCCTTGCTTTGAAAATGTGTTCTAATTTATGGGATAAGAAGTGTGGTAATTGAGTTTTCAACTGAATGCCAAATCTTTTCTTGTCCCTTGGGGTTTTCCTAGGAAGTAGATGTATATCCCAGTATGTTCCAAGTACAAAAATAATGAATGAATAAATAAATACATGAATAACAGCATGCTTCGTTTTGTCTATCTCATGGCGAGGAAGCGAACAAGCTAATTTTTAAGTATCAGGACTGTGCTTGTTATGCAAAAATGGCAAAGCAGATGCAAATATTCATAATAAATATATTAGAAATCTTGTTTTAGCTCCTAAAGGACAAATGCAACAGCAAAACTGGGTATGATGATAATTTTTCTGTCTCCCCTGATGGTGTCGTCTGATTTGAATATGTATGTGTTTGAGCTCACTGTATCTGCAAGCATTGTGATTGGAAAAGCAAACTATTAAAGCTGCAGTCTTTGACCCTTCAAATGTGAAGACTGAGCCAAAACCCATTGGCTTCACAAGGCTTTGGGTCAAACCCTAAAACCTATTGCTGCTCTCGTGACCATTAGCTGTGATTTTTCTGTTACATTTTACCTTTTTTGTAGCGCTTTCCATCTGAGGACCTCAAAGTAGATGACAAAAAGGTCTAGGAAACAATATAAATAGGGCTATTCATCATTGCCAGTATTTAATCAAGACTAAAATGATGCACTGATAATTGGATGTCTTCATAATGACTGGTGCCTAGAGCTCCAAATTGGGTCCTTTCAGACATGGAAATAAATCAGATCAGTATTCTACTGTGGAGAAAGAGGCCAATTTTAATTTCAGCATGAACAAAGATGAACATAAGGGTGGTCATGATACAGTCATCCCATGCCTTGCTGTGGTAATTTGTGCAGTGTTTATAGATGGGCGGGGGAAATACACAGTTTTACACTCTTATGGAAAAAATGATGGACCCCAAAGCTGTGCAAATCAGTATCAGCAACCCCCGCCCTCAGCTGTGAGGGCAAGACCTTGACTTATGCTGTTGACTGCCTCTTTAACTGGCAATTTTAATTCACCTCTCACCCGAGCTCCAGTATGGAAAATATAGAGCTGGGAGAACAGGTGGAGACATAGGATTGAAACAGGGTAGATAGGAGGGAATGTTGGAAAGATCAGTTAAGTATATGGAAAACAATCCAAGTCTCCACATCCTGTTTAAGATGTGGCAGATACATGGAGGATTTGCAGTGGGAGCTCAGTGGTACACATGGACTTCCCAACACCTGTAATTCTAAAATCTATTTTTATCTTTTAAAAAAAAAGTGTGTGTGGCCGGGGGGGTGGGGGGCGTGATTTTGCTCAATCCTGTCCTGTCACTAAACGACTCGTCTGGCAACAAACCACCTCTAGAAGCATAACTCCAAAATAAAAATGAAGAATGAAAATCAATAGTCAAAATAGCCAACAAGAAGTAAGAAAGTTTTTAATCAAAAACAGAAAATATCAAGATGATTTACAAACATGTTTTAGTTTCATAAAGTGCCCCAAGTTGTTACAATTTATATCTTCAAATGGAAAATTTCATCTAGTTCTGCTCAGCAAGTTTTTTTTTTTCTCTTCTCTTCAGGTTCTTCTACTTCCTCATCACCGCTGTGTCTTGAGCACCTTCCGGTAAAGTGTTAAGTGGTGTGAGTAACATCTGTCTTGTGTGGCTCATTCTCTTATCCTCTTCCCAGGGGGAGAATTATCGATGCAGTGGATGTTTTATTTTGGTGAGATTTTGATATGTGGGACTTTTTGCAGTATGCACATTGCTCTGCATTTATACTGGATAAGACAGGGACACAAACAGGTAGCTGACATGGAGTAGTCGTCCTTAGTACCTATACAAGTTCATTCCATAGGTTGACCCCCCAAGAAGGCTCTGTCTCCTATACTGCCAAGCTCTACCTTTGTGTTAGAAAGTTTCATTTTGCCAGAGAAACTGAGTGGTCAGTCCTGGTCTTCAGTGTCACAAGGATAATATGTACCAGCTGAAGACCTGTCTCCAGCTCTCCAGAAGTCAGGATCTCAATGGAAAACAACTTCACAGTGCAGTTTCCTCAGTAAAAATTGTCCAATAATTCCTTATTCCTGGACATTTTTTGAAACATAAATGTGAAAAGAAAACCAAATACTCATTCAAACTAAAAGCAGACAAAACAAGATTTGGCATGACCAACTGTACACCAGCAACCCAGGGTAGTGAGTGGGGTGCATGAGTGGCTGTCCTCTATCTCAGTGGGCCATGAGGGAAAATGGGCATGAAGAATAAGGTGAAATACATTGCACTTGATTCTTCTTCTTTATTGGACCTTTTCAACATAGTGATCCATTATTAGGGGCAGATTTAAATTGCTGGGAAAAGTTACATGTAAAGAAGTGGAGGGAGCACGACTCCCACAGTGTTGTGCGCAATCAGCGTTCACCTCACGTGAGCCCTTGCTTTAAATGCACATCTCTTCTCATTTTTGAGGGGCAGCTCAACCCTCCCGTCCACTCCAGGCCCTGCCCCCATCCTAGGCCTCCCCTCGAACCCCCAATGGGACTCTTCCCTGCCCCCTCCCCAAGCACATCCACTGACTTGCACCCTGTCCCTGCTCCTCCCCTCTCTCCCAGAGCTTGAATGCTGAAAATGAGCTGTTTTGTTGCATGCGAGCCCTGGAAGGGAAGGGGATAAGGTGCAACACCCTGTCACGTGTTAATGCCTCCTTCGGGAGGAGCTGGGATAAGGTGCATGTCAGCTGATTTACAGTGCTCTAGAAGTGCTGGGAGAGAGGGGGATGACTGGGTAAGTGTGGGGACTGCAATGCATGAGAGGCCCACAGAGAAGGCGCCAAGGGGGTAGCGCATGTAGAGCCTTGATGGGCCTCACGTGTTCACCAGTGCTGTGCATGATAAAGGCCTGCCTAACTGAGAGCCACGAGGTATTCAGACCCGGTGAGATACCTGGGTAAAAGAAGCCTGAAGAGCAGTATTTATCATGTAAGTGCTTAACCAGAATACTAGCTGCAGTGCTTAGTGGAGTAGCTTATGTACAAAAAAGAGGAAAAATGTAAACTGTGCTTTTATTCAAGTGAGACTTTTCTTACTATACACACAAAATTTGCAAGCTCATTCATCCTCTCAGAAATGTCAAAGGAAAGGTCCTTCTGCTTCCTGATATTTAACAAGTAAAGTTTTGTTTATCACAATGGTCTTAGGTGCTACAATGAACAAAGGCCAAACTGAAATTGTCTTCTTCCAGATGCTGAAAAGACATATAGCTTAGCAAACATCTATATTTACTAGGAAAGTGACCAAGTCAGGAGCGATCTTCAGGGGTTCAAGTTTGTACACCAAGTGGGGACCCACAAAATCAACCTATCAGGGCTTGACCATCGACCCCAGTACTCCTCGTTATTGTGAGGCATAAAGGAGGTCAATGGGAGAAGCTCTCCCATTGACCTCTCCCTATGAGGATGGACCAGTAAGTCGATCTTATATATATCAATTCCAGTTAAGCAACTATCGTAGTTGGAATTGTGTATCTAGGATTGACTTTCAGGTCTAGTGTAGAGTTGGCTTTAGATGGGGATATAGTGTAACACTTGAGTCTTACTAAGGTCAAGAAAATCATAGGCCAGGACTACATTAAAGGGAAAGTTGAACTAAGATATAGCTGGAGTTGACATGCGTTAATTCGGGCTTCTGCGCTGTCTCCACTGCAGTCCACTCCTGTCAACTTCCCTTGCTCCTTACAAGGGGCAGGAGTACCCACACCAACAGGATGCCCTGTACGTTCGATTTAGTGCATCCCTAACTGGCCGCTGAGAGACATAACTGGATCTAGAAGTCTGTGAAGAGAAGCAGCCACTCTGTCCAATAGTATGTTAAAAGGTTTGGGCCAGATCTTACATGTAGTCCTATGGTATATGCCGGATGAAATTCCACCCTTGCTGACATTTGTCCAGATATATTCTCCACATGGATACGTGTGTGGGTGGAGCTTGTCACAAGGGGAGGAGTTTGGAACAAGATTTTTCTTTTTTAAGCAAAGGCATGAGGAGAGGATAGTGCAGTTTAAATCACTTTTCTAATTAAGATTACAGGAGAGCATCTCTCATTTGCTTTTTCTTGACTTAGCAGGAGTCTGATGGTAATGGAGAATGTGGCATAAATTTGAACAAAAGCAAGACTACCTAAGTTTTCATTTAAATAGCCTGTGTGAGAGACACTCTCTCCAACTGAGTTAAACAGAGCTTTATCCATAAGTAGGACAGAATGTTGCCAGAAGGGAGTAAGAAAGAGAGGCAAGAGAAAGGAAATAGAAATGTCTTAAATTGCTGCACATAAAACTAACTGGAAAATGCTATTTTGTGGGCACTGGGACCTCAGAATAAGGCAGACATGCCAGGAAAGCAAAGGAAGAAAAAGAAATTTTTCAGTGATCAGCACAATGGTGATCAGTACCTCCAAATTTTTTTTTTAAGAAAATGCAAACACTTATGTGGGTCTCTTGAATGATATACATGATGTGGCAAGTAACTATTTGTTGGAAATGCAGGTGCTTATACCAACCTATACAATACTGAAAATTCTTGTTTCCTAAACTGTCTTGCTGATACCTTGAATGGAACCAGACTGACTGGGAATGAGCATCTCTGAGCATTGGACTGGGAGCCAGGAACTCCTGAGTTTTTAAGGTCATGGTGCATACCGGCTGAACCTGAACTTCCAGGCTGACTTGAAATCAAGATAGTCATCATGATCCTGGGACACATAAGCCAGGGAATCTCCAGTGAAAACTATGAGAAACGCTGTAGCATCTTAAACATTAAAGCCGTGTCTACACTAGCCGGCTATTTCAAAATAGCTGGGCCAACCTCAAAATAGCGCCTGTCGCACCTACACGTGCCGAGCACTATTTCGAAGTTGAAGCCGATGTAAGGCGGAGAAATGTTGAAATCGCTATCCCCATCAGAAGATGGGAATAGCGCCCTACTTCAACGTCCAACATTGAAGTAGGGCATGTGTAGACGATCTGCGTCCCGCTACATTGAAATAGCAGGGTCCTCCATGGCGGCCATCAGCTGAGGGGTTGAGAGACACTCTGTCCAGCCCCTGAGCTCTATGGTCGCTGTGTGCAGCAGCCCCTTAAAGCTCCACACCCCCTTATTTCCTGTGGCAGGAAGCTGAGAGCGTGCAGGCAGCAGCACAGACACGTGCACAACCTGCACATCCTCCAGATGCCCCAATCCCCCACCCAGTGCCCATGGCAGCCAGCCAGCCCCCCCAAGCACCCACAGGGCACCCCCTCAAGGGGACCCAGGGCTCCCAACCATCCAGCCAGGGGGAAGAGGTGGTGGGGCCCCTCCTGGTCGGACACCGAGATCCGGGACCTGCTGGGGCTTTGGGGTGAGGAGGAGGTGCTCCAGGCAATGGGGAGCAAGCGGTGGAATGCAGATACGTTCTCCCAGCTGGCCGAGGGCCTGGCTGCCCAGGGTCACCCTGTCCGCACTCCTGACCATGTCAGGAGTAAGGTCAAGGAGCTGTGGCAGGGTTACTCCTGGGTCTGGGACATGGCCAGCCAGTCTGGGGCCACCCCCGCTGCTTGCCACTTTTACAGGGAGCTCAGGGAGATCCTGGGTCCCCGGTACACCTCCTCCTCTCTGGCCACCCTTGACACCTTTGCCAGTGAGTCCCAGCAGGTCCCAGAGGTGGGATCTGGCCCAGAGGCCAGCCTTGCACCCCAGGGGCCCTCAGAGAAGCCCACCCCTGGGACAGCGGAGGAGGAGGAGGAGGGCTCCAGTGATGGGGGGGCTCCTCATTGACCTCCCCTCCTACAGCTCCAGCAGGGAATCTGCCTGACGGGTGTCCCCCAGTTGTGAGAGCAGACCATCAGGTATGTACCCCAGGTGCACACCCCCGAGTTAAGGGGCGGGGACAAGGGACATGACCAAGGCCCTCCACACACCCAGCTGACCCCAGCCCACCATGGCCCAGCCAGACCACGGCCCTGAGGACAGCAGTGGCATGTCTCTCAGAGCCTGTCAGCACCTGCCCCCCAGGACAGAGCCATGGCCCACCCCTGGGGATGGGGTGAGCAGAACCCCAGAAGGGGGTCACCCCGGTGGGGGACACCACACCCATCATCATCTCTGGGGGACAGGGGATGGGGAACAGCAGTGGAGGGGTGGCGGGACATGGACCACGGGTCAGGGCCCAGACTACCAGCTGTCTCCGCTCTTTCCCTCTCTATTCCGCAGCCACGCAATCTGAAGCCATCGACAGCACGGGCACTGTGTCCGTTGTGCTGGACAGCCCATTGGGGCAGCCCAGCAGCAGAGCAGGGACTGCCCCGGGATGAGCCCACCACCGCCGGAGCCAGCCACAGGTGACCGCTGACCCCCAGCTCCTCGCCACCCTCCAGTGTTAGGTGGAGGTTTCAGAGCACCGCCTGCAAGTGGAGGAGCACCAGCTCCACTTGCAGGAAAGAGCGCCGGCCTGGTGCCAGGAGGCGTGGGGGCTCTTCATGAGGACTTTCAAGCGGATCGCCGAGCAGATGGCACCCTCCCCCCCACTTCCCCACTGCTCCGGCCGCCGTCCCTCTCAGCCGCCCTCCACCTGCCCTGGAGCCTGCCGAGGAGGGGGACCGCAGCGGTCAGGAGCCAGCCCAGCCAAACCTGCCAGTTCTCCCGTCCCCGCACCCAGCCTCGACGGGGCCTCTGGCCCAGACGTGGGTCACGCCCCCCTACGCCGAGCACTGGACAGTAGGGGTGAAGGGAGGCCAAGGACTGGGCCCCCCAGGCCCCCCTTTGTACATATTCCCCCCCATTATTGTACATAGTTGCTTTGTCCCACCCGCCTTTAGTAGTTTCCCCACCCGATGTACATATTTCCTCATTTTAATGTAAAACTTCATCGTTTTTTTTCAAGAAGGTTTGGTTTATTTAAAACAAAACAAATGTACGGTGGTGTGTGCTCTTCAGTGCGCAGTGGTGTGGGTGTGGGGGCAGGTAGTGTGTTGTGGGCAGTGTGGGGGGGGTGTAGCTCACTAGGCTGGCCCTGCCAGCGTTCACCCTGCAGCCTGGTCAAAATGTGCCCTCCAGGCCTCCCAGACCCGGATCCCCTTGTGGTTGGCTTGGCGACTCGGTGTGGCAGGTGGCTGGGGGTAGGCCATGCCAGCCTCCACAGCCCAGCTCTGCACAAATGCCTGCCCCTTGCTTTCCACCAGGTTGTGGAGTATGCAGCACGCACCCACAACCTGGGGGATATTGGGGAGCCCCCGCGTCCAGGCGGGTGAGGAGTCACCTCCAGTGGCCTTTGAGGCAGCCAAAAGTCCTCTTGACCACCTGGTGTGCATGGTTCGGGAGGGTGTTGAGCCGCTCCTGGCTGGCACTGAGGGGGCCTGTGTAGGGGCGCATGAGCCAGGGCTGGAGGGGATACGCCGTATTTGTGACGAGGCAGAGGGGCATGGTGGTGTCCCTCAGAGGGATCTCCCCCTGGGGATGTAGGTCCCCACCTCCAGCCGGTGGCACAGGCCTGAGTTCCTAAACACCTGGGTGTCATGGGTGCTGCAGGCCAGCCAATATATATGTCCAAGAGTGGCCCCGGCTGTCCACCATGGCCTGGAGGACCACCAAACGGTAGCCCTTCCCATCCAGTGCACCGAAGCAATTAGGGAACCCCATGCTGGCAAACCCCAGAATGGCCACATCCAGGTCGCCAAGCTGCATGAGCCTGTGGAGCCAGCAGGGTGTTCAGTGTGTGGACCACCTGCGAGGGAAGGACATGAGCACCCATGAGGTGTGTGCAGGGTGTACCTGGCCCTCCCCCCTTGCCCTGGAGTCCCCTTACCTCCATGACGACAGCCCCGATGGTGGCCTTGCCCACACTGAACTGCTGTCCTATGGATCGGTAGCTGTCTGGAGTGGCCAGCTTCCAGACAGTGATGCCAACCTGTTTCTCGACAGTGAGGGCACATCGCATGAGGGTGTCCTGGTGCCGCAGGGCAGAGGTGAGCCACTGGCCGAGCTCGAGGAACGTCTGCTGGCTCATCCGGAAATTCCAGAGCCAGCGGTCGTTGTCCCGCTCCCCAAGCACCTGCCACCCCCACCACTTTGTGCTGGTGGGGTACCTCCACAGCCAGCAGCACGTCCAGTGGGGGGAGGCCGGGAGGACTACAGGGTCTGGGGTGGCTTCTTCATCCCCCGAGGAGGACAACTTATCTCCTTCTAGGAGATGCTGGGCAGCCTCCTCCCTGGCACCGAGCAAGGTGACCACTGCTCCTGGGGTGGCTGTGTGGGCTTCTGGCTGCTGCTGCTGCTGGGGGTCCATGCTGCATGCACGGTGTCTGCGAGTGGTTGTGGGCTCTGCAGACCTGTGCTGTGCAGGCAGAGTCTGCCTGGGAGGGGTCCTTTAAGGGTGCGGCTTGCTGTTGCCCCGGAAGGGCTAGTCTGCCCTGTGACTCTATCCACAGGCTTTTCTAGCCCTCTTATTCTGATTGGGGCTGCTTTTGTATGTAGACGCTCCCCTGTGGGGCCTATTTCGATTTAGTGCTTTCCTACGTTGACGTCGAATGTCAATGGCACCAGCCCTGGAGGATGTGTGGACGCTACGCGTTGAAATAGCTTATTTGGATTTCGCTATGTCGAAATAAGCTATTTCGATGCAGTGTCCCAGTGTAGATGTAGCCTAATAGATCTAATTAGGCATAAGCTTTCGGGGTAAAGGCCCTCTTTGTCAAGTGATGAACTGGGTCTTCATCCACAAAAGCTTATGCCCAAATAAATCTCTTGGTCGTCAAGGTGCTCCTTGTTGTTTTTGGGGATGCAGACTAGTATGGCTCTCTCTCTGATAGCAGTAGAAAGGTTATTTTACCTCTGTGTTTCACACTGGTGCAACTCCTGCTGGAAGACAGCATCTCCAGTTCTGGTGTCTACAATTCTGAAGAGATGCTGATAAATTGGAGTGGGTTCAGAAAAGAGCCATAAGAATAATTAAATGATTAGAAAACCTGCCTTAAATTTAGAGACTCATGGAGCTTGATCAGTTTAGTTTAAGAAAGGGATGGTTAAGGGATGACTTGACTGTAGTAGTATGTACATCGGGAACATGTAGTCTAAGTAGGTACATGGAGAACAATATTTGATAATGGACTTTTCAGTCCAGCTGAGGCAGGTGTAACATGGTACAATGGTTGCAAGTTGAAGTGAGACAAAATCAGGCTAGAATTAAGGGTACATTTTAAGTATCTCACAGAGGTACCTGTGTTAGACTGTAACTTCAAAAACAACAAGCAGTTATTAGGTCATAAGCTTCTGTGGGTAAAACCCCACTTCATCAGATGGGTAAGTTGGTTTTACTCAGGAAAGCTCATGACCTAATAAATTTGTTCATTTCTAAGATGCCACAGGATGGCTTATCATTTCTAAAAGTGAAAGCAATTGCCTTTTGGGATAACTTACTACAGGGTGTGTTGGATTCTCCATCACTGATCCCTTTTTAAAATCAAGGTTGGGTATTTTGTCTAAAAATATGCTCTAGAAATTATTTTGGGGGAATTCTATGGCTTGTACTACTCAGAGGTGGGACTAGGTGATCACACTATGCTCTTTTGGCCTTGGAATCTATGCATCTGTGAGTTCTGTTGCCAGAACTCTCACCTAAACCATCTCTAGCATTGTCATTTAACTGCTATACCTCAGTTTCCGTATTGATGGAATGGGGATTATGCTTGCAATACGTGCATACCAGGGAATGGGGAGAAATGATTAGTTAAAGCTGGGGCAGTGCACTGTAGCTGAAAAGCACTATGTGAAATGTTAAGAATTGTGACGTTGGCTAGTCTGAAAATTGAAGTTAATTAAAGCCAAGGTCAGCAGCACCCACAAGACTTGAAGAGAGCCTGAGAACAAAAGACAGGAGAGGCATGCTTGTATTCAGACACTTTAAAATGCATGTTAAAGAAACCCCCTATCTTTTCTGATATCTGAAAGGAAAACAAACACCATCCCCCAGCCAGATACGTTAGATCTTCTATTTATCCACAGACTTTTGCTGTGGTATATCATCCTTTGAAATATGCTGCTCTCCATCAAAGGCTTTTTTCTTTGGATCGTTCTGTGATATCAGTAGGAAATCAGGAAAACAATTAATAAATATAAACATCAATCAAGCTTGAAAACTGGCCACAAGCATTTGATACTTTGGGGGGCGGTGGGGAAGCAAAGCTTGCTTTCGTCATTAAGCTCTAGCCAACATCTAAAGGATGGGGCAAAAATGAGCAGAACTGACAAAGAACAGCTTCTGGTTTGGAGGTTTAACTGGAACCAGCTTTTTCACACGCGATGCCTCCAATTGTCCTCCTTTGCACTGAGAAGTGTTCACACCCATCAGCACCTCCCAAACAAAGAGGAGGTTTTGATTGTAGCTGGCACTGTAAGTTTCAGTAGGGGAGTATGAGGGGCTGAGAACTCTCTCTTGGCTTTCCAGCATGGCATCTTAAGTTCAGGCACCAATCTGAATAAAGGGATGTACAGTCTGGGTCCTTGGACATATTAATCACACTTGTTTTCCTGGACTCAGCCAAACCAGAATACAAACTCCACAGCAGTGGCAACGTTCCATGGATGGACGGATGAAGATTTCCCTAAGTTTATAACCCCTGTAAACCTTTCTTGGCAATCACTAGATAATCAGTAGGACATCTTCCTGTCACCCTCCTATTTGTGAGCCCATTGATGGCTGACCAGCCCACAGGTTTTACCACAGAAGGGGCAGGTATTGGCAGCTGTTGGAGGGGCGCAGAGCAGTTTTTGCCACTTTTTTCTCCTTCTCCACCTCTCCTCGTCTGTGCTGTGGCGGGACCTCTCAAAAAGGGCCACCCCCTCACAGATTACTGTTCTTCGCTGGGGACGGTCCTAAGCAAGATTCTCCCAAGTGTCAATACCAACGCTGCACCTTTCCATGTGTGCCTTCAGCATGTCCTTATATCGCTTCCTCTGGCTCCCCCAATACTCCTCCATCCTTCCTTGAGCTTGGAAAACAATCTGTTTTGGGAGGAACTGTTCAGACATCCAGATTATGTGACCAGTCCAACAAAGTTGTTGGTGAACGATAATGGCTTCAGTGCTGGTCGTGTTCATCTCTTCCAGGATGCTTGTTTTCATGCATCTACCCTCCCAAGAGGTTTTTAGGGTTCTCCTGAGACAGTGTTAACATTGTTCCAAGGGCCTTCAAATGATGCTTGTATGCCATCCAGGTTTCACATCCATACAGTAGCATTAAAATAACCACTGCACAGTATATAAGGAGCTTTGTCTTGGCATAGGTGTCCTGGTTCTCGGAAACCTTTTGTCTTGGGTGGGCAAAAGAAGAGCTTACACAGCTCAGATTATGGTGCATTTCCATGCTATTGTTGACTTTGTTGGAAAATGACTTCCAAGGAACAGGAAATGCTCCACGTTTTCCAGCAGTGTTCCTTTATGAATGTAGGCACATAGAATGGTGTTCACTATCAGCCAGGCTTCACATTACAGGACTGAGTTCAGAAGACCTAGTCATAACTGTGCTGACATCAGCACTGAAACATCACATTAGGGTTCATGCCCAGCCCAAGAAAGAAATTAGCATTCTGGGAGCTGAGCTCCAAGGCATGGGCGACAGCAAAGGGATTGACCACTTGCCCACATGATTGACCCTACACTTCCACTCACACGCCGTTCCCAAGGTAGATGGTCTGCGAGGTGGGTGTGATGTGACAAGGTTTAGAACACTTCCAGTGGGGCTCATGTCATGGCTCCTGACTGCTACTGATGGTGGCTTTGGGTAAATCAGGGTATGTCTTCGCTGCTGAGTTCACTCAAGTGACCAGCCCCAGTCTGGATACCCAAGTTGGCATAGCCTGAGTGTGAGCAGCCCCCTGCAATGTTCTACCCATATTATAGCCATCTTATTGGTCCTGCATTCCCATGTGTGTCACTAGGATTTTGGAGGATATCCTGAACATATTTTGTTCTTCAGTAAGATGAACTATGATTCCTTCCCAGTGATCTGTGGGAAAACTTTTCTATCCTTGGTGCATGAGGAATTATAGGGACACACCAGTGGACTATCTGTACCCCAGTGAAGTAGCCCATGTAGGCACGTTACTGACATGAGTGAAAGCTCACTTGGATTTTAGCCTCATCCAGGCCAGTAGGTGGGTTGAAAACATGAGTAAACTCAGATGAGGGATTTGTGTGTGGAAGAGGGGTGAAAGTCTGTCAAGGGGCAACACCCATGTAAAAGGCCAAGTTAACTCTCTGCAGTGACTGAAGACGCATTCACAGAGACTGAGGGGGAGTTAATTCAGAGCTGAGCCCAGCCCTGGGACCAAGGGTACTGTATTTCATGCTGCCACTATGTTGTCAGTTGCTGGGGCTAGTTTGACCCTTAGTGCATGTTAGAGCAACATTCAGATTGGCCATACTTTGGGCTAGGACACCAACATATGTTGGTCATACCCCTGCTCATCACCCTCTCCACAAGCCACCTCCCCGGTCAACCTATAAAATGAGATTTAGAATCCCACCCACCCATCCACTTCCTGATGCGCCCTTGGATCCTGGGAGGAAAATTGTTATGTGAGTACAAAATATTAGGGCTGCCTATTAATCACTGTTATCTTAGCTAATTAATTCAAAAATTAATTGCAATTTTAAAAAAGCCACAATTGCAGTTTTAGGTGCACTGGTTATTACATGTTTTTATACATGTTCAGCTATATTGATTTCAGTTACAACACCAAATACAAAGTATAGTGTTTACTTTGTTTTTTATTACAAATATTTATCATTTTTACAGTGTAAAAAGTATTTTTCAATATACTTCACACAACTGCAATGGTGCAAACTCTTTATCATGAAAGGGTAACTTACAAATGTTATACAACTGCATTCCAAAACAAAACAATGGAAAACTTCACAGCCTGCAAGTCCACTCAGTCACATGTCTTGTTCAGCCAACCCACTAAGATAATATTTTTTTACATTTACAGGAGATAATTTTGTCTGCTTCTTATTTGCAGTATTACCTGAAAGTGAGTACAGGCATTTGCATGGCATTTCTGTAACCAGCATTGCAAAGTATTTACGTGCCAGGTATGGTAAATATTCACATACCCCTTCCTATGAATTGACCCTGCCCCTTCATATGAATATTTACTATATCTGGCACGTAAATACTTATGTTTTGGCCACCATTCCAGGTGACATGCTTCTATGCTGATGCTCATTTAAAAAAATAGTCATTAATTAAATATGGGAGTGAACTCCTTGGGGAAGAAGTGTTCATCTTCCATTGTGTTTTAACTGAAGTCTGCAATATATTTCATGTTATAGTAGTCTTGGATGATGATGCAGCACATGTTCATTTTAACAACACTTTCACTGAAGATTTAACAAATGCAAAGAACGTACCAATGAGAGATCTCTACAGAGAGGTACAGCACTCCACCCAAGGTTTAAGAATTGCCTTCGAAAATCTGAGAGGAAGCGTTGGGCATGCCTTGAGAAGTTTTAGAAGAACAGTCTGATGCAAACTACAGCATCTGAACATCCAGAAAAGGATATCAGCCTCCTGTTGGTGGCATCTGACTCAGATGATGAAAATGAACATTTATCTGTCTGCACTGCATTGGATTTTTATTGAGCAGAACCTGCCATCAACATGGACACACATCCTCTGAATTGTGGTTGAAACATGAACACCTCTATGAATCTTAAGATCATCTAGCATGTAAATATCTTTCAATGCTTGCTAGAATAGTTTCATGTGAACACTTGTTCTCACTTTCAAATGGCGCTGTAAATGAGAATTAGCAGCATTTTTTTCTGCAAATGTAAACAAATTTGTTTGTCTGAGCAACTGGCTATGTGAGAAGTAGGACTCAGTGGACTTGTACAGTGGAAATTTTACGTTATTTTGAGTTTTTAAATGCAGCTTTTGCACCTAATTCTACATTTGTAAGTTCATCTTCCATTATAAATAGATTGCACTACAGTACTGATAATGGGGAATTTAAAATGTATTCACTTTGTATTCTGTGTTGTAATTGAAAATAATATATTTGATATTGTAGAAAACATCCACAAATATTTAAATAAATGGTATTCCTATTATTTTAAAAGCACAATTAATCCAGGTTAATTTTTTAATTGCACAATAAATCACAATTGATTTTTTTAATTGACTGATAGGTCTACAAAATATATAGCTAAACTATGGGGCCAAACATGGTAAATTTTGCTCATCCTTGTTTAAACTACAAAAACCTCCTCAGTTTCTGTCTGAGGGAGCTCTCCCTGCCGACCCTCTATTACTGGGAAGCTCAGAGAATTGCATATTCTCTGCAAACTGAAGAACGGACCTAAACTACATTTACCTTGTAAAAATATCACATCTTCTTTCAAAAATGAGCACAGGTGAATTATGGATGATGGCACACAGAGCTGAGTGCCTCTGCTTATCCATTTTTAAAAGCAGCCTTTCACTTCTGATAGCAGACTTCTAAATCCACTGGATTTGAAGTCTATGGTCTATTGAAAAAGTACAACCATATGCTTGGCTACTGCATTTCCTGACCTGAAGGGACTCCCAGATACTTTGGAAAAGTAACTCCTCTCACCATGTCCCTTCCAGGATGGAGATAGGTGGAAGAGATCTAGGCTAAGGGCACTGGAAGGTCAAGAAAAGAACACTTTTTTTGCTTGGCATAGCATCACATTTACAAGGAGTTAAAATATTTTTAGGTGCTTAATCAAAGAATATCCTCAGCAACAGAGCTCACCAGGTGTTCTGAGGCACTCCCATTGGGTAAGTTGGTTAACTGATATATATGGGCTTAATTCTGTTGAAGCCAAACATCTGGAACTTTACTTCCACTTAATTTTCATTTTCATTCATGCTAAGACCTCACATTCCATCCATGGATCTCAAATCACTGTTATCTATTTCAGCTGTACAGTGCCCTTATGAGGCACATACTATAAACGGGGAAACCAAGGTGCACAAGTTAAACAACAGAAATTTTGCAGCAGTCCTGGTAATGGAACCTTGGGCTACATCTATGTTACAACAGTAAATCAGCTATGGCTAAGCTACTCCAGCTACGTGAATAATGTAGCTGGAGTCAACATACGTTAAGTTACTGCAGGGTCTACACTGTTAAGCAGAGACGAAGGGGGACGAGGTCAATGCAAGAAACTCTCCCATTGACTTCCCTTACTCCTCTCATTTGGACTAGAGTAGCAGGGTTGACAGGAGAGCAATCTTCAGTCAATTTGGCAGGTCTTAACTAGACCCGCTAAGTCAGCCACCAGTGGTTTGATCTCAGTGTGTGGAGCCAGGCTGTCGCGTAGATGTAGGCTAATTCTCATGACCCTCCATTGAATAATTCATCATTAAACTTAATACATGCCCTACCGTATGATGAGCCTCTAACTCCTCCTAGTGGATCATCACAGAGTCAAAGTAAAAATATCAACATCTAGCATTTAAAAGGAGAATTAGAAATATGCCAGATCGGAGTTTAGTAGCATCTAAATTCAAACTGTATAAGCAAGTTGGAAGTAAATTTCTGATTTATCCAACCTATCTCCATTGGCACAGCCATTATCTCTCCCTTTATTTCTTCAGAGATGTCTGTGTTTTTGATTCTCAGTGATACCATCAGCCCCAGTTTCTCCTAGTTGTCTGCTTCATGTTCATTCCCAAACAACTGTGTTTGGAGCAACAGCATATACTAGTCCAGAGATGAAACAACCTCTTGATTATTTCTGGTATGACAGACCAGTGGGATCTCTGAATATACCTAGCAATCTGTGGCTACTGCCTAATGCACTCTGCAATTGCATAACCTACTTTTCACAACAAAATGTAAATCCTGGTTTGAATTTTGCAAAAAAAAAAGTTTTAGTTCATAAGGACTTCCTGTGGACTGTTTGGTCACTTTTCACGTTTGTAATTTTGCAGCTTGATAAACGTTTTTCTAAGTAAAGATAGAATGGGGGCGGGGGGTTAACAAGAAAAACTGGTGAAAATCGAAATCTGTGCTTGATTTGGTTCAAAAGCTATTTTTACCTGGAAACTAGATCCAGCTTTGTTTAAAAAAAAATCCTTCATATTTGTAATGTTTTCCAACCAGTCCTCCAGATAGTTTCTAAAACTGTGGGAGAGATTCTGAGCATTCAAACTTTTGAAGGGAAAAATAAATCACAAGAGGAGATTGATGGGTATGAAAGGGTTAAATGCGGTGTAGTGCATTCCATTGTAAGAAATGTTGGTTCAAAAGATACAAAATCTAGCTCACATTTTAATGAGGAAGTTTGCAATATAATGTCATTTCCACTCCTCAGTGTGTAACAAATAAAAGCCTCTCTCCTTATAAACACACACCCAATTAATGTTTTGTAATACATAAGCCTTCGTTAAATTTTTGGTCGGAGTGCACCATCTAGAGAAGAATAAAGGAATAGCATGACTTGCTCCCAAATCTGGGTTGTTTCGGACTCCTCCTGGTACACACGGTACACTGAGTGGCAAACTGGTGGTATCAGTATAAATATAAATCATTGTATAAAAACAGATAAGAACAATTTGGATTCCACTTCACCTGATTTGAAAATATGTAAACAGAAAATATTATATTTATAATGTCTCTGTGTCCTGTTCTGCTGGGAGTCACAATAGCACTGAGCAGTCATCAGCTTTGAAGCACTGTACACGTTCACAAGACTTCACTGGTGTGACAGCTCTAGAAGTTCAAAACGTATAAAGAGACAAACTCCATACGCTACATCTAGGGCTCACACAGAGCTTTCACACATTGGTTGATGTCCATTAGTCCAATTATCGTCCACTTCTGATCAAACGACAAGTTTCTCTATGGCAAGGGTGAGGAACCTGTTGAATGCATCTAGCCCTGGCTAAATTTGGTCCATTCCATGACAAATCTGTGCTTCAGGCTGGAAGCCCTGAGGCCTTGGTTAAGTTCGAGATGAGGTATGTGATTTTTTTCCCCCTCTCTCCTTCCCACCATGGCAGCAGGTGAGTACGGAGGGTTTTTATATAATGTTTTTTTTTGGTTGTAGTTTGTTTTGTTTTTACTTGTCATTTGGGAGTAGGTGAATAGTGAGGGCTTTTGTTTTTGTTTTGCTTCCATGTGGCCCCTCACCCAGACTGCTTTTTCTTTGGGTCATTGGCCCCAATCAAATAAAGTTTTCCCTCCACTGTTCTGTCCATATACTACTGTTCTTGCTTGTCTTTCCTTTCTTCTTCTGTTTTGCAGTTTATCCTTGTAATTGTTACATAAAGAGTTTGAACATTTCTCATGCTTTTCCAATGCCAGGAAGGACCAAGCAATTATATCATCTGACCTGCTGTATAACACAGGCCAAAAAAAGTCTCCAAAATTATTCCTGTTTGAACTAGAGCAGATATTTTGAAGAGAAAATCCAATTGTGATTTTAAAATTTCTAGTGACAGAGAATCCTCGCCAAATTATTCCAGTGGTCAATTACTCTTACGGTCAAAAATCCCATATTTCCTCAAACAAACATACAATGTAATCCAGTGGTTGGAAGATGACGCTAGAGAAATTCAGGCTAAAAATGAGGACATTTCTCACATTTCTGCATATTTTGGACATTGTGCTAACAATGGACTTGTAGTTTTTAATCCTTCCTTAAACACGCTTGTAAAATCAATCTCTTCTGACTTTGCACTAAAATGTTTAGATCCACCTTTAGCTTAAGGTCACTGATTCTATACTAAGTGGCCATTTGACTGTAGAAAGATAGTCTAGTAGCATGACAGTTCTATATATAGAGCTGTAGCAGCCTAGACTTTTTTTTTCTTTCTTCAATCTATCCCTGCCAGCAGCTCACAAGCTGCAAGAAAACTCTGACTGTTCTGGATGAGGTGCTTTAATAATAAAAAGTAACACCTAGCTCTTATTTTTTCAAAAGAATCAGCATCACCATCCCTATTGTACAATAATATGGTGGAAAGTTAGGCAAGCAGAGGGAAAGTAACTTGCCCAAAGTCGCTCAGCAGGATGGGGGCAGAGCCAGAAACTGAACCCAGATCTCCTGAGCTCTAACCCTGTGCCTGGTGCACTACACCAGGGTCAGCAATCTTTCCAGGGCAGACTGCCAAAATTTGACCTTTTGATATCTATGTATGGCCCAAGTGCTGGCAATACTTTTAAAGTCATTCATAGTCCTACTTACAACAGTTTCATTAATAAATTAAGATGCAGAAGTTTACCGTTTAGGTAGTGGTTGGTAGTATTAGCTGGTCTTCTGTTAATGCACAGGCGGCATGGCTTTGAGGACACTCCAAAATGCATGGGAGTGGAGGAGTGGGGCTGAGCTCTTGCCTTGCGTGCTAATTAAAATCAGCTTATGTGCTACTCTTGGCACCCATGTCAGGGGGTTGCCGACCTCTGCACTAGGTAAAACTGCTTCCTTTACTAGAAATGAACGTTGCCTGACTGGTAGTGATGCAATTCCGCTAGAAGGACAAAGCAACACTACTGTTCACATAGAATGTCTCAGATAAGCCTCAGTTTTTAACAGCCACTGACAGGCTGATTGAAGCTTCTCCTTTTTCACTTTCAAGTTTACCCATTTTCCTGGTGGGGGATAGTGGGGGTTACTAAGAATGATGTCTTGCCAAAATCACAATTAACGCATGGCTTGTTTCTGTCAAATCCAAAGCAAAGATCTAAACTGAGGTTCACTTCAGCTGAACGCCATCCTCCCAGCACCCAGAACCTCCCACCATCCCATTCAGCACAACACCCCAGTTCTCTTCTAGTTATCACTTAATGGTATAACCCAGTACAGTAAACCCTCACTGTACATGTCTTCAGGTTGCACAAAACTCGATTTAACACAAGTTTCACACAACTTTTAAGATGCATGCCTGTCAGCCTGCCTAGCTTCCCGCAGCTGCAGGCAGCTAGGCAGGCTGAGAGCCCCATCCTCCTGCCTTCCCAGAATGATGTTAGGCACCTCTTTGGGAAGGTAGGGGGAAGGCTTTTAGCTCACCTAGCTACCTGCCGCTGTGGGCAGACAGACGGGCCAAAACCCACTTCCCAGAGCAGCACTGCTGTCAAGATGACAGTGGCCCCCGTCCTAGGAAGGTAGGGAGAAGGGTTTTAGCCTCCCTAGCCGCTCACAGCGGCAGGCAGCTAGATGAGCCTAAAGCCAAAACTTCTAGCTGGCTCCAGGAGTACCCCAGTTGTTGTCCTTCAATCTCAGTAGATCTTCTCTAGATTGTCCAAGGTCTTCCTCTTTTGCATTTTTCTTGCAGGTTTCTTGTCTGTGCCTGTCGGGCTCTCCTAGCTGGGGCATCCATAGGCTTGCAGGGGGGAAGGAGGGTTTGATTTGCCCTTAACTCCCATTAATGTGTGAGTTAAGGGCAGATTGAAATCACACTTCTCGAGGGTGTACTGTATTGCTAAAATGGTGACAGGAGTGAGACGCTGCTATCGTGTTAATAGCTATCTACAGCTGTCAACTCCTTCACCCTCCAATTAATAATCAGAGCATCCTCTGATAACTAAAGGAACTCTGTGAATGTCAGAACACACTGTAATCACTATAGGCTTGTCTACACTTGCCCCCAACTTCAAAGGGGGCATGGTAATCAGGGCGATGGGAGATTCCTAATGAAGTGCTGAGGTGAATACGCAGCACTTCATTAGGCTAATTCTCCCCTGCGGCAACTTCGAAGCACTAGCATGCGTGTGGCCACAGGCATTTTGAATCGCCCGCACTATTTCCAAGTCCCTTTACTACATGCATGCCAGCACTTCGAAGTTTGATGCTTCGAAGTTGCTGTGGTGGAGAATTAGCCTAATGAAGTGCTGCGTATTCACCGCAGCACTTCATTAGTAATCTCTCTCTGCCCTGATTACTATACCCCCTTCAAAGTTGGGGGCAAGTGTAGACCCAGCCTATGAGCAACATCCATTTGCCAATCAAACTAAAAGGCCAACATAAAATCCGTGATAATCACGAAGGTGTGGGTAGAAGCTACAGGCCGGCACCAGATCCAGGAAAGAGAGAGCCAAAAACTTTCTCTGGTTTGAGTAAGTGTAATTGTTCCCACCTGAAATGAGAACATCATCTTCCCTTGACTTATTGGAGAAACAAAATTTCAGAAAGTGAGCAAGCTTGAACAAGTTTCACCTGCAGCTGCAATACAGTTCCAGGGACAGGAAAGCAGGGGGATGTTGTTCTTACAAAAATACATGTTTGTTTGCAGTGGAACCAACAGCCATTGTGGGCCCTGGAATGAGATGGGAGGGGGCCTGGCTCTGTGCCCTGGAAGGGGTGTGGCCAAGGGCAGAAGGGGCAGGGCCAAAGGTAGTTAGCCTTTAGCACCTCTCAGGCCATGGCACTTTCCCTCCCTCAGGCCCTGGAGAAGTGGTAAGGAAGTGCTGCCATGGCACCTCAAAGGAGCCTGGAGCTCCAGCTGCTGCCCAAGCAGCAGTGGTGGTAGCTGACGCCCTGGGGCAACTACCCCCTTTGCCCCACCCCACCCCACCCCCATGAGCAGGAATGTTTATATGTATCAACCCAAGTTCTCAGCAGAGAGAGTCATCGTATGCATGGAGGGGGGCATCATTTTGCTACCACATGAGGGAGCTCACCTAATAATAAAGGAGCAATTTGGCTTTTATGCACTAGGCCAAACCTTGGGCCACCACACAGAGCCTAAATTAAAAGGACTTTATGCAACAAGTCCTCTCCTTTAGCAGGCCATGGAGTGCAAATGTGCAGCTGCAACTAAAGCCCATGAAATGAGCCACAAGACTGCCCCCAAAGTTACCCCCTGGGTTGTGAAGCCTCCCCACTCTGCTTCTCTGTAGCTGAGCTAAGCATACAGCACTCAGGGTCTTTGATGCTTGCACAGGGATTTGGCAGATGGCATTTAAGAGCTGGAGTGTGTCTCAATGGGGAAGGAGTACATGAGAAACCACAAAGCCTTCCTCAGTCAGTTGTAGCCTCTCACTCCTCTGAGCACAGAGAGCTAGTGACCAGGACTGGGCCAGTATTGTCACAGTGAGTGAGGAAGGAGTGGCTGTAGCAAAGCCACCTACGCTTGCATAAGGTTTAGCAGGCCTTCCACTCCCTGGATCTCCAGGAAGGACAGTTCCAGCTTCAGTCATGCCACATGGCACTCTCATTGGGTGGCTGGTTCACATCTGCTTCTGGCCCATGGGAACAGCAGAGCTCTTCATGGGAAGACTGCAGAATATTTTCACAGTGACGGAAGCATGTCACACCAAGGCAGTTCCACAAGGTCCTAAATTCTCTCCAACACTACTACTACTTAACCCCTTGTACTTGGTGGGGAGCATAGGTCATCACCTCCACTTCACTGTCTTGGGACAAAACCTCTAGCTGGCTCCAGGAACACCCCAGTTGTTGTCCTTCAGTCTCTGTAGACCTTCTCCACATTGTCCAAGGTCTTCCTCTTTTGCATGTTTTCTTGCAGATTCCATGTGAGAGCTTGACAGACTATACTGGATGATGGTTTTCTGAGAGTGTAGTCTAGCCATCCCTACTTTCTTGTCTCGATTTCAATGTCAATTGGCTCTTGTCCTGCTCTGTTCCAAAGCTCCTCTTTACCTTATATGTAAAAAACAAACAAAACAAAACAAAAAATACAGAAACATCTACAAAGAAATCTACAAGTCTCCAACACTGAAAAATGACAGTGCTTGAAAAATGATATAGCTGCCAAAGACCATGTTTAATTACAAGGCCGCTGATTATTTCGTTAATTGCTATTGCACTAGTCTCATCAAATCGGATTTGGTATTTTGTTTCCTTCAGCTCTTTGGTGTGTTTAGGCAGCCCTGCTCCTTTCCTTCACATTAAATAAATGGAACGTGCATAATCAATTGTAAATTTCAAATTCTGCCTACTGAATGATATGTGAATTGCTTTTTTACTGCAGTCTAAGAGGTTTTTCATATCACTGCAGTGACTGGATCTGTCAGCTAGTTTTCATACTCTGAACTAGCACCATTTCATTTTTCATTTTCATTTGATGTCAAATCATACCGTTGTAGAGCCTTCCACTGCAACTAAAAAAAAAAGAAGAAAGCAGAACCATAGCCTAAAAGTTGTAATATTGTGGCTAACTGCATATATAAATTGTTTAATTTCACATTCAAAATATATGCACATAATTTGTGCATAGAGTTGAAGCAAGTGTTCATACGGGTGCATGCACTTCTGACCAGCTAGGTATCTATCATTAATGCCTGGAAACATTAGTATAGCAAGCATACTATTTTTTTAAAAAGTCTTGTATAGTATCTTCAAGACTGACAAATGTATTAGGTCATGAGTGTTCATGGGTAAGACCCACTTCTTCAGAATCTGAAGAAGTGGGTCTTACCAACAAAAGCCCATGACCTAATAAATTTGTGAGTCTTTAGGGTGCTACAGGACTGCTTGTTGTTTGTGAAGCTACAGACTAACACAACTACCTCTCTGACACTTTTTTAAATGTGAGCCAGAGGACTCATCTTTTCATCTGGAACTGTGGAAGTAGAATCATGCAGCTCTGTAATAACTGTACATTCTAATTAGTAGATTACATTGTCACAGAAAAAATGTTCTTTTACTAGGTAAATGCTGAGGAGATTCTGAAGCCAGACTGTGTTGTCAAAGTGCAGGATAGTGTTCAGAGTAGAATCGCACTCTCCTGGGAAATTCTGGAGAGGCTCTAAATCTAATCAGATTATTACTGATGTTACATTATTACAACTAAACCAATACAAATTCAACTAAGGCCCTATCTACATATCTATCTAAGGTTTGTATATGCCATCCACATTATTGGAGTATATTATATTAATTGTTACTGCAGCCTTATGTCATGTTGTTGTTTTCCCCCATTTTACACCTGGACACCTGAGGCTCAGAGAAGCTAAGTGACTTTCCTAAGGCCTAACCAAAGTCTGTGTCAGAACAGGGGACTGAGCACATGGCTTCCAATTGAGTTTCCTATGCACAGGACCATTCTTCTTACCTCACAAATGCAGTTTGTGCTTGGGGGGCTGTGGTTACCCCTTGGTTGTACGCTGACACAGTTAAAAAAAAAAGCTTCTGTTTTGCAGTGGAGATAGGCGCTCTTCAGTGCCTTCAAATAAAGCTGACGTCTTGACCTGTCTAATCACTGTTCCCAAAATATCCATCACAATGATCCAATCAATTATGGGTGGAGCTATGCTGCAAACGTCTGATCAGGATTCCAACAGCCAAAAATATTGAAACAGACGTAGATTTAGTCAAGAACATCTCCCCGCCTTCATAATAAATCTCTCTAGCTCATCGCTTGATGCTCTTTTGTCGTGTAACTGAAGAGCAAGTTGAGACCAGAGACTTATTTAGAAGGAACCTCTGTCCTGATAGATGCATAGGAGATAGAAAAGGGATTAAACACCACAAACTGGATCCAGGTCTGGGTTCTGAACGCTATGGAGTTATTGCATCAAAGTTTTTGTTCATGAAAGACACAGATCATATAAAATTCAGATCTATGCTTTAGTATCAAGGAACCCAGTTCTAAGATGTTCAGATCCACGGGTCTGGTTTGGAACCAGTTAGAGGGTAGGAGTTACAGAAAAGGACCAGAAATGGTCTCTTTCCAGGCTTAAGTGTTGCAAAATGCTTCAGCAGTGCACTGAAGCAAGGCTTCTGTATGCTGGCTTTTTCCTCCTGAAGAGCAGACCATTGTATACTAAGCAGTGACTTTGCACTATACATGGTGACAGGACTGTATGCCTGCATTAAGCCATGTTGCTAACAAATTCTACTTCCTGAACAGCATAATTGTCATAATATCAATATTTATCCCTCAGAACTACCCATTTACCTCTCACTTCTGAGTGATGGCTATTTCAAAGATTACTAATGAGGTTCTGAAATGAATATTCAGTGCTTCATCAGCATGCCACTGGCTGTGGCTGTCCGAAATTGCTGCTTTTGCTGCCGCGCAGCTCGTCCAGACAGGCGTCATTTTCGAAAAAACCCTGGGAACTTCGAAATCCCCTTATTCCTATCAGCAGGGATTTTGAAGTTGGCGGAGGCCTTTCGAACCAGGCCCCCATCCGGATGAGCTCTATGGCAGCAAGAAGTGGCAATTTCGAAGAGCCGCAGCTGGCGACATGCTAATGAGGTGCTGAATGTGCATTTCAGCGCCTTATTAGTTATCTGCGAAATGGCCATTTGCATGACCATTTCAAAGATTTGGGCTAGTGTAGACACGGCCACTGAGAGCCAGGACTGGCAGTTGTAAACAAAGATTATGGGATCATGGAAAACTTGGCCAATAAGCGGTTGTCCAGCTAACTAAAATCATACCAGATTACAGATGTTGCCAGATGAAGAAGGTCTGGATTAGGGAGGTTCAACCTGTGCCACCCTTTGATAGCTATTCAGTTGGTTTAATGGCCTGTCCGTTTGAACTGTGGCTCGGGCCTGCTCTTCTGTAGTGCCCCTTATGAATGGGCATTCTGGAACATGAGGTTTCCCAAGTTACAGACTATGTGGTGACATGGGAAATGGCGGGTACACAGGAGGCCAGGTGACAGGATTGTAGGCTAAAAGGCAGGCCTATAGCACAGCCAAGGTGGGGCAGGATCAGTATGGAAACAATCCTCCCTACTAGCCAGATTGAGGATGAGCAAATGGCTCAGGTGAGGTCTGCATTGCAGGCACTAGAGGGAGACCTGCAGGGAATGCTGTGGACCATGACAGGATCTTTTTGTGCCTTTAAAACGAGGTGAACTTTTGGCACTTTTTTTTCAAATAAACCAGCCAAAAAGGAGGAACCTTATTTGCAAGTGTTTATCTTTGGGGGCTTTCCTACCTTCGTGCTTTAGAGCTGTGTGGCTTGAGCTAAAAGGGGCACCAGGTTTGCCTGCTGTGAATGGCCTATGTGGAATGTGCCGATTTCTGTCTAGCTCTACTGGACGCATGACATGCAGTGGTTTCCTTGCTGGCAGCACCAGAAAGGAAGACAAGGAAGTAAGGAGGCTAGAGAATGAATTTTCGTCTCAGTCCTAGAGGAATGTCAGGGCTGAGGGAAAAAAGGTAAATACACTGAGAGGCACCTTAGTCTAGAATTAGTCTCTCTCAGAAGAAAAGGTCTGCTTATGGATGAAAGTACCACTGACCTCGAGGAAGGACGGTAAATCAGGTGCAGACTAAATCACTGAAGTAATTGATACCTCAGCTTGGGGTCTGGCCCACTCAGCACTGAGGAAAGGGACATAAAATGGCCCTCTTTTGTCTTTGGCTAGTTTGGCTATGTTTCCCTCCTTTTTTTCCCCCTTATGTATTCTTGTCTCACTCACAGCCAGATTTCCCTCAGGTCAAGATCTTTGTGCAGCTGGGGCGCAAGCACAAATCTATGTGACAGTTGTCAGCTGGGTTGACCCCTTGAGGATTGAATCAGGAATCTCCAGAGCAAAAAACTATAAAACTACAAATGCCCGAGCCACCTGTGGCTATCGCACAGCCACCCCATATGTGCAATGGCACAGAGGATGCCCTGGAACAAATTACAGCTGGGTTAGCGATGCATCTAGCCGTGGAGCAGGGCGGGGAAAGGGTTAAGCTCAGCCCTGAGGGAGGCCTGAGGCTGAACGAGCCAGGAACTGGGGCCATTGGCTGTGAATTAGGGCTGCAGCTAATTTGGGCCCATCTGGGGTTTATAAATAGAGGATTCCTTGAGCGAAGGAGATAGATGACTCTTGCTCCAGTTGTGGAGCAGGAGGACCCTAGCTGCCAGCAAGCTAGAGGTTTCCAAACATAGAGCAGAGCTTGGGGAGCTCTGGTCAGGCAAGCTCCCAGGCTGCAGGGCTTGAGGGTACAAGGGCTGCAGGGAAGCAGCCAGGGTAGGAAAAGGCAGCATGTCCAAAACCTCCTGGTCAATGAGGAGTGGCCATTTCAGACAGCAGTTTGCCCTTGAGGTAAGGGGCTAGATGACAACTGGCAGTGGGTCACAGAGCCTAGGTGTGTATTGGGGTTCAGGGTTCCCTAGGAGGGGAGAACCCCAGAGTATGGCAAGGCAGTAGCCTGAAGGAAGCTGCACTGTGGTCTGGGAGGGATGCAGGTGCTGATTTGAGGCGGTGAACAGCCTGCTAGGTAATAGTGGGTGAGACACTGGCCAGAACAGGGCTCTGTGGAGGCTGGAAGAACCAATTCTTGAGTGACCAGCAGGAGGCACTGTGGTGCTGTCATGCTCTGTTATAAGCCCTGTCAAAGGAGCGGGCTGGATGTGTTCTGGCCATGCATTCTATAGCTGGTACATGTCAGCACATGGTCTGGTTGGTGGCCATGACCTCATAGTTAAATACACAAGCCTGTTTTAAGTATTCCATGGGGTGAATGTATACTGCTTCGGTAATGGGGAGAGTTACTTCTCTTTTGGGCAGATGCAAGGCAGAGCGCTGCAGGTCTTCAGACAGCCTCCATTGGCCACCAGCCCATTCTCTGCAGTGCAAAAGAGGCAACACCCAACAGCAGGCCAGAGAATATAGCTTACCCAGGAGAAAGGCAAGCCAGGGCCTGGAGTGCAGAGATGTGTCTGCAAGGGCAAGAGACAGGCTGGGTGTGTGGAAAGAGACCAGCAGTGCTGCGCCTGTTTGCCCCTGCAGTTGATGAGGCAGAAGAGATACACCAACTACTGACGTCATAGATCCAGAGCACATGAAATGACCCTGATTATTATTCGAGCCCTGTGCCAGGTGCAGAGACAGCTTGTGATGTGAGGGAATGTTAAGCCACCTTCACTCCCCCTTTATGCAGGGGTCGGTGCAGTCCCAGTGTCACTTAGATCAGCCTTAGTTTGGTGGGGAGCAAAGACCAGCAGGAGCACTCTCCCCACGCTCCCTCCCACTAGCTCCCGCTGCAATTGATCTCAGAAACTCTGACGTGCTGGGATGTGGAAGTGGAGCTTCTAGGGTTACTCTGTCAGTTTGTAAAAACAAAAAGCAGTCAAGTAGCACTTTAAAGACTAGCAAAATGGTTTATCACCTAATAAACCATTTTGCTAGTCTTTAAAGTGCTACCTGACTGCTTTTTGTTTTGATAGTGTAAAGACTAGCACGGCTTCCTCTCTGTTACTATTCTGTCAGTTTGTGACGCTGGTGAAGCCCCATCATGCAGCAGGTATTCCCTGAGGTCATCTGCTCCCCCTTTATGCCACAGGAGATTTGTAGCGTCAAGGTGACAGGGACTTAGCCCCAGGTGTCACCACATGTTTATGTTTGTGTGAATACGGCACTGCACTGGGTCAAATCGTACTCTTCTCTGAAACAAGAATTGTTAGGCCTCACAGAGAGAGCACCGCACAGTTAGTGCCCGCTCCTGCAAGTAACCATGCATGAAAAACGGTGCACAAGCATTATCCAAACTCTGTTAGTTCTTTCTTTGAATTAATCCTCTCAGCAAAATAATTTTACAAATAATCAGTGCTTAGTTGCATGAGACCAGTTTTTTTACGCAGACTGAGGCAATTAGCATCTGGAACTAGTTTCTTGGCCCAAGTCTTTAGCTGTTTTTAGTTTAGAAGACAAATGCTGCATTAGCAAAGGTCTGTATCCAAATAACTCCTCAAATCCTCCTCATCCTACCCCACCACCACTTAGGCATCGGAAGCATGCACCATTTCAGATTTTTTGGGGGTGCAGGGAGGGTGTCTTTAACCAATATTCCAGGAGCTACTTAAGCAGTTGCAAATTCTAGGGTTTTGGCAGATAGTTTAGCAGCTAGCTGGCAGAAGCCCTGTATCTAATTTCTATGTAATCCAAGAGGCACTGAGGCCACTGACAAGGGAGGGTGAAGTTTCTGCTCCACAGCCTTAGCTGAGGGCCAGGTGGCTTTTAGCCCGTGCAGCAGAGCACGTGGCTGTAGCGCTGAAGGTCGCAGGTTCATTCTGTCCTGCAATGACCCAGGGTCATTAGCCTTATGCTTATATAAAAGACAAAATATTAGACCCACTCAGCTCTAATATTAACGTGTTCTGACATTTGTGGCAAGTCATTCAAGGGATACTGTGTATATATATTCTTATTTTGTTACTAACTCCATGCAGGGCAAGAACCCCTGTCAGAACTCAAGGGTTCTGTCTCAGCTCCAGGAGGGAAGTGGTGTCTGTAGGGTTACAGTAGGGGCAGTACTTCTCGGCTCTATGTAGGAACATCAGAGTGGCCATGCTGGGTCAGACTAAAGAGCAATCTAACCCCATATCTCGTCTCCTGATGTGAACCAGTGCCAGGTGCTTCAGAGGGATTGAACACAACAGGCAATCGGTGAGAGATTCATCCCGTCACCCACTCCCAGCTTCTGGAAGAGTCAAGGGGCATGCAGAACGTTATGTTGGATAACTGCTGATCCTGGCTAATAGCCATTGAGGGATCTATTCTCCATGAAATTATCTAATTCTTTTTTTTTTAAAGCCCTGTTGTGGTCTTGACCTTCACAATATCCTCTGGCAAAGAGTTCCCAGGATTGACTAAGAAGAAATACTTGTTTGTTTTAAATCTGCTGCCTAATAATTTCATTGAGCGACTTCTAGTTTTTGTGTTGTTTGAAGGAATAAATAGCACTTCCTTATTCCATTTTTCCACATCATTCACGATTTTATAGACTGTCACATCTTCCCCTGTTACCTCTTTTCTAGACTGAAAAGTCGCAGTCATTTTAATCTCTCCCCATGTGGAATTCGTTCAGGCTTCCTAAAAAGTTTGTGTTGTCTTTCTCTTTCTCTTTTCCAAACTCAGTGGCTACGGCTACATTTACATTTCCCTTTGAGAGAAGGAATGCAAATGAGGCAGATTGATTTACAAATCTCATGCCTCATTTGCATAATCTCTTGTGACCTTGCTTCCGGATGAGACTTTTCCAAAAGCAAAAATAGCCCTGTAGACAGGGTTCCTTTCAGGGGGAGAAAAACCCTGTTTTCAAAAGAACCCTTCTTCCTGGGTTCTTTCGAAAATGGGTTTTTTCCCAAAAGGAATCCTGTCTACACAGCTGGTTTTTGCTTTTGTAAAAGTGTCTTACAGAAATGCAATCACAAAATTATGTAAAAGAGGTAACAAGATTTGTAAATCAGCACTTCATTTGCATTTTTGATCTGTCTCATTTGTATTCCTCTCCCAAAAGGAGAATGTAGTGCAGTCATAGCCAGTATGTCTGTGCAGATTTGGTCACCCCATCTCTAAAATCAGTATTCAGTATGTAGGCATACCATATATATATATATGAGGCAATGTAATAATTTCTGCTTATTATCTATCCCTTTCCTAATAAGCCCCAATATTGTTAGGTTTTTTGATTGCCACTAGATATGGAGCAGATATTTTCAGACAACTCCAAGATTACTTTGATAGGTTCAGCTAATCTAGATCCCATTGTTTTGTATGTATATTTGGGGTTATATTTTGCCATATGAATTACTATGCATTTATCAACATCAAGTTTCATTTGCCAGTCTATTGCTCTGGCAACCAGTCTTGTTAAATCCTTTTGTAACTCTTTGCAGTCTGCATTGGATGTAACTATCTTAAATAAATGTTGTGTCATCAACAGTTTTTACAGCTCACTGCTTACCTTTTTTTCCAGATCACTTATGAATGTGTTGACCAAAACTGGTCCCAGTACAGACCCCTGGGAGATATTTCTCACCATTCCTACCCTTGGTTTCCTGTCTTTTAATTGGAGTTCTTGGTGATGCTTTCAGGATCATCTAATGGTGTTTAGTTTATTTTAATGACAAGCCTTTTATTATTTGAATCTCCATGCCTCTGTTTATAAACAAACTCACTTCAGCAAAGGCTGTGCTGTTCCCAGCTTCTGAATTCATCACAGTCAGGGTATGTCCTCTCTACCTAAAAGATCAATCTGCTCAGGGTTGAGCTCCCAGGGTTTGACAGTCAACCCCTGTACTCAGTCTCATGAGACGTAAGGGAGGCTGAACTGAGAGTTTCTCAGTGTGAATGGCCAGGTAAGTCAATTGTAGATAAGATGATTCCTGCTAGGCAATTGCTGTAGCTTTAACTGTGTATCTACAATTGACTTTAAGGTCTAGTGTAGACTTGGGCTCAGGCTGAGTTGGAATTAAAAGCTCTGTCTTAGGCTAGGGAGAGTAGACCTCGGTACAAAATTTGGGGGTGGGTAAGCTAGAGCTCACTCACTACCATGTTGCTTTGGACATTTTGGAGGGACTTTCACAGGGTTGGCACAATGCCACTGAGGCAACCGCCAAGCTTGTTATGAAGCTCTCACCAGACCCACAACATTTTCATCCCATAAAGGCACAAAGTGTTTTGGTCCTATATCTCTGGTAGCAGGGTACACCCAAAGAACACACTGGTGCATTCTGAATCTCTTGCCCATTGGTCCTAAGCAAACTAAAGAATTTGAGACATCGTGCTCTAGGAATAAAACTTCCCTCTGCGCTGCGGGTTCTCAGGATGTCCAGTCTGTACAAAATCTTGTCCTTGAAAAGCATGGGGGAATTGGTCACATGCAAAGATTCAAAGGCCAGAAATCCTTTATGGTCACTTTTACTGACCTCCTACATGACACACAGAGCAGAGGGTTCCCTGAAATAATTCCTGCTTGAACCAGAGCATATCTTTCAGAGAGGGGGGAAAAAAACAAAAGCCCTCTTGATGTACAAATTGCCAGTGATAGCGCTCAACCCAATCCTCAATTACATCTCTGGATTGCAATCTTCTATAGTGGTCAATGACCCATTGGATGGATAGAACTGTCCACGGTATTAATGGAACGTTACAGGTTATTTGAGACAGCTCTTTGTTCTGTAGAACAATTTGATTTTGCAGAGATGGCAATGCCCAAGTCAGGGCCAAACATATCCTTTGCAGACATATAGGCCCTGTAAAAGCCTGTACCAACCCTCTGATCTCCTGTCATGCATGAAACAATGGGGGTGCCAGTAAATATGAGCACAGTTGGATTTTGGTGCCTGTAAAATCATTCTTGGGCACCTGTAAAGCTGAGATGCTCTGCTCCCTTGATTCATGGACAGGGAAGACAGTACCAAATTTAAAGTGGATTGCAGTGTCTTTTTGCTGCTCTCTTGGCATCTTGGTGGACAGAGCTGAGGACTTAAGAGAACATTGAAGAAGTAGGAGAGAGTTGTAATGGGGGAGAAGATTGAGATTTGTGGGTTGGGTAGAATCTTCAAGTGTCCCATGAACCGTTTCACTTGGTGCTCTCAATCTTCAGAAAACTAATACAGGTTCAGCCTCTCTGGTCTGGCAACCTCAAGACCTGAGCGGTCCCTGCCCTCAGCAGCCAGCAGTGACGACTCCTGCCTCCCAGCCAACACAGCTCCTGGCCTCTGGGGCTCCCTGTTCCCAGCTGACTGTGACTCTGTGTCCCTGGCCTCAGGGGCTTTTAGTCCCAACCAGCAACATTGCCTACCCCCAGACTAGCTGAGCTCCCAGCCTGAGGCACTATATTTGGCTGGGGCTCTCTGGTCCAGCAACTTGGGTGGTCTATCAATTCACTTGGACAAGGCTGGACAGGATTCATGGTATTCGATTCAACACAGAGCTGACTAGGGATAATAAACTTAATAAAGTACTACCTACTCCAAGTTACTACAAATTATTCACAAGGTACACATTAATAAGTGAAGTACAACAGGAATGTATAGGTCTGGACAAGAGTTTATTTGGCACGCTTACATCCCATCTGCCATGGGGAGTTCCAGTCCCAAAGCACCTCACATCAGGGCCACGGCGGACATTGCTGCAGACGGGGGAAAGTCCGGGGCACTCCTGTGGTGGAGAGTCCCCAGTGAAACTCAGCTAGGGGCAGGACCTTATCATGATTTTATCCCTTAGCTGTTTACTGGGTATGCGCATACTGGCTCAATGCCACTTTTAACATTCTCATGGGGCTGAAGCCAAGGTTGCCCTGGTTACTGGTCTCTGCCTAGGTTCCAATGTCTAAATGCAGGTGTTAGGAGATGATATGGCTATCTGATGTTTAAGTGTATGGGGTTCAAGGCTGTAACACAGGGATGGGAACTTCATTGTATCACAAGAATGGAAGTTCCCACTCTTGCTGTCTGAGGTCTGCTGGCTGCTCTTTAAGGCCTCTAGGCCTACAGACAGGTCTGTTGGCATGTTGCATGACATGGTCCCACAGATGTTGCTGGACCCATGATGTGTTGCATGACATAGTCCCACAGATGTTGTAAGGTAATGCACATTGGAAAAAATAACCCAAATTACAAGTACAGCATGATGGGGTCAAATTTAGCTACGACAGATCAGGAAAGGGATCTTGGAGTTATAGTGGATAGTTCTCTGAAGACATCCATGCAGTGTGCAGCGGCAGTTAGTAAAGCAAATAGGATGTTAGGAATTATTAAAAAAGGGATAGATAATAAGACAAAAGATATCATACTCCCCCTATATAAAACTATGGTATGCCCACATCTTGAGTACTGCGTGCAGATGTGGTCTCCTCACCTCAAAAAAGATATATTGGCATTAGAAAAGGTTCAGAAAAGGGCGACTAAGATGATTAGGGGTTTGGAACGGGTCCCATATGGGGAGAAGCTAGAGAGACTGGGACTTTTCAGTCTGGAAAAGAGGCGATTGAGGGGCGATATGATAGAGGTATATAAAATCATGAATGGTGTGGAGAAAGTGAATATAGAAAAATTATTTACCTTTTCCCATAATACAAGAACTAGGGGACACCAAATGAAATTGATGGGTAGTAGGTTCAAAACTAATAAAAGGAAATTTATCTTCACACAGCGCACAGTCAACCTGTGGAACTCCTTGCAGGAGGAGGCTGTGAAGGCCAGGACCCTATTAGGGTTTAAAAAAGAGCTTGATAAATTTTTGCAGGTTAGGTCCATAAATGGCTATTAGCCAGGGGTAAAGTATGGTGCCTTAGCCTTCAGTACAAGGGCAGGAGATGGATGGCAGGAGATAAATCACTTGATCATTGTCTTCTGTTCTCCTTCTCTGGGGCACCTGGCATTGGCCACTGTCGGCAGACGGGATACTGGGCTGGATGGACCTTTGGTCTGACCCAGTATGGCCATTCTTATGATGTTATGACCACAGAGGTTCAAGCTGTATAGTAAAACTACAGCCCATTTTTTTAAACTCAGACACTGTGCCACACATTCTGGCCCAGCCTCAGGCAACAGTATCATCCGCTATCTGTGGGTACATAATGCCATGGGAGGAAAGGATGGCTACCAGCCTAGAGGAAGCTTCTCTGATGCTATCCCCAGCCAGCCCTTCTTAAGTTGCTGTATGCAGCCCCAACCAAAGCTGCAGTGCAGCTGTGTTGCAGTGTGCAGAGGCTGCAAATCTGCACATACTCCTTTGCAAGCACTTACCATACTGCCCTTTCCTTGTGTCACATCACTCTGTTGGGATACTTCAGCATTTATAGTGTGTGGGGGTGGGAGGTGGGGCAGTTGAGCCACAGCAGAACTGCTCCATGGAGAAGACATGGGATAACAACACTGCAAATCTCAGTGCATTTCTGGTTAGCCTTTGCTGGAGATAAGATGAGTGAAGTATCAATCAGCATTCATAGCCTATCTGTACCTCCAGGGCTTACCTATGAGAATAAGTGCTAAGAAAACTTCCTGACTGCACAATGGAAAATGTAGCTCATGACACAGTGATGTTATCAGACCTCACTCCAGAGCAGAAGACCATGTACAAAATGGTGAAGAGCCTGATGTACATTTAATTATGAAATCTGAGCCAGCACCACAAACCATCAACAGGGAACCTGAGGATGCAAATTTCAGTTCAATGAGGTCTCACACACAAATACAAAACACAACTCCAAAGTGAATGTTTGCAGCTGATAGAAAAAAGATCACAACAAAGGAAAGCAGCGGGTGGCAGATGTGGCCAAGCACCCCAGCATTCCTACAGCATGGTCCACTCAAGAATTTGCATCACAGGCAAGCCCCCTCAGATGGTGTAGATGGATGATGCTCCACTTATTTTAGTTATCTCCTGGAGTTGGATCTGCTCATAAAAGTCAGAAAATGAGAGATGGTGCGCAGCCTTATGCAGATCTTTAAAAGGCTGGGGATAATACAGAAAGAGGACATGCCCAAGACACGAGACAGCTCTGCCCCTAGCCTTTTCATAATAGCATTGGCATTGCTTTTCTCAGATGTGTACAGCAGATGAGAATGCGACTCTGGCCCATCAGAGGAGAGAGAAATCCTCTTTATAGCTGTTAATCCCCTCCTCAGAGATAATGTGTGTGAGGGGGAGAGTGGACAAGGAATAGCAGCTTGTTGGCTCTGCCCCTCCTACTCAGTGTCTACACAGCAAGCAAAGAGGAAGAAGTAAGGTACGATTGATATAGATAGGGTGACCTGATAGCAGGTCACAGGTGGGCACTAATAGATACCTACATAAGACAAAGCTCCAAATAGTGGGACTGCCCCTAAAATTAGGATATCTGGTCACCCAAGCTATAGAGCTAAGTCATCAGAGAAGAGCTGACTCAAAGTATTGCTGTCATTAGTTTCATCAGGCTTTGGATTAGACCATATATTTCTTTCTGTCCCACCTCCAAGAGCAGGATAAGAATTGTGAATCAGAGATGTGTGTCTGATTCCCAATGCCTCCTGGGGGTAGAATTTACACATCCCCCATGCCCACTTTCTCAGAACAGTGTCTAAAGTCACAATCTCTTCCAACTAGGCTTGGAACTTCCTATGTAATCTTCCAGCAGTGATACCTGTTGTTATTCTGACATGCTTCAACAACCACGATCATTTTCGAATTCATGAAGGATCTCCATTTCAGAGATAACTTCTTTAATCTGTACCAATTATAACACATTTCAAATAATTTTTAATGTCAGTGTCCAAAAAATAAAAAAAAGCTAATCTGATGTGACACTTTTATTGCCTTTTTAATATCTCGAATCAAATGGTTTGCAGCATTGCATTCTGGAAATATACAACTTATGAAAACACTAGCCTAATAAAATATGCTTTTATGATAATGCTGGGGGTGAGTTATAGTTATGATAGTAAAATTGTAACGATTGTGCGGATGCTAAGACAAAACTATTGTTAACATATTCTGCCACAGTAACTGTGGCACTGCTAATGCTGCTATGGCATACTTAGAGGTCTGTCAAGATTTATTTTGTAAATATTTTAAAGGATTTTTAATTGATCCATGAATGCTAACTTTGGAATAAAATTTAGCATGCAGAGCCTTAAAATACTGTTGAAAAATATTCAACTAACATTATTTGGATTTTAAAAAGGCAGTTTACTAGGTTTAAATTAGGTATCCTTGGCTCTCCTAGGACTGAAAAAATGGATTGCTTTGCTCTTATAAATTGAGAGAACTTAAATTGGATCCAATTTGCAGTCCCAGAGACTGAAATCTACCTACTCTTGGCTGTTAGTAAATAAATAATAATACTTATCCACAGAAAAGATACAGAAGAGACAACAGCAGTATAAATTTCCCCATATTCCTGGCCAGCATGCCTTAATTCTGACGCATCTGGAAGTGAGAAGGAGTTCATTCTTTTTTTCCCTCGCTCCTGAGATTATCAAGGATGCCAGCTCTGCTGGGTCTTATTATGTCTTCTGTAAGATGGACTGAAACCACCCATTCTTTGAATGTAAGGCATGCCAAACAATCAGTTAGCTGGTAATGACTTTCAGTCTCTACCAACTGGAGCGAATTGAAATTGGCACCCTGGAGGAGAAAGGGCCCTTTCCAAAGCTCAGCCATCTATTATTCCGAGTCCTCCTCCACTGCAATTTTCAAAAATGGTTTCCTAAAATTAGGCTGCCAGCTCCATGTTTAGGCACTGTGGTATCTTGGGAATCATCCAGAGTGATTAAAGGGATGCGTTACCACTTGCTCTGTATCCTTGGAGACCTTTTGTGCTATGCAAGTACCTGCCCACAAGCACAGCTTCACCTTGACTTCCACTAGTCTAGTTATTCCTTGCAGGGTGATCTCAACAGCCCTTCTGGTCTTAAGTCTCTTTGTAGATTTGATGATCCATGTTGCCTGCATTCTGAACTGCTGGACACTTAGGCTACATCTACTCTAGAAGCACCTGTCGGAAGAGATGTTCCAACAAAATTTCTGTCAACAGATTCTTTCTGCACGTAAAAGCGGATAGATCTTTTGATCTGCTCCGTCAACAAAAGGGCCCCCTGGAGTGTCTACGCAGCTTTTTTGTCGACAACAGCAAAAGTCCCACTGAATCCTATGATAGCAAGATGTGAGGTGATGTTTGGCTTTTTGGAATTTGCATCTCATGCACATGTTTATAATTACTGTAGGTTAGGGTAGGTGTGTTCCAAATTTGGCTTATTGTTGTATCTCTGCACTCCATTGCTTTTGCTTCATATTTTCTTCCTCCCTCTGCTATTACACAGTCTTATGTACCTGAAAAAAATCATGGGTTTAACTCTTTCAGTATTTTCAATATTTACCTCTCTGCTCTGTAAATTTTGATACTCTTAAGAGAAATGACCAGCTGCTTTTTATTTAATTCAGTGAGTGTGAAGTTCATTCCCTTGCATGGGCAAATCCCTGCACACTGCTTAAACTTAACTTGAAATCTCTCCTAGTCACTTGGGTGTATTTCCCCCAATCATACATTTTTAAGTTAGTAAGGGCTTTGTCTAAAATGTGCTGTAGAAAATACAGTTGCATTGAACTGTAATGCTGGTAGTTCTGCTTCTATGATTTCCACCCAGGTAACTATCAGCAAACCCATTTACTTTCTCTCTTCCAGGGTGCCTCTCCTCCTGAGGAAATAGCCGTCTTCAAATAATGCAATTAGCATGTGGCATACACTTTCCTACTCCACCTGAAACGTTGTCATGTCTTTGGTTTACATCACTTGTTGGAAAACACTCCAAAGCATTGAAATACTTTTAAATGGTTACTGTATTGGATGCCAACGCAAAGGGCTATTAGTTTAATTCATCCTCAGATCAAAGCCCACACAGGCAGCTCTTCTGCCTACAGCTATTTTCCTTTTACTTTCTTGCTTGACAGTAGTCCCTGAGATTCCTCTGTTCTGCTCTCTCTGAATGTACACATTTTTCTTTAGTTATGGAAATAGAATATATGTCTAGTATCCTATGTTATAGATTACAGATCAGGGCCAGCTTGTGTTATTGCCTGTCATGTCCGTGTATTGTATGTTGGGCTCTAAAAACAAATAAATTAAAAAGTCACCCTGCTGAGCAGAGAAGGGAGGGGTAGAAAAACGATTGGAGGGTGGAGAAACTCAGTTTTCCAAGTTTAATTTACAAGAACAAACCTCGGAGCATGATTTATTAACATCATGGTGTTTGCCTTTGTCACATTGTGTATGTAAAGATGGCAAAAACAGCTGGCCCCACTCCAGCCCAGACCACCCAGACAGCCAAAGCTGAGCTACTGGCTGTACACACCCAAGTTCAAAGGTTCATGGGAGAACTCACCAATTTAATCAGTTATTAGCTGCCTTTCCTATAAGCAGACTGGATACACCACCACCACCAACAAAAGGAATATCCGAACAGACTGGCTGTCTGGGACTCAAGAATTACCAAAATAATCTCCACCCCAACGCTGAGGAAGTATGTGTGCCTGTGTGTGTGTGCAGAGAGAGAGAATGAGACAGAGGGGAGGGAAAAAGGGAGGAGGCAGCTCAGGCTCAGAGAAAGAGAAACATCACTCCATCTCTCTCACTCCACAGGAGCTGAACCAAGAGCAGGAAGATGTTTGATAACACGCAGTACCCCTATAACTGTTTTAATTATGACGGGGATGACTATCCAACCTGTAGTTCTGATGAAGAGAAAAAAATCACCAGACCAGCCTACAGGTAAGGTTGAGTTTTCAAAGTGTTCCTTTCTCCTGGGAGATTATCTGTGCTGTCAGATAATGGGAATTTCCCCCTGGCTTGGCGCGCTCTAATAACCCACATGGGCATTCTTCCAGGTGTTTTCTTCAAGGCACAGAGAACTGGGGTGGGATGGGGTGGGAAGGGAAGAGTTCCTTTCTGCCCCCCTGCCACCTTGAAGCAAGTCCTTTATCTCACCTTCTCTCCTTAGCTGTCACTTTGGGGAAAGTGAAACTTAATCTGCCTTTAATGTCCTGGAGTCCTTTGTGTCCTCAGACCTCAGCTGTCCTCTTCTACACTTAAGGACACGGAGAAAAATTGAGCAAATTTTATGAGATATTTTTAAAGGAAATAAATATGGCTGTGGCTTCCAATCCTGTCCCCCACCCCCAACCCCCGCTTGGCCTCAATTGAACAAAGATGCAGAATATGGATTCGGGACTGGGTCTGGAGAAAGATATCAGCCAGTGTCCCTTTGCTTAGCCAAGGTGATGAGCTCACCAGCCCTGAAGTTATGGGAGCAGCCAAGTGATGGAGTCCCACAGTCTGGTACATTGCGCAGGAGCCTAACAGTTCAGGGCAACTTTCCTTGAGCTAGCTGAGATTTTGACTTTTTAAGTCTAAGCACAGCCTACTGAGTGAAGGACAAACAGCTTGCCTGAGTTTCAAGTGTCTGTAAATAATACTTGTGTATCACGCTGTATAAATTAATGAGGGTTAAATAGGGATCTTGCTCTTAGACTAAAGCAGAAGAAGTCTGAGCAGACTGGTTGATGTCTGTAAGAGACATTGCAGGTCAAGGAGTAACACAACCAAAATGTAGGACAAGGAGTAATTTTATAATTCTCTGAGAACCATATACGTGTGTGTGTGTGTGTGTGTGTGTGAGAGAGAGAGAGAGAGAGAGAGAGAGATTGATCCTAGAAATAAAATACACACGCACAAGGCAATAGCATAATACTGAACTTTCCCTTTTCAGTTACATCGCTTTAATCGCAATGGCCATTCAGCAAAGCCCTGCAAACAAAGTGACCTTGTCTGGTATCTATGATTTTATAATGAAGAAATTTCCTTACTACAGATCAAATCAAAGAGCCTGGCAGAACTCCATCCGACATAACTTATCACTTAACAGTTGCTTTGTAAAGGTAAGAGCAGGAACGTGTGTTTCCATACACACTATATAACTAAAACTACCTTTATGCAGAAGTAGCCTCCCAAAGCAATGTTAGAAAAGAGGGGAAGCGACAAATGAATTGAAATCTCTTTGCAGCCTACAAGCTGTCACTTGGGAAAGTAAGGGGTATGTTCTTTTCTGATTTATGTTAATATAAAGTAAATTGAAGAGGCTGGGTTTTGCCTATAAGTAGTATAATGAAAGAGAATAGGCTTAACTGGCTTGTCATGTGTGTTTACACCATTCTTGAATGTAAATGAACCCAGATGTTAAGCAGAAGTATCTGTAACACATACAAACACTGAACTGCCTTTAAATGAATACAGGTCCCCAGAACAGAAGGGAATGAGAAGGGGAAAGGCAACTATTGGAGCTTTGCGGCAGGATGTGAATCCATGCTGGATCTCTTTGAAAATGGGAATTACAGGCGGAGACGGAGAAGAAGGAACATGAAAAGGGAACACAAAGAGCAGAGATCAAGTGAAGGGAAAGATCCTTCCTCTCCTGAGTCATCTTCCATGGATTCTGGCTTATGTAACATCTCCTGTCACGAAAATAAATGTGAGCCATCCGAATCTGAACCCAGACTCCTGGAGCCTCAAGGGTTCTTTCCAAACAACACCTCCAGCAGACACAGCCTAAACAACTCCTCCCTAGGAAAATCTGACTCTGAAATTAAATTTAGCATTGATTACATTCTTTCCGCCCCAGACCCTTTGCCTGTTCTGAGAGCTCAATATAATCTGCAAGATCATAAATACCAATTACTGGAGTCACAAAAATTAAATCTCCAGTTCTGGACAATGTGATACTATTCATACCTGGTAACAAATTCTGGGATATGGTCTATACAACAGCCTGGTGTCACTGAGTAAAAGTGTCCGTTTTTTTCCACAGTAGTACTCAGAAAGGGGTACAAGTAACTTGATCTCCCAGCTGACATGCTATTTATACCACAAGAGCTTATTTTTCTGAGGTTAAAGTCTAATATCTAATTAGTAACCCTGTTGATGACCTTGACAGCTTGTGAAACTACAGTTTTATTTTCTAAAATATCCCCTTGCTTTGCGTGGGTTTTCTTTTCTTATTTAAATTGATCTGCTTTCCATTTGCTTCTATCACATCATACTTTATTAGACACAAGGGAGATGTGATTTCACTTACACTGGTGTAAATTAGGACTAACTCCACTATATAGGCCAGATCTTCTGCCATTGTAAATCCAGTGTGGCACTATTGATTTACACCTGCTGAGAATCTAGTGGTTTTTTTCCCTTAAATTGGGTCAAGACAACTGTCTGTTCCATCCTTCTTTGCTACATTCGGTATTATAGATCAGACTACTTGGAGAGTTTGTAGCACAGGCCAGTCACTCTTCTATTTGATAAATATGGAAATTTGTTGTATGATTATAGAATTTGTGTTATCGTTAAGGGCATAATTGCACAGCAGTGAAAGTGACTTAGTATTGCAATTCATTTCATGAAAGATCTTGCAGGGCTGCTGAACTCTGAAATGCTGATGGCTGATCTGACAGAGACCAGCAGACTCTCAACATCTTTGGTAAAAACTATTATCCCCTTTTGCTTTCAACAATTTCATGAGATGTAAGAAAGCCCTAGCGCATATTTTACTTAGCATAAAGAAAGGCTTAGCCCTGCAAAGGAACTGTATCCATTGACAAAATGTGGGACAAAATAAGGCCCCCATACCTGCTCTGAGACAAGTTCTACGTTCCTGTTAAGTGGATTCTTATTGATTCTTCCTGCAAGCAATCACTGAAGTTGTACTTGATACAATTTCACCAAAATTAATGAGATTATAATTTAGAGACATTTATATTAAGATAATGAGCTCCATTTAAAATTATTGTAGCTTGATTACCCTATACATTATAGATGAGTATTTTTTAAAATAATTCCAATTATGTACAATAATAAGGTATGACCAATTCATAGAATTTTTTTCAAGCAAATTTTGCACAATTATTTTCCATTCCCTAACTATGGATTCCACAGAAACATTATTTGTGGCATGGCCCAATTTAACCATGCAAACAAACAAAACCAAACCCCCAGGATATTAGTTGGTGTAATAGGCAATTGTATAAAGTAAGTCAAAATTAAAAGTAAACAAAGGGCGCTGAGATAAGATTATGCAAAATGGTGCAAAAAGGTATGCTCAGGCATGACTTGAATTTTTATCCAGGAGCTTTGACATTTCACTAACTTATTTTACATTGTTGCTAATATATACTGTACACTTATACTATATATTCTTATAGAAAAAGGAAGCAATATTGCTGCACTTATATGTTGTAAAAATGCATGATGTGTGTCTTCTTGGTGTCAAAAGTATCACCCTGGCCCTACAGCTTATCAGCAGCAATATTGCCAATAATACATTCCTAGATGTTTTTAACCACATAAAACTTGAAATCCTTAGGCATTTTCATAATCTACCTGAATACTTATTTAAATGACAGGGTGGCAAAACATGTAGAAGTCCCATTACAACATGCCTTCCAAAGTTTCAAAGGGCAAATTCTGCCTTCAGATGGGAGTTTGCCACTCTCATTGAATCAAAGGATCTCCTGTGCAGTTATCTGTTTGTCTCTCCTTTACACAGATATAAAAACAGAATAAAACCACTGCTGCCAGCAGACATGGATTCACATCACTGTAAGACAGAACAGCATTAGCTCCTTAACGTATGCAGCTGTATAAGGGCATATCTGTACTTAGCATCTCTATTATGTATGCACTGAGTTGTGTGTGTATCTCTGTTTATACATACATTGTATCACTGCTTTATATGCAAAACTTTTTTCTTAATCATTTTAACAAGGGCAACAATGCTGTTTAATTTGTAGTTACAGTAAAGGTATACGGTATATCTGAAATATATTTTTCTGCTGCTAAATGCACAAACATGCTTCTTGCTATGGATTCCTTGTTACTTGGTGACATTTTTAACAAAAGATCATTAAATTGCAGCAAAGGTTCATACTGTGCCCTGCCCTGGCTTCTACTGCATACAGTGGGTATTTGTCATTGCTTCCCATGGAGGCAGGACCAGACACAGTGAGTAATATTTGGATAAATGCATTGAAAAATGCGGAGGACAGAACTATTAATGTAAAGAGATGTATATTAATGATTTAAAGCATTCACAGGAAGCTCAATTAATATACACAAATAGTCCTTTCCTTTTCTCACATAAGATGCCTGCTAAGACTATATATTAGGGAAACGCAAATATACCACTCAAAGAAATCTGTGTACAAATATGTTTTAACATTTGTTTTGCAAAAAGATATCAATCGTATGTCTCAAAATGAATGGACGTATTTCAATTTACCCAGAGTATTCTATTCAGAGTTCTTCTGAAAGGTTTCCAGCACTTAAAGTGAATGGCATTTAATATAGAACAACATAACAGGGGTGAGGGCTAGATGTGACCTTATTCAAATGTCGTAGCCATTACAAACCCATTCTTGATGTAATTATAATTAAATACTTTATGCCTTTCTTGCAAATCCTCTGATCGATCATTGATATTAACATTAATATTGTATTAACCCCCGAGCAAATGTCTCCTACACAAGTGATATGGATCACCAGGTTTCCATTAACAAAGTTGTGAGCTGTTGCCATATGCTAGTTGCAGATAAATTTACGTAAATTACCTCTTCAGAGGGGGAAAAATGCCCAGTTATTTTCTGCACACTCAGTTCAGTGCTGTTGCTTCACCCATCTGACAATGATGTATACATACTCATATATTTTAAAGCCAGAAGGGACCATCATGGTCCTTTAGTCTGACATCCTGCAAGTTGCAGGCCACGGAACCTCACCCACCCACTGCTGTAATAGATCCTGTAACCTCTGGCTGAGTTACTCAAACCATGATGTAAACACTCCATGTCACAGAGAATTCACTATTTACAAGAGCTGAAAGCTGCAAGTGATCCATGCCTCATATTACCAAAGAAGACAGTGCCCCAGCAAACCAATGGATATACTCCAGTTTTAGCTCACTGTAACCAAGAGCAAAACTTGGTGCACAAGCTCACAATCAACACTGAAGCTGGTGGGAATGAGTTGTGGGGCACAACATGTGGACCAAAGAGCTCTGCTTATAAAAGGATGGCATTTGATGGGACTACCAGGGGAATAAGGCACTACTGAATGTGAGGATACCTCTCCTGACTCTAAAGGAGTACCCCTTTTTTTTATATGGATGTGTGCCAAGTCAGAATATTCATAAAAGTCTGAAGACAATGCCCTAACTGGCTTGGAATTAGCAGACACATATCTCCAGAGGGCTCCTATTAACTTATTCTACAGAAAGAGAGTTCCAAACATCAAATAAAGGCAGTATACAAGGAGCGGCTGGGGTTTGGGGCATGCTGGGTCTTGGCTCTCAGTGTCCTCGGATCCTATGGTATTGTGTTTCTTTGAGTCGGCTGTGTGTGTTGCAATTGTTAAGTACATCTCAAGTTAGTCTTCACACTGACTATCTGGCTGGGAACTTTAGTAACATGTGATCCCATGAGTCTCTAGGACCTATACCAGCTGACCAGCAGCATGTTTCATTCTCGGTACCATAATCTACCCATGGAAAACTCCAATCTTGGAAGGGAAACTCCATGAAAGAACCAGATCCTGCACGTACATCTCATTCTCCCACTGCTGGGATGGGGGCATGTTATAAGAGAGGAGGAAGAGATGCCCTGGTAAAGCAGAGCATAGGCACAGGATTCATTTAGGATTCTATACCCGTGGCACGGTTTAGGAACCAGGCAGCTACTGTGAGCTGGCTTGGAGCTGACATTAGACTTTAAAATCAAGGAGACCGACCCAGCTTGCTGAGAACCCCTTCCAAGCAGAGACATGGTGTAAAAGAGACTTAGCCTATATTTATTTATATAGTGCATCACTAAAAAGGCCCTATTTCTTCCTGAAATTACTGTCATAAATATGAATGATAATCAGTGTCTAAAATCCCAAATGGAGCATGAGTAATCATGTATACATCTTGCATGGAAGCTAGAAGGATGAGGTACACAGCTGAGACCCAGAAGCAGCCCTTGGGAGCATAAGCCAGGACCACCTCATCAGTTACTTCAGCTAGCCTTTGCCCTCTGAGGGGGACATCCTTGGACACTTTATTTTCATGGGCTATGTCAATACTAGACATAGAAAGTTGGCTGCAGATACGCGTTTTCAGCTACACCAATTGCATAGCTAAAATCAATGTATCTGCACTCAGCCAACTTGTCAGTCTTTACAGGGGAAGGTCGACAGGAGACTGCCTCACATCTCGTGAAGAGTACAGTGGTCAACTGTGACCCCTGAGAGCTTAATTCCAGACTTCCAAACTAGGCTCATGGAATCGAACCCTGGCAGATCAATCCTGTTGGGCTTGATCTTCCTCAGTAGTGTAGATTTAGCCCTAGTTACACTGAAGTAACTCTATTCACTTCATTTTTGTTACTTTGGAATTACAATACTGTAAGCGAGAACAGAATTTGACCTATTACATGTGGGTTCCCAATCACTGGCTGTCTATAAGTAACAATCAAAGAGCTCTCCACCCTCCTTGCTGTTATAATCAGATTGGAAAATAAGCACACCTCTGCCATATGCCAATGGTACACAGTTGTTCATTCTAAGCCTTGCTACAAAAGGCTAGTTCAGGTATTCCAACCCTTGGACTTGCTCTACAGAGGTGAAGTTCACCCAAGGAGTGTAATTTTTGTTGTACTTATTCTAAATTTAAGGTAAAGTGGAGCCAAGTACAAAGGAACATTCATTCATTGTAATTTTTTTACACAGATCACTAATGTAGACTGACACCAAGCTTTGCACATCTACTCCCTAGACATTATATTTGGAAGGCAATAGTACTTCAGTCAACCCTTGACTGAAAAAGACCTTTATAATTTGTCCCACAGAGATGTTCAGCAGCCATGAATTAGAAAGGAGGGTTGTTCCAGCATCCGTGAAGGATGGACCTGCCTCTATCAGCCAGTTGGCTTGTTTCCATCCTGAAGTTTTTTGCATTCCAAAAGGTCCTAAATTTATAGTTGTGAGGGTCTTCCAAGCCTTGATACAAAATACAGTGTGTGGTGTTACTATTATGGAATACGTGCGGCAAAGGGAAAACAAAGAATAAGTTTATCTTTCAAATGAAGATCCTGGAATCTCTCAAGGTAAACATTCCAAGTTAGGAATTAGAACATGCCATGTTTCTTGCCATAGCTGTGAAACTGAAAAGAAGTACTGGCAGAACACTGTCAGCCATAGACAGAGAACAGGGGATGTAAGAGGTCTGACACACTTTCCATTTCTTCCAGACCATTTTGTGTGCACCTTTTCACTGGAGAGCAGGAAAATGCATGACATGGGGCTCTGAGAGACTTCTCGTTGCCATTGGGTGGCCATTACTTCAAAGTGTTAAGAAAAGACTGTAGGCCTGAGTATTTTTGTTGTTGGTAAAGAACAGAACTGAAACCAACATTCTTGGTTTAGGTCAGGGGTCAGCTACCTTACCGGGGCAGAGTGCTGAAATTTGACCTTTTGACCTCTATGTATGGTCCAAGTGCCGATGATACATTTTAAGTCCATAACAGTCTGACTCACAACAGCTTCATTAGTAAATAAATGAAGGTGCAGAGCTTTACCATTTAGGTGGGGGTAGGTAGCATTAGCTGGTCTTTAGTTAATCCACAGGCGGGCTGGCTTTGAGCAAGCTCCTGGCTGCAGGAGGGAGGAGGGGTGGGGCTGAGCTCCTGTCTCGTATGCCAGTGAAAATCAGCTCACATGTAATTCTTGGCACCTCTGACAGGAGTTGCTGTTCCCAGTCTAGGTTTATGCTATGCACAGAGCTCCTCTTCCGGCTCTCAGTAAGGCTGTATGTTAGTAACTAAAGCAGCAACTAAGTTCCATAGTATAACGGTGGTATTCCTTTCGTGACCGTAGAAAACACCTGTTCTGAGTTCAAGTTCCCAGAAGCCTCTTAACTTCTCCTCCCTAAATCCATTCTAAGATTTTATCTGATGATATGCTTGATGTGTAACTAAAACTCGCTGCATCTCCTGCTAAATGATAGAAGGGTCACTCAATCTCCGTGGAATCTATGAAGTTGCTAGTAGGGGGCACTGTGCAATCCAGGACAAACAGTAGTCTGCACTACAGATGAGTGGTGTGATTTCTGCTACTCATGTGCATGTGCTTGAGCTAGCTCTCATGGAGTTAGTATGAGTATAAATAGCAGGGTAACAGATTGCACATGTGGCTGCAGCAGAAGCATGGGAGCCCAGAACCAGTGCCTGTTGCTTTGTAAGGTGGGTTTGCTTGTTTCCATCTCATGGACTAAAGATTGAATTCAAAGCCAATAATTTATTCATTTATTAAAAACAACGAATATAAAACATACAACCCAGCATGCCACATCTGCACTTTGTGGGAAGGAAGTGGGAGAAGGAAGGAGATGAAGCCCCAGCACATTTGTAGACTCGTGTATGTCCTGGTCATTTTCTTATCTTTGTGGTCACTCAATAACAAGTTGGGCGTCTTCATGTCACACTCCTATTTGTGAGTCCGTTGAGGGCTGATCAACCCAATTCTGAAACCACAGGTTTTAACCCAGAAGAGGCAGGTTTACCCTCAGTGCATAAAACTTCCTGGATGGTCACTCAATAACAAGTAGGACATCTTCCTGTCACCCTCCTATTTGTGAGCCCATAGATGGCTGACCAGCCCACAGCTCTTATCGCAGCTTGGTAGGAGGAGTGTGTGGCTGTTTTTGACGTGCTTTTCTTCTTCTCTACCTCTCCTCATCTGAATTGCAGCAGGACCTCTCAAATCGCACCATCTGCTCTTAGATTACCACTCTTCGTGGGGGACAGGCCTGGGCAAGGTTCTGTATGTCCAGGTATCATGTGCAGCCCTGCTCTAGCATGCTGTGCAATGGGTGCTGCAGTTCAGCAGGGCTAAACTGCATGGAGATGGGGGTTGAGAGCATTGAGTGCCTGTGGGTGTCTGCAGGGCTTGAGGATAATGGGACTGGTGTGGGTAGCAGTGGCTGCCAATTAGGGATAGGAGAGTGGACAAAACATCTTGGTGGTGGGAAAGGAAAAGAGTTTTGGGTCACTGACCATGGAGGAAGGGTGGTCACAGAGCTTCTGGTCTGTGAGGCCAATTACCATGAAGTGAGAGAGTCCATCAACACTGTGTTCCACATCTGACTAGCCCTGTGCTGGTACTAGCACCACACAGATCCACACCTGCTTTCTGCAGCCCTTCAGCCCCCACCAGCAACTCACTTCATGGGTTCCAGAAGTCAAAGCCACTTACCAGGCATAGCTTTTGCTATTTGCACTTCCCCAGCCTTCAGCTGCTGGCTCACCTCCTCTGAGGCAGAAAATAGCTCCTGACTGCATGCTTCTGCGGATGCTGAGCATCCTTTGGTTCTGGATCCTCATTCCCCTTGGCATCTTCATCCACAATTTCCTCCTCCTGACTCAGTCCAGGGTGGGTTGGCCCCTGAGGATCTGAAGTATCCACAGGGATCTTCACAGCACAGGTGGGGTTGCCCCCAGGTATGCCCTATAGCACTCTGTAGAACCAGGAGGTTGTGGTTGCAGCACAAGAGCAGAGGTTTGCCTCGTCTACCTTCAGATGTGTTGTATGACTCCTTTGATCCTGCACTGCAGCACATCCCAGTTGTGGCCCCTTTCAGGCATGCATCGTGAGATCTGCAAATAGGTATCCCAGTTCCTTTGGCTGGAGTGCAGCTGGGACTGGACAGTCTCCTCTCCCCTAACATTGATAAGGTCCAATACCTTAGCATTGCTCTAAGTAGGGATGATCTCCTGGTGCATGGAGCATGCCTGGTCTCCTGGAATGATGAGCTGAGAGCACAGGAGGCATCCACAGGAAAACAGGAAGAGGCATTTTAGAATTCCAAAGGAATGTAAAGGATGGGTCTCAGGATTAGTCACCTGACTAATGGTGAGTAGAACAGTAGTGTACAAACAAATGACCAGAGAGATGAGAACAAGCATTACGGGACAGGCATCGGAACGGTCACAGTGTGGTAGTGCACCATGGCATCCACATTGGCAGCGCACCTCTAGCCACTCTGCAGGAAGCTTCCCATGGAGATACTTTACCCAGAGCACAACTGCAGAGTGAGTGTCCATGAACTGGCTTGCCAGTGTGGACCTCTCTGGAATTATGGAGCCAGCAGCTGATTTACTGCTCTGGAACTTGCCGGTGTAGATGAGGCCTATGTGTACAGGAGCAGGAGCTCACACCCCAGCTTGTAATTTAGAAACAGCTTCAAACAGGCCCAGCCCTAGGGCAAGGCAAGCAAGGTGGTTGCCTCAGGCCCTGTGCCTTCAAGGCCCTGTACCCCAATTCCACCCCACACCAGTCAGGCCCTGCTGTTATCGTACTGCCTTGGGCCATGCCGACTGGCTGGGCCTGTTGTCAGAGTGCTGCCTTGAGTCCAGAAAACTGTTTGGCCCGGCCTGTCCTTGAACATGAGGTTTCCATGTCCATTGGAAATTAGCCACTGGTGTAGTTGCAGTGGATGTAGACCCCCTTTTTAGGTTTCACAACTCTGCTATTTATTTTAATTCCATAATTGCTTCATATCTTTCCCGCTTTGCCGCAGGGTGTTTTACTGTGTAAATATCCCACTTAAAAGGCACTATTGTTCTGTGTTCTCCTGCCCACCACGGTGTTTCCTTAAGTGCCAGAAACAAGAAATGATTCCCTTGATAAGCAATGGTTGGGAGGCCGTGAATATACTAAATAACTTGCCTAAGTGGTGCAATGAGTGATTTTTTTCTGTCTGCTTTGTCTCTGTATTCCTTAGAATGGGGAATATAGGAGCCACTGTCAACCCCTGGGATGTAATTCAGTGCTACTTATTATGCAACAAAATCATTCTGTACTATGTCAACTGGAAATGCCTTTATGCATGTAGTCCTGGCCCTGCTAAAGGAGTGACACTTGAGTTCTGTGGAGCCAAGATTTCAACCTGTGTTGCCAGGACCAGTTATTGGCCAAAGCAACAGCTATCTTATCACCAAGCTATTTAAATATCTGCTGCAGGCATTTGGCATTTAAACTTCAGCAATTTTCTGCTCAAGACAATCTAAGGATCTGATTCTACAGTCTTCAGCTCAGGCAAAAGGCACAAAAGTCAATGGGAATTTTGTCTAAGTAAGGAATCACGGAAAGATCTGTTGGGTCATTGCATTTATTATCAAGCCAATAGAAGAGTGTTCCCCAAGAGCCGCACCATGGATCTAATTCACAGTGAGTAAACAGGCTCTTGATTGTGATGATCCTCAAAAGCTTTAGGACACAAACCTGCTGCCACTACTTCTTCATCCATGGGAAACAGCTGCTATAACTTCTTTAACTATGGCTTCCAGACCACCCCTCACTGGTGGAAAATCAGTCAATCACCGTTGTTGTGAATTCAGGGCCCTCAAACCCCCTAACCCTATGAGAAAAGAAAGTGAAGCAAGGCCTGGGTGTGTATGGAGAAAGGACCAAAAGTGGAATTATTCCACCTGTCATGAGGATGTTATTTAAAGAATGAACACAAGTAGCTCTAAAGCAAAACACGCATCCAGTGAGAGGAGAGTGGGGATTTACATGTATACAACTGTGGTCCAGCACATCCCTTTTCTGAGCCAAGAGAGAATTGTGTTTCACCTTGGTGAATTTTTCCTCAACTGTAGGTCTGGCACTACAAGGTGCTGAGCCCCTACCACCATTCTCATTTTGCTCAATAGGCTGAGCAGCTGCTCAACTGATTTCATTGCAATTTTCAACTTTTGAAGCATTTTTAGCTTGCAGAGCAAAATGTACAATCATATTTTGCCATGATTCTTACCTTTTTTGTATTACCTTAGCACCTCGAGGACACAGTCAGGGACAAGGGCCACAGTTCAAAAAGACAGTCTCTTCCCCAGAGATGGCAGTCTTGGAAAGTCAGTATTTTGCATCTCATTCCCTTTTTAAAATCTGTATTTCTCTGTCTTGCTCTCAACCTAACCACTAAATATAAAGATTGACTTAACGTTAAAGTGAAGGAGAGAGAAATATAGTATGGTTATTGCAGGAAGCAACAGGTGTTGTTGTTGTTGTTATAGAATCATAGAATTCTAGGGCAGGAAGGGACCTCAGGAGGCCATCTAGTCCAACCCCCTGCCTAAAGCAGAATCAACCCCAACTAAATCATCCCTGCCAGGACTATGTCAAGGTAGGACTTAAGAACCTCTAGGGAAGCAGATTCTACCACCTCTCAGTATTATTACTGGAATACCTGGGTCCTCTAGTCATGGATCAAAGCAAGGTGCAGTACAAATACAGATCCAAAAGGCATCATCGCCCCATTGTGTTCTTGTTCTTAGTTCGACAGCAGTGTCCAGCCTTTGAACATATGTTGTCATGTTGCGTTAGATTGGTGATTCAGGTTCTTTGGGGGAACTTGTGATAAACAGCAAGAAAGTTTTTATTCTCTGCCTTGATCTCTGCAGCCAGAGTCATGGCTTGGTGTGGAGTTGCTTCCTAAGAAGCAGATATCAGTATTTGGTCAGCATTTCTTAAAACATGGGGTTACCTGGGTGTTTTTGTGACCACCTCTGCTCCCAGGCTGATGTGGATAATGTAAACAAAAGTCACCCAGAGAAACTCCCCCCAAAAATTACAGATTTCTTGTACATCATGAAACTAACTTCTAGGCCCCCAAATCACTCACGCTTGCAGAGGGATAACAGAACCTTACCTTCTACTTCAGTTTGCTATTGATGAAATGACAGAACAAAAAAGCAAACCGCATAGCCATCATTTACCTTAAATGCACATGGTATTTCTTATGGATATTAAATATGGATCAATTTACAAGTGTTTGTTTACCTAAGTACCCTTTTCCTTTGAACAAAATGAAAAGCTTCTTGTGCTGTGATACTGCAGACTATAAATGAGCAGCTCTCCTATGCTTTTCTGCAATTATTTTTCTACCAGCTTTAGCAGGCTACTTCAGACAAAATTTTAAAATAAAATGTGAACTCACTGAACTGAAACTGGTGGCATTAGATTCATAATAAACAAAGGTAGGTCACATAATCGTGTCATTAAAAGAAAGACTTTAAGATTCAAACCACAACATTTTAACCCAGCCCAATTCCTGATTCTGCTTAATGGGAATTTTGACACAGCTTACCTTGGGCACCTGATTATCCCAGATGGTATTCCAGGTCACTTGAGGTTTTCAGTTCAAACAACCTGTTAACTATTGTCTTTTCATCCTCCTCGGCTTTTCAGGATCACAACGGCCCCAAATTCAGTTGCTAGAATGATGCACCCAGTGATATTCACTGGAACGGGGTTGGTAAAGAGAACTAACAGTTAAACTAGGGAAGAAATTTAATAGTGGCATAGCATGAAACCTCTTATAGCTCCGAAGGTGTCAGTCAAAGGCTATGTCTACACTAGAGAGTTCTGTTGACAAAGCCTGTGGAATGTCTACATTTGCAAGACATTGTGTTGACAGTAAATTGACAGAGAGCGGTACTTTTGTCTGCTGCGTTCCGCTGTTCCCCCCAGGGGCAGAACAACTCTGTCAACAGATTCTGTTTACAGAAAGCCAGTCGGGACATTTTGAGGGGGCTCTCTGTGGACAGACATGGCTTCTAGGACAGGACAGCCCTGTCTGCTGTGCTTCTGGTTGACCATTTTGTCAAGAGAGCAACCAGGCAGTCTGGCCACTCTGTCAACAGAGCAGATTGCTCTTTTGATCTGTTTGACAATCTGGCCGCGATCTGCTGACAGATGATTTGTCAGAAGATATCTTCTGACAGAAACTTCTGTTGGCAGATTGCTCTAGTGAAGATATAGCCAAAGAGAGGAGAGATCTGGGACCTGGTTCTGAAAAGCACCTAAGCACAAGTTTGATTTTGAGGCGTGTACATAACCCCATTCCTATTCAGGAAATTCCACAAGTACATGCTTAGGTGTTTGCTGGATCAAGGTCTTGGTTTCCCCACTGCTCACCAAGATAAGAATTTGAAGGGTCGGGGCTGTTCCCCTTCTGCAACAGACTAAAGGTATTTTTTCATTACACAGAAGTTCAACCCACTCAGGGTCATTCTTCTGGGATTCAATTTCACGTGCCTAGTAGAGGGACACAAAATTAAATGCTCAGGGGTAGACAGTTGACCCCTGTGCTCTTCAATATCATGAGGAGTAAGGAGGTCGAAGGGAGAGTTTCTACTGTTGACCTCTGTGAGGTTGTCCAGGTAAGTCGACCATCGATAAGTTGATTCTAGCTTTGCCAAAGCTAGAATTGCATATCTGCAATTGACTTTAAGGTCTTGTGTAGACCTGGCCTAACTCTTTCCCTTAGGAACCACCTTACCACAAAGGAAAGCCATGGATAATTTCCACTAGGTACCATGGTACCTGTAGCTGTAGTTGTTATTCTTTTAGCAAGTATTCATTTAAAGGGCTTCACTGCAGTGTTGCACAGTCTGGTGCAGAAAAAGCAATTGCAGTATTTTTCTAAGGAGTATTCCTTTAAGTGAGTTTTGCTGTATTCTATTCCCTTGAGGGGGCAGGGGCACAAATGAAATTGATACTCCAGCCTTAAGTTTTGATTGCAATTACTGGTGGGAGTTTAAAAAGTTTTTCCAACTGTTTGGCTCACAAGACAAATGAACGTAAAGCTATTGAAATTGAGTATCAGGCTCCCTGTTTTCTTGGCTATGATCTAGTAATATTGACATATTGTACAAGGAAATTGCAGTCTGAGCTACTAGTAGCAATAGCTAGAGGCAATTACAGAGTATCGCTGTTCAAGACGCACACACACTCCTTTATGAGGTTTAACCATATTATGATTATAGCATATTCATGTAAGGGAACAAGAATGGCAATGCAGGTATGTTTTGAAACAGGAGCAAAGAACAAATTAGCTTCTGTCTTGTCTCTGGAGAGGCAGTGTTGCCTGCTGGTTGGATCCTCAGTTTGGGGCTCAGGGCTCCTATTTTCTAATGCTGGCTCTACCACTACACTTCAGGGTGATATCACTGCTCTGTGCCCTCAGTTTCCCCATCTGTAAAATGGGGATAATGATACTGCACTTTTTTGTGAAGGGCTTTGAGATCTATGGATAAAAAGCACTATAGGTAAGCAACTATTTATTCTTATTCTTATTATAATCATCTTCTGATTACGGCTGTTTACTATCATCCTTTCTTATCTGCTTTCCCATTGCTGTGTTTGGATCCTGCCTACCTGCCGAAAAGCCAGCACGTCACAGGACCCAGGTCCAGCACCACAGCATCCAGGATGGTTCAGTGTTGTAGTGTAGATGGGTCTGAGCCAGAGTTTAGTCATGTTCCCTGAATCATTTGATGCAAAGGCCAAGAATGTCTATCCTTAATACAAAAATTAGCCCCTAGAATAAAATTTGATCCCATTTACAAATAGATTTTAAGTCGGAAGGCACAACTATGCTCACCTAACTTCTCATCTCACAGGCCAAGAGACTTCTCTGTATCAAATTCTGTTTCAAATCCACGAGGCCTGACTCACCTTGCACAAGGATGGTGTTTTGGCTGTTGAAGGGACACCTGTTTTATAACAAGGTCCTGTGACATGGTAAATTGGGCTGTTGACTGTCATCTCCCTTTCCTTCCTTTCTATTTAATTCCTCTTTTTCTTCCTCTGTCTCCTTTCCACCCTCTTTCGCTTTTGTCTTCCCTGTGCCAAGCACCCCCGCACAGCAAAGAAAATCTGCTCAGCTACTGTTTCTCAGCAACGGATCAGCCACATAGCAGTGGCTGAGTGACATGTGAGGAGCTTCTGCTGGGCATGACTTACAGGGGGTGAGATACAAGGGAGCCAGTTGTGGGTCCCTGATTCTGAGGTCAGTTCTAGCCCCACTGATCTAATCCATGCTGGCTGCCTTTGACCCACGAGAAGACATCTAGCCAATACCAAGCTGGGATCTTCAGAAGTGCCATGCAATCAGGTCACAGTCGCTCCCTGTTCTAACACTCTGTCTTCATTAAGGCTGCAGCTGTCTGCCCTTTGGTGTTGCTTAAATCACAAAGGTTGTGTCTACACTACCTCCCTGCTTTGAAGGGAGCATGGTAAGTAGGGTGTCAGGAGATTATTAATGAAGTGCTGTGCTGCATATGCAGCACTTCATTAAGCTAATTCTCCCCTACAGCAACTTCGAAGTGTTAAAATTTTGAGGAGTAAAGGGACTTCGAAGTTGCCCAGGCACTTCGAAGTACCGGTGGGCGATCTGCAGCTACACACGAGCCGGCACCTTTTGAAGTTGCCGTGGGGACGAATTAGCTTAATGAAGTGCTGCATATGCACTGGAGCACTTCATTAATAATCTCCCGACACCCTACTTACCATCCTTCCTTCAAAGTAGGGAGGTAGTGTAGACACAGCCAAAGAGTGAAGCTTGAAGTAGGTCACCTTGAGCAAGCAGAATTTTATTAAATACTGTATACCACCCTAACCGGGCCTGTACACAGGAATTTCTGTGTGTACGGCAGGGGGGTGCCTTTTTTTCTAAATGTGGACCACCTTTTTTTTAAATAGAAAGGAATTCAAAACAGTCATGCAATGAGTGTGCATAAGAGAGGCTAATGACAAGTTTGAGTGGAAACAATGACTGGTAAAATGATTTTGTTATAAAATACTCAAAATTTGCAGTAATAAAGCATTTATCGAAATTATCTTCTGGGATCTTGCTGTAATATCCCCTGTTCCCCTCCATTTCCTGTGGCTAGCAGCCAAGGGCATGCTGGGAAATGTAGTCCCTTCCCTGCTCCAGACCCAACTCTCTAGGCAGGGAGCTGGCGAAGGAACTAGAGCTCCCAAGGTGCTGTGGGTTCTCCCCATCATGCCCTGCAGGCTTTCCCTGCACTGCACAGCAAGAAGGAAGGGAGAGAAACTGGAAGTGTGTGCGTGGTTTGGGGAGGTTCATTTGCACCCTTTGCGCACACACATCCTGTACGAGCCTGCTAACCATGCAGCTGAGTGACTTCCAGTCCAAATCCTGGAATTCCATAATCTGGTGCCTCTGTCCAAAATAGACAGTGAACACAGTTCCTCTGACTCCAGTTCCATTAATCATTATAGGGCATCCCTATTTTATTAACACTTTAATATCAACATGTAAGTGATGTCCAGACCCCCACACGGTTACTGATTATGGTACAGGGTGATCCTGTCTTTTTGCACTACTAGAGGAGAACAAAGCAGCAGGATGGCAGCAGAGGTTCTGACCCCATGTCTCAAGTCCTGTAAAGTACCTAACACCCTTCTTCGTCCTGTAGAGCAGTGGGTCCCTACCTGGGGTCTGCAGACTCCTTGGAGTCCACAAGGGTATTGCAGGGGATTCATGGAAAAAAAAAATAAAAATGATTATAGGCAATAAGTTTTAAATAAATTGCAAAGCTACAATCAATTATTATTTTTGAATGAATTCGTTTCCAATAATGCTATTAATTGGATGTCTGAAAATCTATGTTGTGATTTCTTTTTTCATTTAATGAAGTGTGCATAGCAGCTAGGATTGGCTTTGAAGGGTGTCTGAAAATGGTTTGGGTGGGTGATTTAGGGTCAATACTAGTGAAAAAGTTGGGAACCACTGCTGTAGAGTAATAACTGTGGTCTGTTGGGACTGACATTTTGCATGGTGCAAATGACTTTTAAAGGGCCTTCTGAATGTAAAATGACATGCAAGGCTCAGATATAAATACCGTATCAGGTCAAAGGAAGAAAAAGAGAATTACTACTTAGGCAGGCTAGAGAAGAGAGAAGCTGCCCAGAGGGGAGATGTTGATATAGGATGTACAGAAGGAAGAACTTTCCTGCTTTTCTTCCATTTGAATTGTTAGTTCTTTCTTTCAATTTTTCATTTAAAGAATTGTTAATGAGGCACAAGAGAAAGACAGCTCGACCAAATCTCATCTCCTAATTAAGTTCAGCCCAAGTCTGTAGTGCCACTGAGGAGACAGAGTGTTATGGTTTCAAAGAAAAGAGGATAATTTCACATATATGTGTATAGCAAGGGTCCTTAACCTAAGCCAACAGAAGCCAATTGGAAAGGGTTTGATTGATTTCAATGGCTGGCGTCCAGGCCCATAATAAGAAGTAAACTCAGACTTCATCCAAACAAAGGTTTTAGTCTGGAAAAGAGAAGACTGGGAAGGGACATGGAAATAGCTTTCAAGGACCTCAAAGGTTGTTACAAGGAGGAGAGAGAAAAATTATTCTCCTTAATCTTTGATGATAGGACAAAAAGCAATATACTTAAATTTCAGCAAAGGAAGTTTTGGTTGGACATTGGGAAACCTTCCTAATTGTCAAGATGGTTAAGCACTGGAATAAATTGCCTAGGTAGGTCATGGAATCTCAGTCAATTGAGATTTTTTTAAGAGTAGGTTAGACAAGCACCTGTCAGGGATGGTCTAGATGCTACTTGGTCCTGCCGTAAGTGCAGGGGACTAGACTAGATGATCTCTTGAGGTTCCTTCCAGTTCTTTGCTTCTGGGAAACAAGCCTCATTTGAGGTTAAAGCAGTTTGAGCAAGTTCAGTTCTCTTTCATTTTCATAGTCCTTTGCACTGCCTAGTTCTTAATGGGAAAATTCTGATAGCACAGTACTGGAAAGATGTATCATTATCACTGATTCCATTGCAGGAGAGTGCAAGGTGTGCTAAGTGTTGTACAGAAATACGGGAGGACTTGGTCTTGCCCAAGGTTAAAACCAAAGAGCAGTGGAAAGGGATAACAGATACAGATTGAACCTCTCTAGCCTGGCACTCTCTCATCCAGCAACATCCATAGTCAGACGTGATTTTATTCAGACAAATGTCCACTTACTATGGATATGGCCAAGTTTTCTGTGGTCTTAAAAGTTCGTTTACAGCTGCTATCCCTAGCTCTCAGTGTTCTGAGTTGTTACTTACCTGTAATTTATCCATAAATGTCTTCTAGGAGCCCAATAAGCAGTGGAAGTTTTGGTAATACTGCTAGACAATAGTGACGTCCTATGGTCCAGCAAATTCTCTGGTACAGCTCCTGTCAGATCTCCAAGGTGCCAGACAAGAGAAGTTCAACCTGTACAAGTGTAAATGGTAAGGTGATGACAGGGACACTTCCTTCATGTGTGAATACAGCATTGCCAACCCCACATGTTAGCAAGTCATGAGTCAGGCCTCCAATACTCATGAGACGATGTTAAAAATCATAAGCCTTTCGGGTACCTGTTTGTAAGCTTCCCTCCATGATCAGGAAGGCTAGAAACTTTTAAAAACAAAAACAGAATATCTTTCAATTATATGACCATAGGAGGCGAGGCTCTGTGAAAAATACTGACTATCACTAAAATCACTAGAATGTGCAGTGATTTTGTTATTATTGGTACTTTTGGGTTAATTTTTTTAGATGAGGTTAAAGATACTCATTTCCCCAGTTAAGCCAAAGAAATCTTTTTACCTGCACAGCTCCTCCCAGGGTCCACAGAGACAGTAAACTCAGGAAATCCTAGCCCCTATTGAAGGCTGCAAGGTCTAATAGCTGAAAGCTGGAGCTAGACAAATTCCAACTGTAGGTTGTGCGTATGTAACCCACAGAGATGCCAGCACTAAGGTCCCAGGTTTGAGTCTGCCTGTGGACAGTTACATGTGTATTCTTAACAGTGAGGATAATTAACAATTGGAACAACTTAAGGAAGGTGGGGGAGCTGACATACTTGTCAGGACTGAGCAAGGTGTGTGGGAGATTGCCAAAGTGATGGGCCTGGAGGCAGCCAGAACTCAGTCCTGCCTGGGCCATCTCAAACTGTACCCCTTGTACCAGAAGCAGCACTCAGAGCTGCCTGCACTTCAGCACGTGGGGCACTGGTGGCAATTTTAAAGTCCAGGGGTTGTGGCTGCCATCACTGTAAGCACCAGGCCCTTTTGAATCACTAGGCCCCAAGGCAATTGCCCTCTTCCCATAGGGAGTGGGTCTGGCCAGGGTGGCAATGGGCATTCTCTCATTAGCAATTTTTAAAGACTGGATTTAATTCAAAAAGATCTTCCCTAGATCTAGATCTCTGTTCAAACAGGCAATATTTTGGGGAAGTTCTTCTGGCTGATGCTACGCAGGAAGTCAGACAACCTGATCATAGTGATCCCTTCTGGCCTTAGCATCTGAGAATCTATGGATGGGAATTTTGCCATCAACTGGAACAAGGTCAGGACTTCCCACACATGCCGTCCTTAATGAGTCACCCTGCTGGCAGTCACTTGATTCAGAGTGATGAGTCAGACTTACTGGTTCACAGAGAGACTCCTGTGGGATGTAAATGTGCTGTGATAGGCCAAGGGATTTCTTGACTCAGGTAACTGCCTCACAGAGGAGTCAATAGACAACTAAGATATAAGTCTGCACCTAGGGAGTGATCAAGGGAGCCGACAATGGCTTTCTCTTTTAGCCATTGCTTCCCCCTTAGCTCTCCATGTCAGTTGCTGGCCTGCTTGAGGAATCCAGTGCTACGCTTCATCTTCATAAGGAATTTCCAGCTCAACAAGAAGCTGGAAGTACTTAGAATTCATTAAAACAAAAAAGCAGTCATGTAGCACTTTTAAAGACTAACAAAATAATTTATTAGGTGATGAGCTTTTGTGGGACAGACCCACTTCTTCAGATCATAGCCTTACCAGAACAGACTCAAATATATAAAGCACAGAGGTCCAAAAATTGTTATCAAGGTTGACAAATCAGAAAAATTGTTATCAAGGTTGGGAAACCAGAAGATTAGAGGGACACAGGTGTGGCGTGAGGGGTGGGGAAGTTAAGAGTTAGATAAAACACCAAAGTATGTAAAAGAGTTCTTATAATGTGTCAGGTAATTGCTGTCCCTGTTCAAACCACCTGTTAATGTGTCAAATTTGAATATGAATGTTAGTTCTGAGTATTCCCTCTGTAGACGGTTGTTAAAGTCCCTTTTCAGTAGAACACAAACGTTCAAGTCTTTAACAGAATGCCCCACTCCATTAAAGTGCTGGCTGACAGGTTTGTGTATTTGAAGTTTTTTGATGTCTGTTCTATGCCCATTCATTCTTTGTCGATGAGAGTTTGCAGTCTGTCCTACATACACGGTGTGTGAGCATTGTTGGCTCATGATGGCATATATGATATTAGCTGAGGAACAGGAAAATATGCCCATGATTCTGTAATTAATATAGTTAGGTCCCACCCCACACCCCCTGCCACCACCACTGTCCCTCTGTTCTTCTGGTTTCCCAATCTTGATAACAATTTTTCTTATTTGTCAACCTTAATAACAAGTTTTGGACCTCTGTGCTTTATATATTAAGTCTGTTCTGGTAAGGCTATGATCTGAAGAAGTGGGTCTGCCCCACGAAAGCTCATCACCTAATAAATTATTTTGTTAGTTTTTTAAAGTATTACATGACTGCTTTTTTGTTTTGATAGAATACAGGCTTAACGCGGCTATCTCTCTGTCACTATTAAAATTCATTAGTTCAATTATTCAGGTGCAGAAGAAACAAGGTTTAAATGTTGCCTTCTGAGAAACTTCACAGGCCAAAACAAGCTCTTATTTAGTACTTGCTGTAGTACCCATTCATGGTTCCATCCTGAAGTAATGATCTGCGGCCAGGCCTAATTCAGTAGCTGAAATGGCAGATAGTCATATTGCCCAAACTTCTCTGAAGAAAAGTTCAGCTGAACCACGGAAGTTATTTTTTTCCTTGCCTGTGCGATTTGTAAGAGGGGAACATTTTACAAATTAGCCCTACTCTCCTTCCTTTAGAAACCATGGAAGGGTTGCATATGTGGCTAGTGCAGCTAAATTGCTAGAAACCAGGCTGTACGGATGTACACAACACATTATTTATGTGTAATCCCAAAGCCTGGCTGTATGTTTAGGGATCTCTTACCTACCACTTCAATGCAACCACTTCTGAAGAGGAATAAAGCAGTCCTTTTTTGATGGCATCACTTCATAAAAGTTTTTAGAGGCTAAAAACCAAGGCTATTTTGTATCTTTGGAATTCAAGTATCACTAAGTACTAATGCAACACGAGTTATAATGAAAACAAAATGAAATCCCAACTTTTCTAAGGCTTCCATAAACTTATAACAAAACATATATTTTCCACTGTTTCCGTCTGTCCAAATTTTAACTGAATCAGGAAGCAGAAATACCAAAATTCTTCAGAGTTACTTTTCTTGTCGGATTTCCAGCTCAGCTAAAATGAGGCACCATGGAGGAGTCAAGAAACAGGATGTTCAATTGAGGTTTCTGAAACAAATTTCGGCAAAAGTTGCCAAGGCTATCCAAACTTTTGGAAGCGTATCCAAGCAAACATCCTAATGTCAGCTAACATTGATCATGATGAAAATAGAAAGGGAGCTTAGTTGTAGAACATTGTGTCTGCATGACATGTGGCTTCCCTCCTATATATATGGCCATATAATGACTTACATTATGAGCCTTCTAAGGTGCTGCTCTAGCAAGACAGAAGTCAATGGGAACTTTCTGTTACCTTCAATTAGGATTTCCATATTTGAGCTTTCAAAAAAGAAGAAACTCCTGAGAGGAGTGTATGTGTATCGGTATCTACCTACTCATGTTGGAGTAACGTGTTATAGTATATGCTTATATATGGAACAACATATACTATACATAATGTATATAGAACATATACTATAACACAGTAATACAACAAGAGTCAGTAGATACTGATACAGATACACTCCCTCACAGGAGTTTCCTCTTTTTCTGAAAGTTCAAATATGGTAACCCTGCCTTCAATGGATATACAATCTCAATGTAAATTAACAGTTCTTGTGGATTACCTAGGAGAAACTGAATCCATGTTTTCTTGTTAAACTAACGACTTATTAGTCAGGGTAGTTTGGAGGGTTTATTGGGAATTTTAAGTCAACATTATATTTTTATAATAAAAAGGTATTTTCCACTTTAAATGATAGCCACAAAATGCTGTGATTAATTTAATATGTGTGTTGCTGGTCCTCCATCATTTGAACAACATAGGTATGAGCAAAAACTCAGCAGAATTACGTGTGAATTTTTTTAATCTTTTCCATGTCAAAGAAAAAATGTCTGAAGCAAGAAGCTATGTAAACTTTCTATTTTCTTCGCTGTAAATTATTTCTGGAATAAAAATGGATGCCTTTCAGGCTTCCCCTTTTGCTTTTATGCCATTTTCTTTTTAAGAAGATATCCAGAATATAAATGTAATTATAATGTAAAGTTAGGTGCAGATCCTGCAAAGATTTACACAGTGTATGAAAATGTCACACATGTAAATAGTCCCATTTAATTCAATGGAGATACTCATGTGTGTAAGTGGCTGCAGGATCAGAACCTCATTTTTATTTGTTCCTCATTTTCATTTCATTTATTTGTGTAAATATTAGCATCCATCAACTGTGTAATACAGCCTTTTCATTAGCTGTTTGATCATGGTGGGAAAAGCTATTAATTTAGTCAGTTCCCTGCAATGAACTCTGGGGTTTCTGCAATACCAGCAACTGATGAAAACAATAAATGTTAGACTGTATTAGATGTAAAGGTTAATCCATAAATCAAAGGGAAATGTCAGATGCCTTTTAACATTGATTGAGATGTAATTTGCTGCTGGTAGTGATATGTTTGTTACATAAATTCACAAATCCACTCAATTCCTGTTAGGAGTCCAGGTCTTGGTAACTTGAACCAAATTAAGTAGATTGTTTTGTTTATATAGTCATAGAAGATTGATTATCTCATTCCATTCTGATTGTCATATATCACCATTTCAAAGCAAATGAATATTTACAACAGACTTGGCTGCCAATGCTATACATGTGATTCTGGATGGAAAATGCAATCTATTGTTTTTCTCTGAATATAGCAGCATTTACTCTAACTAATATTTCATTAAGTGTGCTGCTTCTTTTTTATTTTTAATTAATCCAGTTTGTTAAAATTACAGGCTAAGAAAATTATAGGCTCTGAATTAATATAGTCAAATATATACATGAAAATTAAGACAAAATAATGGACTATCGCAATTTAGATCAGAACAGAATGCGCTGATTTGGTGCCAAAAATAACAGAAAGAAAAGAAAGGTATTAAGGACTGACGTCTGGATCCTCAGTCTCACTTATACTAAAGCTGGTTTACATTGCTTCTGCTGAACCTCATCAGTCAAGGAATTTCTTCTCAAATGGAGACACAAACACACCCCAGTAAAGGCTAGTTCTTGCTTCAGTTACAGCAAACAAAGCAAGCAGTCCTGTAGCACTTTAAAGACTAACAATTTTATTTATTAGGTAATGAACTTTTGCGGGTAAGACCCACTTCTTCAGATGATGGAGCAGAACTGAGAAATCATGGGAATATAAAGCAAAAAGTGGACCAGAAAGGGGGAGGGAGGGAAAAAGAAAAAAGAAAAGAGAACAGAAAAGAGGAGTCATTTATCATTAAGAGACCTCTGGGAAGAGTACATTTAAGTAGGATGTCTGCCATTCCTGCGAATATCAGGATATTCCTGTTTGTGTGTTTGTACAGTAAGGACTCTTAAGAAACAAACAAAAAACAAAAAGGTGCGGGTTTTATTAAGGATGAAAATCTTCCTTTGTTTGGAGAATACTGTGAGAATGTGGCTGCACTTCTATCTCCTGCTGACAAAACAGAAAATTGGTGGAGATTGTGTGTTAGTGTCAGCGTTTTAGAATGACTGAATTAGAAATTTCCCACATTTAGAATATTTAGTTTTCCTTTTGCTAGCGTGTTGAAAATTTTCAATAATCAAAATGATTCAACAAAATGTTGATATTTTTCTAAATGAGAGTAACTATTCAGTTTCAGCTTTTTCATTATTCCTAACCCTTGAATCTGTCAGCTGAAGATGGAAAAAGAGAATGGATTTCTCCCTAAAAGTATTCAGGCCTTAAATTGACAAAATTGTATTCCTTACATAAAAACAGTAGAGACCAAAATATTGTACAGTCTGTAACCGTGCTCCTCATGTCATTCAGACTGGTAGAAATACAGAGTAACTCCACTTGCGTGGCATTACACAACTGTTAAAATGGAGTGAGGAAGAAAAGAATCAGGCTGATTGCAGAGCTGTTGAACAAAACAGCTGTCCAGGTAGAGCTCATCCTAAGGATAGAACCTTTCTCACCAGATGTGAAGAAGCATGCAGTTAATGAGCCGCATAAGGATGTTGGATTGTCTTCTGTTATAGTCATACTAGAATGCCCTCGTCATCATCATCAATAATCATGGGCTCAGCACCCATTGGTGTCTGATGCCTCCCTCACTATTTCTTTCCGTCTTTTCCTGTCCACTGAGGAGTGGCTTAGTTTCTGTAGACTAGCTCCACACCAGCCTTCTGTATCATCTAGCCACTCTCCGTGAGGTCTGCCTCTCCTGTTTGAACAGTCCATTGTGCCAAATACCAGGATCTTGATTTTCCTTTCATCGTTCTAGGATGCCCTACAAATGTCTATTATGTTTTCCCGTTAGAACACACCATGTACTTCTCACTACAGTTGACTTTTGTTTCAGATCAAACAAATCAATAAACAAACAAGAAAAATAAAGTTGCTGCTAAGAAAGGGAGAACACAAAGGGCAGCTGTGGAATGTAAATAAAGTATTGTCAGATTATGGTTTATAAAATGGTCACAGATGAGACCTGCATTTGGCCTAAATTATAAAATAGGAAATGAAACAAGCATCTGAATTAGGACATATCCCAAAGGTATGCTAGTAGTTTTTAACATTGAGTCGGGTCTATGTTTACTCTTCAAGGGCTCATGACATCTCTAGCACCCTCAACCAAGTGTGAGAGAGCAGAACTCTGTTGATATTAAAGGAGTACTGAATCCCCACAACAGGTCTGAATTTAGTATGGCAGGGAGCTGAATTCCCTGCATAGCTTTAGATGTCAGTGATGTTGCAAGAAAAGCACAGATTCCGTGCCCCGATACGTAAGTAAAGGAATATTTGTTCTGTAAAGGTATTACTTGGCCATACTTTAAACCTAGACATGTATTCCATTGGGTTCAAATCCTGCAACCAGTGCACAGTCTGACTACATGCCAGAGTTCTCTGCCTGGCATGGGAGTTGGAATCTTGTCCGCAGAAAACAGAGTATTGTGGACTCCACTCTATGGCCGCGTCTACAGCCTTAGGGTGCAGTAAACTCCACAGCTATTCCAGTTCCCAGACAAAGGAAAGAGAAGCTAGTAGATCCAGTGGACAGGGCAGAGGGAAGCACTAAGTGATCTGAGAGTTTTACATTTTAGTTTAATATTATTTTAACACATACTTCATTTCATCTTTAATTTAATGAGCCAGTAGGGCAGACACATAACTCTCCCATCCCAGGGCCTGGTCCGAAAAACAGACTCTGGATGGGACTTCCTCTTTGATTTGTTGTTAGTCAAGTGAAAAGGTCTCATTTCTCATCTCCCTTTCCTTCCTGTACATTTTTTCACTACTGAACTAACTCAGTCGCAGTTCCAAAGATGAGCTCATCACAATGCTGGAGTTTGATCAGCAAGGTTACAACTCTGAATCCACAGTTAAAGGAGATGCAATTGCCAACTTTAGTAATCAGAGAGACGTTTGCCTGAAACAGCAATTGTTGTAAAAAGTGTAGCAAACGTTTCCATTGTTTGGGGTCATCCGCTCTGCAAGGTCTTTCACATGAGAAAATTAGACTATGTCTAACCAGGTTCTTAGTGACATGTTTTTTTTTTTAAATCCTCATTAAAGGATAGAAGCAATCACACCCACCCACATGCACTTAGAAATGCTCTATCATTGTGCAAGAGAAATAGAATAAATAAAACCATGCTGATTAGATAGCCAAGTGTTTGAATAATTAAACACTTACAGCATATTTAAAATGAAAGCGGAGATGTGCAGGAATCACCCTTCCCCCAATAAAACTCACTCTGGCAAATCAGAGTGCCTGATTCAGTAAAGGTGAGATGCATTGTGCTCTGTTGGGGCTGTAGATGATTCTTGTGTGGGTGAACAGCAGCTGAGCGTTGGCCTCTCAGCAGATCTACCACCAGTTTGCACTGGTTAGCTAGCCTCTGAGCTAGCTCCATATGGACCAATAAGTGGGGAAAGGGAACACATTCATTTACCTGGCATTACTCATCCAAAGATGTTTAAATAAAGCATCAGCTAAAGTCTTTGATCAATTGCAAAGAAATAAACAGACATGACAAGGAAGAGTAATGACAACAATCAAATGCCCTGAGGTACTTTCCAGCATTTTTCCACCACAGGGATTGCCAAGACTTTTCAACCAGCGATTACTGCAATCACTTCTAAAAGGCAGACACCACTGAGGTAGGAATTCGTATCTGTTTAACAGAGGTGAACAATACTTTGGGAATGATAGGTAAGAAGAATGAATTATTGCCAACCTCAGACATTCAAACTTCATCGCTGAGGCTTCAAAATAAAAAAAAAAAAATCAAAGGTTAGATCAATGTCTTGACATTCCCCTCCACCATCCCACAAATAGCACTTTTTAGATCCTTTAATTTGCTTGCTTGGTTTCTCAGGCTTCTAGGGTTTGGGGGTCACATTTCCAAGCTTCACTCCACAATCACAAAAGCTAGAAACATACCTTTTAATTTCAGTGAAAACCTGAGATTGACATGTGTAACGGCTGATGCACCTAGGTCATCAGCAGGAGGGAATGAACCTGCAATCTGAGGAGCTACAGCCCTGTGCTCTACCACGTGAGCTAAAAGCCAGATGGCTCTAAGCCAACACTGTACAGCAGAGACTTCATTCTGCTTAGTATGTGGGCTCAGTGCCTCTGGTGTTACACATATAGTCACAGGATTCCAGAAGCCAGGAAAGATGGCAAATATCATGAGACTGCCAAAAAAATCTCAAGAGTTGTCAGCACAGACAATATCGCATCCAGCTGAAACTCCTGGGAGAACAGAGCTGGGAAGAATGTAATCTCCCAGGATACCACTCTTTTAGAAGGTGCCAGGAAGACTTCATAACACATTAGCAACAAGAACTGCAGTTTGAGTACTCAGCTGCATGTCGTCAGTGAATAACTTCCTGAAGTCTTGGCTCATTACTAAGTCACCAACGCTCCTGCCTGAAGCCCCCTTGATTGTCCTTGGAGGCAAAGAATGTCCATACCAAGTGCTAGCCATGTTTGACCCTGTTTAACTTAGAAGCTCTGACTAGATCATAGCCTGAGGTGGGATGGCTGTGGGTAAGAAAGATGCAAGTAAATAGTTTTCGTAAGGCTTCCCTATTGCTAGAAGAACCATTGTTTTAACTCTCCCACTGTGCTGAGGGGTCTCATGAAAGTGCACAGTTGTAATAATCATACGTTTTGGCACCCTTCCAGGAATCAACAGACTGAGTTTGAAATGGAGTCACAGCTTTAACTCTGTATTTCTTTGCTGTTCCTGGCACAGCATGTGTTGCACTCCTCATAATGGTATAACATACTTCTGGGGTCTAAATATAGAGAGAAATAGAGATGTATAGGAAAAAAAAAACCTGGGTGAATCACAGTGGAGATAAAGAAGCTTGAATTGAACTGTTGAAGTTCAGCTGATAAAAAATAGCAGAAGGTCACCAATATTAGTCCAGCGGGGACAGCTGCTGAGAGTGTGACTATACATCACTACTGTGGCATAGCCATGGCTGGCTCAGGTCAGCTGCCATGGAGCTTGTGGAGGCTGGACTGTGGGCTCATAAAATTGCAGCATAGATATTCACGCTGGGACTGGAGACTGGACTTGCAGCCCTCAGAAGAGCGAAGAGTCTGAGCTCTAGCCTCAGCATATACCCACCTGCATTGCTTATTTTAAGCCCCAAAGCTCAACCCCATGGCCACCCAGGAGAGATTCAGATCCTGCCCAGATGATTAGCAAAGTTCCCACTGCTGGTGGCAGCTGTCCACATGGGTTTCTACTGGTGGTGCACATCCATACATGTCCTGGTGTACATAACAAAATTTATTCTGTACATAGATGGAAAAAATTGGAGAGAACATTTCCTGAGAGCCCTGGTCAACTGACTTGTGCTCTGAGATTTGGTGCTCCAGGTTAATTTTGCAATATAGACATACCCTGTGTTCACGAATACCGGCATTCCTTCTGGAGAAGACTGTCCATGGGCCAGACCGATTCTGGGGGACATATCAGCCTGGTAATAATTGGCATTGACTTCAATGAAACTATTCTTGTTTAAAAATTGGGATCTGGCCCAGCACTTCATCAGAGAGCTAGAATGCTATTCTTCCAGTTATAAGTATCCAATGTGAAGAAGTTAAGCCTACAAACTATTGACTCCAGGCCACGCATGAGATGTGAGCACCCTTTTCCATTAACCTCTCAGTCTTACATAGTCTGTCTGACCAGGCCTTTCCTACACTTTATGAAAATATGCTTACGAGCATGCAGAACTGGAAAATGCTTCATGCAAAATAATTCTTGTGTGGTATCATTGGAAAGCTTGCAATCTACTAAATGTGTGTATTCTATTTGGAGATATACATATCTCAAAGAACTGAAAGGGACCTTGAGGCTGTGTCTAGACAAGCCTCCAACTTAGAAGGGGGCATGGTCATTAGGATGCTGGGAGAATACTAATGAAGTGCTGTGGTGCATACGCAGCATTTCATTTGGCTAAATCTCCCCTGCAGCAACTTCAAAGTGCCGGCTTATGTGTAAAGGAGTAAAGGGACTTTGAAGGAGCCCTGGCACTTCAGAGTACCCGCAGCTACATGCAAGCCAGCACTTCGAAGTTTCCACAGGGGAGATTTAGCCTAATGAAGTGCTGCATATGCACAACAGCACTTCATTAGTATTCTCCCAACACCCTAATTACCAGGCCCCCTTCTAAGTTGGGGGCTAGTTTAGACACAGCCTGAGTGTCATCAAGCCCTGTCCCCGGTCCTCTTACCAGGACCAAGTGCTGTCCCTGATGGATGTCTTTTTGTGTGTGTGTTTTGTTTTTTAAACTGTTTGCCCCAACATCTAAATGACCTCCTCAAGGACTGAGCTCATAACCCCAGGTTTACAAGGCCACTGCTCAAACCACTGAGTTATCCTCCCACGTATGTGTGGTCTATTTCTGTATCTGAAATTAGGAATATAGGCTGTAGTTTTATTGTTAATGTGTTCATGTTGGGAAAAGCCTATTACTGGCCCATCAGGAGCAACAATGCAGAAGCCAAACACAAAGCTAATACCCATTAGCAAGAGATAATTACATTGGGAAGAAAGGTCTTCCTAAGCTATGTCTACATGGCACTCTGCCCAGCACTGCTGCTGGCAGAGCTATGCAAAATGAGCTTCTCAGGATTGCACATGGCATGCCATTTGCATACTTCCAAAGCTCATTACCATAGCACCGAAAGAGTTTGGCGTCGGCAGAAGGGGGTGCCAGCACTGCAGAGGCCATGTGGACATGCCTGTGCTGGCTAAACATCCCTCTGCTGCCAGTGTCTTATGCCTCAAGGGGATTGACAATAGAGGGGGGCGGTTAACCAGTACAGGCACCTCCACATGGCCTCTCCGGTGCCGGCATCCCCTTCTGCCGACGCCAAACTCTTGCGGCACTATTGTAATGAGCTTTGGAAGTATGAAAATGGCACAACAGTTGCAATCCCAAGAAACTCATTTTGCATAACTCTGCTGGCAGTGGCACTGGGGGGAATGCCGTGTAGACCCAGCCCTCCAGACTTGCTTCACTGCTACTGACTCATAGACTCTGGGGTGCTGCAGAGACATGTGATGTCACCTGAAACTGGAATCCATCTTGGTCCTGGTACTTTTCCACTGACGGTAAGAAAAAGTTTAAACTGAACCCAAACGATTCCCGCTTTGGGCAACATCTATGTAAAGGTGGGAAACCAAACAACTGGAGCCAGATATTGACACCTCTGCTCAGCACCCAAGCTGACTGCTGGAAACATCTAAGACTGAATGGGGGGCTGCTCGCGAAGGACAGATTCAAACCCAAGCTGGGAAGCTTGCCAGCCTATGAGAAAAGATTATTAGAACGTCTATTAGGGCAAAACATAGCATATAACAAGTTTCTTAGGCTTTGTCTACACTTCTTACATTAAAGGACAGCTGCAGCAGCACTTTAAAGCGAAAGTACAGCCAAGGCAGGAGCGCTGGGGAAGGACTCTCCCAGCCTTCTATATAAGCCACCTTCCTGAGGGAAGTAGCTGATACTCTGGAAGTCTGACTTCCAGCTCTGTAGTCCAGCTTGCACTTGTGCTTTACAGCGTGATAATTTGCTGCACTTGGATGGCTTTTTTTCATACCCTGACCCAGAAAGTAGCAATGCAGTAAAGGGCAGTGCAGACTTAGCCTTATGTGTTAGGCTCAACTTGCATATTTTGTTTGGTAACCTGCATTGTTCTGTCCGCTATCTCTTTTGACCACTTAGCTTCTACTTTTTAAATTTAATAAAATCCTTTTAATAAACCCAGTGTAAATAATTGTTACCAGATGGGGGCAAATAGCTGTGCATCTCTCTTTCATTGAGAAAGAGGGAGAACATTTAATGAGCTTGTCCTGTATGAAACTTTATACAGAATAATAAGGTAGATTGATCTGGCTGCTTTGTCAAGGCCCTTTGACTGAGCCTTCCCAAAGCTGAGCTGATCTAAGTGTCTGTATTATTCTGCTGTGGGCTGTGACTAGGGTTACCATATGAAAAAAGAGGATACCCCTGGGAGGAAGTGTCTTTGTATCAGTATGTACCAACTAATGTTGTATAAAGGTACTATATATACTATAACACATTAATACAATGTGAATTGGTAATGTGCTATAGTATATCTAGTACATTTATACAACATTAGCTGCTACATACTGATACAAATACGCTCCCTCTCAGGGGTGTTTTTTTAAAAAAAAAAAAAAAAAAAAAAGAAGAAGCCAAATATGGTAACTCTAGCTTTAACCCCTTTTTGTGCCAGTGCTGGAAGAGGTGGATGGTCTGGCTCAGCAAGACAGGGTGGTGGGCACCCCAAAAAGCAGGTAGGCGAGATCGGTGGTATGTCCACACATCGTGTCAGTCTCAAGGGGAAGCTCTGTGACTAAACCCATCAGTCTGGGTTCTGACTATGTCTCCCTATTCTTCATTCTGGCAACTGACAAAAGATGAGACACATATGGCCAGATGCACTCAGTCTGACTAAGACTGGGAATTAAGGAATCAGGCCCCTACCTGTCATTTGTGCCTTGAAAGGTTCCCCCCTATATAGGACACATAGACAAGCTGATGTGCCAAAGCCCACTTCAGAATGACTGTTACACAGTTCAGGTTGCACTGCGTTAACAGTATGTTGCCATGCGCCTTCAAAATCTTTTGTCCAAGAAGTGTAAAATGGTATTGGATCACACAGGTGCAGAACCTTCAAGTCCATAAAATGCCATGGAACTATGCAGGGAGAATGACCAGAGTAACATTTCCTAGCTGTGCTCATTTGTGTCTTTTGGGAAAATAGTTTAAGGGTGTTCCCCCAGTCGGAAACACATTGTGTTGGCATGCTACCCATGACATCTCTAGCTAACGCGGGATTACCGACAGCTTGAGCTATTTACTCAGAGGCTGGGAAAGTCTCAGGAATGTTGGAGGTTCCCCCTTCCCAGACAGCAGCACGCACATATGCTGCCGCAAATACATAGTTGTTTGTATAACCTTACCATTGATGTGCTGCCTAAAAACATTGTGGGGCTTCTGGCCCAAGCTATCCATCCCAGGCATGCCGTGCTGTAGAAAGCCAAAATAAACGGCAGAAGGGATGTGTTATTATTTTTAAAGCTGGAACTTCCTTTAAATCCATCCAAATACATTTGATAGGAGCCAAGCTATAAGGAGCAAAATATGTTTTGTCAAAGGAACAAACCCTTTCTCCCTTTGCCCACGAGGTGGCACTCGTATTAAAGGTTTCAAACAAAAGATTTTTCTGGAAGCTCCTATAAGCTTTTCCTGTTCAGGCTGATGTGTAGCCTGATGGCTCTGTTTTCCCTGCACATAGGACTCGGTTTCTCCAGCTTCTATATGAGAAACTGAATGCATCTTTTTTGTTCCCGTATCTGGCCAGGTCTACTAATGATTCACAGAACTTTTTGAATATCTTTTTTACCAACATAATTATGGAAGAAGTAAGTTATTGTGAAATGTGAATTCACTGATGTTTGCTATACCCCCCTCTGAGACTTCCAACATAAGAGCTCTCTCTAACAACTGCAGAAGGTTTTAAAACACAGGGGTGGTCTAACAGACACTTCTAGTAAGGTCAGCTATTTTGCCCCTCAGCTTGTTTGCAAAACTGATAAGCAGTGGGTTTTTTTCATGATTTCATCCCGGCAGTACTATGCTACCCCCATCTTCCACTCAAAGCAAGAAGACAGAGCTAATGGTCAGTGCTAACCAGGCTGTGTGAAAGTTTTAGGCAACTCGACTAAAACTATTTGGCTACTTCTACATTAGAAGCATCTGTCTACAGAAGCTACTGTTGGAAGAGAAGTTCTGACAAAAGTTCTGCTGACAGGTCGTGTTTACACATAAAAGCTGTTCGATCTTTTGATCTGCTCTGTCGACAAAAGGGTCTCCTGGAATATCTGCCTGGCTTTTTTAAAACTCATTTTTTGTGTAGATGCTCCATGAGTTTTGTTGACAACACCCCAGTTTTGTCTGCAAAACTCTATAGTGTAGACATAGCCTTTATGTATTCAGATTAAATTCTGCAACTAATTTCAAGATGAAAAAAAAGTCTTTTAAAATTAGAGACAGTTTGTTTCAGCGTTTTCAGAATGAAACATTTCAACTTCGTGTTTTGAAATTGTTTCATTGTGAACTACAAAAAATACCTATTGTAGCTATAAAAATATCCTGATATGAAACAAAGAGAATTTTAAAAAATAAAAAAAAAAAGGCTGGGTCTGAGGAAAATGTTTCATTCAGCCCCAAATGAAGTCATTTTTATGAGACAAAACAAAAAATTAAAAAATTGAGTGGAATTTTCAGTTTGGACACTGAACCAAAAAATTCTCTCTCCAGAGATACTGGCCAACACTGTGACATTGTTCGTACAGGTAATAATAATAAACTTAAACAGAGTCTCTCTTGCTGGAGAAAAATCACAGTTTTAAAATGCAGCCATCTCTTGAGTGGAATGCAAGAGCTGTTCTGTCTTATTGGCAATGCTCTCCAATGGCATGGGAAAAGGGAGAAACTGAGAATAGCTTCTCCAACTGCTGGAAGAAGAAATCTTAGCTAAAAAAACATAATTATCCTTGTTGAGATTTTTTCTAGGACCAGCAGGCCAGACAGCCGCTATAGGCCCCAAGGCAAGGAGAGACAGGGGCCAGGCTCTGTTCCCCCAGCAGGGGCAGGGCCAAGGGCAGAAGGGGTGGGACCTAGGGCAGTTAGTGTTCAGTGCTGCTGAGATCGTGGCACTGCCTCCTTCCCCCCTGCACTTAGAGCTGTGCAGAGCAGCAGAGCAGCACTCCTAAGGGTCCTGGAGCTACTGGATCAGCAGCCGCAGCCAGAGGTACAGTACCCTTTGACAGGCCACGCCCTGGGGCAACTGCTTCCTTCACCCTCCCTCACCATCGGCAGGCTTGTCCAGCGTGTGATCATGTCTTTTAAGGCTACCATGCAACTGTGAACTAAGAACAAGAACAGAGTTTGTAGGCTCACTTCAGCTATCACAGTACATATATCAGTTTTTACACAGTCTGAAGTGCAGTGCGGAAGCTCTGCTTAAATAGCATTAGGCATCTTTTCACATTGGCTGCATCTACTCTACAGTCCCCTTTTGAAAGGGAAATGCAAATCAGAAAGGCAAATGAAGTGCCTATTTACACATATCATGCTATATTTGCATAATCGCACTTTTGAAAGAGAGTGTTTTGAAAGAAAAACAGCAGTGTAGACGAGGTTCTTTTGAAATAAAACCCTCTTTTGGAAAGCACCCTTCTTCCTGAAAAAAATTACGAAGAAGGATGCTTTCATAAATGGGGTTTTATTTCACAAGAACTCCATCTACCTTGCTGCTTTTCTTTCAAGAGACTCTCTTTCGAAAATGTGATTATGCAAATGAAGTGAGAGATATGTAAATTGGTGTTTCATTTGCATTTCTGATTTGCCTCATTTGCATTCTCCTTTTGAAAGGGGACTGTAGTGTAGATGTAGCCATTGTGGTTGCCAGGATTTCATTCCCACGGGGCAATACCCAAAAATTAATACCCCACTTTTCTGAAAAGTATGATGGGACCTCTTAGCATCATTTAGTAAGGCCCTGGATTTGAAGCTTATACAAAAGAGAACCCTACCAATATAACAGTGCTTCCTAGCACCATAGAAGAATGGACGAATTTACAATATGGAATCAGCAACATCATTTCCTATAGCACCTGTGTTTTTCTTGGAGGTTTCTTGTCCAAGTGCTAGTCAGCATGATCCTGTTTAGCTTATGATATTAGCTGAAATCACATCTAAAATCTGGAGGGAGTGATATAAAAATATATCATTCTACACCATCGATCTCAAAATAAATTACCTGTCAGTAAGCAGTTTATTTACATGACACTCAATCTAGTAGCCTGATATCCACAAGTAGAGTATGGCCATTTTGATTTTTATATATCCTTAGCCATATGACAAGAATTCATTGTTCTACATGAAATGACCTGTCCCCTGAATCAAATTCTTAGTGGTACAAATCTGACTAACCAAGTAATTTTACATAAGCCACTCAGCATCTATCAGACAGCAAGCAAATTTCACCCACTAACGCAAGCTTGAAACAATGACCTAGCGCTATAACAGTCCAGCTTATTGTCCCATACTTCCATATTTCTGTGATGAAGGGCCCAATTCTGAAGAAACTCAGCACCTCACTGGACCAATCCCTGTAGGCCAGATCTTCAGAAGGTGTAAATTGACACAGCTCCATTGAAGATGATAGACTTAAGACAGTTTATACCAGTTGAGCATCTGGCCCAAGCATCAAGAGTTACATCGTGTAAGATATAAGGCGTTACCAGCAGTGGTAATTAGTGTGTGAGCTACATTCTCCACCCTAATCATATACTTCAGAGGCAAGGCTGTGTGCAGTTCAAGTGCTCAGTGCAAGTCCAGAGAAGGCAGCCATCAGTTAAATTGACCTCTCTGTCTGAGGAGGAATCTTGACTGAAATCTTTCTGTGCAACTCCAGCAACACAGATCATTCGCACCAATGGATTTAATTTCCAACCCTTTAACATGCAATTCCTGGACAGATTCCCTAAAAAATCAATGCTTAGACATTAGCTACTTAAGTTGCATCTGAGTTACATGTACACAAATGACTTGTTCTTATGTCTACTGAGCTTGCCACTGCAACTAAACAGCTATCATTTTAATCTGTGATTTCCTGATCAATGAATATAAATCATAAAAAAAAAATCCAGAGAGGAATAACTGTCATGTTGCAGTGAAACTTCCTAATTAATTAGGCCAACTGTTTACACGCATGAAAACAATATCTGACAACTGAAACTGGTAGGTGTGTCTGTTGGCTTTTATGGCTGCCCTTTCCACAGGTAAAGTCCAAATTGTGGTGATGTGGGACATCTCTTAGCTCAGCAATTATAATCACTTCCCTATTTAAAGTGAAGATAAAATTCCTTTAAAAAAGGAACCATTTTCTTTATACATTTCATTGGCATAAGAGTTTTCTCCTTTAAAAGGGCTCAATGAAGTTCACTAAGGATTATGGCTTTGTTATCACTTTTTACACGGAGCATGCTCACATACCACAGTGATGTAAAACTGTGAGTTGAGTAAGATAGCTCAATGGCTTCTCATTTCATGTCATGAATGATCACATAATAGCTTGTGCTTCTTTTATTCAACACTTCCCTAATTTAACGGCATATCAATGCAGATGGGAGACAAACACATAGGGTTCCACTCTGCTCTTACTCATATGAGTGTAATCCAGAAATAATTCCATGGAAGCTAATGGACTTGCATCAGATTTTAACCAATGGGCCAGATTCTGCCCTATCCTTCAGCAAGTGTATTCCAGAGAATGGCGCTGATGCAAGAAACCTCTTCTGGTGTCTCAGAAGAGAGGTTCTGAGGGGAAGTCAAGAGATGACCTATAAGCCTGCCTCTTTCATGCACTGGCCTGTGGAGTAAGCTGTGCTTTGCAATGTTATTAATATCAGGCATGTGGTCTCTGGATATCTGGGAATTCGGGTAGGAGATGAGGCTTGGTTACAGTCCCCATATAACAGCCAGTGGAGTCAGCTGTGTCTCACTGAGGGGTTAGGAATGGGCATTCAGCTTCTGCATACTTTGTAGGCTATAAGATAATATCCCCTGGTGCTCCCCTTGTGGCTGGGCAGCTCCAGAGTACCACCTAATCTGCAGTGTCCCTAAATGGCACACTCTAGCCCATAGTACTTAAAATTAGGCCACAGGATGATTTACAGATATGTGTTTCGTTCCTCGTGCTGTTGGTTTGGTGCCATTATACTAATGGTACTGCTAATCTTTCATGTAGACATAAGCAACTTTATCAGAACTTTTTATTAATGATCTAAAAAGGGGAGTGAACAGTGAACTGGCAAAGTTTCCAGATGATCCAAAATGACTCAAGATTGCTAAGTGCAAATCTGACTCTGAAGAGTTATAAAGGGATCTCACAAAAGTGTCTGACTGCGCCACAAAATGGGGGATGACAGTCATCACTGAAAAAGTGAAAAGTAAAGCACTTTGAAAAAAAAATAGTCTCAACTTCACATATAGAAAGATGGGCCCTAATTTAGCTGTGGCCACTCAACAAAGACACCTTGGCGTCACCATAGATCTCTGAAAACTTAATCTCAGTGCCCAACAGTGGTCAGAGAGGTAAACAGTATGGTAGGAATTATTAGGAGAGGGATAGAAAATAAGATGGAAAATATCATAATGCCTCTATGGTGAGCCCACAGCTTGAATCCCATGTCCAGTCCTGGGTAACCTATCTCCAAAGGATATTGTGGAAGTGGAGACGGTTCCAAGAAGGGTGATGAGCATCAAGGCTTCTGAACAAGGAGACACTAAGATAATCCGGGCTGTTCATCCTAGAACAGAGACAACTAAGGGGAGATATGATAACAGTCTATAAAATGACTGGCATTGTGCAGTGGTCACTCGCTTTTCAGTTGGGGGAAGGAGACTGCTTCACCTCACAGTATTGGGCAGTAGCCTGAGCTTGGGCCACACTGGTGAGGCTACTCTGTAAGTAGTCTACAGTTCTGTGCCTGTCTAACAAGCAATTCTAGTCTGGTGCCCTTGTCCCCTCCCTCCGTCAGGGCAGAGCACTGAATAGTCTTTAGCTAACAGTCCCTGGTCTGGGGCTGCCAGTACTTAACAGCCCTTGGGGCAAGGCCAAGCAAAAAACAGCTTGTAGCCTGTTTTCTAATCAAGGCAGCCAGAAAGTACCCAGTGTGGGGCTTCTAGCCCTGTGGGTGGGGCAGAGTGGGAGCTGGCTTTAGCATCAGTTTCTGGGCTAAGGCAGCCAGCAAGTAATACGGTCTAGAGGTTCAGGTAGGAGTGAGCATCCACACCCTCTTGGGGCTCAGGCGCAGGGAAAGCACAACCACAGGGGCTCCAGTAGAAGGGCGTATCAGCCAAGTCTAGCATTAAGCTTGGTAGACAGTAGATTCCCACAGGCCTCCTGGCCTAGGGTGAGAAGCCTGCTGTCCCAAGGATAAGGTGGCAGAAAGTCAGGGAACACAGGCCCATCTGACTCTATCATGTACCCGCCCAGGGCCACAACAGTGATGAAATGATCCACCACTGCGTCAGTGGGGATCCAGTCACAACACACTGACTTAGAACCAGTCATCTAGGTAGCCAGCTGGCCCTGGAGGACATGGGTTCCGCTCCAGGGTGCCACAGCAGAATGGAGGCATCTGTTTCCTCACCTGGCTCCTGCTCAGTTGAGCTGCTGAGCCCTCCCTTTCTGCTTCCTGTTCCACCACATCCCACTCTGGTGCTTCCATAGGGTGGGGGTGGGCTTGTTCACATCCAGCCACCATGGGGTAGAGTGGTCCCTCCCTCTCCAGTCCGGAGGGAGGCCACTCTGTCTTGCTACACATTGACAAAAGTGAGTATTCACCCTTTTCCCCAACACAAACCTCAGGGATCACCTGGTGAAATTAATAGGAGGTGGTTTAATGTAACTAAGAGGAAGCACTTCCCCCCACCAGTGCAAAATCAACCTGTGTAACTCACAATCATCGTATGCTGTGATAGCCAAAATATAAGTGGGTCAAAAAAAAATGAAGATAAGTTCATGGAGGATGGATCCATCAACAGGTTTTAGCCAAACGGGGTCAGAGCCCTCAACATCTGACAGTTGGAAGGCTGGGGAGATTCACTCCAGCTGCTCTCTTCTATACACTCTCCCTGAAGCTTTGGTACTGGCCACTGTTAAAGACAGGATACTGGGCTAGATGGACTACTGGTCTGACCCTGTAGGGCCATCCTTATCAAACAGCAATAATCAGTAACAATCTGCAATGTTACGAAGTGATTCCCCTACCTGCAGTAATTCATGGAACACCTTATCTGATTGGCTGGTATTTATGGCTTTAAGAACTCCCTTCTTCATATCTTTCTTTTACCCTTTTTTTCCTGTCTATTAATTTTGTTGCATCCTTGCATTTTTTTTTTTTGTCCTGGCTGTATTTTCCTAAAATGATTCCAGACAGCATGAACGATATAACCCCCACCTCAAGAATAGAGGTACTTAATTTAGCTTGGTGATAAAGAAAGAGACTAGGGTCAGGAATACACCAAAAAAGCATAGTGCTCTAAATACTATTTTCATTGGCAGTAACTGGTACCTATGCTGATTTCTGGAGGGATCATTAAGCACAACCACTAAGGGACGGGGTGCAAAATGGACAAAATGATTCAAATACTGACACTAAATAAAAACCATTTGATAATGCCGCTGAGTTGTAACTCAAAACCTGGCCACACACAAGCCAAGCCAGTGTCTCAGCCTCGATGACATCTTCCATTTCATGTCATTGTTCAATTCAGTAGCACAGGCCTCCTTGCCCATTCCCCCAGGCTTTGAAAGAAGGAGATACTAGTATCGGAACAAAGCCAAGACAGCCAATAGTTCTGCTTTTCATCTGTTTTTTGAAACCTTGCTGCTTCTGCTCCTTCTGAACAGGAGCCAGCTCCACACAGCGAATCTCTGAAGACAAGATGATGGATGGAACTGTAGAGTTCAGAGCACTTAGTTCAAGTTCTTTGTGCTAAAGAAATGAGAATTAAAGTTTGCTGGATCAATCTTTAGAGCTCCATAAGAGCAGAGTGAGACAAGCCGCAGATTGACAACCCCTGAAATATCTTACACACTTGGAAATTATCAGAATGCCTGCTGGAACTCGACTTCATTTGTGTCCAGTGGCAATTTGATTTTGTTCCACTAGGGTTTTCCTCACTAAAGTGATTATCTTGCAGAAAACAATAATTCAAACAGTATTAAAAGCATGAGTTACAAAGTCAGAGCCATCAGCTATGTAATCTTGATACTGCCACCGAGAAATACCCAGTGAAATCCTAGTTTCACTGAAGTCAGTGGCTGAACTCCCACTGAATGTAATGGCTAGGAATTAATCCATAGTTGCGTGAATGGGACCAGATCCTCAGTTGGTATGAATCAGTATAACTCCATTAACTCTCAGAGAGCTATGTTTGTTATTACTAGCTGAGGATCTTGCCCTCAGTTCGTGAGACAGATGGTTGAATGTAAATCAGTATCTCTCCAATGATACGAAATCATGTTAGTTGGATCAGACCTGGGAGAAATTAATAGAACTACTCTGATTTACACCATCTGCAGATCTGTCCCAATAACTCTTTGGACTTTCTCCCTCTATCCAAACTTCCCCTAATGATGTTGTATCAGAACTCAAGAAGCCAGCATGGAACATGGATTGTGTCAGCCATTCAATTGGTATCTCACCAGCCCACCTGGCACTCAAAAGCTTTCACTTCAAAACCAGTTAAGAAAATCTGCCATCATTGCCCACACTGATGGTTTTCTAGCCACTACTAAAATATATAGGGCCTGATATTTTTCTCTCCTTTACACCAGCTTAATAGAGATTTAACTCCACTGAATTCATAGGGTATGTCTACACAGAAGCATTATTTCAAAATAAGCTATTCTGGAAGATCTATTTCAAAATAACACTGGTACACACAAAATAAATTTTGAAATAGTTCTTAGCTATTTCAAAATGTAGGTCTACACATAACAGGGCCTATTTCAAAATAGAACCGTCGGACACTCTATGGCTTATTTCAAAATAGGCTCTATTCCCAGTCTACACAGCCCCTATTTTGAAATTGCTATTTCAAAATAGGTGCTATTCCTTGTCCAATGAGGTTTACCTATTTCACAATAAGCCAACTGCTATTTCAAAATTATTATGCACTGGTGCTAGGAGAGTTGTTTTGAAATAACAGCTCTTTTCCAAATAATTTTGCTGTGCAGACATATCCTTTGCACATTAATTGCAAGTAATTTCACATTAATAATGTAAAGATGAGAATCAAATCGAGATCATATGTTCCACATGCATGTTTGCAGTTCATGGGGAAATGGTTAGAGAATACTGAACATAAGCTGCTCTTCCCAGCTCACCCCCCTTTGAAGAGTAGCAATGCTGAGGAGGGCACTCAGTGAAAGATGTCTCCTCTGTTTTTTGGCAGTCAGACATCACTCTCCTGTCTGATCTTCATGGTAGTTCTCTTCAAAGAAATTCAGTTCTCCCCTCCTTCTGCTTGCAGACCCCTCAGTAACATCAAGTAGAAATTCTGCGTGTGTATGAAGAGCAGAAGAGTCATCACAGACTTTCCAGGGTGTATCGAAGGGCAACGCTTAGCTGCTAGGTCTGGATTAGCAGTGTTGGTCTGCATTTGAGTCAGATGTAATGTGTGTCCCCACAAGATGTAACAAGATTGTTTGGCTGAGGATTATGTGGCCACTAGCCATACTATGTGCTGCAAGATATAGAATTTGTGTGAGTGGCACATTAGCTCTTGGTCTATTAACAGCTTGTTTGGTGGAGCACATGGGGAGACAGTGAAGTGGAGCCTGGACTTTTGAAGATGTTCAATAAATCACTGGTTCTCAGGCCTGCCAATGAAGAGGGGGATGGCAAATGGGGCAACTCCTCCAGCACCTGGAAATTCAAAAGGGCACTGGGCTCCCAGGTATGGTCATGGCTACTGTGGTGCCGGAGCTCCAGGCCCTTTAAATTGCCACTGGAGTGCCACACAGTGTGACTTGCTCTAGGAGGTGCTGAGGGCTGTCTGGGGTAGGCCCCCAGTTCTGCCTCTTCCACCATAAGTCCATACTCTGGGAACATGGAACCAGCACCATACCTCCTACCTAGCCCAGGAATTCTGTCAGTTCTACGGCTGGTGCTCCTGGACTGAAGGGCATTTACAAGGCCTCGTTTCTGAAGCTTGATCTTGGCAGCCAAGGGGGCCAGAAATCCAGGAGAAAGTGATCTTGTCTGAATCGTGGATTTGCTGAATCTGTCTCAGAGGCCCTGAGTCTGTTCACATGTCCATTGTACATTGTACTTTAATGAGTCAGACTTGAGATCAGAACCAGTCCTGGTCACTGTAACCACACAGAGCCTGATTTTGTCTTTTGTTCATGTTGAGTAGACTCACCTGACATGTCCCCATGAAGTCAGTGGGGCTTGAAGGTAGTATTCACCACAGCCAAATTGGGCAGAGTCAGGCCTGATATGTATGGACTCAGGGATTAATTTTGTCACTCTGGATTGAATCTGAATTTCAGTCTGGAGACAGGTGTCCCTCTTGTGGTGGTTTGCCTGTTTCTGCTTATGAAATAGATTGAAGCTCTGGGGGGTAAGTCAACTTGGCCTTCAGAGCATGACAAGAGTGACAGAATGAATCAAGTTGTTTTATTATGAAATAACAAGGCCAACTTCTGCTTTGAGTTGCACCGATGGTATATAATTAGTATCCAGAAGATTAGAAAAGTGCAACTTTAGGGCAGGATATGGCTCAATGAAGTTTTTAAAGCAAATGTCCTCAACAGGCCTCCAGCTAACATCAGAGGGCCTAGACTTCCTCCCAACCTGAATTTACACCTGTTTAGCACCATTGACTTGAATGTACTCATACCTGACTTTCCCCATTGTCAGTGAGACATGATGGACTACCTACATCTACAATTATATGAACGTTGAAGATAACAAGTATCAGAGAGGTAGCCGTGTTAGTCTGTATCTTTGAGAACAACAAGAAGTCCTTTGGCACCTTATAGACTAACAGATATTTTGGAGCATGAGCTTTCGTGGGCAAAGACCCGCTTTATCAGGTCCAAAATATCTGTTAGTCTATAAAGTGCTACAGGACTTCATGCTGTTGTTGAAGATAACAGCACCAGCGTTTATAAACGATATTCAACAAGGAGATGGATTTACTCAGACACAGACCATAGCTCCACTAATGTACATTGCCAGGTGAACAGGGCCATCTCCACCAATAGGCGAACTATGTAGCTTCATAGAGCATCACAAAATTTTGGGTGTAGGTGCTCAGGCTGCATAGAGCACCATGACTGATAGGACAACCCTGCAGGTGAAGTCCATGGAGTTACAATAGCCTACACTAGCTAAGGATGTCTTCTCCATTTTTTTTCTTTAGGATTTAAGGCCCATGAATTAAGATTTTCTGTAAGTTTTATTTGCCAGTAATCAAATGGCTTATTCCTTATCAGCTGTTTTCCACCTTGGTCTTTCTGCCAGTCAATGTCAGCTCTATTTACTCACCTATGTAACTAAACTAGCTTTTTCCATAAAGTGAAACAGGCAAGTAGGATACTGTTGTTACTCACTGAGAAGAGATCTGTTTTTAAGTTACAGGAATCTTTCACAGAGAGGGGTAGATGTCCCTCTAAAGATCATATGCTGTGCCAAATAGGATGTGGTAGAATTAGCATCAGGGTAACATAGTGATGATGGGAGCTAAGATCATGCATAGCTGGAAAATACTCCCCCATAAACTGGAAAATCTCAGTTATTGTCAGTATCGGCTGCTTGCCAGAGATTCAGATTCTCATGAACAAGCTAGTCTGAGCTCATTTGGGAAACCTCATGAACTCTGCAGCCATTCGTCCAGTAGGTTCAGGATAAAAAGAAAGTTTGGAAGCTGCTGAGGATCCATGGAGCTGCTGGCCCTCCCAAAACTAAGCGTGGGATCCATCCGAGCTCTTCCTGCAGCACCAAAATTAAATGACCAGACATTCAGCCTTGTCCTGCCTGTTCCTCTCCTTTTCCTTTTTCTTGCTGGAGAAGAAGAGAGGCAGGAAGAAGGCTGACTCAAGCTGAAAGCCTTAACAATGTAGAGGAGCTGGGAGAAATACAAGGGGCAGACCTACAAGCTGTGTTCATTGCCTGTTTGAATGAGGAAGAATCAATTGGATTGGGCCTTCTGTTTGTCCAGCCACACAGTGCAGTGTTTTGCTGCAAGTATTCTTAATATTTTTCATGTGGCTATGCATGTCACGCTAAGGAGGTCCCATAAGCAAATGAGCATGTGCTTGTAGACCTGCACGTGAGTGTGAGCATGTTTGGGTATGTGTCTGTGAGCATATGTGCCAATACATCACTGTGCACATGAGCACGTGGAGGCGTAACTTTTCGCACATGGGCTCCTGGGTTTGCTCATGTGAGCAAGGGTGGCTGTGTCAACATCTACCTAGATAAAGTGACACCAGCATTTCTGAGCTTGCCTTGGTAAACATGGGTTTGTGCAAGACCACACAACTGAGGTGTAAATGTGTGTATGAGCAAGCATGGACCCACTTGTCACTGAATAATTATTGGAGGGGTAGCTGTGTTAGTCTGGATCTGCAACAGCAATGAAGGGTCCTGTGGCACCTTATAGACTAACAGAAAAGTTTTGAGCATGAGCTTTCGTGAGCACAGACTCACTTCATCAGATGCTCTTCATCGTGAGCATCTGATGAAGTGAGTCTGTGCTCACGAAAGCTCATGCTCAAAACTTTTCTGTTAGTCTATAAGGTGCCGCAGGACCCTTCGTTGCTGAATAATTATTGAGCTTATTTCAAAAGTAAAGACAGGTCTATGCTACCCTGTTGTAGCACAGCTGCACCAATGAACCTGTAGTACTGGTAGAAGGTGTGCTAAGCTAACAGGAGAGAGCTCTCCTGTAATCTTAGTTAATCTACCTCCCGGAGAGGCACGAGCTGTGTATAGTGTAGCCTGCCATATTGAAATTCTAAAGTAGAAAGGAAAAAAAAACATTTTCAAGGTGAAGTTCAAGTTGAAAATTCACAGTAAGGAACTGCCAGGCTTTTTTATTAGCATTTTTTTTGACAAAGGCTTTAAAAGGTCATCTCAAATTTTAAAAAGTACCACGGAAAGTATGAAAATTCAGAATAAAATTTCCACCCTGTCTGCTCCCACACACATGTCCACATAAGAGCTACCTATGGCTTGGCCACAATGACTGCATAGGCTCCATTACCATGCACATTATGTGGGGGGCAAAAATCAGACAAATAACATAGTGAGATTGTCTGCTTTCAGGGGTCCAAACAGCAGGTGTGCCACCAGATAGGTTCCATTAATCACTGAGCTAATATATCTGCAGCTCCAAACTCCTACCCTGAGATCATGGTACAGGTTGAACCTCTCTAGCCCAATACTTTCTCATATGGGAGCTTCTGTAATCCAGCACGGTTTTAGTTTGCCTGACAACCATTTAGCATGGGTGTGATCAAATTTCCTGTGGTTCCATGAAGTTGTTTACAGCCACCAGTCCTGGCTCTCCATGTTCTGTGCTGTTATTTAGCTGTAATTTACCCCTAAATGACTTTTAAGAGCCCAGCAAGCAGTACAAGTGTTGGTAATGATGCTAGACAATACTGACTTCCCGTGGTCCAGCAAATTCTCTTGTTTGGCACGAGACAGGTCCCAACAGTGCCAGACTAAAGAGGTTCAACCTTTATTATGACATTAACATGGGAACAGAAAGAGTAAGTGTGATGACAAAACATTACACAGAACATGAGAGACATGTGTCCATCAAACCAATATCCAGGAAGTTTACTGGGCTTCAGATTTTCAGCATTACACTGTAAACTGCACAAGTATGGTGTTTTCTTCAGATTTAAGGTTAGCTGGGCAGACTGAAGACTGCCATAGATATGAAGGTAGAGTTAAGGCTGTGTGACTGACATTGATGGTGCATTTGTAGTTTTTAAGGGGAAGATACCAAGAAAGGAATTTTGAAGTCTAACAACAATTCTGAATGTCTGTGCCCATAGAAGCAGGTTTGGTATTTTTATTGTTTCGTCTTGTTCTTATTTTTAATGGAAACACTCTTTTAAGTTGTTGTGTTTTGGGGTTTTTTTGTTTTTGAAAGGTTGCTGATAAGCTTGCTCTGACCTTGGAATCCAACATATCGAAGTTTTCTTTTATTCAGAATAAAGACAAATTTGCTTTGGCCTGGATGCATGCAAAGAGAAAATCATCTCAGGGTATTGTTGGTACAAAAGGCATTTGATGTTTCAAAACTCGCTTTTTGTAGAAATCCCATTCTCAGTTCTAAGAGAAAAACAGCAGTTCATTTACATCCAGATTGCTTTAAAGGACATAAACACCCATCACTGATTTCCTCTCACAATTACAGGGCACTGTAGAAAGTCAGTCAGAGAGAAATATTGCCGGGCATTTTGTGAGGTTGCATTTTAGTGCATGAGCTTGTGGATTTCAGTTCTAGTTATATCCTGATGAAGTTTGTCAAATCACACAAGGCCAGACCATTTAAAAATGTTGCAGTGAGTGGAAGCAGATATTTGTTATTACATACAAGGTACATCTCATTTGGAATTCTGCTGAAGCAAATGCAAAATTTCTCAAATGGAAAAGGGTAAGAAGGGTAACATAATGATAAGGTGCAGGCATCGGCTCATTCAAATAGAATCCCTTTCTCCCCAAGTCTGCCTTTAATATCAAATTATCTGGGCTAATGACTGATTATGTTTCTCCAGTCTCTTTGACCTTTAATTTCTGTACCAACATGCTTTACTGCTTTCCGGGGGAAATGTTATCTGAAGTGTGAAATTAACCATTCCTTTGTTTTGAAATCACCACTTGGCCAAGGCAGCTAAATAGTTTCAAACCTGAAACATATTTGAACTGTTTCCAAGTTCATCTAGAGTGTGACCTTGTATGTTTTAATAATTATAATTTCCTAAGTAAAGTACAACTCTAGAACGAGGGCAAAAATGCACAGACAGCTGCAGTGGTGTGAGCTGCCTGTCTGTAATGACGAGCTTCACAAATATAGCAGGAGGAAAGCAATAAATCTCCAAAACCAAAGTACCTTCTTATTTTAACTTCTTATGTGCAGCACTGTCCTGAAGGCACAAAACATCTGATCGTCCCTAGACACCTTCGGTGTATACTGGAAAAGACAGTCCTTTGTGAGAAGGGGTGCAATAGGTTTCAAATCTCTTTTTCCTTCTGGAAAACATTACAATCAAGCCCTAGAGAAAAGTTCTCCGTACAGATTCTGATCTCAGTTGCACAGGTGCAAATCATTTGAAAGCAAAGAATTGGCTTCTGATTCACACAGATGTAAAATGAGATCAAGCCACAAAAGTAGTAATCCTGTTGGAGCCCGTGACTGCGTGAGGAGAGCTCACATGAGTAGGGTTTTGTAAATCAAGGCTACCTCCTCACTACCCTGGAAGATAGACCCACTGAGGGTCGATCTACTGGGGTTCGATTTCACATGTCTAATATGGATGCACAAAATCAACCTCTCAGGTGCTGCAGTTGACCTCTGTAATCTTTGTGAGATGCAAGGAGTAAGGGAAGTCAACAGGAGAGTTTCTCCCATCGACCTTCCCCAGTAGAGACAGACAAGTTAGTTGAGCACAAACACATTGATTTTAGCTGTGCAATTGCCAGAGCTAGAAGTGCGTATCTGTGGTCAACTTACTTTGCCTAGGGTAGACATAGCCTTAGAGTTTATATCTCAAAACTAAGGAACAGAGAAACTTGCCCTGGGACACACAAGTGACAAAGTCCAACCATAACACACCCACTCTTCTAACTTCTAGCTCACTACCTACCCACTGGGCTATGCTTGTTGAGATAATGAGACACGGGGTGGTGGAGAAATAAGAAGGAAGTATTCTGGTTTGTGTTACCATGTTCTTGAATGTTTGGCTGCCTTGTGTAGTGCAGAGGTTAGGACTGAGTGACAATCCCAGGAAACATGAATGTATTTCCTTCTCACTCAGTATCAACCAGCTCTTAAAGTCTTACTGAAGTCACCACTGAGCTGGTGCCACAGACCATCCATCTGGGGGTGCCCCTGATCACGCATACATCACCATGTAAGCTGTAGAACCTCTCCTTCCCATTTCTGTGACATTTCACCAGGAACACAACTAACGCAACAGTTGGCAAAGCTCAGACTAATAGCAGGATTGTTCTGTTGGCTTCTTCCCTTCTTGAGTAATATTGTGCTGAACAGTGTTCGAGTTAGCAATCTGAAAGGCCTTTCATTATTGTATCGAAAAACTCCTGTGACTGCAGATCTGTTCATCAAAGGGACTTTTATGTAAAGTCACATTTTTTCCAAAACCAAAGAAGTTCAGGCTCAGAGCATAAACATTAGACTCATTATTTAGAAATGCCCAGTAAGTCCTTTGGGTTCTGGTATCAGATCAAAGCTAAGAAATGAAGTTGCTTGAAAAAAAAAAGTCTGTTTGAGAATCAGCATATTTCTTGTTTGCTTTCTCATTATGTAGCTAAAAAAAGGAATAACAAAAATTCTGCCAGTGGTTTTCAAGTGTTTTCCAAAACTGAAAGGATGCTGCATGCTAAGGGCTCTCATGGTCTGGGGAAGCAGGAAATATTTTGTTGAAATGAAAATAAAAATATTCTGCAGCTTTATTAGATTATTTTCTCCTGTACCATTCCTACCCACAAGAAAGAAGATTAGATTGCCAGTGCTCACGTGGAAAGCAAAGATCTGTGGCTCTTTCCTTTGATCTCAGTATGGTGTGCAGGCTTGCCATTCAGAAATCATCAGATAGAAAGATGAGATAGTAAAATCCTAGGAGATCACTCAGAAGTGTGATAATCACGAGAATGCAATTGAAGTGACTTTGAAATGGTCCCACAAAGCTGAAGATTAAGGCCCCTATTCTGATGTAAGTTGCACCTGTATAAAATCACTGAAGTCAGTGGAGGTACTCCAAATTTACATTGGTATAATTGAGACCAGAATCACTACTCTGCATTTATACCTCTGCAACAGAGATAAGAATGTGCTCTAAGACGGATAATTCACATCATCAGTAAGGACAATGAAGAGTCCTGTGGCACCTTGAAAATGAACTGATTTATTGGGGCACACAAGCTTTTGTGGGTAAAAAACACTTTGTCAGATGCAGTTGAAGTGGTTTTTACCAACAAAAGCTTATGCCCGAATAAATCTGTTAGAGTGCTGCAAGTTTCCTCATTGTTTCTGCAGATACAGACTAATGGGGCTACCTACCCCTTTGAGTCTAATCAACTAAGAGTTGTTATTACAGGAATATACAGCACTGTGTCCACGCATTCTTCAATTCACACTGAAATGCTTGTATATTATCATACTAAAAACTGTGCCTTTATTATTTGTGAAGCCACTATTTAGGGAATAAATACAGGCAGGGAAGTAAGAATTTAGCTGCTTCTACTTGCCACAGATATGGGAGATAAAGAAACGTAAGTCACACAGCAATCTGTCAACAAGCGATCTTCCAGAAAAACTTCTGTCGACAGATGAAGACCACACACAAAAGCAGATCACAAGAACAATCTGTTCTGTTGACAGAGAGCGGCCAGGTTGCCTGGCTGCTCTCTTGATGGCCAACCAGAAGCTCAGCAAACAGAGCTTCCTGGTGAAAGGGATGGACAATATATAACTGAGTTGGCAAATGCCTGTTAAATGACTTCATTACCACATGAATGGCTCTTTCAAAGGTTCAGGGTTCTGCTAATAGGTCTGGCTGGCTTTTTCACTGTAAAGTTAATTAGATCCTCTCTGGAGGAAGCAGAGATGCAGAACAGGGATAGGAAGGAGAGGTTGGACATTAAGACCCAGTGATGCTCCACATTTTTCAGTGCCCTACACAACTGCATATTCAGTGTATTGGTAAAAGCAGCCGTGCTACCAGACAATCTGTATTTAAGGCTCCCTCCAAATAAGGATGATTTTCAAACTTTAGTGTCAGCTGACTAAACATAATTCTCTGTCGTGCTGTTGCCACTCAGGCCTGGTCTATACTGGACATTAAAGTTGATTGTAGACACGCAGTTCTAGCTATGGCAATTGTGTAGCTAGAATCGATTTATCTGCAGTTGACTTACCTGGTCACCCTCGCAGAAGGAGATGGACAAGAAAATCTCTTCTGTTGACCTCCCTTATCCTCACAATATTGAGGAGTACAGGGGTCAACTGCCAAGCCCGGATACTTTGATTTCACGCTTTCCTACAGGATATGCGAAATTGAACCCCAGAGGATTGATACTGACTGGCTTGATCTTCCTCATAATGTAGACATACCCTGAGTTGTGAAAATAGGATGTTCAGAAGAACTGGCAGGAAGGACAGAGGGAGGAGGGAAAAATGTAGGCTATGGACAAAGAGGATGTGTAGCTTAGGTAATCTTGAGAACATTGGCATGAGCCAAAGCTCACTGAAGTCAGTGAAAAGCCTCCCATGGACTTTAAATCTGACTCTCACAGAAGTTATTCCAACAATGCTTTCTAGCATTAGTAATGTAAATGAGAGGAAAGTTATTAAGGCTGTGTCATGGCTCAGTGCAGGAGCATCTTGTGGGATGAAGCAGATGACAGACATCAGGTAATTAGCCTGAAAATCCCTGTGTTTTTATTGTTTATCACTCTAGAGGTAAAGTGAATGGTTGATTGAATCACCTTCTGTTTCTGAACCACACATTAACCATCTATGGGCCCTATTCCCCTTCCACATCCCTTTCACACCAATGCAATCCTAATGACTTTCATGGGGTTCCTATAGTTTGTTAATGAACTGCTAGATTTGTCTCTAAGGAATATTTTCCAAAGTTAGGAGCCAAATCCCTTTTTGAAAAATGAGTTAAGAATTTAGTGCCATTTTTAAAAAAGCCCAGTGGGATTTTCAAAAGCTTGTAGATATTTAGTACCCATCTAGTACCCATTGAATTAGTTTTATGCCCCTGGGTGCTTTCAAGAATCCCACTGGTGCCTAACAATCCTTAAAAATCGAGTCTTCAGGAACAAGTCTCATTATAAGTCAATGGGAATTAAGCTGTTCTCCTTCTCATTCCCTGTGCTTGTGCTCATCCAGCTCTGACCCCCCATCTCTGCCTTCACACATTATGAGCACTGAGATCTGAGAGTCTTCTCTTCTGACCTTGTTGTCTGGAGCAGAGGTGAGCAAACATTTTATATTGGGCCCCACTTTTCACCCCTGCAATTAGCAGGGTCCCCCACCTGTCTAATGTAATCAAAACTGGTGCAAATTTTGGTTATATTCATATGGGGGGGAAAAAACCTTTTCAGTAAGCATAAGAAAATAAGTATGTACATTGTAAAAACTGTATCGATTGGTATATAAATGTGAATACACAGACATAAAAACAACAACATATTTCAACATTTTTAATGAGATGGATGAACCTGAGACCCACCAGCTGATTGTGTTCTGTCTACACCTTGAGCCTGAGAGAGGCCATTCCACCAGCAGCTGATTGTGTTATCCTAGAAAATTTGCCGGAATGCTGGGTGGTTCTATGATGCCAGATTACTTACTGATTGTCTGGCTTGGCAAGGGGTGCTATCATGGAAGCCAGAACAAATCAGGCCAAATCTTATGTCAAAAAATACGAGTACCTGGCTGAGCCCTTTATGGAGATCCTAAAAAGGATAAGTACTCCATCCCCAGAAATATTAACAAGCTGTACTAAGGGACATAATTCCACTGCACTTAACCCACAAGCCGCTTTTAGCAGTTCAAAAAATTATGTTCAACAGAAGAGTCCTCTCCAGCATTGCTTCACTCTGGAGCATCAGGTGCCAATGAGGCTACTGGTTCCATGGTGAGGAAGAGCTCCTGGCTGGCAGAATCAGCTTCTTTCGCTATCTGCTGACTGGCAGCAGCATCCTCTTCATTGGCCTCCATTTCTTCCTCACCCTCTCAGCTCTCACCAGAGAGATGAGCAGGTTTTCCTGTGGAGTCCATGCTATCCTTGGGGAGTGTGGTTGGGTCCCTCCCAAGAATTGCATTGAGCTGCTCAGAATAGTGGCATGCTTTGGGAGATGTCCCAGATCACACATTGGCTTCTTTCACCTTCTGATAATTCTGCCTGAGCTCCTTGATTTTGGCCCAGCATTGCTGGGCATCCCTTGTGTCCCTTTCTCCATCATATCCTGGGAAATCTTCCCATAAATGTATGCATTTCTTTTGCTAGTTCACAGTCTGTTCTGCACAGATTTGTCACCCCACACAGAAGTGAGATCCTGGCTCTCCTGATGGTTCTTATGCAATCTTGAGAACTCCGATCAGAGCTAGAACCCTGAGAACTCATGATGGCTAGGTGCGATTGCTCCTGAGGTGTGCTGTCCATGCTGGTCACAGAAAGAAAATGAACTCAAATTCCCAGTCTTTTTGTTACCTACTTCCTGCGCACCTGGAGAGCAGTGGAGGTGAAAGCAGACAGAATGGACACCAGTGGGGCATTATGGGATACCTCTGGGGTACCTCTGGAGGCCAATAAAATTGTTTTAAAGTAACACTGTTCCAACACTAGCATTAATTCAACTTTTAAATTCAAACTTGGCGTTACACTGCCTGGGAGGGGCAGGGCAAGAAAGTTACCTTAGCACCCCTTTAAACTGACCTAATGGTATTTGCAGTGAATACAGTCACATTGTAAAATTGAGCTAAGTGCCTTAAAATTGACTTTATGCTCTAGTGTAGACATAGCCTGTGTGACTGCATTACTAAAGTCTGCAAAGCATTTAGGTATAAAGCTTATATAATGGACTGTAAACAGAGTTCTGTCATGAGGGATTTGGGGTTTTTTGTTGTTTTCTTTTGTTTTCTTTTTCCATGCCAAACAAATGAGGAAGTAGTTTTACCATGACTCTTATCTAGAACAAATTATGAAAAATGCCCTTTAATGTTGTCTATCAGATTTCACTTCCCATGTGGGCACACTTTTCTGAAAACTAATCTGAGTTTAATTGAGTTGTGTGAGCACGGCCAATACCCCAAAACCAGGCCCTTAAATGGTCATAACCCCCCACCAACAAACAAATGCCTGTTTCACTGAATGTAGCCCTTGTTTCACTGCCCTTGACGTAGCCTTAGAAATGCAAAACTTTTCTATTGACATAAGATAAGTGCCGTAAAGCCATTAAGCAACCCATTCTTCTAAAAGTACCCAATAATCTAGTCTCTTTATTTAAATATGATAGGGAATAATCCTAGAGCCAATGAAAGCATGGAACAGGGTAGGTGCTATGTTTCTCAAATACTATATGGTATATAACTGTTTAACTCCTTATCTGAAAAACACTCGGCTGTAACCATATTAACAATTATATATCAGTTTTTCTTGGCAATATTTATGTGTCAAAATGTATCATGGGTTTCACAGCTTAATTCCAGAAATAGGCTGCAATCAGCATGACATCATGGTTCTCAATAGACTTTTATTTTTTCCACTTTTCTGCTTACTTTCATAATCACATGCATTCCAAGCTCCCACCTGAATTAATTTGAGCCATTAGGGGCTGAGAGAGGCCATTCCACTAGCTTAGTTTCTAGCATTACAAATAGGTTTAAAAGTTTACCAAAACAGTGTTGTTAACCAGCTGCCTGACAGGAATCTCTGTGGCTGTGTGGTGGCAGAGCAAGAAAAACGTAGAAGAATTAATGGATGTACAATTAGAAACCATAGCTGAATGGACAACTGAGAGGCCAAAGTCTGTCAATGATTGAATCAGGCTGTTGGTTCACAGTATTATGTACAAGGATCAGAATGTGTTATGATTGGGAGGTATCTCTCCCTTATTCAAATAGTATCACTGGATGCACTACTCAAATATCTTAGCCGCAGGCAGCAAAGCTATGTGGTATGCTGAAAGACTGTTAAAAGCTAGCCATGGAGGAATTGAAAAGTCTACATTCAGAAGCCCAGCTGGAATTTTTAAGTAAGAAACAATTAGGGTCTCAAAAAAATAAGCAGCAAGAACAAGTGAGAGATGTGAAACCAAGGTGAAAATCCTTCCCCCAAGTTCAAATAACTCAGTAACAGTCCAGTTTGTTGGAGAGGAGTGATGATTTTGATGATTCACAATCCAATAGCATATCAGCTATTTATTTATTTGTTTATTTTGGTCATAGAAATCTTTAGAAGCACACTGTACGCTAAACTCCAGCTAGTCAATATCCAAAGAACACAAGACACAAACACTTCTGCTCTCCATGTGGTAATTCACCCCACATGACAAAGAATAGTGCATAATAAAATAAAATAAAAACAATCTGTTATGAGTCACTCTATAAGTAGGTCTTCTACCCCAGTTTGTTCACACAACCACATTTTCAGGTCAGCTTTTTATTTTATTGTCTATATTCTGGATCTCAGATGAATTGGTTTTACTTTTGGAAAAGAAGGAATAGTCATAAAATGAGGCAAAAACATTGATGATTGGCCTACACTAGGCAGGCAAGTCAATTGCAGGTATGCAATTCTAGCTACAGCAATTGCATAGCTAGAATTGATTTATCTGCAATCAACTTGCCTGTCCATCCACACAGAGGGACGGCAATGGGAGAGTTTCTCCCGTCAATCTCCCTTCCTCCTCACAATAGCGAGGAATACGGGGGTTCACTGCAGACCCCAGACAGTTCAATTTCAGGTGTCTCTGAGGCATGCAAAATCAAATTCTGGAAGATCAAACCTGACCAGGTTAATCACCGCAGAAGTGTAAACATGGCCTCAGTAGAGAAATGTGATCTTTAGTGGATGAATACTGCATACCACCATGGCTTCTGTTTCTTAGCCACTTCTGCCTGATTTCTAAGGTCACTGAAGTTCCCTGCAAGTCCTAGAGAAGACTGGGAGGTGGATAGGAATTTCTGGGTACATCTACATGGGCAGTCTCTATTGACAAATCTGGACTTTTTTTGACAAAACTTGCTGAGCATCTTCATGATTAAAGTGCTCTGTTGAGAGTTTGTCAACAAAACTCAGCTGTTCAGCTGGCAGTGTTATACTTCTTCCCAATCAGGCATAACACCTCTGTCGACAGTGTTTTGTCGACAGAGTGCATGTGTAGAAGTTCTGTTGACAGAGAGGGCTGCCGGTTCCTTGGGCAGCCCTGTTTGCAGAGCTTCCAGTTAGCTGTGCTGTTGACAGAGGGCAGGACAGTCTGGCTGCTCTCTGTTGACAGAGCATCTTTCTCTTTTGAGCCACGTTTATGTGTAGATGTGATCTGTCTGTGACAGTTGAGACAGGTCCTGAACTTTAATGTAGAAAGCACACAGGAGAAATATGTACACCCCAAGACAATGCACGCACCTAGGTTTTCTTCCCTTGCAGATTGCCCTGAAGAAACAGAGTAGCTAATGTTTTGGGAAAACTATGCACTGATTTGTCTAATCACTAATAAATTAAACCTATGACTCATGTTTTTCATCTTTTAAAGGAATATGCTGTGATTCATCATATAGATGTGACTAACTGCTAATGACACAAAACATTCATATGAGCACATCTTTATTTTTTGAGATGGGAATCATACTCTTGCTTGTTAGGAGTTGACATCGACACATTTGTACTTACAGAATTAAGAGTGGCATGTCCAGTCTCTTAAAGCACTTTGCCAAGGGGGCATCAGGACAGTAGATCTCCTTTTTTAGGAGCATTTTGATTTTTGAATGCCCCAGTGTGGTATGGAGATCAGCCTCAGAGTGTTCCTGTCATCTCGAGATACTGGGCTTTCACCATTATCACGTTGGACACAAACAGGTTCCTGCTAACTTTGAGACCCCACCAATCTGTGTTAAGGAGGAAGGAAAAAAGAACCAGCTTAAATGTCTGGAGTTTGTTTCTCTTTTCACATAGAGACAGGCTGCAAAAAGGAGAGTGCATGGGAGAAGAAAGCAGTTAGTTTACTTTTCAGTGACAACAAATAGTTGTATGATGGTATTCAAAGCCACTTGATGAAGGGGGAGGTTATTTGTTAGCCCCAAAAAAGAAGAAAAACAGCACTTTAAAAGGCTTCTTAGAGTCTGTTTCCAGTACATGTGTAGGGAGGAGACAATGCAAACTTGCATCATTGTAGTGCTCTGTAAGAAACAAGAGCCTAAATACACTACAGCTTCTATTTTCCCCGTGTTCCTTTTGCTGTGTATGTCTCTTTAGGTAGTAATTCTGGGAAGCCTGTGTAAACTACCGAGGAAGCAACTCATAAGCAGAACTTTGATAGAGAGAGAATTAACCACTTTATCTTCCAGTTCTTTTCTCCCCCTTTCCCAGCACTGCTTTGTGTAATTGCAACAGAGTGAACTGTAGAAAGGCCAGAATCTGTCTAGTTACCATACTCTGCTATATCCACGGCAACCTGCTAATGTGTGTACTTAAAACAAGGAGAAGGAGGCAGACTCAGGAGAGATGTCTGTTTCCCTAAGTCACAAAAATTCAGTCAGCCAGAGTTGAATATTCACACTCATGATGCCACATCAAGCAAAAAACAATTCCCTTTGAAACAGAGACAAGGTACCATGGAAAACCAAGGTGTGGAAAATGGTGGAGAGTCCAGAAGCAGGTCATTAGGGCTAGCTGCTGGCAGGCTGTTTACCTGAGTACCTGCAGGTCCAGAGCCCTGCAGCTCCCAATGGCCACAATTCACCATTCCTGGCCAATGGGAGCTGTGGGAAGTGGTGTGGGTTGGGCCACTGCTTCCCGCAAGCTCCCATTGGCTGGGAATGTTGAAGCACAGCCACTGGGAGCTGTGAGGTTCTGTGCTGCAGATGCTCAGGTAAGCACACTGTCTGGCAGCCTGCTAGCACCTAACCCTGATGAACCATGCATGCCATTTATACAGTGCCTGAGCTTGCTGGTGCAGGATTTTCTTATTACATGTTTTCTGGCAGAAGCAATGGAAATTGTCACCCTTTTATTCACTCTGCATGGGCCACACCCCTGAGGTAAAGCAAAGTATCGCTGCAACCATCCAGTTCTCAAAGGCATGAGCACAGCAATAATCAGAGGTAAGATGAATAACCTTAATCTTTGGTTCAAAGCAGGTCTCCGAGCTATCATAGTGCCCTGATTTTACCCCTGGTACCACCACCTTGATCCTACTTTCTTCCCTGCAGCCCTGCACCCGGCTTAACCCTCTGAGCCTTGGGAGGTTGTGTTCTCCTGTAACAACCTTCAGGCCAGTGCTAGGCTTCCTGTTTGTGTCACTCAGGCCTGCCAACAGTGTGGGGCAAAGAGGGAAGTTGCAGTAGGGCCCAGCATGTCAAAGGGGCCTGGAGCTCCAGCTGTCTCTGTTGCTACTTTGGCACCAGCGGTGGCCAGAGCTGTGGGCCCCTTTGAACCACTGCAGCAGTGCTGGTCCACCCACTCTGCATGGCTCTGAGGTAAAGTGGGGGAGGGGCCCAGTGCTGCTGTATAAGCAGCACTCAGGGCTGACAGCCATAGGCCCCTGCCCCTTCTGCCCTTGGCTCCGCCCCTTCTGGGATGTGGAGCTGGACCCCCTTCCCACTTTGCCCTGGAGACCATAGTGGCTGTTGGCCCCACTGGTGTCACACATCAGTGAGTGTCCTGAAAACCATTTGCTAAACCCTTGAATGATTTCTCAGAACGAGTGGTGCCAATGCTCACCTCTTGTCTTCCAAAAGGGAGTGTGCGGCAGCCAGCCTGCCCTGAGATGGAAGAACAAACAAGGGGCTTTCCCCCTGGTTTCCTCACAATACACAAAGGCGCTTGTGTTGTTTAAGAGCAGGGCAAGATGACAAATCTATGCATGCGCTCTACTTTGTACAGTGCCCTAGCCTGCTGGTGCAGGGTTTTCTTATTACACATTTTCTGGCAGAGGCAATGCACTTTGGCACCCATTTGATTCACTCTGCACCGGCCCGCCAAGTTCTCTGAGAACTGCAAGGGGAAAAAATCAATTGTACCACAGAGGGATTAAATCAGGAAATATCTGTTTGACTGTGAAAGTGCCAGGCTAGCTGGCTGGCATGCCAAAAACCGAATCCCAGCAGTGGGACAGAATCCCATTTTTATTCAATAGGTGATTATCCGGAATAATGTCATCCATTTCAATGGAGAAATTCCGATTTCAGTCATGCAGAGGCACATCAAGAAGTATGCCACTGAATGCTGCTAAATTATTGGTATATATACCTGTGATGCCATGAGGGTTGATGATATATTTGTTGGAAATAGAGCCATTAGAAGTCTTGCATGCTAGCAGTAACAATCAGATATCAATCAAATATTTGCAATGAGCCCCTGAGTTTTGTTGAGGCTTCGATGTGCAACTGTAATGTAAATAAATCAATAAACATTCTCTTTATCAGAGGACAAGGTAACTTGAAGACACAGTTATAAAAGAGATGGTGCTGGTAGGTTGAAGGGGCAATTTAGGTAACTAATTTAATAAGGACACATATTTCCAACGTGAAAGAGCCCTCCTTTTTCATATGTCTTCAGTTGGAGTTTTGCCATCATTAGGGAGTCGAACTTGAACACTAATGGGGACAGTTACAAGGAATTTGCGATAGAGGCTGCTACTGTGAAGTTACAATCTGATAATGGGAGAAAAACCAGAGACAGTTAGTCATTGTCTTCGTCCTCCTTATTCAGCTGTTACTTCTTGCTGTCCTTCTCCTCTGAGTATTAGGGCTAAGAAATATGGTTCTATAATTACCTTAAAACTCCTTTGAAAAGGTAACTTCTGACTCCTGGTGTGTTGGAAGCCTGTTTTATTTAAAAAAAAACAGTAAAATGCACAGGAAGACCCAAATTCCTAGTATTTCCTGTAATTAAAAATATATACTTTCCTGACTGTCATAAGGATTGTGGTATGTATATATAAGCTGTCCTACTGCACTTATTCAGAATATGGAAATCTGAGAATGACAGCTGATGGGAAAAACTCTGATAACCATTTTCCATTGGCAGTTCTGTTCCAATCAAAATCTACTTTCAACATATTTGGAGTGAAACCTTTATAGTTTTCATTTTGAAGTGATTTTTTGTTTTGAAATATTTCTTTTGTATTGAATTATGTATTATATAATAGAATATAGAATGCTAATATTTTGAAAACAAAAGGAAACATTTTCATTGTCAATATTTTCCTTTATGGAGAGTTTTGATTTTCAGGTTTTGTGCCAATTTTCAACAGTCAGATTTCAAAATCTCTAAATCCTTCACAAAACAAACTTTTTATCCCCTCCTAGTTCTAGTGAGAATGGAGAATATGGCATCTGGAAAGTTTTCACCTGGTACTACCATTAACATTTCCACTGTAGCTTCTGTTAGTGAGGAGCAGAATATGATCTCAAGCACCAACAATGAACTTGTGAAATGGGAAACCGCTGAAGAGAAATCTGTTTGTGCAGGTGACCGTGTGCAGAAGTTACCATTAGGGATGATAACACCCCTCTACCTCAGGATATGTACTTTTCTACTGCTAGAATAATATAAGCTATAATTAATAATCCAGATTCATTGAATTTGATCTGATTTTTGTCTTGACAACATTGCTCCTGTTTTATAGACGCTTTGTATCACACATAATTATTCATCTATTTGTTCATCAGCATTAACTGTATCATACTCTCTAGCTGTGTCTGTACAAGCAAGTCCTTTTGGAAAATCAGGCCCTCTTCTGAAAGAACAAGTGGAGGGTCCACACACAAAATGCGCTCTTTCACATTTCTTTTGAAAGAACAGAGTGCTTATTCAGGAGGCCCTCTTCCTCTCCCAAGTGAGGAAGAGCGCCTTTTTCTGAAAGATTCTTTCAGAAAAAAAGTGTGTGTAGATGCTCTGGGGGCCTTTGTTCAAAAGAGCAGTCCTCATGACACCAGATTTTTTGAACCAGAGCCTATTCTTTTGGAAGAGGGGGACTGCGTAGACACTGTCTTTTGAAAGAACAGAATGCTCTTTTCATCCACATTATTATGTATGGACGCACTCGTTCAAAAGAAGAGCTTCCAGAAGAGATCTTCCAGAAGATCATCTTTCAACAGATCGCTGTGGTGTAGATGCAGCCTCCTTGTTTTACACTGACTGCTTCCACACTGGCACTGGGGCAGTTAACTGGTCCCCACAGAATTCAATGACAAAACTCAGACTGACTTCAATGGAGCCATGATTTCACCTAGCATTTTCCCTCTGCAAGAATTATTACCTAGATTAATAGATTCAAAGGCCAGTAGATCACTCAGTCTAACCTCCTATACAGACCATAGTGTTTTCCCAGTTACACCTGTATTGAGCTCAATAATTTGAGTTTGACAAAAGTACATTCCCCAGAAAGGCATCTGGTCTTGAGATGAACACTTCAGAAGACTGAGTATCCCACCACTTCCCTTCATAGCTTGTTCCCTAGACAACTGAAATCTTTATTTTGTCCTCAGAAGAACCCAAGGACTAGGATAAGTGCTAAGCATTGCTCCTCAGTTACACTGAATTTTCTCCTACGCTACGCTGCTATCATTGGGCCCAGCATGAGACAAAGAACCCAAAGAAGTGACATAAAAGTAATTAATCCATTCAAGAAGAAAAAATGCAGTGGGATTCATTCTTTCAGTACAAATAGTTTCTATTTTATCCTTTATTTTAAACGTAAAGATTTTCCACAATAAAAGTGAGGGAACATTGTATAGAATGTAGAACTGCATGGAGTGATGCCCTCCCCAGTCCCCAAAATTAGGAAGTGTACGTGGGTCCCATTGATGGTAGGATGGTCTAGTGGCTAGGCCCTTAGTGGAGCCTAGAGGCCTGAGGTGTAGGTCTTCAGCCCATATCCTAGAGGTTTGGAGTGTGACCCCAAGAGTCTAGTTTCCCCTCGTAAATTGGAGGGAGGTGGTTCCTATGGGATTCTCCCCCGTGTTGCCTGAGGGAGGGTTCAGAGGCTCCATCCTCCTACAGCCAACCTTATGGCAGCTCTGGCTCAGGCCCTGCGCATGTCAGAGACAGCTCCTGCCTCTTGGCTGGTCAGCCCTGAACTGGGCTGGCTTCTCTCCTTTTATGCTGCCTCCAGGCCTGTCCCTGGCCGCAGGTGAACTGGAGTGGTGCTAATTGGGCAAACAGGCTCTGTTTAGACCCTGCCCTGCCTGGCCTTCCTCTCACTCCCCTACAGGAAGATTTAAAAGCTATACTCCTATGCTTTTGAGGTGTGTGTGTGTAAGCTCTCTCTAATGTAGAGCACTGTTTGACAAACACACTAATCAAATTTCATAGGAATCTTCCTATTTTATTTTTAATGTTTTTTTTCAAAACTTGGAAAAAATGCTGAAATTATTAACTACATTTTTTCAAGCATCACATATTTTTGGATCACTCTACAATGGTCAGGAAATCCTCTCAAAATGACAGAATTGTTCATTTAATCTTTGGGGTCTCTTGAAAATTGAGTTTTCATTGAAAAAGAGTTATCCTACTCATAATCAAATACTTTCAACCATCTTCACTAATCTGTAAATTTAAGGGAACTTTTCTTCCTACCTTCCTTTACACCAGCTATTTCTGTCTCATGAATATGCACCATCTTATTTCCCTACATATACACAACAGACATATGGTAGGATAAGGTTTCAGTAACAATAAGAACTTGGTTTATTTAGACTCCTTGCTGGCTTATGTCTGCCCACAAGAACTATCTGTGCCACTTTCACCTTATCATAGAATCCTAGAGCTGGAAGATACCTCTGGAGGTCATCGAGTCCAGCCCCCTGCCCAAAGTAGGACCAACCCTTACTAAATCATCCCAGCCAAGACTTTGTCAAGCTGAGACTTAAAAACCTCTACAGATGGAGATTCCACCACCTCTGTAAGTAACGCATTCCAGTGATTCGCCACCCTCCTAGTTAAATAGTTTTTCCTAATACCCAGCCTAGATCTTTCCCACTTATCTTCGTTGTTAAAAAGGTTATTTCTACATCGTTTCCTAGCTTCATGTAAAATCCTCTTGGAGAATAAGGCATGGTTAGTTCTTAACACAAGGTAGATAATGAAGATCAGTCCTATTCTCCCGTCACCAGGTGTTTACTTCCTAACCATCTCATTGTAAGACCTTAGTGGAGACAAGACTCTGTAGTTTTTTACCTAGGACTAACTATCTCAAGTTAGCTACCCAGTGTAAAATCACACTTTTTCCCATTCCGTTGCTCTGATTGAGAAGAAGATAGAAAAGTTACAAATATATTTCTTTTTAGAATTTGGCAAGAGTAACTAAGTGTACTTTTTCTTTCATGTGAAATCCAGAGGGTCTCTGACACTATCTTCCCTTTGGCTCATGATGGTGGAATAACTTTACATACAGAATCATACAGTTCATTTACTATTCTATCAGCTGGAAGTGAAGTTCACTATGACTCCTGCAAGTGACTGGACCCAGTCCCACAAAAAGAAATGTAAAAATTCTCATTGACATGTCAGGTCAAACCCTTGAGGCTTTCAATTTTTTCTTTCCCCCTGTATTGTCTGCATGAGCAATCTGAACGTATCTTACATGGGTTTATTTCAGCTGTCTTTGTGGTTTTCCTCTCATTATTTCACCAAGTGTTGGAGACATACCTAAAACGTAAACCCAAACAATTATTGTGTTGGTTAAACTTTATTATCTTAACAGTGTAATACACAAGTGTGGCAGCTCTTACTTCTTGAGTTGACTTTAGATAGTAAGGATCAAATTTAGTGTTGGGGCAATGTTGTTGACTTCAGTGGAGGGGTAACTATTTATACCAGAGCTGAACTTGGCCCTGTTCTGAAAAACAACCAGTAATTTTCATTTGTACTCTGATCATGTCATAATTTACACTAACCCAGGGCTTGGATAATTATTACCCCGTCTTATCATGTAAGGGACAAAAGTGCATTTGAATGAAAGTGTGTGGAGAAATTTATGTATTGTTGCTTTGTTTATACAAAGATGTTTACAAGCCTTCAGCTAGAGGACTTACAAAATGAGAGAATTGTGTATGCGCTCCACTAGCAGGCACAATTCAAACTTCTTGGGATAATTCTCAGAATGAATGTGAATGTCAGTGAGTGCAACTTATTTGAAAAAAGAAGATGGCAGGAAGTATTGTGAAGGTGATGTAAGTAATGGAAAGCAAAAGAGAATCCCTAGTGGACATAAGCTATAGACCAACTGGACTGGAGAAGTGAAATAAAATATTGCTTAAACTAAGGGTGTGTCTTCACTACCTGGAAGATTGACCCTGACTGAGTCAATCTTCTGGGTTTCAATTTCTTGCGCCTAGTAAGGATGTACAGAATTGAACTATCAGGTTCAACAGTTGACTCCTGTACTCCTCAACATCATGAGGAGTAAGGGAGGTTGACAGGAGAGTTTCTCCCATTGACCTCCCTCTGTGAGGATGTCCAGGTAAGACAATTGTAGATAAGTTGATTCCAGCTATGCAATAGCTGTAGCTGGAACTGCGTATCTACAATTGACTTTAAGGTCTAGTGTAGACCTGGCATTATTCAGTGTCACAAGATACTCACAAGGGACTTCAAATATGCAGATATCTGTTGGGAAACAAAAGTATCCAAATATGCATCATCATGTAATTTTATAAGTTATCTACAGGACTTCTTTATGAGCTAGGAGAATCCAAGCTGTGAAGTTCCAGTTAATTGAATTCAACATAGGCTTGAACTGGTAAATAGAAGGAAGCAATAAAATAAGCATTACATGGTCAGCAAGTAAACAGTGGGAGAGTGAAGAAATCTAGGACCTGTCTGAAGGCCCACTGACAACTCCTTTTGACATTAGTGGGGTGTGGACCAAGCCTTTATGAAAATAGTGTAATGGAAGGAAACTTAGGAGACATGGGTTTTCAGCAGTGGTCCCTATAAGCTGTGCACTTAGGCAGCCACCCAGGGGAGATTTAAATGCTGCCCAATTACTTTGCAGAGTGCCCACAATCACTAGCATGTGTTTCTACAGGTGGTACACACCTGCTTCTGTCTTGGTGCACTTAACAAAATGTATTCTGTACATGGATGGCAAAAATTAGAGGGAACATTGGTGTAGACAAATGGTGAAGTATCCTGAAAGCCATCTGAGGCTTATAATAGGATTTGCTATTAATTAAAGAAACATGTTTAGCAGTGACACACTGAGTCTATTTCCTAGGTCTGAAGAAGAGCTCTCTGTAAGCTGGAAAGCTGTGTCTCTCACCAGAAGTTGGTCCAATAAAAGAAATGACCTCACCCCCTTGTTGCTGCTGGGAAAGCATCCAATAAGCACTGAATGAGCTGCTTCCAATAATACTTAGAGCTAACATTCTCTTTGTAACCCTTTACACCAGTTAGTAGTACAACTGGTACTTTTTGGTGTCTCCAGGTACAATGTTTTATCTTTTCCTGGTGAATGGATTTGTAAAAGCCTTAAAAATAACTTTCAGAAACACAACAATCATTCGATTGTGACTTCTGCTTACTTCCAATACATCTAAAGAAAGGGTTCTGAAATGTCATGTCCCATAGATTAGTGGCAGGCACCTTTATGTTTAGAATGCAATTTTCATCTTCAGGTAGCAAGGTCACATATTTCACCTAAATGCAGGTGCCATACTGCTAGATTACTCAGGGCCAAATTGCACCTTTAAGGTCATTGTAATGGCTTGGCAAATACATTTCTCTTATACCACCTCCCTCTTCATAATGAACTGAAGATACTGAGATTAAATTCCCCTGGTCTGCAGAAAAAAACGGCAGCAAGCTGGCTGAATGTTCATTTCATCCTCTCTGTGTCTCTCATGCAAAACAAGATTTGGAACACTTATGGCTGGTTATGCTCATGACTTCACTCAGACAGCTGCTTCCATTCTGTGTTCCCATTTTACTGGGTCCTGTTGATAGAATTTCTCTTTTAGAAATGCTGCAATATAAAGCCTGGATGCTCTGCCTTAAATTTTCCATATAACGTTCAATTATGTTAGGTTTTGTTTGGGCGTAGAGAAAGAGGTTAGAATCCTGAAGCCTTCGAATTCCACTTCTTCTAGAAGACCGGCATTCAGTGAAATCAGCGGGGCCTAAACTGGATCTTTCCAATGATCTCCAGATCTGACTCTGAGTTTGGAGCTTTCTCAATGTCCATGAATGGAGAGCCCTGTGCAGGTACAAAATTTGTATCTGCATCCTTATCTGGAAAAATGAGCCACAGATAGCCGCATCCCTGTGCAGCTGTGGATACCCGCAGATACAAAGTGGATACCCACAGATTTGCAGGGCTCTATCTGGCAATCTTATGTTATGCACTTTGCTTTTCTGTGGGGAACTTGGAACTTCGTGCTAATGTTCTGCTATTCTTCTTTCCTAAAGCAAATCAGAAAGAAAATTGTTGGGTGGAGCGGGAGCTTTTCGTAACTCTGCTGCTTCTACAGCAACTTAAGCTTGCTTGTCTTACTGATCTCCTGAACTGTTTGTTTACAAGCAACGCTGGGCTGTTTCTTACTAATTTAGTTATTACCCTTCCTGGACTTAGTTACAGGGGCCCACATGCAGCCAGTCTTAGGACAGGCACTTTAGCAGACAGAGTTGGGCAGGCTACTGAGCAGTTAACAATACCTCTGGCTCAGGTCTGCACCAAAGAGGTTGCAGAAGATCATCTACAGGTATGTACCCCTCAATGGGTGCATTTTAGTGCTGTTGGCACTAGTATAAACAAGCGAATACCTTATCTCGTGAGCACCTTGCAGGTGGCTTACTTTGATCTAGGAGGAGGAAGAAAAGATGTGGTTCTGGAATATGCACAGACTGTAGAAACAGTAAAGATGATAAATCAGAAGGGTTCTCCCAGAGTATTGATCATACTGAGTGACAAGCTTTTAGCTGAGCATGCACACTTGGTGAGCTCTCTCAGGTTACCTTTGATGCCTTACTTCAGCTTGGCTCGAGCTTAGGTTGTAGATATCATATACAAGTGAAAAGCACAACTGAAATCCAAATCTAATAACTTCAGAACTTTGGGGAAAAAGCTGATCCATGTCATGTGCCTGGCACCTACCTGCATAACAGCCCAAGCCAAAACCCTGGATGTGGAGCTGTATCTGATGCAGTAACGCTCATGCCCTGCCCTGTAATACGTCAGTTACTGTACTTATGCTGCAGCATAATTGAAAATCCATCTCACTGTCTATCTAACAGGCTATGTCTACACTATAGCAAACTGTCAACAGAAGTCACTGTCGGAAGAGCTCTACCAGCAAAACTTCTGTCGACAGATCGCGTCTACACATATAAGTGGACCGAAAGAACAATCCACTCTGTTGCCAGAGAGCAGCTAGGTTGCCCGGCCCTCCCTTGACAGAATGACTGACCAGAAGTTCTGCAAACAGGGCTGCCCAGTGAACTGAAAGCCCTGTCTGTGGACAAAAGGGCCCCAGAGCATCTACACTGCACTTTTGTCAACAGCAGCTTGATTCCTCAATGCAGAGAGGGATTACACTGTCAGGGAAAGATGCTCCCTGAGTTTTATCAACAAAGCTCTAGTGCAGACATGGCCACATTGTTTCAGCTCGATGGGTAACATGACATTATTCAGAAATCCAGTTAATACTACAACATGGGCTGGAGTTTAATTTTTAAATTTGAAATGTATCACCAGCTATTTGTCAGCCTATGGGAATGTAATAATGCTGCAGCAGATAATCTCTGCATGGGCTTGTGTGTAAAAATGCACCCCCATTTCCCATGTATATAGATACTGCACCTAACACCCATGTATGTGGATATTTACCAGTAAGTATTGGTACCAAATCACAATAGGTGAAATTCACTCCAACTGAGTGTCTATACAAGGCCCATTGCAGTGCTTATGCCCAACTAAATCCACTGGATGAGATCCACAGTCTGCTTCCCTAGACTGCAGGTCTAGCCCTTAAACCAGGCAGAGTCAGGAGTCTAGCCAAAAAGTTTCCCGTGGTCCTATAAAGATTGTTTACAGCCACCAGTCCTGGCTCTCGGTGTTCTGTGCTGTTATTGAGCTCTAATTTACCCCTAAATGTCTTCTTAGAGCCCAGGAAGCAGTGGAAGTGTTGATAATGCCATTAGACAATATTGACCTACGGTAGTTCAACAAATTCTCTCACCTGGTACCGGTCAGGTCCTGAGGGTGCTGGGCTACAGAGGTTCAACCTGTAGTACTGTGTCACCTACTGCCTACCTTGTCGTGAAGTATCCTGAGCTGTTGTCTGCTGCCTTAATCCTACACCCTCCATCCTAGGTTTGTCTCTTGGTGAAATTTCCAAGCATTTCATAATACAAATGAAAATGTGTGTTTTGTGGGACAGTGAAGAGAAGCTTTAGACTGAAAACAAGGAAGCCCACAGATTAAATGTGTGAAGACATTGACGAGGAGGGTTAAATGCCATGATTTGTCCCATTCAGATGTTTTCCCACCAAGTTTGCAAAGCCCTGGTTGGCGATTTTGCAGCTCATGCACAGACGGGAAGTGGGGGGTTAAAGGAAGAACTCTGGGAAAAGAATGCATCCTTTGTGCAGCACTGTTGTGCCTCTAACAGATTGCTAATGAGTTACTTAATAACATATCAGATACCAGCAACCAGACTGGAAAAAAAAAAACTTGAATTACTCAGAATTTCAGTTTTAAGATGTGAACAGGCATTGAGCCTGACTTCTACCACACATTGCTGCTACAAGAGATGTTTCTCCTCCCACAAGAGTTACTGCTGCTGTGTTCTGTCTTTTCATAGCCTGAATTGTGTTGCTCTTTGTCATTGTTTTGGCTCTGTTTGCCATGCCAGGGGCTGACATTCATGGCCCATGAAATCATTATCTTAGCAAAGAGCACTGCTGTTTCATCCCATCTATATATAGCGGAGCACTTTCATGAAACTTCCCCTTTGGATTTTTGAGTTACTCTTGCCACCAAATGGCATGAATGAAGCTAAGGCGGGTGACATACATTCAGAGTCTCCAGAGCTTGATGCCAAGAAGCTGTTGAATAAAAGTTAAACCCTCCTAATGGATCTTGACATTTCATTGTCATTCCTTATCTTCAAAATGGAGTCCACGGGTGTATGCAAGACCCACAAAACCACCTTGGTAATGGATCTTCAAAGAACTCCCTCCTACTAGTTGCCCAGTCAGAATTGTAATCTTCACGATGGGGGGGTGTTTGTTTTGTTTTGTTTATTTTTTTATTGAGTCCATGGGCAGAATTTCAATTTAGACTTCATCTAAGACACAGCATCTCTAGCAATGCTCTAACCAAAGCCAGTAATGAGTTCAGTACAGTGGTTCTAAAACTGTGGGTTGGGACCATGAAGTGGGTCATGACCCAATTTAATGCAATGGCCAAGGCGAGCATTAGACTTCCTGGGACCTGGGGCTGAACTAAAGCTGAGATCCACCTCCGCTGAGGGTGGTGGGACTTGGGGAGTCATCCCCCTCTCCCCTTACCAAGGGTGTTGGGCTTGGTCCCCTTCCCCTCTCATCTAGGGTGGCAGGTCTTGGACTGCAGTCCCTGGTGCCCCCACCCATGGCAGTGGGCCTTGGTTCTGTCCCCTGCCCCAGAGCCATATAGTGACTGTTGTCAGAAAGATGTTGTGATGCAATGAAGTTTGAGAACTCCTGGTTGAGTATATCGATTCACTGTGGTAAAAGGGAGAGTAATGCCAACTAAGAACCTCACTCAGGAAAGCCACCTTAAGTCCAGCCTCCCCATGCCACAATGCACTTAAGCACATGCTTATGTGTTTTGCTGATCTGGTACCTAAGTCATCAATGTCATTTCCTGCAGCACCTACAGAAGGTATATAATATGATTTCTGAAGTAGCCTAAATTCTGCAGTTGCCTCTATTTTCCCCCTTCTTGTCATATTATTAACAGTACATTTCACACATTTAAAAAAAAAGATTAACATCTGCTGAAAGGCCCTGGTGAAATCGTGCTTACTGGAAGGTTGGGTTCTTTTCATTTGTTTGTAATTTGAAAATTCCCCTTTAATACAGAGTCTTCATAAAATTTTCGTGTAATACAAAGTCTACCGAAACTGATCAGAAAACACACATAGGCCGTGTCTACACTAGCCCCAAACTTCGAAATGGCCACGCAAATGGCCATTTCGAAGTTTATTAATGAAGCACTGAAATGCATATTCAGCGCTTCATTAGCATGCGGGCGTCCGCGGCACTTCAAAATTGACGCTCCTCCACGCCGTGTGGCTCGTCCCGACGGGGCTCCTTTTCGAAAGTACCCCACCTACTTCGAAGTCCCCTTATTCCCATTCAGCTCATGGGAATAAGGGGACTTCGAAGTAGGCGGGGTCCTTTCGAAAAGGAGCCCCGTCGGGACGAGCTGCGCGGCGGCAAGGCGCGTCAATTTCGAAGTGCCGCGGCCACCCGCATGCTAATGAAGCGCTGAATATGCATTTCAGTGCTTCATTAGTAAACTTCGAAATGGCCATTTGCGTGGCCATTTCGAAGTTTGGAGCTAGTGTAGACGTAGCCACACAAATACATACTCTTTTAGATGGACCCACATGACTCATAATAACGTTAATGGGAGTATTTATGAACAAATGGAGACTGAATGTTCAAAGTGTTTGATTTATTTTCAGTCCTGAAGTCTAGCTCTCTAATAATCTACTGTTCATTCGCTGTCAACCTTCAAAGAGATCCCCATCTGTCCTCTTATTATTTGATCCAGTTTGAATTAATATGCAAGGTACAAGCCAGAAATATGCTCTCAAAATCCTAGTTGGGAAGTAAGAAAATCATGGCTTGCATGAGAGAAGGATGAAGTGTGATTTTTGTGGTTAAAGCATTTAACTATACAGTGGACCCCCATAAGCAAAGGTTGCGTTCCTGCACAACCCCACATAAGTCAAATTTCACTTTATCAGGGGAGCCAGAAAACAGACCAGTGCAGCAGCACCGGACAGTTTCCTGTCTCCTGTGAGCAGCACACAGCTGGGAGCCAGACTCCAGCTCCCCACCACTCAGTCGTATTAACCCAGGATTCACACAACTTGAGTGCACGTATCTCGGGATTCTATTGTACCTCGATCTGGGTTCAGCATCCAGCTTAACACAGATTTCTTGTGCGAACCTGAGCAAGCCACTTTTGCTTCTGTTCCTTTGTCCACCTCGTATAGACTTAGGACAGAGCCTGTCTGAGGGACAGATCTTGTGGTTTACTGTGCCTAGCAAAATGGCAACCCAAGCTGGGACTCCAGGCTCTCTCCTAATAAATGTAGAAATAATCAGGAGTTACAGTGTGACCTACCACCTGCCGCTTCTGATTTTTTTCTCTAACTAGATAGTGTTGGTTCAAGACTTTGGATGTGAAGGCTCAGATAAAGTCTGGAATGGCATTGGGAATGAATGGTGTTAGCAAATCTCTCCTCTGGAACCAATGCCCAAATATGGGAGTATAGAAGGCAAAATGTCAATGGAAATATCATCTTTCAGAAGAGGTATAAAACTGAAAGCATGTGAGTTTGTGATCACATGCGGCTTTTTGGAAGGGAAACACTTAAGTGCAGTGATATGACCAAATTCAAATTTGGTTAACTACCTGCCACTTCTCTGATGTCCCCCATCTAGTTATATCAGATGAAAGGGGAGTACTGAGTTCAGTCCCTGAGGGGAACTTCCAAAGTTCTGGGGCAGGCTAGATTTAGGAAGAAAAAAGAAAACATATGTCAAGGATTGTGGTAGGTCCTGCTGTGAGTGCCTGGGATTGGACTCAATGACCTCTCAAGGTCCCTTATAGCTCTATGAGAGATGATATGTATATCTCAATGTATTAACAATCTTAACTGTCTTAAACTGTCTTAAACTATTGTGTAGTCTTCCTATGCACTTTTGAGTATGGGCCACTCTTCAGAACATGGCTGCACAGCCATAGTGACACAAGTAATTCCCCACATAGAGGCAAGGGTGGCGCCATTTTGGGAGGGCAGGGAGGGCAGCAGCCCAGCATACTGGGACACTGCTTGCTTTTTTTCTTGTTCCCCTAACTATCCAGGATGGAGAGGAAAGTATGTGGCTTGTGAATATGTCCCTCACTCCTGGCCAGTGAGGGGAGGGGGCAGAGTAGTAATTCTTATTTTCTCCCCACTCTCTGATAGACAAAGGAAGGGAAAGAAGAGCAAGCAATGTCCTGGTATGCTAGGATACCACCCTCCCAAATGGCACCCTTGCGTATAGGCACCCATCTTGGAGATAGCTAAGCAATTTCCATTGACTGAAAGACAATTCCTCAGCAAAGCCAAGTTACGCACACATGTCAGGGTTTGGGTTGCAGCTTGTGAAGCTCTTCTGAATTACAGAGGTGTTTAAATGTAAAGTCAATGTCATTCTTGTATGCTTTCCATTAGCTTATAAAACATTGTGTGATACAGTAAGAAGAAAACAAGGGATGTTAAACAAGAAATGATAACCTTTTGTATCCCAAGTCACCTTATTTACACTAGACCTTTTAATGAGGGCCTAAAAAACATTTTTAAAAAAAAATATAAAATAAATTGCTACTTTTTTAAAAGGAAAATCATGCCAAAATATTTCTACCCACATCAAACCAACTGACCTCTGGGCAGTGCACCCTGTGGTGACATACTTGAAAGCCCAGGAAGCCATATTATCACCACTGATTTGCATCAGAAATTAAAAAGTGTCCCGCAACAGAATTGGCATGCTTTCCTTTGTGTACAGTCCATTAGGGAGGTTTGGGAGACATTCAATAAACTGAGCAGCAGCACTTAGAGGTTGTTTAATATTTTTCCAGACAGGACAATGTTCCTTTTGGAACATTCTGCAACCTTATTTTAAAGTGATTTCAGAAGGAACAAACAAAAACACAGATGAGAAAGAGATGATTCGATCCCATTCATTCCACATGCTTTAACTGTTAAGAACAAAAGTATGACCATACCAAGTCAGAAAAAAGGTAGATCTAGTCCAGTATCCTGTCTTCCAATGCCAGATGCCCCAAAGGAAGTGAAAAGAACAGGTAATCATCAAAGTGATCCCTTTCCCATCAGACATTTCCAGACAGAGGCTAGGGATGCCTTTCCTACCCTTCCTGGCTAATAGCCATTGATGGACCTAACCTCCATGAATTTATCTAGTTCTTTTCTGAACACTGTTAAAGTCCTGATTTTTACAACATCCTCTGGGAAGGAGTACCACAGGCCTGCTGCGCCCTGCTTGAAGAGAAACTTCCTTTCATTAGTTTTAAACCTACTACCTTTTAATTTCCTTTAGTGACCTCTAGTTCTTATGTTATGGGAACAAGGAAATAACTTTTCCTTATTCTTTTTCCTCCATACCTGTCATGATTTTATAGACCTATCCCATATCCACTCTTAATTTCCTCTTTTCTAAACTGAAGAGTCCCTGCCTTATTAATCTCCCTTCATATGGCACCCATTCCAAACCCCTTATCATTTTTGTTGCCCTTTTCTGAACTTCTTCCATTGCCCATATATCTTTTTTGACATGAGATGATCACATCTGGATGCAGGCTCCAAGATGTGGGTGTGCCATGGATTTATTTAGAGGCAATAAGATATTCTCTCTCCATCCCTTTTTTAATGATTCCTAGCATTCTGTTTGCTTTTTTGACTGATGCAGCACATTGAGTGGATGTTTTCAGAGATTATCCACAATAACTACAAAATCTTCCTCTTCAGTGGTTATGGCTAAATTAGTCCCCATCATTTGGTATATATTGTTGGGATTATTTTTTCCAAAGTGCATTATTTTGCATTTATCAATGCAAACTGTCTCCCACTGCCTCGCACACACAGCTGTTCAGATAGATCTGTTGGGAAAGCATTAGACTGAATTTCTAAAGGTCCAGTTCCAGGCTTTGGCAGGAGCATTTCTCCCCAAATCTGAACACTTATTATTCAACATATTTATAAATTCAGCAGTCAACTGTTTTGTAACTAGGTTAACTGACAACTGGGCTGGGACTGGATTCCTTGTTCTGTTGTGTTTGTAGTGTATATGAGCCCTTACGTGGAAAGTAACAACATGACTGGTATAGCCATTGACTTGTGCAAAATTGAACTGTCTCAAACCCTGTACTCCTCACTACCATGAGGAGTAAGGGAGGTCAATCAGAGAAACTCTTTGGTTGACCTCCTTCTGTAAGAATGGCCAGGTAAGCTGACTGCAGATAAGTCAATTCCAGCTATGCAATTGCTGTAGCTAGAATTGCATACCTGCAACTGACTTACTTGCCTAGTATTGACCAAGCCTAACTGTCATGAATTGGGATGTAGGTAGTCATGCCTAGTAAAGGGAGAAGGAGCCAGGATTCAGGGCCAAAGTGAGAAAGCCAGCTACCAGAGTCAAGTGCTTGGAGGTGGAGCCAAAACCAAAGCCAGCAGGGAAGTGGGGCTGGAGTGGACTAGGCAGGCCATGAGTGAGGCTGGGAAGAAGACACAAGTAGGGCAGGAGGAGGGCCTGAAATAGGGCAGGCAAGGAGGGATCACAGCTAAGGGCATGCACATAGAGTTGCCAGAGAGAAGTTGTGGCTGTTGGGTTCAAGAGCAAGGTTACTAATTCTCCCATCCTGGAGCAGAATGGTCAAGCAGGAAGCCCTGCTGTGCTCAGCTGTGTTTATGTGCTGCTTCGGGACTGGCAGGCACAGCTGCATGTCCTGATTCCCAGCAGTCGGTAATTGATAGGCATGGAGATGAAGAGTAATGCTCTCCCCAAAAGAGCAGTAAGGAAATGATCTACATCATGGGATTAGCATTGTGAAATTGTAAAATATACAGGAAGGGGCTAGTGCCAAGCAGCACATGAAAAGACCAGACCACAGTCTCTGGGATTGTTAAAAGCACCTGCAATGGGTGCACTCTCTGGCTGAGTGTGTGTGCTTTTACTCTTTCTATTTGCAGTGGCTCTTTGGTGACTCTGCTCTCTGGCCGGGTCACACACAGTGTGTTAAAACAAAGCCTCTCTCAGTGCCATCTACTGTCTTTCACTGTGTCACTGTGATGCTCTTTCCTGAAAGCAACATTTTTGCCCTCTCAGGCCAGCTTTTCACTGGGTCACTATAATTCAGTTCTCCCTATCCCCCAGGGTGCCTCACTGTCCAGGCCATTTCTCCCAATGATTAAAGGAGGGTCGGGTGGGGAATCTGGGCCCATCCTCTACTTCGTATCTCAGCCCAGGGAACCTGTAGATAGCAGCTGTCTGCAATGTCCCTTTAAATAATTGCATTGCTGCTATAATTCCCTGGGCCACTTCTCTATGAGTCCCGCACATAGAATCCTAGGGTTGGAAGAGACCTCAAAAGGTTATCAAATCCAACCCCTGCTCAAAGCAGGACCAAGCCAAACTAAAGCATCCCAGTCAAGGCTTTGTCAAGCCAGGACTTAAAAACCTCTTGGGACGGAAATTCTACCACCTCTCTGGGTAACATATTTCAGTGCTTTACCACCCTCCTGGTGAAATAGTTTTTCCTAATATCCTGCCTAGACTTCCCCCACTACAACGAGACCATTGCTCCTCATTCTGTCACCTGTAACACTGAAAACAGCCTCTCTCCACCCTCTTTGTAATCCCCCTTCAGGTAATTGAAGGCTGCTATAAAATCCCCCCTCACTCTTCTCTTCTGCAGACAAAATAGGCCTAAACCCTCAACCTCTCCTCATAATTCATGTGCTGCAGCCCACTAATTATTTTGGTTGCTCTCTGCTAGACTTTCTCCAATGCATCCACATCTTTTTTGTAATGGGGATGGGGAGCCTAAAATTAAACACAATATTCCAGATGTGGCCTCACCAGTGTTGAATAAATGTCTACTCTCCCCCAGCTTTAGCGAGTAACTTAACTTGTTCTATCCCTGCAGCTCTTCTTATAATAACCTTCTGAATCATGATTAGCTGCTTCCCATCCAGCCACTAGAGGCAGCTCAGAGGACCTCTCTACCGCCCTTTTCTGGAGTGGGGTGTAGCAGGACCACAAAGTGTCCAGCTGGGGGCCTCAAAGCCTAGTCCACCTTGTCACAGTGCCTAAGTGACTTTCCAGCATGTCTCTTTGGCTTTTAATGGTACTTAGGTTTGTAAATCATTTATGCTATGGCTACATTACAGAGGCTATAGCAGTAAAACCATGGCACTGCTGCTGTAGACCATAGTATACACACTTATCTCATTGAAAGAAGGCGTTTTCCATCTCTGTAGTTAACCCATCCCTCCCAGAGGCAATAAATAGATTGACAGAAGAATTTTTCTATTGACCTCAAGGTGTCTATACCAGAGCTTAGGTCTGATTAAATCTGTCTCCTGGAAGAGGGTGCAGAGGGGAAGGGGTGAATGTCGTACATTGCTGGGTCACCCAAGGACATTGACCTGAATTTTAGGTGTCGATCAGGCCTTGGACATGTTTGAAAATTCTATCCCATATTGCTAAGAGATGGGTTATACTGTGTGTTTTTCAGCTTTCATGCCTTACCCCCGCCCCTTCCAAGGGCTTACAGTTTGATTATTGTTTAACCAACACAACGGACATTTTTAAGAGCCTGTGCTAAAAACAAGTCTTGAACTTGAGTGAAGTGGCTGGTTTACAGATAGCTGAATCTCACTGGGAGGAGCATGCAGAATTGTGCTGCAGATTTTATTCAATCTGAAATCACTTTCTCATGCTTCCGACTATAAATCCATCAGTTGTTGCTTTACTGAGCTAGACATGTGGGATTTTTTTTAATATGCAGGGACAAGCACAATTAAAAATAAGTGTGTGTCCTCTAGTCTTCTCCAGGAAAACACTAACAATGTTTGCCAACTGATTACAGCAATAGCCATTCTAGGTAGTGGAACCAGTCCCCTACTAGATTTTACTTGGCAAGATTTCAGGAAGAATAAGAAAAGCTCTGTATTTTGCACCCACTGGACTCTCAGAAATGCCACTATTGTCTGCACTGTTTTTATTCTTGCTTCTCCTTCACAATAGCCCATCTCACTGTATACTTGCCGTCTTTGTCCAGCTTGACATTTGGTCCCACACCCTGGTGCCTGGCTTGAAGAGGACCAAGTAGGAGTTGGCCAATTGTGTGTTTTTAAACTGTTCCACTTGATAAAAGTGCCGTAAGCCATTTCTGAATGTCAGATGATTTCACCTTCTGTGTTATGCCACAACCAACCCACTTCTATGGGCTGTCTGCATACAGTAAGGTGCATTTACAAGACGTCCTCCTTCATACTATAAATATGAAACCTGCAATTAAATGGGAAAAATTAAGTTGGCAAGCAGTAAATACTAAAAAGGCACCTACTTCAATGGTGTTCTGTTTCAGGTTCATCTGAAAGGACAGAAAGGGTGAGAAAGGCAGGTCACAGCTATTTCCAGAAGTAGGGGGAAGTGATTTCTAGCCCCTTGACGCCAGGAATAAGAATTTCCAGACACTAAGAAGCACTAATGCAAAATGTATAGGGTGCCAAAGAGTTTACAACTATCATTAATTCCACCACAAAACATACATTTCAGGTAATATTAAGGGCTTGAATTAAAACCACAATAGCAAGAAAAATCAGTGAAGGCTGAAAATCTATGTTGACACTCCAACCTTCAATCATGCTGGTGGGCAATGAAAAAATGCACCATGGGAGAAACTAACATCAAAGTGGTTTAACTCTGAAGGAGCTGATCTTTCTGTGTTTAAATCTTACACTTCAAATGCCTTAAAATTTAGGGGTTCTTGTGATTAACTTTAATTTATCTGTATATAAATCCCAACTCCCCCCAAACCAAAGCAGTACAGTAACTGTTACTTACATTTCATTTTATAGTCTTCCTAATTACACTCATTTCCCCCAATAGCCACCATGCACAGTCAGTTAAACACACAGTTGAAACACCTTAAATTGCATACTTTGCCCATATGGAGTAAATGAATAATGAGGGGGTTGTTTAAATGCAAATTCTTGACATGAAGGAGCAATTCAGAAAAGGAAAAAGTGTTAGTTCCTGACTTATTGACCATGTCAACTGTAACAGCTCCTTCAGCATTAATGTGAGTGCCACCAGAGACAATGGAGAGCAGAGGTGGGGCTTGTTTTGGTTGTTTCTTAATTACTCAGCTTCAAGTTCTGGAGTTCCTGACTGAATGGGTTGTAATCAGGGGAGCTGACAGATTTGCTGGGCTTCAGGACTAGGTGTGGGGAGGTGCTGTCCCTGACCTGCTCCTTCTGTGCTCCTGGAAAGGGTGGGGCCTCAAGCAAAGCCAGCCCACGTCATTGCCTGGAGTGCGCCACACCATGGCTCCACCACCCTCTGGCTGCCCACAGCGCTGCCCACAGCATACTACACAGTGCTGCAACAGCAATTTAAAGGGTCCGGGGCTCTGACCACTGCAGTTCCTGTTGTAGCAGTGGTGGCAGCTGGGATCCCCAAGGCAATAGCCCTCTTTGCCTCCCCCAACCCCTAATTGTAATGGCTCAGCAGGTGTAAGTTTTCTGAAGTTACAAACTCCCTATAAAATCCAAAAACCTTTTACTGTATATATTTGGATGCTTATAACTCGTGTTCCCAACCTTTTTCAAGTGTTCTCAGTAAAATGAAAATAAATCCCTTTAAGCAACTTCCTATCAGGAAAATGCTGAGATAAAATTGGGAGTTGACCGCCTATTCATGGAACCTAACACAGCTCTGTTTGCATCAGTGCTTTCCCCAGTCAAGGATCTGTCCCATGTGTTCCATCGTACCAAATTCAGCTTGGTGGAGCCAACTTTCAGATCAAGTTTTCATTTTTGCACCCCCACTTTTGCACACATAACCAGTCATTTTGGCAACCAGCTATACACCTTACATATGCAAAACAACAATAGCACCTAGCTCTTATGAAGATACTCTTGTTTGCCCATCTACACAGGAGCACACGGAGCTGTACAATCGCAGTTTGAGGCCGAGTGAAAATACGGCCAAGTTAAATCAGTTAAATATATTATTTCAGATCTCCTTCTTTCCTGTTTAAACATAGGGAGCCAAATTATTCTCCATGTGTTTTCTCTTCTATGCTCCACCATGGATTCAGCAAGGGATTTCAGAACATGTGAAATTCCACTGATGTAAAGTCAAGTATGGGAAGCATGTTCAAATAATTTCCTGACCTGGAACATAAATATATGCATATACATCCTCTCCCTGATCTCCAAACACATTATATACGTGCTATTTAGATAGTACTGTTTTTTTTACCCAGTGTATGTGCACGGAGATCTATATTATTCTGTAAACACAGTGGTTTTGTTTTCTTGTTTCTAAAGAGATGGAGCCAAACGCATGAGCCAGTGAAAGCACAGGCTTTTATAGTTTGATAGTGCAATGTATCAGAGAGGTAGCCAAGTTAGTCTGTATATTCAAAACCATAAAAAGTCCTGTGGCACCTTATAGACTAACAGATATTTTGGAGCATAAGCTTTTGTAAGCAAAGACCCACTTCAACAGAAGCATGAGTGGAGGGCGGGGGGTGGGGGGGCACGGTTTCAAAGGAGGATTTAAAGAGAGAGTTTCGGTCAAGGGGAGGACCAGAGGTGACAAGGTCTATTCAGTCAGGGCGGGTGTGGCCCACTATCGGCAATTAATGAGGAGTTGTGAACATTAACAGAGGAGAAACTGCTTTTGTAATGGGCCAACCATTCCCAGTCTCTGTTCAATCCTTCATTGATGGAGTTAAATTTGCGAATGAATTGCATCTCTGCAGTTTCTCTTTGCAGTTTATTTTTGAATTTTGTTGTTGTTGTAGGACCGGTACTTTTAAATCTGTTACTGAGTGTCCAGAGAGATTGAAGTGAACCTGTAGGAGAACACTTCAATCTCCCTGGACACCTAAGCTACGTCTACACGTGAAGCCTACATCGAAGTAGCCTATTTCGATGTGGAGACATCGAAATAGGCTATTTCGATGAATAACATCTACACGTCCTCCAGGGCTGGCAACGTCGATGTTCAACATTGACGTTGCGCAGCACCACATCGAAATAGGCGCTGCGAGGGAACGTCTACACACCAAAGTAGCACACATCGAAATAAGGGTGCCAGGCACAGCTGCAGACAGGGTCACAGGGCGGACTCAACTGCAAGCCGCTCCTTTAAAAGGCCCCTCCCAGACACACTTGCACTAAACAGCACAAGATCCACAGAGCCGACAACTGGTTGCAGACCCTGTGCATGCAGCATGGACCCCCAGCTGCAGCAGCAGCAGCAGCCAGAAGCCCTGGGCTAAGGGCTGCTGCACAGGGTGACCATAGATCCCCGCAGGGGCTGGAGAGAGAGCGTCTCTCAACCCCTCAGCTGATGGCCGCCATGGAGGACCCCGCAATTTCGATGTTGCGGGACGCGCAACGACTACACGTTCCCTACTTCGACGTTGAACGTCGAAGTAGGGCGCTATTCCCATCCCCTCATGGAGTTAGCGGCTTTGACGTCTCGCCGCCTAATGTCAATGTTAACATCGAAATAGCGCCCAACACGTGTAGCCGTGACGGGCGCTATTTCGAAGTTAGTGCCGCTACTTCAAAGTAGCGTGCACGTGTAGACACGGCTCTAGTAACAGATTTAAAAGTACAAGTCCTACAACAGCAACAACAAAAACAACAACAAAATTATTTCAGAGCTGCAATTAATTTGCAAATTTGACTCTATCACCCAAGGATTGAACAGAGACTGAATGTGGTTGGCCCATTACAAAAGCAGTTTCTCTGCTCTTGTTGTTCACACGTCCACATTAACTACTGATAATGGGCCACATCAGCCCTGACTGAACTGACTTCATTTCCCCTCTCTTAATATTCACAACTCCATATTAACTGCTGATCATGGGCCACATCCACCCTGACTGAATACACTTTGTCAGCTCTGGCCCTCCCCTTGACTGAGACACCCTCTTTAAATCCTCCTTTGAAACCCGCCCTCACCCCCACCCCCACTCATGCACCTAATGAAGCGGGTCTTTGCCCATGAAAGCTATTGGTCCAAAATATCTGTTAGTCTATAAAGTGCCACAGGACTCCTTGTTATTAGTCCAATATAATGTAGTGTGTATCTAAAAGCTTTTACTACTAGATTTATGCTTTGCCAACAATGCATTTGACCCGGTAAAAATGACAACTAAAAGGTTACATATCAACATTCACTTTCCTTTGCCATTAGACAGATTGTGTGTCTTTGAACCGTTAAATTTTTGTTTTCAGTTACAGCATTAGAAACTGCATTTACCAACTCAGAATTGTTATTCTGATTGTATTTTCAATACCTCTGGGAAAAGTTGTTCACAAGAAAGTTTAAAATTAAAATGAAATTCTACATTTCCTTGCAATTTTTATAGAGATTTGGGGGGTGGGGGGAAGAAATTCTAACATATTTTCTCCATAACCATCTTCAGAGTCTTTTACAATCCTTTACTAGAGCTTTGCAGCAATAACTTCCCTCTGATTCTGAGTTCTTTTACCAAGACAGCTAGGATTGAAATCAAAATTAGAGGAAAAGTTTCGGGGTAGAGTATTTTTCCTTGTTACAGTGAGACTATATCTACACTAGAAGTATCTGTCAACAAAAGCATCTGTCAGAAGAGATGTCCCGACAAAACTTCTGCTGACAGATCACATCTACACATAAGAGTAGATCAATCTTTCGCTCTGTTGACTAAAGGGCCTTTGGAGCATCTACACAGCTTGTTTGTCAACAGTTTCCGTCAACAAAATGCATTTTGGTTTTTTTGTGGATGCTCCGCACTTTTTGTCAACAAAAACCCTAGTTTTGTCTACAAAACTCTCCAGTGTAGACATAGCCTAAGAGTGAGAGTAATAGTTACAAATCACACAAAACAAAATTCTTCCAGATTTAATTAAATAATTGATTACTTTAATGGCCAGAAGAGAACAATTGGTTCCTTATTCTGTTGTACATGCCAAAAAGAATTTTAGCACTGAATGCCTGGGCTACATCCTCAGCTGGTGCAAACTTGCAAGCATGGTCCCACCTCTAGCGTTGAAAAGAATGGTCAATTTCTTTCTGGTTGTTTTATTGACCACGCAAGAAAATAAACAAAAGTAAAGTTATTTTAAAGATCACTGTTACTTGAGAGAAAAAATATTAAATCTTCCCTGTCTAAAGCCACAGTGCTGCTTAGGGAAGTAATAGGTTTCCACCACGCAATATAAGCATTTCAGTGAGCAACTCCTCCAGTCTGACTGTACGACTTTTTTGGTGGTTGAGCCAAAGGTTTATGCTGAGTTTCTAGGGGGAGGAAAGAAAACTTTAAAGAAAGCAAAGTTGCCATGTGCACCTCATGGATTGCAGAATCTATACAGAGCAGGCAAGGCTAGGAGGCTTATTGCAATGGTTTGTGCTTCCTGTACTTCTATAAGCCCTACTTTTGCGATTAACTCCACCTGGGCAGAGACCCATCCAAGTCACTGGTGGCTTCTTGTGGATGAAGAATACTCCTATGCACTGCAGCTGGAGGATTGCAGCTCCGCAAAACACAATGGAAACTATTTTGCTATCCTTGGCTACGTCTACACGTGCACCCAACTTCGAAATAGCTTATTTCGATGTTGCGACATCGAAATAGGCTATTTCGATGAATAACGTCTACACGTCCTCCAGGGCTGGCAACGTCGATGTTCAACTTCGACGTTGCTCAGCCCAACATCGAAATAGGCACAGCGAGGGAACGTCTACACGCCAAAGTAGCACACATCGAAATAAGGGAGCCAGGCACAGCTGCAGACAGGGTCACGGGGCGGACTCAACAGCAAGTCGCTCCCTTAAAGGGCCCCTCCCAGACACACTTTCATTAAACAGTGCAAGATACATAGAGCCAACAACTAGTTGCAGACCCTGTATATGCAGCACGGACCCCCAGCTGCAGCAGCAGCAGCCAGAAGCCCTGGGCTAAGGGCTGCTGCCCACGGTGACCACAGAGCCCCGCAAGGGCTGGAGAGAGAGTATCTCTCAACCCCCCAGCTGATGGCCGCCATGGAGGACCCCACTATTTCGATGTTGCGGGACGCGGATCGTCTACACGTCCCTACTTCGATGTTGAACGTCGAAGTAGGGCGCTATTCCCATCCCCTCATGGGGTTAGCGACTTCGACGTCTCGCCACCTAACGTCGATTTCAACTTCGAAATAGCGCCCAACACGTGTAGACGTGACGGGCGCTATTTCGAAGTTACTGCCGCTACTTCGAAGTAGCGTGCACGTGTAGACGCAGCTCTTATGTGATAGTGACACACAACTTGACTTTTGAGAGTGACTACAAGTCGTCACTTACAGATCCAGACTAACACAGCTACCCCTCCAATACAAGTGGTCAGACTCTTTTCTAACTACAACAAAGTTATGAGTCACAAGGGGAAACTAGCTAAGTTATGACAAACATCTAGCTATTGGAAAGAGAGGGCAATCATTCTTTACAAATGGGTAGCAAGTGTTCATCTGGTCTGCCATGTAAGCAGGCTGGATACATTCCTTCAAGTGAAAATGGTGAAAAGCGCTCCTGCAGTGTGCCCCAAATAGTTCTTCCTCCAGCTCTCCAATCTTGCATTATCACTTGTTTGCTCTTATCTAATCAGGATTGTCTATGCCTCAGAGCAGAGACCCTTGGCCTGACTTGCCTCTCATTACACCAGTGCCCAGTAGCTCCAACTGTTACATAAGCAACATAGAAGTGGCCATTAGTCTGCGTTCTAACAAAACAAACCAGCAGTCATGTAGCACTTTAAAGACTAACCAAATAATTTGTTACATGTTACGAAAGCTGTACAGTTCTGCAGAGAGAGCACCAATATAATAGTCCCACAGGGAACAGGGCTGACTCTCAGGAAACTTGCATTCGTTTCCCAGTTCAGCCACCCATGTAGGCAAGACATTCATTCAGTTTTAAACTGGTCAGTCCTCTTTTTGAATGGTTTTTTTCCCTCATACAGTACTGAGACAAAATTAGACTTGGTTTTGTCCAGGATCATACTGGGAACAACATTTTGAACAGTGTATCCTTTTCTACCACTACTAGCAATGTGCACTCTTTAAAATGAGGTCATCTGTGCAGTGGGACCTCTACATACCATGCATGTGAAGTCATACTGGCAGGGTGGGCCCCCGGTATTCTTAGAAGTAATGGAATATCCAGTATTCTGAATATGGGAGAGTGGCCGGGCTAAACAGACATCCTCGGGCAGGTCACATAATCTACTCCGTGCTTCAGTTCCCTGTCTGTAAAATACTTCCCTACCTCATAGGGGTGTTGTGAAGCTAAAGTCCATCCATGATTGTGAGGTGCTTAGGTACAGCCAAGATAGATAAACAAGGAAACAGGCTATCAGCAAGAGTTCCAGGCATATCTCTTCTTCTAATATTGTTCCACCGTTGTTGTTATTATAAATTAATTATGTCTATTAAGATGGTGCTAAAGAGCCAACCAAGTGTGGGGCCCTGTTGAGGTAGGCACTTTGCAAATGCACTGAATCAAAGTTAGCAAGAAATTGGGTACTGACACTTTGTTATCTTAAGCAAATGTTGAGAGAAGCACAGAATGACCAGCAGCAAAACAGTTCATGGGATCACACAAAGTCTATTTACATCTGTAAAACTTCGTCTGTTTGCACCAGGAAACATTTTTAGCAAATAACTTTATTTATAACTTTTGCATAAGCATTCCAGTCACTGGTGGTCTGTAAGTTTCAACATACATTATTTAGAAAAGAAATTCTTTACCCAAAAGACCCACCCAGATCCTACTGCACCAGCTGGTACCAAGTGATAGTTTTTGTAGCTGTGAACTCATTTTTGTTTTGACACTCAGATAATGCTCTTTGATTTCACAATGAAAACAATATATTTTCTTGCTCTATCTACCTCCAATAAAGTTTTACAAGCAGTAAATTGGACCAGAGAGCCGCTCTCTTCCTGTGGTTGCCTTTGAATGCTTCTTTTTGATGCCTACCACACAGATATCTCCCTGATGAATTATAATAAGGAACATTCTTAATGCATTAGATGAGCTTTCATGGGACAGACCCACTTCTTCAGGGTCTGTCCCACAAAAGCTCACCTAATAAATTATTTTGTTAGTCTTTAAAGTGCTACTTGACTGCTTTTATGTTTTTATTCTTAATGCAAATACTTAGGTTAGATATCTAGTCTAAACTGTAAAGTTTGCGAGACAGATTGGCACTAGGAATGGTACATTTGTTAAATAAACAGGGATATTCCTGGAAAGGAGGAACTCTGGGTTAAATCTACATTAAAAACAACCTGTCCCAGAACCTCCTTGGCACCCCATGCCTCATCTCTTCCGCCTGGTGCTGACAGCCAACCCTGCCCCCTCCCTCCTGGGATTGCCATGGCAAGCTTTCAAGTTCCACAGGTGGCATAACAAGAACAGATCAGAGTCCCTCTACAGAAGTTTGTCATGCTGCATTCCAATCATAGAATGGAAATCCTTGAGAAGGGACAACTCAGGCCCTCTACCTCCAACAAGTCCTCCTGGGGTCCACTCAGGCTGATCCTTGTTTTTAAGAAGCCAACACAAAATAAATCTTTCTAAATAAAATCATTCCCATGATCAATGAGCAGGTAAGATGAAACAAAGCCAATCAGATAATTACATTTCTGATGCTTGCCACAGGGAAGACAGAAAATGTTGAGTGTATGATATATAATGTGCTTGCCTGCTACTTTCAAAATGGAATGTTGGGAAGATGTTTTGTAAATGGTGTGTTTAAAATCCAAGAAAGCGGTTAGCTTTCTTCTTTGAGCCTGATTTATCACGGAATCTTCCAGCTTTACTCACTGATTTGTGCAGAGTTACGCTGTCACAGAACTGGAGTGATATATAAGTGAATCTTGCCCTGACAGCCCAACTTGAGGTATTCCATAGTGTGGACTAATTCTATTAGTCATTTCCTGTCTTTCTTTCCCTGTCACATAACAGGAAGTAACCAACCAAGCCACAATATGCAATTATCAGCCACTAGGTGTCTCAGTCTTATATTGCATTCAATCTAACCTTCAAGTCAAATGATTTGCCTGAATATATTTACATGGGAACACTGTCAAAAAGAACTTTGTAATCTCAGAGCCAAATTCACAGGAATGTTTCAGATTATGCAGTTTGGATCTCCCTGAAGTAATTCAGGGCTTGTCCACACATTGGGGTCCTCCATGGGGTGTGATTTCTAAAAGGCACTAATGTCTTGCACATTAATTGGTCCTAATAGAGTCTGCTGATGCGCAATAAAGGTTCCCTAGTGTACTTTAACATAGTACTGTTTCAAACAATGCTACAGCTTGGTGTACACAGAGCAATTAATCCACAACACATTTGTATGCTTTAGAAATCACACACACACACACACACACAGAGTGGGCCCATTAATACCCCACTATGCAGACAAGCCCTTAGACTCTTTGGTAGTTGCTTACCACCTACTCTACCAATAAGTGTGTCTAAGCTAATGTAATTTACAGAGTCAGGAACCACAAGAAAATGTTAGAAAATGTAAGTTTAAAGATCCCTCTGTGAGATGATCCTGAGTTATAAAACCTAGGGCTTTAACATCTACCCTAATTATTAATGTTATATTAAGAACCTTCTAACCTGGGCTTGAACCTAGGGTCTTGCTTTGGCACCATAACATGCAGGCTCAAATCAAATCGACTGGATCTCCGATTTCCTAGTGCCTTCCACAAAATGTCTCCCTTTGACCATGGTGCAATGTGGGAACATTTAATTTTCCACCCTGTACCTTATAGGAGGTTTGAACAGCTCGGCAACACATCCTGCTGAGTAGTTATTTGGGTCTGTGCACTTACTGCTAGTCGAGCTAGGAACATGGAGGAAGCAACTTCTGAAGAACTTTGCTTGCCTGGGTTTTTACTATCATGTCAGAAACAGGTAGAACGACCGTGAGATACTAGTGGATGTTTCAGCAGCATTTTCCAGCCCCATAAAGGCAAACTGGATGAAGCACAACCCATGATGCAAAAGGTCACTTCAGTGTAAGTCTACCAGTTGTCCCAAGTTTACTCCAATCTGGACTAAGGATCAATTGGAATACTTATCAGCCTTGGTGAACTTTCATGAACCCTGGGCTGAATTTCATGGCATGGAGCCAAACTGCAACTGCTAGCAGCAAATATCCCAAAGGCCAGAGATAGGACATTAGATGGGAAGGGTTCCTGAGAGACTACGGCAAATTCTTTCCCAGGTGCCTGTTGGGGGTTGGTGTCTTGCTCAGAATTCAATTAATCACCATATTTGGGATTGGAATGGAATTTTCTCACAAGTCAAATTGGCAGCAACCCTGGAGAGGTTGAAAGGGGGATTGCCATCCTGAGCAACATGGGACATTCATCACTTGCAGATTTAAACTGTAGTGAACGATAGATTCTCTGTAACTTGGATTATTTAAATCAAGTTTTGAGGATTTCAGTAATTCAGTCAGAAGTCGGGGTCAATCACAAAGGTGTGTGGGTGAGGTTCTTTGGTCTGTAATATGCAGGAATTCAATGTAGAAGATCATGAGGGTCCCATCTAACCTTAAAGTCTGAGAAATGAAATCCAATCTCAGGAAGATTTTTATGTCAGTCTGCTATTTTTAACAAAAGTCTTGCAAGTCTTGTGATCATCAGATCTGACATCCCATGCTCCCTGAAGAAAAAATTCAAATACAGATTTTTCTGTGCAGGAAGCCTACACGTGGCTTAAATATACAGCAGTGTTTTGCTCTCCACAAGACAGCCCCACCTCATGAAATGTTATTCCCTTCCTGCCCATGCAAAATGAAGTGGGTTTTGAACAGAGGACTTGCATAAATATTGGGGGAAGTGGAAGCAGAATCTTCCTCTCAGCCTGAGATTCAGCACAGGACTTCTGCTCATCCTGACCACTACCCTACTACATCCAGCTGGCAATCGCCTCCACAGCTCACGTCTCACCTTTATACAACAGATGGTATGGTTTATGATACCTTGAGCATTGGCCAAGACACTGCAGGGGTTCACCATGGTTTAAATGGAGCAAAAAATACACATGTCCTAAGTGTCCATTGGTATTACTTTATATTTATATCATATATTGTAAACCACCAGTGGAGCCAAGGGGGCTAAAAGGTCATTCTTTAGACCTGTATTGAGAATAAATATATGCAGGCTTGCTGTAGCCACGCTGGTCCCATGATATTAAGAGTGTTAAGAATAAGAATATTAACCTATCTAGCTGTGAAGATCTCTGTGTAACTTAAAAGCCTGTCTATCTCACCAGTCGAAGTTGGTCCAATGAAAACATGATCTTGCCCACCTTATTATAATAAAATACGGTCTTAAAATAAATTGTTGACGGATTTTACTCTTTACTGTCAAAAAAACTTAAACAAATTCCTTCATTTTCTAGAATTTTATAGTCCAAGATGTTATAAATCTCCAGGTTACATCTTTTAAAAATGTCCAAATGATGCGGACAAGTTTGCAATTCTTTTTACAAGTTGATTTTTGTCAATGCTTCACTGCAGTAACAAAGTCTTGCTGGTACTTAACATAACACCTTAGTTCGTTCTTTCATCTGAAGCCAATTGGACTGAAATGGAGTTATCTGTTCAAACAAAATGCCCCCATGCCAGTGCACGAAAACAGAACAAGGAATTTTTAATCCAATTTTCATTCACAAGCCGGATAGGGGTGGAGCAGTTCATAGAAGATCTGATCCAAAGCCCACTGAAGTGAATGGAAAGAATCCCACTGACTTCAGTGGATTTTGGATCAGGACCAGCTTGCTTTCTGTTTGTTTTTTTTTTCCCCCTCTAAGGTTTGGGTTTTTCCAAAATATTTATAAAGGAGATAATTCCCTTGAAATGTTTGAAATGTAAACCTTTCACATTTAAGGAGAAAGTTTGTGTACAGTAGGCAGGGAAATATGAAAGTTAACACCTTTGTTTCTTAGAATATCATAAAGAGTCTTAATTTCAAGTTTAATAACCATCTGTTATCAATAGGCGAAGAAATGCTGAATTTCTTCATAAGACAGAAAAGATGTGTCTGCCAAGAGCTGTCCACTTTTGTTGTCTGGCTTGGGTTGAATTCAGGTCTTTTTGTCGCAAGTTTAATAAGCAGTCATGTCCTTCTTTCAAAACAGCTTGGCTAAGTCTAGACTAGAGGGATTTGTCGGCAGAAGTTTTTGTTGGAAGATATCTTCCAACAAAACTTCAGTTGAAATATTGTGGCCAGATTGAAAGAGCAATACACTCTGTCTACCGAGAGCAGTCAGGCTGCCCAGCCGCTCTATCAGCAAAACACCCAACCGGAAGCACAGCAGACAGCCCTTCCAAAACAGGAAGAAAGGTTTCTGAAAAGAGATTATGCAAATGAAGTGCAAGATATGTAAATCAGTACCTCATTCGATTTCCCTCATTTGCATTCCTCTTTCAAAGGAGAAATGCACATGTAGACACAGCCTACATGTATGCCTATACCAGCAGCATATCTCACTTAAAAGCTTAATATTACAATGCTCACCTACCCAATGGACTTATTAGGCTGATGTAATAACTAGAGTCTAGATGTTAGAGTTCACGTAAAGTTCAATGACTATTATGGGACTGGTAGCATACAGAATAGCTTAATCTTACTGTGGGAAAATGGAGATCATGTAGGGAAAATTAGGCAACACACTGAGAGTAAGCTTCCATTCCTGTGAGAGACACCATGGGACATGCCAAAAAGGCAGAATAGGGAGCAGTTACTTCAGCTACAGTGGGGAGGACCAGGTTTTACACACGGTAGCAGTTTGCAATCAGAACCTGGTTTGTGGCCACTTAGGAAAAAAAAAGAGCTGCTTTATGTTTCTTTTCTGAGAACATGATACGACAGTGAAACCAGAGATTCAAAAGGCAGCTCTGTTTTACAGGCTAAAGATCCTTGCTTGGTTTACTGACAGGACCTTTTAATATATGAGACAAGACCTCCCACACCTTAATTACCACACTACATAGATTTACATTCTGTTTTATCCTCTGCATTCCAGTTCCTGCCTCTCTAGCCTTGGGATTACATTTGTGCTACTTTCAACTGCCCATAGTTTCTGTGGAACACTTGCTTCTAAAAAATCAATAGGAAAACTATGATCTCAGCATTACAAAATTAGCTTTTTGGTTTTGGGGTTCTTTTTCTTAATGTCATCCCTTAAAGCAAAATAAAACTGGCAAGAAGCAACATCCCAGGAAAACTTGGAGCTAACGAAGACAGCACAAAGTTCTCAAGGATTCATTCAGCTAGAGAAGAAAAATACAACTCTAGGCAAGCAGGAGCTTGCTGAGCTTTTAGAAATGTTACCTGATAAAAGGCAGGGAAAACCTGGCATAAGATGTTAATCCATCATTCAGGTTTTTACATGCCAAACTCCTGTAAATGTTTTTCCACCACATCCTGTCCCCTCCCTTTCAAAAGAAAAGGAGAACAATTTTGGAAGGGTATGGATTAGTTGCCTGACAGTTTTTTCTCTTATCCTTAAATCCGGAGGTGAGCAAACTTTTTACATCAGACCCCACTTTTTGTCCTACAATTTGCAGCCCCCCCTCCACCTATCTAATGTAATCCAAACTGTTGGAAATTTCCTTTACGTTCTTATGGGGAAAAAAACACCCTTTTGTCATGCATAAGAAAATAAGTCTGTAGAATGTAAAAACTTTATTAGTCAGCATATAAAAGTTAACACACAGACGTAAAAAGAGTAACATTTCAACATTTTTAATGAGATGGGTGAGCCTGAGATCCAGCAGCCAATCATGCTGCACCTAATTTATGAAATTTCACACCACCCTAAGGGGACCCGCCCACCATTTCATGCACCCCGACCATAAATTACTTGATAATGGCTTCTAACTCTCCACCGGCGTGTTCTTATATTCCTTGTAGGAAGTGGCAAAACTCATCTTCATTTCAGTCATGCAGAAGTGGGGCCCTTCTGAGCTTCCCTCAAATGAAGAAAATTTTAACCTCTTTCTTGCCCATAATATGTGCTTGGCTATTATCTGGTATGTTACTCTTGTAAGCTAGAGATGTAGCTTCACAGGAGAAAACTCACACACATTCATCACAGAAAGTGGTGACAAATGGTGACAAAACTGAGTTCAAGCCATTCCTTGTGTTGGTGAGGAATATGAATTTGGATGAATGTAGAACCCTGTTGCCACATTGTTGTTCAAGTGGAGGAAGCTCCGTCTCATTACATTTCAGAGCTTTCAACCCATGTGACTGATAGCTTACTATGCAGTTAACTATTATGGGACAATAATGTTATTTTCTCAGGGACTCCCAAAAATTAATTTTATCTTGTATATGCTTACCTTCTTCATCCATGGAACCGATTGCTTTAGAAAAAATGGCACTTTCCTATCAGAAAAAGGAATTTTCTTGAAGATTTAGCAGCCAGTATTTCCACTGACTTCAGTGAGCATTGCCTCAGGTCCTAGATGATCTCAGTCTTGGCTCTTTTGGGTGTCAAACACAACTCTAGACTTCTGAGACTGTTAGGATTGGTACACCATCCTATCATCCCTGCACTGCTTAAACTAAAAACTTCGCTGTTAATGCCATGCCCCTCTATTCCTTTTTCTCTGTTGTTTTGAAAGGAGTAATAACACTGTTCATTTTATGTCACTTTACAAAGTGCTCATGTAAAGATATCTTGTGAAAATTACAACCTCAGAAGACCAGTTCCAAAGCCAAATAAATTGTTGTGTCTTACACTGTTACAGAATTGTTATGGGAAGAAGGTTAAGATCTCCTGGCTTGTTGACAAGACCTGGATTTGCAGATATTTCTCTTATGTCATGTCTTCACTACAGCCTGAATCAATGGGCAACGATCAATCCAGATGGGATCAATTTATTGCATCTAGTGTAATCAAGGTAAATCGACCACTGAGAGCTTTTCTGTCGACCACAGAACTCCACCAGAACAAGAAGAGGAAGCAGAGTCAATGGGAGAGCTGTCAGCTTAATGGGTAAGCTGTCAGCTTACCTCAGTGAAGATACTACGGTAAGCAGATATAAGTACATCAACTTCAGTTACGTTATTCCTGTAGCTGAAGGGGAGTGACTTAGGTCGACAGCCTGGAGTTTTGTAGACAAGACCTTAGATGTGCTGCTCAAGATATTATGAAAACCAAAGACTTCATCTCACTTTTCCATAGAATCTGATTCAATAACTGTGCTCTTCTCCATGACTAGGTCTGAAGTATTTCTTCGCTGGATTGGATGCAATTGGTCATATTCAGAATCAAGTTTAGAGAGACATAAATTATGTTTATTCCAATCCCCAGTACATAAATTACAATAGCATAGCCTGAGAAAGCTTGACTCTGCTCTCTTCTGTATGGGTTTCAAACTCTTTCAACACAGTTATTTGTTTTATACCTGCAAGAGTATGAGAAGTAATAAGCACAGGATGAGTGTCCTGTAATAAAGAATCACAGACAAGGTCAATTTCCCTCCCCCCCCCCCCCCCCGGCTTCTCTTCATTTGCCTTGCTTCAAAGTGAAAGGTCTGAATTAATGCATCTTTGGGGAAAGCTGACTGCAAAAGGTGTACTGGCTCAAAAGGCACTGACCTACTGCTTTCCAAATGGTGCCAAGCAGATGCAGGGCAGAAAAACAGAACCCACAAAATATTCTGTTATTTGGTTGGTTTAGTATAAGAGAACAGTAGGATACAGAGATATATTGTCATATGGGTATGTTCTTAGGGGAAGTTGGAGTGCCATATTATAAATGATAATTGTTCTCCATTTAAACATTTGCCCCTTATCCTGTGCACCTGCCCAGAGGAATAAGTGGGCCTAAGGTATTTGCATATTCCCCTGGCCGTGCCCAGAAGAACCCAGCATGTTTGGGGAAAACACATGCAACCATGCAACGTCTCCCTGCTCTCCAACAGGTATATAGGGGCTGGGTGATTCATTGATCTCACTGCCACACTGGTGGCCAATGCAGCTGAGTCTGTTCATCCAAGAAAGCAATCTGCTAATAGTACAAACTAGGCCATTTCCCTGGTGGACCAATGGAGAACAGGGAAGGAATTGTGACTCTGACAGTATGTCTATATTTATGTGTAGATCAACACTCTGGAGGCCAATCTTCTGGGCTTTGATTTAGCAGGTCTAGGCGGAACACTCTAAAATCGAATTATTGAGGGTGATCCCCTTGACACCGGCACTCCTTGGAAGTTGACGAGAGAGTGTCTCCCATCATCTCCCATGTCTTAATTGTCTTAACATCCATCTGTTTCAGCTACACAATTCCCAAATCTGCAGTTGTTTGTCTTAAGTTGAATTTCTTTTGTAGTGTAAACCTGGCCTGAGTACAAAGTCTTCCTTAGTCTGCTGCTGGGGACAGTGCACATGTTTCCTTGGGACAGGCTATGAACTCAGAATCTAAACCTCCTGCCTATGTCGTATGTATGGAGATATGCCTCTCTCATAGAACTAGAAGGGACCGGCAGGACCTATCACCATTCCTGGCAGATTTTTTTTTTAATGTATCTATTTGCCTCAGATCCTTAAATGGCCCCTCAACGACTGAGCTCACTACCCTGAGTTTAGCAAGCCAGTGCTAAAACCACTGAGATATTCCTCCCCCCATTAATGAGAAGGGCATCAGTTGGTTTCCCCTGAGTCCATGTCTGACCAGTGCTGTACCCCAGGGACTTTGCTGTCACCATGGAGCACAACAACAGATATCAAAGAAGAATTCACTTTGGTGATATTTGAAGAGAGAAGTGAGAATAGCAGAACCTGCTGGCAAATGAATTGATCGTAAAATGAAAAATTGACTGGCCCTTGTCAAAAACTGCTGAGCCCAGAAAACTTGTCTTTAGTTCTGAACATTCAGCCTTTTCTGCAAAACATTCTCTTCCCCATGGGACCAGGTATATTGAGCTGAGTAAGCACTGAATATAACCAAAGTAAGGACTTCAAGATTTGACTGTATGTTTTAATGATATTCTTGACTTTGAGGAAGGACACGCCTGTAACCTTTGCAGGGTGGAGTGGAGTTCATCTTAATCAGTGTAGCAGAAAGAACATTAAAAATATCAACTCACAAGGGGGAGATTGGGTTTGTCTTTGTTTATGGAAGGTAAAACTTTGAGTAATCATTCTAAGTAATGTCCTCTGTCCCCTTTCCCCTCCACCTGAGGAAATATCGTGAAACTCTCATTCTTGACACTACATTGATTAGAGGGCTATCTTGCCGCAATAAGAAACTCCATTTTTAAAAAGGGAATTGAATCAAAATAACTATAGAGGAAAGTATAACTCGGGGGAGGAAGGAAAGTTAACACAATATAAGTCACAGGGACATCCTGAAATTTTAAAACATGAGATAATGGACGAAAAAGTGATTTCACTTGTCAGAATTACCCACTTCACAAAATCAACCTTCAAAATCTTGTTCATTATATAAAGGAATATCTGACTGGCTTTTAAAATATGCTTATTCTGGTTTTCTGGTCGTAAAGTATTTATAGTCCTGTCTTTCACCATTGACAGTGGAAAAACTAACAAACACTTCTGGTGGTATTTAAATAACCAGTTGCCTATTGATGATATAAAAGCTAAAGAATATCTGGGAATGCAATCATTTTGACCTGGTTTTCTGGAAGCTGTATTAGACAATGACTAGGGTGACCATATCTCTTCCAGCCAAATATGGGCCATGGGGAATGACCTCTGTACCAGCCAAAATGGAACTGATGATCACCCTATCTGGGGCACTGGGAGCAGGGCTGCCACCGCACCAGTGAAGCTCCTGGCTTCCCCAAACTGTGGGTGGCAGCCTGCACCACCACACAGGTCCAGCTCCTGGCTGCCCCAGCCGGGGGAAGCTGGGCAGCTCCAGCTTCAACGCCCACTGCAGCCAGAGTTCACCCCCCCCACCGCACAAACCCCCCATGGCTGCAGCTCTGTCTCCAACCCTCCACCCCCCAAGCTCTGGCTCCAGCTACCCCACTCCAACCCCACCCCAGCAGAGGGAAGCCAGTGAACCCTGTGAAATATGGGGCAATTAGCCCCTTTTGCAAAATAAATTGGGATGCCAGAATGGGGCCCAAAACATAGGGCTGTCCTGCCAAAAAATGGGACAGATGGTCACCTTAACAATGACAGACAAACTGAAAGCTTCTGAGTGAGGGAAGATGAATCCGAGCCATACCAGAGAACATCTGAATGACAGTCAGGCACTAAATACAAAACCACAAATCATTTCTGAGCTGCAATTTAAATAAGTTCTTATTTAACTCAGCTCACTAAAGGCAGGTGTATGTGTTGGGTGCCCTTTTAACTTAACGGTGACTCCTCGTTAATGTCTCATGTCCTACTATGGCCCATATGCTCTCCAGCTATAGTAAAATGTGCATGAAAGGATCTGATGTATCAGTGGCTCATAAAGTGTATCCATACGATGTTGTTTGTTCCATGTGTAAGACCAGTTCTGGGAATACAAAAATAGCCATAGCTAGAAAATAAGCTAAAGCCTGAAAAACCCTATGGAAAAAATATCTGAAAACCCAGAGAACAGTTGTCTCATGTATCTTCTGTGCCTCCTACTTGGGTCATGTTCCCACCAGTACCATTAACATAGTTGCTTGGCTTGGCTCATTGCTGATGGATGAGCAATTCAGTTCATCCAATGTGTTGCACCCATGGCCACCCATGTCTGTAGCCACATTAATTTATCATGAATTTCCACCTGTATCTCAGATTCAGCATTGGGAGGAGCCAATGGGATGCAGGTCTGTGGGCTTTTGGCTCCACTTTACCTTGGTCCTTCGCCAGCCTCCACAGAAGGAATCCTGCAGATGGGCTGTGCTTCCAGTGTAAGGGGGCATGCTGTCAACAGGACTATACTGATTCAGTTCATCGGCACACTGGCAATGAAGTCCCCCTTTATGAGCTCATTTCTAACTTCCTGCCAAGTCTCTCCATTCCATGCAGGCCTGCCTATGGTGGGATGCCTCAGGGCACAATGTTTCAAAGGGGTCAGGAGGTCCAGCACTCCAGCCCGTAGGAATGCTCTTTGGCAGAAGCAGTGGTCAGAGCTCTGTGCCCCTTTGAAGTTCCACAGTGGCACTGCTTTGCTGCTGCATGTGGCTGGAGGGGGCAGGCACATTCCATGGTCCAGGCGGCCCTAAGGGCTGACTGCCCTAAGCCCTGCCCTTCCTGCCCTTGGCCCTGCCCCTTGCAGGGCACAGAGCCAGGCCCCGCTCCCACCTTGCCATAGGGCCTGCAGTGGCTGTCTGCCTCACCGATTTTATGGTACATTAACCAGAGATGCCAGGAAAATGGATGGAGAAACAACTGTTGTTGAAATATATATATTCAAAAGTGTCGACCATTTTAGGAGGACTCCAGCCATGACTGTCCAGCCGAGAGGCCTGACTTTCAGATGTGCTTAGAGAGGTGACCCTCAGCATGACAACCAGGGGGCACTCAGCATTCACGCACACTTTGAAAGTGCAGCCCCAGCGACCTCTTCAAGGTCACAAAACACAAGAGTGGAAAAGCTGGGAATGGAAATTGAGCCTCTTGGCTCCTCATCTTGTGCACAAACCATCAGACCCAAGGTTCTCAAACTTCATTGCACCCACCCAAACCCCTTCTGAAAATGAAAATTACTACAGAACCCCAGAACTCCCAGGACCTGAGCCTGAGTTCATTTATGCCCCACCATCCCATGTCAGGAGGGCCAAAGTCCAGTCCCACCACTCCAGGGTGGGGGAGCCAAAGCCAAAGTCCAGGAGCTGCAGCCTGGGAGAGGGCAGGACAATGAACCTGACCGCTGCCATCCAGGGCTGAAGCTGTTGGACTTTGACTTTGGCCCCCCAAATGATGGGTCTCAGGCTTCAGCCCCAGCAAATACCAGCCCTGTTGACCTGATTATAAGGAGTTGCAACCCCCTTTGTGGTCCCAACCACAAAGAACCTCTGGCGAACCTCCACACTCAGCCACACAAATGCCAAGTATGTTGTCAGTGTTGGATGATCTGAATTCAATAAACTGAAGTGCATACTCTTAGTGCAACAGACACAACTAAAAATGTGTTGTTTCTTGGTTGCTTTGATGAGTATTTGATTCCAACCTCTTTCGTACCTCCACCATCCGTAATCTGTATATCTAGGAATGTGATTGACGAATGGCTATGATATCTTATACGTTTGAGTTTGGTTCAAAAGTACAGGTCAAAAAGCCCCAAACTATTATTAGGACAACAAAGTGGTTCTTTCTGGAAATCCAATACAGCCTTTGAATTATATTATTTATGGGAAGGTTAATTCCTCCAAATATTTGCCAAGTAGAATTGAATGAATAACAACATGAACAAATTACTTGAACAATTTCTATAATATATTGAATGAATTATTCAACTGACATTATTTGCACAGCTCTGAACACAGTGCTATTTTGACAGTAAGTCAGCAGTTTCTAAAAAAGGCTAAATTATCCACTCTTTTTACTCTTATACAAAATAAATTGCACATTGTTTTATTACCAAGCTAAGCAGGTCTTTGGTGCTATGTGGTCCAATTGTTTCTCTATATTCCCACATCCATGTTAAACTTTAAATTAAGATTAGATTATCTCAGAACATATATTTTTGCAGATAAGCATGAATACACGTGTGGTGCCAGCCACAGCCACGTCTATGATGTAAAACTGAATGCAACTCTGGATTGGAATAGTTTAAAAAAAATAACCCAAAAGAAACAATGGCAGATGGAATGGCATTCTTGGAATGCAGTCCAGACGTATGGGAGCTGGGCAAGGCTAGATAAAGTTTTAGAATAAACTGTGCAGTAATAATCACTTAAGACAAAAGGCCTCTAAAGCTCTAACTGCTGATGTAATCCTTAAATCTTGAGGCGAGACGTCTGAAATTTAGATCAGAAACAGGAGCTATGTTCTGACACACAACTGTAAAAATTCCGGTTCTGGTCAGAGTACCTCAGACATGAATATCTGCCAAAATTCACGTAGGGGAGAAATGCTGTCCCACTAAAGTTAACAATAAAACTCCAATAGGCTTCACTGGTATCAGGATTTCACCCATATCTCTGTTACCTAATAACACCCACCTGACAAAGATAGTTGATGCCAGATTCAGTAGCACAAAATGGCTCAGTAATGGGATTGCAAAGCCGTGGGGAAACTATATAAGGAGCTACTCCTCTAATTCACTGTAATGCATATTTTAGAGCTACAGTATAAATTTCCAAAGCTAGAGAATAAGATACTCTTCTGTACCCATTGTTTGCTGGGCTCAGCAGGGGCAAGGAGCATGAGGGACTGCAAGGGTTCCAGTTATGACTCCCTAATTCTGGGGCTACTCTCATGTTGGCCCTAGCCTCTCTCCATTTTATAGCAACCTAGAAGCTGCTCTAAAGTACACTGGCTTTAGACACTAATAGACCAGAACTCTGTAAAGTCCAAGTGTGTCCTATATTCATCATCCTTGGACTTGTGGCCAGGTGGGGTTTCACAGCCTATAGTGGGGCTCTGACTATATTCCCTTCCATTTTCAGCAGCCCCAGTTATATCCCAACTGCGGAAATCCAGTGGCCATCTGTGTTCTTTGTGCCAGAAAAACAGACAATAGAATCTGACTTAGGCTATGTTTACACCTGCCCAAGGGGGCATGGTAATCAGGGTGATGGGAGATTACTAATGAAGTGCTGTGATGAAGTGCAGGACTTCATAAGCAAATTCTCCACCATGGCGACTTCGAAGTGCTGGCATGCCTCAGGAGTAAAGGCACTTCGACGTAGCATGGGCACTTCGAAGTGTCCGTGGATACACAGCATCCTGGCACTTCAAAGTTTGACACTTCCAAGTTGCCGATCTCTTAGGAAAATGAATAACGGAAGCCCCTGAGCCTAAACCCTGCCCTCAGCATAGGGGAACCATCTGTCCCGGACAGTCCCTTGCTTAAGCTGCCTCACAGGCATCCCAAATTTTTTTAAGTAAATGGGCAAATTGTCCTGTATTTTGTGGGTGGTCTGTTCCCCAGCCCCCAGTGTCTCAGGGCAGCAGCTTCTCTGCAGTGTGGCTGCCTCATTCCCTGGCATCCCATGCCTCAAAGAGGCAGCTCCTGTTGCAAGGAAGCTCCTCCACACGGCAGCTGCCCCATTCCCTGGTGCGGCAGCCACTGCTGCCAGGGACCCCTTCTGTGGGGCAGCTGCCACATCCCCTGCCCTCCCTACTGGAAGGCTGTGGAGCCCCTATTCTTGGCCTACACACCCCTCCCCATCCAGGAAGTTAAGGAGCCCCTCACCCTCTACTCCCCTTCATCAGGAGGCTACGGAGCCCCTATCCCTGGTGTGTCACTGTGGGGCAACAGCCACCATCACTGAGGAGCCATGACATGGGACAGCAGCTCCCCAGCCCCAGAGGCCAGTGTCCAGTATTTGCCATAGGGCAGTGTGGTCACCCTACCACAGCAGGACTAGGGGAGGCAGAGGGATTGCAGGCAAAATGGCTGGAGAGGGGCCTGTGCTTGCTATTGCACAGGGCCCCACAAAGCCATAATCTCCCACCACATTTCAGAGACTCTCACTGTAGGGAGGGAGAGCTAACTGGAGACTCCCTGAGCTTCTGTGATGCTTCTTTCTCTACTCCCAAGTGCACACTCCAAAACACTGAAACTCAGTCTCGTCCTCGTCCACCAACTTTCATGCTGTAGATAAGCACCTCAAATTTTATAACAAGCCAAAAATCAAGCTAACCCCATTTCAAAACAAGCCAACCCCTAAAAGAAGGCCAACACTTGATGTGACTAGATCCCCCCAGCATTCAGCCATCTAGGACTGTAGTGGGCCTGCTGTGGACCCCTGAATTCTCTCCTTCCTTGCTCCTGCTTTGCTCCCTGCCCTGCTCACTCTCACTTAACCCTGACTGTCAGTAAAAAAAAACAAAAAAAGCAGAAGCTATGAGTGACCTATATACTGAGCTCCACCATCCTCGGCTGAAGCTGTTGGGATTTAACTTCGTGCTCCTCACAAGCCAATTAAGCCTGAAACAAGTCAGATTTCTGCCATTTCAATGCAGTTTTGGCGTGGCTCATCAATGGCTCAGCAAACTGCTTGTCCGTCCCATGCTGCAGCAGCCTTGCTGACCTTAACAGGAGTTTCTATTCTATTCTTTCCCCACCCCTGCCTCCAAGGACTGTGGAATGGTGACAGAGGCCTCTAATAGCTATTATTATTGCAGATCACAGGATGGAACCTCCCTAGAGTTCAGTCCAGAGTTCCAGGGCCCGACAGAATCTATTTAGGTGTTACACCACATGCAATTATCCATGCACACCAGCATCCTATTCCTGACTATCAACCATCCTGCTAGTTTAGTATCATGTCTCTCTAGACACAGCAGTGAGATGCATCATTTGAGTAGCCATGACAGGTGGAGATTATCATCCATGCTAGTATGGATGATAATGTTCTGTTTGTTTGTTTTTAAGGTAGAGTTTTCCTGTAGGGAATTGACTGAGGTCACAATATTCATTTAACAGGCAGATTAAGTCAAATTTGCACCCAGGCCTTTAGGCACAAAAGGTCAGTGTGCTCCTTCACAGTGCTACCTAGCCACTCTTTGAACTGCTGTACTACATAATTACGGTGACCATCCATCCCATTTTTACCTGGACAGTCCTTTATTTAAGCAGTCTCAGAGGCATCCAAACTTTTTTAAGAAAATGGGCTACTTGTCCAGTAGTTTGTGGGGCTCCTGTTCTCTGGAACTTGGTGTCTCAAGGCAGCAGCCCCCACTGCCAGGGAGCTCCTCTGCTGGGTGGCTGCCCCATTCCCTGACACCCCACAGAGGCGGCCCCAACTTCTGGTGAGCTCTGCTATGGGATGGCCTTTTCATTCCCTGGCACCTCTCTTCTGGGAGGTTGTGGAGTCCCCATCCTCCACTCCCCATGATCAGGAGGCTGCAAAGCCCCCATCTCTAGTGCCTGACTTTGGGACAGTTGCCCTATCGCTGAAGAGCCCTGACATGGAACAGCAGCTCCCCATCCCTGAAGGCAAGTGTCCTGCATTTGCCATAAGGCAATGTGATCACCCTAACATAAAATGACAGAAACTAGACATGGAAATGACTTATTAAATCATTGAGTCCAGCTCCTTGTACAAGAAATTACCAAGTGCAAACAGAACATTGCTCTGTTAATGATGTCATCGTTTCCAACTTAATCCAACAAGGCTTTTGTCTTCCTCCAAATAATGACCTTCCCTGCTACTTTTACATGTTTCTTTTTATTCTGCATGGTTGCCAATTCCTGATCCATATAAAAATAGGTCAGACAAGTCCTTGCCGTCGCGAGATGTCAGAGACACTGCACAGGTACTGAACTAATTGAGTTTCTGCCGTACACGAATAAACTCATGCAGAAGCAACAGGAGACAGTCAGTGTCCTTTTTATTGTCAATGAAAAGCTCCGAAAAGCGCCTTGCTGCTTTCAAATATGAAACATATAACTCTTAACAATTTACTCTTAAAAAGTGCATGAAATCTCTTCCTGCACTTAACCCTGATTCACAGAAACCACCAGGTTCTCAGGGAAGAGGGTGTTTCAGCATCAGTCCTCATCCAGTCTTAATAGCTCCTTTGAGCAAACCCTGCCAAATGCACTCAGCTGCATGCCCGTGCAGTGCTTTGGAAATGCGCTCATCTCCCCACAAGGCACTAAGCTGGGATCACTGATCTTCACTAATTTCTGAAGATCTTTACCCCATTCAGATCCAGACCTTTGCGAGTTAAAAAAGAAAACAAGAAAGAAAACAGGCAGCTGTGCTGGGTAACGCCGCACTTTAACAACAGTTCAGCAAAATTTGATCAGGCTCAGCTTTAAGGGTCTTATTCATTCCTTGCTCACCTAAACAGGTAAGGAGTAAGAATGTCAAGATTTGGCCGTATTAGTCTAGATCACCCCAGAAGATTCAGAATAGAAGTTAAGGTAGAAGGTGGATGTGAACAAATTTTACATTTGCTCTATTACTACAGGGAATTGCAAATACCTGGAATGCAAAATTAAGCTTTTGTGCGCTAATATTGTCCTTAAGCATAAACCACTAGAAAATTCTTGCCTGCTGGCTACACAGCACATGCGTCAGCTCAAAAAATTCATGGACCTGTTCCTTATTCTGTCTTTACACAGCATCAATCCAGCTCCAGCTGATTCTGGGCTGAGATTACCTACAGCTCTGCTCTCCATCTGTGCTGACAGAATGAGAGAAATGCAATGATCCCTGCAAGCCTGTAAATCCACTTGCTTTGCTGCATATCAAAACCTAGTGAGGGCAGTGACAGAAGCAGAAACCCGAGGTCACTGCCCTATAGTCTGTCTTTCCCTCTTGAAGTGTAAGGAACGGACTTCTCTTCCCACTTAGTAACGAGAAAGAAAAATAAAAAATGATCCCATATTCTAACATAAAAAAGGAAGGCTGGGTCAGATTGCCAGGTATGTTTCCTTCTGAAAAAAAAAGTGTGCATGTTTAAACAGGCACTGCAGAAGAATTCACCTCACTCCTCACTTGCAGAGAACAATGGGGCAGAGTCTCTAGATGCATGGGGAAAATGTTGCTACGATTTGTAAGGGAGGCATCTTTGCAAAGCCAGGGTAATTCTCCCGATAAAGGGCTGCAGGATTTGGCCTCTAGCAGCGCAGGTATTACTCACCAACAAACTAAAGCACTATCAGGTGCATGGGTCCTTCGAGGCCAGGCTCCTCCAGGATTTTTGGCCAGTTTTGTACTTGCTAAGATATTGTAACCTTTCTCATGAGCAGACTGTCTCTTCCAGGAGTCTTATGCTCAGGCCTGCCACTTGGGGAAGGGGAGCAATTCAAAATGGCCTGGGCCTTCACTGCCACTGCCACAGGAACAGTGGTAGATGGAGCCCCAGCCCTTTAAATCACTGCTGGAGCACCAGGTGTTGCACTCCAAGCAGCTCTGAGGGCTGGCTGCAGTGGGGGAAGCGCAGCACGCTCCAGCCAGCACTGAGTGCTGGCTGGTCCCAGCCACACCCCATCCTCCTAAAGCCCGACCCCTTCTGGAAGCACAGAGCACCCCCGCACACACCTTGCCCAGGGACCCGGCAAGCTTTTGGTCACCCCCTGATTATGCTCCATGGAAATTTCCAGATGATAGGGCAGCATACAAGGGGAATTAAGTACCCAAACCTCTGTTAATCAATACTCATATCTATATGAAAGCCTGATAAAGTCCCATAGGTTGATTTTAAGCACACAGGTCATGAAGTCGTAGTGTGCTAAATTTTCGGGTTGGCCCGCAACAGGCCTCTGCTTGACACCTGCCCTTGTCAGCAAACACAGTTTAGCTGAGTTAGATATTAAGTATTTGACTCAAAAGCACAATCAGAAGCTTTAACATCAAAATCAGTTAAATTTTTGCCACAGTTGCATGAACAATTTGCAGGCAAAAATAGAGGCCACTGGAGGGTGACCACCCGTCCCGTATTAGGGACACTAAAAAGGCATCCCTACTTATTTTTAAAAAGTGATTCATTGTCCTGTATTTGGACCCTCCCCTGCTGACCTTTTCCACCAGTAGCTGCAAAGGCACAGCTCCTGGCAGGAGTCACTACCCTGCCCGTCAGGAAAGCGGGGGAGTGTTGGTGGCTGCTGTATCCCTGCCACTTCCCCAAGGCTCCTGGGTACTGCTGGGGGCTGCCACGGCCTGGGGCTCAGGGAGGTCTGGTGGATGCAGCCTCCTTCCTGACTCCCCCAGGTTTGGTAGAGCCGGGAAGAGCCACCTCTCCCCCCGTAATCTCCGTATTTGGGACAGGGAGATATGGTTGCCCTAGGCCACTGTGTGGAAATCTGGCCCGGAGGGCTTAACACTGCAGAGTTTTTGAATTCTGTGGGATGAAGCCAGAAGTTAGAGTTATACATGCTGCAGACTCCAGTGATCCCTTTTCATCTACACCCTCAGTTACCTGATGAAATGTTCCCTCATGGGTCAGATAATCAAAATTGCACTGCATGTAATGATGTAGTCAACATATAAAACAATGAGGCATCAAGTTGTTCGTGATCCTACTCCTGGAGCTGCAGGTGCTCTGGACGTATAAAAATAAGGCCATAGGATGTGACATTATTTGATTACTACCTTGACCATATTTCTTCTTTAAAGTAGATTGCCACAAGGACTGAGCATACATGATATCTGTACATAAAGTTTAAAACCCTCCAAATTATTCTCCTCTCTAAGCTTCTCTGCCCTCTCAGTTTTAGCTAGCAGACTCTGTTGGGCAAGGGGTGTATTCATTTTCCCACAACACCAAGCACATCACGGCACTAACGAACAGGGTTCTGGCTTTTGTAGTGAGTCAGTATGGCCTCCTGCAGACCCGGAGGCAGGGGAAGCTATGCAGAGGCCCTGGTGGGCAGGGCCAGAGTCAGGAGACCAGAGGCCCGCCCCTCAGAGGGCCGGGCCAGGGGCTAGAAGAGCCAAAGGCAGGACTCAGGAACCTTTCGGGGCTGGGCCTCCGGGCAGGGAGGACGTGCCTGCACGAGCTCCTCGGGGCCGAAGGGAGAGGGCCTGCGGCCGCCCGGCCAGGCCAGAGGAGCAGGCCCCCAGAGGCTCCACGCAATCCCGGGTCCGTATGCCCCAAGGAGACTACCTGGACTTCCCGGACCTACCAGGACCTTCCCGCCGGCGCAGACCCCCCGCCTTGGAAGAGGCCCCGGGAGCGGGCTGCCCCAGAGTCCCGGCGGATCCTTACAGCACTCAGACCCAGGACCGCCTTGCGTCTCCGGTATTGCCGCCGCCTGACTACCCTAAAGACGTTGTTATGGACGATTGGCCGGAGCCCCCAAAGGTGGATGACCCAGAGGAGACCGACCTAGGAGGACCCCTCGACCAGATGGACTGGGACCTGCCACCAACAGAGGGTGAGGTAGGAAGTGGCCCGGGGAACGTCGCTCATGAACCAATGGCAGTGTGTTGCGGTCTGGATCCCCACTGCCGGGGTTGCATGTGAGCAACCCCCAGGGCCCCGGGCCGGGTCGCAGTGGAGTGGGAGGGCCTGCAACCCCCTACCCCCCTCCTTGACAGGGCCAGCCCCCGCTGAGCCTGTCTGTAAACCCTTGTGTTGCTGCCCCGCCCCAAACTGAGGGCTGGGCCGGTGTTTAACCCTTGTGTTGCTGCCCCGCCCCAAACTGAGGGCTGGGCCGGTGTTTAACCCTTGTGTTGCTGCCCCGCCCCAAACTGAGGGCTGGGCCAGTGTTTAACCCTTGTGTTGCTGCCCCGCCCCAAACTGAGGGCTGGGCCGGTGCTTAACTCTTGTGAACTGCTGCCCCGCCCTGGACTGAGGGCTGGGCCCAGAACTATACAACTCTTCTGAACTGCTGCCCCGCCCTAGACGGAGGGCTGGGGGCCTGTATGGTGGTAGCGGTGAGCCGCTGACTGCCCGAACTGAGTACGGGCTGGTGCCCTAACCCCCTTTTTTCGTTGCCGCCCGCCCTAGACCAAGGGGCTGGGCGTCACGGGACGTGTTACACTTTGCAGAAGGGTTCTGTGCTTTTATCCTCTTTTACCCACTTTGGGGTTATGTATCATAGATCTGGACAAGCTCACCATTCCCTAGGCTCCTATCAGAGACCATACAAACATAAAAGCCATGAGCAAATGATTCTACAACAGCAGAATCCTATTGTAACATGATGTCCCAGGATGGGTTGTCAGCAGCAGAAACTGAAGGTAGGATTCCTGGAACCTAAAAGCATAAATTTATACTGCGTGAGCTATAGGAGTCTAGGGTGACCATATCTCCCTAGGTCAAATATGAGACACCCGGGGAGTGGGCAGGGTGGTGCCCTCCTGGTGCCTGAAATACATCTGTCCTGGACAAAATGGTATAGATGGTCACCCTACTGAGCTGGTGGCTGGCCTATGGGGGCTAACATTCTATGGGGGCTGCCATCCTTCTGGTGGAGGGGGGATGCAGCCCCACTGGTGAAGCTCCTGGCTTCCCTGCTGGTGATGCTCCTGGCTTCCCTGAGCCATGGGGAGTCAGGCGGCAGCTGTGCTGGTCGAGCTCCTGGCTCCCCGGAGCTGCAAGGAGCCAGGAGCCAGGCAGCAGCAGCCGCTTCCCACAAGCTGCAGGGACCTGGGATCCAGGCAGTAGCCACGCTGGTGCAGCTCCCCCCAGCCGTGGGATGATAGGAACCAGCATCAGCCCTGCTAGTGAGGCTCCCCCAGCCACAGGAAGCCGAGAATCATGTGGCAGCCGAATATGGGGCAATTAGCCTATTTATTAAAATAAATTGGGGTGCTTTCCTGCTGCCTGAAATACGGGGCTGTACTGGCCAAAATAGGATGGATGGCCACCTTATAGAAGTCACATACCTTAGCTCAGAGGCTGTGGCAAATTCATACACCTGTACATATGGGTTAGCTACCAGAAGGGGACAAAAAGACAAAACAGTAAGTACAGGCTACAATAACACGAGGAGTAGCTGTTCCTTTATGTCCAGCACAGACTGAAATCAGAGTATCTCCCTGCAGATGTATCTCCCTACAGATGTATCCCTACAGAGTATCTCCCTACAGATCCAGTAATCATATCACATAGAACTGGAATGGACCTGAAGAAGCCATCGAGTCCAGTCCCCTGCACTCACAGCAGGACCTGTCACCATCCCTGGCAGACCGTATAAACCTGTAGCAATTCCATGCAGGCAGAAAAGGAGCAGATGAGAATTCTGCAGAAACTTCGCATAACTAACCAAGCGGTGGGTTAGTGTCTCAGCTCTGGGGACAGAAGGGAGCTGAAAATTGAAGGATCTGGCCATGAAAGATACAAAATCTGGTGATCAAAAGATTGTTAGAACATGTATTTAGCGCAGAGACACAGCAGGAAAGCATACTCATACATTCAATAATACAAAATAAATGTTCCCTGCATAGAACAGTTAGGAAAATACACACACTGCTGGTATAATACAGTGTCCTTATTAGTAAATATATAAAGACCTTTTTATAAGTTACCTTAATCTTGCTTAGCATTTAATAGGACAGCATCTGGGATACCCACTCTTCTATTTACTGCTTAATTAATTTGACAGCAGTCCAAAAATATTAAAGGCAAAATAGTGTATCAATATTCACTGTACTGAATTTAAAATGCTGTAAAAACATGACTGTGCGCAGATACCATTTGTCTTGGCCAATGACCTGTTTCAGAGGGTCCATGCTTCAGACACATAATCAAAGGTACCCACGCCTCAAGTCGAAGTATCACTGATGAAGCTTCAATATCCCTTGGTTTGTGTGCCACCACAGTAACTTACTAACAACCTATACATTGCTCCCAGCATGATAGGGTTAGAAAACCAGGCGTTCACCATATGATGTCCAAATAAAATGTTGTAATTAGCATTCAGGAATCTGATGGCTCCATCAGATAAGCTACCCATTGCACTAAGTGTCAAAAGACAAGTGGGAACCAAGTGTTTGCTTTCTAAAACATACCAAAATCCAAGTTGAACCTTTCTAGTTCTGCACCCTCAGGACCTGTCCAGTGCCGAAGCAGAAATTTTGCCGGATCATGGGAGGTTAATATTGTGCAGCAGCGTTACAACACAACATACCAAGACTGTGTCTACACTAGCAAGTTCTTTTTTTAAAAACGTGCCTTTTCAGAGAGAGACCCTGCAGAACATCTACACACAAAATGCACTCTTTCTATCTGAAATCAAAAGAATACAGCTCTTTTTCCGGCAGCCATCTTCCTCTCCCAGATGAAGAGGTGTGCCTTTTTCTGAAAGATTCTTTCAGAATAAAAGTGTGTATATTCCCCCAGAGCCTTTTTTCGAAGGAGCAGTCCTCATGACTCTGGATTTTTGATCCCCCGGCTGTTCTTTCAAAAGAGTGGATAAATTTTTGATCTGTTTTTTTGTGTGGATGCTCTCTTTTGAAAAAAAGATTTTTTGGAAGATTTCTTCCAGAAAAGCTTCTTTTGAAAGATTGCTGTAGTGTATACATAGCCCAAGAGCCAGGCCTGGTGTCTGTAAACAAATTTTATGAGACCATGGGAAACTCAGCCAAACCCATGATAAATGGTCATCTGGCTCACTAAAATCATGCCAGATTATGGATGTTGCCAAATGAAAGAGTGCCAGATTAGAGAGGTTCAACTCACTTCCTTGATATTCCTCCCTTCATTTCTATAAATGAGTGTGACAGCTATTAGACTTGATAAGCCAAATTATATTTCATTTCCCATCAAAGGGCTAGTGCCAAATGCAAATAGCCAAAGCCGCGTCTATAGGAGATTGAGAATTTGGGTAAATTTGTTCATGAGAACCCAAAGCTCTTTATTTTGATTTGAATTCTACTGATGGGAATGATCTAGTAACAGAAATCAAGTTTTAATCAATGTTACACCAGTCTGGTTTAGTTCTCAAAAAGTTATTCTTCATTCATGAAATATAAGTTTTCGCTAGGTGGCCCACCCTAAAATCTTCAGGGCAACGTAATAAAAGTAATTCTCGTCTGGCAGTGGTCAGGTCTGGAGGGTGCCAGATAAAATCACGCTCACTGCTTTCCCTGATGGACTATTAGACTCTACTTTTATGAAACTTTTACTTGGACTCCTACGAAGGAGGGACACAGCCACGGCTTCAGCCACTTTCCCCCCAAAGCCTTGCTTCCCTCTCAGGTAACAGAGGAGACCATCGCCTGCACTTCAATGAACTACAGCCACACTGAGGGACGAGAGACACTCACCAAGGGACCTGACTGGAGATGACAAGGGACTGTGTCAGGGAAGCATTGGCTTCCATACCTGATGGACTGAGACACACTGGACTGAGCTATTTTTTTTCTTTTTTTCTTAAAATCTTAGAATTTATACCCAAAAGGGGCAAATTCCTGCAGATAAGCTATTTACCTATGTTGACAGACTAAGAATCTGCTATATGGATATTAGCCCAGGGGCTACTTATTGGTTTAAAGGTAATCTTCCCTCCGCATGTATTATGTATCACAGTTGGCTCTTCATTGATTGTAAACATTTACTCAATAAAACTAGTTAATCTATTCAATAATGCACACTTAACCTCACTCTGACATCCTGTCTTTGTGCTACATGGTGACAGAAATAAACACTGCACAATCAAAAGAAATAGCAAGAGATAACGGAGGAGGGATAAATACTTGACTTCAAAAAGTTAATCCAGTGCAGGTTTTAGATTTTAGCAGTCAAGAGCATTGGGCTCAAAGTGGATGCAACACATGAATCTGAGAGATTGTGACAACTCTGAAAGTGGAGATAAATCATGAGAGATTATGCATCTACTAGAAAAATCAAAATCCTTTGGGATGAAGCACTTACGAGGATGTTGCATGAATTAGTGAGTACTGTGAATCTGGAAAGAATGAACAGGGATAAAACTTGTCATAGGCGGGTTATAATACAGGTTGAGCCTCTCTAATCTGGTGCCCTTGGGACATAACGGGTGCCAAATGAGTGAATTTGCCAGATCACGGGAGGTCAATATTGTCTAGCAGCGTTACAAACACTTTTACTGCTTATCGGGCTCTTAGAAGACATTTAAGGATAAACTACAGCTAAATAAAAGCACAGAACACTGAAATACAGGGCCGGTGGCTGGAAATAAACTTTATGGACCACAGGAAACTCAGTCACACCCATGAGATAAGTGGTCATCCAGCTAACTAAAATCATGTCAGTACTTAGACAGTACTTTAGACAGTACTTGATCCTGCCATTGGGGTAGGGGGCTGGACTCGATGGCCTCTAGAGGTCCCTTCCAGTCCTAGTGTTCTATGATTCTATGTCAGATTACGGATGTTACCATCCGAGAGAATTCAGGATTAGAGAAGTTCAACCTGTATTTGATAAATGCAAATTTTAGTGAATTTTGGCTTTGGTGTGTTTGCCTTTGGAGAATTCATCAATCACTTCCATTATTTGTGAATATTTTTAGTGTTTGAAAACGCTTTATGATTATCACATAACAATCCACAGATCCTTTGCAAAGTATTTTGCAATGGTATCCAAATCTCATACGTCACAATTGACCCTTTGTGTCACTAATGGCTTGAATACACGAATGTGATTGTGATTATGTATTTACACTCTTCAAGATGAATTTCAGATCTACATGAATTCCAAAAATAGCTTGAATGCAAATCAAACCCCAGACTTAGCATATGTGAAACATCCCCATTTTTGATCCCATCACCCAACCAGCTGTAGTCTGACATCTCCTTAGATAGAGGATATTTCCAGAATGTCCAGTTAAAATCTATCCTGACTTTGGAGAAAGCTAGAAAAACTTCACATTATTATCTAGGGATAAAAAGTGAAGCAAGGACTCATGAAAGGACTCTAACTGAGATACTAGAACCTGATCTCTGCGGATAAAAAGAACGGACCACAATAAAGTATCTGACCCCACATTCAATAGCAATGTCCTACACAGACTCAATGTGGCCAGATAAACTCACCTGGAGCTGGCTGCCTACTCATTTGATCTGCCATTTTGCTGTTTAATGGCTAACAAAGGAAGAAAAAACAAGAGCACACAAAAAATTTGCTTATTTATTGTGGTAGGGCATTCAAGTTCAGATCAGAATTGGGGCCCATTATGCTAGGTACTACGTCCAGACATGTCAAGGAAAGCCCCATTTCCAATCTGAGAGGGCATCATCCTTTCTTGGATCAGTTATCTCCCCAGATGATTCTAGGGAGGCTAAGAAGTAAATCTAAATTTCAGTGATACCCAAATCCAACTTAAAGTTGAGACCATTTCTGACGCATGCAGTGTCTGGTCTGTGAAATCAGGTGGAGGACACTCTATCTGAAACAGTGTAACTTAGTCTGAATAATTCTCCCCGGTTCACACATCCTGCCTCAGTGGAAATTTCTATAAGGTACAAAATTAAAATCAAAGGTACAAGTTAACAGTGCAAATTCATCATCACTTCACAAATAAACTTGCTATATTGTGCATATCTGGGGCAAAGTAACTGGTGCACCCTGTGGGGAAAAAAAATCTACATTGATGGGTTTGAAGAAACATAACTATTAGGGAGTGTCCCAGTTAGGACTCAATCAAAAGATGGAGCAACTCCTTACAGAACCCTCATCATAAAACAAAGTAAAGGGAGAAGTTACGACAGTTATTCAAGATCTCATAGAACTAATCTTATAATTTCTTCAGACTAGACTGCAGCCATGGATACAGCACCTAAGGAAAATGGAACAGCTCACACAAGTGCTGAGCTGAAATAACTAATCAAAGACATTCAGGGAGAGAAATTCATCTTAGCTGCATTGAAGGGTGTCGTTCCAAGATCAGAAGGTTCCAAGCTTTTTTCCTCTTGAGACACCGCAAAAGTGTGTTTGGCAGATTTGCCTGCACTCCTCTTGTGCCAAGTTCAACCACTTTTATCACCCAATTTGGACAGTTATGTTTCCGCATATTTCTGGCTGGCATTCCTAGTGCACATGAAATCTTTCACAGAAAAAAAGTGAGGGAGCTGTTGCAAAGGAGGCTGCTTCAGTGAACAACGTCCTATCATATGGCCCCATAAAAGAGGAAAAGAATGAGACTGTCTAGCAAAATATTTCCTAAACTATGTTCTGGGAACAACTTGCAGGTGTGCCATGAGCATTGACATTTTTTTTTATATCATATGCCGATGTTATAGAATTTTTGTTATTAAAACCAGATACAATGTTACGTCTTCTTTGCTATGATATCTGATTAAATTGGTTAATTTTGGTTTTGCTGTGTATGTTGCTGGGTTTTTGGGGTTTTTTTGTTTTTTGGTCTTTTTGTCTGACAACAGTTTTTTTGAAGAAAATTTTCATAGGTGTTCCGCATAAAAAGTATTATTTGGTGTTCTGTGGTCTCAACAAATTTAAGGAATACTGGTCTAGCAGAACTGAAATAGCCATCTCTACAGAGCTACAGTAGAGGACAAGTTCGGAAAAGAGACTTGGCAAGCTGTTGACTCTCTGGGCCGCAGTATGAGGCTGTGGTCTATCTAGTACCATTAAAGTCAATGGGAGTGTTTGCGAATATGTTGGATCAAGATTTGAGAATATGATCCATGTCCAGTGAAGACAATGGGAACCTTTCCACTAACTAGAAAAGACTTTGGATCAGGATCTAAAAGAACCTGACATTGACAAAGTTCTGGAGAAAGCAACAGCTATTACAGGAATGTGTCTTCCAAGCTATTATCAGGATAAGTCCAAAAACTCTATGCAAACTTCAGCTGAAGCCACAGAGGTGAATTTAAAAAGGAGCGAGTGGTTCATAGCAACGGCTAAATTCCGTAACAAGTAGGAAACCTGGATTCTTCTGACATCTGTAGATTGAACCTCCTTAGTTTGTATAGATCCAGCTAACAGCTTTGCCAAAAACCCTTTTTCATAGAGTTGCAAGAGTTCGATGTTTGAACCAAGCCTAGTTTCTATACTTTTTTTGAATCTTGTGTGGAAAACAGTCTGCAAATTTTGTTAAGCTTGTTCTTGCTGATGGCTGCATGCACATCTGTAATGGTTTGCATCTGCAAGAAATACACTAGGCCCGGGGTGCGAAATTTCAAAAGGGGGGGTTCAGAGTCCGTCCCCCCCAGCCTCTGCTAGCTCCCCAGGCATCCCCTGTCTCCCGCCCATCCTGCCTGCCCAGCCCCACCCCTTCCTCTGCAGCACAGTCACAGGGAAGTAGAGCTGGTGGGCCATATGTGAGCAGCTGCAGCCATTGCTCCACATGCATCCTGAGTTTGCAGCCTGCAGCCATGTTGTGCTTCCCAAGGAAGCCAGGCAGAGGGCACCAGAAGGCTGCCACTGAGCAGCCTGTGAACCTGCACTGGGGGCAGTGAGGGAGGAGAGCAAGCCATGTGTAAGTGAGCTGCGCTACTCCACTCCTGCCTTGCCCCAGCCCACCCTTGCTGCTGCTCCCCCCAACCTGGGGAGGGAGCCTTTACCTTTGCAGTCAACTTTGATTGGGCTTCTCTGGATACTCCACAAGGAGATGCTGGGGTGCAGGTGCAAGCGCTGGGCATGGGGGGAGTGTGGAAGGGGTGTGTAGAGGCTAAGGCAGCAGTCAGCAGGGGCAGGGGATGAGCCCCCAGTTGTTCCGGGAGGAGTGTGTGAAAGACCCTGGCAAGTCCCTTCTTTACCAAATGCAGAGGCAGGTGTTCACCCTATGCGTTAGGCAGAGTGCTGCCTCTCCTAGGAGATGTGCCCGCAATGCTCACCCTGCTTAACGTGATGCCCATAACATCCTAGTGCATGGGTGTGCAAAGGAAATTTCATACGGGGTGGCAGTGCAACTGGCCTGGCTCCTCCAACCTCTGCTGCCCGCCTCATCCTGCTGACCACCCTGGGAACACAGCACCTCACTTCCAGGACTGTTGGGGGGCCTATGCTAATTGCAGGGACAAAACGTGGGGCCCAGTGCAAAAAGTTTGCTATCCCCTGCACTGGGCCACTGCCTGCAAGTCAGGCGCTCACATTTGTCCTGTCCGGTGAATTGTGTGCGTTGTCCTGCTGCATGTGCCAACTCATTTGCCTTCAGAATGGACAAGACTGCCTAACAAGCTGCTTCCATTACCAATAGGATTGATATTAATGCACTGCCAGAAAGGGAGGCTAACCCTGCATTATGTTGCAAAAGCTAAGTTTATGAAATTGTGGCACCCACTAGGATCCAGGAAACCTCTTCCTTTCAGAACGAACTAGTAGGATTAATAATGTGCTAGTAGGCTGTAGCTTGTCAGACTGACAAGAAAGCTATTGGCCCTCCATTCTTAAAAAAAAGTAGATAAGCTACTTTCCAGCACTCTCAAATTCTGAAGCAGATCAGAGAAGCCTATTGCTCTAAACAATAACACACATCTTTACCACTTAGTGATAGGGTGGCAACATTTTTACTGGCATTGAAAAGATCACACAAATCCTCCTCCCCTTGTTCTTCCTTGTCCTCATTCCACCAAAAAAGGATGATTCGCTCTCTCTCTTCTGTCTGGAAGGAAATGCTGGGCAAATTTAATTTTGAAAGGAGAGATATTTTTTAACAATGAAGGTGGGGACCTGGATATGCTCTGAGTAGTGTTCATAGAATCATAGAATTCTGGGTCTGGAAGGGATCTCAGGAGGTCATCTAGTCCAGCCCCCTGCTTCAAGCAGGTTCAACCCCAACTAAGTCATCCCAGCCATGATTATATCAAGCTGGGACTTAGAAACCTCTAGATTCCACGACCTCTCTCGGTAATGCATTCCAGTGCTTCACCACCCTCCTGGTGAAATAGTTTTTCCTAATATCCAACCTACACCTCTCCATCTGTAACTTCAGACCATTACTCCTTGTTCTGCAATCTATCACCATTGTTTGTTTGTTTGCAGCCAACTTTGTATTGCTTGTATACCTCTCAGTAAATAAACTTGAGCTTCTTTTTTATGTGCCTCCCTCTAGGCCTTAAAAATCTCGTAATGAAGATAAAAAAGCTCTATGGTGCTTATTTACTTACTTACTTACTTATTGAGAGGTATACAAACAATAATAAATGACCATCTATCAAATGCTCTTCGCTCCGCTTCTTTCCTGATGTCTTAAAAATCCATCATAAGAAGCATACCCATGTGAAACTTTGCTCAAGCTCTCACCCAGATCCCAGCTGCTTCTCATAAAACATGCAGCAGTGAAACCAATAATATTGGCCAAATGTTCATTGCTGCCATTCAAGTTCAATGTTAACATTCCCTTGGAATGACTGAGGCAGTTCATGTCTCTCAGTGCTGGTGTTAGGGTTTCTTTGCCTTTTTTTTTAAAATGTCATGAACATGCAAAAAATGTTGAAAACTAGCTGTGCAGCTCAGGAGTTGGAGCCTGTATGTGTGAACGTCTAAAAGAAAGGTGAAATGGGGGTATCCTTTTTTTTTGATTGATTAACTGGATACAAGAGCTCAGACCCTCTCTATGAAAACACAGTTGAAAAATTGTTTCCAGATCTTCTGGTTGTATTTGGCCAACCAAAGAAATAAGGGAAAGGCCATATGACTTGGCCTACCTTGTCTTTTTCAGGGCTTGACCTCAAAATGAACCAGCACTCTCTGAACATTCACAGATATTCAGTCAGGGAACGAATAGCTGTTTGGGGAGATAGGAATGGCATTTTACATGGAGTCAAATGAAAATTCCTGGGTAAAAACTCATAAACATATACACTGAGTAAGGATGTCTGTACTTAAACCAGGGCTGAACATGAATTCTCAGCTGTTTTACCTAAAACTTTAACAATACACTGAGCCAATGAAACATCAGCTAAAACCATTAGATCATCAGCATTAATTCTTATTGGCTGAACATACCCTGAAAATATATCCTACTACCTGACAGCTGATTAACCCTTCTGAGGAAGTTATAAATGGCAAGGATTGTTTGCAGTGTTGCTGTAGTGAAATTAGTTCCAGCATATGAGAGAGAAAAGGTGGGTGGAGTAAAATCTTTTATTGAACCAAATTCTGTTGGTGAGAGAGACAAGCTTCTGGGCACCACAGAGGTGACTTGAAGAAGAGCTCAATGGAGCTCAAAGCTCAAAAGTTGGTCCAATGAATAGGGTGACCATCCAACCCATTTTTCCCGGGACAGGCCCTTAATTCAGCAGAGCTCCTGTTCTTTGATACCCTGTTTCTTGCGGTGGCAGCCTCTCCTGCCAGGGAGATCCTCCCCTGAGTGGCTGCCCTGGTCTCTGGAGCTCTGCACCTTGCAGCAGCAGCTCCTGCTGCAGGACAGCTCCTCTGTAGGGCAGCTGCCATATTCTCTGGCACCCCATGGTGGCAGCCCCTGCTACTCGTGAACTCCACAATGGCGTAGTTGCCTCATTCCCTGGTGCCCTACATGTAGGGAGGCAGCTCCCACTGCCAGGGAGCCCCTCCACAGGTCGGCTGCCTCGTTCCCTGGCCCCCTGCTGGAAGGCTTTGGAACACATGCACACACCCCACCGGTGGGGATTTGGAGGCCCCATCCTGCATTCCCCTTAATGCCTCGTTCCTCCCCATTGGAGGCTGCAGAGGCCCCATCCCTGGTGTATCACCCTGGAATAGCAGCCCCCATCACCAAGCAGCACTGACATAGCACAGCAGCCCTGCCCCCATCCCCGGAGGCCTGGGTCCTGTATTTGCCGTAGGGCAATGCGGTCACCCTACCACTGAAAGATATTACCTCACCCACCTTTTCACTCTCAAACAATAATGACATCAGTTCTATATACCGTTATAGGGTGAATATTTCCCAAACACTTTCTTTGCCTCGCAAAACACTCTGGGCTTGATCCTGTGGCCCTGACTTTCTTTTGAGTAGCCCCACTACCCTCAGAAATTGAAAATGGCCTGTGGGCAAGGGAAGCTTTCACTCAACTGTTTTCTATGTGTAGGTGTTTGCCTTCTAGACTGCATCATCCAGAGATTCTTTCTGAGGCAGAAGCATCATCAATGTGACATGTTCATCCCAGTTACAGACCATCAGTCATCTCAAGTATTGATTTGTTACCAGACATGAAATATCCTAGTGATGATGTATAAGCCTGGAGATTTTTGAAAGATAATATTAATGATGGGGTTTAAAATTGATTTAGAAATAGTGTGTCATGGCTTAGCCTAAGTCGAAGATAATCTTGTGGCATTCTTGAGGAAGAGCACTGAATTAAAATCTCTGTCGACTCCATTGAGTACACATGGAGTGTTAGTGCAGAAAATGGCCTGTGATGTCTATGCCATTTCAACACATTTAGAACCATATTCAGATGTTCAATTGGTTAGCAGCTGAAGACATACTACAACCAAAGGGAGGATGATTTCAAATTTGGCTTTGCCAGGACCAGCTGAAATCCAGCATTCTGTGCCATTCATAACCTCAGTGGACAAGAGATAGTCACTACCACCAGCAGCCTGAAGCAGATGCCATTAAAATTATCAATCTTTTGGAGACCAGAAAAGTCATTCCTGGCATCCTCAGGGTCAGAGTCCCTGGCACGCAATGTACTGTGACTGAAATCACTCCATTATTATGGCTAATGCTGGAAGGGGTTGCCACTCCTTGTGTGCAGTCAGCATGTCTTTCCAGAGACCCCTTCACTTCTTTCAGGTCCACCTACCTGGTATGCATGCTTTTTTAGCCCCTGAGCTATTTCCCTTCAGTAAACCTTGTCAGAGGGAAGCCTCACAATGATTGTTCTGCCAGTTCCACCATAACCCAGATCAAACCCCTGTAAGGTCTGTAGAGAACTGTCTGTACATGAGATCCAGGGTGTCAGATCTGGCAACTTGGGTGCTCCTGGCAGCCCATTCCACATTACTTGGCTCTAACAAAAGGCTGACAATTAGTAACCATTCACAAGAATCACGAGGACAAAACCATCTGGAATATATTACCAATCAGCCCTTAGATAGGATTTCTCATGGAACATGCTGCATATTACACCCTGAGAATGGTATGGAACTCAGCAGGAGTACAACGTTAAACACCAGGATTATAACCCCAGGAATCATCTGGACAGGACATCATATAATGCTCATGGTGCTACTTACGCTAGACAATCTTGCACCAAGGTATAGTTCTGCTGCACTGCCATAAAGGCTGTCATATCATTAGCATAAGTGAAAAACTAGAGATGCAGGAATGGCACCCATCCCACTTAATTTACTTCTTCCACAGGTCCTACTAATGACAAATGGCTCCCCTCCCCCCTTCTTTTTCCTACACCTTCTTCTTTCTCCCCTACCTACTATATAAACCCTAGATTCTGATTTCTGCTCCAAATCTGATGAAGTGAACCTTACCCATGAAAGCTCATTACCTATTAAATAAAACTGTGAGTCTTTAAGATGCTACAGGGCTGCTTGTTTGTTTTTTTTGTGCGTGCCAATGGCTGTTGATCTTCGTTTGGGCAACAACATTCACCAATCCTCTGGCCTGGATTCTGCGAGTTCTGAGGAATGTCCTCTTCCCAAAGTTCCCTTTCTTCATCCCCAATGTGCAGTGGAAGGTCTAAGAAAAATATATGCAGCTAGCACAGCGTATCTTTCTCATTTCATTTTCTCTGAGAGATTTAGGTTTGGGGATGCATAAATCAAAGCAGTATCTCACTGTTTTCAAGCAAATTGAACCTGCAGAGTATGTACAAATTGAATTTTTAAACTCTGAAATGTTGTTTCAACTCCATGGAATAAGTAGGATTGTGAGAGTGGACAGCCATTCATCCTTTGTTACAATTAGGCCTGGTCTACACTGCAAAATAATTCAATTTAAGCTATGAGACTCCAGTTACAAGACTTGTACAGCTGGAGTCGGCAGACATGAATGCTAATTCCCAGTGCAACCTCACTGTGGGAGGCTGATGGGAGAAACCCTCCCATCGATTTACCTCACTACTGCAATGTGTACTGGAGTCAACAGGAGTGCCCTCAATGTCCAGTTTAGCACATCCCTACTGTATATGCTAAACTGAATCCTGGAAGATCGACCTCCAGAGCATTGATCTGCACATAAATATAGATGTGCTCTTACTCATAGCCCAGCCCAGGTAAGCTACCTCGTTGCTGCATGAATTTTCATGTAACTAGCAACAGTTATATGTGATTCACTTACATAAACTTACAGTATACATGAAATAAAAAATGTGTTACTCCAATGGAAAAATGCAGGTGCCAAAATCTATGGATGCTGGATTCCATGCCAAGCTTAACACCTATCGTAGGCTCTAGTTTTAGGTAGTTTGTACAGGTTGAACCTCTCTAACTCCAGCTAGATGAAAAAGTTCCAGACTAGAGAGGTTCAACCTGTAGTTGCAAACACTTACCCACTGTCCTGTGGAATTGCAGCATGTCATGGTGCTGAGAGTGTAACAATATGGCAGAACAGAGACCAGTATCACTATGTTGCTTAGCCAGCCAATGCTGGAGCAGGGAAAGCTAGTACCACAAGCCAAGCAACAGGACAAGTTCAACGCAACTGACTTCAAAACAGTGTGATGCAGAGCTGGATTCCATGTCTGTTCTTAAGCATAAGCAGTTTTGCTTCAATTTCAACTGACCACTGTACTGTCAGTTGAATTCACTAATAATAAACATTACAATTAGCTTCCAGTTCATTCACAGAGCATGTTGTATTCTGATTTTATTTTAATGCCTGTAGAATAAAGGTGACTTTTTTTAATACTATACTCCTTTGACCAAACATCAAGCCATTAGCCAGACTGCTCCATAACCCTGAACACTTCATTTCAGTTCATTTAAGCATGACTGCTCACCTTGCATGAAATAAAAAGGATATGGATTCTACAAATAATACAAACATTTGTAAAGATATACTGGGACAGTGTTATCAGGTGCAGACACCAGCAGCAGTCAGAACAGATAAAGGTTTTCAGTTGCAAACCCCAGCTTCTCATTTCAGCTACCATTCTGACATATGAATTAGTCTGCTTATTACAAAGCTTTGAGTAGCTTGTAAAGCCTTCCATCATGCAGATAGATCATTATGCCCTGTTAATGTGCTCCTCTAATAGCTCCCAGCTCCAGTAGAACTCAGTGATAGAAAAAAAATGGCCATTGCTACTGACATCCTGTCTTCAGCTAAATAGTTTTTGCTCTTTCCCAGCCCCTTCTGCATGAAGCCCCTGTTTTAAAGAGCAATCAGTAAATCTCCACACCTGGGAGAAAATAGCAGGTCAAGAGCTCGAACTGCTTCACTCCTCTATGTACCTAATCTATTTTCTTTTTCACTCTGCAGGGAAAGACTGAATAATGAAAAAGAGAAAGGATGCAATAGTATACACTTGACTCAAAACAATACGTATACAAGACTTACAGTTTCAGGACATGGCTTAACCATTAAGCCTTTGTCTATACTAGCCCCCCCCCCACCTTTCAAAAGGGGGATGCTAATGAGACACTTCGGGATATGCTACTGAGGAACTGCAATAAATATTCAGCACCTTATTAGCATAATGGTGGGCACAGCACTTCAAAAGTCCCACTTTCTATCATGCCCAGCTCATCTACACGAGGTCCTTTTTGAAAGGACCCCACACTTTGAAATCCCCTTATTCCTATTTCCTTTCGAAAAGGACCCCATGTAGACGAGCCGCACATGATCAAAAGCAGTACTTTTGAAGTGCCTCAGCTGCCATTATGCTAATGAGGCACTGCATATTCATTGCAACACCTCATTAGCATATGCCAAAGTGTCTCTTTAGCATCCCCCTTTCGAAAGAGGTGGGGGGCTGGTGTAGACATAGCCAATGAGTGTCAAATAAAATATTACATAAGTGAGAATCTTTGTATCAGTAGAATAGCTTCAACTTTTGTTGCAGCGTACATTCAAAGGCCACTTTCTTGTGTTAATTGACTGTGACCCGTTAATCAATGTTACAAATAATAGCCTGGACCACTGAGTATTTGGAAACTGGTCAACTGTGTGTGTAACACCCTGAAAGTGAGTCAGAAGAAAACAAAAAACTTCAGTTACCTTCTGATAAAAATGGAAGCATAAGCCTGTGCAGTCCACGAAGACTAACCAAAACCTGCTTTTGCACACAGATTTTGAATTCCTTTTCATGTCATTCTGTTAGTTATAGTATCACATAACATCTCTGATGTTTTCTCAGCCCCCACCATCATCAAAACCCAAGGGCTCAGCACCTGTTGGCGTCCAAAGCCTCCCTCAATATTTCCTTCCATCTTTCCCTGTCCAGCGAGGAGTGGCTTAGTTTCTGTAGACTAGCTTCACACCAATCTACTATACCGTCTACCCTTTCTCCGTGTGGGTCTTCCTTTCCTATTCAAACTCTCCATTATGCCAGTTATACTAGGCTTTTGACTTTTTGCTCATTGTTCATCCTACAGATATGCCTGAATAGCTGTGGCTTCCATGGTATAACCTTCCTCAGTAGGTTCTCTTTTGGTGTATCTTCCTATATAATACCCAAAAAACAAATTTCTGTGCACCCTTGGTATAATCTGTCAGTTTTGGAAACAAAGGCTACCATTGACTAAACTTCAAAATATGAAAAATGTTTGTTGGCTGAATACTACTTTGTATAGAATACCTTTACATATGTGTATTCCAGAGCCTCCACTGTGCACATCCAAAAGACCACAGCATTTTACAGACCCCCTACAACACGTCACGTCACAATGGCAGAAAAAGTTAATGCTCCCCTTTGGTCAAACGAAACACAATCCTTTCCAATTTGCCCTTCCCAGAGGAAAAAGAAACTGATAGGTAGCACAGGTGTGTTACTAACCGGCTTGATCATCTTTCTATATCATATCATCATAGGACTGGACGGGACCTTAAGAGGTCTTCTAGTCCAGGTCCACACAATCAAGGCAGAACTAAGTATTATCTAGATCAATATAACAAGAATTTGGCTGTAATTATGTTCCACATCACCTTTTTTGTAAGGTGCTATTGACCAGCTATTTTTTCCCCACTTAGTTGTTTGTTAATGACGCTTTTTTCCAGAGTGCATATGAGTGATACACTAACAGGTTCTGTGTCTGTGTTAGGTATTTATATCCTGTCAAGCACTGAAGTTTCTAGACACCATAACACAGTTTGATCCCTCTCTTTTTTCAACTTTTCCCCAAATGTGGGGCCAGAGGTTTGGGGCTGCTGACTTTCTCTCTTTTGTACTCTTCTCAGAAGTTTTGATTTACAGGTGAAACGTGTGTGCATGCACATGTGTTCAAAGGGGAATGAACTTCTCCTTTCTGCCGTATGAGTTTTGCCAAGCAGCCATTTGCCTATCACAAGTGCCTTTCCCTTCATGTGCCTGAGGTACATATTTCACACAGGGACACATATTATACTTCCCTTCATTCCCCTGGGGGCAGCATATATATCCAGCTACATATCTAAGGTATCTATATACACTCCATTACCAAACTTTCTAAGTGCTTCACAATCTTTATTGTATTTATTCCCACAATGCCCCTGTGAGTTGTCATTACTATCATCCCCATTTTACAGAGGGGGAGCTGAGAAACAGAAACTGACCCACATTTGTAAGGGCCATTCCTGCATTCTTCACTGCAATGCGAAATTGATTTAGGAGCCTAAGGTGACATCTGCACAGCAAAGTTATGCCAAAATAGCAGCCGTTACTCTGAAATAGCTTTGCAAGCATCTACACTATGCAAACACTATTTTGAAATATTTTGAAATAATGGGTGTATTATTTTGTATTTTACAAACCTCATTGCGGGAAAAATAATGCTATGTGTCTAGACATGCGATTTTGAAATAGCTGGGTGCTATTTTGAAATGCATTATTGCGTGTAGCTGTGTTATTTTGGAATAGTATTCCAGAACAGATTATTTCAAAATAACGTTGTTGTGTAGACGTAGCCTCAGTGTCATTTTCAAAGGGGATTTAAGTGTTTAGGAATCTAAATGCTATTGGCTGATCTGGGCATCTTGGGGCCTAGGACATAAATCACTTTTGAAAGTGAGATTTAGTCACTTAAACCAGTTACGTGTTGCAATGTTGAATACAACAGCGTTAAGTGTCTTAGAATCATAGAATCATAGAGTCACAGAGCTGGAAGGGACCTCAAGAGGTCATCGAGTCCGGCCCCCTGCTTCAAGCAGGATTAACACCAACTAAGTCATCCCAGCCATGACTATGTCAGGCTGGAACTTAAAAACCTCTAGGGATGGAGATTCCACCACCTCTCTAGGCAATGCATTCCAGTCCTTTACCACCCTCCTGGTGAAGTAGTTTTTCCTAGTATCCAGCCTATTCCTCTCCTTCTGTAACTTCAGAACATTACTGCTTGTTCTGCTCTCTGTCATCCCAGAGAACAGTTTCTCTCTGTCCTCTTTAGAGCACCCCTTCAGGAAGGTGAAGGCTGCTATCAAATCATCCCTTGGTCTTGTCTTCTGCAAAGTAAATAAGCTCAAATCCCTCAGCCTCTCCTCAGGTTACGTGCTCCAGCCCCTTAATCATTTTCGTTGACCTCTGCTGAACCTGCTCCAGCACATCCGCATCCTTTCTATATTGGGGGGCCCAAAACCGGACACAATACTCCAGATGTGGCCTCACCAGCGCTGAAAAGAGGGGAACAATCACTTCTCTAGATCTGCTCAAAATGCTCCTCCTTATGCACCCCAATATGTCATTGGCCTTCTTCGCTACAAGAGTCCACTGTTCACTCATATCCAGCCTTTCATCCACTATAATCCCTAGGTCCCTTTCCACTGTACTGCTGCTTAGCCAGTTGGTCCCCAGCCTATAACAGTGCTTGGGATTCTTCTGCCCCAGGTGCAGGACTCTACACTTGTCCTAGCTGAACCACATCAGATTTCTTTTGGCCCAATCCTCCAATTTATCCAGGTCACTCTGGATCCTATCTCTACTCTCCAATGTATCTACCTCTCCCCCTGTCTTGGTGTCATCTGCAAACTTGCTGAGGGTGCAATCCAGTCCCTCATCCAGGTCATTTAATAAAGCTGCTAAACAACACCAGCACCAGAACCGAACCTTGGGGCACTCCACTTGAAACTGACCACAATCCGTTGGGCCTTACCGTCAAGCCAGTTTTCTATCCATCTTACAGTCCATGCATCTAATCCATACTTCCTTAATTTATAGGCAAGAATGTTGTGGGAGACTGTACCAAAAGCTTTGCTGAAGTCAAAGTATATCACATCCACTGACTTCCCCATGTCTGCAGAGTATGTTAACTCATCATAAAAGTTAATCAGACTGGTCAGGCAGGACCTGCCTTTGGTGAATCCATGTTGGCTATTTTTGATCACTTTCCCCTCTTCCAAGTGCTCCAAAATGGATTCCTGGAGGATCTCAGGGACTGAGGTAAGGCTGACTGGTCTATATTTCCCTGGATTGTCCTTCCTTCCTTCTTTAAAGATAGGCACTACAGTTGTCTTTTTCCAATCATCTGGAATCTCTCCCAATCTCCAAGAGTCTCCAAAGATAATGGCCAAAGGCTCAGCAATGATGTCTGCCAATTCCCTCACTACACTTGGGTGCATTAAATCTAGACCCATAGATTTGTGCACATCTATTTTTTCTAAGTAACTCTTAACTCATTCCTTCGCCCAGCGAGGGCTGCCCTCCACCTTCCCATACTGTATCGTCTAGTACCATAGTGTGGGAGCTATCCTTGTCTGTGAAGACTGAGCCAAAAAAAGCATTGAATACTTCAGCTTTTCTTACATCATCTGTCACAGGGTTACCAATCTCATCCGGTAATGACCCCACACCTTCCCTAACAAACCTCTTACTGTTAACATGCCTGTAGAAACCTTTCGTGTTACCCTTCACATCCCTGGCCAGCTGCAGTTCCAGTTGTGCCTTTGCTGTCCTGATTACAGCCCGGCATTTTCCAGACATATATTTATACTCCTCCTTAGACATCTGTCCAAGTTTTCACTACTTATATGCATATTTTTTGAGTTTAAGATCACCAAGGATTTCCCTGTTCAGCCAAGCTGGTTGCTTATTATATTTGCATGTCTTACTATGCAGAGGGATTGTTTGTTCCTGTGCCTTCAGCAAGACTTCTTGAAAATATTGCCAATTCTCCTGAACTCTTTTCCCCTTCATCTTCATATCCCAGGGGATCCTGCCCATCAATTCTCTCAAAGAGTCAAAGTCTGCTGTTTTGAAATCAGGGGTCTGTATATTACTGCTCAGCTTTCTTCATTTTGTCAGGATCCTGAAATCTACCACCTAGTGATCACTGCAGCCCAGGTTGCCACACACTTCTATTTCTCATACTAATTCTTCCGTGTTTGTGAGCAGCAAGTCAAGTTGTGCAAGGCCCCTGGTCGGTTCAATCTGTATTTGTACTATGAAGTTATCCCCAACATTCTCCAAAACCTTCCTGTATTTTCTGTGTGCTGCCGTATTGGTCTCCCAACAAATGTTTGTGTAATTAAAGTCTCCCATGAGAACCAGGGCCTGTGATTTGGAAGCTTCTCTTAGCTGTTTGAAGAAATCCTCTTCTACCTCATCTCCCTGATCTGGCGGTCTATAGCAGACACCAACTACAACATCACCTCTATTGCTTCCACCTCTAAGCTTAATCCAAAGACACTCAACTGGCTTTTCTCCCTCCTTATACTGGAGCTCTGAGCAATCATACTGCTCCCTCGTATAGAGTGCAGCTCCTCCTCCTTGTCTCCTTTTCCTGTCCTTCCTAAACAGTTTATACCCTTCCATGACCATGCTCTAGTTATGTAAGTCATCCCACCAAATCTCCATTATTCCAACCACTTTGTACTTCTTAAACTGTGCCAGGTCCTCTAGTTCCTCCTGTTTGTTTCCCAGGTTTCTTGCATTTGTGTACAAGCATCTTAAAGAAGTGGCTGATTGGCCCATTTTCTCCTCTTCACCCAGGAATCCTACTTTGTTGTACCCTACTCCTTCCCCACTTACCTCAGGGCTTGTGTCACCATCCCTTAGCACATAGATGACTTGTAATTGTCTGGGTCTTCAACTAGGACCTGAGAGTTCCCAGACAGCTGCCATATCCTGATATTCATCCACTGTTTACTGAACCTAGCAGGCTGGGAAGTTACTAGGATTATAGCCCTAGCCAAAGCCTAAAATATGTAGACCTGCATGAGTTAATCAAGGTGGCACACAAAGAGTAAGGCAGAGAAAGGGTTGAACCTAGGTCTACTAAGTCCCAGGCTAGACAAGAGTCCTCTCTTCTTGGAGGTGTGGTGTGGAAGATGGAGGAGATATTTCAAGTCTGCTTTAATGCTGTAACTCTACTTTCCTGGATCTAATTTTCAATTCTGAAAAGGATTATTGGATTGTGATGGGTAAAACACTGGTCAAATTGCACCGAGACTGCAAACTCTTCCGGATAGTTGGAGCTGTCTTTTCACCATGTGTGGGTGAAATGCCATGCATAACAGAGCCTGATCTCTGAGAGTGTCCTCCAGCAACTACAGAAATACATATATATAAGAACAATAAGATAGCATGAGGGGCAGGGGGAAGGCCAGTTCAGGTGCAGGTGTAAATAATTTTGTGATTGCAGCTCTGACACACACTAGTGGCTATGTTTGTGTGGTAGATGTGATCTCAAGTGTGGAGGCAGGTGGCAGAAGTGATCCTGGAAGAAAGGAAGACTGTTGGGAAGACTGTAAATAAAATGTCAACCAGAGCCATCTAGATCTAAGTCCAGAAGCAGCACCTGGACCCCAAGATAAAAGCAAGGGAAGCCTTCTCTTGGCATCATCTCTGAAAGGGAAACAGCTGTCTGAAACACTGCTAAGTTGTACACCAAGTGGACCAGACAAAAAGAGATTCCAAAGATGTTCAGGGTCCTCACCAGCATTCCCTGTAAGCTGAGCATTTAGGTAGCCACCCAAGAGAGATTCAGGTGCCACCCAGCTGATTAGCAGAGCACCCACAGCTGGAAGTGTGTTTCTATTGATGGTGCACATCTGCACATGCTTTGGTGTACACAACATTTATTCCACCCATGGATGGAAAAAATTAGAGGGAACACTGGTCCTGACCACCTTCCTTAATTGGTAGACATGTTTTTCTTTCTGTTTTTCATGGCAAGCACAGGTGCTCGGAAACTCACACCTGAGTGCTATTGCCTGCTCTCTGCTTTTCTTCTCTTGGTCAAATTAGTGGTTTGTTTGTGGGGGCTTGTTAACATGCTGAGGTTTTCTTCTCAGATGGTGTGTGAATAATGCAGGACATCTCACTGAATCTCTGATTTAAAAGCTGAGTTTTCATCAGAGGAGGAGGGGGTTATTTTTATTAGAGCCTGCCAACCTACAGAGCTGAAGTACATCTGAAAAAAGAGGATTTACTTTTTTGAAGTTAAAAATAGAGATCTGTGGAGCCGCTCACTGGTAATGTACTGACTGCATTTTATGAGAAGACAGAGGTGGTCAGGATGGACATATTTGCTATCAACATTAATCCAAGACTATAGCATTTTCCAATCAATCGTGAGTTGCTTTTTTACAAAGAACAAAGCCGATTCTAGTAAACCTGTACTAATTCAAAACAGAACTGATAGAGCAGCAAAGTGCAGGTGTTCCTCCTAACTCTCGACAGAAGGGTGAGACTCCCATGCAGTCATACACAGCAACTCCTTCAAAGCAGAATCATAGACCTACTAATCATTTTGCCAATGGCAAGGTGGGAGCTGAGTCCATTCTTTGGATCTTACATTCCTTCTGACTTTACACTGGGGAACACTATGCAACACTAGGGAATTCCTTAGTGCCTGTCCAAGTTACTTACACTGAGAGCTGGCCAGAAAAGGTGAGCCTGAGCGGGGTAAAGGCTCCTTAAGTTACCTTTGAAAGCAACCAAAAATGCACACTGACAGATTCTGCATTCCTTACTCAGTCCCTTCTCAGAGGGGTATTTGCCTAGATAAGGCAAGAATACAGGTGGAAAGAATGGCATCTGACACGTCCTTTGTTCCATGGTGCTCACAATTGGTACTCAATAGACATTGTTTGCTTATTACAGCTGAGACTTTCAAAGCTGCCAGAGTGATTTGGACTAGGGATATTAATGTTTGACCGGTTATGGCTAACCGGTAGGGGTTGGGGCAGCCCCCCCCCCCCCACCCACTGCATGAAAGGGGGTTGCTCCAGCAATGCAGGGCCACCGCAGGCAGAGGCACTCCAGCGGGGCTGGAGTAGCCTCCATCCATCGCACCCCCAGGGGGAGGGGCTGAAAAGGGGGGGAGGAGCACCTGGGGCTGCTGCTTCAGCATGACTGAGCTAGAGCAGCTCCCCCTGCTGCAGACAGGGTCTGCTCCAGGGGGCTGGAGTACCCCCATCTTCAGCATACAAGGGACCTGGTCTGGTCTGGCCCAGCTGGGGCATCCCTGCCCACAATGCTTTTGAGTCAGGCTGCTGAGAACTGGGGCTGTGCTGGAGTGCCCACCACCATGGGTAGAGGCTCTTCAGCCAGGCTGGAAGAGCCCTGGCCACTAGCATGCCACAGATGGAGGTGTGCCATCCTGGCTGGAGCAGTCCCTGTCTGTGGCAGAGCGCCTGTCCAGCCCAGCTGCCCCCTCATCCAACTAATTAAAGAGGATTTTACATCCCTAATTTGGACACCCAGTTCTCCATAGTTTGGGTAGAAATTTGGTATTAAACACACATTTGAAAAACCCCAGTCTACAGGTCTGTGTGTCCCTCTTTTTTCGAAAATCTCTTAAGTTTGTCATTGCTAGCTTTCATTGCAAAGATGCTTTGCCCCCCACACTTAAAAATAGGCTTTCCTTAACTCCATGCCCCATAAGGCACCAAAGTCAGGTTTCACGGGGCATGGGTGTGTGAAGAGGCTGCCACAGAAAATGGAGTCCTGTGGCACCATACAGACTAACAGATAAGGTGCCACAGGACTTGGTTTTTTTTGTGAAGATACAGACTAACTCAGCTACCCCTCTGGTACAGAAAATGGAATGTCACTAAGTGTTACAGTGACTCGTCCAAATAATAGTTGCTTTTTCTCAGTTTAACAAGTTCTTAAGATGTATTTAACAACCCTCCCCTTTGCCCCAACCGACCACCACCAAAAAATCCCATGGAGAGCCAGCTGTGTCTAGAAAGTTTCAGGTCAAAGTGTACACAACATTTTATGGCATGTCAGTGCCACGGGTGTCAGATTTAGCCCTCTCCCCTCAATTTGGAGACACTCGGATTTCCCTCAAAACATCCGATACGTCTTGATTTAATGGTCAGGTGGCTGGGAGTTTTATTGCCGTATGGGTGTCCTTTCAGCTGCTTTATGTGGAGCAGCACTGTTCTGAGTTAGCCTTTCTCAGGAAAGAACAATAGACTGGCTGACAGTCACCTAGTGGGAACCATCTTGTGAAGTTCATCAACAGCTGCCCACTGTGAGATGTCAGAAGAGAGCCTGGTTGTGCTTTCTGAACACGTGCCCCTTTCCTTGCTGGATTCAAGTAGTGTTGTGTGTCCATGAATGTCTGGAAACCCCACTGAACCCACTTCAAACATGAATTCAGTGAAGACGGGATTTTTTAAATGTGTAGGCAGGGCAGCCTCTTCTGTATTGCTAATGGGCACAAGAGGCAGCAAAAGTGGCAGTTTCTGCTGGAGGGCACCAAAATAGAAGCCTCCATCCTATTCCTGATGATAGGAATGATCTGCTCACAAACAAACAGGAATTAAAAATGGGCCACACTCTGGAATTCAGTGATCAATAACATAGCCAAAGAATATCAGAGACGTAGCCGTGTTACTCTGTATCTTTGACAGCATGAAGTCCTGTGGCACCTTATAGACTAACAGATATTTTGGGCAAAGACTTGCTTCATCAGATACATGAGTGCGGGGCGGGGGGGTGTTTCCAGAGGGATATTTAAAGAGTGGGGTCCCAGTAAAAGGGAGGGCCAGAGCTGACAAGGTCTATTCAGCAAGGTGGAAATGGCCCATTATCAGTACTATGTATCAAAAGAGTTAAAAATAAGTCAGATCAGACAGGCCTATTGTCAGAGTCTAATGGGGAGATATTAACACCCAGGGCTGAGAAGCTGCTTTTGTAAGGGGTGAGCCACTCCCAGTCTCTGTTTAATCCTTGGTTGATGGCGTCAAATTTGCAAATAAATTGCAGTTCAGAGATTTCTCTCTCCATTTGATTTTTGAAATTTCTTTGTTTTAGGACTGCTATTTTTAAATCTGTTACTGAGTGTCCAGGGAGATTGAAGTGCTCTCCCAAAGAATAGAGCTCCATTTTAAATGGTCACAAATCCACCACAAGAAAACATTGAGCCACACCCTCAGCTGATGTAATTCAGATGTAGCTCCAAGACTTGATCAGAATTACTACTTGCCCATTTACACCAGGTGAGGATCTGGCCCTTAGATTTTCCCAGGTTTGGGAAATAATGAGCCCTTTCCTGATTAGAATAAAATGTATTAACTGCACAAAGAACGCATGTAAACCAGAGCCCCAATCAACCTCTGGAGGTACTAAGGGTGATATCCTGGACCCACTGAAGTCAATGTACCAGGATTTCCTCCTATGTCTAGAAAATGTTGTACAAACACAGTGCACCCCAATGGACACTCATAGGTAAGCTCTATAAAACGCAGCCATATAGTATAAAGTATAAAACCAACATATCTTTAAGAGGTGAACAATGGGTCGGTTACATCATATGTGACGTAAGATCAGAATTTGGCTAAGAAATAGTTTCTGGCTGCGATTCCCTTTGAAAGCCAGAGGTGCTGTGGACTAGACAGAACGAGCAGGCCAGGATTCCAGAGGTACAGGGTAGCTCAAAGCCGAAAATGAAAAAGTCTATTAATATATCTCTCCTAGCTCTGAAGGCATTGCCCGATGGTTTTCCTGCACATTGGAGTTACTCAATTAGCAGCAGTCCCTGTGTGGCCAACAAGTACAAATGCTGACTCAGCAGCATGATGGATGGGCAGACTGGTATGGGGAGGGGTGCAGCCCAAGTAGGATGGAAACCCATAATAAAATCATTTATTGCTGAAGCCTTGGGGCTGGAAGGAGAGGAAACTTACCCCTGCCCTCTAAATGGCGTCCTTGTGTTCACCACATTCATAATTAATTGTAAGCAAATCATTCATGTTTAAATCAAAGCTGTCTCATACACACTGCCACATCTGAAGAGGTGCAGTCCATGGACAGACCAGGGCCAAATTATACATCAATTATAGATGAGAAACCTTTTAGATAAAAATAAACACTCTGGCTCAGCAGAGCAAACATAAACCTCTAAATAAAATCATTGATTACTCAGAAGGTAGAATGCTTACGTTGCATCTAAAGGACATTTTTTTTCCAATAAAAAATGTGCATAAACTACACCAGAGAATCCCATTTATCTGAAACACTCATTAAAAATCTGACTTTATCTGAGTCCTCTAGAATCTCCTGTTTTATCTTAAATCCTGTTTATCCAAATAAAGTTTATTTCTCTCATCATTAGAGGGGACAAAATGTGGCTTGCCTATGTATGTCACGATTCCATGTATTTGATATTTCCATGGTGTATCCAGTCCCCCGAGTTATTCGTCCTTTGAAAACACATTTGTTAAAGGCAGCCCTGGTTTTATTGAATGCATAGACATAAGGTGACCTATTTTTCAGCTGGAAAAGAACGTTTCTATCAGTTCAGATAGAGGCCATTGCCAGTTGGAAAAGGACATGAACCAGGAGACACAGCGGAAACTGCAGTGTCTGCATTATTTACAGGCTGAATATGCCACATTTGCAGGTGTTCAGACTACCCATGAACCATTTGGCTTCTCTTTGTGGAAAACATTATTAAAGATTGAAAACAACCGATAGGGCAGATGTTTGATCGAGCAAATGCTGAAAGATGAGGCAATAAATCCAGGGTGGCCACAAGATAACATTTTGCATCTGCAGTACTTTCTGCAGGACAGCTCTCTGCTGGGTTTGCAGTGCACCCAGGTTTGCTGAGGACGGCCTCTAGTTACCAGTCTGAGTTATCATTTACAGGTAGCAATTTCACTCTCAAAAATAGGCTGGATTGACGGCTGACTAAAAGTTAGGCTCTGAGACCAGCCCGATTTGCCAAATAAACCATACATATAATTTGTCACCAAAATATGCAGACTTGTATATTTCCTATATGCAAACTTTACAGAGTTACCACCCTTTGGGGAGGTACATTAATTACAGTGGTGAAAGAACCCCTCCTCTCCCTCTAGTGTCTACACTGAACTGCTACAGCGGTACAATTGCAAAGTTTCCAGTGAAGACGTAGACTTGGATGTCTATGTACATCTGTACAGATTCCCAGGGTAAAACTAATAAGAGCAACTAAGGGTATGTTTTCACTCTGGGGAAGATCAACTCTGCTTCAGTCGATCTTCTGGAGTTCGATTTAGGGCACCTGGTAGGGATGTACTAAATGGAACTCACAGGGTGCCCCTGTCAGTGCTGGTGCTCCTGCCCCTTATGAGGAGTAAGGGAAGTCAACAGGAGCATTTGTTCTCCTTGACCTCCAGCAGTGGAGATGACGCAGAAGAGCAAATTAAAGTACATCAGTGTCAGCTACATAATTAATGTACTGGAGTTGTGTATCTTAACTCAACCCTTTCCCCCTTTAGTGTAGACCTGGCCTAAGTGACTTAGGTGCTTAAGTTCACTCAAACTGTTTTAGAGACAGATTTTCAAAAAGATATTTAAGTGCCCAAAGATGTAAGAAGGTATCTAGCAGGATTTCCAGAAGTGTCTAAGAAGATTAGGTGCCTAACTCCCATTAATTTCAATTTGATTTAAGCACCCTCAATCACTTGTCCATTTTGCAAACTTTTGCCTGAATTTCTTGGCCCATGTTTCCTACTTTCCAGAAATCAATTTTATTTTAAATATGAGCTTATGATACTGTGTTGAGAATGTATCCAATGCTCTTTTCTCTTTTTTGTCTGTAAAAATTATCAAAGGCCCCCCACATTTACTGATGACAATTAATATCATCAGAATGAAATGGAAGCCTTCTTTACCACAAAAGATAAAATAAAATGCACTTGATTGTATATAAGCCCCTAGGGTATCTGTTGTGTATAAGCTTTTTGAAAAGATATTTAATCTTTGGGTTCATCGGCATTCTTTTTGTCTAGAAAAAAAATTAAAGAATAAATAGAATTTAAAAATGACTCCACAAGGAGCTGAGGAAATGCATTGAGATTTTCCTGAACATATCGCAGGATCTTGGAAGTTCAGCTACACTGTAGTTGCTTTGTTACGGTTCTGTATACATTTATACAAAAGAGAGATGAAAGGAAGAGAGAATGGTTGATATGGGTTGTGAGAAGTTGGGGGAATTAGATGGCCAGGGCTCAGGTTACAGACAATGTAAGCCAAAATGGATCAAAGGATATGAAGAAAAGGACTACATCAAAGTCTCAGAAGCCAAGTACATGAATAAAAGAGTGATAATTGTAGGCAGGGAGAGAAAATACTGGAATAGAAACATGATAATAGTATGACCTCATGACTCAATCTTTTTACAAGTCACCAGTTCTCTCACACACCACACAACTAGAGGTGGCAGGACTGACGTGTGGTGGAGAGTGGTTGTTTTAGGGGAGAATTTCAGACCACTCAAACATGGCATGTTCATAAATTTCCCAACAGGGACATGTTTATTGTGCTGTCTTCTCTAGGGGCCGCTGGCATGGATAAGGGTCTCTGGAAGACTCAGGTCTGAAGCTGAAAAGGGAGCTCCAGGAGCACTGTGAGAGGGTCTGGAAGCCCAGGGGCAGCTCAGCCGGAGTGTGGACACATAGATAAAAGAGCAGAAGGATAGGGCTTGTTCTTCTGTCACCAGTATAACACTATAGAGTTGTCTCTGGCTTATACTGATTTAAGTATGAAAAGAATCTGCCAGTCCTACAGCCAGATATTGGACCCTGGAGGCTTTGAACCATCTGTGGCTAAAGCACAGGGGCTGGGAAAGCACAGAAGTTGCAGATATGGTGCCACAGGTTTCTGACAAGGGAGAAGGTTGGCATTATAAGTTCACTTTGGGAAGAATCCAGGAAGTGCCCCTCAAAGGACAAATTGCCCCATGACAACTTGATTCCAGAGCTTCTGCCCTGAGCACCCAGAATGGCATAGCAGAGCCTTTGACACACTGTATCACTCAGCAGGGGGTAGCAGAGTCTATGACTCACTATAGCACTACCCAGGTGGTAGTAGAAGCTGTGACACACTATAGCACCAGCACAGGGTAGCAGAGGTGGCGGCACCCCCACTTTATAGACGCAGCAATGCAGAGACCTCAGGTCATTGACAGGGCACATCCTTGGCCCAACCAAAGTCAGTGACAACACACCCATTGGCTTTGGTGAGGCCAGGATTCAAGGTACAGTTTCTGGTGCTCTTTATTTGCCTGTTGACATGATTTTTAATTTAGCCTTTTTAACAAGAATCATCTATCACCAGTCTTTAATCCCTGGGGTGCCTCCTGCTTCCCTGAAAGGCTGGGGCCAAGGCTGCACCGGGGGAAAGCTGCTTTTGTGCATTTGTCAGGGCATTTTGCACCAGGGGTTTGTACAAGGCTTGGTAACAAATGAGAACTGTCAAAGAAGTCCAGGCTCCTTCTTGATGACCACAGCATTGACTCAATGCCAAGACCCGAGCCAGTGCTCCAGCAGCCTCAGGAAAAACAAACAGTTGCTGCTGGGGAGTGAAAAGCAACCTTTCCGTTGTCTCCTCTGCAAGGGGAGACACGACTTTCTGTTTTATCTGGCAGGCCCAAGAGACGCCACTGTAGCTCACCCTCTGTCTTTACCCTCACTAAAAGATGACCTCCCCTCCATTCAAATGCTTGGGTTGGGTGAATAAATCAAAGTGAATAGCTTACTATGGGCCGAGCCTCTCTCTCTACTTGCAGTAACTCCACAACTTCCTCAGATTTATTTCCCATAGCAGTTCACACCATGAATTCTTGGGCAAGAATTTTTCTTTTCTATGGATAGATAGGTGGCAGACAGTATGGCCTATACTCAGGACAAGGTTATGGGGTTTTGAATTTGTCAAAAAGAGGTGGGAATGCAGATTATGAAAAGGAAATAGGTCATCCAGATTAGAGAACTGCAAAAAAAATGTTAAACTTTTTTCCTTTTGGGGCCATGATAACCTGCCCCAGGCCTCATTCCTAGAAAAATTAGACAAGTTTTATTGGGTGGGTGCAGATGGCATGCTCATCAATATAAATAAAGGCATTGCATGTGTATGCACTATCCTAGTTGTGCAGGGTGCATTTGTTTCATTTACCTGTTTCCAAGCCAAGTCTTATGCAATAGCTATGCAAAGCATGCTTCATTCAGACCCAGCCTTCGGACAAGGTAAGCAACGGCCTTGGGCCCTGCACTCCCATTGGCTAGGCATTGCAGCAGCGTGCCACTGTGGGCCCTACCACCAGCCAGGTCCCACTGTCAGCATGCCACTTTGGGCCCTGCAAACTCTATCAAGTGAACTTAAAAGTACCTTCCTGTGACCATTTGAACAAATGAAATGCATTCACTCAAAGCAGATGTTAACACTCATACCAAATCTTTTCCAGCTTACACCCCATTGGCTCGCCTTTCGCCTTTATCATCTTTTACAAATTATACTGTACTAAAGTCTAGTGACACCAACCAAGTCAGTGAACCAAGGCATTGGGCAACCATAAGCATCTGTGAGCAGCAAATAAACATCCCTTCTGCACATATCATTCGTTAACAGATCTCTTTTTTCCCCCTTTTCTTGCAGATCACCGTGGGATCAACCCATAATCCAAGATAAACACCCAGAAACAAAACATAATTGTGGGTGGCAAAAACAAAAACAGTCAGAAATGAAAAAGAAATTCAGTTTAACCCAAACTAAAATAAGGACACATGGCTACCTTATTATGCAAGTCACTGAGGATTCACTTCACATTAACAGCCAGGCACTGATGTATGACAGGTATCCGCCTTTCCATTCCATAAACTACTTACATTAAAAAAGTATAAATGTAATATTGAAAATACAAAGAGTTTATTTTTCATCAGCAAGTCTTGTATCAGTTTGCCCCAATCTAGGACGCTATGTTGATTATAACTTGAGCAGGGAAGATTAGATAGATAGATAGATAGGTAGATTGTATCATTGAGTAGTTTATTTTGCTGGTGTGTATATAAAACCTGCTTCTGATGCACGTTTTGACATAGAACTAGACCTGAAAATCTCTAGATTTAGAAGGAATAAAAATTTACTACTCAGTCATCTAGCCTAACAGAGTACAATATTCTATTAGAACTCCTCACTGTAATAGTTTGTATATTTGCTTTGAGCTGTACAGTTAGTTTACATATTTGCCTTGTCTTGTTCTCCTTCTGGGACAAGGGTCCTTAGGGAAGAAGAAAAGCAATTTTTGCGATGGCACAGAACTAGATTTTAGGAGAGTATGGAGTCTTGTCCTAGCTCAGCCACAAATTTCCTGTGTGACATTGACAAAGCACCATTATTATTCCTTTCAAATTATTCAGAAGTGCAACATGTATCAGTATGCTGGAACCAAAAGCCAAATTTCAATATTTTGATAAAATTCTTCATCAAAATTCAAAATGTCTACAAAAAGGAACTTATTTTTTGCAAAACAAAACCTCATCCCATTTTTTAAATGTTGTAGAGCTGATCAAAATGTTTGGACAACAAAAAACGTTAGAAAAAAATGGATATAATTTTCATGAAAAAAATCACGGTTGTAATTTCCATTTTGGACTATCTACAATTTGAAGTTTTTTTCCCTTCCCATGTCCCAAGCATGCTCATGCCATAAATATTTCTGTTCTGCAATAAACGTTTCTGTTTTGTATTTGGAGAAAAACAGAAAATATGGTCTCATCATAAGGCAATAACACGTTTGCTATTCCACTAGTCTCTGTGGAGGGCGTTAAACAGAAACTACCAAAGTTATTTTTTTTTAAACATAGAATCATAGACTATTAGATTTGGAAGAGACCTCTCAGGACGTCGCCTAGTCTAACCCACCTCTCAAAGCAGGACCAACTCCAACTAAATCATCCAAGGCAGGGCTTTGTCAAGACAGGACTTAAACTCCTCTAATGAAGCAGATTCCACCATCTCCCTACCACCCTCAGTAAACCATTACCATGCCTCACCAATCTTCTAATGAAATAGTTTTCGATCTAGTCTTTCACCACCATTCCAGTGCTTTCCCTCACTATTTCTAGTGCCTCACCAACTTCCTAGTGAAATAGCGTCCAGCCTAGACCTCCACCACTGTACCTTCACACTGTTGATGCTTGTTCTGCCATCTGCCACCGCTGAGAACAGCCTTTCTCCCTCTGCTTTGGAACTCCTGCCCCCAAGCCCTACCTCTTCTTTTCTGTAAACTGAGGTTTTGTCTATACAGGCAGTTGAGTTACAAAGCTTTTGTCATTCACAGGCATTTAACCCACCCCTCCCCCACCCCCACACACACCACCCCTGGATAACAAAAGCTTTACCAGGCAAGTAACAATGCTTTGTTGGCAGGAGACTACTGCTACCAGCAAAGCAAACACTATTCATAGGGGGTGGAAGTTTTTTGTTGGCCAAAGTGTCAACAAAAAGTGTCTACACTGCCTGACTTTTAGCAACCCAGCTGTCTTGAAACAGTCCTTTCGTTAAAGCTGTATAGTGTACACATACCCCAAATAAGCTCAGTCCTCTCACCTTCTCCTCATAAGTCATGTGCCTAGCCTCCCATATCATTTTTGTTGCTCTCTGCTGGACTTTCTCCAATTTGTCCACATCCTTTCTCTTGTTGGGGGGTGGACCGAAAACTGGATGCAATACTCCCAATGTGGCCTCATCAGTGCCAAATAGAAGGGAATAATCCCTTCTCTTGATGTGCCGCAATGCTCCTACTAATGCAGCCTAATATTCCAATAGCCTTCTTGGCAAGAAGGGCACACTCTTGACTCATATTCAGCTTCTCACCCACTACAGTCTCCAGGTCCTTTTCTGGGGAACTGCTGCTTAGCCAGTCGGTACCCACCCTGTAGCAGTGCATGGGATTTTTATGTCCTAAGAAGTTGGACCCTGCACTTGTCTTTCTTGAACCTCATCAGATTTATTTTGGCCCAATCCTTCAATTCACCTTGGTCACTCTGGACCCTGCCCCTACATTCCAACCTATCTGCCTCTCCCTCCAGCTTTGTGTCACCTGCAAACTTGCTGAAGGTTTAAAGTATCCCATCATCTGAATCATTAATGAAGATGTTAAACAAAACCTGCTCCAGGACTGACCCTGGGGGCAACCCACTTGATATCCACAGGCCCAGATAATGTATATGGAGGAGATAGAAGAGCCCATGCCAAAAGTATGGGCTCTACCTAAACCATAATGGCAGAAACTTGCTGCCATGTAAAATTAGAAAGGTCCCAAAGGAGTTTTTAGACTAAGGGCTGGGGAAAAGCAGACAGATGCATGGAAACACAGGGTTAGGGGAGATACATCCCATAAGGGAGTATTCATTAAAGGGGTATACACCATATCCTAGTAAGAATAGAAGTTGATAAAGTTCAGGTAGGACCTGAAGAGAAACAATCATACCAAAAGGAGTGCCATGCAATTACAACACATGAAGGCAGGCAACTAAATATTAATACAATTTGTAAGTGCTTGTAAATAAATGCTAAACACTAAGCTGGGTAAATTTGAGTGTGTGGTATAAAATGGAGCTATTGATATAAGGGGTGTCACACAAACTTAGTGGAATGATGATAATGGGACATGGTAATGCAGGTGTAAAAATATCCAAGAATGACAGGAGGTCAATCTGGTGGAGGAAAGAAGGAATGGAAAGAAAGACAGTGAGCTGGCACATGGAAGCCAACAATGCTAAGCTCAAAACAGAAAGCTAGAATGTGTTTTCCAAAGCCATTTTATTACTCTGTGCATGTCACTGCCTGAGTTTTGTCCATGCTGCCAGTACAAAATCCCTCAATCCACATATCTAATATCATTCTGAGTCCATTGCACCCAATCAATATTTTCCAGCCTCCTTCATTGATGTGAATTCTCTCCAATGGCTGGGCTGACAGGCGTACTGGATGGAGAGGGCAAGCACTATAAGAAGTATCATGCGCAAAACCCAGGCACAAGATCGATTGGCTCTGAGATCATAATCACTTACTCTTGCTGGCCAATAGACCACTTAATCAGATAAATCTAGTTTTGCTGGTTTTGGTGAAATTTCTGTGGATGAATAGAAATGAGATGAAAGCCACTTTCCTGGACTTTTCTTAGGATTTCTAAGGACTGAACAAAATGGATGATTAGATACTAATGCAGTATCTTTGTTTATGACCTGGCTTGTTAATTGGATTTTAGCAAACAGCTGAGATTTTATTGTTTAGCCTCACTGATGTGCTCTCTTGATTTCATTTTTGCATGTTTATTGATTTTAACACACTTTTGAAAAAGAATATGGAATCATTTTTTTTCTTTCAATAGGAAACATTAGGTAAAGTGGTTGGTTTACCTAATAGTTTCTTTACTTCTCACAGTAGACTTTAGTCCTACTCATTCCCCTTTACTGTCAGCCCCAGAGAGACTATGGCAGCGGAGAGTGCAATTTAAGGCTGTCTTATCTCACCAGACCCATGGGATCCAACATGCTCGCCACATGTGGCTGGCCACTTGAGCGTGCCTAGTTGGCTTGAACAAGAGATGAATTTTCAGAATAATGTAGCTAGTTCGCTATAGAACTGGTTGGACGCCACAGCACTAGACCATTTTATTATGAGAGGTTAATGCTCCTTAAGCAATGCTGAGGACAAAAATTCTTAATATACTTATAAAAATTGCTAGTACAGGCTGAACCTCTCTAATCTGGAAATCTCTTTTCCAACAACATCTGCAATCCAACATGATTTTAGTTAGCCAGATGACCACTTGCCATGGGTGTGGCCAAGTTTCCTGTGGTTACATAAAATTTGTTTCCAGATACCAGTCCTGGCTCTCAGTGTTCTGTGCTGTTATTTAGCTGTATTTTACTCCTAAATATATTCTAAGAGCCAAGTGAGCAGTGGAAATGTTGGTCATATGCTAGACAATATTGGCCTTCTGTGGTCTGGCAAACTCTTGTCTGGCAACAGTCAGTACTAGTATGTCATATTAGAGAGGTTCAACCTGTAGAGGAATTAAGGCAGTAATGCATGGAGAAATTATGCTTGAATCCACAGCTCTTTCTCTGCCATTAAGGCATCTCAGATACTAATGACTGTACAGTATGTGTAAAAGAAGCCATCAATTCTGTGCTGATTCTCCTCTGGAAACTCAAGGCTTTGGAAGTTTTCTAATATTTATTCTTTATGTTGGTTGAACCCTTTCCTAATACTTCCACTGCTCTGAGAATTTCAGTCAATGCACCTCTCAGTGTGGCTTTTGGTTCGTTAAATAAAACATAGGAAAGGAAAGTTGGGCTGGGCCCACTCTTCTGTCTGCTGAAAATGAAATTTCCTTTTCACTACATAGCAATGACTGCAGCCTGGCTGTATGCACAGGGAACATTGCAGAACTTCATTCTGGTTTGAGTCATCTCTAGCAGCTAAACCAAACCACAGTTTCTGAAAGTGTCCAACCCAAACCTCTATGAAAGCTACTGACTAGTTTGGACAAAAAATGGGGAAAAAAAAAAAGCAGCATAAAGCCATTCCTTCCACTCACCCCACCCATCAACCAACCCTCTCATTACAAATATTCTAGGCCTGTCCTGCTTTCTATCAATCATTGAGCCACCTCAGGATCCTAAGCCACTTCAGAGGGGTGCGGGAGCAGCTCAGTGAATTATGGAGCACTTTGAGTGCCTGAGGTGGATAAATTGCAAGTAGCTGAGAAAACAGTGTTCACTGAAAGTCTGAAGTCAGGGAACATAAGGAGACACGTGATAGCTCCAGACAACTGCTGCTTCCCCTTGAGGACCATGACCCAAAGGTTTATAATGACTCTCTTACACATGCTTCCTTTCTAACACATCTGCTTTGATGATATGCACCATGCTCTAGAAACTCTTGTGTTTCCCCGTTGGGGTCAGTTTTCATCAAAGGCCTCCTGAGAAGCTCTGGCTGCTGCTCTTGCATTTGGGTCTTCTTTCTTCTGCAGCTTCTCCTCATTTTCCTCACTTCAGAGCAGCCCTTTAAGCCAGGGGCAGAACCTCTGTAAAGTGAAAGAAGCCAAATTACAGGCTGATGTTGAATATGGAGGACAAGACACATTTAGAAAGAAATGGTCCAGGCTAATAAGCATCCCAGAAGAATTTAGAGTCAGTGGACGACACTGTGGTTAATTTTTGTTTTGGGAATCAATGTAAGGTTAGATGGCAATCGTAACCTTTTCAGATTGCTTCATGCCTTTCTTAACATTTACTTCTTTTGGGATTTACCCACTGCTGAGATTTACCCACTGCTGTTTTCAGCAACTTGAGAGATATTCACACAAGCAGGGTGGTTTTCTAGGCAAGTTTACAATATGGGGTAGATAGAAGAGATTTTTAAGAACAGGATTTAATTGTTAATGTCCTGATATCAACTTTTAGGTTCTGATTCTGTCCCAGGCCATGATTTTACCACCTCACAAAACTTGAGACTGCATTCCAAAATTATTTGGGACTATTAGTTAAATTCAATACTGTTGGCAGTTGCTGTTAAGCAGATCTGCAGCAGGACTGACCTCATAAAAAGAATGAATCACTTGTCCCCTTGGGGCAGGAATGTTTCTTTCAGGAGAGGATTGATGCTGCTCTCTTATAAAAGCAGCATCAATGAAGAACAGGGAGTTGGAAGCTGCTGGAGCCACACACCTGGCTTGTAGGTTGTTTCTAAGCCCGACGGGCATTTAGCAGTTGAAAATGCACATATTTCATCTACTTGTGCTTAACTTTGTCAAACTTTAGGGGTTTCAATTGGATGTTTTGGTTCAAACCAGGACAGAAATAGGGGCAAAATAGAGGAATAAGATTCAAGTCTGATCCATGCTGTAGTTCAAAGGCTCATTAAAACAAAGCAACTTGCCTACTCAGTCACAGCAAGGCATGGCTGCCTGTGCTGGAACAGAATTTAACAACCTTGAGAAAAGACTCGGGGTTTTGTTCCTACCAAATCACAGAGCGTGTTAAACCATGGTCTAAAAGTTGTTGAGATTCAAGAGTGTTTGATTTAGGTCCATAGCTAGCATTTCACCAAGGGAAAAAAGCCTGGACAGTAAAAGGGTAGGAAGGTCAATGAGAGGATAAAGAAGTAAACAAGGCCCCGATCGACCAAACTTCTTAAGTATGTGCCCAATTTTAAGCACATGAAATAAAAAGAATGAGTCATGTGCTTCAAGTGTGTAAGTATCATTCTGAATCAGGCCTAAATAAGAACATCCTTTCTATGGCCCTGGCTAGGAATACGCACAGAGAGGCCGTATCAGAGGCCTCAATATTTCTATGTGCTTGGTCTCCATCTTCCTCCTTGATAAGAAGCCTTGAAGCTGTTTTTAGTAGATTAGACATGTGAGCAGGTGGTCCAGTTGTGAGCGCAATGTAAGAATCCTTTCCCAGATACAAAACCCCACTTAGACAGTTAAGCACAGCTGATAAGCCTGCAGTAGCCTCCAGCAGTGCCAGCCCCCAAATCTCTACTTTCAATGCTAACATTAACGCTAATTATGTTAGTCCTAAATCTGCTTCCAGTCTCTTTTCATTACCTTCACTCAAGTGACTAAGCTGCCTTTTGCCCCTACTTGCTAGCTACCCTCCCCCATGGCAGGATCCCAGAGCCCCAGGTCTTGCCTAAACCCAGACATCTATACTGCCATTTTACTATTTTATAGTCTCAGAGTCCAAGCCCCTGAAAGTGTGAGTCAGCTGACATGGGCCAGCCATGGGTATTTTATGGCAGTGTAGATGAACCCTCTGCCAAAGATTTTCAGAATGGGGAGTCTTTAGAGACATAAGTGAGTGGCTTGATTTTTGTGATCACTGCAACCCTCACTGAAGCTTATAACTGAGCTTAATGGACTCAGCCCTTGTGCTTATAGGGAGCCTAACACATCTCTGGTGAAAGTCCATTGGCTTCCATGTAATTATACCTGGGATGAATCCAGTGAAGTGATATCTATCTACTCTCCAGGCATGGTATTTGTGAGGCTTAACAAATGATGGTAAAATGCACTTACACCTTGAATGGAAGGCACCACAGAATTGCAAAATGGAGTAACAGCTGTTCATTATCCCTAAACTAATTAATGTATGTACAAGCTTTTTTATGGTGTTCAAGATATATATAGGGAAAGGTGAAATTTTAACACACTTTTCCAGCGTCTTTGTCATAATTGTATCATAATGGTTATATTCTTTTGCATGAGGATAGGATGTTTTAAAAGGATTATTATTTAGCAGTTATTCAAGAAAGAATTCCCCACACCAGTGTGAGGTTATGGCATGCTCCACTCATCTGTTTATGGATGTTGTAGCTTCAGATTTGAAGACTTTTTAGTACACCAGGTCTGTCATCCCTACAAGAACACACCCTTCACAGTTGTGTTGAAAATCCAGTTTCATCTTCGCAGATATTATATGTGAATTCTATATGGGATGAAGAGTGCTGAATGCAACTGTGGCTTTCCCTACCCTGGCACTGATATCCTTGTCTGTTCCCCTATCTCAGCACATAATACTCCCCAAGTAGATAAACTGCTTCACATCTTTCATGTCATCCCGTTCCAGTGTGATGGTGTTTTTGTTGGATGTGTTGATCCTCATTGTCTTGGTCTTTCCTTTGCTAATGCTCAGTCCAGTCATTGAGGCAGTTCTGTCTACTGCTGCAACCTTTTCTTCCACGCTTTCAGTTTTGTGTAAAAGGAAGACAACATCTTCTTCCCCTGGAATCCTTAAATGGCTCTGAATCATGGATGTTAACTTTTAATTTCAGAAGAAAAGATACTGCCAATGGCAGTACTAGGCAAGGAGATATGGTTGGAAGTGAAAAAACAAGGAGTCCTTTGGCACCTTAAAGATCAACAGACTTATTTGGGCATAAGCTTTCACGGGCATCTGACAAAGCGGGATTTAAGGTGCCACAGGACTCCTCGCTGTTTTGGCAGGTACACACTAATACAGCTACCCCTCTAAGACTTGTGGTTGGGCAGGGAGTGTTTTTCTATATGCTACTTTCCCTACCTGTAGTAAAATCAATGGCTGCCATCAACTCGTAGAATAGAAATCTCCATCAGAAAATCAGAGCAGAAAATAGCTCTTACAAAAATAGATAAAAAGATGGAGTAACTCCCCTCCTTTGCATCCAACTCCTGCAGAGGTCAGAGGAAAAATCCTGGTCCCTATTGAAGTTAATGGTAAAACTCTCATTGGCTTAAAAGGGGCAGACTTTACTCTCGATATTTAGCAGAAAGCAGCGCCTCTGGCTTCTGGAGAAGGGTTGGGTTGTAAAATCTCCCATTCTTTGAACATTACATGTCAGGTATCAAAGTGGCAATTAAGTCATCCTCAAAGGGAGCTGCATCCTGCCCTCCAGGAACAAATCCAGGTCACTCACTGCATACCATAGGTGAACAATGATCTAAAGGGTCAGCATGAAACACAAGGAGTCCATGTGAAGAATAGATGACAGGAAGGTGCTCAGTCTTAACACTCAGGCTACCTCTGCACTATGAGTGGGGCAGCGGTCGGGGGGGACTAATTCCACCTCCTGCAAACATATTTGTGCTAGTTCTCATCTGAGCTAGAGTAATGCCAACAGGCTGTGTCAAATCCGAGACCACTGGAGCTTAGTGCATGAGTCTCTATTGCCTGAGCTAAAAGCTAGCAGCCTCTCAGCTAAGGATGTAGAGGAGACTCTGTCTTTTTTCTGTGTGGCCATGTTTAGCCTGTGTTGGCTATTTCTTGGTATAAATGTACCCCAAAATAGCAACTACATGGCTTTTCCCTGAGCTTGAAATAGCAGCGCTATTTCAAGCGCAACATTCCGGTTCCACTACTCCTTGTCATGAGCTAGATAATGGAACCTTCAGAATAGGCTCTTATTTTGAAGTTCAGTGCCATTTAGATGGCACCAAGTTCTAAATAAGATATCTCAAAATTAATTTACACAACTTGTGTTGCACAAATTGCATAAATTATTTCAAGTTAGAACTGCAGTCTAAATACAGCCTGTAAGTAGTCTAAGTGCCACTGCATAGGACAGTGAACCACACCCAGCAGGGGCGTGTGATACACTAGTGCATTAAAAATTGCAGCATTGCCCACAATAGACATGGCAGTGGCAGCAATGGGTTAGGGCAACCACCCCAAGAACAAAGCCAACTGCACCCCATGGGTACATCCGCAAGGAAGCTAACTCATGCAGGCATTTCCCAAGGTACCACTGCTACACTACTGTTTTTGGCATGCTCAGAAGAGAGCTAGTGCAGTTATGTCCGTGCCAGATAGGAATGACACCCCTAGCTCACCATGTAGATGTAGCGTGGGTCCTGGCATATCAGGAACCCCTTGGCAGATAGTGGACAAATACAATGTCCTCTATCTTTTGACGCTGGAGGGGGTCTGTTGCCCACAAAAATAAATTCATCAGCACAAATATCTATGGGCCATACACGCACAAACACATGCACACAACATATATTGCTAATTTTCACCACATCACTTAGCTATAGAATTTGTGTTATTTCCTGTGCAAGTAAAAGCAGCAACCTTGTTGTCATTCAAACATGAAGTCCAAACTAAGCAGTATCCCTAATGCCCTAATTTTTATAGGGAGGAGACGTAAAGTTTCAGAGAAGCAATAACTTTAACAATTCAAACCCATTTGCTGAGACAGCACCTCTCTTCTTCAGGCTTTTTGTGAGCTTCAAACTGACATTCATTACGCTGTTTGATCCATTTGTATTGGGTCTAATTATCAGTGCCTTAGAGACCTGCTCTTGAGAGCTGTTGAATGGCTCCTACAAAGGTGTTAAATATCCTCAACTCCCACTGATTTTCAGGTGGCTGGCCCCTACACTGCATTTGGAGTTCCAGTGTAAGGAGTACTAGTCAGTGTTATGTTTGTGAGAGGATTAATGCTGCAAACAAACAATTAGCATAGAGGAAAAATTGGCAGATGATGTAGAATTTCAAGCATCCTTGAAGACAAAAGTAAATATGCTTTATATTAACTGAGATTAGCTATGTGTGTATCGTCCCTCCTATGGTGCAGTTTCCACTGTTTGCAGTGTTCATATTTCTGTGTAAATGTGTGTCTTACAATTAGTTTGAGGATGTTCTTACCATTGCTTTTACAAGTTCTCTCTCTTGACAGTTTTATGGATGTTTGCACTAAGTAGCTTTTAGAGGCATACTGCTGAAACGAGGCACCTTGTTTTCCTTTCTAAAGATCCTCGGTTCTAATACCTACAAAGGCTAATCCATTTTCTTCAACTAATCCAGTCTAAAAGTAGTCCAGTACACTTGAAAGGATGTCCTGGAAGCAAAACATCTCACCTTGAGAATGGAGAAAAACTTGTTTCAGAAGCTATTTCTCTCTGAAGATGCATCTCCAATTGGCTAATCTATTTAGCAAAATTAATTAGAAGGCCATGGATTGAGTTTCATGGCCGACTAAAGCCCTAGTTTCTAAAAGAAAGGAATTCATTGTGGAACCTTTGATGGTTTAAAGGAGGAGAGGTGCATTCATATGTGTTGGGTAACTCCCTCATCATTACCCAGATGAGATAAAAAAAAACTTTAAGCTTCCTTTCACCTATCATCCCACAAATCGGCAATTATATGGGATTACCAGTATCCTATGGACCTTACCAACAGCTATTTTGTTCCCTCATGTCATGTATTTTATGTCAGTCACAAAAGAATTCTTCAGGCTATGGTCTATATGGATTTTGAGGGAGGTTTCTTATTTTTGTTTGTGTTTTGATGCGGGCAAAAGTAGATTGTTTTGCCAAGATATCAGCATGAAAGAACGAAATGAAATGCTTCAGTCTTGTTCAGTTCTCATCTAATCAAGTTTAGTCTGAAAAGTAGCAAGTGCTTGAGGGAAGAACATATCTCAGTGCTGGAAGGCAGCAGTGTGCTATGCACTTCCATTTCTAAAAAATGTAAAGCAATATCCCTTTTGGCTTCAGATAAAACAGCAAAAGGAGCATTTTTCATCGTTTCAGGTTTGATTTAATACTTCACTGACTAGCTGTTTTTTTGTTTATTGGAGACATTTTTTCTAGAGAGCTGAACAAATTGCCAATAATTCGAAAGTTTGTATTCTGGTCTACTTTGGCTCACAGTGAATGAAAAATGTAGGAAGAGGCAGTTTATCAACAGAAACTAAAGTCCACCTCTTTTCTGCAAAACTGGGTTCCTAAAATCTTTTCACGTGAGAGCAGGTCCTCCTATGTGCTATTTTTGTTTGTAGCTTTCCTACCCTCTCCTAAATGCTTAGTCTTGTTCCTGTGTGTTGTTAATCAATTGCCATGTTGGATTCCCGAAGCAGCTGAATTTCAGTGATCAGAGATCTCAGTCCTGGGGTCATGTGATGACACAGCACAAGAAGAGACCCAAGGGGACCCCATTTGGGTTACTAAGGGCCCCAGGCTGCACCTCACTAGCCCTGGATTTTAGCATGGCTTGTCTGTGCCTGCCAGGATCAGCCCTACAGCCACAAGCAACATAAGCACTCCCTTCCTGGCCTAGGTGGGCTGTGCTCTCCCCCCGCCCCGCCCCCCCCCACACACACCAGATTAGCAATAGGCACAATCCAAACCTGTCTGGAGTGACCAGTCTCTGCCCTTGGGCACGCACAGAATTCACAGATCTCTTATTCCCACAGGAATAGTCCCAAGTCAACGAACCAGTTACATCTCAAGACCGCTTCTCCGTTCAACTTACAGCACATGGGTATATTTACAGTGAAAACAAGCATAAGCTAATTTAACGAAAGTTCAAGAAGAAGAAAATGGAGTTAATGAAAATAAAGTGTTACACAGAAAATAAAATCAGCACATGCTTTCTAGAGTATGAACATCTCTAACAAAGAAATCTCCTAACTCAAAGTTTGGCTCATGTGAGATATCTCTTCCAGCATTAAACAGCTGGACTGACCATCAATTCATAAGTCAAGCCAGCTGGCAGCTTGTCCCCAGAAGAAGAATATATAGGGGTACCTCTGCACCCCAAGATATAGTTGGAATAAGCTATTGTCTTTGCATGGAAATAGGATAAAACCCACTGCTTAGTTTTTTTCCTGTAGATAATCTGCCCTGGAGACTTCAGGGTGTATGTTGCTCAGTTTACAAATATACACGTTTATGTTCCAAAACATCTGTTAGTCTATAAGGTGCCACAGGACTTTTTATTATGCATGATGAAGTACAGCTAGCTAATTAACATGTAGCTAACTAACCCCAATTCACAGAACTTAAGAATGTAACTTTCAGTATTTATATACAGCTCCTTGCATATTATCCATATATACATTTTGGGATTGTGATGATGACCAGTGTGACCCAGGCTTTCAGTAGAGACTTTCCATGACACCCTTAGTGCCAACTGGCAGAGGGCACAAAAGAGCTTGGTTACAAGAATCTGTAAAACTTCAAAAATATATTATTTTAATATACCATATGTACATATTATATTTATATTTAATTCAGGCCATGGGCCAGGTCTTATTTTATCGCACAACAGCAAAACCGTGAACTGAATACAGAATTATTAATTTCCTCATTGGCTTTTCTATGATGCTCTCACTAGAGTATCTGACTACTTTATAATACCCCCATGAGGCAAAGTGATATTGCTCCCAGATAGGGAAATTAGTCGCACAGAGATTAAGGTCAAAATTGTCCACTAATTCTGAGTGCCCAGTATGAGATGTCTGGAGCCTGATGGACAGAGTATCTAGCAATATTATATCTCTTCTTATGTCCAAAGCACAGCTCCAATGGACCCACACCATTAGTGATTACCTGTCAAATAGTTGGGTTAAGTGACTTGCCCCTAGTACAGTCAGGAATTCTGTGTGGCAGAGACAGAGGATATCTGGCTCACCAGCGCTCTTTCACCTTCACCACAAGATCATGCACTCCAGCAGTTCCAAAATTATATTGATGGACATATCACGGAACTGTTGTGAAGTAAATGCATGGAACATCAAGTTCACATACTACTAGCGGGGCAGCAGTCCTTATTATGACCTACAGAATTCTCATTTAAAACAAATTGAAGTCCAGACAGCAGGAAAAGTGTCTGAAACTTAGAATTCCTTCCCATTCTTAAAAAGGAAAAACAGCCCACCCACTAATATTTTTGTAAAAGAAAAGGACCACATAAAATGTTCTGTTCAGATTGTGAGGCCATGTGGACAAAGTGTGATCTTATTTAACTGTTCACTTTGCTTGGGCAAGGTCTGGCTTATTACACAGCCAGGTTATGAACAGTTGAAAATCAGGGTGATGCTGACAAAAGTTTCCTATGATGGAAAGAGCAATTGTAGCATCACCTGAATTTGATCAATCCAGCTTCTTTGGATTTCAACAACAAACTCATAAAAAATATGCAGGAAAAACAAACAGCTGGCCAAGTCAGATGTCACGTGGGGTTGAGGACAGGAATCTCTTGCTAAGGATGTTGTATCCATCATATAGATCAATACTATGGTGCAAACATTTGTAGGATGTGGTGAATCGAAATCTCTTTAATAAAAAAAAAAAAAAACTGTGAAAACACAGTAAGTGCTCTTTCAGATAAAACCTCCTGCTATGTATCTACCTCCACCACATAAGCTTTTCATTTGGCCAAACACACAGCTTCCTACCTAGCCCACTTGAAACTGAAAAATTCCAAAAGATTTTTCCAAAATGCAAGCTGTGTCAAATTGCCCTTGTTCACAGCATGTTCTCTGCTAGCAAGGGAGGCAAAATCAGTAGTTTGAAGTCACATGTAGGCAACAAACACTAAAACTATTGAAATGGCTTAATTTTTTTTTCTAAAAAAAGGTGTACAGTCAAACTCACTTCAGCTAATGCACTTATAAGTGTGAAAAAGAAATGCCTGGAGTTGTTTTTTGCACCCTTTTCTTCTTAATGATCTTCTTTGTATGTCAATGGACATTTGTGCTTGCTTTTATCACACATTCATACACAAGATTATAGAAACGATAAATATAACATCTCAAGCTTTTCATATCCTTTAGCCTCTCTATAAAGCCATCTATCACTCTAAATAGTTGCCAGTGAGGTGTGGTTCATTACAGAACAGTTTCAGATCATGTCCTTCACAGACATCTCAAATATTTGATAGAAGGTACTGAAAATGAATATCTTAATATGGCTGCCAGACAGACAAATTGCTCTAACCTAACAATGCCACATGGAAAAGTATAGCTTGTGCAATGTAAACAACTGTGATCTGCTCCATTTACCAGTGCACAATGCTTGTATTGTATGCCCCAAAACAACAACGGGAAGTATCATTTCTGGATTTTTAAACAAGCTTGTTGCCAAAGCTGAACAGGAAAGCACAGGCAGAAAAAAAGGGAACTTGTTTAAATGTGTTCAGTGAGAGTACTCCAGCAGAGTTACAGCTACAAAGCCTGTAGGATTTGGAAATTAGGTGGTGCGCCCCTGAAATTCTCATTGTCTGTCATTTTGGACAGAGTGGAAGGCAGGGGCACACAGGCCCACTACACACAGAGACAACTCTCTCATCGCTAGAGCTTATCCTTAGATTCAATTTGAATTTCCTTTCTTTGTTTATATTGTTGTAAGCTTTCACAGAAAGCTCAATAAACTTATCTAAATCTCCAGTTAGCTCAGAATAAAGGTACCCCCCCACCCCGCCACACTTCTCCTCTCACCCAATTCTAGTGAGGGGGGGTGTTCCCAGTAAGCTGTGCATTTGTGCAGCCACCCAGGAAAGATTTGAATTCCTCCCTGCTAACTAGCAGAGCACTCACAGCCAGCAGCATGTGTGTTTTACTGGTGGTGCACCTCTGTACATACCTTGGGGCACAGAACAGCATTTATTCTGCTCATCGATGGAAACCCTTAGAGGGAACTTTGGTGAGGGGTGTGTGAAAGGACTTGAGGTTCCCAGAACAGGAACGACCAGGAAAAATGTCTCCCCTACATTTAATATTTAGGGCCTGCAGTACACCACGTGGAACTCTCAGTGCAAAAGGGATTGAGTTGTATTTTATCACCTGCACAACACTTATATGAAGCCACTAAGCAGGGGAAGAGGTAATAAGGAGACATATGCTGGGATGTCTTCAGTTAGCCAATGATATCCAGCTTTCTGTCTGCAGCTCCACGTGGGAACAGCACCATCAACAACTGAATCACCAGCGTAGGTGCCCTGGGTGTAATATATTCACAGCCGGCATGTTGTTCTGGGTGGTATTGTATCTCACATTCACAACTGTGCTGTACTACAACACTGGTGTCATTACGCTTCCTTCTGAATACTACTCCAGAGTTCCCCAGACAGCTTCTAGGTAACAGTGGCTTGTGCCAGATTGGGAGCTGAGAGAAATGGTGGGAAAAGCGATCAGATTCCCATAAGACCCAAGGAATCCATGCCATTTCCAACAGCTTTTGTCAAAATGTAGGTCAACATTATTATTCCTCTCCTAGGAAAAAGGTTTCCGCTTGAAGTTTTGAAAAGTAGTCCCCAGGTATCCAAAGCAAGTGCAGCAAAGTGGTCCAGGCATTTTGGTAACACGTATAAGCTACATCTACACGTGAATGCTACATTGAAATAAGATATTTCGATGAATAACGTCTACACGTCCTTCAGGGCTGGTGCCGTTGACGTTCAACGTCGACGTTGGGCAGCACTACATCGAAGTAGGCGCTGCAGGGGAGCGTCTATACACCAAAGCGGCCCACATCGAAATAAGGGTGCCAGGAACAGCTGCAGACAGGGTCACAGGGCGGACTCAACAGCAAGCCGCTCCCTTAAAGGGCCCCTCCCAGACACACTTGCACTAAACAGCACAAGATCCACAGAGCCAACAACTGGTTGCAGACCCTGTGCATGCAGCATGGATCCCCAGCTGCAGCAGCAGCAGCCAGAAGCCCTGGGCTAAGGACTGCTGCACACGGTGACCATAGAGCCCCGCAGGGGCTGGAGAGAGCATCTCTCAACCCCTCAGCTGATGGCCGCCATGGCGGACCCCACTATTTTGATGTTGCGGGATGCGGATCGGCTACACGTGCCCTACTTCGACATTCAACGTCAAAGTAGGGCGCTATTCCCATTTCCTCACGAGGATAGCGACTTCGACGTCTCGCCGCCTTATGTCGATTTCAACTTCGAAATAGCGCTCGCCACGTGTAAATGTGGCGGGCGCTATTTCGAAGTTGGCGTGGCTACTTCAAAGTAGCCAGCACGTGTAGACGCGGCTATAGTGACTCAGAAACCAAGATAAGCATTTCCAATAATATGTTCTCTGCTGTAGTGCCCAGCACTGGGAATGCCAGCCTCTGGCTCCCAGCATTTTGCTTGATAAGTTTTATTTCTTAGAAATCATAGTAATGTAGGACAGGAAGGGACCTCAAGTCCATCTCCCAGCATTCAACAATAGATTGAAAATAAAGTATATAAAATTAAGAGTGGTTTTAGAGTACTTAAATTGGGAGCTTCCATTTTTTGCTGGCTTGTAATACAAAAATAAGAGGACAATCAAAGATGTTAAAGATGGCATTTTCAAAAAAAAAAATACATGCTCTTTCACACAGCCTATTGTTAAATATTGTGGAATTCATTGACATAGGAAGCTGTTGAGGCCAAGAACTCAGCAAGATTTTAAAAGGGGTATTTACATGAACGACAAAAATTTCCAGAATTATACCAGTTAACATTTACAAAACATTTAAAAGGAATACTGAACTTTGTACTTCAGGGCTTAAGCAAATCTCTGTCAGATATCAAGATGAGATATAATGGCTGAGGGGAAATGGAATCATCTCACATCTGCCTCCTACCGAGGTCTTAAGCCTTCCTCTGAAGCTACTGTCAAAATACTAGACTAGATGGACTTTAGGTCTTATCCCTTATAGGCATTCCTATGCTCCTATGTTGAATCATGGATGGGAAGGTGATCTCTGAGGTGTCTAGTTCCTGACCAATGAGGAACTTGAAAATTAGGATCAGGATTATAAAACTGGCTATACTGGATTAGATCAATGGTGTGTCTAGACCAGTATCCTGTCTCCTGACATTGGCAGTGACCCATTAGTGGGAGGTGGAATCAAACCAAATGGAAAATGTAGAATAGTAGTATGCTGTGCCCTTTCATTGTTCCAAGAGGATGCCATTTGTATGGAATGCTGTTTGTTCAGCAAAGTGGAGAGCTCTGAAACAACTGCTAGGAAAGGGTGGAAGTTGTGAAAGAGCTGAACATTTTTACTTCACAAGACTCAGATTGGCAGCTCTTTAAAAGTAAATTGTCTCTGTAAGTTTACAATATTGATATGGATCCATTCTACCTTTTTTTATTAGCATGGCAGTCTCCACCATATGAACGTGTTATCTCCACTAACTCCATTGCCTTTCTTCTCTCGTTTGCACACATGTTCTGTTACAAATTTAGTTTCTCCAACCTACACTCAGTAGCCTGCACATAGTCCCCTTACAGAAGAGGTGACCAGGGTGGGAATTCCGAGGCGGATACCAGCCACTGTCCCCTGCCCTGCCTGCCCCTGCTCCACACATGCCCTGCCCTCTCCCTGCTACTGCTCCACCATCTGCCGCTTATGGTGAGCGCAGGGGCAGTCCTCCGCCCTCCCCCTGGCCTTACCTGGTGTGGCGAAGGCTGGGAATAGCGCAAGCTAGGAAAGTCACGCTGCTCTCAAGCCACACCTTTCTAGGGGAGGGGCAGGACTGACCCCGCACTCATAATAAGCAGCACAACACTGATGGTAAGTGCAGGGGGGCCACGTTGGGGGGGGGGCATGTGACTCTCTGTGCACCCCTCATGCATCACCTGTGTGTGAGAGCAAATAAGCATGGCACCTCTCTGAATTATGGATCTGTGCCTGTTACTTTATGCCGGTGACTGTTGCCACTTGGATGCCATCTTTGTGGAGTCTACTAACGGCAGGCAGGTGATGGCTGCGGAGTGCCATCTCAGAGGGCAGACTACCTTCATCCCAGCCTGGCAGGAAGCTAATTTAGGAAAAAGTTACAGTCCTTTACTTCAGGGAGATAGTGATCAGCCTGTAGACGGGGGCATTATCTGGTTGCCTGTTGTCAGATTTTTATTTCTGTTAGAGTTATTTGAGCTAATGCTGATTTTGCCAGAGTTCATTGTTGAATATAAGGCAGCTGTCCCACTAGTCCCCTCCCATTAGATATAAATCATGGAACAAGTTCCTGCAAAGAAACATGAACAAAAGCAGGTTTGACTATGGTTATCAACAACTATTTGACCCTGGAAGGGAGTGTCACATCTTCAAAACACCTTTTACTTTTTTTCAAATCTGGAAAGCAACAGTGATCTGTCTATCAACAGGTGCGTTCCCTGCTGATAGATTAAGTATTGTAGGCTTCCGCAGAGCAAACGTTAACAAAAGCTAAGTTCAAATGACAAATAGGAAATGGAACTGTTTATTAACAGGGTAGCTGAATGTTCAGACACTGTGTCTTCACGCCAATGAGAGAGGCAGGGCTACTATATAGCATCTATTGCAAAATTCAGCTTAAATAAAGCAGATGAGGCTTGGTTTGTTAGGGGTCCCATGGCATTACACTCCTTAGGGAAAGTTCTGTGGTGCATTACTGAGTATTTTTTCATAAGGTATCTTTGGTTATTTTACTCCTGATCAGAGCTGAGTGGGAATCAAACTTCTGCTTCATGGAATAAATCACCAGTCATGTAGCACTTTAAAGACTAACTAAACAACACAGCTACCTCTCTGTTACTATACTTCATGGAGGATTTTGAAATTTGTTTTTGTTCCAATTTGAAATGAGATCCCAAAATATCAATATTGCCCACAAACGAAAATTCTGAGGAAAAAAAACTTAGATTAACAGATATGTTTCGTTCACAAAAATCTAAAATGTTTTCTTTCAAATGTGACTTTTTGAATGGTTGTATCATAATACATAATACAATATTTTAAATAACTGAAATGAAAGGTCATTTTAGAAGGAGCAACCAAAACGTTTCATTCCAAAATGGGGACAAATTAGGACATTTTGACATTCTCTGAATATTTTTTTCTCCCATTATTTATCCAAAATGATATTTTGGCAATACCAGAACAATTTCATGCAGGTCTTTTATTTCAACAGAACTTCAAAGTTCTTCCATCCACCTTTACCCTCATAACAAATATGCCACTGATTCAAACAGGATTATGATGAGGGAATTTTTGAGGGGAAAGACTATTATACATAATTGGAAAAAAAATTATTCAGGGCCAAATTCTGATCCACAAACAAAGTTTGTGTAAATATGCCAAACACTCCTCTGCTGAAAATCAGGCCACTTCAAGGTGTTTTAAGTTGGCCACCAAAAAGTAAGGCATCAATAGGCGCTTTTCAAAATTTTGGTCTATATTTGTATGTGTGTGAGACTATGCATATGCACGTACTCTGTTACTATTCCTGGTATTCCTTGAGGAAAGTTCTTCAGGAGATCATTTTAGGATTATATATGTTTGAATGCAATGCATATAACCATATATTTTTCATATATTTGCACTGGCTTCAGGTTCTTTAATATTATTTTTAAAACTGCATTTTATTTGCAGTGTGGGAGAGGTTTTTATAATCCTATAAGCAGATTTATCAACAAAACTTGGATGCCAATGACCAGTATAATATGTCATATACCAAGACAATTGGTGTTTGGTTTTGTCTGTCTCTAAAAAGCTCTTCTTAGGGTTATTATGGAAGGTTGAAATAACACGCTGAGATTACAGCAATTGGTGGATTACCCAGGTACCCCTGCAATGAAAGGGTTAAGGAAGTGGCTGTGGAACTAAAATAGCAGTTTCTTGAGTATGATTAATTATCCCCACTAAGCCAATTTTCATTCTCAGGAAGATGGTAAATAGAAAGATGTCTGTGTGAGTTACTGAATATCTGAAATCCACTCAGACCAAGGATTGCCTAAGAATGTTTTTCTGATAATATTGCTCCACAAACACAACATGATACCTATCAAAATATTGCAAGAGGTAACTGTTTTGGTCAAGCAAAAGCCAGTCATAACAGATGTGAAATACAACAAGCTGCTGTGATTCAAGCTGTTCCTATAAATAAGATGCAATGGAAAGAGGCTGAATGGTTAACCTTCTGCCCTGATGAGACAGCCTTTAATGTACCATCTATTTAAGAGAAAATGGCTGTCAAAACTGGAGATTTTCATTTTATTTTTCATTTATGCTCATAGCAAAATAAAGTCCTTGCTCTGGGCACTGAAATTGACAGTTCTAAGTGATTTTTGCAGCCCATTCTGCCATAGTGTGAACGGACCAGCATTATACAGCTGTTTAATAGGTTACAGCTGTGGGTTACAGCTGAGGGGTATTCAGCAACAGTCATTTAGTGTTCCCTATAAGCTCTGTACTCAGTGACCACCCCGGAGTGGTGTGAATGCAACCGAGATAATTGAGTGCCCACAGCCAGCATGTGTTTCTCCTGGTGGTGCACATCTACATATGTATCAGTGCACATAACAAAATTTATTCCACATATGAATGTGGGGGGAAAAAATAGAGGAAACATTACTCATGATATAGGAATGCAAAGATGGATTTAAACCAACCCTGTGCTCTATTTATGTCTGTGTCCGGTCATATCCCAGACATAAGAGCCTTGGGGTGGCAGGGCTGATACATGACAAGGAGAGGTTTGCTCAACTCTTTTTAAGTAAATTCAAGTTACTAAATTATTAGTGTTATGATTATTTATATTATGGTAGCAGCTGGAGGCCATTGTTAGGCTAGGAAATTCTTGCCCAGACCAGTTTACAATCTAAATAGTTCAAACATATTAAAGGGAGAGGAAACACTACTGAGATATAATTCGCTCATGGTCACACAATGAGTTAGTGGTTGACAAAGACTAGAGCCTAGAGCTCCAGGCTAATATCTCACGGCTGGTCAATATGGGACTCCTTGTTTGTGATCTTTGTGATTGCTTGAGTATGCATCCCAGAAGCTCTGCTGTAGAGCAGGGGTGCTCAAAGTGGGAGGTAGGGGCATGCTTGGCTGCTGGGTCTCAGGCACATCCAGCTCATTAAAAATGTTGAAATGTTAGGGTTATTGCTTATGGATGTGTATTCACATTTATATACTGATTAATAAAGTTTTAACATTCTGCATACTTATTTTTTTACATGTGAACATAAACGAAATTTCCGTCAGTTTGGATTACATTAGACAGGTTGGGGGAGGCCTGCTAATTGCAGGGATGAAAAGTGGGAATCAACATAAAAATTTTGCTCACCCCTGCTCTAGAAAATGGCAAGGTTCTAGTCAAAAACAATGAGAAATCCTGTGGCATCTTACAGACTAACAGATATATTGGAGCATAAGCTTTGCCCATGAAAGCTCATGCTCCAATATCAAAACAAAAAAGCAGTAAAGTAGCACTTTAAAGACTAACAAAATAATTTATTAGGTGATGAGCTTTTGTGGGACAGACCCACTTCTTCAGACCATAGCCGTACCAGAACAGACTCAATATTTAAGGCATAGAGAACCAAAAATAGTAATCGAGGCTGACAAATCAGAAAAAAATTATCAAGGTGAGCAAATCAGAGAGCAGAGGGGCGGGAGGGAGGGAGTCAAGAACTAGATGAAGCCAAGTATGCAAAACAGCCCCTATAGTGTCCCAGGAAATTTGCATCCCAGTTCAAACCACATGTTAATGCGTCAAATTTGAATATGAATGAGAGTTCAGCAGTCTCTGTTTCCAAAGCAGACTGAAAATTCTTCTTCAATAAGACGCAAGCTCTTAAGTCATTAACAGTATGGCTAAGGTCTGAAGAAGTGGGTCTGTCCCATGAAAGCTCACCTAATAAATTATTTTGTTAGTCTTTAAAGTGCTACTTTACTTCTTTTTTGTTTTGATAATATATTTTTGATAGTATATAGACTAGCACGGTTTTCTCTCTGTTACTAATCATCATGCTCCAATATATTTGTTTGTCTGTAAGGTGCCACAGGACTTCTCGTTGTTTTTGCAGATACAGACGAACATGGCTGCTCCTCTGGTACAAGGTCCTAGTCAGCGTTCCCTCTATTTTTTCCACCTGTAGGCAGAATAACTTTTGTTATGTGCACCAAGACGTGTGGATGTGCACCATTACTAGAAACACATGCTGCCAGCTGTGAGTGCCTGTGGGATCTCTATGAATCGGCTGGGCAGCACCTGAATCAATCCTGGGCAGCTGCCCAAGTGCTCAGCTTACAGGGAGCACTGGTTCAAGTAGACATAGGACCTACAGGATAACAGTTCCTTGGGTTCAGGAAAAGAGAAAGAAATGCGTCTGATGAAGCGAGTCTTTGCCCACGAAAGCTTATGCTCCAAAATATCTGTTAGTCTATAATGTGCCACAGGACGTTTTGTTGTTTTTGCAGATACAGACTAACAGGGGCTACCTCTCTGGTACTTCTAGTCTGATTATGAAACACTTCATGAGTAATGTAATTGTTGCTCTTTCTTCTGCTCTCTGTCTTGAGCCTATCAGTATACATTGCAATAAATATTCCTTTTGGTATATATAATTTGAGGATTAAATAGTTATCCTTATGAAGCTTCAGAGCCCAGCAGCACCGGATAATTAAAGTTCTTAATGTATTTACTAGAAGTGTAATCCAAATGCATTGCTGCCACACACTCACTTCATCCTTGACAGGGGATCCTCCATTCTGGTCATCATTTGAGTGAAGAATGCCAATCACCCCAAACTGTGCTGGGCTTGCGATAGGATTAGTTTTGTGGTGATAGCCAAGTAAAAGGCTTCCCTTTTAGGTGGTCTTCCTAAAAAAGATGGATTTTGCAGTAGGTGAAGGTAAGGTTAGCATTTTCTTTGCCCATCCGGCAGAAATGTGTTTAAACTTCTTTTTGAAAATGGTGCAAAAGCATAAGCAGTGGGTAATACTGATGTGAGAACAAAAGAGAAGAAATTACCCACTAGAAAGTCATCTCTCCATGCCATTGCTAGAAAGAAAAATTATAACGAGATTACATAATATTTCAGAATCTGCAGAAAGGCAAAATATCAGGTCATATCTTTGGCTGGTATAAATCAGTGTAGTCAATGGAACTGTGTTGATTTATACCAGCTGAGAGTGCATGCCATTATTTACTGAGTATTGACCATGCTTTTGGCTACACCAACTTAACAGAAAACTAGGGTCTTGTCCCTAAGGAATTTACAGTCTTAAAGGTTCTTAAATAAGTAAATCTTAAAGGTTATTATGATAAAATATTTTTCTGCTTGTAAAGAAGCTTGATATATATCTCTGAAGTTCAGGTTCACTTAAAAATAAAGCTGTAATTTAATCCAATAATAATAAATTGTCCTATTAAAACTTCCTGGGAGAATTTTTGAAAAGTCCAGGTTATGCTCTCCTGCAACCATATGTTCTTTCTTGAAAGTGAGCATTGTAATATGATTTTCAACCTGCAGCATCAACTAAGTCAATGGAATGTGCTTAGCACCTCTGAAAATTTGGCCTGTGGTAATTTCTGTTTTCCTCTTCCTCATACCAGAGTAGCAATACTGATAATACATTTTGGCTACGTCTACACGTGCAGCCAACATCGAAATAGCTTATTTCGATGTTGCGACATCGAAATAGTCTATTTCGATGAATAACGTCTACACGTCCTCCAGGGCCGGCAACGTTGATGTTCAACTTCGACATTGCTCAGCCCAACATCGAAATAGGCGCAGCGAGGGAACATCTACACGTCAAAGTAGCACACATCGAAATAGGGATGCCAGGCACAGCTGCAGACAGGGTCACAGGGCAGACTCAACAGCCAGCCGCTCCCTTAAAGGGCCCCTCCCAGACACAGTTGCACTAAACAACACAAGATACACAGAGCTGACAACTGGTTGCAGACCCTGTGCCTGCAGCATAGATCCCCAGCTGCCGCAGAAGCAGCCAGAAGCCCTGGACTAAGGGCTGCTGCCCACGGTGACCATAGAGCCCCGCAGGGGCTGGAGAGAGAGCATCTCTCAACCCCCCAGCTGATGGCCGCCATGGAGGACCCAGCAATTTCGACGTTGCGGGACGCGGATCGTCTACACGGTCCCTACTTCGACGTTGAACGTCGAGGTAGGGCGCTATTCCTATCTCCTCATGAGGTTAGCGACTTCGACGTCTCGCCGCCTAACGTCGAAGTTAACTTCGAAATAGCGCCCGACACGTGTAAACGTGACGGGCGCTATTTCGAAGTTGGTGCCGCTACTTCGAAGTAGTGTGCACGTGTAGACGCAGCTTTTATTTTTTAAATAATTTTCACTTTTTCGCCAGAGTTCCCTTTACAATGTGGCTAAATATTACTTCCTCCCACACCCATTTTGCAGATGGAAAAACAGAGTCAAATTGGCGACTTGGTTGTCCTTAAAAATTTATCAACATTGGTCAGTCTTTTCATGATGGCATGCTTGGTCACATCCTTAACAATGGAGAGACAACAGCACCTTTTGAAATATTGAATGGTGCAAAGCAAGGATGTGTCCTTGCTCCTCTGCTGTTCAACATCTACTTTTCAATGATGCTCTTAAGGACTACTTGTTGGGCATACCTATTCAGTTCCGAACAGATGGCGGTATTTTCAATCTTTGGAGACTTCAGGCTCACACTAAAGCAGTTAATACAATGAATCATAGAATTCCAGAGGTGGAAGGGTCCTCAGGAGGTCATCTAGTCCAGCCCCCTGCCTAAAGCAGGATCAACCCCAACTAAATGATCCCAGTCAGGACTATGTCAAGCTGGGACTTAAAAAGTTCTAGGGAAGAAGAATCCACCACCTCTCTTGGTAACACATTCCAGTGCTTTACTACCCTCCTGGTGAAACAGTTTTTCCTAATATCCAACCTACCCCTCTCCCTTTGTAACTTGAGACCATTGCTCCTTGTTCTGCCATCTGTCACCACTGAGAACAGTCTCTGTCCATTCTCTTTGGAGCTCCCTTTCAGGGAATTGAAGGCAGCTATCAAATCACCCCTCAGTCTTCTCTTCTGCAAACTAAATAAGCCCAAATCTCTCTGTGACCTTCTGTTTGCTGATGATTGTGCATTGTCACCTCATTCAGTGAAGGATGCACAGGAGCTTTTTGATCGCTTTGTTACTTCTGCTCACCTCTTTGGACTCAAGCTTCAAGAAGACAGAAGTTACGCCTCAGCCTGTTTGGAAAGAGCCCAGCACTTCAGTGATCACTGCTGCTGGTACAGTCTTTAAGGCTGTTGACAAGTTCTACTACCTCAAAAGCATACTGTCGTCTAGCATGAACATGGATTATGATGTATCTGCTCAATTAGCCAAAGCCAGCACTGCCTTTGGAAAATTGACCAAACGCCTAAGGGGTGATCATGGTATTAAACTCCATACCAAGGTAGCAGTTTTCAGGCAGTTGTCCTGAGTATCCTGCTGTATGGCTCCGAGTCATAGACAATATATTGCTGTGATGTTTTGAAATTCGATCAGCTCCATATGTGCTGTCTGAGGAAGACTGATGGGAAAAAAATTCCTAATACAGAGGTTCTTAAGATGTGTAGTATCGTGGGAATGGAAGCGCTGGTGATGAACAGTTTCACTGGATTGGTCATGTTAGGAGGATGGATAATACATGGATACCAAAGAGGTCTTCTATGGACAGCTTGCTCATGGAAAGCACCCTATCGGTAGTCAGTATAAGCACTATAAAGACATCTTAAAGGCCAATGTGATGTCATGCAGCATATGTCCCAATGATCTGGAAACTCTAGTTCAGGACAGATCATCCTGGTGGCAAACCAGTGTACAGGATCTTAATTGCATTGAGTCTCAGCATATCGGGGCAGTACAAGAAAAGCATAGGATCTGAAAAGAACATAAAAACCTGCCAACTGCAGGCATTGTATGTGACATCTATCATTGGCTCTGCCATCAAGGATTGGTTTAGTCTCTCACCAACAGCATCATAAAAGATAAGATCTGTCGATCGATAGCTTGGTCCCAGCAGTACAGGAATAGCTGGCCCAAGAAATAACTAAATATGTAATAGAAGTATCATTTAACAAAAAGTAAATACGATTGTTATGGAAACCTCCATTTTACTTTAAAGTAGGACTTGTTGCATGTCACCATTCAGTGACTATGGAATTTGCTTCAAAACCCCCTACCTGTAGAACTGTGGTCTATTCTGTTCTTCTTTTATGCTCCCTATATGCAGTAGCATAGGCATCGAACCCATGAGTGCTCTGGAGCTAGACCACCCCTGGGGAAAAATTAGCAGGTGCTCAGCATCCAGCAGTAGCCAAGCATCCTCTCTGATCTTCTATTCCATAGCACCTATCACTCACCATTGCCACCCAACCAACTCTTCCCCCACCTTCCCAGCACCTCCCACCTCCCATGAAACAGCTGTTGGATAGTATTCAAGATACTCTGAGAAGGAGGGGGAGCAGCAGGGAATCTGCATATTCAGCCGAGTGGAGTTGAGGGGAGGAGTCTGGAGGAATGGTGGAGAGGGGTGGGGAAGGGACAGTTACCCCGTTGAGGGGTGGTCATTGGCACCTATATGCAGTAGTATATCAGAACACATTTCAATAGTGCACTAAGCCCTGTGACTAACATCTGTCATGTGTTTTTTTTTTCTCTCAACCTCTCCTCAGCGGGTAAGAGTGTGCAAGGAGTTTTTTGTTTAAGGAGGGCTTTTTGATTATGTTGGTTGGGTTAGGATTGGGGCAGAATGAAGAAGATAGCCTTGCTCTGGGAGTGGAAGATGGTGAGATTTTCAATGGCCCTTCATGCCTGTGGCCATTCAATCCTCCACCTCCTGCTGGCGCCCGAGAAAACTCTGTCTCCTGTACAGACAAGCTTGACCTTTATGGCAGAAAGTTTCATTGTGCCAGAGGAGAAGAACGGTCCACCATGGTCTGCATCTAAGAGCTTTAGGCAATAGTTTTGATTTTATTTGGCCAGGTCTAGAATTGAAGTTTCAAGTCTGAAAAAGTAGCGGGAGGATGTTAAGCTTAAGGCTGTGAAGAAAAGCTTGCAAACGTGAAACTCTCATAAAAAAACATAGAGCTGTCTCTCTGAGCCTTCAACCAGACAGTCTGAACCAACCGACCCGAGAGTGGTCGACTGCCCACTTCCTGTCAGTGGTATCTTAACTCTGGCATCTGCTGGGAAACTGGCTTTACAGTAGTTACTCAAGAACAACTGCCTATGACAGGTAGCCGGAATGTAGTGTAAACACAACACGATTACAGGCACTCGGCCTATTTCAAGATGGTATTAACACAAACCTACTTTTTAAAATAATGTTAGAAAATTAAAGTTGCAAAAGAAGAACCCAAAAGTTAGGAAATGTCAGGATTTAGGTTGCCCATGCCAACTAAAATGCAAGCAGTTGTAACTAACTACATGGAGGGCCCTCCGTCTCAGTGGGCTGCAAGAGTGTTGTGACCAAGATGATCTCCTGGAATAGGGTAGTTCTGCTAAACACATTTGCATACCTAGAATTTGTGAGCTGTGCTGATTGAACCATAGCAGTGCTAGATTAAATGCAGAAGGAGCGCGTATCTCTCACAGTCAGTGTTGTGTCCAGTCAGGATGCATCTTACTTCATGGGCCCTTGCTTTACGTGAGTGTCACTTAGTAATACTGGTGGAGAAAAAACCTACACAGATGGAAATAAGCAGAATCTCGCAACCCTGCACATGGACGATGGTAAATAAAAGGTCTCACAGGCAACATATAGAACCCTGATGGGATGTATGTGGCTCACGAGCTACAGGTTGCCCACCACTGCTCTGGGGGCAAGGTCAGCTCTCCCATCAAAAATACAGCCGTGGGACAAGCACTAGGATCACATGGACTTAGTCACAATCACACTTATTCTCATCTATCTCCTCATATGACTTCTGCTTTCTGATTCACTTGTCCACATTTATCAAATAAAACAACCCCACCCTGTATCACAGCAGCCAGCTGATATAAGGAGTAGAGACAAAATAAAACTTGGAAAAGAAAGGTCCACCGTTTGGATTGGGTAAGGACTAAAACACTTGATTCTCATTACTCACAAAACAAAGGGATTCCCATGTGATCTCCTTATCCCCTCCACAATTAAAATCCATTCTTAAGGAAGATAACCATGCTGCTTAGCATGACATCATTTAGCACTTCACTACACTACAGCTATTTGCAGTTGTTAGACTGAAATGCCCTTTCATCTATGCAATTTAATTCAGTTGCCTAGTGCTGCAGAGACCCAGGGAAACCTCTATAAATACCTGAGGCTTTTAAAGTCACTTGGTACAAATACCAGCCACTTTGAACAAGCTGACCTTTTTTGAGGGTTCTGACCAATCTGCATGAAAAGATGGGTAATATCATTTTGCATTTTCCATGCTGGAGATATATATATAAATTGCTAACTGTACGTGTGTACTCTGAGTGCTTTGTGGCCTGTTTAATCTGGCTGTGACACTTTGTTCTGTGGTTTTATGAAAGGAAAGTAACATCCCAACTAATGATTTTTGATCAAACCCATTATTCTCACAACTATTTTTAAATACTATGGAAAAGAAATCAACCCAACACACCTATAAGACTAATATTTTAATAAACTAACAGAGACAGTGGTCTAAAACCTCAGTATTTTCTTCTGAACTTCTGTTTTTAGATGAAACTTTGTGAATTACCTTGAAATTCCTCCAAGTGAAGAAAGCAAAGTCCAGCACATAAACTAATTTTGGTGTATCCTGAAGTTCATTTCCAGCATAGAAAAGGGGGAACAGGGGAGGCTTTAAGTGCAGTCAGTTTGCAAAAGCTGTTATTGCATGGGGAATTAAATGGTTATGAGAATACCTTCACCTTCCTTGCACCTGTCATGTGCAAGGAAGGGTTATTTTTTTACCTGCCTCACTAATATCTGATGAAAAGAGCCAGAGCAGACCTGACCTTGACAAAAAGAAATTAATTTATTCCATACTTGCACACTAGAATGTGGGACAAACTGTACCTAGATGGGAACAAATTAAGGCCAGCTGGTATCCACTGCTTGTCACTTACCCAACACAAGTAGTGAGCAGTGAGATATTTAAAGAAAAAGCATCAAAAACCACAACTGTAGAAAAAAATCCAGATTCTAGATCGTTCTAGAGAAGCCACTTTTTTGGAGGCCCTCCTTTCCCTCCAGAAATGGCAACACACCTCTAGAACATTTAGAATCCTCCAATCCAAATTGTGTCATTGTTGGAGGCCTCACTTTCAGGTGCCCTGCTTATAGGAATCACATCCTACAAGATGGTAATTCCTGCTATGTGCATATTCAGGACAAGGTTGCAAACAAATGAAATCAAAGAGCCTATTGAAAGTGTGTGAGGTACTATTTAACCATAAGCAAACATGGCAGAATTTAGCTATCAGTTAGCAAGCTTTGCCCTGCTTTCCACAGTCCTTCATGAAGGCAGCACCTTTCAAATATAAATGTTTATTTGTGTCACTATAGCCGTGTCTACACGTGCACGCTACTTCGAAGTAGCGGCACTAACTTCGAAATAGCGCCCGTCACGGCTACACGTGTTGGGTGCTATTTCGATGTTAACATCGACGTTAGGCGGCAAGACGTCAAAGCCACTAACCCCATGAGGGGATGGGAATAGCGCCCTACTTCGAAGTTGAACGTCGAAGTAGGGCACGTGTAGCCGATCCGCGTCCCGCAACATCGAAATAGCGGTGTCCGCCATGGTGGCCATCAGCTGAGGGGTTGAGAGACGCTCTCTCTCCAGCCCCTGTGGGGATCTATGGTCACCGTGTGCAGTAGCCCTTAGCCCAGGGCTTCTGGCTGCTGCTGCTGCAGCTGGGGATCCATGCTGCATGCACAGGGTCTGCAACCAGTTGTCGGCTCTGTGGATCTTGTGTTGTTTAGTGCAACTGTGTCTGGGAGGGGCCCTTTAAGGGAGCGGCTTGCTGTTGAGTCTGCCCTGTGACCCTGTCTGCAGCTGTGCCTGGCACCCTTATTTCGATGTGTGCTACTTTGGCGTGTAGACGTTCCCTCGCAGCGCCAATTTCGATGTGGTGCTGCGCAACGTCGATGTTGAACATCGACGTTGCCAGCCCTGGAGGATGTGTAGACGTTATTCATCGAAATAGCCTATTTCGATGTAGGCTTCACATGTAGACGTAGCTTATGACTATGAAAATATAGGGAAAAAAAACACAAAACAAGTGCACTTAAGGTTGATAGTAATCAGTAATCACCAGTCTGCTCTGGGATCATGCTTGTTTGTCTTAAACCTTTTCATCCTCTGAGGGTATGTCTACATAGCAAACAATTTTGAAATAGCATTTGGCTTATTTCTAAATAGGTACACCTCATTGCACAAGGAATAGTGTCTATTTCAAAATAGCTATTTTGAATTTGGGGCTGTGCAGAGAGGCTGCACCTACACTACCAAGTTCTTTTGAAAAAAAGGGCCTTTTCCAAATGAATCCATGGAGTGTCAACACACAAAATGCACTCTTTTGATCTGAAATCGAAAGAACGCAGCACTTTTTGCGGAGGCCTTCTTTCTCTCCCAGATGAGGAAAAGTGTCTTTTTTCCAAAAGATTCTTTTGAAAGAAAGCATGTGTAGATGCTCTGCAGGCCCTTCTTTCAAAGGAGCAGTCCTTGTGGGGCTGGATTTTTTTGATCCCTGGCCCGTTCTTTCAAAAGAGCAGGGTCTGTGTGGACGCTCTGTATTGAAAGAGCAGCTTGATCTTTCAATCCACTTTTTTGTGTGTGGATGTGATCTTTGAAAGAAGATCATTTTTGGAAGATCTCTTCCAGAAGAACTTCTTTCAAAGGATCTCTGTAGTGTAGAAGCAGTCACATGGAAGAGAGGCTGTTTTAAAATATGCCATAGTGCATTCAATTTCAAAATAGGCTTTATTGTATGTCGATGCTGTATTTCTAAACTGCTGTATTGCTATTTTGAAAAGCATTTCATGCATAGTAGCATTATTTCTAAATAAGCTATTCCAGAATATCTCTTTTGTAATATCTTATTTTGGAATACCGCTGCTGTGTAGACATAACCAGACTCACTGTTTCCTGAAAACAACATTTTCAGAAAAACTGCATGTTACAGGAGCGCTCACATCTATATATATGTACAGAGTTACTGCAGAAGATGTCATTAAATCGTGTTCAGAAACAAACTGAATAGGTCCTTCATTGTGAAGGGCTAACAAAAATTGTTGCGTACTTCACTGCAAATGGCTTCCTCTAGTAACTCTTTAGGACCACTCTTAACACGACAGAGAAATGGTTCTGCGAAATAGTTATCTGAATGGAGAGGAGGAAATAGTGGAAAAGTTAGCAAAAGATTACTGACCTACTGGCTGGTTAGTGGATAACTGGATATAAGTAAATATACTCTGGGGGATGCCTGTTTCCAGATATGGTGGATGTTTGGGTCTGTAGGAAAGAGGGAGATCTGCAAAAGCCCCTCAAGGGTTTTGAAATACAAATACCACAAACAAAATGTGCTTCTCCTCACAGCAAAGTTAATTGGTATTATCTCTCAAGTGTCGCCCCTAACTCAAGCCCCTTCTGCCCACAACAACCATTAATTCAAATGTGATGATGCTGTTAACTTGATTTGGGTGACCCGAGTGAACAGAGATTAAAACTGAAGTGTGTATAACTCCATTCGTTACTATAGGTATTACTTTGTATTCTGAGACCAATCTAGTGCCCCCTGTGGTGTCCAACCAGTTCTGAAGCAGTAGCCAATACTCTTGTAGCAAACTAGCTACATTGTTTGGAAAATACATTTATTGTTCAAGCCAACTAGCCACACTTAACCAGCCAAACAGCCGCTAGCGGCTAGCATGTTGGACACCATGGCCCAAGGTACTCCAGCTTCTCAGCAGCCTTCCCAGAAATCCCCCCATGCACCCAAATGGACAGAACATTTTCCCCAGGATTCACTGGGAAAGTATGCAGAGTAGCTCAGCCACAAGATGAGACCCCAGAAATCTTAGTACCAGAACAAGTGAGTGCAGCACCAATGGACCCAGAAAGACAAGTGTTATTTCCAGCTGCTCTCTCTTGAATTAGACTAAATCACAGTTCTCCCTGGGGGCATGAACAAATGATAGAGTTTCCCATTTTGCCCCTTAACAGTGAATAGATGACATCTTGCAACAGCCACATGCAGCAGTGACAGCAGTGCTCAGAAGATGACCTCTAAGACCAGCACCAGCAGCTCTCACTCAATTACATATAGCATGTAGAAGAAGGGAGAGTTATCAAATGTCAATTAAAATGCTTCAGTGATTGAAGCTGGCCACTTGCATGCCTGCTTGTAACAGCATGCCACTCAGTCTCTGGTTAACTGCACTGCCCTTATACCAAGTACTGCTAGATGGATTTATGCAACAACACAGACCTGCAAGGGGGGTCATTAGGCCATCTTCCTTGCCCGAAATTAGTGATTGTATCTGCCTCCCCTGCAGGAAGGGATGTAGGGAGGGCAAGGAGGAAGAGTTTATTGGCCACCCAGAATAAAGGATGGATCCACAAGTTGCTTTCTCAGGCTAAATTGTCTCTGGCACATGTCCTAGGACAAGAGTAAGGAAGGAGTTGACGAAGCATTGCCAGATAAAATACCTGCAGCAGTGAATAACAGCTTTCTGAATATCACAGCAGCCACAGTGTGTGAGTCAGGGGATCCTCATTTCCTGACTGAGCAGTGAGTTCTTTTTAGCTTGGCACAGGTCCTTTTGCTAGCATTGCATCTCTCCTGTCACTGGATGAGAAGACAATGGCTCTCTTTATCACTGTTGAGCTGTGTGTTGTCAGAATGTTCAGATGGCCATAGCTCAGATTAAAGCAGACAACCCTAGCAGCCAGCAGGCAGATGCAGAACCAGTGCTTTCCACACCAAAAGGGAATGAAATGCTACAAGGTTACATAATGCCAGCTAGCAATCAGCCAATGGCCATTTCAGCAGCTGTTCCAGTTAACTCATGGGAAAGGATGACTTTTGTCACTTTACTCATTTCAGGCACACTACAAAGTGAAGCTGAAAGCTGTTAAGGGTCCCTCAAGACTGAGCTTACAGATACAGACAGATAAGGAGCACGACAAACTTTCAAAATATGATCCAACTGAGTAACACATCAAATGTGTCTCTTCACTATCCCCATCGTAGCTGAATGGAATCAGACACAACATTTCAATCCAGGCCACACACAGCAAGATAATGCACATGACTAATTCTAATGACTGATTTCCTGTAAAATAATGCACCAAGATTAGCAGATGCACTACAATATCATCCCTTTAATTAACTACAGGTGGAACCTTTCTGGTCCAGCACTCTGTCGTCCGGCAACATCCATGGTCTGGTATGGTTTCAGTTAGCCAGGATGTCCACTTATCATGTGTGTGGCCCAGTTTCCGATGGTCCCACAGCATTTGTTTACAGCCACCAGCCCCGGCTGTCAGTGTTCTGTGTTATTTTGCTGTAATTTGCCCCTACGTGTCTTTTAAGAGCCCAGTAATCAGTGGAAATGTTGGTAATGTGCTGGAAAATATTGACCTCCTGTGGTCCAGCAAATTCTCTCATCCAGCACTGGTCAGGTCCTGACAATGCCAGGCTAGAGAGATTCAATCTGTACTCATTACTAATCTCTACTTCCAGTTGGCGCCTTCAAGTGTCAGGTTTCTACTGGTTAGTTAAAGGTGCATCCTCTTCTATCTGCTACAAGGGAGAAACTGCAAATGACTGGGAAACAGTCTTTCTAATGCCATCCAAAATAATCCTGATATTAATGCTGTTAACTAGGAAACAGCAAAAGAAACAACAGGTGTAGATAAGCAGTGGGAAGAGCACAATATTATGGCAAGCACACACTGCGAATTGCTATGGGAACCAAACAGTTTTGTTCCAGACTCATTTGCCACCTACATGAAAAAGGAAAAAGAAAAAGATAAGTGTACAGCTGATTTCTTTTCCTCCGGCCTGGCAATGTTTAAATGAACTCATGAAGAAAGTGTTGAGTAGTGAAAGACAAATGACCTTTTCCATCTGGGAAAGGTCTTAAAATCTTAAAGCAACAACGTCTGCATTTAACAGGACAGAAAGAAGGAGAAAATGCATGTTAGAAAGGGAAAAGACTAAGGATTCACAAACAATGAAAAGATGATAATGTCAGGTTACTAAAGAGCTCATGGCCTTGAAAAAAAAATCAGTCCCAGAGAAATCAGATGACTAGTGAATCTGCTACTGCCTCATAACTATAGCATGCAAACAGGAGAGATTTTCTATCAGTACAGGGGCAGAACTTTAAGCCTGACTTTGACCAAGACAATGTAAATAAAAATTGACTGTGCCCTTTACACTCTCCGCAAAGCATTCTGTTATAACAAGTAGACTGTGTCTGACTCGCAGAGTAGCATAAAATTTAGATTTCATTTGGTTTCAGTCAGTGTCACTTTGTATCTGTTTTCTGCCTACCACAGCCTTCACTGTGGGATCTCAAAATGAAGCTCCATTGGAGGGTTTCAAACCATTTTACAACCATGAACCAAATAAGTCTTACGTCCTTCCAATAAGATAGTTAAGTCATCTTATGCCCATATTACTGAAGGAGAAACTTCGGCCTGGTCTACAGTGGACTTAAAGTCAATTGTAGATATGCAATTCTAGCTACAGCAATTGCATAGTTAAAATTGACTTCTCTACAATTGACTCATACAACTGTCCTCAGAGAGGGAGGTCAATGGGAGAAACACTCCCACCAACCTCCCTTACTCTTCATGGTATTGAGTAGTACAGGGGTGACTGCCAACCCCAGGCATGGGAAATCAAACCCCAGAAGACTGACCCGAACTGGGATGAAATTACTTCTCCCAGGTCACATAGGGGGCCTGTTCAGCAGAGCCAGACAGAGTCAGCATAGCTCATTTCCCAGTCCTGGACTTTAGCCCTCTAATAAGTGTTATCCGGTTTCACATTAGAACCCACAAAGTTCATGTTTTTAAAACTGTAAATTAGCCCATATTTACTCAAAAGAATGCCCAGATGTACCTGAAAGGACTAAAATCTTAGCAAACCTATCTGAGCTTGGACTGAGTTTCAAGCTTTTAAGAAAAAATGAGACCCAGACAATTTTCTCACGGCTTCAATTTTGAAACAAGATCTAGCAATAAATGGAAGTCAGGCTAGCGGGACAATATTTGTTTCAGTTTGAAGATTCTGAGCCTTAATCTATTGAAATTGGGGCTCAGAAAGCTGGTGAGCAGTTCTCATGAGTTTTTTGGACCCAAGTGGTGGAAATCTTCTGAAGTCAGCTGATAATACAAGAGTTACACTGTCTTGACTGGCTGAGATCTTTGCTCACAACATGGAGGCTAGGTGTCTGCAATACTTAATTTCTTCCATTTGTGGAACCAGCCTGTAAACAAAATATGAGATACACATACCTCATAGAACTGGAAGGGACCTCAGGAGGTCATAGAGCCCAGTCCCCTGCCCTCTTGGCAGGACCAAGCACCATCCCTTTCTTTGTAATCTATTTGCCCCAGATCTCTAAATGTCCCCCTCAAGGATTGAACTCACAGGCCAATGCTCCAAGCACTGATGGTGAGATGTGGCTCAGAACTTGGAATTCAAATTCACACTGTCCTATACTTCAAACAGGTAATAATTTGAAAGTCCTTATTTTGGCTTTCTTCTCTAATTATGCTACTTGTTTTAGATCCCAACTAGAGTACATTAACCTCCTTTACACCTTTCCTATAACAATGCTTCTGTGTAATGATCACAATGCCAGATTCCTTGTGAGTATAATAACTTAAGGTGGGATTCTCAGAGACACCTAATGGATTTAGACATCTTTGACGCATCCATCCTTCACGCATACTACAACTTGTCACACCAGCGATGCAACACAAAAAAGCACTATTTAAATAAAATTAAAACATGAATTATACTAGTAGAGTACAGAGCACACAAAAAAAATAATTATCCTGTAATATATGAATTATGAGCTGTTTCCAGAGTTAAATAAAGATATGGGAAAGAAGTAATTATGAAGAGTTTCAGTCAGATCACTAAGGGAAACAAGACACCAGCATTTAAATTAAAAAGTCCTCAGTATTGAAAGCCTATGCTCCAGTAATGAAAGTCCATGGTCCAAATCTTCATCTGGGATAAATTGGTATAACTCTGCTGCTTTTTTTTGGTAAGCAGTCAATAGAGCAGTGCCAGCTTACAGTGTGTGAGGGTCTGACCCCATAATTCCATAGCGTCTTTTAAAAAAAGTAATACAAGAAATATAACCAAGAAATATAATGAGGGAGTCAAGATGGCTGTGAGGAAATGGAAGAATCCTGCACAACAGCCAACCCAGAAGTAAGAATAACTATTCAGTAAGTACACTGGGGCAGAGGAGAGGTTAAGGGGAAAACAGAGCCACTCATGAACAAACACAGTATCATTCTCTGGCAGAATAAAAAAGGTAACAGAGGAACAGGGCACAAAATATACCGTCTTTTAGCCCAACAGATCTCAAAGTGCTTTATAAATGTAATAAGTTAAGGTAAAAAAAGTAAGTATAAAAGTCACTTCATCTACCTCTGAAATGTAGCTAGCTATGGCTTGGAGTGAGAACCACCAGCTATTCCATAGCACTCAACAATATAGCTCAAAAGCATAGGGCAGGATGTGAAAAACAACAGAGCCATTGAACCTACAGGAGGGATTTTTGGTAAGCAGAACATAACAACCCATGTTAGAATTTGGCCAGGACACAGGGTTTTAATCACCCTTACTCTTGTGAAAATTGTTATAGAATTTTTAATGACCGCAAGGGGTCAGGACCTCTGTCTTATGTCTAATCCAAAGGATGAATAATGTGAGCCAGCAACAGACTCACAAATTGGAGGGTGACATGAAGACGTCCTACTTGTTATCAAGTGAGCGCCAAGGAGAAAGAGGAAGTATCTGAAGATAGCCTGATCGATAAACAGAGAGGAGAGGGAAGACATCTTCCAGATCATGAAGGGAAATGATACAACATGAATAAGTCACTCTGACAAGCCAGGGGTCATTTTAGGCTACTCTGAGTTAAGTAAGGAATAAGCATTGCTCTGGGCATGTTTTCATGTGGTTTTGCTTAACACATGACTGTCACCAGGAGAAGGGGAAGAAAAGAGAGAGAGCTGTGTCCACTTCACAAAAAGAAATGAAGGAAGCATTAGACACCTTGATATTTTTAATTCTGATTTGATTTCCAGGGACAATTTTGAAATCATCTGTGTAGGATAAGCTGGTGGGGTTTTGTTGGAGAATGTCAAGTCTTTCCCAGGCTGAGGGTTACAAAAGCCATGTATTTGTGACTGAGTCCTTCGAGTTAAAGGCAGTGGGTGGATTTCAACAAGGCTTTTATCACATAGAAGAAATCTGTCAAAAAATCAACAACATTTAGGAAGCTATGCTACAGGAGCAAGCTAGCTGGAGTGCTGGGTGCAAAATTAAATGGTACCAAGTCCTCTTGTGAAGAAGCACTACCATAGCAGGCCTCCAAGATGTAAGTATCAGTGTAAACCTTGCTAAGAGATCAGACTTGATAGGCAGAACATCTTAAAATGGCAGAGATATTGGCATGGCATGGCACAGATATTTCTGATGACACCAAAATTAGATGAGTAGTCTGTAACCAATTGCATAATATGAATAGCAAATTTTAAGTAACAATTGATATAGACATAGGTGTAGCTAGTGGCAGACTTTGCTGGACCATGGACAATGGGAGGGCAGCTCAGCCTAAGCCCCCCCTGAAGAGACAGGGCTTTGGGCAGAAGGGCTCCAGGCCCTTTTATATTGACAAACCCTGGGCCAGCTGTCCCCTTTGTCCCCACCCCATAAGTGACCTGGGTGTAGTGAATAGTTTTTGGGACACCCATGTCTATTCTATCCCACAGCAGTTCTTATGCTTTGCTCATCATGACAGAATCTGAACACCCTCCAGTCGTGCTTAAATAATGTGATGACACGTTCTATCATGTGCAGTTTGTTTTCTCATCCTTTCTTCAGAGGGAGAAAGATATAAAGTGAAATGTCTCATTTGGATATAGGGATGGATCAGATAGATGCACACCTGTGGCCTATGTGAATAAATAGTCATCCAAATAATGAACATATTACAACTGTTTATGGCTAATACATGAACAGAAGTAAGAGCTAATTTCATCCCCGCATGCCACTAATCCATCTTGAATTCTAACTAAAAGGCATATCGCAAAGCTATCTCTTATGAGTGAAAATAAGACATTCATTCTGTCCTGACCAAAAAAACCCAACTACCAGTCTGGGAACTATTTACAGACATTGTCCGTTTCTTTCCAAATTGCAGATATTATCTGCAGCAACAGGTCCTTTGTCAGTGTATATTAGTAGTGGAAAGGAATGAGGAGGCATGTTAATCCAAATCCAAATTGTTACTAACCATTTGTGATTCAGAATGTAGGCTAAGGTTTGCAGTAATGTATTTGACCCTTAAAAGGCTTACCAACCAATTAGCTTCCTAAAGGATATGGAGATTAACAGCACTCTATTACTATGCATTCATACATTCAACTGTCATGTTTAACAAGTAGGAGGACCACCTACAGCTGCACAGCAAGCCTTCTGAATACTTAACTCTGAGGCCTGGTATGTAGACACTTGAAAACACCACAGCCTGGAATGACTTTCTCAGACAAAACAATGTCATTAACAAAATTCGAGGATTCCAACCAGCCACTTAAAATATCTGCTGCTGTTCTTCTGAAAGCTCCCAGGGTGGCTCAGTGAAAAAAAGAAACTACTTTTACATATAAGGCAGATCTTGTATTTTCACTCTGTCTCCAGGATGAAAATGCAGGTGCCACTGATGCTTTTCCTTGATGTTTTCACTGAAAGAATGTCACCAAAAAGGCCCTGCCTCAGTGAGATGATATTTAGACATTTGTCTTTCATTCTAATGCCTTGTTACTTTTATGTGCCCTAATAATTACTACTGCCTGGTTGACCAGTTCAGGAGGTCATCACACAATGACACTTTGCTCATGTCCCTTATTCACACACTTAAACAGAACAGACCTGGAGTTCTGTACCATGAAACAAGCTAACAAGGGTTTAGAGCACAAAGCAGAATCTTTTCAGCTCAACAGCGTAATAGCTCATCACCGGCTTCCCTCTTCCTTCACTGGTATGGGATGAGCTGAACAAATTTTCATTTGAAAATTGGCATTAGGATAGTAGCCAAGTTCTAACAACAGTTCTGTAATTAATACACGTTTACATAAGAAAAAGCTGACTGTTGCTAAGTGAACTACTAGTACAACTGAGCTATTAGTATGATATTTACTGCTTTTACCGCTCTATGGCCTTGCCTACACTTGCCCCCAACTTCAAAGGGGGCATGGTAATCAGGAAGATGGGAGATTACTAATGAAGTGCTGCAGTGAATATACAGCACTTCATTACACTAATTCTTCCCCATGGCAACTTCAAAGGGTCAAACTTTGAAAAGCCAGCATGCATGTAGCCACGGGCACTTCAAAGTCACCAGTGGTGGCTACATGCATGCCGGCACTTCGAAGTTTGACCCTTCAAAGTTGCTGGGGGAAGAATTAGCCTAATGAAGTGCTGCAGATTCACCACAGCACTTCATTAGTAATCTCCAATCACCCTGATTACCACATCCCCTTCGAAGTTGGGGACAAGTGTAGACAAGCCCTACGGGTCACAGTGGACTACAATCTGGATATAAGTCAACAGTGTGACATCATTGGGAAAAAAAAAAGCAGGATTCTGGTATTCATTAACAGGAGTGTTGTGAGCAAGACATGAAGAGTAATTCTTCTGCTTTATTCTGAGCTGATTAGGCCTCAGTTGGAGGACTGTGTCCCGTTCTGGACACCACATTTTGAGAAAGATGTGGAGAAATTGGAGAGGGTTCAGAAAGGAACATCACAAAAATAATTAAGGGTCTAGAAAACATGACCTATGAGAGAAGACGGAAAGAATCAGGTTGGTTTAGTTTAGAAAAGAGAAGACTGAGAGGAGACATGATAGCAGCTTTCGAGTACCTAAAAAGGGTGTTTCAAGGAGGAGGAAGAAAACTTGTTCTCCTTGACAATAGGACAAGGGGCAATGGGTTAAATTGCAGCAAGGGAGGGTTAGTTTGGACATCTGGAAAAAACTAACAGTCAGGGTGGTTAAAAACTGGAATAAGTCGCTTAGGGTGTTTGTGGAATTTCCATCACTGGAGATATTTAAGAGCAATTTAGATAAACTTCTATCAAGGATGATCTAGAATGGTGCCTGGTCCTGTCATAAGGACAGAGGAATGGACTTGAAGACGTCTAGAGGTCCCTTTTACTTCTACTATTCTAAGATTCTATGAAACACTGTGGCTATGTCTGCATTAGTGAGTTTTTTTGAAAAAGCCAGGGCTCTTTTGAAAAATCCTATGGAGAGTCTACGTACAAAATGCGCTCTTTCGATATTAAATCAGAAGAACGCAGAACTTTTTCCAGCACCCTTCTTCTGCTCCTGGATGAGGAACGCTGCCTTTTTTCAAGTGATTCTTTTGGGGAAAAAATGTGCATAGATGCCCCAGGGGCCCTTTTTCTGAAAGAGCAGTCCTCCATCGCACTGGATTTTTCAATCTGCTGCATTTCCTGGCCCATTCTTTTGAAAGAGCAGCCAGGGTGTGGCCACTTTATTGAAAGAGATGATCAATTTTTCAGTCTGCTTTATTTTTGTGTGGTTGCAATATTTCAAAAGAAGTTTTTGTGGAAGAGCTTTTTTGAAAGAATTTCTTTCACAGGACTGCTGTTGTGTAGACATAGTCTGTATGATTAAGTCACACGTCTTCTGAAAGTTTAGTATGTACATAAGGATGGACTTAAGCATGTGCTTAAAATTACCAAAGTGCTTGAGGTTTTTTGCTCTATCATTTGAAACCTGTCAAATTGGCAATAATACAATATGGAATCATTTATAACTTTCAGTCTGTTTCCCATTATCTTACATAGTATTCTTCAAAAGTAGTATCAAAAGATAAGACAGCTAGTGTTCTTTTCATCCCCAGGCCAAGAAGAAATAAGCCTGGCACTACCTAGCCACTTTTATAGAAAGAAGGAAAGGGACACAAAACAAAACTGAGAATGAAAAGAAGAGAATTGTAATTATTACTTTTAGAAGGTCTCATATGAAAGAAAAGGTTCAGGATTGAAGCACTTGGCAACATAACAGAAAATCTGTAAGAATCTGGTATTGTTGGTTACACTGAACTGAAGTTTGATTTAATAATTTTTAATCAGCTAAACCTAAAATAAAGTCAGGTGTGTCATTGCTCCCTTTGTTAATTCATGAATATAAGGGAGAAATTGACAGTCTCACACTGAGCATGGCAAAACGGAACATTTGGTTTCTTTTAATTCAGATCACTTAAACTATAGTATTATCAAAATACCATCTGCTGTTTGCTCTAAGCTACTGTACATTTACAAATAATGGCATTTCAGTCTCATGTACAGGAGTAAGTTCAAGGTCTTTGTCTTAGAATTATGCCATAATTAATAAGGATCAAATGACAACTGGCTTTAAAAGCATCTCCAGAGAGTTGTGACAGCTCTCACCCATCATGCAGCAAAAACAAATAACTAAATCTACCCATCTGCTCCAGGGTCATTTTGTCAAATATGATACTTTCTGGGTGTGACACTTACCTGTCATACTGATTTTTAGTTGTTGACACAGTGGTTGGAATGAACATCTGTTGCTGCTATTTCACTGCAAACTCATTTAAGCTCTTCTATGGCAAAGATGAAAACATAGGACTTTGCCACCAGCCTCTCTCCATCTGAAAAAGAAAACCCTCTGATTCTGTTCTCCTGGGCTATTTAACAGCGTGACAAGAGGTTTATCATATACATTTGTCTTTCAAACATTTCTTTAACTCTCCTCACCCAGGTCTCATTGCTGTGTGGGTGCACCAGAGTGCGCATGCTCAGTTTCTCTAGCTATTTATGCAAATAATCAGAACCCAAATCAGAAAAAAAAAGTAACAAGTTTGCTGCACGGGTGACCTATGCTATGGAAAGTCCAAATTGAAGCCTGCTGCAAATGGGGGAGTGGAGCTCTGAACTCACTCTCACGCTTCAGTTGAAATTAGTACATCAGATATTGCTATCAGATGTGCATGCAGGCTCTAATGGACCAGAGTGATGCACAGAGAGGAAAGGAATGGGTTGTAGTGTGCTCCTCTCCCCGTAATCTGCTACATAATGGCTGAAAACTAATGATTATGGGTTGAGGGTTCCATTTGTGGTACTCAGAGGCACTGAGACCTCATCTGGGGTGACTGAAGTCTCTGCTCTACAGCCTCAGCTGAACACCAGCTGGCCTTCAGCTCATGTGGTAGAGTGCAGGGCTTTAGACCCTATGCTTGCAGGTTCCCCCCCGGGGCCAACAACCCAGGTCTGTGGGCATTACACATGCTTAAGCTCAAGGCATTGGACTGACCTTGCCACACTCCTTTCACAAGGACTTTGCAGTCCAGTCCAGCATTCAGCTCACAGCTTGAAAGCACATGGGCATTCTCCCAGACAGAAGGGACTGACTGGTTGTACAGTTGGAATAATACAGATCTGCCTGAAATAAAAAATCATGTCCAAGATGAAATTCCAAGCTGCACATATTGCTAGTGCTAAAGCAACTTAATTCTGAGCATGTTTACTTTTAGAGTAAAAGGGCCTTGAATTTGGTTTATTGCCAGGAATTAGGCTCACAGATAGTGAAACATAAGAGGGAGGGCCAGAGCCTAATCATTAGATTCAAATAGCCTGGAAAACATGGAAAATTTGGATCTGGATCCAAAAAGGATGCCTGGAGCATAAAAAATAAAAATAAAGTAAAGGAAAACCACACTTTCTTCTGCCCACCTGAGGCAACTTTCCAAAGTCCGGTTGGAGATTATATGACACTTTACACAAAGAGAAAGGATTGTTTCTATGCTGATGCTTTTTTGGGCCTTGTCTACAATAACCCCGCCATTGAGCTAATCTACATGACTTTAGCGATGCAAATATTGTAGCTCAAGTCAACATTCTCACTGCAGCATCTCTTATGTGGTAAGGTCATCGGGAGCTGCTCTTCCATCACCGCTGGCTACTCCTCTCTTCCTGTGGGAGTACCGGCATCGATGGAAGAGTGCCCAGAGATTGATCTATCACATCTAAGCAGATGCAATAAATCGACATCTAGTGGATCTATCACCGCAGCATTGATTCCCCGCTTGGCAGAGAGAAGCACTCAGAATAGCCTCTTTCTTACTCATTGCCTGAGATCTGATCAAAGCCCACTGAAGTCAATGAACATCCTGTCAGTTCAAATCCTCCTTGAAGCACGTTTTTCCCAAAACCTTTTAAAAATAAACCTCTTCTGCCTCCCCCAAAACTGACTCAGATTGAATTTCGTCTTTTGTATCTATTCAGTATAACCACTTTGGGACAAGGTCCATATTTTCCTCTGTGTATTGCAGGGAGCTGTTCACAGTGGCCCTGCATTTGTAACAATAGCAATTATCATTGCTATTATTTTATTAGGTGTTTCTAGTCAATTTTGCAGTAAATCAAATTCAAGTGTCCACACCAGTATACAATTATTTCTGAACGTATTAAAATGGCAGCACATTCACTAATCGATGTACTATTATCTAAAGGATTGCTCCGTATCTCATGGAAGTAATCTCATGGCCATAAAAGATGCAAATTCTAGTCTCTCCTGAATGGTGTACTTACTCACTTCTAACACACCTGAGTACAGGCTGAACCTCTCTTGCCTGGCACTCTGGTTTGGCAACGTCCATGATCTAGCATCATTTTAGTTAGTTGAATGCCCACTTAGCATGGTTGTGGCCAAGTTTCCTCTGGTCCCATAAAGTTTGCTTACAGCCACCAGTCCTGGCGCTCAATGTTTCGTGCTGTTATTTACCTCTAACTTACACCTAAACGCCTTCTAAGAACCCAATAAGCAGTGGAAGTGTTGGTAACGCTGCTAGACCATATTGAGCTCCTGTGGTTCAGCAAGTTCTCTGGTTTGGCACCAGTCAGGTCCTCAGGATATCAGACTAGAGAGGTTCAACCTATAGTCAGTGAAGCAAACATGGAGCAAATAATTACATGTCTTAATTTTCATTATTAGCCATTATAAAGCAGAATATGTGATTCCAGTTTCCATTTCCATCTCAGTCTTGTTTCACATCCACCTCTCCAGCAGAGACTGAATGCAATGGAGAGTGATAGATAGCTGTCCTTTACCTTCATGGGTAATTTTTTTATATTTTTTCCCATGGTCCTTTTAATCCCCTGGGTCTCTTAGTTGTTTAAGTAGCACATCAGTGACAGATAGGAAGGTGTGAGGTATGACATGATTTTACGAGAACAGAACATTTGGGCCAGGGGAGATGGTGTTTGGCTTTTGGCAGCAATACATTTTCTGTTTCTTTCCCTAAAAACACCTTTTGTTTTTTAAATCTATTTTTAAATCTGGATGCTTTTCAGTGTTTCATTGACCAGTGCCTATAGGAAAACAAATAGGTTATGCCTGCATTGGACTGTGTAACAAAACCCACCCACCCCCACCCCCTGGCATCCAAGAGGCACAAAATGACGTTGATGTCTCTCTGTGTTAGTTAATATCTTCATCAACCATGTATACCAATACAGACACAGCATTTTGGATTCCACAGCTGCTGCAGAAATTCCAACCATTTGAAATCTGTTCAGCCCTGCTGGTATCAACCACCTCTATCTTGAGAGGTAGATGGAGCTGGTAGATGGAGAGAATGTTAGTTCCAACATTAGCAGGACGCCAGTGCAATAATTTCATTCTTCTTTTTAAAATGTTATGTCTCGCTTTGCTTATCTTTAGAACCGAAATGTGGTTCCATGGCTGAAGTTGTATTTCCTCCTTCAAATACACACACACAGCAGATTCAAAGCCATGGACACGGGAGTATGTAAATTGTTCCATGCATCCACCAGGACCAGCTGCACAGGCCAAAGGAATTCACCCTGACAAAGGGTCCCACTGCTGCCCATTGCTGGGGATTCTGTCTCGGGGGGATAGCTTTCTGTTTCAGCCCAGGATGCATCAGAGCACCACCAGCAAAGACAGCTAGAGAGCTGCCCTGGGTTGGCACACCTTCCTGCTATCCTAACCTTGCCTTTTGCCATGCTGCCCTCCTTGCTTTGTTATCTGCCCTGGCCAACTCCCAGTGCCCCAGAGGAATGATGGTGGCAGACTGTTTACATGACTATAGCCTAGGCTTGCTGCCAGTAGAGACTTTAAGTCAGGGCTCTGTCACTACAGAGGCTGAATCCAGCTCATGCAACGGCTTGTTGCTGAAAGGCTGCCCCAGGATAATAATTATTTGATGCTGGCATCAGGTTTTAAGAATTGTTGACAAAAGGAAGCATTAAAGCATGTGGTTTCGGGAGCACAAACATCCCAGAGACTTGGCAAAGAAATGGGGCCGATTAGGCCCTATGCTCAAGGAAGCTACATGACTTCTAGGGATTTGCCATCGTGATGATGATGAGGCTCAAGGTGTCAAATTTTGGTATTCCCAACCTGGCCGATATTGTTTTGTGATAATCTACACACAACTGAAATCTGTTCAAAGAACAGAAGTTGTTAACATGGTTACTGTCACAGAGTTTTTCATCTGTCTACAGCATGGGTGTCCAACGTTTTGGCTTGCCTGGGCCACATTGAGTGAAGAGGAACTGTCTTGGGCTGCATATAAAATATATAATATAGTCAATGTATATAAATCACATAATAATGTTAAAATTTACGATCTTGTGGGGCCACATTACTAACTGTCCAGGGCCACATGCGGCCCGCGGGTCACGGGTTGGACATGCCTGGTCTACAGTATCTGGCCAGAAGCAGAATGTGCAGTTTATTTTTTTTAATAGAGAACATGATTTGGGAGTTATACATATCTGCAAGGGCCCTTGACAGGTCATTAAGTCTAATCACCTGCACTCACAGCAGGACCTATCATCATCCCTGACAGAATTTTTTTTTTTAAATCTAACCTACTGTAGGCCCATGAAAGGCCCCTTCAAGGATTGGGCTCACAACCCTGCATCAGGGGGCTAATGTTCTACCCACCGAATTATTCAGCTTTCTTTCACAGGCCTGATTAATCAGAACAGAATTACATGCTGTTGATTAAAAAAGTGATAAATGGGCATTGCAGCAACTAATGGGTTTGTTCTATGCTTTAGCCCCAGGTAACAGAAACAAGGAAGCCCTAAGCTCTTGCAAAGTTATGTAAATGCCCGCTCCATGCTTAGTCAATGTATCTTCACATTCCCCATCTTCCCATAAAAAGTGTCTAGTTGTGTTTTAAATGCAAGTGTAGAGTTTGCTTTGATGGTCTTCCACTGACAATATAAATGCTTTGATGAAGTCATCTGACCTCAGCTCACTCTTTTATTTTTAGCTTACTTACTTCTATATTATTCCCAAAGCTTTCGAAAACCTCATCTTTCCTGACTATAGTCCAAACCCCATTAAACTAAAATGTCCCTTTATGGCATCTGAATCACGATGGTGTATTAGAACTTAGTCAAATATTTTGCAGAAATTGTGGAACTTAAATTAATTAATCTTACCATTATAAGGCTGCCTTTTAGAAAATTGTTTTGATCATATTCTCTATAATATATCCATGATTTATTTTTTGCTAGTGAAAATGGCTGTTTGGCATCACCTATGGAGACTCTGCTATAGCATACAAAAGGAAATGTGGTTTGACTGGTCACAAGGAAGAATGGTCTCATTGAGGCTTTGCTCTGCTGAGATGGGAAGCCATTTTGCACAGTGTCTATTGCAAGTCTGGATACCATGCAATTTAAGTATGGATGTATGCATGACACCTGAAAAACATCTTCACATCCTCATCTTAATCTTGCTTGTGCTAAACTCATACCAACTGAATTAGTGTAAATTGAAGGGTAGTCAGTAGTTCACTGAATTGGGCCCTAAGATGGAGACTGAGAATAAGAGCAAAATTAAGGTAAAATTAAAGCAAGTGACTGTAAGCACTTAGGACCTCCCCAGTCCAACAAAGCATGAGTCGCAAACTGTATTGCATAGTAACATGTGCTTGTGGAACTTAGGTCTATTTGAAAAGCTCGGGAACCTTGGCTCACCAAGCAGACTTGTGACTGGTTTAAGAGGCTAGTTGAAGATGTCCTTGGCTAACAATGGTACACCTCAAATCACCAGCAATCCCATGTGTAGGAGGTATGTTGGGAGTATGGCCAAGGGAAAGAAAGTATTCTTGGAGCATTTGTGTTCTCGCAATCCCCAACTTCTGCAACAGCCCTTCAGGTCCAAGTAGCCAGACACAAAGTAGAATAGCCATAGGACCATTTGAGAGGAAGGCTGAAGCCGTTACCTGCTGATCCCAGCATTCAGGGGTTGCAAAAGTGGTACACAGGCATCTTTGTGATTCCTCCTTTGTCAAAACACTGTACCCACCAGAATTTGGTCAAACTCGATGATCTAGCCCTTTGACAACAAAATTTAGCACCTGTATTTCCATTAGGTTCAAAATTTTGCAGTCTATATGACAACGGAATAAAACGAGCAGAGTATCTGTACACAAAGCAAGCAATAGAGTTTGTTTCTCTGGGACACATTCTGTACTGTTACACTAGTCAATGGACTTTCCTGATGTGAAAATAAAATTAAGTCCTCCATGTACTGAAAAGGTGAATATGATCTGTTATATTTGGTTTCAGGTAGCTCCCCACCAAATACAGATTTCTGATCCCCACAGGAATCTTTAGAGAAAACGAGTTGGAGGTTATGCTAGAAATTTTGTACCATATAAAGTTTAGTTCATTGACAACATACAGAACCACTACTGCAACTGATCACAAGCCTGACTCTTGTTCCATCTCCTTTTATCTAACCAACAGCTGGATCAGAGATATTCTAACATTGGACTTAATGTACAACAAACATATTTTATGTCAGAAACCAGCTAGAGATTGCAGGTTACAAAACCTGATATAGTAAAATAATATAAAAATAGCAAAAGTCACTAGATAATGGACAAATTCATAATGCCAAAATGAAATGGTATCATGATAGACAGATTTTTGCAATTCTCTTTATTACTCTCCAAGCTATCATAAGACTTAACATTGTGCACAGTCTCATAAATATGTATTGTGATGACTTATTTACCTAATGGATCCCATCAGAGACCCTGTTTGTCTTATTTAATGACTTCCAAATAGTCAGCATAAATCTACATTGGTTTTACCAAAATCCCTTAGCATTACAAATATCTTTATAGATCCACACCAAAATCCTTAATTAGCAAAAGTAAGATAGAACCTTTCAAATATACAGCAGGCATTATATATATTGGAATTTAACCAATGCCAGATATACTGTGTATTTACACCAATGGAAATGAGAATTTGAAGCTAGCCTAATGTTCTTAGCTATGAAGTAATTATGGTCATCTTAAATTTTATCCAGTTGGGTGCAAGAGTAATCCTGCCTGTGAATTACTGTTGACTGTTCATCCAATCTAGCTATGTGTGCCTTGTCTCTTCTTGGGATCTGATTGCTGGGTGCCTCTAAGGACTTGGCACACTAACCTCTTTCTTTTTATGTACTGTAGCTATGCTTTAGGTTATGGCTTCATACAATTTTCTGTAATAGCTGCTAAATCCTATGCCAGCTCTAAGATTATTCTGGTTAGTGTGTACTCCTTACTTTAGCATGTTATTTGGCTATTTTACATTTCCCATATCAAATGCATTTTCCTTGCGTTAGACTGATCAACCAATATCTTTTCTAGCTCTTCAAGATGGGGGGGTTTTCTGAGTGACATGCTTTCAGGAACATCACATCTAAGGACTAGATGTTATCCTGGATCCTATAATGCAAAAAATCAGTTACAAGTTCAAAATACTTCCAATAGACTGCATTATCCCATTTTACTTATGATACTAAGTGTTGCATGTGACAACGCGGGTCTTTGCCCACAGAAACTTACACTCCAAAATATCTGGTAGTCTATAAGGTGCAGGACTTCTTGTTGTTAGTAAACGCTTTGATATCCAGCATCCACAGAACCAAGAGGTTGACGGATAATCAAATAGTCTGGATAATAGACAGTACTCGCACTGGGCCAGAGCCTGCCGCCAGCACTCACATGCAGCGCAGAGGGATGCAGGGCAGAGATGAGTGCGATGCCTGTGGGGCGGGGCATTGTTTGTGCTCTGTACACAAACCCCAACTCCGTCTCTCTGTACTTTTCTTGCTGGCTTTGTTCTTGGTTCTGTGCTGAGACTCTACATAAGGACATAGGACGGCCATGGGCTGGGGTATGGGCATGAGCAGGAGAAAGCAGGTTTGCAGCTGCCATCTCCAGGGTTTTGCAGAGCTCTCCAAGGCAGAGCCCCGCAGCACAGGGGGTGGGATGACACTGTCTGGGGAGCTCAGAGAGGGTCCCCCAGCCACCAGATTTCCCCTTTCAGCGCAGGCAGCTGGCTACGGAGCCTGTACTGGAAGCAGGTGAGTGTCAGGTTCAGTGCAGCCTGAGCAGCTGTTCCACCGCCGCTGCGGGATGGGGACAGAGAAAACAGAGGAACCCGCTGTGTGAGAGTGCAGCCAGAAGGCACCTTTGCTCTCTCCATGCTCCTACTTGGTGTCCCCTGACCAGAGCTACTTGGCTTTGAGTTATCCCAGTTATTTGAGAGTGCCGGTTACTCAGTTAAACAAGAGTTTACTTTACCTCCAATTACTGCCCTATAACCACCTCACTCTTCATTTCCTTCCAGTTTGAGAAGTTTGTAGGAACCTGTCACACCCATTGTTTCCCCTTTTTCAGTTTGATTTTTTAACACTTCACCATATTGCTCCCTCCCCATACAGATTCTATTAGCATTAGTAAATAATCCTCAGTATGGAACCTGACACTTTGCTTTTCAGGGCTCTTTTTACTCAGAGTCATGAAGATACATATCTCAGATTCTTTGGAGAAGTCTTCTGCAGGTGTTTTTGTTTTTGTTTTCTTGTATTTTAATTCAAATCACATTTTTGAAGCTGACAGTCTAGCCAGCAAGAAGACTTACCCAGCGTTGCTCGGGTTATTAACTCGATTCACTTTTTTTTCTTGTTGGTTAGTTTGGCTTTTGGGTTGGGGGGGAGGGTTTTGAGTGTGTGTTTTTAAAAAATAAAATAAAAATGTGCATGCTTTTTTAAATGATTGCTCGAGGGTAGGGTTGGGGATGAGGAGTTCAGAATGCAGGCTGCCCTAGGGAGTGTGGACTACTCCAGCCCTCTCTCACTGCAGCAGCTTAGGGGCCAGGTGAGGAGGACCTCTCCACAGCCACAGCAATTCCAGCGGGTGCTGCCAGAAGAATTGTGTGCGGCTGCCATTATGCTAATGAGGCGCTACATATTCAAGGCAGCGCATCATTAGCATCTTCTCAACTCACTCATTACCATGCCCTTTCTGAAAGAAAGGGGCTAGTGTAGACGTAGCCTGAATGAAATTCTGAAAAGTTATATGGAGTTTGCAAACAACGGTTGGACAAGTTTTGTGCTCATTAACCTCCTGAATGCCTTTTCCCACTGTTAGCTGTGTCTGTGCAAATGAGACTTCCCTAAATGAGTCTCCTCCACCAAGCCGCACCAAATTCTAATATTTTCTGAGTTTAGCTTTAAAATGTAAAGTGGACTGTAATTCCCCACCCTGTATGCCTAAAATACATTCTCTTATTTCCCCACCACTGCTCATTTTGTTGACAACATGTATTTTTCAAACCACTCACTTCAAGCCATTCATTCAGTGGACTTAAAGACATTTCAACACATGTTTATCAACAGAATGTAATTTTGTTCAAATCATGCTGTCAACAGGAAGGAATGCCTAAAGGAAGAAAAGGTCCAAGCTCATTTTGTCCATAAAAATACATTAGTTTGCTTGATTGGGCACAGGTGGACAAAATGGAAATATCAAAACTTTGTCTGTGGAGAAGATGAAGAGGGATCCATTCATTTGCAGATCAAATGCTATTAGGTGAGGAAATGTTAATGCACAGATGAATTTTCTAGAATTTAATAGAGCCGTACTTCTTTAACAGTTTTCCTTGTATCCGTGATATGCCACCTGAAGTATTAAATCCATGCTGGGAAAATATTCAGTGATGGACAACTCAGATAGAGAAAAGCTGGGTGAGCTAAAGGCAAACACAGATGTTATTTCATTTTCTGGATGATGAATGGATGCTGTTAGTCTGCAGGTGCATGTTTGATGTTGCATGAAAGTGATTTTGTTTGGTTAATACTCCCCAGTCATTGAAGTCCATCTGGGCCTCCTACTAGTCTGTCCTCAGATTTGCTCAGCTGTCATTTCACTTTTGTTGCCATGACTCTTGCCTCGACCATTCTCACCAACAAGAGGAGATTGTCCTCTGCTGACTTTCTGCTACTGCTCTCCTCTTCAGGGTTAGCATCAAGACCCTGTTGCCCACGTACCTTCTTAGGCTGCTTCTACATTGCAGTTATCTTTCAAAAGAAGATCCTCCAGAAGATCTTCTTTTGAAAGAGCACATCCATGAACAAAAAAGCGGATTGAAAGATCAAGCCACTCTTTCAGTAAAGAGCGTTCACACAGCCCTGGCTCTTTCAAAAGAATGGGCAGGGATCAAAAAAATCTGGCACCAGGAGGACTGCTCTTTCAAAAAGGGGCCTGCAGAGCATCTACACATGGCTTTTGGTTTTTTTTTCGAAAGAAGCTTCCAAAAGGAGGTGCTCTTCCTGATCCGGGAGCAGAAGAGGGCTTCTGGAAGAAGAGCCACCTTCTTTTTATTTTGGCTCAAAAGAGCACATTTTGTGTGTGGACACTCCCCATATTCTTTCTGATTTTCCATAAGAGCTTGCCTTAGATGTGGCCTTAGAGTAGAAAAATGGAGCTATATATATCTCATAGAGCTAGAAGGGACTTTGAGAGGTCATCAAGCCCAGATCCCTGTCACCATCCCTGACCGATTTTTTTTCTTTTTAAATCTAACATGCCCCAGAACCTGGAAAGGCCCCCTCATAGATTGTGCTCATAACCTTGAATTTACAAGGCCAATGCTTTAACCACTAAGCTAGCAGCTAGGCCTGCTCCCCCTCCACTCTGCCTGACGTGAGAATCAGGGTACATTAATACTTGCGCCAATATTTTACCATATATAGAAGTTCATTTTTAGAATGGTAATAACCAACATCAACCACTTTCTCTTTTTAAGGAGCAGTGCCGTGTTGCTTTCAGCAACACCTCCTGTGCCTCTTCAGCTCTCCAATGACTGCTTAAAATTGTGGAGAAGGATGATGGGCTGAGGTGACGGTACTAGTAAAGGGAAGTATTGCACAGACTGACACTTCTTCATTTCAATGGGCACCATGAAAGAAAAAATTGTGACCCTCCGCCAAGCATTGAGTGAAGAATGTTGGTAACAAGAAACAGGATGCATCGCTCCATTTTGACAAGCACTGCACAGCTTTAAATATGTAATGGCTCTGACACACAGGCAAACTCACTGACACTGAGAGCTGGCAGCAAACATGCCGGAGGATCACAAAGCTGGCAGGAGGGGGTTCCAATGAATGCAGTTATTTTCAGGATTCACTGGATGCCAGCTGAGACGTGGGATCAGAGAAAATGACACCTGCTGGGACTGTGAGAGGTCATTTGGGGAGGGCTGAGGCTTCAAGGTGTATCAAGTGTGGGTATTTATTTGCAGGCACATTAGGTGCCTGTGGGGACTGGCTTCCTCTCTGAGTAGGACAGTTATGTGCTTGTCACTGCTGTTTGTGTCTTTGCAGGATTATATTTTAATGGTCCATCAAGTCTGCCTATGGTCTGGACTAGGTCGTCTTTTTTGCTTGTATGTCAATGTCTGCTGTGGACGAGCCCAGTAGCTGATGTGTGCTGGGATGAGGCTAGAAAGGTTTTAGTGGCTCTCAACAACCTGAGGATTTTTACATGATGGTAAAAATGCATTTAAGGACTAGCTTTTCTGGGCCCTGAGAGCGTCTCACTTAGCAAAACACCACGGCTACGGCTACAAACCTTAAACTAGCTTTTCAGCATGTGGGCCATGTCTACACTAGCAAAAAACTTCAAAATGGCCATGCAAATAGCCAGTTCGAAGATTACTAATGAGGCACTGAAATGCATATTCAGTGCCTCATTAGCATGCCGCCGGCTGCGGCTCTTCAAAATTGCTGCTTTTTGCTGCTGCACGGCTCGTCCAAACAGGGATCCTTTTTGAAAGGGCCCCACCAACTTCAAAATCCCCTTTTTCCTATCAGCTCATAGGCATAAGGGGATTTTGAAGTTGGCAGGGTCTTTTCGAAAAGGACCCCTGTCTGGACGAGCCGCACAAGAGGGAAACGCAGCAATTTTGAACATGGCCGGTGGCATGCTAATGAGGCGCTGAATATGCATTTCAGTGCCTCATTAGTAATCTTAGAAATGGCCAGGCCAATAGCCATTTCAAAGTTTTCTGCTCGTGTAGATATGGCCCACGTGCTGAAAAGCTAGTTTAAGGTTTGCTGAATGGTGCAGTAGAGGGGAGTTCATTGATCAACTTGGGAATGATTTCATACCTTTTGATAGAGTTTAAGATGGGATTTGGTCACATTCTGGCTACTGTATTATGAAGAGAAGAGAACTGAGCCAGTTGTGTCTAAAAAGGGAGGTCCCAAACATTCTGTCTGGAGCAAACAGATGTAATCAGCCAGTTACATCTTCTCCTTTAAAAGGATTCAGCCTGTGCTGCCCCATGGGGCTCCAACAATGATTTAAAGGGCCCAGTGCTCCAGCCACTGCCACAATAGCAGCAATAGCAGCAGTGGCTGGGAGCCCCAGGCCCTGTTGCCCAACCATCCGCAGACCTGTCTGCATGGATGTATGTAACCTCCAGTCCTACTCCTTTTCATGCCCACCCACCCCCATCATTCTGAGAGAGGGAACAGGATGCAGAGAACTTTTTCTGTTCTTTACGTACCTACATGTTGCACAACTCATTCACCGGGAAAGAGTGAGATCTTATATCAACATGCAGCTAGATTACAAAGCCTTAGGTTATGAGATGACACCTGGAAACCAAATGAGTAACTCTGGCTAACCCATGGGCTGAATTATATAGTCACTGTTGGCGTTTACCCAGCTCTACATTCAATAGAAAAAATAAAATTAAGGCATTGTGATCAGAAAAACATAGTCCCATTGTAACCTGTGCCTGCTTGTCTATTTCTCTGCCAACTGCAGTCCATCAGCACTTTTCACTTTAGAAAGATAAAGGGAAGCAGAGAAAACAGCAAGGCGAATAGAACATGGGAGGTGAACAGGAGGGGGCATTTCACTTTCTGCTGGAATGGCTACAAAGCAAGGCTTGGCCGAGGTCTGAGGGGAGATGGTGCAGCACCCACGCAGGCTCTCGCTCCCCGTGAGAAGCAGCCTGGTGATATAACACCAGTGGTTCTGGCAGCCCACTCAGATTGGAGGAGAGTGGGACGGTAGAGCAAGCAGGCTGTGCTGTGCTGGGCAAGGTGCCTGACTGGAGGAAGGAACTCCGAGAAGCTGCAGCCTCCAGTGGGCCCTGATCAAGGAAAGGAGCAAGCCAGCCCCTGGAGAACAGGGGGGTTGTTTAAGGCACAAGGGACTGTCACAGGCTGTGGGGAAACATAGCAGCTGAGACAAATCTGCGAGGAAAAGGCAGCCAGCTGAACCTGTCTGGGCAGAAGATTTGGTTGTTTTCATATTTGTGGTGCATTTTGGCAAAGGACTCTGTCACTTCCAAAAGGGCTTGTGTTCTGTACTAGACTTCACTGCAGGGCCAGATCACTCCTATGGCCAGAGTAGGCCAAGGAAAACATTAGGGAAACTGAGGCGTGTGATACATCACTTCATGCAGCTACAAGAGGGTACGGCACCTTTGCTGCACAGACCCACAGAGCTGCATGGGGCATGAAGTATCAGAACTGCAACTCCTATGAGGCCCACCAGCAGTGTTTCTGAATAGAGATATTCTGTTCTAACCTGAAAGTTGTCAGTTAAAATTTTTCACTGCTTGATAATTTGCTGAAAAGACAAAATTTTCTACCAAGGGAAAAGAATTCCAGTCTGCTCTACTTAGCATCCACATTTTCTTAGGAAAGTGAGCCCTCCTAATTTCTAGCTCTGAAGGTCTTGTTTCCATACTAAAGCTACAGAGGAAATAAATGGAAAACTCTTGCTCTCCCTTTCCTATAATACAGTGGTTCCCAAGCTATGTTCCATCAGAACACTGGTGTTGCGCGAGCTATGGCAAAGCGATCTGCCATTGAAACTGAGTAAAGGCAGTCTCTTCCTTATTCTCAGGGAAGTAATGTTCCTCATAGTTAGTATGATGATGTAAAAAACATAAAGTGTTCCACAGAGAGTGCCATGACGTCCAAGTATTCCACGACCAGAAAAAGTTTGGGAACTGCTGCTATAATACAAGAACTAGGGAGCATTCCCTGACACTGGAAGGTGACTAATTCTTAACCACATAAGAAAATACTCTCTCACACAGTGTCATCAAGACCAAGACTTCTTCGGGTTTCAAAAAGGCACCAGGCTATTCCATGGATAAAGGTAATATCCAATGTTATTCCAGGACATATTATATTATATTATATTATATTATTAGTTTTTTTTAAATAAACTGTTGGAAGGGCTGATTCAAGGCATAACCCAACTTTTCACTCTGGCAGATAAGGAGGAAATATTTTATGGGAGCAAATTATCCTAGAATCCTTCTAGTTCAGTGGTGGTCAATCTGCAGCCCCTGGGCCTCATGTGATCCATTGGGGTTATATGTGTGGCCCATGAAATATTTTGTTTACCGTTGCCCACTTGCAGGGTCGCCAGATTCCACTGGTTTCCATCTGCATAATTATTTTTCCTATCAGCATTACTATCGTGGCGATACTCATATAAAGCAAGGGCATGCAAAGTGAGGTGTGTGCAGATTACACGCAACATTGACTGTGAGAGCTGGGAGCTCCCTCTGCGTTCAGTGAAAGGGCGGCTACGTTTCAATTTGCGCACTGCACAAATTCTAGGTATGCAAGCACTTGTAGCAGAACTACCCCATTCCAGGAGATGATCTTGATTACAACAATCTTGTGGCCCACTGAGATGAAGGAAGGCCACTCACACAGTCCACTTACCAGCATAGGTTGCCAATCTCTGGTCTAGTTTTTAATGTACCTTCCTCTGACTCAACTGGTACTGGCCTCTGCCAGTAACATGTTGCAGTAAACCCCCGAAATACGTGGCTTTGAGTTTCACGTAACTCACTTTAATGTGCGTTAAGCACAACTTGAAGTTGCTCTGTGGCTGTCAGCCTACCTACCTCCCTGCTGCTGTGGGCAGCTAGCAGGCTATGAGCCCCTTCTCCCTGCCTTCTCCCAGTGGCACTGCTGTCAGGCTGACAGATGTGAAGCTGGGGGAAGGCAGGAGAAGCAGCCAGGAAATGGACCAGCCCTGGTGGGCTGTTCAGTTTCCCGAGTCCCACAAGCAGCGTGGCACTGGGAACCAAGCTGCAGCCTGGTTCCTGGCTCCCCACCCTGACTTGCACAAAAATGTGAGATCCGGCAGGATTACAGAAATGCAACCCCCACGTAACTTGGGGTTTTACTGCACTGGACTAGATGATAGCTACTTGGTCTGATCCGATAGGTCAAGATTTAGCTTCTGGTTTTTCTTTTTAAGATGTTTTATAAATACCCAAGTTAACACACAGTATGTAAAATATGTTCTTTAGTTGCTATAAAACATATTTTGACAAGAAAAAATGAAAAAACACAGAAATGGCAATAGTGAAATTTGTACCTGCCCGTGGACAATGATGAGTGCTCAGGACTGTCTGGAAAATACTCTTGATCAAAGTCTGCATACCCCCATTTACTGTCCTTTTGTTAACTCCAGACCTGTCTGTAGAGTGGAAATAAAAAATATGTGACTTACAGCATCTCACATGTTTTGCAAACCTAGCACATGCTGGTTTGGTGTTTTAACAGATGTCAACACATTTCTCAAGGAGGTCCAAAGTCTCTCTCTTTCCATTTTGCCTCAGAATGAGAGCAGGAATTTGCACTAACGTTCTACTCAGGAGAGGCTGGAAGTGGCTGCATGCCCACCTGGACAGCTAACTCACACCAGCAGCATGAGTAATCTGGTTACCCAAAAGAGCATATGGGGAGCAGATACACAAGGCACAACCCTAAGCCTCATCATGGAACAGTTCAATGTGCAATAAACTTACAGAGAGCATACACTGTGGCATGTAACTGCAATGCTGGCAGGAAGAACTGAACCTGGGAAGCTGAGTACCTGAGTCTTTACTGCTTCAGCTAACAGCCAGCTGGCTTTCAGCAAAGGCTATAGGGGAGACTCATTCTGTCTCTCAGTAAGTGATCTAGGTACCACTATATGGGACAGTGAACTATACCCAGTAAGTGTATGGGTTACACAAGAGTACTAAGATTGGACCAAAACTGCTGCAGCCTGTAATTTTCTCCTGGCAACAGTACTCGGAAATACATATATACATTTACTCCACACCAGGATTTGTGCCTTAAATAGTAAGGTCACCTTGCCCTGGGGTCTACAACCTGTGGCTCTGAAGTGGCATACGGCTTTTTAAGGACTTCTTTGTGGCACCTGACGCCATAATTACAAAGTGAAAAAGAAACCCCTTCTGATTATTTTTGATAAATGGTGACTTTCTGAAAGCCCAAAAATGAACAACTCAGAACTAAATAGCAAACGATATGTGACCTTGCAACATTGGATAACTCCCCCTAGTGTCCTCCAGAAAGACAGAGAGAGAAAGAGAGAGAGAGAAGTCAGGCAGACAGTGGTACAAACATACATGAGAAGTGTGAGGAAATGGAATATGTAAAAAGTTTGTGAACATCCTCCAGTAAACATGTATCACATTACAAATCATTGTGTGTGCGCTGTTCTTAAAACAGGATTACAAAAAGTTATGGTTTAATGTTATTGATTTAAGAGCATCTTGTATTCACATGCATTGTGGCTCTTGAATTATTGAATTTTTTATCAAATTGGGGAAAAAATGGCTCTTCTTGCTATTTTGTTTGCCAACCCCTGACCTTGCCTCTCAATTACACAAGCATGAATCTGAAGTAACTGCTGTGAAATCAGTGGGGTTACACAGAATTTGTAGAAAATTGGGACTCTGCGGGCTTAAAGTGACTTAATGGTTGCTATACTTAAGCTACCTGCAAGCCTTTTAAATGATTATGGCATGAGAAAATATTGATTCATTTTCCTCCAAGGTAGAAAGCTCAGGAAGCCTTCACAGATTTTGTTGTTTACACTGATGCTTTTGAGGTCTGTTATCTTCCCCCGCCCCACTTCTTATTCGCAGAATTAGTTCTGCTAATTGCCCTTCAGGCTGTGAGATTCATTTCATTGGAGCTGCCGTTCAGAGGAAAGCCTGGCTGGGTTTATTACCGCCTGAAAAGATCTGCAGCTGAATTCAAAGATGGACTTCAAATCCCAGACTTTCTTCAAACAGAATTCCACTCATCTTGTACTGGCCGTTAGATCCAGTGCTGATATTGCTCTGCTAATGTACAAAAAATAGGACCTTTCAGCCCTTAAACCACCTGTACACTAAGCTATTTCTTCTAAAAGCAAATTTGAAGCAGGTATCTGCGAGAACAGAAAAATCAGCAAAAGCTTGGCCTCTCTGCTTCACTTGAACAGCTGGCATTCCAGGAAAGATGCCAGTAAAGGACTCTGGGGCTATTTTTGCCAAGATAAGTTTTTAGTTTGTGTGGTTATGTGACTGAATGCAACATGCATCTTTAGGATTCATAAATGAGAAAGAAAAACGAAGGTTTATCTACATGCTGTAAGCTGCTGCTTCTTATTGTTGCTTTCCCTTCAATTTTTCTCTGAAGGCCAAATTCTCTGAAGCACCAAAGTAAGCCCTTCGGTGCCTTAACTGTGATTATGTTCACACTGTTAAATATTACATTTTACTGCCACTGGATGAACCTGGAACGAAACAAATCAAATCAAAATTAAAATCCCAAGCCTGTATTATGGGCAGCTGGTTTAAAACTAATAAAAGAAAATTCTTTTTCACACAGTACACAGTCAACCTGTGGAACTCCTTTCCAGAGGACGCTGTGAAGGCTAGGACTATAAGGCTACGTCTACACATGAAGCCAACATCGAAATAGCTTATTTCGATGTAGCAACATCGAAATAGGCTATTTCGATGAATAACGTCTACACGTCCTCCAGGGCTAGCAACGTCGATGTTCAACTTCGACGTTGCGCGGCACCACATCGAAATAGGCGCTGCGAGGGTACGTCTACACGCCAAAGTAGCACACATCGAAATAAGGGTGCCAGGCACAGCTGCAGAGAGGGTCACAGGGCGGACTCAACAGCAAGCCGCTCCCTTAAAGGGCCCCTCCCAGACACAGTTGCACTAAACAACACAAGATACACAGAGCTGACAACTGGTTGCAGACCCTGTGCCTGCAGCATGGATCCCCAGCTGCTGCAGCAGCAGCCAGAAGCCCTGGGCTAAGGGCTGCTGCCCACGGTGACCATAGAGCCCCGCAGGGGCTGGAGAGAGAGCATCTCTCAACCCCCCAGCTGATGGCCGCCATGGAGGACCTGGCAATTTCGACGTTGCAGGACGCGGATCGTCTACACGGTCCCTACTTCGACGTTGAACGTCGAAGTAGGGCGCTATTCCGATCCCCTCATGAGGTTAGCGACTTCGACGTCTCGCCGCCTAACGTCGAAGTTAACTTTGAAATAGTGCCCGACGCGTGTAGCCGCGACGGGCGCTATTTCGAAGTTAGTGCCGCTACTTCGAAGTAGCGTGCACGTGTAGACACAGCTTAAGAGAATTCAAAGAAGAGCTAGATAAATTCATGGAGGTTTGGTCCATAAAACGCTATTAGCCAGGAGGTAGGAATGGTGTCCCTGGCCTCTGTTTGCCAGAGGCTGGAGATGGATGGCAGGAGACAAGTCACTTGATCACTGTCTTCAGCCCACCCACGATGGGGCACCTGACACTGGCCAGTGTTGGCAGATGGGATGCTGGGCTAGATGGACCTTTGGTCTGACCCAGTAATGCCCATTGTTATGTGCTTATACGGCACCTCTTGCAAAACTGAGCTCAGGCAGGGAATCAGCAAGGAAGAGGGAGATCTACCACCTCAGTAGGTAGATATCTTATGCATGTGAAGTACAATACACCTCCTGGATGCTAGGTGAAGCACCTCTTGCTACACCTGCATAATGCATTCCTCAGCAAAGTCATTGCATGGATGGGAGACATTACCAGGTTACAGTCACATACATGCCTCACCCAGACTGGTCCCATTGTGGGCTGGTAGCAGTGCTAGAGCTCCAACCTCACACTCCTGTCTTTCACATGAACCCAGATTATGCCTCCTTCTAACGCATCCACCCAATAATGAGGCATAATTATGCCAAAAAATACGCTAATGGTAACCATTTCTAGTACACCTCATCCTCCAGGGGCCATTAAGCTGACTGCTCCCTGAAAACCTTTTTCCAACAGTTCTAGTGAATGCAGTTTGTGGACAAAGGCATTTAGCTTGTTTAGTCTTCCAATGTAAACAACAATAGTGAAAAAGCTGACCTGCTTCCTGGTTTATGTGATTTTTGCATTATATGTAGTCTCTTTCCTTGCATGGATTTAAAAATAATCAATGCGGATAAACAGGTAATATGATCATGGCCTGAATCAGAACTACTTGAATTCTTATCCTAACACCACCATGTACTTGCTGTACTTTTGAAAGTCACTTCACCTTTGAGCCTCTGATTCTTCATGTATAAAATGAGGAACAATACAATAAAAAATCATATGGGATTAATTAGCTAAAAGGCTGCAAAGATATTTGGAAGATGTAAAGCGTAAGCTAATTGGTAATACATGCACCATTACAGAATTACAATGGGGTATTTTCCTGTACTTTATGAAATGATGACGATGCAGGTACAACACTGCATGTCTGTTGCACTATTAATGCAGAAAAAAGTTCATCAGAAGAGCCCCTACAAGAGCCTTTGAAGAAGACAGCCTGATAAATCTTCAAGTTGTCAAAGAATCATTCTGATTTGTGCATACATAACAGTTTCATGTTCCAGTCTGCTCAATATTCAAGGTCAGGGGCTGGCGTAAAGAAATGGCAAGATCCCATTTCCAGCATAAAAAGGAAATATTGATCGCAAAAGCTCAGCAGTAGCTGAGTATGTGTGGAAGAGAGAGAGTCCTTCCCTGCATATAAATCTGATGAGACAAGCCTAACTGAACATGTAGGTTTTAAACAGTCTGTTCTCAAGCTACAGTAAGTGTTAGAACTCTAGGGTGAGGGGTGAGAGTGGGGGAGCTGTTGTACCCTCTGACTTGAACTGGTTTCCATTATATACAGGGTTTTCTGTTTGGTTCAATGGCTCACAGCATCCCCACTATAAAACGTGACCCAGCAACTCTGAAAGCAATGATCATTTTGTAATTTTGGAAAAGCCCAGAGAGCAGACATTCCAAGCAAACTTTAAATTTAAGTGGTAAGATCACAAAGCAGGAAAAATTAAAACATGCTTCTGAGGGGAACACACAAGAAAAAGAAAACTCTACCTGCAGTGGAGGTTAGGAGACAGAAGACTCCTTCCACTCACTTTCCCTGCCACAAAGCCTCAAATCAGCATATGCTAAAAAATAGACATTTCTTTTAAAATCTGTTGTCACTGCTCTTTTGCATTTTAAACACTTTCCCTGCCCAGAGCCAATCTGCATGTCCAAAAAGCTGGGGAGTAGCCAGTCCAATCTCTATGATTACTGGAATGGACTGTTATCCCTGTTCTGTGGGCCTGAAAAGGAAAGACCAGGGTTACAAGCATGAAAATTTAATAGAAATTGCCCACCAGAGGAACAGTGTGAAGCAATAACCAGCTGCATGAGAAGAGGGGAGCTGTGACAGTGGCCCTAAGAAGTACTGGGGTTCAGATATTCTGGTGAAAGTAGCCCAGCAGTTGGAGGTATCCCCACATTTCAGTCCAAAGCAGAAAGCAGTGAGCCAGGATAGACACCTACATGGCACATTAATTTAGAAATTGTACATGGCATACAAATAAATTTGTTAGTCTTTAAGTTTCTATAGGACTGGGGTTTTTTTGTTACGCTGCCGACTAAGTGTATTTCTACACAGCAAAATTATTCTGGAATAGTTTGTTCTGGAATTATTATTCCAAAATAATGTGTCTACACTACAAGGAAGCCCAAGAACAAGCAAAACTTGTTCTGAAATAGTATGTTTGCACACAATGGAGCCTATTCTGGATTAGAGCCTATTTCAGAAGCAGAGCTTCCAGGGTCTCTAATCTGAAAGGCCGTTTCTACACAGGCCACTTTCTTCGAAAGTGGCATGATAATACACAGCCCGAAATATGCTAATGAGGCACGGATGCAAATTCCCTGTGCCGCATTAGCATAGTGTCACATGATTTGGTGTCCGGAAGACCGTTCTTCCGGACTCCAAAATGCTGTTTAGAAACGTGGCCCTCGGGGGAGCTTCCAGAAGGAAGTCCTTCTTCCGGAGGCCCCTTCTTCCCAAAAACTTCCTTCCAGAATACCCCCCCGGGGGCCATACTGCTAAACTGTGTTTTGGAGTCCGGAAGTACGGTCTTCCGGACTCCAAATCACATGACTGTATGCTAATGAGGCACAGGGTATTTGCATCTGTGCCACATTAGCATATTTCGGGACGTGTATTACCATGCCACTTTCGAAGAAAGTGGCCTGTGTAGAAATGGCCAAATAGTATGGCTACACAGCAGAATTATTTCAGAATAAGCTATTTTGGAATAGTTTAATTTGAAATAGCCCGTGTTCCCTGTCTACACAGCTCCTGTTCCAGAATATCTATTTTGGAATAGGCACTATTCCTCATTCAGGCTGTATCTACACTAGCCCCCTCCTTTTGGAAGGGGCATGGTAATGAGTGAGTTGGAAAGATGCTAACGAGGCAGTGCCATGAATATGTAGTGCCTCATTAGCATAATGGCCGCCATGAGTGATTCAAAAGTGCCGCTTTTGAATAGTGCGCCACCTGTGTAGGCATTTAGCTCAATTGTACCAAGTGCCCGTCTTCACTATCAATACCATTAGCTCAATTTATGGAGCACTAAAATCAATGGGCTTTGGTTCAAGCCTTCAGTGACACAGAATTTCTTTTGAGAGTTTGCCTAACACGCAGAGGAATGCGGGAAACGAAATGTGGGAAGATGTCATCAGATACCCACAGCCACTTGCGGGGCACTTTTCTCCCATGCTGCACCAGTGAAAATACCCACAATGCTTAAGGCTCCCACAGTACATTGCTGCAACAGTTGATGTTTGACAACTTGTGTGCAGCAGCAATAAGTCAAATTTATGGGGAGCCTGTGGGATGTGAGGATGCTCAAATTCGAATTTACAAAACTTAGTGTTAAAAAATCGATTTTAATAAAGTCAAGTTTAGCTCGTAGTGTAGACACAGTCTTAGGACTGTAAGGTCTGGGAATCACACGCTCAGTTACGTATGACGTTTCTCATTGTTGAGAGACCAGGTGAAGGAGAAGTTGTGAGAAACATCATCATGAGCTTTACAAACAGTAGAGCAAAGTGTCTGTGACTAATACTGGTGCAATTTCTTGACAAAAGAAACTGGTCTAGTGAGATGCCACTTACCTATTTGAGTGGAGTCCGACCAGGATTAGCATCTACGAATAATTTTTCTTTCTACAATCATTTAGTTTACATTTCATAAATAGCTCTTTTCATTCTTGAAATGCTGTGCTTGCATTCATTCACTTGTTCATTCATTAGCCAGCTCTCTGAATTCTTTGTCAAGTCAGTAAATATCCTAGTAATGTACAGGTGGATAAATAGAAAGCCTAGTCTGTGACATGTAGTGCACAGGCCAAATCATTTGCAGAGCCTTGATTAGAAAACAGTAATTGCTGACCTCAAGCCCTGCCCTCGGGATATGTCCATACTTGGGGTCAGGGGAGGCAGTTGTGGTGTTCTGTGAGCAATCTTCCAGGGATCGACTTTTCCCGTGTGCATGAAAACGTGGCAAAATCGATCTCTCTGGGCTCAGCTGTCAACCCTGGTACTCCAGGCTGACACATAGAGTGAGGGATGGGATGCACATGCCACACCAGGGAAGAAAGTCAATCCTGATTCTTTGGTACTAGCTATGCAAATAGTGTGACTAGAATAGTGTATCTGGGATCAACTTGAATCCCTAGTGTAGATCAGGCCTTAGTCCCTGAGTCTGACTCCCAGTACAGACTAATACTCCACATTAAAGTGACCCAATATTTTGCTACAGAAGAAAGTCCCTGTAAAATAGGGCGTTGAAAGAAAGTCATATAAATGTAAACAGAGAGAACAACAAGAAGTCCTGTGGCACCTTATAGACTAACAAATATTTTGGAGCATAAGCTTTAGTGGGCAAAGACCTGCTTCATCAGATGCATGAGTCATGCTTGCATGGTCTTTGCCCATGATAGCTTATGCTCCAAAATATCTGTTAGTCTATAAGGTGCCACAGGACATCGTGTTGTTCTCAAAGATATAGAATAACATGGCTACCTCTCTGATATATATACAGAGAGGTAGCCGTGTTAGTCTGTACTCCAAAAAAACAAAGCAGCAGAAACGTAGCACTTTAAGGACTAACAAAATGATTTATTCAGTGAAGAGCTTTTGTGGGACAGACCCACTTCATCACAAAAGCTCATCACCAGTTAAATCATTTTGTTAAAGTGCTACATTTCTGCTGCTTTGTTTTGTATAAATATATAGCCAAGCCCATGTTTCCCTCACCCATTCACTCCCCCCCATTATTTTTGTATCATTCTTATTTCCTGTTGCCATGCCGTTCCCCATGACAGATACAAAGGAAAGTGCCTTCTCAAGCAAGAAAATTAGATTATTCAAAGAGACTCTCTGTCTTCGCATATTTATTGTGATAGGCTGTGTTAGAAGTGTTTGACAACAGCTCAATTATCTGCAATGAATAGAGGCAGGATAGGCAGGCAATTATCCACTTTATCCATGTGAGATATACCCATATTCAAATCCTTGTTCAGAGACAACCACAGTCTTTCCAAACCTTTTTGCATATTTCTAATTACCAGCTTCACTTTAGCAGGACTGTTATGACTCCAATGATGGTTCTTTGGAATAGCTGAGTACTTGGTTTGATGCCAGAAAGGGATTGTCTCATTCACATGTATACTTTTGGGACTGTTTGGATTAAATTTTGAAAAGCAGTCCCCAAAATGGTGCACATAAATAAGTATGTGCAATTTATTACAGTCTGCAAAGCCTGCATTTTCATGAGCAAACCAAATACTTAAAATCTAATTAGCTGTTCTGCAATACCCACAAGTGTCATTTCCTATTACTAACAATACTTTTCTGTAGTGTCTACAGAACTAAGCAAAAATGCTTCACCTTAGAATGGCAAATCTGCAGAGTTTGACAGATCACTTTTCAAAACAAACAGACCCTCTAGATTTGAAGAGCTTGTGCATGAGCGTATCAGTGTGTTCCCTCTGCACAACAGCAATCACAGTTTACCAGAGGAAGTTAGGTCCCCTTTGCATATTAGCTCCCTTCGAGTGCATCACTGTGATCCCAGTTACAGTGTGGCCTTCTCTCAAGATTTGATTACAATGATACGTTGATTGTAATGGATTTTTCTCTGTCAATCTCTTGGGTACAATGTCCATCTTTTTGCATTAAGAGAAAGATGATGTCTGTCTGGATCTGAGCGAGTTATTTCATATAGTTGATGGATGAAAAACCCATTACAATCAACGTACTACACTAATTATAGTGAGAAGCTATGCCACACACTCTGTATGATGATGTCTTCAAAGTCCCAGCTACTGGAAGCATGTGATTAGGTGAGACCCTCAACTATCTTATTTTAAATAAGTGTTTAACTTTTATGGTTGGGAATTGAATCTTGGAAGCATCCCCCAAGTATAACCCTCTAAACCTATGAGGCAAAAAATAAATAAAAATAAAAAAATCCCAAGTCTGTTAGTTTGTGGGGTTTTTTTTACTGATTTTAAGTAAATATCATGATCTGACAGAGAGACGTTATTGTGATTTTTTAATGCTTGGATAAGCAACACCAGCTGCTTAACTTCAGTAGAGTTACTCCTGATAGACACTGGGATACAGCAAACCCTTAATTTTATGGATTTCGGAAATAGCGGACACTGTCTGCTGGCCTCCTCCCCTTCCAAATAAATGTCAGTGACTCACCAGAGCTCCCAGAGTGGCTGGGGCTGCCAGGGTGAGAAGAGCTGTGTGGCTGGGGCCACCAGGGCCAGCCGACTGCTGTGGTGGAAGGAGCCAGGCCAGTGTGCAGCTCCTCTCCCGGTAATTGGGATAAGGAGAGGGAGTTGTAAGGGGAAGAATGGGGCAGAAGGGGGAAAGGGAAGGAGGGGACAGAGGACAGGAGTGAGTGGTGGGCTAGGAAGGTCAGTGTATCTTCATACAGTGTAACCATTTGGATTTGACGGATTTTCAGCATTAACAGACACCCTTTCCCTGCTATTAATCCATTAAATTGAGGGTTTACTGTAATGAAATACAGAACTTGACCCACAGCCTCTTTTCTTGATTCAAGAAATTCCTAAATGCCATCCTTTTTGCAGCCAAATCCTGGGTGTTTCATTCTTTTCCTAATCCTAGGCTGTCTTTCCATTTTACTTCATGTTCTAAGTTGTTTCTCATTATCCCAATGTTGAAAGCTAATCTTTTAAAGGCACGGTCATGATTTTTCTGGTACTACAGAATGATTTTACTGTATCTGTTTACATTTTACAGCATCTCAAGAGCCATACGTGACACTCGGTGCCTCAAAGAGACAGTCTGCACCCCATATACACCATGGTGATATAATTACTATGTCTTCTACAAGATAAGCCTTGTGCAGTATTACTCGAAAAGTCTTAATCTGTTGAACATTAATATCCTGTTAAGCTGCATGTCCTATCATTGTATACATAGTTATAGAGCTTTGCTATATACGTGCTCCTGAAACATGACAGATTGGATCACAGAAATCCCTTTGGGGATGTCTCCTGGTGTGCTGATCAAGCCACTGATGCTCATCTTCCTGCAATCTGAGCTGCCCACCTCCCTGTTCTGCTTGGCCAGAGGCTCTGGTCTCCCCCACCCAAGGCACAGATTTGGGATTAACACCCCCCTGCAGAGCAACACTGATACTGAACCAGCTCTGCTGTGGGAGGACTACTGATAACAGCTAGAAAACCGACCCCCTAGAAGGGACCAAAACCCCAAATAAATCCATCTTACCTAATATAAACATTTTACACAGAGACACCTCATAAATATGTTCACCCCCTTTATAAAAGAAAGAGAGGTATGCACACTGGTTGATTCCTCTCCACCACCCCAGTAACAAACATTTGTGCTGGGCTTTCTAATAAACAAAAGCGCTTTCATTAAGTGTAAAAAGCAGGTTTTAAGTGAGTGCAAGTGAAAACAGACAGATTAAAGTAAGTTACTAAATTAAAATAAACAAAAGATACTTAGCTAGTTCTACCAAAACAAAGCAGCAGATATGTAGCACTTTAAAGACTAACAAAATGATTTATTCGGTGACAAGCTTTTGTGGGACAGACCCACTTCCTCAGATCCAGTGGGTCTGTCCCATGAAAGCTCATCACCGAATAAATCATTTTGTTAAAGTGGTACATTTCAGCTGCTTTGTTTTGTTGGAGTACGGACTAACAGGGCTACCTGTCTGTTAGCTAGTTCTAGTACACTAAGAAACTCATTACATGCAAATTCTTACTCAAAAAGTTATTATATCAGGTAAAATGCTCCAAAGCACAGCTGATCTTCACTCTAGCCTGGGTCTATAGCTTTTCAGAGTTCTTTGTTTTCGGATTTCGTTATGTATATCCTCTTAGGATGGGCGAGACCATCTGAAAGGCCATCTGAAGACAAAACACTGATTGCTTTCCATTCCTTAAGTAGATTTTCCCCCAGAGCAGGACCCTTTCGAACAGTCTCCCCAACCCCATGGAAAAGTACAAGGTTCAAGATGGATTCCAGTACCAGGTATCATGGTTACCTGTCTTTCTAGGACTAATCACAGTTTGGGTTTACAGAAAAACAAAACCATTCAGGAGTCATTTGTTTGAGTACGGAGCCATTAAAGTCCTAAAGTATCACTAATGGCCCTCATAAGCACATTTAGAATTAAAACCAGATTTACACTTTACATTTCTAATTTTACAGACAAGAAAGATACACACACAAAAATAGGATATGCCAATTCAGCAGACTGTAACTTTAAAAATTATATGTTCTGTGACCTGTTTTGCATAATGCATCTTTCAGTTAAGTATATTCATATTCATATTCATAAGCCAATTTGCATAAAGCATGAGGGGGCCCATGACAATGCTGTGAGATAGGGAACAACCACAAGTTCAGGGCACAGCAAAGGAGTTCTCCAACAAGTTGAAAGAAGATACAGGAGGGCTTCACTCCCTCTACAACTCAACACGTGAAAAACAGAAACTAAACTGGGACAAGTGCTGGTCCCATGGTAGAAGGGAGGATTCCTGTCTGTGTCGGAAACACCTATACCTGCCTGTACTACTAACAGGATCAGACACTCATTGATTAAAATCTTATTTAGTATATTAGGCGTAGCCGCATTTTTATTTATGTGCTTGGTAATATACTCTGCTCTGTTTGCTATCGATTATAATCTATCAAATTTATCTTTCTGTAGTTAAAAAAATCTATTTTATATTTTTTTACCTGAAACAATGTAGTTTGAGTGATGTGCTTGCGGGGAAGGGGGGACGGGAATCTCAGCTCAGTTAACGAAGGCTTTGTGTATACAGTACTCCTCTCCACATTGAGGGAGGGGGCAAACTGGTTAACAACTCATTTAGAGAGAGAGAGACCTGCCCAGTTACAAAAATATGGACATGCATCCAATCTATATCTGCCAGGCTCAACTCATCATCCAGTCTGCAACCCACAACCTAGGGACGTGAGGGGAGGGAGTACAGATGAGCAAGGAGGAGGCAGGGTCAGTCAGGGAAGGGGCAGGCAGCACGAAAACAGGGAGTGGGGGTAAGGGGCATCACGGAAACAGAGTGAGAGTCTCAAGAAAGGAATGAGGGATGTGCGGAAGAGGCAGCGTCTGCTCTTGCCACGACCCCAGACCCACAAAGCCAGACTCACTGCTTTGCTGGGAGCCCTTCTCCTCTCCCAGACATGAGTCGCCTTCCCCATGCATGCTCCGGACTGTGCTAGCCAGCAGCACAGACCAGCATGTGAGATGGGCAGCATGCGGTCCCTGAGCAGGAATCAGGGCTGGGGTTCCCACAGAGTGGTGCTCACCAGGCAAGAGAGAGCAGGACTGGATAGGGCCAGCACTCAGCTCCTCCTACAGGGAGATTTAGGAGCTTGTTGCTTATCTTCCTTGCCGGCAGTGCAGGGGCCTGCCCTGGCACCCCATCCCTCTTCCTGACAGCCAGACAGGGGAAGTAGGTAAAGCCCTGTGTGAGTATCCCTGCACTGTCCGTGGATATGCAAGGATCTCTATATACAGCTCAGGTTTCTGAGCAGGGCAGGACAGTATAACTCTGGGGCACTGGTGGTATTTGGGCTGAACCCTCTCTATTGTTGGTTCATGCCGTGGTTCATAGGGCGTTCACGAACACAGCTGTGTGTGGCCCCCTGCCTGTGAATACTGGGGTGAGTTACAGCTTGGAGGGCTTTGAAATTTATCACATATGTCACAGCTTGGCTGTGCTCCAGTTCCCAGGAATACCCTGGAAGGGACGCATCACACCATGGTGTTGGGATATTTTAAGAATTTGGATTCTGAAGATCAGTCCCTAAATGTGGTCATGTTCTTTGTTAATGTTTAGTGATATTCTAATAGCTATTCTCCCGGAATTTCCAAGTGCCCTTGCATATTGATCCAATAGCATTATGGGGAATGTTGACTGATATTATTCAGTGTGTTTGTTTTCATTGTACATATTTCATCTGCTTTGGGGTTTCAGTTATTTGGACTATATTAATATTTCATGTTACATGTACTTAAAATAAGAGTCAAGTCAAAGTCAAGGCTTTTGGTAACTAGCTACAACATTGGCCTCTGGATTGAATCTGGCTCCGTCTGAAAGGCTTTAATTTCTTGTAACACAGGAGAAAGAGAGCTGTATTAGTTCTGCCTGAACCATGACCATTTGGATATTGTTCTGGCTAATGCTGCAGTACAGAAGGCCCACATTAAGTGAAAGAGCTTTGTCCAAATCTTGATTTAGCAAGATTAAACTCTTCAAAACGTAAAGGAGTAAATCTCTGCTGGAATAATAAAACAGATAGTTCTATCAAAGCAGTGTGTGTTTGTTCTTTATATAGGTTCTTTAGTCTTGATAGGCTGGGACTTTAATATGCTAGGTTATTGACAATGTAATAAAATGTTATCTCCCTCTCCCCCGACTCCCCAAAAGAGGAACTTCTTAGATTTCTTTTCATTAAACATTGCAGAAAGATGCTACTCCCCCAGCTTGTGTCCCTTGAGAAACAAGGCCCTCCTGGCTCTTCTAAGTCTACTGAAATTCATAGCTGGCATGTCTGTTTAAAAAAAAAATCAGCCTACAACGAGAACAGCCGACTTTTTGGCATATGGATAAATTATCAGTAGTTCAGTCTGTAGATTTTCACTATGAAGCAACATGAAAGCGACTGAGCAGAATCAACCAGCTGCTTTTCAGTACCTCTTTCGTTAATCCAGCATATCTTAGTTTGCCTTTCATTCCTTGAAAAGTGAAGAATATCCCTATGTCTACCCTTTGCAAACAAAATGCATACTTTGGCCTTAGGCTAGGTATGTGTTCAGAAGGGAAGCGAAAAGGTAAACCAAGCACCCGAAAGAAAGAAAGAAAAACAATCTTTGGAAAGACGCTCCTCTTAACAATGTGAGGAACTGGAGAGCTGATGACCAAAAAAATAAAAGCGGTGAGGGACTAAAAGTGTATGTGCAGTCAACTTTGGTACGATATGGTTAAAAAGCACATAAAAGCTCTGTGCAAACTAATGAATTGATTTAAAGCTCCATTGGGTGATATACAATGACACATTATTTATGTAACCTGTAGTTTTCTGTTCACATAGTCATTTCCACCTCCCACCCTGTCAAACAGAAGAAATGTTTTCACCTTAAATCTTAGATGATGATCAGCCCAAATAGCAGGAGAGGATGTATAAATGAAAGTAATTTAGTGAAGTGGGTTTGACTGACATGAAAAGACAATAAAAGTTATGATAATGTTAGGGATATCAAAGTGAAAGCCAGGTGGGGAGACGAGAGCAGGCAAGTTCCCAAGTAAATCTAAAAGGCGTTCTTCAATGTTGGGGAAAATCCAGCCATTTATTTTCCAGCTTATCACTCTGTGGGTCAGAAACTATGTATTAAAAGTGAAGCACAAAGACCTGCCTTGTCTAACAATTGTGCTTATTATAAAGAAGGGGGAAATGTTTTTCAATCCCAGCAAATGTTTTAGAAAAGATATTTGAGTTTTTAAAAAATGAACAAAAAGAAGATGAATTTGAATATTTCCTTTTGGGATCTTAGGGGTGGTGTTTATTGAGACATACTACATGGATATTCCTAACTGCTTTTATTTCTGTTTGCATTTCTTTTCTGCTTTGGTCCATTGGAAGACCCTGGGGTGAACACTGCTTAGCATCTCCCTGAAACAAACTGCATGTGTTCTCCCTCTAGAACACTGAGGCTTGAATTTTCAGAGGAACCTGAGTTAGGTGCCCAAATCCCTTTGAAATCTAATGGGAGCTGGGGCATCTAACTCCTATAGCCTGCTTTGGAAATCCCATCACATATATTTATTTGAATAAATGCTTATTTGTCTCCCTTTGGAATTTTTTAGTCTGCCATCTGAGCATGAACATTTGAGACGTGATTGGTCAGCTACATTTCATCATATCGTTTCTCTTCACTAATTAGCTGATTTGGCATCATAGGAGCATAGTGTGGGCCTTCTGACTATCACAGCATGAGGCTCTACTGTGTGAAATAGCAACACCAGGTCCATTAGTTGGGAGGCTGCAGCCAACACATAAAAGTATGTGAGTCAGCCACTAGAGGAGGACAAAGAGACACTGTGTTAGCATGGGTTTCCACAAGCACTTCCTGCCACAAACTGGTTTGTCAATCAAAAGCTTGGTTTCCAGGCACATAATATGGCTCATTTGGATGTCTGCTTTCTGTGAACATTCATACCAGTAAAACACTAGCACGCAAATGTTCGTGGAAAGCAAATCCAAAGGGAATATGAAAATGGCTGAGCTAATTCATTTAAAATCCAAAGAAATATTTCTGGGGGAAAAGATTAATTATTCATCCAGGCCAAATTGAATAGTAAACTCCTCCAACACTTACTAGGAATGTTGGATTGAAATGAATGAAGTTAAAATATGAATGCTGGGCTAATGCCACTAGTTTAATGCTAGGATTTAATGTTGAGATTCCTCCTGTATCCCTGTAACTCGAATAAATCTACTTCATCTTCCTTGTTCATTCACTGATGGAATATTCTTCTGAGTAATGCTTTTTCACTGGTCAAGGTGATACTATATCTCCGTAAAGAAACAGCTCACTGTAAGGGTTCTGGTAGTGTCATGACTTGTTGATGATGTATGGCTCTAAAAAAGGTGCCTTCTACAGAATAACAGGTCCTGGAGCAGATTTAGCCTTAATTACAGGAAGGAAGGAACAAGGGAGGTATGTAGATACCAGGAGATTTATCATGCCAAAATAGAATTTGCATTGCTGTAAGGAGAAGAGTTTAAGCAGTGTCACTTTGGAGAGGAAGTTGTGCTAACCAAATACATGTCCTGCATACAAATACAAAAATCAACAGATATGCTCGCTGAAATCAAAGAATACGTCATTCTACCATACTGTTTTAGCCATATAGAAATAAAATACCTATGTGCTTCCATCCCTAGTATCACCCAGTGCATTGCACTGCATTTATGTCTCAGTATCACATTTGTAACTTGTTTTTATTAGGGATGTTAGTTTTAAAGAACAGCCAGAGGGGTCTCCTCCCTGTGCTTTTTGCGTAGAGGCGCTTCCCAGATTCTTTCTTTTATTGCTAGTCACGTATGGAGAATTATATGATACCTCTCATAAGTGTAAATATCATTAACCGTTCCTGTTTTAGCCTAATAATGATGATGCTTTGCATTCCTACAGCAACCATCATCTAAAGATCTCCCAGAAAACAAGCCTGTAAGGTAGATGCATAATATATCCATTTTACAGATGGGTATATACAGTCTCATTTATGGTAAATGACTTTCTAAGGATAATCAGAAAACCAGTGACAGTCCCACAAATGAAATCCCAGAGCTCTGATTTCCAGTTCCCCATTCCAACCATAGGATTGACCTATTGCTCATTTCACATTTCTACAGCCTTGTAAAAACACCATCTCTGTGAGCCAAGGAAATGTAGGATTTAAGTTATTACAGGATCTTATTATAGAACAGACAGCTTAATATTCAGATTTCCTCTATGAATCTGTTTGTTTTGCCCTATTTGGTGTATAAAAGCAGTGAGAGAATAAAACATATATCTGTAAATGAATATTTATCAAGCAGTAATGAAGCTGCTGTGTTTTAAAATGTGATAAGATGCCTGATTTCATGATCCAATTTGAAAGATGACAGGGAATTAGGTATATTTTGTAAGAACTCAAATTTAAAGCAACCTGAATGAATAGCTAATTGTCTATTTCAGTTGCATTACAAAGTGCCTGAGGAAAAAGAGAGCAGGATAATCACTTCAATCTATAGAAGTACTCATATTCCCACCTAATTCATTTAAATTCATTCAAATGCTGTTGGGAGAAGTATGAGGGAACTGTTTCCTTAATTAAATTCATTTAGCAAGTATTTTATTTTACAGGTTGAACCTCTAATCCCGAACTCTCTCATATGGCAACATCTGTAATCCAGCATGATTTTAGTTAGCCGGGCAACCATTTATCATGGTTATGGCCAAGTTTCTTGTGGCCCCATAAAGTTTGTTTATAGCCACCAGTCCTCAGTCCCAGTGTTCTATGTTGTTATTTAGCTCCAATTTACCCCTAAACGTCTTCTAAGAGCCCAGCAAGCAGTGGAAATGTTGGTAACACTGCTAGACAATATTGACCTCCTATGGTTTGGCAAATTCTCTTGTTTGGTACTGATCAGGTCCTGTGGGTGCTGGACAAAAGAGGTTCAACCTATACTATCCCCTCCATAGATGACAAACAAATCAATCATGCCACAAAATAAAGGAATAATTACATCTTGCTGTATGTGTTGTATCGCTTCAGCTCGCTGAGCTCCAGTTGCTTATGGGCCCTATTAGCAAAGAGGCAAAAGAGCCTAGAACATCTTCTTAATATCAAGTCATGAAAGAAGAGGAGGAGGAGGAGAAATGCCTTTGCTTGGAGCTCTGTTTTGCCTGCTGTCAGTTCCAGATGACCTATCTAATGTGTGAACTCTATCTTGGTAGCTCTTTCTATTCCTCATGAGCCAGTTCACACCTTCTCAACTCACAAAGAAATGCAAACTGAAAGAGGAACTCTACATTCAAAATTCTATCCTGAGCCAGCTGACAGTTTAAACTCTTGGAAGAGTGGCAGCCAAGGCTGCTGCTGAAGGAGGGGGAAACAGCATGTTCACTGTGTTATAACTACACAGAGGAGTGGGTTACCTTGGTGGGGGCAGAGGCGCTTGCTCACTGCCTCAGAAAAACTGTGAGAGCTAGAGACAAGGGAGCAGGGCCTGCTAACCCAAAACCGTCCTTAAAGGTTCTCTCCAACATGTCCCAAGGATAGAGGAAGGGAAGCAGGAGAGGAAACATGAGATTAAGATGATAAATAGCACTTCTACATTCCTTTGAAATGCCTGAGAGACCTAAACCTCAAGCCAGTGCCCCTCCTGCAAGGTGTCGTGCCAGGGCTCACTGTCGTAGGTTGCCAGGGACACAATCTGAAGGGACTCCAGCAAGGCATAGAAAGCCTCTATTCCTCACCCATCTACCCTGGAAGTGTTCTAGCCATTCTCAGACACAACTGGGCAGACTGGAAAAGTAACTAAAAATAAAATGTGCTTTATTTCCACATATCAAGCTACACTGACAGCAGAGTCACAGATCTATTTAGGAACATGGGCGCTGGAAGCAGGTGTGTTGACCTGATCTGGCATTGGCCCTTTGGGAGTCTCATAAGAAAGCCTAGCATCCCAGATGTCCAACCGCTTCCAATAATATCATCACCAGCTGTGCTGAGAGGGGAGTTACTTCACTGTGAAATAAATAGAAGCAGCCAAGGAAATCTGTATGTGCTGTGGTCTCAGAGAGTTCTCTCTAGGTAGACTGCACATGTTCCATCGGTTGCATACCACAGCGGATTTGCAACATCCCAGCTGTAAGAACTAACTCTGAGGTTCTCAACCTTTATTGCACTGTGACCCCCCTCTCTCCCTTCTGACAACAAAAATGACTTTGTGACCCCCAAGGGAGTGGGGCTTCCATCATTCTGGGCAAGGGGACCAACTCCAGCCCCAGCTCTGTAACCTGATCCCCTCCACTCAGGCTCAAAGCCCTTGAGGCAGGGGCTACTGGTGAGGAAGGACACAAGGAAGGCACTGGCCACGTGACTGCACCCCTACATACACGATTCCTCCTGGCACCAGTCCAAACCTAGGGGACGGCTGGGACAATGCCCACTCCACCCTAGGCCCTGCCCCTGCCCTACCTCTTCCTGCCCCCTCCTGCTCTGCCCCTTCCTCACCTTCTCCCCACCCCTGCTCCATCCTCATCCTTCCTCTCCCCCTCCCCACAATCTGCGTCCTCCCTGCCTCTTTCCCCAGCTCCCTCTCCCAAGCAATGCAACCTGTTGCTGGCAGCCAGGGTCCTTCCCAGTGGTGAGCATTAACAAAGTGATATGGCCCTCACTCACTCTGCTTCCCTGGCTCCCAGCATGTCGCTCCACTTCCTGCCAGTGAGTGCAGGGGGCTCTCCCACCCTCCCAAGTGATGCAGCTAGGAGCCAAAGGAGCAGAACCATGGTGCTCTAATTCCCCCTGCCATTGCTGCTGAGTGCAGGGATATCCAGCCTCCTACTGTGGGTGCCATTCCCTAGGCCTTCCAGAGGCTCTGGTACCTGGTTCCTCCTGCCGTTGGTGTTGGGGTGGTACATGCCCCCTCAGGCCCTCTCCAAACATCTCCCCTTTTTGGGGTTGGCCTTAGCCCTGAGACATGGCACTCAAGCTTCTGCCCTGGGCCCCAGAAAGTCTAAGCTAATGCTCATGGCCTCATTCAAAGGAGGAGAGCGTAACATGCTTTGGGTTCCCAATGCAATTTGAGAACTACTGAACTAACACAATAGCAAGCAACAAACACAAGCATTTCACCTAAATTTCCTTTTCCATATATAAGAACGGTGTATATGGCACATCTCAGAGAAGTTCCTTTTCTCTCCAGTCACTGCTACGGCATTCTAGATTTTTTAAAAGTCCCAGCACCCTTGCCTTATGAGAGAGTTGAGCAGTGCCTTCCTCTCCATCCACATGACAATATCAGTGATGCTACTGAAATACAAACATGACCTCGTATTAATTGTTCCACAACAAAATCATCCAAGGAACATCAGAACCAAAGAAAAAGGAGCAGTAGGTGTGTATCTCAGAGCACAGTGGATTGCCCCTAGACTCAACCCTCAACCGACCAGCCTAATTCAAGCCAAAAACCTGTTACCCAGTTTGGTGTACTAAAAACTGTTAAAATTGTAAGCGATCATTTAACTCCTCAGGGGTTGTCCTGGTCCTGTTAGCGGCCTAGGGAGCTCTGTCAGGTAGCATGTGATTTTGGTCTAGTCAATCTGCAAAGAGCCAATCCTAAGTGAGGTGGAATGAGTTGCGCCTCTGTGTCTTAGGGAGCAGCCTGCTTTTTCTCTCTGTTTTTGGTTCTTGTGTTCTTAAGGTTCCAGGCCTAAGAAACAACATCATGTTATGTTGCAACCTTCTAGAAAGAAGATTTTATATTTTTATCTAATATTTTTATCATTCTGTATGCTATGAGCAGTTCATGAACTGAGAAGTGCAACACTTTTTCACATTTTATTCCTCCATGCTTTCCTTGCCATAATGTGAATTAATCCCTTCAAATCACATCATGAAAGAAGATAGCTACAAACTGCAAGCCCAGGACATGGAGATACCTCACATCATTGCTGCATTTCGACCAGGGTGGGTAGAGAAAATCAGAACTTTCAATGTGGGTTGCATTTAGGGACAGATGGTTAAACAAGATAGCTGCGCCCATGCCTATAAAATGTCCATGAGATTTCTTTGCTTACACACACACACACACACACACACACACACACAGAAGTGAACTGTATGTGGATCATTAGGACATTTGTGTGCACAATTATGTGCAGCAACATGCATGCAATTCCACATATGCAAAACTAACTTTTCATCAAAACCAAGGTCTTTTTCATAAAAGGGCAACAAAAATGATTACGGGTTTGGAAGAGCTGCAATATGAGAGAGATTTAAAAGACTGGGACTTTTCAGCTTAGGAAAGAAGAGGCTAAAGTAGGATAGGATAGAGGTCTATAAAATCAGGACTAGTGTTGAGAAAGTAAACAAGGAAAAGTTATTGACTTGTTCCCATAACACGAGAACAAGGGGTGACCAAATGAAATTAATAGGCAGCAGGCTCAAAACAAACAAATGGAAGCATTTCTTCACACAATGCACAATCTGTGGAACTCCTTGCCAGAGGATGTGGTGAAGACCAGAACTGTAACCGGGTTCAAAAAAGACCCAGATAAATTCATGGAGGATAGGTCCATTAGTCGCTATTAGCCAAGATGAGCAGGAATGGTGTCCGTAGCCTGTGTTTTCCAGGGGCTGGAACAGGTCACAGGGGAGGGATTACTTGATAATTTCCTGTTCTTTTCATTCCCTCTGGGGTACCTGGCATTGGCCACTGTCAGAAGACAGGATACGGGGCTAGATGGACTTTGGTCTGACCCAGTATGACTGTTCTTATCTGGTTTCTGACCTTCACATGAAACCATTCTTCCCAGCCTATATTTAAACGCTGCTGAAAAGCTATTGCTCATCAGACTGCATCTCACTTTCAGTTTCTATTTTAATGCAAGTTAAGTGTGTTCTAAAACTTGTTTTAGGTGTCATATACGCACACAGACTCAGCACGCATTTTGTGTACCTTGACACTTCCAAGCTGAGTGACTAAAAGAGACAGCTTGGCTTCTGCTGTGCCATAGTGTGGAGCTGGAACTCATCCTAAGTGGGTGTATGTATATGATAGGGGAACAGAGAGCAATAATAAACTCAGGTTCTATCACAGACGAAATAGTTACTCATTGCTATAAGACAGTGGTTTAGGAGATTCCCAGTTCTCTATCACTTACAGTTAAAGAGACGCCCCACCTTTCAGCTTGCTAGCCTAATTGTCCAACAACATCTTCTCATCTGTCAAACCCAAACAACTACCCCTAACAAGTTAACTAAAGAATCCAGGGAATTCCTAATTTCCCAGCTCTTAAACCTATCAGTTACAAGCAAAGAACCAGCAGCTAAACAAATAGCCAAATAATCTTTTAGTGACCAATTGGAATTCTATCTATTCTGAAAGTGCCTGTAGCTTCAGCAGCATTTATGAACTGCTACTGAAGGACATGTTTGTAAATAAGAGCAGGTTTATACATACCATATAAAATGTTGATATATGATATTACCAAGTCCCTATCTTTCTGACTGAGTCCCTGACTCAGCGTATCAACTTAATCCCTTGCTTTGATTATGTGCTTCAGTCACCTTGACTTCCCCAGGCCTTAGTACTTCTAGTTAGGTGAGAATATACCTTATTTAAGAAAACAGATGGTGCCATTATAGAAAATAGGATTATTTGTGACCGCAGCTCTTCCAGCTAGTTAAACATATCTCACATATATGCATGAAGTTAAGATCATGCTGAAGCACCTTGCTGAACAGGACCATATTTGAGAAAAGAGCATCATACTTCCAAACGTTGCCTAGTTTTTGCTGCTATTTCTGTTTAAGTGGAGCAAATGATCACTCCAGTTTACACAATGTAAATGAGAGAATAAATTGGCTTTGTAGTGGTGAAAATGTTAATATGGAATCTCTGAGAACACATATATCATATCACTTTACATTTCATTATCCCATAGCCACTTATGGATCAGGATCCCATTGTATTAGGTGGTGCATGCATTAACAAAAATTACAGAATTTTCATATTGGCCCTGTATATTATTTTACTGTTTCGAACATTTTAATAGTGCATTTGATCCTGGAAGTGTTGCGGTCATGAAGAAAATGATGGTAAACTCATGGGAAGGGCACCAAAATATATTATTATCAAATGTCAATAATAGATGGACTGGATTTATGTAAAGGATTTCTGTAATAGCAGAACTTTTTGTGGTCTCCTTGCAGTGATTGTCAGACTGAGGATGAATATGTTTGTTGAGGTGCAGTTCTGCTAAGCACCCATGAGAAAATTTTTCACTGCTTTGTGGCTTTTGAGGTTGTAGCCAGTTCGGGGCTCCTGAAGGGGTTCCTCCCCTTCCGGGTCAGTGGGCGGCCACTCCACTCTGGTGCTAGGAGTACCACAACATCCCCCAAGTCACTAGTTCTTAGTCCAACTTGCCTCAGGTGGGTGAAGGGTGACAGTTCAGGGCCCAGCCTTACCTCAGGCAGGCCCTGGGGAAATTAAGTCAGGCAGGGCAGCACCCATGTGCTCTCAATGTGCCCAGGCCCTAGTTCAGGGCAGGACAACACAACAGGCAGTCTCAGGAGGGCCCCAAGCCCTGGTTCAGGGCAGGACAGCATCAGGCAGTCTCAGGAAGGCCCCAAGCCCTGGTTCAGGGCAGGGCAGCATACAAACAAACAGTCTTAAGTTGGGAAAATTAACTCAAGTCTCAGACACCCCGGGCCCTAGCTCAGGGTGGGGCACCCAACAGACAGTTCCCCGGTGGTCCAGGCCCTAGCTCGGGGCAGGGCAGCCAACGAATAGTTCCCGGGTGGCCCAGGCCCTAGCTCAGGGTGGGGCGGCAAACAACAGTTCACAGGTTGTCTCCTTGCTCAGGAGATTGTAGGCACTTCACTTGCCCTGGCAGAGTCCCAGGAGACTGCCACCCAGTAAGGGAGTAGCAGAGGGACACGGTCCCACCCACTCCTCCATGTCCTGGGTCGCTGCAGAACTGTCTGCTGCGTGGATCAGCAGGGAATCCAAACTGCAACACTCTGGCCCATGGACCTCTAACCATCTTCCGTCCTGTTACCCTGGGCCATACCCACTCTCCCCTTCTGCACACACCCGGGTGTCCAGGTAGTCTCTCTGGGTTTCTAAAGTCGGCTGAGGTCTGGGAGGTCCATGCCAATCTGTGGCTGCTTGCCAGTTCTCAGCTTCCTGTTCCAGAAGCCTGGAACTCAGGCTGCTGTGAAGGCCAGCCCCTTACTGAGCCTTCTGGCTGGGCTTTATAGTCCTGGCCCGGCTTCCTGATGTCCAGTCAGATGACTGCTATGGGCCAGGCTCAGTCACAGAATGGCTCCCATTCTGGGTCAGTGGGAGCCCGCTCTGCCCCACTGCAGAGGTCATTTACACTTGTGCAACATAGCGTAAAATTCTGCCAGATCAAAATAGTGGTTTTGTACACCCATTAGATATAGGTGAAAATTACAACAAAAATGACAATGTAGGGAAGAATTAGGCATTAGGGCAGATGTTTAACAAATTTACAAAACTCTTTAGCCGTGTCTACACTACAGAGTTCTGTCAACAGAAGTCACAGTCAACAGATATTTCCTGACAGAACCTCAGTCTATACAACACACCTAAGGGGGGCTCCCTTTGCCGATGCTCTTTGTCGACAGAGAGCAGCCCGACTGCCCAGCACTCTGTCAACAGAACAGCCAACCAGAAGCTCTGCAAACAGGGTTACCTGGTGAACTGGAAGCCCTGTCTGTTGATAGAGGGCTCCCTGGAACATTTCCACTATTTTTCCATCAACCGAGTCTGTCTACAGAGGTGCCATGCCTCAAACTTCCAAGTTATAACTCTGCTGGAAGAAAGATTGTGTTCTATCAACAGATTGTAGACAGAATGCATTTGTAGTGTGGAAGTTCCCTAGTTTTGTCGACAGAAGGCCTCTTCCATTGACAAAACTTCTTAGTTAGACACAGCTTTTGTGACCAAGAAATATGACCAAAAATGTATAAAACAGGTTGAACCTCTCTATTCTGGCACTCTCATCCACCAACATCTGTAATCCAGAATGATTTTAGTCACTTATCATGGTTGTGGCCAAGTTTGCCACGGTCCCATAAAATCCATTTGCAACCACGTGTCTTGGTTCTCAGTGGTCTGTGCTGTTATTTAGCTATAGTAGTACTAGTAAGCCTCTTCCATTCCTACCTCCTGGACCATAAGCCATTGACAATAATTTGCCAGCATCCCATGTCCTGGGTGATCTTTCCCTGTTCTGACCAGGTGTATCCCATCTTTTTAGTGTCTGCCTTCATATTTAGCTGTTGTTATTTAGCTATAATTTACCCCTAAAAGTCTTCTAAGTGGAAGTCTTGGTAATGTTGTTAGACAATATCATGGTCTGGAAAATCCTCTCTTTTGGCACAGGTCAGGGTCCCAAGGGTGCCAAACTAGAGAGGTTCAACCTGTAGTAGGAATTCTTATATATCCTGGTTCTGATCAAATCAAAAATACCCAAGCAAAAAAAAAAATCTTTCCTAATACTTTTCCAGCAAAGCAAAAACCAGAGATCCAACTGCAACTGTGAAAGCAAATTAAAAAATACTAAACATCAAAAACTGTTTGCTTTGGGTTTAGATTTAAGAAATGGATAAAGATTTGAGCTCTTTCTTATTTTATGTAAGCTATTTTGTTTATTCCTTCTTACATATAGATCAGAACTACAAAGTTTCTTTATTATATCTTCTCTAAATTTTCAATGGACCGATAAATCTTTATGTATATGCACTCTACACAGTAAGACAATGGTCCCGGTCCAAAATATGTTTTGTCCATTGTATATTAGTAAATAATAAGCAGAATATACATGATTTCAGCTAATGAAACCCCAGAATTTTAGATACCTACAGAATTCCAACCCAGGACATGAAATAACACGTAACTTGGGCTGTCATTTGGCTTGCTTGAGATAAAGTGGGGAAAGTTCTGAAAGCAAAGCAACACTATAGAGACACAGTTTAAAAGTGTTTTCAGTTTGCTTTTTGTTGGAGCTTTTTAAAAGTTTACTTTTCCCCTGCTGATTTTTCCACCTGAGTAATTTTCACACTGAACTCTCAGGCTATGTCTACACTAGAAGCATCTCTCTTCAGATGTTACTATCAGAAAAGATGTTCCAGCAAAACTTTTGTCAATGGATCGAATCTGCATATAAAAGTGATCCATCTTTTGATCTGCTCTGCCGACAAAAGGGTCCCCAGAGTATCTACACACCTTTTTTGTCCACAGTTGCTGTTGACACATGCAGTTTGTGTGTAGATGCTCCACGAGTTTTGTCAACAAAACCCTAGTTTTATCGACAAAACTCTCTAGTATAGATGTAGCCCCAGTGTCGAGTGGAAGTCTGCACAATTTATCACAAATGTATATTACCTACTACCCAGTCTGACTTTAATGCTCAAATACACAGTCAGTATTCAAGAAAAAGCTAGGTCCATTTGCAGGGGGCTTAGAAATTTAGTTGCGTGATTTTTTTTTTTGTTGTTAAAAACACCCCATTCTTTGTGGAGCAGGGTGTATTTGAGAATATGGAAGAATCCTGAAAAATCAGCCACTAAGCCCAAAAGGAGACTCATGTAACTCCCTTTTCACAGAGGAATATGTCAGGATCTGACAGTAGAATATATGGGCTCCGAGAAGCACAGTTTTCTGCTTCATTTTTAAAGGAGCTACTTACGCAAAGTATTTTCACTCAGGTGCTCACTATTATAGAAAGGTAATGCTGAGCCTTATGAAAAATAGGAAAATTGTCCCATATTTTATATTTCCTGGCACCCTGTGTCTTGGGGTGGCAGCCTCTCCTGAGTGGGTGGCTGACCTGTTGCCTGGAGCTCTGCACCTTGTGGCAACAGCTACTACTGGGGCTTCCGCCCCATTCCCTGGCAACCCACAGTGGTAGCCCCTGCTGCTGGCAAACTCCACAATGGAGTGGCTGCCTTGTTCCCTGGAGCCCTACACTTAGGGGAGGCAGCGCCCACTTCCAGAGAGCCCACCCATGGACTGCTGCCTCATTCCTCAGCCTCCCACAGCTCCTGCTTCATTCCTTGCTCCCTTCCCTCCCCCTGCCAGGAGGGTTTGGAACACACCCCCACCAACAGGTTCTGGAGGACCCCATCCTCCACTCCCTTTCACCTCTGGTGCCTCCTCATTGGAGGCTGCAGAGCCCCCATCCCTGGTACCTCACTGTGGGACCACAGCCCCCATCACCAAGGAGCCCTGACCTGGGACAGCAGCCCCGTCACCATCCCTGAATGCTTGTGTCCCGTATTTGCCATAGGGCAATGTGGGCACCGTATGTATAATACAAGTCATAGACCTTCACCAAATAATTCCTTCTAAACTAGTTTAAGTCCTTCCCCAAGAAAATTTCAAATACCGCCTCATTCTTAGTCAGAGAATTGTACTGCTAGTATTTCCAGAAGACCAGCTGAAGAAGAAGCAGAGACAATCTGGGCAGAGCCCTAGCAATGCCTCAAGTCTTACTGCAGCAGACAGCTGATGCCAGGGCCAACAGAAATATTTTCGTCCAGAGAATGGAGGCTGATTCAGGAGAAACATGGGAACAAAGTGGACAAGAATGGAGGATGAATGAAGAGAAAGAGAACACTGTGTGGGAGAGGGAAGAGAAAGGCAAGACGTAAAAAGGATGGTGGAAAACATGGAAAAGGGCCAATGATGGAGCAAACAAGATAGGCATGTGTCCCATTCTATAGTAGTGACCTTGGAGGGCTCCAAAATCGACTGCACCAGTACTGAGAGGAGAAGGCTGGGCCATGCTTTTCCATAACAGTTGCCCCAAATGAGTTATGACAGTCACTCAAATTGTTCTGCCAAGACCAATTCAGCTGAGTTCAGCACGTTGGTGGATCAATATTTTCCAACATTTAGAAGCTGCTAAATGTGTGATAGCTGCTATGTTTGCACCAGGAGGCAAAGCGGCAGCAATGTAATCATGCTTCAGACTATGCAGCAGACCCGAGTTTAAAGATCAGAGCTGAAGTTAAAGGTTTAGATCATATTAAAGTCACATTTACGGATCAGCCTTGAGGCCCACCAACAGAGGAGGACAAAGGGTGCTGAGCCTTTCAAGGGGGCCTCGGAGATCGGGGCCCCTTTGAAGTGCTGGTAGCACCACTCTGCCACTCCATGTGGCTGTGAGGGGCCCAGCACCACAGTCCTGGTGATGATAATGGCAACTGCCCGTCCCCTCAGTCCTTCCACTCTTGGCCCCGCCCCATGCCTTCCAGGGATACAGAACCAGGCCCCCATCCCACTTTGCCCTGGGCCCACATGGCTGGCAGCCCTGCTGTTGGCCTTCATTTTTTCACCAGCTAGACAATGCTAAAAGGTAACCAATCTTTAACAAATACAGTTAGTATTAAACTCAGTCATTTCTTCTCATGTATCATTAAGAGGTAGAATATTATTTCAAGGCACACTCCAAACACTAAAGAACAATCTGTTTCTCCCATAGGTTAATTCAATGAAGGTCCCAGCTGCTTATATTTAATGTATTTATTTAGGCCCTAATTCAGCAAAGTCCTTCAGTAAATGCCTTTAAGTATATCAATAAACCTATCTCTGCTAAACAGAGTACTTAAGCATATGCTGGGTTTACAGTTCAACATGTGCTTAAGTGATCTGCTGAATCAAGGTCTAAGGAATAAGTGTGCCAGTCAGGAGGCATCTAAGCACTGCAGAATGAAAACCAAATACACAAGGACTAAGGATATAATGTGAAGAGGATCAGAGACAGCGACAAGAATGATCACAGGCCTAGAAAACCTCTTAGATGAAGAGAGATTGAAAAGATGGGGGTTGTTAACCTTAGAAAGGAGATCCATAAGAAGGGACATAATAAAAGTCTGTGACATAATGAATCACTTAGAGAAGAAATATCAGACATATCAATTCTCCCTGTCTCGTAACACAAGAACAAGAGGATATTCAGAATAATGACAGAGAGATACTGGTGTTAGTCTGTATTCTATCAAAACAAAAAGGCATTCATGTAGCACTTTGAAGACGAACAAAATAATTTATTAGGTGATGAGCTTTTGTGGGACAGACCCACCTCTTCAGATCATAGCCTTGCTAGATAGTAGTAGTAGTAGGCATCCTTCAGTCTGCATAGACTATGGATCGCGCCCTTTAAAGTTTCAATTGAGGACTTCATTTACAGCGTCTATTGTGACTGTGAAGACCCACACGAGAGTGACAGTCCTTGCTACATCTCTTGCAGTTGTAGTGGGTGTCTGGCAAGTCCTTATTGTGCTTTCTGTGCGCTCACTTCTCCTCTGCTAGCTGTCTGATCTTCATCTCGCCCTTCTGAAGGCCCTTGTGTAACCCCTGCCTCCATCTGCTGCAGTTGTCTGCTAGTTCTTCCCAGTTGTCCAGCTCGATGTCTACCTCTCTGAGGTCTCTCTTGCAGACATCTTTGTAGCGCAACTGGGGGCGTCCAGGAGGTCTTTTGCCAGAGGCTAGCTCACCATACAGGATGTCTTTTGGAATCCTTCCATCATTCATCCTGTGGACGTGGCCAAGCCAGCAGAGTCGATGCTGCCTGAGGAGGGTGTGCATGGTTGGGATTCCACCTTGCTTGAGAACGGCGGTGTTGGTCACTCTGTCCTTCCATGATATTCCAAGGATGCGCCTGAGGCAGCACAAGTGGAAGACATTCAGCCTCTTTTCCTGGCGGGCATACAGGGTCCAAGTCTCGCTGCTGTGAAGGAGGGTGCTGAGGATGCAGGCTCTGTAGACTTGCATTTTATTGTGAGTGTACAGCTTGTTGTTATTCCACACTCTCTTGCTGAGTCTGGACAGAGTTGTGGCCGCTTTTCTGATCCTCCTATTTAGCTCAGTGTCCAATGACACGGTGTCAGTGATGGTAGACCGAGGTAAACGAACTCGTGGACGACCTCTAACGTATAGTTGTCAATGCTGATTGATGGGGATTCAGCAACATCCTGACCGAGTACGTTTGTCTTCTTTAGGCTGATGGTAAGCCCAAGGCCTTACCAGAACAGACTCAATATATAAAGCACAGAGGTCCAAAAATTGTTATCAAGGCTGGCAAATCAGAAGAACAGAGGGAAGGTGGGGAGATGTAGGGTGGGGAAGTTAAGCGTTAGATAAAACATCAAAGTATGTAAACGTCCTTATAATTGGTCAGGTAATTGCTGTCCCTGTTCAAACCACATGTTAATGTGTTGAATTTGAATATGAATGTTAGTTCTGAGCATTCCCTCTGTAGATGGTTGCTAAAGTCCCTTTTCAGTAGAACACAAACTTTCAGGTCTTTAACTGAATGGCCCACCCCATTAAAGTGCTGGCTGACAGGTTTGTGTATTTGGAGTTTTTTGATGCCTGTTCTATGTCCATTCATTCTTTGTCGAAGAGTGTTTGCAGTCATAGTATCATAGAATCACAGAACACTAGAACTGGAAGGGAGCTCAAGAGGTCATCGAGTCCAGTTCCCTGCCCTCTTGGCAGGACCAAACACAATCTAGATCATCCCTGATAGGTGTCTGTCTAACCTGCTCTTAAATATCTCCAGCAATGGAGATTCCACATCCTCCCTAGTTAACCTATTCTGGTGTTTAACGACCCTGACAGTTAGGAAGTTTTTCTTAATGTCTCATCTAAATCTGTCTTGCTGCAGTTTAAGCCCATTTCTCCTTGTCCTATCCTCAGAGGCCAAAGAGAACAATTTTACTCCCTCCTCCTTGTAACCCTCTTTGAGGTACTAGAAAACCGCTATCATGTCCCCTCTAAATCTTCTCTTTTCTAAACTAAACAAGCCCAGTTCTTTCAGTTTTCCCTCATAGCTCATGTTCTCTCGACCTTTAATCATTCTTTTTGCTCTTCTCTGGACCTTTTCCAATTTCTCCACATCTTTCTTGAAATGTGTTGCCCAGAACAGGACACAATACTCCAATTAAGGCCTAATGAGTGCTGAGTAGATCAGAAGAATGACTTCTCGTGTCTTGCTCACAACACTCCTGTTAATACATCCCAGAATCATGTTTGCTTTTTTGGCAACAGCATCACACTGTTGACTCGTATTTAGCTTGTTGTCCACTATGACCCCTAAGTCCCTTTCCACAGTACTCCTTCCTAGGCATTCGCTTCCCATTCTATATTTATGAAGCTGATTGTTTCTTCCTAAGTGGAGTACTTTGCATTTGTCCTTATTAAACTTTATGTTGTTTACCTCAGACCATTTCTCCAGTTTGTCCAGATCATTCTGAATTATGAGCCTATCCTTCAAAGCAGTTGCAACCCCTCCCAACTTAATATCATCTGCAAACTTAATAAGTATACTCTCTATTTCAGTATCTAAATCATTGATGAATATATTGAATAGAACTGGTCCCAAAACAGATCCCTGCAGAACCCCACTTGTTATGCTCTTTCAGCATGACTGTGAACCATTAATAACTTCTCTCTGAGAATGGTTATCCAGCTAAGTTAAGCACCCACCTTATAGTGGCCCATCTAAGTTGTATTTGCTTAGTTTATTGATAAGATCATGTAAGACTGTGTCAAATGCCTTACTAAAGTCTAAGTGTACCACATCCACTGCCTGTCCCTTATCCACAAGACTTGTTATCCTGCCAAAAAAGCTATCAGATTGGTCTGGCATGATTTGTTCTTTATAAATCCATGCTGGCTGTTGCCTATCAACTTATTTTTCATCCAGATGTGTGCAGATAAATTCCTTAATTATTTGCTCCATTATCTTTCCCGGCACAGAAGTTAAACTGACTGGTCCGTAGTTTCCTGGGTTTTTCTTTTTTTCCCTTTTTATAGATGGGCACTATGTTTGCCCTTTTCCAGTCTTCTGGAGTCTCTCCCGACTTTCAGAACTTTCCAAAGATGATAGCTAAAGGCTCAGAAACCTTCTGTGTCAGGTCCTTCAGTATTCTAGGATGCATTTCATCAAGCCATGGTGACTTGAAGACATCTAATTTTTCTAAGTAATTTTTAACTTGTGCTTTATGTATTTTATCCTCTAAACCTACCCCTTTCCCACTAGCATGCAGTATGTTAGGCATTTCTGCCTTGGCCTTCTTGGTAAAGGCCAAAATGAAGACGTCATTAAGCACTTCTGCCATTTTCAAGTTTCCTGATATTGTTTCTCCCTCCTCACTGAGTAGTGGGCCTACCCTGTCCTTAGTCTTCCTCTTGCTTTTAATATATTTATAGAATAACTTCTTGTTACCCTTTCTGTCTCTAGCTAATCTGAGCTCGTTCTGTGCCTTGGCCTTTCTAATCTTCCCCCTGCATACATACATTGCTTGCTTATATACAATTTTGTATAACATTTCTCCTACTTTCCACTTTTTATATGACTCCTTTTTCATTTTGAGATCCTGCAAGATCTCCTGGCTAAGCCAAGGTGGTCTTTTACCATACTTTCTAGCTTTCCTATGCAGTGGTATAACTTGCTTTTGGGCCCTTAATAATGTCCCTTTGAAAAACTGTCAACTCTCCTCAGTTTTTTTTCTCTTAATCTTGTCTGTCCTATATACATGGGATGTAGGCGTTGTTGGCACATGATGGCATATATTCTGTTAATTGAGGACCAAGAGAATGTACCCATGATTCTGTACTTAATGTGGTTAGATCCAGTGATGATATCTCCAGACTAGATATGTGAACAAAGTTGGCAACAGGGTTTGTTGCAAGGAAGAGTTCCAGGATCAGTATTATTGTGGTATAGCCTGTGGTTGCTAGTGAAAATCCTCATAAGGTTGGGAGGTTGTCTATAAGAAAGAACAGGCCTGTCACCTAGGGCCTTCTGGAGTGTGGCATCATGACTTAGGACAGGCTGTAGGTCTTTAATGATGTGTTGCTGTGGTTTGAGTTGGCGGCTGTAGGTAATGACAAGTGGTACTGTGCACAGACTGACTTTGTACGCAAACAACACTGAGACACAATCTCAACTATGCTGAATGCTATGCTGTGCAGAGTTTCAAAAATAACCCAGACATTATAATCAAACCAGCTGATGAAGAAGGTGCTGTTGTCATCATGAATAAGTCAGACTATGAACAGGAGGCAGCCAGACAACTCTGCAATACCATATTTTACAGACCTCTCTCTTGTGATCCCACTTTGGAATTCCAAAAGAAACTACACCATCTACTTAAGGAACTACCTGCTTCTACTCAGGACCTTATTCACTCAGACATACCATCTGAGTCCCACCCTGGATTATTCTATTTACTTCGCAAAAACCCACAAACCTGGAAACTCTGGACGCTCTGTCATTTTGGGTATTGGCACCCTTACTACAAGACTACCTGGTTATGTAGACTCCCTCCTCAAACCTTACACCACCAACACTCCCAGCTATCTCCTGACTTCCTGAGGAAATTACAAAACATCAGAAAACTTCCTGACAACACCATCCTTGCCATCATAGATGTAGAGGCTCTCTACACTAATATTCCACATGAAGATGGACTACAAGCAATCAGGAATATCATCCCTGATGTTACTACAGCTAATCTGGTGTCTGACCTCTGTAATTTTGTTCTCACCCACAAGTTATATGGGGAAAACTTACACCTCCAGATTAGTGGCACTGCTATGGACACACACATGGCCCCACAATATGCTAATATATTTATGGCTGACTTGAAACAATGATTCTTCAGCTCTCATCCCCTCTTACTCCTCCTTTACTTATGATACATAGATGACATCTTTAACATTTGGACCCGTGGTAAAGAGACTCCAGAGAATTCCACAGAGACTTTAACAATCTGCACCCCACCATCAACTTATGCCTTGGCCACTCCACACAACAGATACATTTCCTGGACACTGCAGTACAAATCACTGATGGCATGTTCAATACCACTCTCTACCAGAAACCTACTGACCGCTACACTTACCTATATGCTTCTAACTTCCATCCTGCAGACACGACATGCTTCATCTTTTACAGTCAAGTCCTGACATACAATCACATCTTCTCTGATCCTACTGGCAGAGACCAAAAACTACAAGATCTCTGTGCTTTATATGTGGAGTCTGTTCTGGTAAGGCTATGTTCTGAAAAAGTGGGTCTATCCCATGAAAGTTCATCACCTAATAAACTATGTTGTTAGTCTTTAAATGCTTCATGACTACTTTTTGTTTTAAGAGGACATTCAATGACATTTAAAGATTGCAAATTCAAAGCCATGAATAGGAAATACTTTTTCACACAATAAGTAATTAAGCTGAGGATCTCATTGCCATAGGAACTCCATCAGGCCAAGAATTTAACAGGATTCAGACATGGGTAAGATATTTATGTGGCTTTCAAGACTATCCACAGTTATCAAATGTAATGAAAACAAAAACTGGTGAAAGTGATATCCAGTTTCATGCTTCAGACCTTAAGACAATTTCTAACAACTAGAAGTCAGAATGGGATCAAATGTGGGGGACAGATTTTGGACTGAAAGAACAGCCCTAGGTAGTAGTTGAAGAAAGAAAAGGGATAAATAAGAAATCAGACAAAGGGAGACAAATTCAGGCCAACTCACGTAAATGGGACTTACAAGACACCAAAAAGATGTCTTGGAAGCAGAAGTGACTCCTCGAGGAAGGATTCCAGAGCATAGGGGACACACTGCAGCAGGCTCCTAAGACAAACTCAAGTCTCAGCATAGACTCAACAGTGGAAACTGTGTGATACTTATAAATCACCCCTCCTCAGACACAATCGGCATGTGATTCATTTGAACTGGAGTCCTGTTTTATAACCTTGTTCTTCTGACACAGTCGTAGGAAGTGAGTTATAGGGTCTGCTGGTGCCCCAGCTCCATGAATATTTATGGCTGGGTGCTCAGCTCCGGCAATATTCGGAGACCCAGATCTCTCAGAGTTTGAAAGCTGCTTCATGCAAAGCTGCATAGGGCCTGCGGAGGATCAGTGCCTGAGGCAGCAGCCTCACAGCAGGTGATCCCTGGCTTCTCTACCTGTGTGGCAGGGGAGAAGTACGTGACATGATTGGCAGCCCCCTTCCAGCTCCCTCTAAGGGGGTTTGCACCTGACCAGCTGCCAACTGCACAAGGGAGCAGCTTGACTGAAGCTCTTGCAGAGGGCTGGCCTTAGGGAAAATGGCACTCGTGGCAAATTTGCATTTTGGTGCCTCTTGCCCCAGTGGTCAGGGTGTCCCCTATTGGCCCTAGTCCCCCATAGGCTCCCTAGGCTCCCCACACTCCCATCTCCACCCTGGCATCTCCCACCCACACTATGCTCCCTTTGCCCCTAATGCCTGCACCTTCCTCCTCTGCCCCAACCTGCATTCCTACCCCCTTCACCTCCCTCCTGTGCCCCTAACCCCTGCACTGTGCCCTCTCCAGTGCGCCCCTTCACTGCTACCCCTGGCACCTCCTGCACCCTTAACTCCTGCACTGCTCCCCAACCCTGCAACCACATGGAGCAACTGACCCACCTGGATGCACAATGCAGCTGGCGTTGCTGCTCACTCCTACACTGGACAGCTGCTCCTTCACCTTAGGGAGTCCAGAGGGTGCACAAGGAAAGGGAGAACACAGCTGCTGATGCCTCAGCATGACCCAGGTGTGGAAGTGACCTGAGTATCCGGAGGTCTGGAGTTGTGTATTGAGGGGAGAGGAAGAAGGACTCTTTCAAGTCCATGTTTACGTTATTTTAAATCTCTCTCTCTCCCTCTCTCTCTCTGTATATATCTATATCGATATCTATATCTAGATAGATAAATAGCTATCAGCTTCCTGGGTGTTGGGGGGGGGCACAGGGTATAGAATCATTCTGGCACCACCCAAAATTATACAAACCTGCCACCCCTGAACTCAGTGCTATTTCTGTGACATCCTCCTTCCTTTCTGGAGGAGGAAATGGGTGATCTGAATGTCTGGCAGGTAACAGTGTATGACAGACGGTGACAGCTAAAAACTGCAGTAGACGAGGTGTGGAAAAGGGACTGCACTGGCGTGTGTCAGATCCCAACTCTCAGAGGTATGAGCTGCTTGAACTATACGAGTGCTGCAGAAATCTAAACTCAGAGGAATAAACCCTTCAACTTTCCCTCAGAAAAGCTCTGAGTGTTAGTTCAATTTCCCCTGAGACTTCAAATAGGAAGAAAGCCTAAAAGCCATTGTGTCTGGAGATTTTAGCTGTCTCAGTCCAAGAGAGGGAAGATTTATTTTTGAAGAAAAAACAGCATATTTGAAAAGACATTCACAACCCTACGCAGGAAGAAATTCAGAGTAACCTCTACAAAGTCTACTATGGAATCACCTTCATAATATTCACTTGGGGTTTTTTTTCTCCTTTCACTATAGGCTGTCTTTGTATTTTAGAAATGATGTTTCACCTTGCACTAAAAGCTATATAAATATTACAGTTTAATGGTTGTACAGCACCCTGAACGCTTCTGGGGTGTACAGCAGGGTGGTAATGCTTAAACAATAAAGTTATTCAGAAAGTACCATTCTCTACCCAATGTATTTGGAGTGAATTAAAATTAAATTCCCAAAGTAACAGCATTGGCAACAACATAAATAGAATTGTCTGCTCTTGTGGTTTTATCACAAGTGTCATGGCATTGGATGTTTTTTTTTTTCTTAAAGCCCAAAGTCCTGGAGTCCTCTACTTGGGTGAAAATCTCAGATTTTTTTTAAAAAATATTATGTTTCTAGTATCTAGTCTGTAGATAAAAGCTTAAAAGGTGAACCAGTTGTCTTGTAAAGGTTCAGAAACCAGAAAGTTAATTACTTAAACCCAAAAGTTGAGATTTTTGTTTAAATCACAATTTTTGAGACTTGACCCATGATATTTGAATGTTTGGGGTTTGAAATAATGAAAGTATACAATGAAATCACCTTAGAAAGGAATACTATTTAGTACAGATTGAACCTCTGAAATCCTGGACTCTGATCCGGCAACATCCATGTTCCAGCATCGCAGGGGACCCCATGGGTGCTCCAGGGTGGGAGTACTTCTGACGAAAAGCTGGTGCATCAGGGCCGTGGTTGTTACCAGATTCAGAGCTGTGCTGACATCTGAAAGCAGAGCCCAGGGGCCCAGAGCTGGTGGCTGTGGTCTGAGCCCAGCAGTGGGAGCTGGGGCCCAGGCCTGGAGGCTAAAGCCCAGTGACTGGGAACAGAGCCCAGTTGCCGAGAGCCAGTGATTGGGAGCAGAGCCCAGCAGCCAAGAGCAAGGCCTGGTGGCCAAGAGTGGGGCCTGTAGGCCACGGTCAGCAGCTGGGAGTGGAACCCTGGGGCCGGGGAGTCAGAACCCTAGGGTCACGGGCTGGCACTTGGGGTTGAAGCTTAGTGGCTGGGGCAGGGACTGGGAGCTGGAGTCTGGTGGGTGAGGCAGGGGACCCAGGATCAGAGTCCAGTAACCAGGAGTGGAGGCTGGAAGCTGTCAGCAGAGAACCACCATTGATCTTCCCCAGTCCAGCAAATTCCCTGGCTCAGAACTAGTCAAGTCCTGTGGGTGCTGGACGAGGGAGGTCCACATTATAGTGAGAGGGATTGATTTGGGATCAAAACTCTTGTTTTCCATTAATTGTTCCTACACTGAATCTCCTGTTAGATTTTGAGCAAACCACTTAACTCAAGGTGACCATGCCACTGATTCAAGAAAGTATTCACTGAAGCCCTGTTGAATATAAATAGCAGTTTTCCCACTGACTTCAATAGACTTTGGAGCAGGCTTATTTTGGCGGGACATGGGCTAAGAACAAAGTGAACGTCTGGCAAACAGTTATTGTGAAATGTATCAACATGATTTGACAATGTTCTTTTAAATGCCTCTCTCTGGAAGATTTCTCCGTTGGCTAAGCTCTTGGATCACAGCTCCAGAATTATTGTGGTATCACGCTGCAATTACTACAATAATTACTGTTGCAATTACCCACAAAGAGAGGAGACAATGTAATTTATTCTCCTCAACCCCTCAAAAACAGCGATCCGCATGGGAGTCTCAGAATCAAAGGGTGTGCTCCGGTTCAACAGCATGCTGTTGAGCTGAGTTTATCACGTTGAAACGGCTATAGCTGGAGGCCTTTCTTTCTAATTGCCTGCAGAAGTAAGAAGCAGAGACTAATTTTGCATTTTGCTGGTACCTTCAATAAAAATGTACATTTAAAGTGTCGGAAAGACCCATCTCTTTATGCCAACCCACGTCACTAAGCAATCTGAACAGTTCAGTACAGTATGTTTCTGTTGTATTTTTCCAGCAGCAATTCAGCTCCCAGAATAAAGAGGAAAGACTAGCTTCCCTGTAATTAGTGACTTACAGCAATCCAAATCACTCTGTTTAACAAAAAGGCACTGTTTATGGGCATACAAATGATGCCTTGGATCTGGGCTTAAGGGCTATTAGAAATGGTCTCTAAACAATGGATATTTGGGCAAACCCATACATTGCTTGTAAAATGACTGAAAATGGTTTTAAAATTATATTTCAGCACTTGAAAGTACTTACTCTTTTCTAGCCCTCAAGGACTATAATGGGGTGGGCAAATATTGGTCCACGGGTGGATCTGGTTCCCCAGGGTTACCCCTGCTAGGCCACCACTGCTGTATTTACTACACTTCCACCGGTCCAAGAAATTGCAGCTCCTGTTGGCTGTAGATTGCCATTTGCAAACAATGGAAGCAGAGGGAAGCAGTATCCCAATCCACACCACTTCCCAATGCACCCATTGTCCAAGAAGGATGATCCATGGCCACTGAGAGCTGCAATCGCCCGTACCTGTGGAGGTGCAGGTAAATACAGTTGCAGCAGGCCACCATGAGCTAATCCTGGTGAACTACCACCATTTTACTGCCCACCCCTGAACTATAAGGTTGGGATATTCAAAAGGACTAATATACTAAGACCCAGACAAACAATGCAATACCTAAATCCTTTTTGAAAATGTGATTTAGGCTGCTCAGTCAGCTAGGCATGGTGACATTGAGAGCAGCAGCTCATAAATACCTTTACAAATCCAGGCCTTAGTGCATAATGCTGCTAGAATTTTAATTGGATTGGAATGCCCTGCTCCCTAAGACACCTGTGGAAAATCTCCCCTTAAAAATAAGGATGTGTGAACTTGAGAAAAGCGTCCAAAAGTTTGGATGCTTCTCCAAATTATGTGAGCCACTTGAGCTCATAAGAACAACTTTCTTCAAGGTAACTTGTGAAACAGGGTGAATACCACCCACAAAAATAAACTGTAAGGCTTTACTGAAATTTAAAATGTAATTTGCAGCTGTTGTACTCTCATCCTTTTTTATGTTCATATTCTGGGAATCTTCAGGTAACTAATATTGAAGGCAGTGTGATCTAGTGGCTTGTGTCTTCCGCTCTCTTTACCTCTGTTTCTCCTTCTACCTTTGTCTATCTTGTCTCTTTTCAACAGTGAAGGGCAACCTGGGCTAGTGAGTGGGCTACATGAGAGGACCCCCTTCATCTCAGTGGGCTGCAACACTGTCATAACCAGGATGATCTCCCAGGAGAGGGTAGTTCTGCTAACTGCACCTGTGCACCTAGAATCTGTGGGGGGTGCCAATTGAACCGTAGCATTGCTTTGATGGGACACAGAGGGAATACAGGGCTCTTAGAGTCAATCCGCACAGCCCTCACTTCACTTAACCTTGCTTTTAATGTTTGCCACTTTAGTAATACAGGTGGGGGAAAACTACACAGAAGGAAACTAGCAGAATCTGGCAACCCTGTGTGTGGGCAATGGTAAACTAAATGTCTCAAGGCCGCACACCAAAGCCCAATGGGTTGCATGTGGTCCATGGGCAGTAGATTGCCCATTATTACTTTAGAACATAAGTTTTCCATGGCAAGGTCTGTTTTTCACTGTGTGTATGCAAAATACATAGTGCAATGGAGTCCTGGTGTTGATCTGGCACTCTAAACGGTATTGTAATTCCAGTCACAAGAATCAAGCTCAAGTTTTACAGGTTTAGTGTTTGTGGCAAGTGAATTGTTTTTTGCTCCCTTGCTTCAGCTGAGTTGCAACCCCTTTAAATCATGTCTGTATTTGACATTTTGAAAAAAAAAGCTAAAATGAAAGAGCTGCAAAAAGCATTGAAAAATTGGATTCAGGGAGGTTCTAAGCAGTACAGAACTTGACATAAGGTTTGGTTTGAGTTTGATTCTAGAAAAATGTGAACAAACATTTTTCAAGAATGAAGATGTTCTTATTTGATTCTGAACCAAGTCACCTTCAGCAATTCTTAACTTTATGCAGTACAAAATTATGTTCTTTCACTCAGCTTAAAGAGGAAGACTGGGAATCTGTTAGTGTCAGATCCCGAGGCATTTATTCAGAAAAAGCCCTCCTCTTGTCCTGATCAAAATCTAAACTATGGATTTCAAGACCTCAGCCTTTATGAATAAATTGAAATGAAAACAACAGGAGATGAACAAACGAGATAGGGCTCAAACTCCCAGATGCTTTTCAAGGAACAGGACTGTCTTTATTTCCAAATAAGTGGGCCTTTTCATATAACTACATTCTCCTTTTGAATCTCAAAAGGGCTTATGTGGATGTTCTAAGGATTTTCACATGCCAAAGAACAAAGCTCCAGTAACATACTACACTGAAGTTCAATCACTTTTCATCCCCAATACCCTTTAAATCTCCTTTACAGGAGAGAAAGAGGGATAGCTTCTGCTTAGCTTATGTTAAAATCAAACCTTGGGATTGGTGGACTTTTTCTTTTTTGCATTCTGGAAGTTACCCAGATTGGAGATTTTTCATAACCCCACCACCCGCCCCAGTTGGCCTAACTCCATTCCTATGGAAGTCAACTCTGTTCAGTGAGAACAGAGTTAGGCTGAGGATGATGAGCTAATTTTCTAAGGATGTTTTGTCTTAAAATTAGTGGACTTAACTAAAAGAAAAAATAGAAGAGTCTTTGAAAGCCCAACCCTGTGTGTCTTTTATCACTTGTATCAGAATGAATTGTGATGGAAGAGTTATTCTTCACAATTCAGACACATTTTAGATCCTGAACGCAATGTAATGAACTTGATTAATTCCAAGCAAATATAATTACTTCATGTTTATAGGCAGAAAGCCATTTGGATGAAAGGAATATTTTCCAAACCTATCAAGAACAAGTCTTAACAAACTAGTACAGGTTAAATACAAAATATGATTAATGAATTGCCGTGTAGTTTTATCCATGAACAGAGCATTAATTTAAGTCACTGATGAATAGCAAGAGGACAAAAATTAAATAAACATGCATTGCCTTCAAGCACAAAAACCAGCCCTAGAGCACTTGATCAGTTTGTTTTAACAAGGTTATGCAAGTCATGCATAGATCCTACAAAGAAGGGGATATCTTTAAATGAAATGAATTGCACTTTTGAAAGCAGGAGAATTAGGAGGTTGTTTCTGTATTTAAGAATTACCTGGCTTTTGTAGAAGTTATTTTTGAGTTTTAGCCTTACCCCGATAGCTTCATAAACAGACTGCCTGCTTAAAGCATTCCTCCATGAAATCAGAAACAGCATAGAAGTCCTTCCAACACCCTGAGTGAAAAGCTCTGTGAAGTCATTCCCACATTTCAAGCAATTCTTTACATCTGGGGATTCAAAGAAACCAATGCAATTTATAGGCTTTAAAGTTAGTGACTACAAAAACTGGTGAAGGTACTTTTCATCAGTTGGCAACATGGAACAAAAGACCAACTACACTCCAATTGGTTTCAGGAATCCAGCTTGAACTTTGACATAATTTCAGAACGGAAAGAGGCAGGGAGCAAACGGGGGCTCCCATAGCATCCTCTGAGCAGGAGGGGATTTTTTTTTTTTAAACATAGCTTGCTTGGCCAAATATGTGTCAATGAGCAATATTGCTACTCATTTAAATGTCACGACTTGACACACAAGAGTAAAAATGTTTTTGAGAGAATGAAAATCCCTCATCTATTACCACTGGAGACTGGTGATCTGTTAATTGGTAACGTTTTCAGTAACACAGGGGGCCTCACAAAAAGGTGGAACATTTTGAGTTTCTTATAGCAAAGGTAATAATCAAGGCTCATAACCTACCTGGAGCTCTTTGTTCTTTTACCTGTTCAAAGCACTGTGTAAACATTACGTAATTAATCGTTACTAAACAATGCTTCATTCAGATACTTAGGTCCATTACTGAGGGCTACATGAGAATTTGGATTGTATGTTACTATCATTATGGAAAAATTTGATATTTTTATTTTTAATTAAGTTTTTGGTGTTTCCACATGAGGTACAATGTAGCCAAACATGATTCAACATGTATTTGATGGAAGAGGAACTAGTTTGGCCAAAGGGGATAATATGAGCAGTAATGGGATGAAACTCTGCAACGGAAAACTTAGGTGTGGAGTATCAGGCAACATTTCCTGCTAACGAGACTGTGGAACTTAGTTACTGAAAAAAATCCATGGCAGCAAAATCTGCAAAACAGAAAGGAAAACTCTAGGAAAACAAGGGCAACTCAAAGTAAGAGAGAATTACACCCCAGAAATGGGGACTTTATGACCTAGAGAGCAAAGTCCACTGAAGTCAATGGGATGTGCAGGTTGAACCTCTCGAATCTGACACCCTTGGGAACTGACCAGTGCCAGACTAGAGAATTTGACAGACTATGGGAGGTCAATATTGTCTAGCAGCATTACCAACACTTCCACTGCTTACTGGCTCTTAGAAGACATGTAGGCTGGGTCTACACATGCCCCTTCCTTTCAAAAGGGGCATGTTAATGAGCGGGTTCAAAAATATGCTAATGAGGCACTGTGAATATGCAGCGCCTCATTAGCATAATGCAGGCCACGGCAATTCGAAAGTGCGGCTTTTCAAATCGCATGCCGCCTGTGGAGATGGGAACTTCTGAAAGGACCCCCCGCCCCGGTTTTCAAAAGCCCTTCTTCGTATCTGTGATCAGACGAAGGGCTTTCGAAAACTGGGGAGGTCCTTTTGGAAGGTTCTGTCTCCACGGGAGGCGTGCGATTCAAAAATCCGCACTTTCGAATCACCACAGCCGCCATTATGCTAATCAGGTGTTGCATATTCATTGCAGCGCCTCATTAGCATATTTCAAACCCGCTCATTAACATGCCCCTTTCGAAAAGAAGGAGCACATGTAGACCCAGCTGTAGAAATAAATTGCAGCCAAATAACAGCACATAACACTGAGACCCAGGACTGGTGGCTGTAAACAAACTTTACAGAACTGCGGGAAACTTGGCCACACCCATAATAAGTAGTTGTCCAGCTAACTAAACTCATGACATATTATGAATGTTGCTGGACAAGAGAGTTGTGGATTAGAGAGGTTCAAACTGTACAAACAAATGGAAGACCTGATCTAAGCCCCCACTTGTCAACACAGTATTGTTTCATACAGCATAGTTTGCATTACTTTGTCCAGTACATTTTAAAATGATACATGTGATGCCCCTTCTCCTGGGAGACTAGCCCAGTTTATACAGTGATTCATCTGAGCACACTCAGCCACCAGTGATGGCATAGCAGTGTGGACTCACAATGGTTATTAACTGGTAGACATTTACATGGTTGAGGACTAACTTATGCCCTAAGTGAAGTATGCACTCACAGAAGACTCCTAAACTGTTCTGTGGTTTGGGTCCTGGCTACTTCAGGAACTGCTGCTTTCCTTTGTGCTTTATCCTGACAAATAGGATGAGCTGAAGGGTTCAAGGTGACAGCCCCAAATCTGGAAGTAGAGTGAAATGTTTTAGAGATGGATTCTCAGTTCTAGAATTCATTTCCCTCTTGGTTCAACAGAAGTATCTCTGAACTTATACATATCCAGATAGTAACACCATAAATGTTCCCTTACAAAACCTCTGCAACAACCTCTTCTTCCTCCACTCCCTCCTTCGGCAGTTCCATGGGTTTCTGTCTGATTCTTGACATATCTGAAATGTCTTCTTAAGACCTTCGCTGCCCCACAAGCTGTGCTCCACATGGGATGTTGTACAGAAAACTCAACAAGTTTAAATAGGTGAAGTTTCTCAGCCTTGCTAGTTAGAACATGATTTGGCCTCCATTCAAAGTGAAGAGGCAAGTTTTTGGCACCGTGATGCAAACTATTTAATACTTTTTACAAATTCAGTTGAATCTTGGCAGTTATCACTTCCTCTCATGGAGCCTGATTCTCTTGACACTTGCTCAGGTGTTATGCTACCCTAACTCCATTGCTTTCACTGATGTTACCCTAATTTACACCTGTATGAGTAACAGGAGACTCAAGCTCATGCTAATAGAATTTACAGTTGCAAGGCATGATGGGCCAGATTGTCACAGAGCTCCACCTATTAACACCAGCTGTCATCTCATAAGAATGGCCATACTGGGTTAGACCAAAGGTCCATCCAGCCCAGAATTCTGTCTGCCAACAGTGGCTAATGCCAGGTGCCCCAGAGGGAGTGAAAAAGAACAGGTAATGACAGGTGCCCCCGAGTGAAATTGAACAGGTAATGATCAAGTGATCTCCCATCTGCCATCCATCTCCAGCCTCTAACAAACAGAAGCTAGGGACACCATTCCTTAGTCATCCTGGTGAATAGCCACTAATGGACCTAACCTTCATGAATTTATCTAGCTCTTTTTTAAACCCTGTTATAGTCCTAGCCTTCACAACCTCCTCTAGCAAAGAATTCCATCAGTTGACTGTGCACTGTGTGAAAAAGTACTTCCTTTTATTTGTTTTAAACCTGCTGCCCATTAATTTCATTTGGTGTCCTCTAGTTCTGATATTATGGGAACAAGTAAATAACTTTTTCTTGTTCACTTTCTGCACACCACTCATGGGCTATGTCTACACTAGCCAAAAACTTCGAAATGGCCATGTAAATTGCCATTTCGAAGTTTACTAATGAAACGCTGAAATACATATTCAGCGCCTCATTAGCATGCAGGCGGCTACGGCACTTCGAAATTGACACGGCTCGCCGCCGCACAGCTCATCCAGATGGGGCTCCTTTTCGAAAGGACTCCGCCTACTTCGAAGTCCTCTTATTCCTATGAGCAGATGGGAATAAGGGGGCTTCAAAGTAGCTGGGGTCCTTTTGAAAAGGAGCCCTGTCTGGATGAGTGGCGCAGCAGCGAGCCGCGTCAATTTTGAAGTGCCGTGGCCGCCCACATGCTAATGAAGCTCTGAATATGTATTTCAGCGTTTCATTAGTAAACTTCAAAATGGCCATTTGCATGGCCATTTTGAAGTTCTTGGCTACTGTAGACATGGCCATGATTTTATATACATCTCTCATATCCCGCTTTAGTCTACTCTTTTTTAAGCTAAAAAGGTCTAGTGTTTCTAACCTTTTCCATTCCAAACCCCTAATCATATGTCATTATTTTTTAACCTTTTCTAATGCCAGTATGTCTTTTTTGAGATGAGGATACCACATCTGTATGCAGTATTCAAGATGTGGGCATACCATGGTTTATATACAGGCAAAAAGTCTCAGTCTTATTGTCTATCCATTGTTAATGATTCCTAACATCCTGTTTGCTTTTTTGATTGCCACTGCACACTATGTGGATGTTTTTCAGAGAACTATCCATGATAACTCCAAGATCTCTTTCCCGGTTAGTTGTAGCTAAAATAGCCCCCATCATATTGTATGTATAACTGGGGTTATTTTTTCCAATGTGCATTACTTTACATTTATCCACATTAAATTTCATTTGCCATTTTGTTGCCGAGTCACTTAGTTTTGTGAGATCTTTCTGAAGATCTTCACAGTCTGCTTTGTCTTAACTATCTTGAAGAGTTTAGTTTCGTCTGCAAACTTTGCCGCCTTACTGTTTACCCCTTTCTCCACATCACTGATGAATAAGTTGAACAGGACTCGTCCTAGGACTGAGCCTTGGGGAACATCACTAGTTATCCCCTCCTTTCTGAAAATGTATCATTTATTCCTACCCTTTGTTTCCTTTTGCCCAACAAATTATGTTTTTCTATGTGTCTGACAACTTTATTCTTTACTATCATTTCAACTAATGTGCCCAGTACTCATATTAGACCGACTGGTCTGTAATTGCCAAGATCACTACCAGCGCCCTTTTTAAATATTGGTGTTACATTAGCCATCTTCCAGCTATTGGATATAGAAGTTGATTTACAGGATAAGTTACAAACCACAGTTAATAGTTCCACAAGTTCACATTTGAGTTCTTTCAGAACTCTTGGGTGAATGTCATCTGGTCCCAATGAATTATTACTGTTAAGTTTATCAATCAGTTTCAAAACCTCCTCTAATGACCCTTCAATCTGGAACAATTCCTCAGATTTGTCACCTACAAAAGGCAGCTTAGGTTTGGGACTCTCCCTAACATCCTCAGCCATGAAGACTGAAGCAAAGAATTCAGTGGGTTTCTGTACAATTACTTGATCATCTTTGAGTGCTCCTTTTATACATCAATCATCCAGGAGCCCCACTGGTTGTTTAGCAGATTTCCTAATATTAAAAAAGGTCCAGTGAACAAACTTGTAAGGAAAATGTTGCCAACTATCTTCTTTAGTAACATATTAGTATTTTTTCCCAAAGGCTTACTGAGAAAAGACATAGAAGAAGAATTCACACTTAAAATAAATATACCAAAATGGCTAGAGAAATACACCAGTAGGATTTAAAATTAGCTTTGCATATTGTGAAATCATCACTGATAAAGTTTGCAGATCAAACAAATGGTGCATTAGTAAAATAATGAAAAAGACGGGTCACTGATTCAGAACAATCCGGATCACTTGGTAAACTGGCAGTGAGCAAACAGTGTATGTTTTCATATGGTTAAATGTAAAAGTACATGACAGGAACAAAGAATGTAAGCAAAACAATACTACAGGATGGAGGAAAGCAGTGACCCTGAAAAAGTTTGGGAGTCATGGGAAATAGTCAGCTAAGCATGAACTCTACGTGTGCTGCAGTGGTCAAAACAGCCAATGTGAACCTAGGAGATCAAGCAGGAGTTGGGAGGTTGTTTTAGCTCTGTATTCAGCACTGGTGCAATGGCTGCTAAAATATGAGTCCACTTCTTGGGCCCACGTTCAAGAAGGATGTTGATAAATTGGAGCAGGGTCAGAGAAGAGCCATAAGAATGATTAAAGGATTAGAAAACCTGCCTGATATTGATAGAATCAGTCAAAGAGCTTAGTTTATTTAACTTAATAAAGAGAAGGTAAGGCACTAACTTGGTCGCAAACTGTATTTGTGTGCAGAATATATTTTTAATAATGGGCTCTTCAGTGTAGTAGAGAGCAATTTAACTTGAATCAATGGCTGGAAGTTGAAGCTGGATAAATTCAGCATATAATAAAGCGTAAAGTTTTAACAGTCAGGGAAATTAACCAATGGAAAATTACTGATCCTTTTAAAATCAAGATTGTATGCTTTTCTAAAAGACATATGTGGCAAGTGTTCCCTGGGGCGATCACCTGGAAATGGGATACACTTGAGCTCCATGACCCACCAGCCTGGTCTCCTTCTCAATTAGGCTGTTGTGGCAAGCTGCAACCCGACTCTTGCTCCTATACCTCTGCCAGCATTCACACAGGTAGGGACACACCTAGCTGCTGTTACACCCAGGCTGTTTGACCAGACACTGCATGAACCAGCAATAGAAAGGCCAAACCTCAATTAACTCTCAGCTCCCAGGCATGCATCGCTCTGGATCAAAAATCCAACATTATACCATCTTGTGCTTCACGGGGAACTGTACAGCATAAGTTCACGGAGTTTGCCACCCCTTCAATGTAGAGAGGAATATGCAACAGCCCCTCTGAGCTAAGGTAATAAACTCTTTCATATCCAGCATTCTATCATCCGAAACTATCAAATAACTGGGATTTTAGTCGCATGTAAATTTTAGTTATGTTTTCCATAAGTACAGTATATTGAAAACAAATAAAATAAATACAGCAAATACAGAATAAGTTTACAGTATACAATACTACTTCTTTTTGTAAATAAAGTACTCTGCATACATTTTTGTTTGTTTCTTAATATCTAATCTTGTTTTTCTTTAGTGTTATGCATTGCTAGGTATACCTCACTATTATCCAGAATATTTGAATACCTGGCAACCTCCTGGTCCTGGGGCTAGCAGATATGAAAGAGTTTACTGTACTTCACTCTAAACACACTGATTGAGATTAAGAATGTAAGAATGACCACACTGGGTCAGATCAAAGGTCCATCTAGCCCAGTATTCTGCTTTAGGCCGATGCCAGGTCCCCAAAGGGAATGAACAGAGCAGATAGTCATCAGGTAATCCACTCCCTGTCAGTCATGATCAGTTTCTGACAAACAGAGGCTCAGGACACCATGCCCACCCATCACTTCCCCAGTTCAGTTTTTGCTCCTCAGGTTTTTCCAGGTTGCTTCTTGTGTGGCGAGGGAAGCACAAGGGATGATGTCATTCCCTACCTCATATCGCTTTAGCGTACATAGCAGCATTGCTTTGTTTCAAAATTTGGTTCCCAGACCAGTTTGTGGAAAAATACTCATATCCCAAGATGGCGTCCAAAGAGATGTGGTCTGGTCCCATGCCTAGGCAGAGTGATAGTAGTCATTACTTACAGGCTGTCTGGAGCATTCCCAGGAAGGCTCACCAGGTGGAAGACAAGTTTCTCCTAAGAAATACTGTCTCCCTAACAGCTCATTGCCCTGAATAGGCCCTTCCCCACCCACTCCCTAGACTGAAAACATCTTGCCATCTAGGTAAAATTACATTTGAAACACAGACACATAGTCAATATTTATAACTTCAGACACAAAAACGATATATGCATAAAAAGAGAATAACCATATTCAGTAAATTGTAACTTTTTCAGTGACCTCTCACATGACTTATCTTGCACAAAATGCATCATAATTCTATCAAAATCCTTCATTCTAATGTTGCTGTGACAAATATGGAGTGCAGGGTCACAACATACTCCAGGAATTATTTTGGGAGCATGCCTATGTTATACATGAGATTAGGCTAGACTACTTTCTGGCCTTGGAATCTACACTTGCTGAATTCAGATCTCTGCTTTCCCATAGGCTTCCTGTGTGACACTGGACAAGTCATTTTGTCTCTCTTGGTGACTTCATTGTCCATCTATAACATGGATATAATAGAGCTCCTCTACTTTGCAGCAGTGTTTTGAGCATAAGTACATTGAAGGGTGTGATGCACTCAAATAGTCATATAAATACAGAGCTAGACTTGGGTCCTAAAGTGGAATTGCCTTTCACTTCTCTTTTCATGAAGCTAATACAATTTTTTTGCACCTAGCATGAAGAAATTAGTTCTTGTGAATTCTTCACTCTGTCCATCTTCATTAGAGGATATTTCCTGGCTGGTTTCCAACTGTACTATATGATTGTTGATAATTCTGGAGGACCGCCAGGCTGTATCAAATCAAGGGGGCCCACTTGCATTTTTGGCTCATATCTGATTTTTGTTTTCAGCTATGGTGGATAATGTTTTCAAGTACATGATTCATCTGTGCTCTGTGTAAAGACTACAGCTCTTTATTTAAAAAAGCCATTCTGTAACCCTACATTGTAGGTCAAGTCACACCAAAAAGCCAAAATGATCATTCAGACACTTGCACACAGCTCTAGTAAAAGTTAGTTCCTGAGGGTGAACTGTGTTTATTATACATATGTGTTCAAATGAGGGGTGGGTTTATTTAAGGGCACTGACACAGTATCCTATTTATACCAATGAACTCCAACATATCAAAATAGTATCCTAAAAAAAATTCCATGGTGATCACTTTAAACTTTAAAATAAATATTTCTTTCGTTTACATTTGATTATCAGCTATAATTATTCAAGATGTGCTTCCCCCAACCCTGAAAGATGTTACGAAAATACGCTGTTTTCATTCAAGCACACAATACTGAATAGGCTGATTGGCTAGAATAGGGTTGCAGATCAAGTCATCAGGCATCCAGAATTCTACGCACTGGATGAGGAAAGAATGTTTTTTTATTTGATATCTTGAGTCATTTCCAAAGCAATGGGCATGGAAGTCATCAAGTAGCTGCCATGCTCCTTCCTGGGCACCTGGAACACAGCTGTGCACTTCCACCGGAGGATTGCAGGAGTGTCTGTGAAGATTGCACACCCCAAGGCTGAAATTCTGGCCCTGTTGAAGTCAACGACAAAACTCTGCAGCTCTCAGATTTCACCCCAGATCTTTAGGGGCTTCCTGAGCAGATGTGCACAGTGGAGCCAGCCAGATCTACTGGCTCCTATAAGCAGAGTAAGAATATAGGAAGCTATTACTGCTAGTAGATTGAATCTGCTGTTGCATTGTGGTATCCACCCAGGGCTTAGTGTAGTTATTGAGGCTGCACGTTGCAAAGAGGATTTGCCCTTAATGCATTGACAAAGTTTGTTTAGACTAGCAAATTAAAATGGTTCCTTTAGTTACATTTTCTCATCCTCACCCTCCTGGGCTCCCAGATTTAAGGAAAGGTCAAAAAACTTTGCTATCTCTAATTACTACACTGTTCTATAATCAATAAGTTAAGGCCAATTAAAAATGGAGCTGTACAATTATCTTAAAGTCTCTGCATTTTTAATGCCAACAACCACTTGCCATTTGTTTCTGTCACTCATTTCAGGCACTTTTAAAAGATTCTCTCTGCCTGGTAGCTGGATCATTGCAGAAGGGTTTTAGGACTTCCAGCAAAAAGGGGAAGTTCCAGTCTTCAGCAACACAAAAGAGTCTTGCAAAAACATCCACATACATTTCCCCTAAAACGAGCACCTAATTAATCATTGCTGCCCAAACCAGCCATTATCAAAGAAAATCCCTGTAGCACATATATGGGTAATTTATTTGTATGGTTCAGTACTCTAGTGCAATAGACATGGGCATTCCTTCTCACTGTCATTTCTACAGAACAAACCCACTACAGCCAAGCAAAAAGTACTTAAATATATTTCAGCTCTCATTTTTTGTTATTTATTATGGGAGAGAATATCTCAAAGGCATCCTTAGGCAGCTGAATCTTCCGGAATGCATATAAAATGAAGCAGCAAAATCAAGAAAAAATAGAGTTAACAGGCCTTTTACAACACTTAGATACTCACTGTTCAGGTAGGCCAAAAGCAGAACTTTGAAAAGATCCCTGTAAGACTAGACAGGAAGCAAACAGGTGGCAAAACGTTGAGGAGTGAACGCAAACAGCTGTAACTTATATAAATGAGAAATTTTGGGACTCGGGGGATGGGGAGAACAAGGGCTTAATGAACAGAACAAGAATAAAGCAACTTACATTAGCGCAAAGGATGACAAGGAAGCAAAGAGGCATATGAAATTTGCAAGAGTATTTATACAGAACCTTTCAGACAACTGTGTTCCAGAAACACAAGAAATTGAGGGGTTTCTCCTGGAGAGACAAATATCATACATATCAGCTACCTCAGGTAAATCCTACTTATCCCAAGTGAGATAGATGAACCATAGCACAGACCATTCTAAGAAAACTCTGGGCCAGTGTGGAATCTTTATCAGCCCTTTAAGAAACAAAATGGCTGAATTTTGCAAGAGCATCCAAAAATTCACCAGCATGATCATGAGCATATTTATTTCTATGTACAAATGGACAGATCCACAGACAAGGGAGGGGACAAAGGGGGCGATTGTTTGGAAGGACAGCAATTCTAAAGGGCTTCAGGCTCCAGCTGTGGAACTGGTGTTGTAGCAGCTGTAGCAGCCAGAAGACCCAGGCCCTTTAAATCTCTGAGGAGTGCTGGGTCACGTGCCCCTAGCTGCGCTCAGGGCAGGGTGGGGTGCTGCACTCTGGGCATCACTGAGGGCTACCTGCCCTTGACCCCTCCCCTTTCAACCTTGGCCCCGCCCCATCTGGGAGCACAGAGCTGCCACACCTACCTTGCCCCTTGGCTCTGCTGCAAAAGGACATTCACAAGCTAAAGGGTTCCCGCAGCACTTCTTCTGTGCAGCTGTTTTAAGGAAGCAGTTGGTCCCTTGAATAAGGACTGGGCTACCTGAGTTCTTTATCAGTCACTGAGCCAGGTGACCTTTATCAAGTCATTTGACCTCTCAATGCCTCATTTTTCCCCATCTGGATAAAGAGGAAGAGTTGCTTCCTATCCTTTCTGAATGCTGCCAGAGCTAAGGCTGGAAAGAGCTAAGTCCTGGAAGTATTATAAAAATGTATTTATTTAGCTTGCCACCTGAGTCTCTAACATTCTCACGCCATAGAAGTAGGTGGAAATGTGACTGCAAGTGTTTTACATGTTCACCTTGAGGTACACTTGTGCACCGTTTCCATCATTTATGGATTCAGTTCAATAGTAGAATCTGTTGGCTGGATCAGTCCCTTTTTTCCATGCTATGAAAGGGGAAAGCATATCGTAATGCTGTGAGGTCACACAATTGAAGCAGTTGGTTGAGAAGACCCGTGTGTTCCATCAGACAAAAGTGGAGGTGATTCTATACTGTATATAATAGGCCTCAGAAACCAAAAGTTGGAAACAGTCTGTTTTACGAGCTTGCTGTCTTCGTCATTTTAATGCAAGTGTTTGGGGCAGGAGCAGCCCTACACATACAAAGAAAAGGCCATAGCGTAGGGCACCCAAAATTTGAGGCACTATCAGGAAAGCAGATAAGAGAGAGTCAGCTCCCACATGTGTGGGAGCCAATGCACTTCACCTGCGCCCCCATTGGTGCCCCAAATCATGGCGACACAGGCATGTAGACACTAGAGGTGAGAGCGATTCCACAGTTACCACCACTGCTGTTTCCTCCTGGTGACAGGCTCCATTAGCTGGGCTCCCCTCTGTCTTGAGCCTGGAGCAGCTCTGACTCCTAATGTTGCCCTGACTTCTGGCAGCTGCCAGGCATTTAATCCCCTCCCTGCTGATCTCTCCTGGGTAAGATGCCATGGGGAGGGGATGGGAAGAGTGCAGGGCACCCTAGATTGGCAGTGAGAACAAATCCCATAAGTGGGCATGTGAGGCTTACATATGGCTCCATAAATTCTAAGGACGGCCCTGGTTTGTGGATGGGATGTGGTTTCTGAACACACACTGCCTTGAATTTTTCACATACCAAGAAGGACAAGTTACCCACAAGTCCCCATTGAGTTGTCTGTGTCTGAGGAAGCTGGTCACTCTACCGTGGGAAACCTTTCCATTCTGCACAGGGCATCTTGTATCCTAAATCAGTGTCAGGCAGTCATGTAGTTCTATCAATTGCATTGCCACTCCGAAGAGAGAAAATCGACAGACACCCATTTCTTTCACTTCTACCAAGATTTGCTATGTATGGATCTGTTTCTAAGCTCAGCCAAATGTCTAAAACCAGCAGCTTGATCCTATTTTGATATTCCTGGGGACAACGTGAGGTATGCAGATAATCCCAAGCTGGCTGTCAACAGGTATTATTTTTAAAATATACACTCTACTTCAGACAAATTCATTCAGGGTTGTACAGGAGATCAGACTAGATCATAGGTCTGCAACCCGAAGCTCCAGAGCCACATGCAGCTCTTCAATGACTTTTTTGTGGCTCCCAACACTATAATTGCAAAGTAAAAAATAAATAAATAAATAAATAAATAGATCATTTTAAAAACTTCCTGATTATTTTCAATAAACAGTGAATGTCTAAAAGCCCAAAAATGAACAATTTATATCTAAATAGCAAACAACATGTGATCTTGAAATGTTGGATAACTCCCACCTAACATCCTCCAGACACAGAGATGGTTCTGGAGTGAAAGTCAGAAAGACGGTGGTACAAACACACACATAATGGATGAGGAAATAGAATACGTAAAAAGTTTGTGAACATCCTGCAGTAAATGTGTATCACATTACAAATCATTGTGTGTGCGCTGTTCTTAAAGCAGGGGTTACAAAAAGTACAGTTTGACGTTATTTATTAAGGACCATCTTGTATTCACATACAGTGCAGCTCTTAAATTATTGATTTTTTTACTGCATTGGAAAAAATGACTCTTATTGGTATTATAGTTTCCGACCCCTGGAGTAGATGATCACCATCAGTCCTGCTGAAAAAGTTGTGGGGAGGGCAAGGAGGACAGTTGTTCTGGGTCCTAGCAATTAATTCAAAGGGGCTTGGGACTCTGACCTGCTGCAGCTGCTACCACAATAGTGGGGGTGGCCAGAGGCCTGAGCCCTTTAAATCGCAGCTGTAGTGCCATCCTTTCCCAGCCCCCCCATCTGCCAGAGGCTCTGCCCATTCTGGTAGTGCAGAGCTGCCCCCCTCACCTTGCCATGGGGACTGGTGAATCCATTGGCTTCTCTGATCACAATGGTCCCTTCTGCCTTAGATTCTAGGAATCTATGCCTGTACTGGCTGAACCCTGGCAGAGGACTCAAGCTCTTGGAGGTCAAGCAGTGATTCTAAAGCTGACCTCCACCAGGGAGAAGTAATGTTAAGATAGGAAACCCATTGAAAGAGGCTGATAAAGTGATGTGCTGAATCAGCCCAGTTTTCTTTCCTGCCCCATGTTTCTTGGGCTGTACTGTGGGCCATGCAATCAAGGAGACGTTGCTGCAGTCTGACACCATTCATTCTCCCTACTAACCCACAGTGCATTTTCCTGTCATATCCATTTAACTCTTTCATGTGTGCAGAGCTAGCTGGACCGTTGGGCTGGATGTAACCCAGCATGGCACTAGGTCTGACACAATGACACAAAATTGAGTTCCACCTATTTGCCTCTTATTACATTTTCAAATGTGACCATCCACAGCTGTGTTACATATCCAGACTCTGCATCTCACACTCATGCCTCTGATAAGGAAACAGCTGCTTATGCAACTCAGGCCTGTTGCATTTGGCTGTATCCACTGTATGTTGACAGTTTGGATTGCACTAATTGTCCCCAGCCTTGGCACACTTGAGGTGGTAGATGAATCCTATTCCATGTTCCAAAATAAAGTGAATTTTACTCTGCATCTAAGCAAAGACATTCAGTAATAAAGCTGAACTGTATCCCATAAACTCTACTGCTTATTAATAATCACAGTCTTCATTCGCCTAATGCTCATTTAGTGCAGTGAAAAGATACCACTGCTAATAAAAGCTGATAGATTGATACCCTTCTGTCCATTATAAACAGAAGAAGTTCAGGGGCATCATATTGTATAATTTCTGTAATTTGCAAGGTCTTGGGGCAAAGAATATGTCTTAGCCAATGCCTACAAAGTGGTGTGAAAACATAAAACTTGTGTCTAAACATTTAACATAAGAAGAGTAACTAGACTTGATGCTCTTTGGCTGACATCTGGAGAACAAGAGAAACCTATGATGTTAAGAACATAAAAATGGCCATACCGGGCCAGACCAAGTTCCATCTATCCCACTATTCAATCTTCTGACAGTGGCCAATGCCAAGTACCCCAGAGGGGATGAACAGAACAGGTAGTCAAGTTATCCATCCCATGTCATTCATTCCCAGCTTCTGACAAACCGATGCTAGGAACACCATCCCTGCTCATCCTGGCTAAGAGCCATTGATGGGCCTAACCTCCATGAATTTATCTAGCTCTTTTTGCAAAGCTAGTGTAGTCTTGGACTTCACAACATCCTCTAGCAAGGAATTCCAAGGTTGGCTGTGCGTTGAGTGAGGAAATACTTCCTTTTGTTTGTCTTAAACATGCTTCCTATCAATGTTATTTTAGGGGTCTTTACAATACAGGATATTTTGGTAATGGAGACTTTTTGGATGAGTGGTGTTATCACAAGTAAGTATCGGACAGCCAAAGATCAGGAGCTTTGCACTGCTATCCTGTACAATGTGGCTTGCCATCTTTGCAAACTGATGTCTCTGGGTTAACCTCCAGAGCAGAAAAGATCTTTTATAGTCCCATCATCTTTATTTTCCCAATGTTCCCACTAATCTTTCCCATCCATATGTGGGATCATTTTTTTTATGTGCACCAGGGTGTGTGCGAATGCGTGCCACCAATCAAAGCACAAAATCTAGCCGGGGGTGCTCTAATAATTAGCTGGGTGCCATGTGATTTTTTTTTCTGAGTAGCAGTACAAGTGCACAGCTTATAGGGAGCATTTATACAGGTACAGGACTATTTAAAAAAAAATTACCCACTGGTTATAAAATTCCCAGGAGATATTTTGGAAAATAAATCTTGGTTAGATGGAAGTTGCAATACAGAGTTATATTCTTAACTAGACAATCTGATTTTTATATCGATCAAATCCAATCTTTTTCAATCAGTTGGTTTAGCTATTTGAAAACTAAATGCTCGTAATGAATAACATTAGGAGGAGGATACGTCAGCCTATCCATATTGCCAGGTCAATGGAATTCAGCCCTGTGGAAGTCATCACTTCTGTGGGTAAAATACTAGATTAATTTGTATGTTCATTCACTCTACTCATTCAAAATACTCATCTCCCCAGTTACAATTCTGCTTGTTAAGATGTTAGTTATAATTGTTTAATTGACACTGGACTGCAATCACAAATTCATTTCCAGAGCTCAACAAGCAGCTGATTTGTGATAAAGGTTTCCAGCCATTCCTGAACTGGAACATATCTTACTTGAGTATCCATCAACTATCACCTTTCCTCTGAACCATTCAGTCCCCTCCCCAGGAGTTTATTTTTCAGTCCCTAGAATAGTGGGCCCAGACTGCATTGCTGGAGAAATATTCAAGATGATCTAATAGGTCATTCCTGTCTTTAATTTCAATCACTTACAATAGAAACAAATTCTTCTTGGATTATTTGAAAGTTCACTCTGTGAGCAAAATGAAGCTAAGTTCACTAACCTTCCGGTTTCTTTGTGATCTTTCTCCCTTATATAAAGAAATCAAATATGACAATCCCAGACAGTTAGCAAAAGTTCAGAAATCTCCGAAAATAGCAAAAATGTTGATGTCTCCAAAACTCTGCTAAATCTCTTCCACTGTATTCTGAAATTAAAAAAAAAAAAAAACCTTATGTTTCTTGGCCAAGTGGCACCAAGCAAGTCAATAATGAACGTGGAAAATTATATTATGACATATTTTTATACACCAGAAGGCTGAATATCCTCATTTGAAAATGAATGTAAGTCATGTCTATTTTTCAATATTAGAAAAGAGTGCTTTACTCTTTTAGTACTGTGATTTCCTTGATTGCTTTGATCCCTTGGGACCCGAAAAGAACAGCATGGCCATATTTTTTAAGAGAAAGAGACACTGTGGCACAGCAGACATTACCACATCATAGCTGCACTGTTGTTATTGCAGCACGCAAGACATTTATATTTGCAATATTCAAAGGAGTCATTAGTGAGGTATCAACTCCCATTGAAACTCAATTAAAAATGGAATGGAGTTGAGGTATTTAATGCCAATAACAGAGGGGTATCCAATTTAGTCTGTATCTTCCAAAGCAACAAGACCACCTATGGCACCTTATAAAGTAACAAATATTTTGGATCATTAGCTTGGGTGGACAAAGACCCACTTCATCAGATGCACGATGAAACGGGTCTTTGCCCACAAAAACATCTGCTCCAAAATATCTGTTAGTCTATAAGGTACCACAGGTCTTCTTGTTACTTTTAAAGCCAGTAAGTTTCTCATACCTGCCTAAAACCATTGTTCCTTGTTAGTAAATCTGGTATCAGTGACATCTGCCTGCCCTATAGCAGTCCATCTGTGGCACTAACTTGTCCAATTCAACTGATGATATTAATTTGCTTTATCCAGTAGAATTACCGGCCATTGTCGACATCCTGCAGGGATGAAACCTCTCCAATAAAGAGGGCAAGCCTAGGACTTCTGCATGACTGAACCCCGCTTATCCCCCTCTTTTGAACATAAGTGGGACTCTCCTCCTAAGGAAGAAATGAGAGAATATTTGCAATCTCTAGTTATTGTATATCTCACTGTGGGTGAAAATAAGTCTATCTCATTTATTGTTTGCTTTCCATGTAACCTTCTGTGATGCTCTTCTCTAAAACAATTTCCAGGTGTTGCCATCATAAGAAGGAAGGGTCTACCTACCTGTCAACCACAGAGTTCTTGGTCCTGCCTACAGTTATCATAAATAACCAGGAAGTGATATGACAAGGCGCTTAATAAATGGAGAGAACTTGCAGAGCAAGAAGTTGCTATGTTTAGTAAACTTCCCCCGTCAGCTAAGTGAAACCAAAGATCTTGCATATCAGGAAAGCTGGAGGAGGAGTAAGGAAGTTCTGTTTGCAGGATGTGGAGGGAGCAGGAGGTTGGAGTGAGTGATATTAACTTTGTTTTAATGTTAACTAGCTAGTGCCAGACTCCAGCGCAAATAAAAAAATGGTCTAAACCAGAGATGCTCAACCATTGGCTCTAGAAGCATAAAGTGACTTTCTCCTCAGGTTTGCATAAATTGTTAAGCAAAGTCCTCATGATGCAGATGTGGCCATTGTCCCATGAATAAAATGGCAATTTAAGACAAAGGACATAGGTGGACCCATTCATCCAGACTGGTAGATTATCTCTTGCTCCAGCTAAGGCCAATTAATTGTTTTACATTGCCACAAACTCTACCATGTCCACAGGCAGCAGATAGATTGGTAGAGATGACTGATTTGCAATGTCACATCTCCCATTTAGCCCTGAACAGCTCTACCCAGACTGTAACCATTATGTATCAGTTTATCTTTACTGTTTATTATTTGTATTAGGGCAGCACACATAGACACTCCCACCCACCCCACATACACGCACAAAACCGGAGCCCCATTCCAGCAGGCTCTGTAAAAGCACACAGTAAAAGACAGTTCCTGTTCAAAGTGCCTATAACCTAAAAAAGTGAGAGAAAGGGCATTTTCTTATGTTTTGTAAATGAATCAGCTGTGACTCCAATAACAAAAAATTGATACTTGCTTTAATATTCTAATGGGCATTTTGAAAAAGGCATCTAATTGTGTGGCTGCAATTTTGTGTGCATGCAAATGGCAGCGTTTGGATGTCTAACTCAAGCTGTCAATCATCTAAATGCAATCCTTGCATGCACAATTTTGTTCCTCTGCTTCATCATGAGTGGGCTGGAGCCCCTTTTAAAAATGTGGCTGTGCATAATTTAATTCTTTTGTGGCACTCTATTTCATAGTAACAGAGTTCTGTGGCTGAGGATTGAATTCCAGCCGCCTAGATCTATTCACTTTGGAGATATCAAAGTATGTATAATACTATTCATAATAAGTTTACAATATGTGCGTTGGAGCAATCAGTTTCTACTCTAGTTATTGCCAAGCCTGTTGACTGAAATGTGGCTGTTGTGATTTTATGGCTGTCTGTTCCTCTGTCTGATGTTCCCTGGAGACATTCTGCATTATAAGATATGTGCTATCTGGCCTAGATTCAGAGGTGGACAATCACGTAGCTTTCAGCATCTCTCCTTGTTTTAATGATTTCATCTTTCCACCAATGTCTGGTTTATTTAAAAAAAAAAGCTGCAAATTACTTACAAGGACACTGCTGAGTTTGTTTCATCTTCCCTCCAGTTTTTAAAAAGTTTTATTTGCTCAGCAGGAAATAAAAAAGGATGCAGGGAAGCACATTGAAACAATCAGGTTACAGAAAAAGTATATAGACTAAGGAGAAAGTACAAGCAATTTACTAGCTGTCTCCATTTTAGAAAAGAGCAAGAAATTATTCTGTTCCCTTCATATGTCTATAGACCACACTGGTTTTGCAGGACTAGATTCAGCTCCCATTGAAATCAGTGTGAATGTAACCAGCGACTTTCAATGGAGCAGAATAAAGTCCATAGGTATCAACTCCTAGAAACTGTGACATGGCATTAAACTGAAATTTCCAGGAGTTCTGACCAAAACTATAAAGTAGTTTATTTTCACTCAGATGCTGCCTAGCTAAAAGAAAGGAAAACAGAGCCAAGAAAATATTTCAAAGGAAGGAGACCCAGGGGAAGACATACCGCTGTCTGTAGCAGAAAAGAGAACATGAATTGACAGAATGTGGGAAATGTTAAATATAGATCACTGGGTCTCAGCCTTTTCCATACCAGGACCCCACATTACACGAGAAAATACTTGTAGGCTCCCATCCACATAGTTGTAAATACAGAGAGGAATGACCCTATTCCTGAGGATTGCAACCTCCCAGCTTGAGAACTGATATTATCATTTATGATTCAGAGCCACACAATGCTGTAGCAGAGCCACTTGAAAGCAGATCAGAACAATTATGAGATGGCTACTTTGGTCTCTTGGCTGAAGTAGTCCCTTAACCAGAAACATCTAATCTAGTCTAGTCTAATCTATAGCTGTTGTTGCTGAAAAGTGTTCAAGTCAAACAGCAGGATTTCAGGTTCCACAGATAACATTGTCAAAAGCACCTAAGTAACTAGGAGCTTAAAGAATTTGAGCCTAAATCTTATTGAAAGAATGACCAGACATTGAGAATGACCACGAAACACTTCATAAAGTGGCTCAGATTTATAAGTCAGCAGGATTTAGGCTCCTGATTGCCTAAATCACTTTTGAAGAAGAGGTTTAGGCACCTAAGTCACTTAGATCTTGTCTATACTAGAGAGAAGATCAACCCATTCGGGGTCAATCTTCCAGAGCTCTATTTCACAGGCCTGATAGAGATGCATGAAATCAAATTATCTGGGGTCAGCAGTCGACCCCTGTACTCCTGGCTATTCTGTCAACCGTCCTCCGTTTGGACAGCCAGGTAAGTCAATTGCACGTAAGTTGACTCCAGCTATGCAATTGCCATAACTCAAATTGCATATCTGCAATCGACTTACCTACCTACTATAGACCAAGCCTTAGCTGCTTTTGAAAACTTCACCCCAAACGTCCTAACTTTTGAAAATGTTGCCCCTTGTGACACTTCTTTTCTTCCCGGTGCTACAGTGTAACTGCCCTGCGGCAGACTCAAACAGGGGATCTCTGGAGCTTACTGTATGTGCCTCTGCAGTTTGAACTAAAAGCGAGGTGGCGCTAAGCTTAGCCTGTAGAGGATGCTTATTCTTTCCTCTGTGAAGTGGTCTTGGTACCACTACATGGGACAGTTAACCACACATAGGTGTGTGGGTTACAATTACACAGGTTTGGTGGTGCAGGAACAGGAATGTGACTATTAATTGTGCTATCCATATACCTTTCCCTGTTTGGTTTGAGAAACTAGCTCAGAAAGCCTAGCAACTTAGAGTAGGACTGTTCCCCACATGTGACCTTGCTGCTGATAGAGGAGTAGATTGATTTAGTCACTGGCTTAACTACTGATGTGTTTATAGGAACTTGTATCCCCTGACCAAACGCTGACCCTCGATGGGAAATTTGCCTGCAGTGTTTTGTTTAAAATATGAACTGAGTACTTGTTGCCAAGCCAACACATATTCTTCTTTGTCAGTCACGTCTCTTCACTGCCGGTCTGTGTGAAGCTACATGCCTATTGGCAGGGCTGTTGTGATGATGGCATCTTGGTTTTCTCTTTTGGATGTTGGATCATATCCAGAGAAATGAGGGGAGATCTAGCTGGAAAGTGTCATTGACACTAACATTTTTCGCTGGGCACCTCAGCTGCAAGGAAGATGATCGTGCAACTCAAGTGATGCAGCTCCGATTTCATTTCAGTTCTCTTGCCCGTGTATCATATATGCATCCCCTTGATTTCTTGGAGTCTACATAAGAGGTGGCCAGGAGTCTCTAAATAAGGAGCAAGGTTCATTTTTATAGACTTTGTTGGTAGCAGTCTTCTGATGCCAAAGGCAGGCCTGCTTCTGACCAGCACTCCTAGCATAATCTTAGTAAAGCTTCCAATGTCACATAACAAAATCGCAGTCATGTAGCACTTTAAAGACAAATAAAATTATTAAATAGGCGTCAAGCTTTCATGGGGTAGACCCACTCTTTCAGACTATTTCCAGATCTGAAGAAATGGGTTTACCCTACGAAACCGCATCAAAATCAATTATTTTGTTAGTCTGCTTTTTTTTTGTGATGATACAGACTAACACTGCGACCTCTTTGTAAAATATGTTTCAGATAAAAATGCCTCCACAAAGGCAGTCACCTTCAAACAAAGAACATTGGAACCTGACTCTGATAGCACCTGTGGAGAGTCACCACAGCACAGCCTGGAAGCTCTCAGTCAAATGCCTGGTGGTTTGGAACCTTGTTTGTGACTCTCAAGTCTCCCAAAGTGAGAACAGTTTTCATTTCAAGTTTCATTACCAAGCAGGAGGGGAAATAAGATGCTTCTGCCTCAAGATTAGCCATCTGCAGAAACAAAGGTAGAGCTATTTACAGAAGCTGTTCTCCTGGAAGGCTGCTTTAAAGCTCTTGCGGCAGGTCAGCAAAGCAGTAGGAATCCTTTCAAAACCTTCATTTAGCCAGTTTGAAAACAAAAGCTATTGCCAACAAGTGCTTTTCTGCAAGGACTTACTGTGCAGTTCTGAATCACGGGAGCAGTTTGCTTACTGTATGCTAATGGCACTTCTGTGGGTAAGCTTTGTAGAACTGGGCTTCAATTTAATTCCCACGTGACTGCACCTGGAAGCCAAATGTTAAACACCCACAAATGTCAGGTAAACAAAAAAACAGACAAGCTCATGACAATGGTAGCCAAACCCTGCCCCCACCATCACCATACACCCCTATGCACAAGAAAGGACTTTCATAAGTTTGATCATTTTTTATCTGCCTCAGACAGCCAAGTACAGAGCAAATTTTCACCGTCTCTGCAGACTTGGGTGGGCTCCGGCTGCTCACAAAGAAGGAAATGTTTATTGATGAACAGAACCCTAATGGTATGTCTAAGTGGTGTTTGAATGAACATGATTTGGGGATGGCTGGTGAGTGATGCAATGACCTATCACTCAGTCTTGAGGAAAACCGAGGCTGTTCCTCTCACCAGAACCTGCCTAAGTGAGACCGCTGGAAATGAGGCATGTGTTCTTTGTTAATGTGGTCATTGGTTTTCCAGGGACGCATGTGTGTAATTTCCTTTTTCACTCTTCTGTGTGTCATGCCAGTCTGGGATGTGACCATTACTCACAGACACACTGGAACAAACCATCTTCACAAGAGACCCAGTTGCAAGACTGCTACTTATCTTGCATAGCACCTTACTCTCAGGCCCCAACAAAGAGTTTGTGGAGCCCAAGGAGGCACACTGACAGTGGGGCCCCGCCAGTGAGTGGGTCTGAGGCAGCATGCTGACAGTGGGGCCCAGGCCACCCAACCAGTGGGAGTGCGGGGCCCTGAAGGCATGGTTCCCAAGGCAACTGCCTTGCTCGTCTTGCCCTAAGGTTGGGCCTGCTTACTCCATGAACAGTTCCACTGAGTTCACCCACTGGCTTACAGGGTTCCAAGTGCAGAATAAGATGTTGGACCTTCAAAATCTTAAATGTTTAGAAGCCACCTGAGAGAGAGAGAGAGAGAGCGAGAGAGACTGCCTCTCTCCTGAGGCCCTACCACCATAGCTGAGATCAGCACACCCTCTTGAGCTGGAGCCTTATTGGTATTAGCAAGAGAACCTGTGAGGAACCTGCTCTGACCTCTTGGTCAAAATTAGCCCAGCCTGGTTATCTTCAGGGTATGTTATCGGGCTCAACACACACACACACACACACACACACACAGGTTCAGAACATAGGTAGGAGGTAGCAGGCTCATATGGATGAGGAACTGGTCAAGTAGGAAAGTGCTTTGAGTTTTTCAGTTGTTCTGAAGTTGCATGGCTGGCCTTAGGGTGCATTGTTAGGAAATGTCACGATACCAGTTCTAACAAAATGCAGCTTGAGAACAGGCACCACAATGCAGAGCTTATGGGCGAGAAGGTCACTCTTGCAATACTTAAATGCACAATCCATATTTGGTGAGTCTAGGAGGCGCTGAGTCACATTCTCTGTTCAGTTTCATCATTGCCACCCCACTGGTTTAGCACAGTTGCACTGGCACAGCTGAAAGAAGTACTGGGAAGCACTTTGGAAGAGTAGCTCAAGAATCATTGAAGTCAGAGCAGTTGCATGTGTATAGCTGAACAGAATTTGATATTTTTAGCAGTCAGGAAGGCAGGGTGAAGCCCGTCAACTGTTCTGCCATTCCTGCTAAAGTGGATTTAATTTGCTGTTTCAAAATGTGTGACATAATCTACTTGATCAAAATGCCTTTTCCACACACTATTACAATGGGTCTAGTCCTTCCATCTCTCATGCGGTCTAGTATGTAGGCCAAATCCTGATATCCTGATTTAGGCAAACTTCTTATTGAGATAAGTGGGATTTATGCCAGAGTCAGAAAGACAGCAGGACTTATCTTCAGAAGACAGAAAGATCTTTATGTTATTTCTTTAGCATCATTTTCATGCAGTAGAAACAGATCTGCTTGAACATATTCAGGGGACAGATTTTTATCTCAGATCTTTTTTAAAAAATCGCACATCAGCACAAGTTTCATAAAAATTTGGATCTATGCAACTTTTATCTTATTCTTATTTACATGTTGTGTGGCCTCTCCCTTCAGCCCCTACTGGGATCCTGACCTTACTGTGTTAGGCATTGTTCAAACACATAATAAGAGACAAATCTTTCCGCCCAATGATTTGTAGTGTCATACAAAAAGACAGGAAAGAGTGGGAAAAAAGAAATATGATACCTTTTCTCAAATGGGAAACTGAGGCACAATATGGTTACATGACTTGCCTGAGGACTAACAGGAAGATATGTGGCAACAATGAGATCTTTAGAGTCCCTGTCCAATGGTTCACCCACAAAACCATTCTTCCCATGCGCAATTTACCATGCCTATGTTATTGTCCCAACACCATTCAGACATCGTTAAAATGTAAAATATTCCTCATGGCCAAACAGATATATATGATATAGCAGCTCATAATCAGGTGTCTTGTGAGGTGCCTTTCAGATGGCTGGCCCTGTGCCATCTCAACTAGTCTTTCTGAGAGCAATGGAGAATGTCATAATGACCATGGCTATATGAAGCTATTAGACTTTAAGGTGCACCCCCTACTGGATTCAGAGATACTTCTGATTCACTTGTATGTAATATCAGTTCCTGAGCAATGACAAATAAACGATGGTTACCAGATTAATTTAGACTGTGCACCCTATTAATGATTATCCTGAATTTTGTTATATTCATTTGTGACATGCATTCATATCAGAAAATGCCTCCATAGTTTATGCTACTGCAGGGCAGCATCTCTGGTGACCTTATGTGGTACAGTTGTTATCATTACAAGTTTCTTGTGCACTAACACATGAAATAAACTAAGAAAGTTTGCAGCTGGGGTGCAGAAATTCCGTCAGCATCAGACTTACATATTTACTTCATAGCTTTCTTTGACTATGCCCTTCTTGCTGATCTGAGATAGTTATTTTTGTGTAAACCATCTCATTTTCGTCTCATGGCAAATGTAGAAGATGAATGCCTACAGCTTCCTTTCAAAATATAATGGGATCTCTCAGCTCACTGAGCCGCGGAAACTGGTTACAGATTTAATCGGGGGACAATGAACTGCATCTGTTTATATTTTCCACTGTATTAAATATTTGAGCTGCAGCTAGCAGGTTAATAACACTGTATGTGTTACTTTGGGCTCTCCATGCAGCTAGAGGCCAGGAGGCAGAGGACAGACCAAGAGCTGTCAGCCACTGTGTCACTCCCATCCTCCACTTGGGGAGCTGCAACAGCAGGAACCTCCTTGACCTTGAAAAGTCCCAAAGGAGCCAAAAGCCTCACCACCTGAAGGCACAGGTTAAGTCAGGGCCTTCCAGGTCTACCAACAGGAACCTGCCTAAGTCACTAGGTAAAGTGGCTTAATCCCCACCTGGCAAACAGCATCAGCACCTGAGAGCGGAACCATTGCAGCTCCAGGCTTCCTTTACTGAATATGAGAGTTTAGATTCAGAATTGGTTCTTGTTTGTAATATAGGTGCTGGTTTCAGGGGTACCCTCATCTTGTCCTTCTCGGATCACTGGGACCTTTCAGCCCCACCTCACCCTCCCTACCCAGAGCCTTTTGCTTGCTCCTACTTTCTCTCTTTTCTGCTTTCCAATGCCTTCCTCCTCAGCTTCTTTCTCCTACACCCACATCCCCAGGCCCTCCTCTCCCTCATTTCCACCCCCATTCTTCTTTGGAACAAACTAAAAGTAACTTTTCCATAAAGTGTTACAGGCCAAATCCTCAGTGGGGCTCCACTAATGCTCATGAGCAGAAAACCTCATGAGATAAGGCCAGTGCTTTTTTTGTGCTGGTACTGGCTGGTACTGAGTACTGGCACCTCAGCAGCCCAGACACAGGATCACCAGCCAGGTGGTGGGGGTTCCCAGCAGGTGGGGCATGGAGCCCTTATGGCAGCCTCAGCTGCAGGAAACCGAGCAGGTAGCCAGCCAAGTACCAGCTCCTCTTTTCTATTTTTCTTTTTTTTTTTTTGTAAAGAACTACATAAGGAAAACTATACAGATAACAGGTTGAGGTCCACACGGTGCCCATATGTTTTTCTACCTTCCCCTCAATTCTTCAGATTTTTTGTCCCTTTAAATTGCAAATTGTTTGGACCCAAAACATTGTTTCCCTATATGTCTGCACAGCATCTGGCACACTTTGGGTGTTATTGTCATACAGAACTGTAAGCATGATTTAGTGCTGGTCTGAAAATGGGCTGTTCCAGAGGGGTATTAATTTTTTGTTAAAAAATAATTACACACACACACAAAAAAAATATTCAGCCAAAAACTGCACGAAAGAAAGAAGACCCAAACTACCGAACTCTCCAAAATGTTGTTTTAAGCCCAAAATTTTCAACTTTCTGATGAGAAATTGCAAAGTTTTGAAGAAAGCAGATGCTCTTTATTCAGATTTTTGTATAATTGAAATCTCATTTTTGATAGAAATTATCAGTCAGTCTTAGCTTTGTATTTTGCACCTAAGCGACATTTTATTACATAGTGTTTTGACTCTCTGGATACTATTTACCAAGAGAAAAGCAAAACATGTTTTTTCTTGATGAACTATGGACTTGGACTGACAAAATTTTCCATGGCCAGATGATTTATTTCAACCTACAAACTTGCCAATTTAAAAAAAAATTCATTGAAAAGTCACTAAAAACAGAAATATGATACCCAAGATCAGCTGATTACACTTTAATTATTGAATGCTACCAGCATTCATAAATTCCTTTTGCAATAAATCTTCATATAGTTGTTTTATACACATCAGGTTCTCTCCCCTCTCCAAATCTTGAGAAAATCTCATTTCACATTTTCCCATAAAGCCAGGTGCAAAACAGCTGCCTTATGCCTGGAGAGATTCTTGAAGTACTTGGTTGGTATCAGTAGCCAGGGAAACACTATGAAATTAAGGGGATGTCTGTAGGTGCCTACCCAACCATACAAGAAGGTACAGTGAAGGGTAGTTAAGCTGAGCTAAAGTTCCTCACATTTGAGGAAAGAAAATTTATGCCCTCTTCTTCCACAAAAACATTTTGCATCTCCATAATAACAGCTTCACCTGATTTTGTGCTTTGGCAGTTCTGGCCTGCTGCCAGTTTGCAGCTTAAAGATGAGTGCAAGGACCATGCTGGTATGACTATAACCAAATGCAGACAGTTGCCAGGCACCAGGAAAATTCTGCAAGTCACTGAGGCTATGTCTACATTAGAGGGTTTTGTCAACAAAACCCACAGAGCATCCAGATTCCCAGGGTGTTCTGTTGACAGTAAATCAACAGAATGCAGCACTTTTGTTGACAGTCTTATCCTGCTCAACACAGAGCATAATGCCTCTGTTGGCAGAAAGCCAGCATGGATATCCTGAAGAGGTTTCTGTCAACAGACAGGGCTTCTGGGACACCGGTCAGCCCTGTCCACTGTGCATCTTGTTGGCCATTTTGCCGAGAGAGGAGCCTGGCAGTCCAGCCATTCATTGTCAAGAAAGCAGATCGCTCTTGTGATCCGCTTGGCAGTTTGGTCGCAATCTGTCGACAGACGTTTTTTCGGAAGATATCTTCTGACAAAAACTTTTGTCAACAAGCTGCTGTAATTTAGCCATAGCCGGAGTGATTATCTTTAAAGATTGTTTCTGTTACTGATGAATCTCATACACTGTTCCTGAAAAGTTCCTCCTGATAATATTAACTTGCTTTTGTCACTATCCCAACACTCACTCCAATAAAATGCTTGTTTGTGTATCTGTCACTTCATGCCTGTTTCAGTGTGTAACTCCTCCTCCCTAGGATAGTAATGTAGTACCCAGAGGCGCTGAGACCTCCTCTGGGGTGAGTGAATTCTCTGCTCTACAGCCTCATCTGAGAGCTAGCTGGCCTTTAGCTTATGTGGTCGAATGCAGGTGTTTGGCCCTTGTACTCACTGGTTCTATCCCTGGTGCTGGTAACTTGGGTCTGTTGGTGTTACAGTAATAAAGAGTGTCTTATTGTAAGCTGCTCTGTGCCATTTTGCCCTGCAGCTTGGGAGGTAGTATGAGCTAAATGCTTTCCTTTTCTCCTTTTTACTGGGTGATTCTACTAGGCAGGGGCAGAATTTTGCCTATAGTGAACTCAGTCCCAAGGCCACTAAAGTCAAAGGGAGTCTTACTATTCACTTAAATGGGCTTTGGTTTGAATCCGGTGTTTTTATTCCAGTGATTGCCTCTGATAATTTACCATGAGCCTTGTTTTAAAGCTGTTGTCTCCAGTCTGGTCTAATACGATCCATAATGTAACTCAGCAACAATATCAAGAATTAGATGACTCATTCCCGTAAACATTTACTAACTATGAATATTCCATCTCTGTCACAGTTAGTTCTGTGGCTTCACTGCAATGAGATTATCTCCACAATCATATCAAACTCTTTCATCTACCTGTTTTATGGAAACCACAAATTCATATGTTTTAATGATGCCAGTAAATTTAATCCCAAACCTTCGGAAAAACAAACGAAACAGCTGCCAGTTTTCAGGCTGCTAAAAAATTTTTTCAGACCCATGTCTATTGTATTACTTAGAACTCAGTGTTGATTTAAAAGCCTGCTACTATGAACTACAAAGGCATTAGTTTACCATTTATGGTACAAAAGGAAAGCATATGCCTCCAAACAAAACCCCATAAAAACAATGGATCAAATTTTTAATGTCCAAAGAGTGACAGCATTTTTGCTACATTGCTTTAAATCAGAATTCTAAAGCAGGATGCTGAGCAAATTACAATGGCATTAAGATGCCAGGTCATCCACTTAAATAAATTCTGTCTCTACTGCATTGCAAAGAGGTTTTTGCTAGTGCTCCCTCTGGAATAGGGGATGATTCTAGATACATTCCTACTAGGAGGAAGGTACCCAATTTTCAAGACTTGCTTTTTACAAAAAAGAGCGAGATTTTGTGTAAATAAGTGAGAGCAAATACATCCAGAATTATTATGTGCTCTAGCTGCATGGGACGTACTCGGTGCTTCTATATCTCAGTCCAGGAAGGGGTACCACTACATTTCTTACCATATTATGCCAAAATTTAAAATAACAGATGGGATTTTAAGGATTCCAGAACTGATCAGTGATGTTTACCCCCAATTTAAGTGGCATGAAACAGATTGTGTATACATTCTGGGCTGCATCCTGCCCTCTGTACTAGCAGTGAAAAGTGACAGAGGGGTCATCTTCTCTCACGGAAAGGCACACAAGCAAATGTACTTTCATAATGCACTAAAATGAACTGGGATTAATGCACAGCTAAAATGCTGGCCCATACGTCAAGGATATGTAGGGTGATCATCCATCCTGTATTAGGCGGGACGGTCCCATGTTTGGACCTCCAAAAAGGCATCCTGAGTAATTTTTTTTTTAAATTGTCCCATATTAGACCCTCAAGGGGTAGGGGTGGGGCCTCGAGCACCCATGGCTGCCACTTCCCTGGGGCTCTGAGGCTGGGAGCACCCTCAGCAACTGCTTCCCCGGGGCTGGGGAAGGGGGGTCACCAGCTCCCAAGGGCTGGGTGCAGCCAGGAGGAGCCGCCCTTCCCACCCCCATAGCTCCCTGTCCTGTATTTGGGACAGGGAGATATGGTCACCCTAAGGCTATATAGCTGGCAGGAAAGGAAGAATATATTCTACCAGCTGTGTGATTACAGAGGGCATCTTACTGCTGAGCTGACAAGTACTATTCTTCTTTCCATGGAGTGCATTGCTTGTCATGAGACATACTCTCCTTAGAAAATAGACTGTCTCCATTCCTAGAGCTGTGGCCACTTACTTATCCACCACTTGCTCCACCTCCTACCTCTTAGCAGTTGTTTTTTATTAAAGGAACTAGTTAGTCCATAGGTTATGGATGGATATGCAAATATGTGGGGGATTTAGGTCTACAAAGAGATGTCATACTTGAGCCCAGAGCCTTCAAGTGCTATTTCTGGTCTTTTTAGTTGACTCTTTTAATTTTGTCCCCAAAGGAATCCATATTTTGAAAGGCTTTTTGTGCTAAATGTTAACAAAACCCTTAGTTAAAGTACACATAGGGATGAGAACAAAAGAGAGTGAGATGACCTCAGTTGTCTGCCATCCCTACATCTGCATGAGTCATAGATAGATAGATAGATAGACATTCTGTGGATGACATTCTTTAATGCCCTTTATTAACCAAGGGCGAGAGTGTGACATTTCTGCCCCTCAAGGAATACTGTGGAAAAGTATGACTCAGGCATTCTCATGGGCATCTCTACATGTACAAAAGGTTTGCAATTAATTGCACTGGCTTCCAATGCAGATGCAATTCAAGGTGTCGACTTTGACCTACGAAGCTCATTAAGGTTTTGATTCTATGTACCATAAAGGCAGCTTATTTCCCTCCCTCATCCTCTTACCCAACAGCTGAGCTTTCAGCCTTTTTGCCTCCAGATACCAACGTCTGGAGAATAGAGGCAAGAAATATTCCCTCTAATCTTTTCCATCCATGCATGGAATAATTTTTTCTGTGTGCACCCAGGCACATGTGAATGTTCACCACCACCAGAAACAAAATCCTAGCTGTGGGGGCTCTGCTAATCGGCTGGGTGGCATTTAAATCTCTCTTAAGCAACTGCACAAATGTGCAGCTTACAGGGAACACTGAAGGCAAGGCATTTTCAATGGACGATTCTCCATACTGGAAGTCAATGCTCCTACTGTTTTCTGAAAAAGGCTCTGTTTGCTGACTTAGGAGGCACACTCCAAAACTTCTCTCTTCACTCAGGGTTTGGGGATACTGTTGTATGCTGACACTATTTTTATTTTTATTGCTGACACTAGTAATCTACTTTGAATAGTGTGGGTGTGGCTTGGTTTGATGTGTAACACACAGGCATCTATAGATAAATGAGGAGGGAATCAGTATAAACAGGGGCTTGTGGGAAACATTCACATAAAAACTCTAGCTTCATAGGAGTTTCATATAGCTCAACTGCTGGGGGTGCCTATGGACATTATGGGCCTGAGTCTCCATTACCCTGCATCTCCTGCTGTCATGTGCACTTGTGCTATGCGAAGTAGGGTGAAAATCAACCATTCTGATTTTGCACTTGTGAGAAGACTATATAAGGCACCATGAAAGAATCAGGCTCTAGTGTGATTTGAGAACTTGCCTATTGAATTATCTGAGGACAAAGGGATAAATAGGTGGCATTGGCAGGTGCAAGAGAAACAAATTAGGCTTTCTGTTTCCTACAGTTAATCTGAATGGGAAATGGGATTTGTTCCGGGCACTCAGTACACCAGTGTAAATTAACTCCCCACAATGTTTAATTTTTGCTCTACGGGCATCTCTTCCTTGCACCTTAGCTCATTGCTTTGATGTTTTCCACTTCAGACATCAATAGCAGCACTGCATTCTTCTCTGTATCATATAAAATACCTTGATATCCAGCGATGCCTTGGGCGGGGGAAGGGAGATTATTTGAACTGAGTGTTAAATTAAATGTTCTCTCTAGTTATCATGTAGCATTCTTTGGAAAGGTGTGTGGAGGTGGGGAGAAACATTGACATTGACATATATACTAGTCTATATAGCCAGATAGTTCATTCATGAAATTACTCTTTAATTTAGTGTTGCTAGCAGATACTCTATTGCTTTTAAATAAGCATGTTATTTCCCTTTGGCATAGAAAAGGGTTATACTGGAACTTCCAGTCCTTCATTTCCACACTAAGGCTATGTCTACACTAGCCCAGAAGAATGACCCGGTCAGGGTCATTCTTCTGGGGTTCAATTTTATGGTTCTCATAAGGACCTGCAAATTAACCTCTCCGGGGTGACAGCTGATCCTTACACTCCTCATGAGATTTGAGGAGTAAAGGAGGTTGACAGGAGAGCTTCTCCTGTCGACCTTCTTCAGTAAGGACAGCCAAGTAAGCCGAGTGCACATATGTTGATTCTAGCTACGCAATTGCCGTAGCTAGATTTGCATATCTGCAGTCGACTTATTTTGCCTAGTGTAGATATAGATTCAATTTCAGGGGACAGTTCAGACTGGTAGGATAGATGCAAAGCCACCCCTACACATCTGGATCTCAATCTGGTCCCACATGGGAATGAACTCCAAATCTGGTTCAAATGCAGATTAAAAGCTGGAGCAGCTGATCCTGTATGACATCCATCTTTTAAGAAGGAAAAACTTATAAATCTGCTCAAAGTCAAACTCCACTTCTGGCCCCAGTTTAGATTTAAACCTGAACCCAAACCTCATGTAGATCTGCCAGGGTGACCACTCTGCCAGATCTGCTTTTGAAAGAGCCTACTTCTGATAATGATGATGATGTCCCATTTTGTTTGGGACAGTCCATTTTTTAAACCTTGTCATGGCCATCCCGACTTCTTTGACAAAAACAAACATCTGTCCCATTTGCTATCATCAACTTGACCAGCTGGCCAGAGCAAATGGGCTAAATGCCCCACTTTTGTCAAAAAAGGTGGAGTATGGAGGAATGTGGGGGTGATCCATGATGCCAACCCGAGGCTGGGGGAGTAGGACTCCAGCGCGGAGTTGGGGAAAAGCAGGACTTGAGCAAGCAGCAACACCAGCCCCAGCCTCAGGGAATGGGTGAGCAGTGACACAAGCTCCTTAGGAGGAGGAAGGGCACAGTCCTCAGACAAGTAGTTCAGGCCTACCCCGTGAAAGGAGAGGGCAGTAGGTGAGTCTGAGGTGAGTGGGTTGGGCCAGCCCACAGGAGTGGGGCATCAGGCTAGCCCCACCCAGTGGCTGGTTTTCCCAGTGGGAAACATGCTCACCCCAATGATGATGACAGTGGCAGTGGCATTGAGAAGGGTGCAGCTCATGGTGGTACCCTCTGGACCCCAGTAAGTGTCCAGTAAGTTGTTTTATACATTGGATTTTTTCCATCTTTACCCTAAGCCTATTATATGATAAATCAATTGCTGGGAAGCCCTGCTTTGGGTTCTAATTCACCAGGAACCTGAGATTTTTTTTAACACTCCAGAGGTCAAACTGGCAGGCATCTCCAGCCTGCTATCCAAATATACCACACTGTCTGCCAATAAATGGACCCACATAATTCACCCACTCATAAGAACAGCCTGTGCATCTACAGCAGTGCTCTGCAACCGGTGTGCCTCAGAACCACGTGCCAGGAGTTCTGTCTGCTGCTCTGGGCATGTGCCCCCACCCCCACCCCCACCCCCAACTTGGTGGAAAATCGCAGTGATGGTGGCAGCGGCAGCAGCTCTGGTGAGTTACTGGCACTGAGTTAGAGCAGGGCGGAGGTGTGACTCTGAGGGATGGGGGGGGATTGGGTTATAGCCAGGGGTTGGGGGTTGCCTGGTTTTGGAGGAGGGACGAGAGGTTGGTATAAATATATTGGGTGTGTGGTGAAATTATAATGAGGGCTGAAGTGTGCCATGAGGTGCTAAAAGTTCCTGAGCGCTGGTCTACAGAACATTTACCTTTTGGGGGACCATATCAGCAAACATGGTATCAAAATCACTTTGCTGGCAATACTTAACTTGCTATAATATCCGTTTAATTTGAACTTTAAAGGCAAAGGGAAATGAATGTTTCCAGTTCAGCTTATTCCTTATATGGTGAATGGTAGATAGCTTGAGTTATTTATAGCCCATAGTTTGATACAGGGGGAGGCAAGATGGGGGGAAAGCAGACTAAGAGCAAAGAGAGACTTGATTTTTTGCAAGCCAGCTGAAGAATCCTGGAGCAAACTGCACTCTTCAAGAGCAGCAGGCTTTATAGATAGATATATAGATAGATGTGTGTGTGTGCGTGTGTATATACACACACACACACACACACCTCATAGCATGCTCAACCATAAGCTTGGCAACTGACCTGTGTGTGGCTTTATTACTATTACAAGATACTAAAAAAGGTTATGCTAAAGACTATGATCACAGACAATAAATGTTCACGTGAAAGTTTTACACCATCAGCTAGTTCTTAAAATGTTTATAGTTGGAGCCTTTCACAAAAATTTTACATGTTCTAAAGTCATAAAAATACAAAATTACAATAATAAGTGTCCCAGGAATTAGCACAGAATTATAGAGCTGGATAAGCAATAGCATAAGGTGACTTCAGTATTGTTCCTTATGTTGTATTTTCTATTATAATAATTTTATTTTGTTTGCATGTATTTATTTAATTGTAGTAGGACTAACAGGCTCCCCTGAAGATTGGGCCCTGTTGTGCAAGGAGCTGTACAAACATATAAATCCATTAGGCTGTGATCAGGCACAGTGCATGTCCCCAAAGGTTTCCAAACTAAACAGACAAGACAGGCAAGTGGTGGGAAGGGAAACCAAGGTGCAGAAAGGACAATGACTTCTGCAAGGTCAGAGGGCACAGAATCCAGGTGTGTTTCTTCAACCTAAATAAATCTCTCATGTAGTGGGTGCATTTCTCTTGAAAGCCCACATCACAGTCTAAGCAATCTCACTAGCTACCCACTCTGCTGCCAACCCCAGGCAGCCTGCCTGCCACTGGCCCCAGCTCAGCTGGATACTGGCCTGCCATGCCCCTGGGCCTCCTGTTCAGCTGCCATGCCAGCCCTGCTGTGGCTGTCTTGCTGGGCAGCCCTGGTTCCCACCCTGCCAGACTGCTGCAGCCCTGGCTTCCAGCTCAGTTGGGCTCTGAGCTGCCAACCCTCGTGCTATCTGATTCCTGACCACTGGACTCTCTGGCTGGGGAACATCCATGCTCCTGATGGAGCATGGATGTTGCTGGAATAAAGACCAATTATCATAGGTGTGGCCAAGTTCACTGTGGTCCCATAAAGTTGCTGTGCAGCCACCAGTCCTGGCTGTCAGTGTTCTGTGCGGTTATGTAGTTGTAATTTACCACTAAATGTCTTCTAAGAGCCCAGTAAGCAGTGAAAGTGTTGGTAATGTGCTAGAAAATATTGACCTCCTGTCATTCAGCAAATTGTCTCATCTGGTAAGGTCCCGAGGGTGCTGGACTGGAGAGGTTCAATCTTTAGTACAAAAATGATGAAGAAAAATAGACATCTCTCAAGTAAGGGTGCTAGGAAAATCCACAGAGAAAAAGAGAGGAAAAAGTAGATTAGCCTAAATTTGCCTTGCAAATGAAGAAGGGAGGTGGTACCAAATAAAATTAGGAATTAAATTTCTCAGGGTAGATCGATTTGAAAAAAAAAAATCTAAAGGCCAAACTAAAAATGGTTATCACAGTGAAGTTATGGGCTCGTCTAACTGCCAAGACAAACAATATGCTATACAACCCAAAGTGGTAAAGGTTACATGCATGGAAAATGGAGCTTTCCCTGAGGACTAACTATTATAATGCAATTATATTATAATTTGAAGAGAGCTTTGAGAAAACCAAAGGCATGTCAGAAAACCTCCCTTGATCTGATTGAAGATGGAAGCCTTAAAATATATTGTAAGGGCTATTCAAACCTGGGAATTGTTACAATATAGACAGGGTAAGGACAGCTAAAGTTGTTTCCGAAAGGGAAATTATTATCATTTCAATAATTTGAAAGAATTCTCTGAGGATATTGCTGTATTAAAAATACTAGGCAACTAAATTAGTTTGATCTTATTTCATAGTATGTACATACGCAATGTTTGGGAAGATTTTCCTCTCTATTTCTAAGCAAAGTGTAATCTGTTCAGGCTTTTCAACAGGAATCTTGGGATTGTTGGTGATCTAGCCTCAGCATCCACATTAATCTGATATTCTCAATCTATACTGGAAATGAGACTGATCTCATGAATTGGGTCTGTCCCATGAAAGCTCATCACTGAATAAATCATTTTGTTAAAGTGCTACATTTCTGCTGTTTTGTTTTGTTGGAGTACAGGCTAACCTGGCTATCTCTCTTACTCTCAGTTATAGTCAAGCCTCACTGTGGGTATCTTTATTTATCCTGTATAAGGGCTGAAGAAGTCATGAGGTGCCTGATTTGGAAGAGACTTATGTTCAGGTTGGCAGAAAAAAAAAATCTATTTTCCTATTACTTACAAATGATTCTTGCAATTCCAAATGGGCTACTTTATAACCTTGTGTTTACATTCTAACTGTAATGCATCAGGGTTTAGTGTAGGCTTACTCTCTAGATTAATTTACATGGTAAGAAGAGAAATGACGGAATTTAGGTATCAGCTCCAGTTTCCCCATGATCTCAGCCCCCCTTAGGGCCAACACACCCACTTCTTTTCCTCTTGGAGAGAGAGTTTATTCCTGCAAAAGCAGAACACCACACTGGGACAGAGAGAAGTCACAGAAACTAGAGGATGGTGTGGAAAAGGGTTGCAATAAGTAATAGGCTGTTTTAATCACTTGAGACCAATCCCAAAGAGAAATAAGAAGGAAGAACCCAGCTAGCAGGAGTTTGCGCAGAGCTGACTTCTCTGCTTTTTCCTCTAATATTTTTTTATTTGAGAATAATGGAAACTTGGATGTTTTTGAAGGAGGAAATGCATTGGGGAGTTATAATGGATTTATGAGAGGTGACAGTGTTTGCTACTAGTTATAATAATCCATTTTGAGAAGGGTGAAAGGGGTTAACTGGCCAAAAACAGGGTGTGACAGGTTGCGGTCACTGAAAACGTCTTGGGATGTTCCCTGTGTGCTTGTCATGCCATTGACACCTGCCCTCTTGCTCTCTGGGGCACCCCACCACACTGGTCTCCTCTGGTCTCCCCCAGCCAAGGCACTGAGTTACCACCCCCTCTGCAAAGCAAAGCATACACTGATTAACCACAGCCCTGGTAGGATGCAGTTCTAGAGCACAACATGCAAGAAATCAACCTCCAAAAGGGATCAAACCCCAAATAAATTGTCTCTGTGCAAAAGATTTGTGCAAGGAGACCCCCCCATACTTCATCAATGACAGGAGATATCCACAGTGGTACCCCTCCCCAGGTAATAATACACCAGGCTTGACTATAAACAAAAGAGTTTTTATTAAGCAAAACGGCAGGATTTAAGTGGTTATAAGAAAAACAGGCAGATCAAGGTGAATTAAAATAAAATACATAGCTAGTTCTATTCCACTAAGAATATAGTTACATGTGAGTTCTTACCCTAAACAGCTCTTCTTACATCAGGTGAAAGCTTCAGGTTAGAAAAGATCCTATCCTGACCTGGTTCTCCAGTACACTATAAAAGCTCCTCTGTTTCTCCTTATGGTGTGTCAGGCAATTTCTAAGGCAGGCTGAAGACAAAGAGGGAGGAGCTCTCATGTTCCTCTTTATACCTTTCTCCTGTGGCGGTAATTTTCTCTTTGTGTAAAAGTATACTCCAAGATGGAGATTGTCACATGAGTGACTCACCTTTACCTGTCCTTTTTCAGCAATCAACCATTGACTATTTGCTGGTCTGAACTCATACATCAAAGTTCTTTGAATGTGGATTGGGTCCCATTATAGGCCTTTTGTCAGTCAAGTACTGCTAAACCCCTGATGAGCCATATTGTACACATTCTGTTGATGTCTTCACAGACACAACCATTTGGAATACAAATATGTAGTCAACATTCATAATTTCAAATACAAAAATGATACATGCACAAATATAGGATTTACAGACCCAGCACATTATACCATTGAAAACAATAGCTGCATCTACACGTGCACGCTACTTCGAAGTAGCGGCACCAACTTCGAAATAGCGCCCGTCACGTCTACACGCGTCGGGCGCTATTTCGAAGTTAACTTCGATGTTAGGCGGCGAGACGTCGAAGTCGCTAACCTCATGAGGAGATAGGAATAGCGCCCTACTTTGACGTTCAACGTCGAAGTAGGGACCGTGTAGACGATCCGTGTCCCTCAACGTCGAAATTGCTGGGTCCTCCATGGCGCCATCAGCTGGGGGGTTGAGAGATGCTCTCTCTCCAGCCCCTGCGGGGCTCTATGGTCACCGTGGGCAGCAGCCCTTAGCCCAGGGCTTCTGGCTGCTGCTGCGGCAGCTGGGGATCTATGCTGCAGGCACAGGGTCTGCAACCAGTTGTCGGCTCTGTGTATCTTGTGTTGTTTAGTGCAACTGTGTCTGGGAGGGGCCCTTTAAGGGAGCGGCTTGCTGTTGAGTCCGCCCTGTGACCCTGTCTGCAGCTGTGCCTGGCATCCCTATTTCGATGTGTGCTACTTTGACGTGTGGACGTTCCCTCGCTGCGCCTATTTCGATGTTGGGCTGAGCAACGTCGAAGTTGAACATCGACGTTGCCGGCCCTGGAGGACGTGTAGACGTTATTCATCGAAATAGACTATTTCGATGTTGGCTGCACGTGTAGATGTAGCCAATATGTTATAAGAGGTGTTTTGTCCAAAGCATCTCTGAGTTATACATTTATATTTATAAGCCATTTTCCAGAAAGCTTGGAGAGGTCCATCAGAGTGGGGTGGGGCTAAGAGTCCTGCTCCAGTTGTTGAGGACTTGCTCTTGGGTAGGAGTTTCATATAGGTAGAAGGTTGCTCTGGTCTTGGGAAGGTTGTTCCAGATTGGGAGTTTTCTAGAATTAAGGAGCTTATGCTTATCCATGGGCTGCTTTGGAGTCCAGTCTAGGTTGGAAGTTTTATACGGCTCATAAGGTTACTCTAGGTCACTGGAGTTAACAGACTCACTGGGCCCCTGGGCAAGGCAGGGGGCAGCTCCACACTCCTAGAAGGGGCAGATCCTCAGGCAGAAGAGGCAGGGCTGGGTCTAGCCTTCCCCAGACAGCCTGCAGTGCCATCCAGCACACTGCACTCCAAAACATACCTCAGTGCCTGCTGGAGCATGTCGCGCCTCCCTCAGCCAGTCCTCAGCACTGCCCAGACTGCACCATGCAGGGCTCTGGCAACAATTTAAAAGGCCCGAGGCTCTGGCCACCACCATTTCCACAGTAGCAGCAATGGTGGGCAGGAGCTCTGGGTGCTAATGGATAGCTGGACACCCAGGCAACTGTCCCCTTTGCCTCCCCGCCCTCCCTGCCATGGGTGGACCTACTCTCTATTGAGTTTCATTTAGCTAAGGGCAGGAACATGTTGCTGTTTTTGGAGTTCTTTCCAGTTCCAGGAGCTGACAGACTTCAGTTAAGGATTTTAGTTAGAAGTTTCTCTATCTTTTAATAAGAGACTCCATAAAGGGATCGTTATTTCTTATGAAGCCACTAGCTGGAGTTTTGCATGTTAAATTTAGGGTGTTTTTGTCTGGGATTTTAAATTGTCATTTAATTTTTCTATATTTTAGTGGATGTCTCATCCCTTCTGCTCGTTTTTCCTTGACTGCATTTATGAGTGTAGAACACACAACTGAAAACTTAGTGTGACAGACATACCTGACCAAACAAGAGAAAGATATCTTAGTTAGCATTTCTTTTAACTTTGAGGAGGACTCCTTTGGTATAGTACGTGATTGCACGTAATGAGAATTGAGGATGGAAATGGACAAAAGAACAGGAAAGTAGCCTTAGATAGGATATCTTTTATCTGGTATATGTCTACACTAGACACAGAAATTGACTGCCAACACTCAGTTTTAGCTATGCCAATTACCTAGCTCAAATTGACTTATCAGTGGTCAACTTCCATGTCTGTCTACATGGAGGAAGGTTGACTGGAGTGTTTCTCCCATTGACCTTCCTTATTCCTCACCTCTCCCAAGGACTTCCAGGGCTGACTTTGACACCTGAAAGCATCATTTCATGTGGAAGATCGATGCTAACTGAGTCTATCTTCTGCAGTACTGTGACTGTAGGCTAAAGGACAACTGAAAGAGGTAGAACATTAAGTCCCAGAGTCAAAAAATGAATGAAGGTTGATCAACACCAACTGAAGTTCTGGGGCTGTAGTGCTTAATAAGGGTGAAGGAACAAATGTGCTGATTTACAATAAAACCTTGAGGACCTTATGCATTGTAAGGGTTTCTCTCCTCCTGTGAGATGAGCATTTTGTGGCCATATGCACAGCTGAAATGGACAGGTACTCCAGTTACACAAGAATACCAGGTCAAATGAGGTGGGGAGAGGAGGCATTCAGAAAGATATTCTGAACTGACCATTCCATTGATGAGCTGTAGTTAACAAGACCTTGTAATGTTGATTCCAGTCCCCCACACTTCTATGGGTCTAAGAACTCTGTGAAACTCCAACCAATAGACCTGTTCAAGTAAAGAGTCCCTCCCCAGTCCTTCAATGGTGGTAGGATTGGCCCCCAGTTATAAGTCATATTAAGAGCTCTTACTAGGAGAAATTTTAAATATCCAAATGTAGCTGCCTGACTCTGATTGTAGAGTCCAGCGGAGCTGACAGCTATCATGGGCCCCAGGGCAACGTGGCTACATGCCGCTGGAAGGGGTGGGGCCAAAAGCAGAAGGGATGGGGCCAAGTTCAGGCACCCTTACCACTGCTGGGACTGCAGTGCTGGACCCCCCACAGCCACACAGAGCAGCACAGCAGCACTACCAGCACTTCAAATGGGCCTGGAGCTCTGGCTGCCTCTGCTACCACTGCTGAAGTTGCAGTGATGGCCAGAACTCTGGGCTTACTTGAAAGGTTGGAGTCTGAGGTAAATGCTCACCCCCCACACACACTTGTTGGTGAGCCTATTAGAGTAATAGTATCAGCATTGTAGTTCTCAGATTAATTGCTTCATGCAAGCTATCCGCTTGGTAATTTTTCAGTCCATTCAAGATGGGGCAATAATACTTTCTTCATGTTGAGTAAACAAAGGTGTCTAATGATTTGTGAATGAACTTTTTAAATGTTCTCCTTTTCTCCCCACTTCTTCAATTGATACTTCAATGCGTTGGGTGTTCAGCTCTTTGATACGTTCAAAAAACTTCACTCACTGATTTTGCTGCATCGTCAAACAAAAGAAGAAAAGTAGAAAATGATATTTCCATCCACAGACTTCAGAAGTGTCCACTGAACTCCCTCTAGCATGAGACTTGTGATTATATAAGTTTCAGGTGTGTCAATCTAGCTCTTGACAGATGCTAAATGAAAAGGATTGCAAGAAGGTGTCCAAACAAAAAGAGAGAGAAACAGACAGACAGCAAAATTATGGATTATTTGGGGATTTTTCAAAAAAAATTCTCTCTCAGTCTTTCTGATCTCACCTTAATGTAAAGAAAACAGGCTGCAGGTTTGCAGTGTTAGAGGAACTAAATGTAAATCAGAAAGGACAAACTGGTAGCGATATATTGCACTAGTTAAACTTCTGCATTTTGAGCAAGGTGACTAATAGTCTCTGGCTTGTCCAGGGCAGTCCCCATAACAGAGCTGTTCAGCTGTTTTGTACGTTTATGCTGAAGTGTGAACTTGTCACTTTTTCCTCCCACTGTGTCACCTCCTTCCCTTGCTCTGACAAGTGATTCAGACAGCCTGCACTGGAAATGTAAAACAAACATGTGGGATATAAAGTAGGATATCAAGGTTGTCCATTAACCAGGGTGGAAAGGGTGGTGCAGCAAAAACAAACATTTCCAAGTTCTACTCTGAAACTATAAAGTGTTCACAAAACTCTTCTTTCTCATCCATGGCTAGAAACCGTCCTGCAGTAGAAAACGTTTAGTGGCTCTATGACTTCCCAACCCACGTGCTGTGTCTCCAAGTCTGACACCAGACTTCAAAGACAGAAAGAAGGTGAACATTAAAGAGGTTTGGCTTGTTCTCATTAACATTCAGTGACCTCAGCCCAAGTGTTTACCATTCCTCTGAAGGTGGGTCCATGATTTCCTGTGACCACTGAAAGTTGGGGCAGGCTTGATCTGATTTCCATCCCCTAGTAACAGCAAGTTCACTGGCCACTGTTGCAAAAGATTGATGGTTCAAGGCAAGGTTTAAATGCCTGCTGAGCATCTTCAACTTGAGGGCAAGTTGAGGGCAGGCCCACTGACAGGGAAGTGGGGAGGCAAAGGGGCCTTGGGGTCCAGCGATTCAAAGGGAGCCAGGATTCCAGGCTGCCAATGCTGCTGCTGTGGCAGTGGTGGCAGCCTGAGACCTTGAAATTGCCACAGAGGCACCGTACCCGTACTGTGCACTCATGAGGCTCTGAGAACTGGGGAGGTGAGCACACCATGCTCTGGGCAGCACAGAAAGCTGGCTGTGCCTAGCCCCTCCCCTTCCACCTGAGGTCCCATCCCTTCTATCTGACCACATTTGGGGACCACAGAACAGGGCCACTCCAGTTTGCCCAGGGGACCAAGGAGGCTCCCCTGGTTGAGGGCACTCACCTCAGAAGAATAAACCATGTAATCCCAATCCTGCCAGCTTCATTCAGCCAAACAGTCTCATTAAAGTCAGTGAAAGTTTTGCCTAAGTAAAGATAAGGGGCAGGCCCTGAGTACCCAGGGGTGTTTCAGTAGAATTGACTGGAATTAATACATTTCTAACAGGCAGGGAAGTACCTCTGGAATACTCGATTGTATTTCCTTGCTAGCCATCCCAGGCTGTCAAAAATGAGATTGAAAAGCAATTGGGTTGCTGCAGCATCCTTCAAAATCATTTCTGAGATGCTTCTCCTAAGATCAGATTTACATGTTACCTCAGAGTGTCATCCTCCACTGCTGGAGTCGAAACCACAGCTTAGGCTTAAAGCATGGTCGTGAATTTGAAAGTGCTCAGAAGTTCATTTCGGTTCACGGAAACACTCGAAAGTTGAGATATTTACCAGAGCTTTTCTTGTGCAATTACTGGGATCTCCGGTTGGAATGAGGCAGAAAATAACACAAGAACACCCCTCTTGGCTATATTGTGTCACATTTACTTCCAGTCCTGAGCAGAGCCAGGAAACCCAGAGAGGAGGAAATGTACCATTTTAGAAAAGCCCTTGGACTGAATATAATCCTGGACAAAGACAGTGAAAGACAGACCCTTAAAGTCACATCCTCCATTCATCTCCTGAACAGGAACCACTTGGTTAGCAAAAGCTTCCCTCCTCTGGCTAGCAGCTAGGGTCTATGAAGGAACCCTTTTTGAGGGGGAGGGCAGAGGGTAGTGCATTGTAAACTTATCTGGTCCATAGACTCTCTTATGAGACTGTTAGGAAGTACACTGAAACCACCAATTCACTAGATGGGCAGTATTGTCTGCAGTGGAGCAGAAAGGGGGCAGAATTCTGGAATGGAGTGGAGGCAAACTGGGTTTTGTCACTGGGCTTTGCCACTGACCCACTGGGTCACCACGGGCAACTTGTGTTCTGAGTTTCAGTTTCCCCATATGTAAAGCAACACATACTTTGGAAAACGCTTTGAGATCGATAGATGAAAAGTGGCAGACACCCTTGTTCCCTGTAAGCTGTGTGCTTGGGTCACCACCCAGAGGAGACTCAACTGCTGATTGGCAGAGCTCCTGTGGCCATGCACAGCTGGCGGCATGTGTTTTGACTGGTGGTCCACACCTGCACATGCCTCAGTGCACATAATAAATTTATTCTGCAAATGGATTGAAAAAAATGAGAGGCAACATTGCTAGGAGCTGTTATTTCACATGAGCCGCCCATCAGTTGCCAGTTGGTAAAAACATTTGCTTGCTAATAGCCTGGGCTATTTTCAGACAGCCTGGCTATATTGTTAGTCTCCTTGAACACTAGGAAACTCAGACCTACAATATATAGGATTATAATGATCAAGTCACCTTTCTGTAAATAATGTTCCACCCCACTGAAGTAAACAGTTCTGTGCCAAATAAGGCTGTATCTAAAAACAAGTTGAACACAGTTTAGTGCAGCAGTCATGGGGATGTCATGGCATGTTCATTAAATATCTGGATCTAACTCTCTTTATTTTTAGAATAAACCATGCTGAGCTTTAAAATTGCCTTGATTATAACATAGCATTTAAATGATTTGTCCTAACTCATTATCTTGCATTTGAAAGTTGCTACTAGCTAGTAAAAAGAAAAAAAAATCCACTCTCTTCCTCTCTTGCTTTGGAAATTGCAATCCTCAATCTGCAGCTTCGAAACCTTGTTGCCATGGAAATGATGATTGTGCAGTTGTAAATAAAAGTATTGTGGGGGCACTTGGGTCTGCAGCTCATACAGGGACAGAGATACTAAGGAGGAAAATTCCAGAATGATATAAACATATAGAAAGGTCATTTTAAAAGGTTTATATTTTCATCGTTATCCTCCAGGCTGCTGGAGGGGAGAATCTCATTATAAGCTTGGCAAAAATTTGAAAAAAAAAACAAAAACAAAAACAAAAACAAAAACGCCCTCCTTTAAAACAAAGAACAAAAGTCTCGGTTCTCTGAGACCAGAAGAAACACTGTGCCCTGCTGACAAGATCAGTGTTGAATCAGAGCTGTACCTTTCACCGCAACATGTTCAATAGATACGGGGGACGAGACAATATCTCTATACAGGGGCAGTCTGATAGCATTTGTGACCAGAATACCTGTGGGCACCAACGCTGCCTGAGCCCCTCAGTGCCAGAACATGGAAAGGAATGCAAGAGACATTAGTTTGGCCTACAAAATCCACTGACAGGCCTGTATAAATGCTCCCCGCTGGCCTCTCGGACACACAACTGCAGTGCTGGGCCAGGAAGATGGTTGACCTGCTTGCTGACAACACCCATGAGATGGAATAAGAAACATGAGAGCAGAGGAGAAGTAGGACCAAAGGCTCTGGCCAAAAAAGAATGACTCACAGAACAAGCGGGCTGGAGGGCTGGGCAGAGTGTACCCCACATGCCCCCCCTGCAGCAAGGATATAAATAGCAATATAGATGGTCAGGTGCTGTTTAGGTGAGAAAAGACGGGCCAGAACTTTAAGGCTACCCATCTCTCCACATGCCCACACAGTACCTCCCATGTCTAGGCTACTACTTTTAGAGGTGCTGTGTCCTAGTTCCCCCTCACCCCCAGCCAGAGCCTTTCACAGCTGAATGCAGCTACACAGCACAGTATGTACATAGGCAGCTGTTCACTGTGTTATATAGTTACACACGCTGTCTGCAGAGGGCTGCCACCAGGGAGGATGAGGGGGTGAAGGTGCAGTTGCCCCAGGGCCTGGCAATTTTAAAGGGCCTGGGGCACTGGGCTGTTACTACTGCAGCAGCAGTGGCTGGAGCTCCAGGCCCTTTACTTTGCCACTAGATCCCTGCACAGCACGGTCCAGGCAGTGGTGAGGGCTGGGTGGGGAAGGCTAGCCCCTAGCACCACCCGTGGCCCTACCCCTTCTGGGAGACTAGAGTCAAGCTCTCCCTACATTGCCCACAGCCTAGCAAAGTCTGTCGCCAGCCCTGCGTACGCACAACCCCCCAATGTAGACGAGAGACTTGGCCCCATCACACTATACACAAGAAGGATGATCTGATAGGTCACAGGACTGGGACTCCAGGGCCACGTCTACCCCAACAAGTCCTTTCAGAAAATCAGGCCAAGCGGCCACACACAAAATGCACTCTTTCGAATGCCTTTCGAAAAAATGCGACAGTCCTGCCGGAGGCCCCCTTCCTCTCCCAGTGAGGAAGAGCGCCTTTTTCAGAAAAAAGCATTTGTAGATGCTCATGGGGCCCTTTGTTTGAAAGAGCAGTCCTCATGATGCTGGATTTTTCAACCCCGGCCTGTTCTTTCAAAAGCATAGGGGCTGTGTGGATGCTCTCTTGCAAAAGAGCAGATTGCTGTTTTAACCTGCTTTTTTTGTGTGTGGATGCGCTCTTCTGGAAGATCTTCCAGAAGATCGTCTTTCAAAAGATCCCTGCAGTGTAGACATGGCCAAAGGCCGTTTCTACACAGGCCACTTTCTCCGAAAGTGGCATGGTAATACACAGCCCGAAATATGCTAATGAGGTGCGGATGCAAATTCCCCATGCCTCATTAGCATACGGTCACGTGATTTGGAGTCCAGAAGACCGTTCTTCCGGACTTCAAAATGCCATTTAGAAGCGTGGCCCTGGTGGAGCTTCCGGAAGAAAGTCCTTCTTCTGGACACCCCTTCTTCCTGAAAATTTTTGGGAAGAAGGGGCCTCCGGAAGAAGGACTTCCTTCCGGAAGACGCCCGGGGGCCACGCTTCTAAACAGCGTTTTGGAGGAATTTGCATCTGCGCCTCATTAGCATATTTCTGGCCGTGTATTACCATGCCACTTTCGGAGGAAGTGGCCTGTGTAGAAACGGCCAAAATGTCTAGGTTTAGTTTTCATTCTCTCTCAGATTTTCTATGTGATGTTAGGCAAGTCATTTACTCTTTCTGTGCCTCAATTCCCCGTCTGTAAAATGGGGATAATAATCGTTCCTGCCTCCTATCAGTTATCTTATCTAGCTAGCACATTATCTATCTGGACCATTGATTGCCTCTTCCTCTGCGTATATGTACACCTCACACAATGGAGCCCTAATGCCAATCCAGGCCTTTTGGAGCTACTATAATACAAATAGCAATACTATTATGCACATAGGGCCTATATTAGTTTCAGGAGCAACTGACAGGGCTGCAGTAGACAAGAAACGTACAAAGGGAGACAAGCAGGGACTCAAAACTCCTCCAGCCACCGGGAGGAGAGCAAATTCCCCCAGATCCAGGCCACAGTGGGGACACAGACCATATGCTCTATTTAAAGCACAGTCCTACACTTGAGAGGGTGTTTGGCTTTCGCAGGTTCCCATCCAAGGTTGAGGGGGCAGTGCCATGCTCCCAGAAGGGGTGGGGCCTCAGGAGGAAACGGGTGGGGCCAGAAGCAGCTACTCTTCAGCACTGTCTGAAGTGCCGGCTGGAACCCCCTCGCCCTCAGAGCCACAGAGAGTAGGTATGGCAGCAGTTTAAAGGTCCCAGGGCTCCAGATGCTGCCACAGTAGCAGCACCTGAAGCTGGGAGCTCCAGGTCCTGGGGCAACTGCTCCTTCCCCTACACACACATGAGTCGGCGTGTCTGTTTGGCATACACAACTCAAGGGGAGATATGGTAGGAGGATGAGCTACTATTAGTTAGGGTTGGATTTCATTTTTCAAGGGTCTACTCAGTGAGATTAAATGGGAGACACAGGGAACAAATGGGCAGTGGGGTTTGTGTGTCAAGGATACATACCCTTCTCCTTGTACTTTAACATCAGTACAGGCACCGAGTGCTTGGAGAGTCATTTCAAATAAATCTGAAGAAATAAAATTAAGTTACAAGTGCAGACCTGACTTGTTTACTGAGTGATTCCCAGTCAGGTCAAAATGTGGATGTCTCCTGAGATGCTGGAACTCATAAGCCTGTTGAGGATCCTAGGTGACACTGCATATTAAAAAGATGATTCATTTATTCCTTAGTGAAAGAAAGTGCAGTACCAGCTGCATCACTTCTCCTTGGCTGTGTGACAGCCTAGGTGATGTTTCTACAGGGAAGTCGCCTGTCTGCCCTTTTTACCACAGGTCAGACAGATATTCTACAACAACAAGAGGGAGAGACAACACAGAGAAACATTTAGTGAGGAGGTGAAACAAAAGAGAATTTGGATGTGTTACTGCCAAGGTAACAAAAAAAAGTGTTTACGCCTATGGTTTTCTACAAGAAAACAGTCTAAAATTTTCTTGTCTGAAAGTCTTTTTTTTTCCTTGTGCTTTTGTACGGACAGACTATACCTCTGCTCCCTCAGCAGAGTACATCAAAGCTCAGATGCCATCTTCCTCAAAGACTATAATGTCACCTTCCTTCTCCAGTCCACCAAAGTGACATTCAGCAAAAATACATAGAAACCAAGACCTGATATTCCTAAATTAAAGATACATGTACTAAATAACTTAAAGGAAGCCCAGCCATATTGCCTTTGATTGTTCCTTGAAAGTATATATAAATAGCTCAAAACGCAAACAACAAATGTGTTCTGTGCACTTCTCCTCTAAAAGAAACAGAGCACCTGCAGGAAGTGAAATGTGCCAGGTATCAGATGGGTTCTATGTGCTTCCTGACAGATTGACTGCAGGGCTGCTGGCCACAGCTTTGAAGGAACCAGAAGCTTCCTAGCTTTGTGGCTGGAGTTTTGGTGTCATCGCACGGAGGGGTGAGCGTGGGGTTATGGGTGGGGAAGTTGGAAAATTTGGATCCAAAGGCCACCCAGCCTACCGGCAAAACAAAAAATTCCTATGGCCACCACTACATTAATCAAAGGGAAGTGAAGAGGGGAGACTCAACTTTGGCACCCTCATGCACTACACTGCCAAAAAATTGTGCATACATCAGCCAACTGATATGTAAGCAAATGCATAATAGTTATTAAAAATAAACTTGAAAGCAGACTCTACTATTGAACTTCAGCCTGTGGGGTACTGAGCCAATTCCCTGACTGACAGGGCTTTCCTATTTGAAAGACGTTTTAAAGGAACACATCTAATCTGATATATTTCAGGCTTTCCCTGCTTGCATTAGCTGAAAGTTAGCATTAGAGATTTGCTTTAGCATGTGATCTTAACAGGTCAAAGTTCCTAAAGGTGTTTTTCCCCCTTCCTGGTGTGTTAGAAAAGAATGTGCCTCTGAGCTAGAACCAATGAATCTGAAATCAGTAACATTAAAACAGTCTAAAATGTATGTTGACAAAGCACCAACAGTAAGCACATGGAAGCATTATGTAAACACAGAAAAAGCTGCCATTTAGCGCTCCAATGACAAACAGCTTCGTTTATTTAACCAGCTTATACAGAGATGTTAACATGTTTTTAGGGAAGCATGAGATGTCATACATTTAGGTGACCTCCCTTATTGAAACCAGCCATTCATACAATGCAGAAATACCATCCCTGTAGAGCTTGAGGTACCTTTCACCATCAGAGCTAGTTTGGCTGTTTAAAACACCCGTCCTTTTAGGGGCACAGTTACTTTTTTTTAATCCCCAGACACCAGTGCATGTAGATATTTAAGAGTCTTGGGCTAGAAACTCTTGAAGCCCAGAATATTACGGCTCCAGGATTTGTAGTAGGGCCTAACCATTCCCAGTCTGAGCATTGTTTAAAACAACAAAACTTTTATGATTTTTTAGTGAGTGCCCCGATAATGACCATGCTGAAGAGAGAGAACTTCAAGCACTTACATGGACATCATAGAAGAGAAAGGCCTCGAGGGTCACTTCAGCAACAAATAAAATGTGGCACTCTGGGTTTTTTTCTTGTTTACCTGGAGGTCTTGTCTAAACTTGCCCCCAACTTCGAAGGGGGCATGTTAATCAGGGCAATGGAAGATTACTAATGCAGTGCTGCAGTGAATACGTTAGCACTTCATTAAGCTAATTCTCCCCCACAGCAACTTTGAAGTAGCGCGAAATTTTGAGGAGTAAAGGAACTTCAAAGTAGCGCGAGCACTTCCTAGTGCCTGCAGCTACACACATGATGGCACTTCAAAGTTTGGCACTTTGAAGTTGCCACAGGGGAGAATTAGCCTAACACAGTGCTGCGTATTCACCACAGCACTTCATTAGTAATCTCCCAGCACCCTGATTACCATGCCCCCTTTGAAGATGGGGGCAAGTGTAGACAAGCCCATAATGTGTTTCCCAGGTTCATTCATGCCATTTAGAGAGAAATGGAGAAAATTACTTAATTGTACAATATTTTAGCACTTGCATCGTAAATTATCAATAGCTCTCAAAGTGCTTTACAAAGGAGGTCAGTACTATTATCCCTATTTTACAGATGGAAACTGAGGCATAAAGAAGCAACATGACCCAGCATGTCAGAGGCAGAACTGAGAACAGAACTCAGCTCTTGTGGGGTCCAGTCCTCTATCCACTAGATTGGAGTGCTCAAAGTCAGGGGCAGGCTGCCTTAGCAGGGTGTGAAATTTTGCTATGGTGCTATGATCGATGGGGCTATGTGAAGTTTCGCTATGATTGGCTGCTGGGTCTCAGGTTCATCCGGCTCATTAACATGGTGAAGTATGTTGCTGTTTTTATGTATGTGTATTCACATTTATATCTATGTACTTATTTTCTTACACATGCTGAAAGGAGGATTTTTCATTTGAACAAAACCAAAATGTCCATTGGTTTGGATTACGTCAGACAGGTTGAAGAGGAGGGGCTTCTAATTGCTGGGGCAAAAAGTGGGGCCCAACATAAAAATTTTGCTCACCCCTGCACTAGATCAGACTGCTTTTGTTTAATTTACCTCCTGTTCTTGCAGTCACAGACTTAGCATCTTGGAAACATACTCCAGAAGAAAGGGCTTGTATGTACAATACTGTTTTGTTTACAAAAAGCAGCAAATAGCCTTTCTTGGTTAGAAGAAACTTTGCTTTCTCTCTGCAAAAATACTACTGATCGGTTTAGATAGGCACACAGTTAAATGACTCTATTACACAAGCAATTTTGCTTGACTTTCATAAAGTGTTTCAGTTCTGATCTCCATGGCACAGAAACATGAAAGTGTCATACCGTGGGACAATTATATAACACTGGGTAGATCCTGGTGCTATGCTGTTGTTCAAAACATTTCATTAGAATTATGGAATGAACTCAGAATGCCTATTAAAAGGAAATCATTAACCTCCACCACTGTTATCTCTGCTATATTCACAATGAAAGGAGCAAAATATTAATCAAAAGAGATGGTTCGTATCAGCCAGTCTTGTAAAAAAATGATCTTTGAAATCATTTTGTGTTGATGCTTAAATAATCATTAGCAACTATCATAAAGTATAATGGTTCTCAGCATTTTTTTTTTTTTTTTTTTTTACTGTGCCACTATCCACAGCTGGGTTTTTACCATGCTGACAAACTGGAAAATATCCATCTGTCTTCAGCAGCTGAATAATAGAGATTCAAAGGAAGGCACCTGCATGAATACAGGTGTGTGCAGTGCCCCTTCTGAAAGCTGCATTGCTGCAGACTTACATGCATAATTGCAATTGCCTGTTCACGTGTCCTTATTGGGTTGCTAAGGTATGCAACCTGTAGGCAGGAGAGCAACCCCTTGAACTCAAGGGAAAATCTCACATTGACTTCAGTGGACTTTGGATCAGGCCCTTCTGGCCAAGACTTCCATGGGAGTTAAATGCCTCAGTACCTTTGAGGACCTGTCCCTAGGTGCTCAGATGTCATCCATATTTCTCATATAAAATTAAACCTCTTTTAAAAGCTCAGTGTTTCTCAGTGGGCAATGTGGTCCAGTAGTTAGAGCACTGCACTATGTGTCAGGGGCCCTACCTGTCTATGGCACTTATATAGTTTACATTACCATAGTAGCTGAGCACCTCACAGTCTTTACTGTAGGTAGCCTCACAACACACCTCTGAGTTAAGGGAGTGTTGTTATCCCCATTTTACAGATGGGGACCTGAGGCAGAGACAAAAGATGGGCTCCACAGAGATAGCCAGGCTTAAAAAACTGAGTTTAAAGTCAGGAATTAGAAGGCATGAGATCTGTCCTCTTGTATGACACAGGATGAGGAGGATCTGTGCTAAATGTAACCAAACAAAAGAGGGAGGCAATAGAATTAGCATTTCTTCTTGAAAACAGCAAGGAGTCCTGTGGAACCTTAAAGACCAGAGCTGGAAAAACCAGAGTGCCACCGGTAACTTGTACTTCAGTACAGTCTCCACCCAAAGCAGCAGCACTTTTACTCAATTAACTTTTGGGGTACTTTTTCCACCTTTGTCAAAGATTCACAGATTTATTTGGGCATAAGTTTTCATGGGCAAAATTCACTTTGGTGGAGTTCCACTTCATCAGTCTTTAAGATGTCACAGGACGCCTTATTGTTCTTGGAGATACAGACCTAACTTGGCTACCACTCTGAAACATTTCTTCCTGTTTCTGTGAATAGAATAGTCCCTCCTATCCACTAATGTTGAATCTGGGCATGTCCTTATGGTAGCAGGTGACCAGTCTGAAGTTAAGATTAGCAAGGAAACTTGTCTTCAACAGGTCCTGCCATTCATAGATGACGGTCTGATTTTGTTTCAGATGTGTAACGCCCCAGGAGGTCTAACAGCTTTCGGGGAGGGATAGTTCAGTGGTTTGAGCAATAGCTTGCTAAACCCAGGGTTGTAAACTCCATCCTTGAGAAGGTCATTTTGGGCTCTAGGAGAAATTTTTTGAAAAAAATCCATCAGGGATGGTGATAGGTCTTGCTGTGAGTGCAGGAGATTTGACTCAATGACCTCTGAAGGTCCCTTCCAGAGATAGGTGTATCTTTCCATACGCTTTTTTCAGCAGATTTTGAAAAATGGCAGTTCCTGCAGCCTGCAATTTCCTTTTCAAATGTATTCCCTTCTGCAAACCACATATAACCAACACAGACTGGAAGAGTTTTGCCATTAAGTTCAATGCAGTCGGGATTTAGTCTTTATAGCATTTTGACTCTGCAGCTCATCTGCTTTGCCTTCCGAAGAACTTTAATTTTTAAAGAGCCCATGAAGAAATGTGTTTCAAAAGAAAGAGACATGCAAATAAACACAAATACTTGCAGGATAAATCCAAACCATAAATGCTGCATGCTCCCCTCATTATTAGACAAAGGTCAGGAAGGGTTCACAAGTGTAAAACATTCTCGTGAATTATGAGATTGCTGCTTGGTTTTCTTTCAAGTTGTAGTTTGGAAACAGATGGTGGCTGGAGCATTTATGGCAGCACAACAAGTTACTGCAAGCCTCTCCGTTCCTCTCACTCTCCTCAAAAATGCAGCTGCAAGGAAAGGTATGAAAAAATCTCATTAACAGCCTGCTCCAACACACAGTCTCCCCAACCTTCTAGCCTCGGCCAAAGGGATCCAGCTACCTTTTCTCCTGCTAAAGCAAAGATGCTTTCCTGAGCTCATGCCTAAGCAATTGCTTGTAAAACTAGCTTGTTAAAAATGAGTGGCTTGTCATGGCCTCAACAAAGGACTGTTTTTTATCCTCAAGGCACCTAAGGCCATAATAGATACCATCTGCCCTAGATTATCACCCAAGAAATACACATACAGTGATGAGATCAATAAAGTGCATAAGCTAATTGATTATCATTATACCATAAGTTGGAACCCACAAATAAAAAGGAAAAGATGGCGCCCTAGAAACACTTGACATAGAGACCTGAAGGCAGACACTAAAAAGCAGGGATATACCTCGCCAGAACTGGAAAAGATCACCCAGGACAGGAGATGCTGGTCAATGGTCATCAATGGCCCATGCTCCAAGATACAGGAGTGGAAAAGGCTTAATACTACTACGACTTACCTAGCCAGCTAAACAAGCTGCTTCATAGGTGACTACTAGCAGATTTACCCAGTGTCGCTGAGATCCTTAAGTCAATGAATTGTTTAAATAAAAGGGAAATGTACATGCTTTATTTAAATGACTGTATTTTTGTTTTTTAAAATAGTGTTATTTTATTAAGTTAATTATTATTTTGGATATCTTAAAAAAGGGTTGTTAAAATTTGTCCATTTAATATTTTTAGTAATTTTTTAACTAAATTCCATTTACTTGGGAATTTCATGACATGTATTTTTTCTTCATTCCTATAAATTCTTATCATTCGCCATGTTTTAACAGAAGAGGGCTAAAGTCAGTTTGGCTGCCAATAACATTTTCTTCTAGTTTGCAACCTTAAGCATTGATTTAGCTGCGGCAAGATAGAGCACCACTCTAAATTTCTCTGTTTTATCTCTCTTCTATCAGGTTTATTGAAAACTATTCCTATCCCAGATACATACTATTTTTCTGGCTCATCTAGATTCAGTTCCTTTTAACATTCATTCCGTTATGTCAGTTTGCTAATTCTGTTTCTTTTCTGTTTGGTTTTATGGGAAGCAATCCCATTCCAGTCATATCCCATTTTCCTGGCACAGCCAAACCTTTACATCGTTTTAAGTTGTAAGAGGAAGCTGTATGCCGAATTTGGTGGTTCTAGCTCTTGCTGCTCAGGAGGAGTTCTTGATCAAGCAAACAGACAAACTCTGTAAAATATATAGTAGGTGGAAGACAAGGTGTGTTGTTTCTTCTACTTTTCAAGCCTTAAGCATTGATTTAGCTGTGGCAAAATACAGTGCTACTCTAAAATTTCTCTTTTTTATCTCTATGGTTTCTAAAGCACCTAAATCACTTAAAAGCTTGAGCCCTGTTTTCAAGAGTGACATGGTCATTCAGAAGCCAAATTCCTACCAACTTTTAGCAAGACAGGGGTTTCTAATATTCAGTTTTAAAGATATTCAAAGATGCTGACAGGCATCTAGGGATTTTCCTGAGCAGCTAGAAACTTTCAGAAACCTAAGGCGTTTTTTGCAAAAGGAACTTAGGTGCTTTTAACAAATTTACTTAAGATTCCTACCTTCAGGGACTTGGTCTAAAATTAGACTGAAAACACAATGAAAGTTCAACAGACCGTGACAGGGATGGATGGAGTGGGCAGGATAGAGATAAAGCAAACTGAGAGTGCTACCGCTTTTTCCGAGGGCAGACATTGAAAAATAGTAACATTTCATGGGTCGTGCCTGAAACTTTAGATCTTTAAAATGAGACATTCAGTGAAGTATTTCTCTGAAAAACAATTGACCCACCCCCGTACTTTTGGTCACATTTCCCTTCTTTCTTTCTTTCTTTCTTTCTTATCCAATTGATTGATACATTGATGGCATTGATTTTATTATTTATTAATTGTTTGTACAGGTTGAACCTCTCTAATCTGGAACTCTCTCATCCAGCAACATCCATAATCTGTCGAGATTTTCGTTAGCTGGATGACCACTTATCATGGGTGTGGCCAAGTTTCCCATGGTCTCATAAAATTTGTTTCCAGTCCTGGCTCTCAGTTTTCTGTGCTATTATTTAGCTGTAATTTATTCTTAAATGCCTTCTATAGCTACATCTACGCTAGAGAATTTTGTCAACAAAACTTGCAAAAGCATTTACGCTAAAAAATGCATTCTGTTGACATACTTGGTGCTTTTCTCAACAGCCTTCTGCCTCTTCCCCACCAGGTAGAATGCTTTTCTCAACAGAATCTGTTGACAAAAAAGCTGTGTGGATGCTCCAGGGGGCCCTCTGTCAACAGACGGGGGGCTTCTAGGTCACTGTGCAGCCCTGTCTGCTGTGCTTCGGGTTGGCCATTCTATCGAGAGAGCAGCTGGGCAGTCTGGCTGCTCTCTCTTCTGACAGTAACTTATGTCAAACAGAGCGCTGTAATGTAGAAGTAGCCTAAGAGTCTAGTAAGCAGTGGAAGTGTTCGTAATGTGCTAGAAAAAATTTTTCTCCCACGGGCTGGCAAATTCTCTTGTCCGGCACCAGTCAGGTCCCAAGAATGCCTGATTAGAGGTTCAACTGCGCTTATAGCTTCCAAGCCAGAACCCCACTATGCTAAGTGCTGTGAATATACCTAGTGAGAGACAATCACTGACTCCAAAAACCTATAGTCTACATAGGAAAGAAGAGAATGGGAGGGAGGGGAGAAGAATGCCAATTTTATAGATAGGAAACTGAGGCACAGAGTGCTTAAGTAACTTTTCCAGGTTTCACAGCAAGTCTGAGGCACAACCAAGAACTGAAGGCAGTTCTCCAGAGCCCCAGTTCAGTGCATTAACCACAAGACCATCCTTCACCTATTGCCAGGTACTGAACTGACAGTTCTGAAGACCAAAGTTCATTAGTCACAGAACAGATGCAGTGAAGACTGCAATCATAAACACATCTAGGTTTCCCATGTAATGTGACTCAGCCCTCATGCAGAGGAGTGCTGCAAATCTGCAGATATCCACGGACCACTTTTGAAGATAGTAGATGGAGGTGGATCCAAATTTTATACCTGACATCTGCAAATCTAGGGATATCTGCTTTGTAGACATAGATCATGTCTGCAGACCAGATGTGGCTATGGTTCTACTCGTGATCAGCACATATTTTAGTCTCTAGACCCATTCAATTATAGGCTTGCCTGGTGAAATGGCCAGCAAAGCTGCCAGTTTTTTACGATTACCAATGTGTTTGGGGGGAAGCTAAGATTATTTATTTCATTTTGATAATCATGGTTCCCTCTAATTTTTTTGCATCCATGGATGGGATAAAATTTTTTATGTGCACCAAGTCATGTGCAGATGTGTACCACCAACATGCTGCCTGCTGGTGGTGCTCTGCTAATCAGCTGGGCAGCATCTGAGTCACTCCTGGGTGGCTGCCCAGCTGTTCAGCTTACAGGGAACACTGATCACAATCATCATCATATCTAAACAAACAGAAATCCTCCTGACCCTTCAGAATATGTAATGTTTTCTCTTGGAACCCTCCTCTTGAGAAATTCATTAATAGCCAACAGAACAATGCATTCTCTTTAAATAATGACCTCTTAAGTACATGAGAAGTTCCTACCTCACATTTTAGCTTTTCCTAGCTTGAAAATTCTTTTGAAGTGTTCGTGCAGAGTCATCATTCCCATTAGTTCCAAGAAGCATAAGATCAGTGTTGGCAACTCTTTTCTTAATTAAACTGCGGACAGCAATTAAGATGACATGATCAGGTTAATTTTCCCTGCCTTGAAAATGTGTGTTCTTTTTACACTCACTATAATAAAGAAACATGCCAAGGAAAACAAGGAGGAAGTCCGTGTTGGGTCTCGAGAATGCCAACATTGCTGTATGTTTTATGTTGCAGCTCAGTGCTCTGATCTTAGGCCACTAAATGGTTATGCATTCACCAGACACTGTGGGACAGATTTTCAAAAGGTTGCAAGTTGTATACTGAGCATCAGTCTGTGTATGTGTAACCCACACACCTTCTGGGTGTGGTTCACTGTTCCATGTAGTGGCACTTGGGCCACTTACAGAGAGAAAGACTGAGGGTACATCTACACTTACCAGGAGATCAACCTGATAAGGGTCAAGCTTCCTGGGTTTGATTTTACATGCCAAGGGGGGACAAGAGAAATTTAACTAGCAGGGGTCAACCTCTGTATTCCTCACTCTAAGAGAGCTCGACGGGAGACTTTCTCCCATTGACCTCCCACAGTGAGGACAGCCAGGTAAGTTGATCATAGATACATCGACCCCAGCTATGCAACTGCCCTAGCTGGAATTTCATATCTAGGATCAACTTTAAGATCCAGTTGTAGACCGCCCCTGAATCTCTTTTATAGCCTTAGCTGAGAGTCAGCTGGCTTTTAGCTCCAGTGGTAGAGGCTCACGCCTTAATCTGTTGGCAGTTACACAGGTGCCAAAGGAGAATATGAAGCACATCTGTTACTATCAAAGCAGGCTCTTTACAGACCCAGTCCAGCAAGATGCTTAAGACCATACTCTAAGCAAATGAGTACCACAGAGGGACTCCCCACATGCTTAGAGTTAGGCTTTGGGTTGCATACCTGACTGAACTGCAGGCAAAATGTGTCTAAGTAGCCAAGAAGCAACTTCTGCACCCACCAAACTCTAGGTATGCTGCTGATATGCCCATCTTTGGGGTTCTGAAACTAAAGTTAGCCACACACTCCTAGTTATGGGATTTCAGTGTGGACAGCAGTGCTCCTTGCTGCAAACAGACATTGGATGCTAAGTTATGATCTCCCAAAGCACATATAAAAGAAATATTAAAAGGGGAGAGCAATGTATGGAAATGACCTATGGAATACATGCTGTGGCAGGTCAGAGAACTCCTTCAGGGTGGGAGAAAGGCAAACCCAGAAGGAGAGAGACACTTCTCATCAAGCTGGAAGGGACCTCAGGAGGTCATTGAGTCCAACCCCCTTGGCAGGAACAAGCACCCTCCTACACAATCTTTTTTTCCCCCCCCAAGAACCTATTTGCCCTAGACTGCTCAACAACCTCCTCAAGACTTGAGCTCACAACCCTAGATTTTACAGTGCAATGCTAAAACCCCTGAGCTATCTACCCCTCCCTCTGAGCAAAGAAAGAAAGACAGACCTGCTAAATACAAGCAGAGGGCAGCAGGACAATTACCAGCAGCTGGGAAGGAGCTGGCTCAGGCAAATTGGGGCCAGCTGACTCCACTGCTGGCTTGATGGAAGCCTTTAAAAGCCCTCCATAGTCAACAGGTGCAAGAGAGAGTGCAAGGAAGGGAGGGGTGTAGGAGAGACAGAGCAAGTGAGTGGAAGTTGAGAGCAAGGCAGATCAGCTTTGGGCTAGGAATAGCAAAGGAGGAAGTCCCAGGGGGAGCAGCTGGATTCTCTACTACAGAGACCCATTGCAAGCCCCAGCCCCTGTGAGAACAGGACGAGAGACTGAACTGAGCAGTGGCCTGGGTAAGAGGGGACCTTACCACAATGTAAACTACATCGACAATTTGTTATACCTGTGAAAAACAGGTGCCAGAATTCATATTCTGATGACCCATTTTAAGGAGATTCATAACCTCAGCCAGACCTATGACAAAATTCCAAATCACTTTGATGCAGATGGGACTATGCCACTTGGGGGGTTGATTCTCACCTGCTGCTATTAGCCTTCAAGCTGCACAGCTGAAGACAAGGGCTCACTCTCACAGAGCAGCTTTCAGGATTAAAATCTCTATTTACACTGCAGCTTTCACAGTCTATACCCCAGGAACACCAGTCCTGGAACCTTTCCCCGCAACAAAGCCCACTGCCAGCTTTTTCTACATATCTTCTCTGGAAATACCATCACTGGACCTAACCAGGTTACTCACAGAATCACGGGCACTTTCTCATGCTCCTCTACTAACATCATATATGCCATCATGTTCCAACAATGCCCAGATGCTTTGTATATTGGGCTAACTCCCTTAGACAAAGGGTCAACGGGCACAAAACAGACGTCAAAACACTCCAGATCCACAAACCAGTTAGTCAACATTTTAATGGAATGGGGCATTCTGTCAATGATCTAAAGGTATGTGTGTTACTGAAGAATTATCGCACTGTTCTGAAAAGGGAAACAGCCGAGCTGGCTTTTATATTCAAATTTGGCACATTAACACATGGTTTAAATTGTGATGGGAACTTTCTGAGTCACTATAGGGGCTCTTCTGCATACTTGGCTCAATCTAATTCTTGATCTTCCCCCCCACCCTTCCACTCTCTGATTTGCTCACCTTGATTATCTTTTTCTGATTTGTCCTCCTTGCTTACTGTTTTTGGTTCTCTGTGCCTTAAATATGGAGTCTGTTCTGGTCTGGCTATGGTCTGAAGAAGTGGGTCTGTCCCACGAAAGCTCACCTAACAACCTATTTTGCTGGTCTTTAAAGTGCTACTTGACTGCTTTTTGTTTTGATAGCGTATAGACTAGCACGGCTTCCTCTCTGTTACTTTCCTAGGGGTGTTTCAGAGAGAGGCCAGCTTTAGGTTCCGGTTCCCTAAAGCATTCTGTGCAAAAGGGCTTTAAGCTTGCAGAGGTCAGCGGAAATCTCCACAGATGTAAGGTCCTGCCCCTACAGATCCCTTTGCAGGATAGTGGGCTCGGACTCTGATCCTGCCAATACACATGAAGAGTTGAAGGGTTCCTAGCTTGGTAACATGTGCAAACTATATACCTACTCTCTGTGCTGGATCTTAAATGTAGACCTGTTTAATCCATGAGGATGCCACATTTGATATGTCCATAGTGGCTGTTAACATGTAGCTATAGCAGTGGCAAGTTGGGTACGTAATGATGGCTTTGCAAGTTACTCCTGGGGAACAGCTCGATAGAAGAGCAAAGACTAAACTACAGCCTTGCCCTTCTCCAACATTCACATTGTCTTAAGTGGGGCCATGATGGCTCTCCACTGAACACACACACACTGTGAGTTTCAAAGTTCATCTGAGACTTTTAAATCCCTTTAAAATGAAGGGGAGCTGGATGGCCAGGTGCTTTAGGAATCCTGGCCAGAAGCTTCTACAGGTTCTGCATGAGTTTTGCTGCAGGATCAGGTGTGCTAAGAACCTACAACTACCATTGACACCAGACACCAACTCTGAGTTTGAATGTACCTTGCATGGGAGGGAGGATGGGATTGGGCTGTATGTAAGTAAACTCTTGCCCCACATGACAGAACAAGGAAGGCCTGGAGTTTACTACTACTACCCTGGCCAGCAAAAGTTTCAATGACTAATTCTACCCACTGTTTTCCAAAGAAAACTGATAAATTCTTCACATTTTTGACAGGTCAGAGGCTTTGCTAAACAAAGTTGTGGGTTTGTGGTTTGCAATGGCACATTTTCACATCCGGATTATCAGTCTCATAACATGTGAATTCTAGTGGGGATGAGTCTCTATGGGAAATGGCCTTTTCTGATTTACTTTAGCTGCTCCAGGAATAGAATCTATTTTTACAGACACCCTAGCAGCAAAACATGAAATCATTATCTGCATCACTTCAATAGTATTAGTTTTTAAACCCAATCTGCAGGGTGTATAATCCTCATCTCCTGTGAAATTACATCAATTTACACCATTTTAGGATCTAGCCCTTTATGGCTACGTCTACACGTGCACCCAACTTCGAAATAGCTTATTTCGATGTTGCGACATCGAAATAGGCTATTTCGATGAATAACGTCTACACGTCCTCCAGGGCTGGCAACGTCGATGTTCAACTTCGACGTTGCTCAGCCCAACATCGAAATAGGCACAACGAGGGAACGTCTACACGGCAAAGTAGCACACATCGAAATAAGGGAGCCAGGCACAGCTGCAGACAGGGTCACGGGGCGGACTCAACAGCAAGTCGCTCCCTTAAAGGGCCCCTCCCAGACACACTTTCATTAAACAGTGCAAGATACACAGAGCCAACAACTAGTTGCAGACCCTGTATATGCAGCACGGACCCCCAGCTGCAGCAGCAGCAGCCAGAAGCCCTGGGCTAAGGGCTGCTGCCCACGGTGACCACAGAGCCCCGCAAGGGCTGGAGAGAGAGTATCTCTCAACCCCCCAGCTGATGGCCGCCATGGAGGACCCCGCTATTTCGATGTTGCGGGACGCGGATCGTCTACACGTCCCTACTTCGATGTTGAACGTCGAAGTAGGGCGCTATTCCCATCCGCTCATGGGGTTAGCGACTTCGACGTCTCGCCGCCTAACGTCGATTTCAACTTCGAAATAGCGCCCAACACGTGTAGACGTGACGGGCGCTATTTCGAAGTTACTGCCGCTACTTCGAAGTAGCGTGCACGTGTAGACGCAGCCTATATGAGTAATTGGTTGGACATCCACCTACCTTTAAGAAAAGGAGTGTCTCATTTCAGAACTTCCAAAGTTCATCCAAGCCCTTATATATTCCGATAGGTGAAGTATTCAAGAATTATGGTATGTGGAGGATGATCATTAACTGGTGAAACACTCTAAACATTAACACATTTTACAAACAGCTACTTTCTGGACACTGACTGATCAGTAGAGATACTATATTTCTCAAACAGTTTCTTTTTTCAGCAGCGAAAGATGGAGCTAGAAGAGCTAGATTTTCAAAGGTATTTTGGTTCCAAAGGATGTAGATAGAAACCTCACATGATTTTCAAAAGTACCTTCACCCTATTGATTTCAGATGCCTAGGTGTTTCTGAAAATCTAGCTAAACTCCTTGAAAATTTGGTCCTTAAAGCTATCACGCTTTTTTGAAAGTGATCACAGGTTTAACCTCTCTTGTCCGGCACTCTCTCATCCAGCAACATCCATAATCTGTCGTGATTTCTGTTAGCCTGACAACCACTTATCATGGGTGTGGCCAAGTTTCCCATGGCCACATAAAGTTTACTTACAGCCACCAGTGTGTTTAGTGCTCTCAACGTTCGGTAGTGTCATCTAGCTGTAGTTTACCCCTAAATGTCTTCCACTGCTGACTGGGCTCTTAGAAGTGTTAGTAATGCTGCTGGACAATACTGACTTCCCATAGTCTGGCACAATCTCTCATTCGGCACTGGTCCGGTCCCAAGGGTGCCAGACTACAGCAGTTTCAATCTCTAACGATATTGTAAGCCTTGATTTTTGAATGTTAAACTTGAGATACCTTAAAGGGGACAGATTTCCAAGGCTACAAACTCAGTCCTTTCTGCAAATTGAGCACCTTGTGGTGTTTCTAGTTGAGCATCTCAGACTTGCAACACCCAAAATCAGTAGTCACTTGAAAATTTAAGGTCCCAGATAGATTTTTCATAGCTTAGAAAAAGAGCACATTTACTGACATGTCTGTTTTGTCTTATTTAGTTTTTTATTTTAGATACTTAAAGAAAGTTTGTGTGAGTAAAGATTAACCCATTCAGAAAGTTCTAGACATCTGAAGACCAAACTAGCCAATACTCAAGAGCCTACTAAGGAATGAAACGCAACTAATGATTTGACTCCCCTGTATTAATAGCAAAACTAAGACGAAAAGAACTAGCTTCAGTAAGAAAGACACATGAAGGGAATTCCTCACCCCACTGAAGTGAATGGCAAAATTCACAATGACTTCTATAAAGCCATGATTTTGTGCATGATCTAATAGCCTTCTTAGAGGAGTCAGCCAGGGTTTCCTGATTGCTGCCCTCAATCATCTCGATAACTTCCTTCTGCAGCTTTGGAAGACACTTAGGCTGCAGTTACACTGACCTGAACTGCCAGCAGTAGTATGCAAATAGATCATCTTGAAAATGCAAATGGATGCTCATTTGCATATTCACTTGCCAGCAGAGGCTGCTGCCAACAGAAAAAAAAGCAGTGTAAACGAGGTTCTGCTGGCAACCCTACCCCCACACACTCCCCGACTTTGTCAGCAGCCTCTTATGCCTGGAAAAAAAATCAGGCATAAGAGACTGCCGACAAAGGCTGGGTGTTACCGGCAGCACCATGTTTACACTGTTTTTTCTCTGCCAGCAGCAGCCTCTGCTGGCAAGCGAATATTCAAATAAGCACCCATTTGCATTTTTGAATTCTCCCACTTGCATACTGCTGCCGGCAGTTCAGGTCAGTGTAACAGTACCCTTAATGTTCCTGTCTCGCCTTCAGCAAGAGATAACTGCCTATCCCATATTAGGATTAATTAATCCATAAATATTTGTCAGGTGCTAGGTAGCATTGCTACCACAAGGCTCATGAGAGACAATCCTATGTGGAAAACTGACAAGAGACAAATAGCGTTGCTAATGCTTCTCCTTTTACAGAGCAGCATGTGTCCATAAATATATGATACACAGACTGGTTGACAAGGTAACAAACAGTAACACATGGGAACTATATATTCATGAAGCAATAATAAAATGGGGAAAAAAAACACATCATACATAATTTTTGGGAAAGTGGCAGCTGAGCACAACACAACTAGAGAGACGCTGGGCAAGGAAAGTAAGTCACTTCACCTCTGAGTTGTCATTTTAATTTACAATTGATTGCATATACCCCTCAAATATTGTAACAGTTGAAGATGACATAGCCATATCCGTCCATACACTCCATGATGATTCTGAGCTAGTGAGCTCTGTAGTTCACACATTTATTTTCCTTACAAATCAAATAATAGAGCTAAGTGAGAGGATAGAAAAAAAAATCACAAACTTCTGTCTCATCAGACATATTTGACTGTAATGGACACATTAATACAGGGTAGCTCAATGCTTCTCAAACTTCTTTTATAAAGTACTTCTTTAAAAAAAAATTGTAAGTACCCTCAGACTTCTCTTGCATACCCCTAAGGATACATGTACCACTGGTTGAGAAACATGGTCCTAAGGTAATCTGAGGTCTTGAAACAAGGGCCATTCAACCTCTCCATTTGACTGTACCCTTTTCAGGAGTCAGATTTGTTTTGCATACCACCAAGTTACACCGAACTTAAAACCTACTTACTTAAAAATCGGTACAAAAACATCACAGAAGATTACTACTGAAAACGTGCTGACTTTCTACCATCTTATTCTCAGATATATGGACTAGAATAGAAATATTGTACTTACACTTCAGCATAAGGCATATGAAGCAGTAGAAACAAATCATTGTCTGAATGGACTATTCAATTATACTAATTTTACTAGTGTTTTTATGTAGCCTGTTTCTAAAACTAGCCAAATATCTAGATAAGTTGATGTATCCCTGGAAGACCCCAGTGTACCCTCCAGGGTACACATACCCCTGGTTGAGAAACACTGGGTTAGCTAGCTGGATGGGTGAAGAATATGTTTTAAAATTCAACATAATCATTGCCATATGGATGGGAATTTTTCTCAAATTTGGCTTAGCTATAAAACAACCTGGGTTTTCGAAGGGCATGCTGTCGGTGTCTGAGCAATAAGCACATTAAGTGCCATGGCTGCAGATGTTCAGTTGGTCCAATCTACGGCAAGATTAAGACTTTGTCTACGCTGCCAAGTATGAAGTGCAGCGGCAGCTGCACTGCTGAAGCAACGCTTTAATTCAGCAGCGTGCTCATGGTACCAGTGCTCGGAGGGAGCTCTTTCAGAGCTGTAGGTAACCACCTCCACGGGGAGAGTAGCTAACAATGCTGGGAGAGGGTGGCGGGGCCTGGGGCACACCCCCTGCCCCATTGTCCAAGCCTCAGCCCTCTCCTGCTCCACCCCTCCCCCACTCCCCTTCTTGGGCTGTGGGCATTGCATGGGAGCAGCAGCAGCAAGGGGGGTCACCTCCCCTGTCCCTGCACTCACTTAGCCAGATCTGCCACTGTGGAGAAGCTAGGTGCAGAGGGCAGGAGAGCAGCAGAGTGGAGCAGGCTGCCAAGCTCCCGTTGCCCGTGTGGTGAGTTGGGTTGGGAGGTAACCCCCTGCTGCTGCTGCCATTGCTGTGCATGCACACGCACGCACACAAAACCCCTGGCCCCAGTAATCCCCTGGCCCAGCTCCAGGCCCTAGGTAATCCTCCCACTTCCATCCATTGAACGGTTGGGGGCAGCCACCCCAGCACCCCTAAAAGCACAGAGCACCGACCACCTTGTCCTAGGGATGGGACGGCTCTGCTCTCAGCACTAAGAACCTGTTTACACTAACACCTGAGAGAGACAGTTACAGCGCAGTAAAGTGGCAGTGTAGATAAGCCCCTAGCAAGTGTATATTTTAAAACATGCCCAAGACCTCTTTCAGGACTCTCATACTGAAGATACACTTCTTTCCCTTCTCTTATTCTTACAGGCCTTGTTACTCCATATTTGGAGTTACTTAATTTACAACATAGCTCAATACATTGAGCCCAAAAAGCTCATGCCTACAATTTTTGTTTTCCCAATTCACACCTGTTCCAGAAGAGCATGAAAGAACAATCTTAGACTTCTCTGACATAAGTGAGTGCTTAAAGGTATGCACATACTTAAGTGTTGTCCTGAATGGATATGGATTTATGCATATGCTCAAGTGTTTTCCTGAACTGGGCCTGAGTACAGAATTCAGGACTGGTGCCACAGTAGAAAGGGATTTCTGAAGGAAGATACCAACCTCTATGCAGGGAGTGTGTGATAACAGCTGTGGGAAGTGCCTAAAACTGTCCATTAAATCTTTGTAGATTCTCATAAAATCTGATTCTGCTGTTGCAGAACCTGCATTTTTTTCCACTTGCGTAATTTTCCTTCAAGTCATGGAAGGCTGAGTTCTTAGATGGGCAGACAGGAAATAATGAGCTGATGATAGCACAACAGACTACATTTGCATGGGGCAGAGAGCAAGATTTCATCAGTCACTGCATCCTTTGAAGCTATGGTGTTGCTTTTGATCATGCAGCTGTACATGTGTTCATTATGCAAAGGGAACGGCCTTCAGTCTTTCCAGCATTAAGGGTGGGAGGGTTCATTCTTGGAGAGGAACATTCGCCATATGGTTTAGGGCACCGGACCTGATCTGAGGGTGGGTCATCACTGCAAAGAGAAGGTATGAGCATAGCCTAGGCAGGCATACCCACACTAGCTAGCAGGAATGTAATGCAGATGCAGCAGCATGGGATAGCCAGCTCACTACAAGTCCTCTAGGGCCTCCAGAAACATACGCAGGTTGCTTTCCAATGCAGCCACGTCTATGCTGCTGCTATCAGTGCTAGCTAGAATTAAAGCTAGTGTGGGCATGTCTCCTTGTGCTACAAAGACACTCACGCTTGCAGGGAAGCCACGCCCAGAGGCTGTGCCATAGACTTGCTGGGTGACTTTGTACGAGTTACTTCTCTGTGCCTCAGTTTCCCTTAAAATGGGATGATAAAAGTTTTCTTTCAGTAGGGTGTAACAAGATGAAATCCATGCACAGGTGTGAGGCATTCAGACTTCATAGTGAGAAGTAGCACAGAAAAGCCCACACAAAAATAAACATTCTTGCTACAAATGTGTCAACAGCGCACAGGTACCAGTTAAAACAAGATAACAGCATAGGAAGAGACCAATTATTGGATCAGTTTCCTTCCCTCCCAATTCCTTGAACTGAATCTTTGCTGAGAACTGGAAAAAAAAAATTTCTTCCTTCCCTATTTCATTTTTATGACTGTTGTGTCTGAGCTCAACTAGGACCAGGAACAGAAATGCCACGAAAATGGTTTGCTTTGATTGGAAATAGGAAACCCAACATACTTTCCTGAAAGCACGATTTCCAGGCTAATATAGAGGCAGATGAACATCCAGGATGGGATTTTCAAACCCACGTAGCTGACCTGGATCCTTAATTGCTGCTAATTATCAATAGGGACTGAGCATCTCGATCGCTGAGGCATCTCTGAAAATCCCACTCTCATGCTTTTAGTTGCTTATCCAAACTGAACTACAGGCAAAACCATCTGATCTCAGTTACAGCCATGTAAAGGTGGAGTATCTGCAATGGTGCTCTTCCAGCTTTGCACTGGTTTAACTGGAACCAGAATTTGGGTGCAGCGTGGGCCTCTTTATTGAGGTAACCATTCTTCCCAGTGCGGAGCAGATGACAAGCTGCCTCTTTTTCTCCCACACATGTGGATCTACATAAGAGAGCACTGGTTTACGGGCATATGCAATGGTGCATCTGTTACAAGATCTGGCTTTTTGAAGCTCAGAGCTCTAAGGCACTTAGCAAGCTGCAATCATGTCATTTACAGAAAACAAAGCTCAAGGCTACTTTCCTAAGCTGGGATAACAGACAGGAGTGATCCAGGGCTTGGGGAAGCATTGGAGGGTGATGCCTTCCTTGTGTCAGGTGTCAAGAAGAGGACTAATAGATTCTGAAGTGGAGAATGGAGACGCTTGTGAAATTTCTTGCGGGACAGTGGGAGGCATGATCAGCTGCTGGGTCTCAGGCTTGTCCATCTCATTAAAAATGTTGAAATGTGTTACTGTCTTTATGTCTGTGTATTCACATTTATATAACAATTAATAAAGATTTTACATTCTACAGACTTTTCTTACATGTACCAAAAGGCTTTTGGGTTTTTTCCATATGACTATAACTGAAATTTCCATTGGTTTGGATTACATTAGCCAGAGGACTGGGGCAGAGGGGGAGGTTGCTAATTGCAGGGACAAAGTGGGGCCCAACATAAAAAGTTTGCTCACCCCTGCCCTAGGATAGTTGAAGAGTTTCATGTAACAGGGAATGAAAGACCATTAGAGCCAAACTGAGGAATGAGGGTTTATCAAACCTAAAGGTCCTGTGAAACCCTGGTTCCAAGGCAGGGTGGGGAGGACTAAGCTCAAAGCCACAGAACTGGTTTGACTTGTGAAACAACTGCTGCCCAGAAGAAGCAATTGCTCCTATTTATTGTGCGTATCTAATAATCCAGACCCCAGGTGAGAATATTACTTGACCCAAATGGGGAGTGAGGAACGCTGCATTTAACAGAAAGCACAGGGGAAGCTGAGACAGCAAGCAGGTGATCCACGGTTAAGACAACCCCATTAAAACCGATTCCAGTTACAGAAGCAGATGACGGACAACAGTGGGAAGAGGAAGCACAGCATCAGAACACTGTGATCGTTTGTTTGATCACAGCATCAGTGACTTATACCCAGAGTTTGCTGGAATTACATTATCTGGCCAATGACTTCCTATCATGCTCCTTAAACAGAAAAGATTGCAAACGGGATAACCATCAGCCCAGTTTTTTAGAGCCAGTGAGGAATGGGATAGTAGAGGAGTCAAATAAGAACATTTTATCCTGAAATCACAGAAGTACTCTAGGCCTAGAGCACAGAAGTTTCAGACTGAGAATTACAAAGAAAGGCATGATTTCCAGGTAACTGAGTTTTTCCAGTTGCTTCATTACACCCTGTGTAATCTCCTACCTCCCAAAAATGCAAAAATTCAAGCCCCCCAACAGACACCTCCAGGTTTTAGGGTGCCTGCAGTTGCTGGACACATCCTTTCTGTAAGCAAAAAATGGCTTCCTCTTTCACTGACACTATTGCAAACATGTTCCTCCTGTATTGATACTGGAATTAGAGATAAGACACCACTGCAGTGTTTGTGAATGCACAGAAAACTGTTTAATTTACAGCCATGATGGTGAAACAAGCCATTGCAAAGCATGGGAATTCAAACTTAAGTCTGACACTCTTTCTCAAATTCACGTATGGTGTTTAAGTGTTAGAATGTGATGTTACATGAACCATACACAATTATCTGAGATCCTGGAAGGGCCTGAGACCACAGGGGATGAGTAAAGGATAGAGGACAAGACCTTCAAGTGGTAAAATTGGCATAACTCCATTGAAGTCAGGGAAGCTATGTTGATTTACATGAGCTGAGGATCTGGCCCTCAAAATGCCCAACTTAACTTTGAATTAATGTCCCTTGCTTATGCTATTCTGAGTCACAAGCCTTAATGTTACTGTTCCTCCTGGTTATATTTGTAGTATCACAGAAATAGATGAGGACTGATTCAAATGACAGTAATGCTGGAAATGCTTGCAGATAAGGTTTCAACAGGAATAGAATGAACGGCACAAATTATAACATTCAGCAATATTTTAAAGACTGGCTCAGATCCTCAACTGACATAAACTGAAGTCAATAGAGCTTGTCAATTTACACCAGCTGAGAATCTGGCCTTAAGACTTTGATGATTGCTACCATGTATCAGTTAAGCACTGGGGTTTGAAAATAAAGACCTATATGCTCCTAATTCCTGGTAACAAAATGAATTACAGATTTCAAATTGCAGACAAATAATTACCAGAAAGTTCTTCATTCAGTCTTCATTCTCTCCTTGAATACTTGGCATAACAGGTTACTGTGCTGGCACCAAGAAATTGCATTCCTTCAGTTGCATTCTCGTCATAAATATTCTCAGATGGTGTAATCTCATAGCACCATTAAAATTGATGGGCTACACTTGATAACACTAACTGAAGATCTGGCCCAGCTGCATGATTTGAATTAATCCCTATTATGCCCATGTAACCTCAGTTGAACAATTTTCTCATTAAGTATTCCACGTAAGTGACTTTGGCATCCTTTCAAACCAGCACAACTTCTGACTGGGTCACATATTTTTCATCTACATGATTTTAATAGATATATGAATTCTTTTTCATTAGCTATGTTAGACAACCACCCCCAAAGAAAAAAAACAAAAAACTGCGCAACACTATTGTCTTCCCACCAAAACATAAATATATAAATTACATTTTATACACTTTTCTTTTAAACGCAGACACGTACATTCATGTGCATAACATTGTGAACAGTACACTTAGTGAAGAACAAGCACAGATAGTTTTAGTAAATGTTTTTCCAGTTTTGGTGCTTAATGTAATACACTGGGAAGATGATCGTAAACCAGGACACTGACTAATTCTACCTGCATTAGCAGCTGAAGCCAATGCCTGTTCATTAAAATTGCTTTGTTGGGTTGAAAACAACCATAGCATTAATGCAGGCGTAGGGAAACTCCAGCCCCCCAGTAGTTGCCAGATCCGCAGGTATGGCTGCTCACAGCTCCTTGTGACCGCAGTTTGCCGTTCCCAGCCAATGGAACCTGTGGGAAGTAGCGTGGGCCAGGTCACCACTTCCTGCAGCTCCCACTGGCCAGGATCGACAAATCACAGCCACAGGGAGCTGAAAGCAGCAGTGCCTGCAGATGCTCAAGCAAACAAACCATCTGGCAGCCTGCCAGCAGCTAACCCTGATGAACCATGTTCACCTAGAGCACTGGAGTTTCCCCACCTCTCCTCTAGTGGGCAGAGAGGGTGTTTTAATTATATTTTAAAAATTGGAAAGGTTAAAAATATATTTTTTGATAAATCTTAGGGCTCTGCAGTTCATTCACTTTGGAGACTGAATTCAGGGTGAACTCGCTATCCTCAGGACTTGCTCTTTTGTCGGGATATACAAAGGACAGAGAAATCTTTCATCTTACTGGAGAAGTTTCATAAAGAGAACCCAATAGTTTATTTTACCAGTCTAATGTGATAATCAAAATAACACAAAGCGCATATCGTCTAAACCACTGGGTTGGGGCAGTGATTTTGGTGAACAGAGTAGCCATGATGTATGTGGCATAGCCCTGTGTTTTTAAAGCAACAGACCATGTGGCTCCCAACCCAGTCCATGGAAGATTTGAACGATGTATTTCCTCTGCAGGGTAGCCATTTTAGTCTGTATCTTTACAAATAACAAGCCGTCCTGTAGTACTTTAAAGACTATCAAATTTATTAGGTCATGGGGGCTGGGCTTGATGACCTCCTGAGGTCTCTTCCAGCCCTACGATTCTATGAGTTTAAGCTCATGAAAATTTGCTCATTAAATATTCCATGTAAGTGACTTTGGCATCCTTTAAAGACTAACAAAACACAGACATGTACATTCATGTGCATAACTTTGTGAACAGTAAACATAGTACTGTTACTACGTAAGATCGTGACCTGATACATGTGATAGTCTTTAAAGTGCTACAAGACTGCTTGTCATTTATTAACTCAGTTCCTCGGCACTTTGAAAATGTAGGAGCTGGTGCCTGCGTCTTTTACCTGCCCTGCTATAGTTAAAATATATTTTGAAGTTATTTTGGATCTTTAACTACAAAAATATGACCACAAAATGCTTATTTTTTTCTTTTCTTTCCCCCCCACCTTTTTTGTTTTTGTTTGTTTGTTCAAGAAAACATAGCAGGCTTTCTTAGGTATATAAAACTGTTAATTTTAGATAAAAATACAAACTTCACCTTTACAAAACACATATTTCTGTTGAATACACATAAAGCATAACATTTTACCAAAAATAAAGAATTTTAGGTTTGTCCAACTATTTGCACCAAGGCCTTCCCCATGCCACAATGACATTGTACAATGCAGATACAAGAACTTGTACATTTCACACACCGCCAACATGTGAAATAAAAGTATTTGTATACTGATGGCAATTGCTAACACAATATCACTATTAGGCAACTGGTATAAATCTCAAAGAAAAAAAGGATATTTGCATGGATATCCTATGAGCTGTTTACACACATCAGTTTTTTTTTAAAATGCTTTAAATTACGAGGGAAGGGTGGGAGACATAAACCAAGAAAGTCTAGAAAATTATGCATAGGTATAACATTTTTATTTTAATATATCTCATTAGTTTGCATCCCACTAGGAGAAATATCGTAATGTGTTTTGCTTACTGTTACACCAGTCTTCTACATGTGTTATTCGTAAATGTAGTCCAAGAGATAATAAAAAGCTAGGCAAAGAGTAAAAAGAAAGCTTAATAATCACTTTATGGTGTAAAAAAAAAAATCCATTTAAGGCTCCCCAGAAGGTATTCTTTTTGTTTAGACTTTAAAACACCACCAAGCAAAGATGTACTGTTTCTATAGTATTTGCGTGGCATTTGATCATTTGATACATTCCTGCTTTTTTGTGCCTGAAATCCATTTGTGTCCATCCATCTTCATCAAGAAAGCAGGCACATTTCTTGACATAAAGCACCGTTGACTGCTCTGACAGAAATCCACTATTCACTGAAGATGTTTGTCTTTTTTCTTCTTCTTCCACTATTTCTTTTTTGTTTGTTTTTTGTTTTGTACTTTTGGTATCCTCCATTCATTCAACTGTCTTTTTTATCTTCTTTTGCTTTGTTTGCTTTGTTGTTTTGTGCGGGGAGTTTGGACAGGGAAGCTTCCTATTGTTTCACAGAGTGCTACAATACTTGCTTTGATGTCACATTAAACAAATGTACATTGTCTCTTTGTTCTCATTAAGTGTTCTTTTCGGTCATTTTTTCCACATAGGAGAACAAATAAAGTATACAGTCAATAAAGCACCATACATAGTAGGTTCAGGAATGTAACAAACCATGTACATCCATGTCCCAGAGAGAAGTTCTTTTTTTTTTTATTTTTTGTTTCTCTAGCTTATTTCACCTTACATCTGCAGGAGAAAAAAAACATATAATAACTCCATGATTAGAATCGCAGGACCTTTCCTCTTAGATGTCTTTAAAAAAAAAACTATTCTGCATGAAATTCACTAACCTGGGACAAGAAGTTCTAAAAGCTGTTTTGATTGAGTTTACATGCTGACTTTTAAAGTTGAATTTTACAAAATCTTTGCTTCTAGCATACTACTCCCAATAAATACCTGTTAATCTGAAACAGGATATCAAGTTTAGCATTCTTTCAAAAAGATACATCCATATAAATGAAATCTGACATTGGGAGTTTATGTGCAAAATAAAAAAAGTTTGAATTATTAAATTCCCCATCATCCAGCATTTACTCCAAATTGAAATTAAATCCCATTGAGAACACTAGAATCATCTGCAAATGGTGCAGCTCACATGACAACAGGTATTTTAGAAATATAAAATACCTATTTAATTTGGAAATTTTACAGATGTCACATCAAACTTCATTAACATGCTGATCAAGCCACTCTTCTGTATTGAGAGCTGTTTTAGTTTGGTTTTTTCCTGCATTGTAAACCTTATACATGTTGATGACATCCTAGTTGTGCATCCTATTCAGCCTCTGAAAGCTGCCCCAACCAATGAAGGTTCTTAGCTCTGTGGTACAGGGCATTGTTACAGAAGAACAGGTGTCCACTTTTTTTCTATATTGTGCAGTGATTCCAATCATATCAGATGCACGTTTAATCAGTTCCCAGTTTGGGCCGAAGAAGGTTTGATGGTCATGCATGTAATAAGATTTACCATATGTACTCAATACTTTCACAGCCAACTGATTGGAACATAAACCACTTGTAACCTAGCAATTCATTCATGCATTATTATGCGATGCTTAGACTTCAGAAATCAATAATAATGAAACATAAAGCAGAGGAAATGGAACTTGAGATTTCCAAGAAGCTTAAGTATTAGCACCCTCAATAAATAAATAAATAAATAAATAAAATGCAAGAAGAGGAAGGAGCCGAAGAATGTAAGATGCTTATGGTGATGTGTAGCTGAAAGGAAAAAATACCAAGCATGTAGAATTATCAAAGCCAATCACATCTAATCTCTTTGCAGCCTTGAGGTAGCAAGTGTCAAGATTTTGAACAGTGATTAAGTGGGAGTGATGATATTTGATTAAGGTTTCCATTACTTGTGCCAGTAGCGTGTTCAGCATATAGGTCCTACCTGATTAGCAAATAGTTCCAGTAGTTTTTATGTTGGTTTTAACCTTTTTCGTTTCCGTTTTTTACCTGTTTCCCTAGGCCTTCCTGTTAACATAAGGGGAGGCTGGTAAAAAGCCCTAAGATAGTGCATTTCATTGAAAACTGAAGAAATAAATACTCAGGTTATCTCTCAAAGAATACTCCAAATCTTTTGCATTACAAGTATTCATTTAAAACCTCCAATTTTGAAACGTTTGCATAGGTAGTGTAATTATAAAAAGCAAAGAGCCAGTAACCCAAGGTGGTAGTTTTAGGGGTAGAACTGCCTTGTAACTACCGCTAACATTCTGTTCTCAATATTTGCCTGGAGTCCTTGTAGTTTAGTTACTTTAAACTTGCGAGTCACTTCCTAAAGCAAACATGCTCACATATAACAATATAAATTTTTGTCATCTGCCACTGTGATTATATCCTTCATAAGCCTGATTCTGAAGTGGCCTCCCATGTTTTGCCACACACACATAAACTTTTCATCTTGAAATTTTGATGGTTCAGCCACTGTCTCCAATAAACATTTGGGAAAGTTGAGATTGATGTGATAAGAGCATGTATGACACATAGAACAGTTTACAAAAATGCGAAAACCACCATTTTCTTTCCTCAATGTTTTGCTCCATTCATAATTCAAACTAGCCTGGGCTAAAATCATCCAGCTTTATTTGCCTATTGATGCTGAATGACAGCTGATTCAGAGGCCTAATTTTTCAGCTCTCCATGTAGAGTATAACTTCCCTTGAAGGCCTAGAGGAGATTACGAGTAAAGTACAACTTGTCAGGAGAATTTGAAAGCTTTTGTAAGACAAATAGGCTGTGTCTACACTAGCCCAAAACTTCGAAATGACCATGAAAATGGCCATTTCGAAGCTTATTAATGAAGTGCTGACATACATATTCAGCACCTCATTTGAATGCCGGCAGCCGCAGCACTTCGAAATTGACGCAGCTCATCCAGACGGGGCTCCTTTTTGAAAGACCCCAGCAACTTCGAAATCCCCTTATTCCTAACAGCAGATAGGAATAAGGGGATTTCGAAGTTGCTGGGGTCCTTTCGAAAAGGAGCCCTATCTGGATGAGCCGCGCGGCGGCAAGCCATGTCAATTTCGAAGTGCCGCAGCTGCTGGCATTCTAATGAGGTGCTGAATATGTATTTCAGCGCTTTATTAGTAAACTTCTAAATGGCCATTTGCATGGCCATTTTGAAGTTTTGGGCTAGTGTAGACATAGCCATAGTGAGACAAATTCTGCTGATATGACTTTGAGTCCAATAAATATCAAACTGCAGCTCATGAGACTTGTACAGGTTGAACCTCTCTAATCCAGCACTCTCTTATCCACCGACTTCCATAATCTGGCATGATTTTGTTAGCTGCACAACCACCCTGTCATGGGTGTGGCCAAATTTCCTATGGTCCCACGAAGTTTGTATACAGTTACCAGTCCTGTCTCTCAATGTTCTAATTTACCGCTAAAGGTCTTTTAAGAGCACTGTAAGCAGTGGAAGTGTTGGTAATGCTACTAGACAATATTGAGCTCCCATGGTCTGGCAAATTCTCTCACTTGGTGCCAGCCAGGTCCCAAGGGTGCCGGACTAGAGAGGTTCAACCTGTATTTTCTAAATGCTGTACTAGTGAGATCTCCTCTGAGGAAGTGAGAATTTGTATGGTGTGTCTGTAAGACATAATAAACCCCACAGGGTATGCTCACCCAGTTTACAATCTTAGCCCAGTACTGATAGGAGCTCTTAGGCAAGTTTGTTCTCAAGGGACGGAGATAGCAAGAAGTGTGCCTAAAACACAAGCCCGGCCTGGGAAACCCTTAAAAGGTTTCCTATTTGTCAGAAATCCCAAAGTAGGCAAGTTTCACCTCCTCTGCTTTCCTTATAAAAGTTTCAGACCCTTTGAGCCTGATTCTCCTGTTCTAACACCAGTCTCAATCAGCAGTAATGCCACTGAAGTCCCAAGCTGGTGTAAACTTACACAGTTCCATTGAGGTCAGTGGAGCTGACCTGCATTAGCTGCTAAGGATCTGGCACAGTGGAGTTATACGGTCCCAGCAAGAGAAGAATCGGGTCATTTGTAATTCATATGAGTGCCTCTGAAATGGCAGTGACACCCCCCAGCACTCTGAGCCCCTGGGGTAGTTTGAGTCTCCAGGGGCACATGACGGACTACAGACCAAAAGGTTACACAGAGAGATGCCACCAGGAAAAACAAAATTGTAGTAATAATAATAATAATAGGAAACCTCAAACCCACACCAAGGAAATAGTCAGGCAAAAGACTTTCATCTAGAGAATTGTGGCTGCAAATATATTGGGGGAAGGAGAAATTGATGAATGTTACAGTTAAACAATAACAATAAAATACTCAAGAGTAAGGAAATCAGAAATTTAGGTTCCTGGCCCAGCTTTAGCTTTCCCCTCATAACCCTGTCTGTCTGCTAGCTCCTGCCCTGTCCCTCCATTTATCATTCTCCAAGTCCTTCCTAGCACAGAGGCCAGAAATCCACTCTCCCTGCCGAAACGCTACAGACAAATTTATTAACTGCTAACCAGCTAGGACCTGCTCCCAAACCCACTGAAGTCAATGGGAGCCTTTGCACTGATGTCAATAGGTTTTGGAGTAGGTCGCCCTAATCTATACGGAATTAAGACTTGTCCCTTCACCAGATCAACCTCTCACTTTCAGATAGAGATTATAACATCTTGTGCCTTGATTGACTGCAGCTGGGTTACACTGCATCAAACTGGAATAATCTGATGGTTTATCAAGCCAATTACTTTCTCAGTTTTTATTGCAATTCTTTTTGGACCTCTGCACTATATGGCTACGTCTACACGTGCCCCAAACTTCGAAATGGCCATGCAAATGGCCATTTCGAAGTTTACTAATGAAGCGCTGAAATGCATATTCAGCGCTTCATTAGCATGCGGGCGGCAGCGGCGCTTCGAAATTGACGAGCCTTGCCGTCGCGCGGCGCGTCCAGACGGGGCTCCTTTTCGAAAGGGCCCCGCCTACTTCGAAGTCCCCTTATTCCCATGAGCTCATTGGAATAAGGGGACTTCGAAGTAGGCGTGGCCCTTTCGAAAAGGAGCCCCGTCTGGACGCGCCGCGCGATGGCAAGGCTCGTCAATTTCGAAGCGCCGCTGCCGCCCGCATGCTAATGAAGCGCTGAATATGCATTTCAGCGCTTCATTAGTAAACTTCGAAATGGCCATTTGCATGGCCATTTCGAAGTTTGGGGCACGTGTAGACACAGCCTATAACTGCTAGTTGGTACTGGAAATGCTACTGATCTGAAGAAGTGGATCTGTCCCACGAAAGCGCATCACCTAATAAATCATTCTGTTAGTCTTTAAAGTGCTCAACAAAAGAAAACATGACTTTGTCTCCAGGTATAGGCGAGACATGTATGTTCTTATTTCTGATTGCAGAAAATACCCTCCATGTGGAGGCTAAAGATCTCTATCTGTACCTGTCCCCCCTACAGATATCCACCATTACCAGCTGGGGAGACACTTGCACTTCACCAAGCCTTAAACTGGTGTGTGACCCTTTAAGGTCCCCAGTGAGCTGGTACAGGCTGCTCTAACTTACACCAGGGCTGAGCCAAGCTGTGGACAGCTTGCCCTACACGCAGCTTTCTGAATGCCTCCTAGCTCCGGGAGAAATGAAGCATATTTTTACAAAAGCCACGCTGAAAGTTAGTATTTCTCCCTCACACATTCACAAATTCCCCCTTTTCTCTGTATGTCATGTTCTCAGCAAACCAGGCACATGTTTCATGAGACAACATTCTCCATAAGGATAACCAGGGAAATGGAAACAGAATGAAGTCAGCATTAGGAAACATTTCAAAATTCCTTACTTTTGAACATTCAAATACTTTCTAAACAAAATGTTCTCCTAATTTCAAATCTGGTTTTCTTTTTAGTAAAGTAAATTGTCAGCCTTAACTGTATCTCAATAGTCATGATAGAATTTAGCAGCAAGCAACACATACTATAACCTTCAAGTCAGTTAGGCAAGATTTTTACCTTATACATTTTATGTTTAAATAGTTTGACCATGCATCCCATATTTGGTGGGACGATCCCATATTTGGGATGCCAAAAAGACGTTCCTACTTATTTTTTAAAAGGTACCAATTGTCCCATATTTAGGCCCTCAGGGGCTGGGGGATGGGGCCAAGCATCTGCAGCTGCCGCTTACCTGGGGCTCAGCGTCAGAAGCGCCCGCAGCTGCCACCTCCCCAAGGCTAGGTGCAGCCAGGAGGAGCCACCCCTCCCCCCATATCTCCCTGTATCATATTTGGGACAGGGAGATATGGTCGCCCTAAATTTAAAGGCTGCTGTAAAGAAAACTACAGCAATTGAAACTCTGAATACAAAATTTTGTATACAACCCAAATCCTGTTTTTGTTCCACACCTTCAGAACAGAAAGGTCCTTAGTGAGGTCAATGGATGCTTTTCCATTTAGTTCAATAGTGGCAGGGTTGGGTCATATTCTTTACTAGAAATAGAAGTTCCCCTCTGGTAAAAGCATGCATACAAAAATAAAAGGGTGACGTACCAGTTTCCTCTTCTCGATAATCTGAATTAGAATTTGATGGTGTACAGGTACATTCCATATGCTCTTCTAACCTCACCAGAACTTCTTTTAATTTTGGCTTTTTTCTAACATATTCCACTTTTGCCACCTAAAAAAGGAACAGTGTTTGTACTTCGATGCATTAATGCCCAAAAGAACGTAAGACAAGTGGTTACAAACGTCTGTAAAAACCACCTCTTTCCTGGTAGAGCATCTCATATGTATTTCACAACACAGCCTTTATAGAATTTCAGCAGTTCCAAACAGACCAGATTTCCCCTCCCCTTGAACCTGATTTCCCATTCATGTGGTTTGAGCCATTCTGTATTTCAGCATTTTTCTAAGCCAACACAACGTTTCACATTCAGATTCAAATCTGTATTTGTTTACTGAATTTACAGATTCTAATTTATTTTCCTCTCTACAACATTTCACCAGAGTTACGTTGAACCACCCATTGTTCATAAAGACTTATCTATGCTACAGGGAACATCAACTCGTTGAGGGTTGATCTTTCAGAGTTCAATTTTGCATGTCTGGTAGTGATGTGTGAAACTGATCTATCTGCAGTTGGCAGTGAACCCCCAAACTCTTTGCTATCGGGAAAAGTAAGGGAAGTCGACAGAAGAAACTCTGACATCAAACCTCCCTCTGGGTGGACGGCCAGGTAGTCAATTGCAGATAAGTTGATTCTAGCTATGCAACTGACATCACTAGAATTGCATATCTGCAATTGACTTACCTGCCTAGTATAGACCAAGCTTAAACCTACAACAAACAGTGAAAACATGGAAAACACCAGTGCTGTTTTGAGAACCTAGACCTCAATGACCTCTCATAAGAGATTCCCTTTCTCTGGCCTATAAGTTTCTTGCAGCAGCTCTGGGCAATCTCCAGGTGAATGAGATCTCACTTATCTTTAAAGGAGAACTAGGAAGAACAGGAAAAGGAGATTAAAAGCTTTTTAGAAGTCTTTGCTTGGACATGTCCTGCCTTCTTGACACTCACTCTCTCCTGTATGTAAATGTTACCTCTTCAGCCAAACTGAGTATGTATTTCCCTAGCATTTGGGTTCCAGGTACATTTCCACCCTAGTCTAGCCTTTACATAGCCATGATGCTTAAATACAGGTTCTAATGCAGTTTGATGAGCTAGCATGGACCACCTCTAGCTCAGGAAGAAAGCTAAGATAAAACAGACAGATTTTACAGATGCTGTTCTAACATGCACTGGTCCTACCCACACTGGCTAGTCCACCCTTCTTAGACTGTGCAACCACCCCGAGATTAAACCTGAGTGAAACCAATACAGGTAGGGCCTTGTGCCGAGGGACAAACCATACCCAAAGGGGAATCTAGCTGGTTTGCTTTGCAGCACTGCTCAGTACTGTTGCAACATCCAAAATGTGCCTCCCAACTGACAGGAAGGGGCTGTAATTGCAGTCTGTCAGGCAGAGCAATGAAACTCAACAGAGTGGATACTGTATTGTTTTATGCAAATTAGAGAGAGACAGACTGGGTCTCCGATCCCTTGCACAGCTCGGATGATTGACACAAATCTGTGTATCACTGAAATAGACAGGGTTGTTAAAAAATGATCAGTGTGCACAATTTTTACTAGACCTTTTTGCTAACTGTGTACAGATTTGTACGTTGGGTTTTTAATGCTCCCTAGTCTTAGCACTGAAAGTACTTTGATCCTCTGTGCTTCCAAAAATCGCAAGTCATTCTCATAATACGAAGGCAATGAGTGGGGAGAAGGGAGAAATTATACTTCCCAGCTGTCAGAATCCATCCTTTGGCTTTCTGGATGTTCATGACCAGTGAAATGGTGGGCCCCATTTAAATCAGTGGGACATTTGCCATTGGCTTCAAGAAAGCTAAGATTTCAAACTTATATTTCAGTCACTGCTCCCTTTGTCAACAAGAGCTGGAGCCTATTTTCATTTACCCAGCAAACAGTGCTGCACAGACAGATGCTATAGTTAAAATGTCAACATGAAAGACATTTTCTGAGGATGTCAGATTTCCATACAAGAAGATTTAGAGCTGGCTCTAACATGTCAGAAAGCTTTGCTGAGAGGTCACCTATGGGTCACTACAATGTGTTTCAGGCTCTTCTATCGCAGTATAACTCCAGCAAGGCTTATGCAAAGATTTGAAAATGAATGGTACATCTGAATCATCCATCACTAATTGTTAAACAGCCATTAAGACCCCTCTGACCACAGACACAGAAAGAGACCCAGTAATTATGGCAATGCTTTGATATCTGCTATGCTGACGCCAATTGCTGGAATAAACCAGCATCATCAAAAATTACTTGCAGCTAAAGCAGTCATCTAATTTTATTTCAGGCTGGGGTCAGCAACCTTTCCTGGGCGGAGTGCCGAAATTTGACCTTTTGACCTCTATGTACAGTCAGAGAGCTGGTGATAATTTTTAAAGTCACTAATAGTCCTACTAGCAGCAGCTTCATTAATAAATTAAAACAGAGCTTTACCGTGTAGGTGGTGGTTGGTAGCATTAGCTGGTCTTTTGTTAATCCACAGGTGGCCTGGCTTTGAGCAAGCTCCCTGCTGCTGGGGGAGAGGCAGGATGGGGCTGAACTCCCACCTCATGGGCCACTCTAGGCACCAGTGCCAGGGATTGCTGACCCCTGTTTTAGGCCATTGGTACTTTTTTCCAAATTGCAACACCTATATATATATGCTTTCCACTACCTACTTTGCACTACACACATTGGAAGATGTGGGAGGTACCTACAGACTTGATGATGATAACCTACTTCACACTGACCCATTAAGAACTATAAGTTTTAATGGCATGTACTGTAAGTTAAAACAAACCAAAAACAAAAAAAAGCAGCCCACGGCTCCTCTTTCTCCTTCAGGCAATATAAGTTAAGACTGATGATTTATATATTAAATTTCTCCAGTTAAAGCAACATCAGCTACAATTAAATTCCTAAATTTGTGCTGTCTCATAACACCTGCTGCCACCCTGGGAGTCTATAATTAATGCTACGCTAACACATTAGGTTCTGAGCCTCATCCTCAGCCGATGTAAAATGCCACAGCTATGCTGACATCAGAGGATCTGACTCTAGGTTAGCAATTTTTTTTTAATATTTTTATCTTTTTCCCCTGTTTTGTTGCTCAAAAGAGAAGGACAACCACACACTATTTTTTATTATGTACAGCTTTGAAATGGTCAGTGTTCAGCAATGTTCCCTGTAAGCTGTGCGCACGGGCGGCCACCCAGGAGAGATTCCGGTGGTGCCCAGCTGATTAGCTGCCATCTGTAGCCAACAGCATGTGTTTCTGCTGGTGGTGCACAAGCACACATGCCTTGATGCACATAACAAAATTTATTCTGCACATGGAGAGGAAATAATCAAAGAAACATTGATCTTGAGCAGAGCCCTCATTTCAACATGAGCTTCTATCACCTTTCTCTAGTGCAACGAAAACAAGATGCTTCAACAACACAGCCCATGGAAACTATTACTTACAAAAGCTATAGGAGAGAGAACTTCCGCGTGTGTATTTTTCAAATCTCCTCCTAATATTACCTTTATGTAATTGACCATAATATGTAGGTTAGGGTCCATGTTTTGCATCTCAGTGGTCTCTTCTCCACATTCCTATTGTGCGTGGAGGGGAAGTAGGGAGGGAGTGTAGGGGAGAGTTAGGTTGCTCAAATTAAAAAATCTGGTCTGGTGGGAACACTTGATGGTATCCTCAGCCCCAAGGGGAAGGCAATGTTTCACACTGTTTAACAGTGATGCATAAAGAATGGCAAGGTGTTTTCCAAAGCAGGCTGCAATACAGAGTCTCAAGGAACTCAGGGAGTCAAAGCAGAGGGAAAAGGGAGGACTCTGGGCTTGAGAACCCCAGTAGCATAACAACAAACTAAATTCTGCACAAGAATTTACAAGACAACTCTCAACATGGAAGGTGACCTGCACTGCAATACTCAGTAACAAAAAAACCCCTTGGATGGTCCCTGTTTAACATGCCGAGCATGAAATAAAATCCTGAATTAGGACACTTCTCAGGAACGAAATGACCAACAGAGGCAACAGTTTGTTCTAGTGTAGAAGTGAATTAGCAACAGCATGATGGAATGAAGCTCCATCAACATGGGCAATTCGAAAAATTGCAACTGAGGGTTAAGTTAAAGACAGGAGATGCTGGGTTTTAACTAGACCTAAAGAAGCCAGCTGGAGTCAAGCCGCAGCTAAGACAAGGTGCATTTGCCTATAACAAGTAAAAAAATTAACATACAATTGGTTGTGGCCACACTTGGCCAAAACAGCTGCTCGGAATAAGGGGATTTCGACGTCTGCGGGTCCCTTTTAAAAAGGACCCACACGTAGATGTGCCATGCACATGCAAAACATGGCACTTTCGAAGTGCCACGGCTGGCAGCATGCTAATGAGATGCTGAATATTCAGTTCAGTGCCTCATTAGTTTTGGCCACGTTTTGGCCACAGCCAATTGTGTTTTATGGAATCAAATTATTACAATGCTGCCTGTTCAAGAGTTTGCAATTGCTTGTTAGGGGAAGTTGAACGTCAATTACTGCCAAGGTCCCATTTCAACACAGAACAAGAGAATACTGAAAGATATAGTCCCTGAGAGCCACTGCAAATTGTATGATTCTGCAAGGCATGATGGGAAGAAGCATCAGAGAATATAAGGAGCAGCTTTCCCTCAGAAGAGAAGAAACCCAGAAGAGATCAGACCTTAGGTGTGGCTCTTCTTCACCAAGAGAGTAGAGTAAACAGCCTGGAAGAGGTTTTGGCAAGGACCTAGGCAAAGGCCTAGTGAAAGAAACCCCATACTGATACAGCACATGAAAGAAAAATCAATAATGGTTGGTGCTTGAGGTCTGATTTTGGTTCCGTGATTAGGATCTCAGACTGGCACTTCCAGAAAAAGCCAAAGGTCCCTCTTCCAGTCCCCTCATGAGGGGACAGCCTGGCCCATGCTGTTTCCCACAGCTCCCATGGCCTCCTGGAGCTACAGGGCTCCATGCCTATGGATGCTGAGGTAAACAAACCATCTCATGGCCTGCCAGTAGCTAACCCTGATGAACCCCTCCCCTACATCAAAGGGCAGAGTGCTGGACCAAAGAAGAACCATGTAGCCATGAGAAAAGTGAGAACAGAGGATCTGATTAATTTTGCCTCAGGGGAAAGTCTGCTGAACTTGGACTTATGTGGGAGAGGAGGTCTTCTGCTTAGGCTGGAAGCACTACACCTACCTCAGAGAGAAACCGTAGATGGACGCTGGCAGAGAAACTGAAAAGATATAATAAGCCCACTACACGCCTCAAGAAATGCTTTGTTACAGGTGGATTCTTGCTACTTAGATGTCCCCTAAGTCCTACAGCTACGTCTACACTCGGGGAAAACTTCGAAATGGCCGTACTAATGGCCAAATCGGACAATACTAACGAGGCATTGAAATGAATATTCAGTGTCTCATTACCATGCTACCAGCTATGGCACTTCAAAAGTGCTGCGTTTCACTCACACGTGTCTCATCTACACAGGGGTCCTTTTTGAATGGACTCTGCAAATGTCATAATCAGCTGATAGGAATAAGGGAATTTCAACGTTTGCAGGGTCCTTTCGAAAAGGACTCTGTAGACGAGCCACGCACGAGCGAAACGCAGCACTTTTGAAGTGCTGCAGCCGGTAGCATGCTAATGAGGTGCTGAATATTCATTTCAGCACCTCATTAGTATTCTCCAATTTGACCATTAGCATGGCGATTTCAAAGTCTTCCCCTAGTGTAGACGTAGCCTAGATGTGTGCCCTCATGGACAGGCTACGCATAAGTGGTCCTGAAAGCCCTTCTGGGAGAGGAACCACTACAGTTCCAATGCACAGTGTAGAGAAGGCTGGAGAGGGGAGCCATGCAGGCTCTTTGGTTGTACAGTGTTTCAGGGACTTACCAGCCACTGACCCCTGCATGTGATGGGGGATACAAAAACTGTAGAGGCTATTGTCACAGTTATGCAGGTAACTGCCCCTCTGTTTCCTTTCTGGTCTCGTTGAGTGTACCGGCTCTACACTATATTAGTTCTCATACTGCACTCCATGCCATGATATCTGAACACGTTCTGGTAGCGTGCCAAGCAACAGCTCTCTCCCATACATCTCAGTCTTCAGACCTCAACCCAGCATGGAGTTGGATCCTGCACTTCTCTCTCTCTGGGATCAGGCCTTGGCTCCACAGCACTCTGGGGATCAAACCATCCTTACCCAGCAGGTCTAACGGAGTGTGGGTATCTGTGGGTTTTTCCCTTCAGGAGTCTGATTAGTCACAGCCAGGGATCAGACTGTCTTCTTATAACCAAAGTTTTGCTTATTTTAACAGAAGGCATTTTAACAGAGAATTTTAAAACAAGCCACAATCTATCTGCTTGTTTTTTCTTACCTAAAGGCTTAGGATGGTAACCAAAGCAGATTCCCCCCGCCATCGTCCCCCATCTTCAGACCCCTCCCTCAAGTCCCTGCGTCTCAGTCTGATTCTCCCAAACAACTACCCCTTTTTCACAAGAAAGTGCTCCTCTTCAAACGAGAGCGAGTTCTTTTGATCTCTTGTGTATCTGCCCTGGCACTGGCTCTGTACAACCCTCAAGTGTTTGTTTGCCGAGCAGTGGCACATTCTGCCCTTCTCTTTCCTTTCCTACTCAGTTTTTGCCCCCAACAGCTCCTACTGAATTGCACCAGCACAGTCAGACGGTAAGCATTGCCATTAACCAGGTCAACGTGCAGCATTCATACATTAATGCGCAGCACCTCCAGGTCCATCACAGCGACTACAGCTGAAGTAGTGGTTAAGGATTGTGAATGGAGCTCCACAGACTGGTAAGAAAGGCTGCTCCCTGCTGTTCCTGCAGAGCTCCCTGCTGTCCCAGCTCAGCTACTCAGAACTGGCATTGGGAACAGGACTTGCCCCATAATATTCACATCACCTGTCTTGGCTGAGAACACACCAGCAGAACTGCTGAATGGCAAGAATCTTTTTTTTTTCCCTGACTGCTGTTGGGCTGACCTGGTTAAGTAAACGTCAGGAAATGCCAAACAAAGGGATATTCCAGGTCCTTGGGTTGCTTAAATACTTCATCTACCTGACATATTTCTGGAACTAATATAAAACCAATGGAACTCTAAGCATTACAAATTAACTTTCGTAGCAGCAACAGGCACAGTTAGAGAAAAATCTTCCGCAAGTGACATAAAAAAAAAATCACACCCTACCAGCTGGCACTAGGGAGCAGTGGATTCTTTGCCATGTGCTAAGAACAGAGGAATTCCCAAAGTCAAAATTCAGCAGGACCAAGCAATTTGCTTTTGTACCATGATTCAGACTTTGTAGTAGCCTGGTCAGAAAAGATACTTAAGAGGTTCAATAAAAGAAGCAGCAAATAATTCACATCTGGTCCAATTACTGGATCCTTGAGTACGTTAGCATAAAAATGCCAGAAACGGAACTTCTGCTGATAAGCACCTGAGAGTCAACAAGGGAGATGGACTTTAAAACAGGTATTTCATTGCAAACAGATGCTCTTCCATTCTAGAGATGAACAGATTGTTTAAAACACCCCCCTGCCAGGAAAAGGAGACACAGCTGACCTAGGGGGTTTCTGTGTTGCTATGCAGTAGCCCTACTTCTCAGACCCTGCTTTTTGTTGATGGCTCAGGGAGAGAAGAGATACCATAGCACCAGATAGCTTTTTCTCAGGCTAAGAATAAAAGCATTATGCTGTGACTATTAAAACCATGGGCTGCATTTAGAGATAGGGAGATTTCAGAGGCGCTTGAAGGGCAAAGGGAGCCCCAAAGGGAGCATATGCTGAGTGTGAGCTCCATCTCCTTTTGAAGGGGTGCATCCTGGCTGTATTAATGCCAGGCCAGGTCTCCTGGCTCATATGGAAATGGAGAAAGGTGAAAGCACCCCCATCCCTTTGTAGGAGGTTGGTGCCACCAGCAGTGCTGTCCCAGGGCAATGCTTTGCTCCTCAGCCCAGGCAGCCTGCTGCAGCTCCCTGCCTGGTGTCCATGGGATCTAATGCAAAGCCTTAGGATCAAGCCCAAGGAGAGGAATGGGCCCTGACGTCTGTGTTACCTTCAATGCACCTGCATTAAGCCCTAACAGGGTGATAAATGATAACTTTGTCCACAAGGGCATAAAGAAACTTCCTTTGCTTTGGACTATGAGATAACACATCTGCAAACCCTCTCCCTGACCTTTCCGAGTGGACATTTTTGCAGCGTGACTAGGTTTGCTATGATCTCACCACCTTGTCAATGAAAGGGGAGGGAAGGAAGCCCTTTGAGTTCTAATCAAAAGAGCATTTTTATCCAGCCTGACATCATGGAAAAAAACAAAAGCGCTCTCAATGGCATTCCAGGAATAACCGAGCCAGGCCCCCAAACCAACTCCTACCTTTCCTGGGACCCTTGTGTGGGGCTTTGCTAGAGAGTGGCATGCATGCACACTGAACTCTAAATACAGGATTTCCAACAATTAGCTGTATCAAAGCCTAGAGAGAGAGGCCAACTCCGGAGGAAACAAATACAGATTCTGTTCAGAGCTTTCTGATGTGACTGGAGGGTCAACGGGCCTCCACCACAATGAGCATCCTGTTTCTGTTTGACCTCTTGTCCTTCTTGCTACTTGGCTGCTGTTTGGAGCAGGGGGACTAGCCTTGGAATTTTCTGAAGAACTGGCCAATGGGTACATCGATATCACTGGTGTCAATTCATTAAGACAGCCACCAAAATCACTTTGCTCAGTGGGGCTACTTTTAACTAATGCAATGAATGTAATCTTGAAGGCTGCACCACTGAGCTGTGTGAGACAGAGACAGATTCCTGGGTGCAGTAATGGGGCAGCAGGGGTAGGAGGGTGACAACCCCAATGCTAACATACGTAAAGCTGCTGCTGAAGTTTTAAACTCTATCACTGGCTGGAGCTCCTGAATACATCTTATGACAGTGGGTGATCGCTGTGGCAGACTCCCACTCCCACAGCACTCTGTTCCTGCCCCCTATAGTTCAGTGGGAGCTGGAAGGGTGGAAATGCAAAGCTGGGTTGTGATACAAATACATCAGCAGGGAATTATCATCAGCCAGGGGAATCTCTGTTTGGCAGTTGCAGCTTGGTTTTTCACCTCTTTGCACCCTGTTACCATATTAACTATAGAACCTAGCCAACAGAACTCAATGGGCACAACAAAGATTATAGCGTTGCACTCATCAATGACATTATGGTTACAGGTCAAGGGGCACTTTTTTTCCAAGCCTCTGTTTTAAATGGCTTACACTTTGGGGCACAGACTTCTCCACTTAGTTCTGACCCATCAGTTAATTGAGTTATCCCTGATTTTTTTCTCTCCTTTTTAATTAAATTTGCAAAGTGTATCAAGATCCACAAATGAATGGTGCCACATAAGTGTAAAGTATAATTAATTTTGGAAAGTCTGAACGAATCTGTTTAGATGTTTTCCAGCTTATCCGAGTGTGAAAATGTTCCTCGCCCATTAGAAACCCTCTGCTTAGGCACTTTTTGTGAGTTCAGATAATTCATAACTGGGTGGGATGTCACACGTTGTACTTGGGAATGTGCTGTGACCAAATAAATGTGTTAGTAGCACCTCTTATCATGACTCAGTAAATGGCTGTTGTACTCATTATATCCTACCAGCTAAGTCCATAGTTAGTTTTTTAAAAAAGGAATTTTGACTGTAGAATTTGTAGTGGGGTCCAGAGGTTAATGACATGTAATTCTGATCCTACTCATGCCATGCTGATGCAATTTCATTGACTTCAGCAGAGTTACTGCTGAATTGCACTAATATAAACGAGAGCAAAATACAAGAAATACTATTCACTTCATGCAATATTTACTGGAAGCCTGTGGCAGAGAGAAATGGATTTTGCCTAATGAGTAAATACAGCATGAAGCCCTGAGCCTCTTATCCCCAGGGATACAATAATGTGGATGACATTTTTTTTTCAGATCAAAAGTGTTATATTATCAACATAAAAGCTCAAATTAGGCTGCATAATATTTAATTAAAGAAACAGACTGCAAAATCCACTGCCCAGAATTACAATGCCCGCTGAGTCATTCTATCTTTTAAAATCAAGATTGGTTCTGGGAGAGCTTGTGGGAAATACTCTTTTTTTAAAAGGAAAATGAAAAGAATGTAAGAAAATCAAACCTCAAAATAACATTTTCTACTAATCTTGTTTAAAGGCATCTACTTGCTTGCAGGAGAACAAGATAGCTGAGTAACTTTGCAAGGCAAGAGTGGGAAAGGTGGATTCTCAACAGAACACACACCAGAATACCTGAAGCTCCCAAACTCTTACAGTAATGTCCCTACAAATCATAATTCACTCACCTTGACACTTCTGTGATGTATCCGTGATGGCTGGCATTTCACACTGCTCGTGTTGCAACAGCCAGTGCACCGTTTCACCTCCACACATGGTGGCCATATCAGGAAATTTGCAGATGTGGGATCGATCTGACTCCGAGGTATCTCGTATATAACAGTTCTTGTTTTGCAGAGAGCAGGAATGGCCTCCTCTGCAAACAGAAGAACCCACACTTCCAGGTGAACAGCTGTTCTCGCTTTAGAGCACACATGCTTAAGCTACCACGTGCTTAAGAAAGTGATTCCCACCCAGGCTTTTGAAACAGATGCTCCATGCTCTTATTGCTGATGCTAATGATTAACCTTTGTGCTGGGCTTGGATAGGCTGCTACTACTTGCCTCCCATTCAATGGAGCATGCTGCCCCAGCATGAAGTCTGAAGTGCTCCTAACACCCTGATGGCAAGAAGAGGGCTTTCCACCCCTCAAGTTCCAATGTAACTCAGTAGCCTGCACAAATAAATGGAGGGCACAGACTGTCTGATGTGTGACAGCAGACAGAGACACTGTCTGAAACTCTCATTGTCATAATAGCTCCGAGTAAGACAGCTAGATAGGGACTGGTTCTGAACCACAGAAATCAGAGGTAGCTTGCATATTTTACAGGATAAGGGCCATAATGTGCCTCTACATATATTTCATGCATAAGAAGCGCATTTAATAAACTGCACACCATTTGCTTCTATGATTTCTACCATCCCTTTGTTTCCAACACAACTTTCTCCAACTTTCAGTTCTGCAGTGGTCTGAACACTAAGCTATCATACACATGGCAGACATCCTTATTTCTGAATGAAGCCGGTGAAATTATGCATGGCTTGATTTTTGAACAAAGTAAAACCATGAGAATACCATGACCAAAGAGACTATAAAATATGTTCAGATGAGCAATTATTCTACCAGGGTCTCAATCTACAGCCACTTCCTGGTGCTGGAAGACCAGTTGACAAAGATTTCAGGCATGTAAGAGTTAGCTGTATAATGTTTGCTGTGCAATAAAGCAAAGTTGTGGGATATTGCTAGGTGACAGCTTAGTCATCGTTCATTAAGCTGGCGTATGAACATTCCAAGATCTGCAAACCTCAGATATTTTGCAGCCTGTGGTGATAAGTTGCAGTGGGAGTGATTTAGGTTGGATATTAGGAAAAACTCTTTCACCAGGAGGTTGGGAAAGCACTGGGATAGGTTACCTAGAGAGGTGATGGAATCTCCATCTCTCCATCTCTACAGGTTTTTAAATGATGGCCTGACAAAGTCCTGGATTGGTTGGTGCTGCTTTAGGCAGGGGGCTGGACTGGATGACCTTCTGAGGTGTCTTCCAGCCCTAGGATTCTATGACGACTCAGACATGACATTCTTGATCCAAGCCCAGATGGGCTGGCAAAAAATGTTTTATCTCTGTAATAGCAACTCCAAGGGGGAAATTTGAATGGTGAGAAATTATTTGGAGGGCATCTTATTTTTTGCCTTCCTATTAGAAGCTAGGCTGCTGGGATGGGATAAAGATAGGACACTCTTCGGTACAGTCAATGGAAGTATAAAAAGAAGAAAATGTGTTCTGATTCAAACCCATAATCTGAAAGCTTAGAATCACATTGGCTTTGGTTTAGTTTGGCAAAGGTTCCATTTTGAAGGGCAAACCTCCAGAGGGAGCTTACGAACAATTCTATGGGATAGGTAAGTACCACATAAAAGGATGCTTCTCTCTCTCTTTCACACACACACACACATACACATGCTAAACTCCCGCACACACCTCAGAAGACAAATTTTGCCACCACAAGTGCCATGTGAACAATGCATTGTCATTGGGGGTGGAAGTATTTTTTCAACAAAGGGGCCAATAAACAGTAGCTACGCTGCCCGACTTTTAGTGACATGGCTATGTTGACAAGGCTGTGCCGCTAAAGGGGGTGGCCCAAATTGGAGCCATTCGGCACTTTGCAGAATAAGGCACCAAATACAGTAGGTGGTGTTAAAAGCTTTGCTCTCTAGAGGCATTCAGTGTGATGAGTGTGCAGTTGCCAAGTCACACTGTGTGCAAATCTGTGCTGGCCACGTGCTCTGCTATACATTTCATGGAATCTTAGCCTAAAGTTAAAACATGCTGATGAGGAATTACTCACAGCCGATAACAATATGTATGTTTTCCAAACGTAAGTCCAAAGATAAATCAGTAAGTTTTAATCCTTTGTAACAAGTGTTGTTGCAGAAAAATGCCATTTGGAAGTCAATTAACATCTATTTCTTTTTACACACAGGCTTTTGTTTGAAGCCATTATTAATACTTATTAGAAAAATGCCTTGTAAACATGCCTGATCCCTTGTATGATGAAAGGAATTAATGTCAGAGCATTTCAGTCTCACTCTCAATTTTTAGATAAAATTATTTTGAATTAGACAGTCAAGCTGTTTCTTTTTCTAGAGCTTCTGCACCAAAAACTCTACCAACTGTTGATGTATTTTTTAAGTAAATTGCAATAATTTTCCCCCAACCCTACAACTATCCATTGAGTATCGCCAAATTTTCTAATGAAGGTCTCCCTTTTAACATGCTGCAACAAGGAAATGAATGTCAAGAATTTATTCATGCCTGTCTCTTGTGGATAGATTACCCAGCAGAAGGGGACTGATGCAACAACTGACTGGAAAAGTGACACACTCAAAGGAAAATACCATTTTACTTTCTACTCTTTATTTCGCACAATGCAGCGTCTTGCATGACTAATCAAAGGAACCCCCATGATTTTGTCCTTTAAGCAAAAATAGCTTGTTGTTTCTTACCAATGCTCCTTTTTCTGCGAATGGGTACAGGGAGATTCTCTTGAACATGTTTAGAAGAATGAATATTATGAGATCTCACGTGTGTTTCTGAAACTTCGTCATATCCTAAAGCAGAAAACACAATATCAGACCTTAGCTGTGTCATAAGCACAACAGTTACTTTAATTCCTCACCATTAGCATATGACAATATGCACAAGCCACACTTATAGGATCAAATCCTGCCTTTTTATAAAATCCTGTGAGACTCCTGTGAATAACACTGGGGGGGTGCACAAGGGCAGAATTTAATACAGAATTTCTCACACAAGCATATGCATTTTAACTCTTTATTATCCGTTTAATGGAAATATGCAGAAATTCCATACTCATTTTAATTCCATTTCATTTTTCCTGTGAAAAGCACAGTAAACTTCCTAAATGACTCCAAAGACCAGAAATTAGAATAATACTATTTCACAATGCTGATACTCAGATTGCAGTTCTCTCCTGAGAAGTTCAAAGCGCTCTGGTTGAGTCTACAACTCAAAATATAGTGTTGTAATAATAACGCTGTTCTGATAAACGTTTTCATGTCTGGCTAACTCAAGGACAAGCAAGCACTAGTTTGGGTACCCTTTTGGTCTCTCTGCAGCAGAACAAATCCCATGTGAGGTCCCCTAACCTTTGAAGGGGCATCTGAAGCTGCTGCAGACTCTGGGATTCCATCCAGGCTTGTCTTGTTCCCTAAATAAGCCTACCACATGGGTTAAAGGGCCATGAGAAAAAGCAAAGATGGAAAACTTGGCATTTCATTTATCATATAAAACAGCAAAACAACCACTTCACTATTCGGCAAAGTGAAGCTGTCCCAGGTCACGTCACACACAGTGGGTTTAGGAAGGTTATGAGCACATACTTATTGCGTAGTTGGTATAAATAATATGAAGACTGAAATGTGGCTAAATTCCAACACATCTCCTATGTGTGGTAATCTGCTATTGGAATGCCATCTGTGACATAATGGAATGTTTTATAGGTTTCATCGATGCCTTCAAGGAGAACTGGAATTAAGCATAAAAAATGCAAGTGGGTGGCATACAAAAAATCAATTACACTCTCTGCTTGCTAACAGCGTGTAACGGTCTCCTGTGTTCTATAGCTTTGCACACCTTCTAAACTCTGCAGTCCTTTCTGCTTGCAGTACATTTATATGCATGTTTTGTTATGTATCCAGACTGTAGTGGAACCTGTTTTACACTCAGCTATGTTAACAGTATGGATCACTCATGGGTGCTCTATAAATAAATCAACTTCTTCCCCCTTCACACACACACACACACACACACACAAGGAATCACATCCAACCGAGCATGCGGCTGTAAAATAATTGCATGCCTCGGGTGCATAGTGAGACACAAAGACAGAGGCCAGGTGCCTTCAGCACCCTGGAAGGAACCACATGCCCTCGAGTGTGTAATTCCTCTTTTTAAAATGGTATCATCTAATAAGTAAAAAAAAGCAGACTAAGTAGGCTATGCAATTGTAGCCTCCAGCAAAATCTTCCACACATCTGTTGGCTAATCCTGCCAACTTCCTAAAACAGTGGGACTGATCCTGCAGAGCTGATGTAAATCAGCAGAGCCCCTTTTCAACCCTATCTATCTACGTACTTATGTGGCCTTCACACGAGTGCCTCAACACCTTGTGATCACTAATGGTTTTTAGCCTCACAAAACCCTTGTAGGGTAAAGAAATATTGCTCCCATTTGACAGATAGGAAACTGAGACACTGGTTGGATTAAGTAATATATCCAAGCTCATCCAGATAATAAATAACTAAGCTGGAAACTGAAACCAAGTTTTCAAAGGCCCATTGAGTTGCCAATAGCCTTCCTTCAATCTTTACGTCAGGGAAGCTATGCTGACTGATACTAGCCGAGCATCTGGCCCATCTCTTTTATTCAATGGGATGTGTGAGTATTTACCACATCACAGGACCAAACCCTTAACAATCTCCCATATGGCCAAGTCAGCACTGGCTGCCCCTCTCTCCTTGATGCAAAAAACTATAAGTCATAAGTCAGCTGCATGAATTTTGCTTAGCACCAGGCCCGCCAACGGACATGGGGGGGGGGGCAAAGGGGGCAGTTGCCCAGGTGCCCAGCATTTAAAAGGTGCCCAGAGCTCTGGGTACAGCCACTGCTACTTTGGTTGTAGAGGCAGCTGGCGCTCTGAGTCCTTTGAAGTACCACAGCAGCGCTGTTCCCCACTTTGCACACTCTGGGAAGAGGGGAGCCAGCGCTGCAGTTCAAGCAGTGCTAAGGGCTGCCTTCCCTTGAAGGCCCCACCCCTTATGCCTTTGGCCCCATCTCTTACGGAACACAGAGCTGGGCCCCCCTTCCACCTTGCCCCAGGGCCAGAAGCGGCTCAGCTCCAAAGCCTCAGCTGTACAGGCTGCAAAGCAATTCTGCTGGCCTGCCAGCAGTGTTTAAAAAGTAAAGACTATCTGTAAATCTGACACTCCCGAGCCTAGCCTCCTACTGGTAGCCGCCATCTTGCTTAAAAGAGAACTGGCTGTGACGCCAGCAGTATACAGCAGGTCTGAGGGTCAGCTCTCAATCATCTGTCCCTTCCCAGTCTGATACTACACCTCATTATAATACTTTACTTTCTCCATCTTACCTGATTCATCATCTCATCAACTAACCACTAGATTAAACCATGAGTTTATAAGACAACTCAGATCCATGTATCCTATGTCTGCCATCAGGTTATAAGCAAACTGACATGCTGAGGGGCTGTGCTCATTATACGGCAAGTTGCAAGGGGCTGAAGGCCCTTCTACTTTGCTGTACCATGATACATCACTGTAAAATGCAGTTATTTCATAACCATGCACCCAGCTGGTTACAAATCCAGTGAGGAGGAAAAAAAAAAACAGTACAGCTACCCAACTGCTATCACAGCAGATCGTTGAACAGGTTCCAGTGAAATCTAAACGCATTCTGCAACATGCATACAAAACACTATTTTCACTCAACCCCTGGTTTAATTTTCTAAGCAGAATAGTGGTTATTATAGGGTAATTGTGTTCAAATGCTGAGTTGTCCTACATTATATGCCTCTTGGCACCTGGGCCTGCAAAGGTCCTTAAGCTCCTCCCGCTTTCCACTTAAATCAGTGAAAGAGGAATTTTTGCCATTTTAATAGTTAGGACCATGCTGTTTCAGCAGTCCGGAACAGACTTCTCCTGTTGGCTCCTGAAGCATGGAAATAAACTCACAAGTTGACAAAGGATCTCCTGAACTAATGGCATCAGAAATTACATTAATTTTCCCACAAGACAGAACTGATCAAGCAAATGAAGTGTCACAGAAACACATCGTTTCCTCAAATTCCCTATGAAGTCACTGGGTGCTAAGCACCTTGAAGGATCAGGGCCAAAGTGCAGAGAGTTGAGAAATGTGAATAAAAGAAAAAATGACTCCCAGTGTATCAATGTTGAAGAGAACTGGTCACTAAGTCAACTTTGAAGATGCTAGCCTGGGCCAGATGAATGCAACTCTCTTTTAAAATGGGGTAGTTCATTTAGTCAAATAAATGTTTTCATGGCAGCAGATCAAGCAATTTCTCTTTAATTTTTTATGCATTGATGCACTGACAACATTTTGATGATGGCTAGAAAAACTCTAGCAATTAGCTATGGTCAGTCTCTTAATGTAGCTGAAACTGTTCTTTTTGTCAGACTGGCATTTTTCCACTATGTCACGGAATAGCTAATACATAAATCTTAGCATTCCTATGACATTCTGCCAATAATGTGATTACGCACTCTCTATATAAGCATGGGAAAAAGGCCCTAAAACTCAGACAACTGTTGTATACTTACATATTTGTATTGTGTTCTCCTTTTTATATGTAATTTTTGTGCATAAAGTACAGTTCCAAATGGTGTGCTCACTTGTATTCTGCTAAGTAAGAATCATCTCAATGTGTGTACAAAAAACAGAGGCCCAAAATTCCTGGTATCATCATCAGCTTATGAAATTCTCATTGTCTCTCTTTCAGGAATTCAGTACAAAATGTAATAACAAATACAATCTCTCTTATAAATCAATCTCTCTCAAATACAATCAGTCATACTCCCAAAAAGCCCTAGGCAAAAACAAACTGCTTGATCATATTTCTATCTGGTGTAAAATAAGCCCTTGTGACGTCCAAACTCAGCGATCGGCCTTATGTTTCAAACTTTGACCTCCTTAAAGAAATTAACATAGCAACATGAAAGATGCATTTTTCGTTAGAGGGTTGTACTTTACTAACTAAAAAGAATATAGCATTATAGGACTTAAGCTTTCCAGAGCCAAGTTCCCCACATCATGTCTGTGGAAGGGGAAAACACAGAAAAATAGATGTGTCTCAAAAGCCTGCCTCCTTCAGTTTCCAGCTGACTTAACAGAAGATATTATCTGCATCCTTGGCCATTTTTATACAGGGACTTGGTCCAAAGACTACCTAAGTCAACAAGAGATTTCAATGAATCTTTGTGATTTTATGAACCAACATAATACCAATTTTCTGTGTTTGTGTTATTTTCAAATAGGCCATTAGAATTTAGCATTGGAATAGCACTAGAATTTCCTGGTTGACACTCTTACACCATCTTCCCCTAGCACAGGGAAATTATTGTTTCCTCTCTGGAGAGATTCTCCTCAGGCCACAAGATGGGATGAGGCAGGAGGCGAATCTAATAGATGATGAAGTGAACTCTACCACCCACAGGACAGAAGGGAGAAGATAGTGTGTGAATGGTAAGAACCAAAATCAATCACACTGCCAGCTATATAGATTCTACAAGGAAAGTAAAGGAAATGCCTCTGGTTTTGGTGATTACTCTCTTACCTGTTAGCAGGAAAATTGTGGGCCTTGAGATTTATTTTCTGGGCTCATGCATGCTTTATATTTTAAGTAGTTAAGGTTTGATTCTGCTGATAGTGGAACTCAATAGATTTATATCAGTGTAACTTTCGTAAGGGCTTGTTTCTGGCATCCTTACAGAAACCAAACTCCTCTTGCCGTCAATGGCAGTTTTCTTAGAGTAAGGCGAGCCAGATCAGGCCACAAAGGAAGAATTTGATCCAGATTTTCTTCATTGAAAACACTGATAAGCACCGTGTTGGAAAATGTTTTTCTTTAAGTAATATGCCAGCTGGTGCGTGGGTGGGGTTTCTAATTTTATGAAGGGGTTATCAATCATCTGTGCAGTACAATATTGAGTCAAAATCTGTCAGAATGCAAAGAAGAGCTGCCCATTCTGACTTACAAGACTTATGTGTGAAAAACATATTATGTTTGTTTCACAGTGTGATAGAGAAACTGACCTCTCACTCTCCAATTTTCACTGACTCTGCCCCTTACTGAGCTACATGTTCCTTCGGAAAGCCAGGCATTTACTGCATGAAGGCCTGAGGATGCAAACCACTGCCAAGAGGGCACTTCTTAATTATTGAGTAGATGTACTGAGTTTAATAGAGCTAGTCACTTGAGGAAGGATTTGGAAGTGTAAGCCCCCAAAACGAGGGGGAGATAAATGACTGGTTGGGCTGCGTGGAGTTTTGTTTGGGTTTTTGGCATTTTTTGTGCACTCCATAATTTAACAGAGTAAATGCTACAAAAACACTAACATAATTGCTGCATACATCTAAACTGAACCAATCCTTTTATAATGCAGTTATTACCCTAAGTAACAACGTATAAACTGGAAAAGTACCGAGTGAAATATTATCTTAGTAGGGCTAACCATCTGACACCTGACTTCCTAGCCCATGCTGACCTCACATACAACACATTCAGTCTTACAATCTTATCTCCAAAGTAGGCCCACTCAATTCAATTTTAAGACTGAAGGATTTTGGGGAGTGATGTATTTAGGCATACAGAGATTGTAAATGACTGACTGCCTCCATCAGGGCCTGGTCCTGAAAGCATTATTCAGTTTAATGCTTTGATAAGGGCTACTCACATATATAAAAAGAAAGGTGCAGGACTGGATCCTTAGTGGGAATTCTGATAAGTTCATGCCCTAAAATATGGATACTTCATGTTCAAATATTAAAATATTTACAGTTACTGTTTCTCTGGTGGTGCCTGAGGCTTTGTAGTAAAACAGCAAGATGAAATAATGCATTTATGGTTAACGTCTTAATTTTTCAGTACTGTTTCTGCTTGACATTTGTAATTAGGTAAGTTGTTCTAGCCTCAAATAATTCCCTTTGCTCTGCTCCATTCACTGACATATTTTAAAATAATGCATTCTTGTATCTACCAATTATTGATTCAAAGGTACAGGAAATAAAAACTGTTCAAATTCCCCATTCTCAGTCCTCTCTCAATCTGTATTGTGATCAGGATTAGGTCCTTCTGCACTTCTATGATATAAAATGCAATTTTCAATGGGGACATATGGATTCGTTATTTTATCCCAGCTGTGAAGCTTCTTTAATCCCAATGGCATAAACAGCAGAGGAGAACCTATGTCTCTAAAAATTTTAGCCCAATCCAAATTCAGGATTGATAAAACCAGTTAACAGTATTAATAAGGAGCCATTATGGCAAACCAATATGAAAGAGATGAGTATTTGGACTTCAGATTAACAGGAAAGGGCACCAATTACTACTCAACATTATGAAAAAGAAAAGCCACACCTGTAAACTGTATTTCTGGTACATTTCTGTTCAGTATTGCTTCTCTTAAAAAATAAGATGATTAAGTTAATGTTTAAAAAGATGTTGCAACACTGAATGATGGTGATTGAACTTAGTCTGTATTTTACCAAAATACACACCATATAGTTTAAATGGAGCTCTCCTCATAGCAGGGCACACAATATCTCAACTGATTTTTTATTTCTGCTATTAGAAGGGCACAGTTTTATCCTTGGTTCAGGGAGGATGTGTCTGTTTGCTTTATTCTTTCACAAACTAATGGAAGAAACATCAACAGTTAACTGCATCTGATTCAGAGATTCGATTCAATATTGCAATGATTTGTTCCAGTGTAGAACATGAGTGAATCCAACAGTCTCACAAGCTTAATGGTGCAGAAAATAACCTCCTGCTATTCTCTTCTGAATGAGTGTCTGTAAACTCCACAGGAAGGTTCCTGTTTAAAATCAGTATAGATTTAAAATCAGTATAGACTGTTTGCCTTTCAATAAGCCTAGGTCTTGAAGAGACATTACTTCATTTATAAATATTGTTTCAAATATTTAAATGACTCTCAGAGAGTTGTTTAAAGATAACTGTACAGCAGAATAAAGATAAATGTTATAGACATTTTTTTTTGCAGATAAAGCGGTAATAGGACCAACATCACCACCACATTAATACCACACCGGGAAAAAAAAAGTGCACTAAGTTTATTTTATCTCTGGGATTCTTTCATTTTTAAATGCAAAATGAGCCTCGTTTAGAAATGAATCCTGGTCTAGAATAACTGCCCTGGAACTTTCTTAAGAACTGGAGGGAAATATCTGGTTTATCTTCCTTTGGCTTCCCTGCTTTGCAGTCTGATCTTTGGGCTAGCATTGGGGGCCCACCCAGCGCTGGAGAGGAGTGAATGGAATATTCAGAACCCGTCTCTTTAAAGCCAGCCCCACACACAGCCACGTGCTGCTCCGTAGGCCCAGGTGCCTCCCCTCTGAACAGTGCAATAGAAAGGGAAGGAAGGAAAGAGAATAATTTACCTACGGAATCAATCTCCAGGAGGCGCTGCAAGTCGCGGATGCTGTGGATCTCGCTGTGAGCCAGTCTCTCGATGAGCTCCTGGGGAATTTCAGCTTCCTTCAAACAGACAAAACAGCGGATCATTGCTTCCCCTGCCTGCGCCAGGATCACCTCTGAGAGCATGAGGGCTGCAGGCGGGGCGCCTAAGGGAACCCCTGAAAGCTCTGAGCCGGTTCAGCCTCCCGCCCCACCCCACCCCAAGTGGCTGCAGTGAAAAAAAAAATAGATCTTGTCGCCTGAGATTCTGTTCAACAGGCTCCTTCCTCCAGCACTTCCAAGTCACTCATTTCAGGCATGGCTTTGAAGGGGGGGATTGTTGGATATGATACTATTAGCCATTTAAAATCGCCCTTCTACAGTGTCTGGAGGCGTCCAGCGTTCCCCACCCTGTGCTAGCCCCGTCGTTCTGCACTGGCAGGAAGTGGGGCCGGGGGGGGCGTTTCCTGCCTAGGTGTTTATGATTTCAGAGGCATCCACAGCAGAAGAGATCAAGTTGAAATGCGCCACAACGCTAGAACCCACAGCCCTGGGCATCTGTGTATCACTTTCATCTTGGAGCGGCTTTAAAGTTTCTGCCAGGTGGAAAGAGCCTGAAACCTCTCCAGAAACTTTGCAGGAAGGGAATCAGACAAAGTTGGTTATAAGCTCACACCAGCCCCTGGGGGTCAGCCCTTCTTCCCCAGCGTCTGTGGGGCAGCAGAGTGAAGGTCCCCGAGAACCAAGGCGTCTCCCAGCACCCCACTGTGGGTAGGCGAAAATGAAACTTACAAAAATAATAATAATAACCCCCCGTCCGATGCTTGGGGGTGGACGTGGTCCTGGTGCCGCTAGCGAAAGGCAAAGCGGGGTTTCAGTGTGGCTACAAATTCCCTCAAATGTGCCCCTCCAAATGGCCACCTGTGCTAATCCCCAGAGACAAGACAATCCTGTCTCTTAGATCTCTCTAGGAATCTCATGACCACACGGTAGGAATGAATATATAAATGGTGTTAGATCCGACTAGCCCCCCTGGTTTAGCTCCAAATCAATGGGCGCAGGGATTTTTTATTTTTAACTTTTTGGGGGGCCGAGGTCTTAATGATTCCGCCCTGAACCCCCAGATCGTATGCCTAGAAACCCAGCGCCGCAACCGCCCCGGATCATTTTCATCAGCGCTTTCCTTCTAGTTTCTGGCGAGCAGGAAACTGCGCTATCATCCCTGCTCCTTGCCGTGCCACAACAGGTCCGAGCACGGGTTGCTCCGCACATAACCGCCAGGCTGCTGGCTTTCCGAGAGGTGCAAGGGAACGGCCAGCGGGCTGCAATCACAAGCAGCCCTGGAGCAAAATGCACGGTCGCCCACTGCAAGCCAGAATGGTCACTTGGGCTTTTGCCTTTTACTAAATTCCAGCCAGGGCGGCTAATCGGGGACGATAGTGACAGATGCCCCGAAGGAAACTAGCAAACGATCCCCTTAAAACTAGGAGATCCCCCCACTTCCAAACGACCTTCTAACCTCCCCGCCCCAGCCCAGCCGCTGCAGCCCCTGGGAATGAACCATGCAACAAGCCAGTCTGACTTACCTCGGCCAACGCAAGGGGAAGGGAGCATAAACCTATCAGCCAAAGGCAAGTCCAGGTCCTCATCGCGGTCTGATGCACTGGGGTCTGCGCGGGTGATAGGCAAGGGTGGTGCGTCGGAGCTCCCGCCCGGCTCCCTTGGCTGGGAAAGGCTGTACCATCCCTCAGGGCAAGCCACTGGTGAGGCGTGCGGCTCCGGGCTCCTCTTCGTCCACGGCGAGGGGTGGGGGCGCAGAGGGTTTGTAATGTTCCCTGGGCTGGAGGAGCTGCCGCCGCTGCCGCTCTGGCGCGCGCGCCGCCTTGGCTAGAGGACTAGACCAGCCGGTACTTCTGCATATTTGCTTAGATCAGACCCAAGTGAAACCCAAGGAGTCCATCCGGAGCGCCGCCGAAACGCCCATCACCTGTCGGACGCAGCTCGCCCCCCTCCGGGAGCGCCTCGAACCCGCCTCCCGTGTGCCCAGCCGGAGGCGAACCCCAGCGGCAGGTCCCTGGGATTATTGATTGATTGTAAAATCACCCCCCCCCCCGCACCACCTCCTGGCCCCCCTTCCCCCCCTTGTCAATGGAGCTTTATTGATCGGGCTGGAAATGTTTCTCTTGCTGGAAAATGTCCCCCGCTTGCCCCTCCCCGCCCCAGGCCGGGGTGAGGTTCAGTTAAAAAAAAAAGAAAAAAGCAGAGGAATATTGCAAGATCCCAAGCTGCCTGCGCAGCCCCTTCCCCACTTTGCACGGGGGCACGGCCAGGTTGAAATCCCCGGCGGGGGGGGGGGGGGGGGCCGGCACCGGCTCGGCCGGTCGGAGCCAGGAGGAATCGGGACTCCTCGGGCAGGGAGGGCTCTCGGGCTGTGTGGAGTGTGAAATAATCCCGAGCAGGAGAATATACCGCTGGCACCCTCCCACCCCAGGCGCCTCCCTCTCCCCCCCCCCCCCGCACGCCCCTCCCGCCCCAGTACTCCAGGCTGCAAACCACAAACAAGTCGTGGGGGCTGGGGGTTGCTTCCTGCTGCAGTCTGCAGCCCCGCGCGCTGCAAAGCCACCTGGCCGCTGGCGGAGAGCCCTGCAGCCGGGGAGAGCCCCTGCAAAACTGGGGCGGGGGGAGGGGGCTCTGGGCCCCCCTCCCGCTGCCCGCCCGAGCCCTGTCACCTCTGCGGCACTGGGAGGGAGGGCTCAGCCCGCCGCTCCAATGCACAGGGAAGGGCCGAGAGCTTCTGCGCAGTTCCAGGCTGCAACCTTAACGGCATCCACCTTGTCTCGCTTGTAAGGGGAAGCGCCATTATTCAGCAATCTCCTGATGCCTGCCCCCCCTCCGAAAACCGGGTGCGGGGGCCAGGGAAGGAGACCGCTCACCACCAGACCTGACCCGGCGGAGTGTCTCTGGTGCAAGTGCGCGGGGAGGAGGGGGTGCACGGCTGTTGGCACCGGCCCCTTCCCACCCGGCCACGATTTAGTCCCAGTGGGTGTGGGAGGCAGGGGGAATAATATTGCCCTGATGCTTGGGGTGAGAGTGTCTGCCTGGGGGAGGGGAGCAGTTGCGGGGGGCAGTAGTGCCCCCCCACCCCGGGCATCTCCACCCTATCCATGCGCCCCCCTTCCCTTTGCACACGTATGAAGTGCCAGGGTCCCCTCCCCGGGAGCCGCGCGCCCCTCCACCCACTGCAGGCCTTGTGGGGAGGGGGCAGAGGAGAGGGTGGGGTCACTGGGGTGGGCACAAATCCTCCCCATCACCGACCCCTCCCCTCTGCTTCACTCCCTAGCGCCCCACCCCTTGCAGGCGGCGGGTGGGGACTCGGAGCTGGCGCTACAGGCCCGCGGACTGCCCCCGGCTGGAGCAGCCGCTTGTTGCACTGGGCCGGGGAGAGGGCAGGAGATCTGTCTGTCTGGCCGAGTCAGGCCGTGGCGGGGAGCGCAGAGCGACTTAAGCCTACTCCCAGTGGGAAGGTTCAAAGTCAACCCTCAGCAGCAGCACAAGGTCTGTGCCCTGCCTCATATTCAGGGGCTGAATCTGTTACATATTAAACCTGTATCCTATTGACTTAGCCCCTCCTATTCGCGCCTTATTCTGTGGAGCTGCAGGGCAGGGAGCCTTCGCCACCGTTTACACAACCGATCGCCTTGCGCTGGAGTCCGGCTAGCACTCCGGATTGAGCTGACTCGGTAATCGTAAAGAAAACACCCCCCTTGCTTTGTAAAAGGGCACAAGGTGTCTGCCGCAGCCTGACATCGCCCTGAACTCCTTGTGATTGAAATAACAGGCCTTTCTCCTCTCCACAAAGCATCTTAATGGCAGGAGCAAAGAATTCGGCTCATCTGCAAATCCAATAGCCTTTAAGTGGATTAACTGCAATAACACAAGCGAGGAGTGATAACTACCCTTCATGGAAGACAATAGACTGTAACTGCACAGCCAGGAGACTTATCCTTTCATCTCGGCGTTCCCGGCAGCCTTTCAAAAGGGAATGCTTTCCAGAGCCCCTGAAGGGCTTTGCCTGCTACTGGCTCGGGCATGCTTCTAGGAAACAACCTGTGCTTTAATGGGCACTTTGCAATTGCATAGGAGTTGCCACCAAAACAGAAGTGGCCTTTCAAGTGCCTTTACTGCTGTCTCATGATGTCATATAGACTCACACACTGGGTGGTCTTCAGGACCCCCCCCCCAAAAAAAAAGAACTGGAAGCTCTTAAAAGGAGGATTCTTTTGTGGAGATAGAGACATGTGAGCCAGTGTGCAACCGTTTCCAAATGTCTAGATGCAGTTGCCCACCTGGCAGGGCACAGATGTATGGATGTTTAACAGACTTCTATCATCAGCAGAGTCATACAGATATGGAGCAGTTTCAGAGGGATAGCCATATTAGTCTGTTTCAGCAAAAAAACAAAAACAAGGAGGCCTGTGGCCTCTGAAAGACTAACAAATTTATCTGGGCATAAGCTTTCATTTTGTTCCATCATATGCAGATATAGAGAAGTGCAAGGTGGATTGTGGGTTACCATCCTTTGTTTGGGTTGTGGAAAGGTGATGTCACACAATCAGAAAAGTAGTGACATCCGTTTAACATGTTTAATTTATTCTTATCATTTGGAGGAGGTTAAACTGTAACCTGTGGTCAGTGTTGTCATAGTAATAACAATAACAATGATATCCCTAAAATGTTGCAAACAGTCAGACAGTGCAAATCTCATTGAGCAATTATTCCTCCCCCTCATTAGTTCACTGGCTAATGTTTATCTAGAAACGTAACTGGCTGGGTATTCAGCAGTAACTTCTTTAAAATAGCTGAACCTTTAGTAAAAAGCAACATAAAGAGTAATTTTAGCTATTATCTAGTGATAAGTCTTTTGTATTTTGGGCGGCCAGGGGTTGCATGCTTCATTTTATGAAAAGAGTACTATAGCTACGTATTTTTAAAATCTGTCATTTTGATCAGATGAGCATCTTTTCTCTGGAAGCAATTTACACTTGTCTGTTTACACAGTTTGTTACAAATATTTGATTTTGGGGCAGAGTATGTAATAGTGAGAAGAGTTCAATGATCAGAGCATATGAATAAGTCTTGCGGAAACTTCTGCATGCAGTTTTATTGTTCCCTGACAAAAATATTACTATACTTAGGAAGGAAATTCTATATGTATGTAGCCTTCTTTATGAAAATCTCTATCTTCTGTTTAAGAATTCTTATTAAGAGGTTAGGGCATTTTATATGGAAAATGCCGCATAAAAGTAATATCAAATACATTAGAATTTTGACTAGGATCAGCCATGGAAGTCTATTATATGCCACATAGATGGCTTGCTATATTTTTATGCAATATCTATCTCCTATTATATGTTGGAAGAGATGGTATAGGCGTTTTAAAGTGTGTGAATGAGGATTAGTCCAAATTATAAATGCCATTAAGTAAAGTAGGAAGTTTTTCACTTCTATGGACAACAGCTATGCAACATATTCCAGAAGACACAAGAGTTATGCATTATATTTTACTTAGATTTTAAGCTTTTTGGGTGAAGCCAACCTTTTTGTTTTTTACTTGTACAGCACTAGCCCAACTGAGTCATAAACTGTACACAAACTTCTTTTCATACTCTGCCAGAATTGTGTTTTCTGTACCCAGTTCAAACACCATTTCAAACTAGTTCAGGCCAAGTCAGTATAAACAGGTTTAGATCAACTGGCAAAATGAGACCAAATTGCGTTTTTACTGGTGTAGCCTGACAGTTCCTGGTGAGAGAGGCCAGGAGTTGTAAAGGGTATTGGAAGTGGGCAGGACAAAACTGCATTGTGGACGAATGGGAAGGAAGGCATCTGTGCAACCAGGTCTACACTAGACCTTAAGGTCAATAGTAGATGTGCAGTTCCAGCTACAGCAGTTGTGTAGCTGAAGTCGACGTGTCTTTGATTGACTTATCTGGCCGTCCTCACTGAGGGAGGTCAATGGGAGTGTTTTCCCATTGACCTCCCTTATTTCTTGTGAGAATGAGGAGTACAGGGGTTGACTGTTGACTCCAGTAGTTCAGTTTTGTGCATCCCCCTCAGGCGTGTGAAATTGAACCCCAAATCGATCTCCTGGACAGCGTAGACACACCCTGGGTTCCAAAAAGTTAGCCAGAGAGAACTAAAGCAAATGCAAAGACAGAACTTACTGGAGGTAGAAGGCAGGAGCTAGGACAATTTTAATACCACCACCAACTCCTGAAGCCACTTTAATGATGAAATTTAGACATAGTCATTTCTGTGGCCCTCACAGCTCTGGGCTCTGAGTCCCTGGCAAACACAAAACATGTTGACATTTTTGTAATCAGATATGAAAAATACTCCCAGCCTAATACACAAATTGATTTCAGTTTGGGGAGTCATTTGCTTCTTAATCATGTTAAAAATAGTAAAAACATTAGTCACGTGTTTTGTTCTTCTTTGGACAGCCTATTTATTCTACTGAAGATGGAAGGACACCAACACAGGAACCACCCATTAGGCAAGACACTGTCTAAACCATTTTGCTAGGCACATTCTGTAACAAAAGCACTGTCGCAGAGCAGATGCAAAATTACTTAGAGCAGAAAGCATCAGAAATAGACCGCAAGGAGCACTCTCACAGAATAGGCTCCCAAGGCTTTCAGCAACAATCCTAAACACTTATAAAAACCAAGAACAGTCTAAAAAAAGCACAATCCAGAAAGTGACATGGGGAAATGGCTTTAAACAAGGAGTATGTTAAAAAGGCAGCTCACCCACTTTTTAAAAGAAAAAAGAAGCCAGACTTTGACACTGATTTCTTTGGCCTGTGCTTTCAGATGGACTGAGACCTGGCCTCCCTCTCCAAGGGCACATGGCTTGGGTCTTCAGATTTTTCCCTTGTAATTTTGGGTCTGCATACAGAAACTACAAGTGCAAATCATTCCACCTGCTGATATTGCTGACTGCCTGATTTACGCCTGTAGGTCTCAAGGGCTGCAGTAAGTTTATGGACAAAAAAATTCCAAGTGGTGAGTGTGAAAAGTCTCCCTTAATTAAAATGTGGCCTGTAACAAGGCCACACAAGCTCTGTAGAGAGCAGACAAGGACAATTTTTGTCCTCTTCCAATTGTTGCACTCACAGATATTTGTACCTCCTTTTACGCTTTTCTGTTGGCCTGTTTGAGCTCGTCTGAACTCTGCTTTGTATATTCAGTGGTTTGAGCATTGGCCTGCTAAAGCCAGGGTTGTGAGCTCAATCCTTGAGGAGACTATTTAGGGGCCTGGGACAAATAGATTAAAAAAAGAAAAATCTGGCAGGGATGGTGCTTGATCCTGCCGAGAGGATAGGGAATTGGACTTGATGACCTCCCAAGGTCTTTCCAGTTCTATGAGATATGTATATAATTATTATTTTATACAGCATTCCAGACACTGTCACTGGAGACAGGGGCATTCAAAAATCACACATGCCAATCAAGTTAAATGTTTTCATAAGAAAAAGTGATCAGTAAGGAGGAATCCACTGAATCTTCCCAGTTTGATCTAGCCAATGGATGTACACAGATGCTATCATCTGCACAGCTAGTTCCTGCTCCTGTATTTTTAAGTCAAAGTGTTTAGGGAGGCGGATTAGTGTCATTTCTAACAGGAGTGTATCAGCATTCAGAGCCTTGTTACATAGAGGTCTCTGGGCAGGATTTGTATAAGATGTAAATAATATTTCTACTCCAGAGAAAAGGACATAGGATTCTGGTGGGCAGGCGTCACTACTGAGTGACCCAAATTTCACCTTCACGACCATGTGTATGAATTCGCTGGCTTGCCAGACTGGATAGTGAGATACATTGTTTGGCAGTAAAACAAACCATTTGCATAGCAGCATACTATCTGAGTGGTATGTTAAGCTGTTCCCTACGCCCCTTCTCCACAGAAGAATGGAATGACAGCATGTCAAAGTAACTCATGCTTATTGGAGAGCTCTGTTAAAAATGTGTGTATTGAGCACTGGCCTGCTATACCCAGGGTTGTGAGCTCAATCCTTGAGGAGGCCATTTAGGGATTGGGGCAAACAAATGTCAGGGATGGTGCTTGCTCCTGCCAAGAGGGCAGGGGACTGGACTAGATGACTTCCCGAGGTCCCTTCCAGTTCTAGGAGATGTGTGTATCTCCAATTATATCTTCTTATTGATATTTAGCCACTTAGTTGCATATGTGTAAGAGTGCCTATATAGTTTAAGGTATACAATAGATCTATAGCATGGTTTCCCAAACTGGGGGAGTGCCCCCAGGGCGTGTGAAAATATTCCAGAGGAGGCACGAGGCAGCCCCCACCAGTCATTCCCTCACCCGAAAAAAAAGCCAGCCCTTGCTTCCGCTTCTCAGCCCCTGCCATGTCACATGGCCGACCTGGCACAGCTGCTATAGAAAGCAGGCAACTGGCAAAGGCCCACGTGGAGCTAGCTGCCTCCTGCAAAGGTGAGTGAGTGTGGGATGTGGGGGAGGAGGAGGATGGGGTTAGATAAGGGGCTGGCGGTGCCTGGCTTTGGGAGAGGGGAGGGGCTCAGGCAGGCAGCTCACAGGCAGCTGAGGTGGCTGGCTCATGGTAAAATAGAGGTGGGGTGGGGGGGGTTCTCAAAAATCAAAATGGGGGTGTGATGCCGAAAAGTTTGGGAACCACTTGCTATAGGATGTAAATTTACCTTGCACACCGTGGGCCTGATTTCCCCATAGGCGTGCCCCTTGTGTTGTCATTTATACCACTGCAAAATCAGTAGGAAACACCATCATTTGTATTTTGATTTGAATCCAGGATGTAACTCAGCCAAGCTACCTACCATAAACCTGCAAACATTTTTGTTCTTTCTATTTTAGGTCCGTTGTGCCAGTGCTAGAGCCCATATGAGCACAGCCTGACAGTTCTTGTCTCAGATAGCTAAAAATTTAAGCGGCAAGCCCCGGTTTTTACTGTCTTGCATCCATGCAACCTGTGACCCAGTAGGGCTACACCATCCATATGTGAATACCCTCGGAGAGAGAGGGACTGCATTTGTAAGGTCTTACAGAACCAGGTCCACACACACCAAATTTAACAGGGACAACAAGCGTTTTAGTGGATGTGGCTAATTTGTGGTGCGTTACAGGTGTTTGTAATGACTAGAATTTGCTAGTTGGATCTGTGACCCTTTGATCCACTGATGCTAAGACAACGTGCAGAAATAGGGGAGACAGTAATTGAAAAGGCACAGTTACAACACTGCTGCCTCTTGCCTAGGGCTCCAAATCTCTCCCTTTTGAAGGATATTTTGTTTTTTTCTTAAAGCCTGGGGGTCTGATTCTCAGCTAAAGTAAATCAATTTACTGTGGCAAAAAGCCACAAACCTGCAAAACAGCGCACTTGAATAAAGCTTAGAGGTACTGCAAGGAGTAGGCCCAGTGGACTCCTTTTGCTTAAAATTAAACACATGCTCAAATACTTTGCTGGACTGGAGCCAACAACAAAGTCCTCCTGAAGGTAATCTCTTAATTCCTTTCTAGCTGCTGTGAGACATTATCTCTGACATTACAACGCTTCGTGTAATGATAACACTGCCCACTTCAGTCCAAACTAAAGAAACACAGCACAGTTGTTCTTCTCTACAACTATTCTCCAGAAGAACACACCCTTGAATTTAACAGGATGATCTGCAGAAGAGCCATTGAGTTGTCCAACTCAATAATGAGAATAACAATACTTGTTTAGCAGCTTACTCAAAGCACTTTCTAACACTATGATGCTCCTTTCTAACCATTTGACAAGCGGGTAATCTCAAATATAGAGAGCTGTGTAGGCCCCATTTTTAAATGTATTTTTGTAATGCCTAACAGATTTAGGAGCCAAAACATCATTTTCAAAAGGCAGGCAGAGCCTAAATCCTCTTCACAATCAGACCTTCAACCACACACTTCTGTTTCTCATAGCAAAAACGTGAATGGAAACTCCAGTGAGTGTTAGGATTTCCTTATCACAAAAGTCCTGTTAACAAACTTGTAAAGAAGCAAAACATGTTGAAACCATTTCAACTATGTCACACGTAGTTGTCTCAATCCTTGTTTCCTTGGTCTAGTGGGCTGTGTAACTTATTCATAAATGAGCAGACTAAGCAGAGCAGTGTCACACACACAAAAGGATACAGTATCTCTATGTGGATCTCAACTAAAAATAGTTTTCTGGTCTTATTTTTCTGCAAAAGATGAGCCATCCTCAGCATCCTCTCTCCTGGCTTGCTAGAATCCAGCATTTGTTCACCTTTAAATGGGTGACATTTGACTAATAGGTCCTGCCATTGATCTGCCTTCCCTGTGGAAATCAATGAGGAGAGCAGTGTAAAAATCAATGGGAGGATATGGCCCTTTAAGCTCTGTCTGTGTTTAACTAGTGTGATATCTCATGCTCCTGAGTGCGTTCCATAAGCAACAAGTCATCCTGGAAAAGGGAGAGGATGATAAATAATTCTGTTATCCACATGACTGAATTCTTGCATAAAACAGGGAGGAGGCAAATCACAGGGGTGACTCCAAGCTTTGAGGGAAATAAGTCCCAGGAGGAGATAGGGGAAGGCTAATAAGATGCTGCAGATTGCACTAGAGGTGGCAAGTTGTATGGGCCCATGATGCCCAGGCATCAGGATTATTTGTAGCCTGGTGGCTCAGCTCCATCAAAATGTGGGGCTGGGTCCGTCCCTGAGTCTCCCTCCCCGAGTCTCTGTAGCTGCGTCTACACGTGCACGCTACTTCAAAGTAGCGGCACCAACTTCGAAATAGCGCCCGTCGCGTCTACACGCGTCGGGCGCTATTTCGAAGTTAACTTCGACGTTAGGCGGCAAGACGTCGAAGTCGCTAACCTCATGAGGAGATAGGAATAGCGCCCTACTTCGACGTTCAACGTCGAAGTAGGGACCGTGTAGACGATCCACGTCCCGCAACGTCGAAATTGCTGGGTCCTCCATGGCGTCCATCAGCTGGGGGGTTGAGAGATGCTCTCTCTCCAGCCCCTGCGGGGCTCTATGGTCACCGTGGGCAGCAGCCCTTAGCCCAGGGCTTCTGGCTGCTTCTGCGGCAGCTGGGGATCTATGCTGCAGGCACAGGGTCTGCAACCAGTTGTCAGCTCTGTGTATCTTGTGTTGTTTAGTGCAACTGTGTCTGGGAGGGGCCCTTTAAGGGAGCGGCTGGCTGTTGAGTCCGCCCTGTGACCCTGTCTGCAGCTGTGCCTGGCATCCCTATTTCGATGTGTGCTACTTTGACGTGTAGACGTTCCCTCGCTGCGCCTATTTCGATGTTGGACTGAGCAACGTCGAAGTTGAACATCGACGTTGCCGGCCCTGGAGGACGTGTAGATGTTATTCATCGAAATAGACTATTTCGATGTTGGCTGCACATGTAGACGTAGCCTGTGTGTCCCACACCCTGGGTGCCCCCCAGCACCACGTGCCACACTTAGGTGATTTAAAATGCCCCAGGGTCTCTGCTGCTACCCTGGCAGACAAAGGGACCAACAGCCTCCTCAGCCCCCCCACGTATGGGAGGGCCCTTGCTCCATACCCCTGCAAGGGGTGGAGCCTTGAGTGGAAGGGTCCAGGACAGCCAGCCTTCAGTGTCACCTGGAGTATGGCACTGGGCCCTAGCACACTCCAGCTCTCAGAGCTGTGTGCAATGTGCAGTCCGGTGCTCCAGTGGTGATTTAAGGGGAGTTAAGAGCCAGTGGATGGAAGCCACTCGAGCCCCTCTGTGCTGCCATTGGTGGTGGTGGGAGCAACCCGGGGCATTTCAAATCACCCAGGAGCAGCAGGCAGGGCCAGGGGCCGTGTGTGGGTAGGAGTGTCCCTGGATCCACCTGCTGGGGGTGCCCAATCTCCTAGGTAAATGCAGTGCCCCCTCCCCCCAACACTTCCTTGTACACCTCCTTCCCAGAGCCTACACCTTCTCCTCCCACCCCTCTTCCACCCCAAATTCACCTCAGAGCCCACACCCCCTCCTGCATCCCAATACCCTGCCCCAGCTCAGAGCAATACATCTCCCCCCAGCAAAACTCCCTCACATATCCTTAGGTAGGCAGTGGGAGGCTGTTTGGGTGGGGGAGGGGTGTGAGCTTTGGACATTCTGGGCACCACCAAAATTTCTGCACACCTGCCATCACTGCAATTCACTTTGGGTTAAAAAAATGAGCAAAGAAGCAAGGGTTAAAAGAAGACGACAGTCAGAAAATACCCCAACTCTCTCCCTGAATGTCTGCTTTGCATCTCTGGTTAGTGCCCAGCCTTCACTCTGGCTATGGGCCCGTGGAGTAAAGGGATGTAAAAGTCCCTGACAACCCTGCACAGGCTTCCTGTAACATGGCAGGGAAAGTAGCCACCGGGGAATTGCGATTACCCTTATGGTGCCGATATGTGCAAAGAGATCAGTCTTAGCTCCATCCCCAACATGCTAGGCAGCACTTCCAAGCCAGTACACAGGGGGGAAGTTAACTGTGCCCAGGAAGGAAGCATCACAACTTACTTCTCATGCAGCAAAGGGAAAAGAGGGAGTGCATTGCGAGGTGCAGCACACTCTCTACCTCTGTGAAAACACACCTGCACGCTAGCTCTTCCTGGGGTTAGACTGCAAATTGCCAACACAACCTTTTAGACTATGAGCATCTCGCGGTAGAAGCACATTCTCCTGCTTGTCTGTTAAGGGTCACACCGCTTCTCAATACAGGTTGAAACTCTCATCCGACACTCATCTGGCAGCATCTGTGGTACATCAGCACGACAGATGTTGCTGGACCAGAGAGCTCCAGCTACCCAGAGCTGATCTGGCTGGTGGGCCAGAGTGGAGCCCCGCTGGTGGCAGGGAGCCCAGCCACCAGCCTTGCTGCAGGAAGCCTGGCAGGAGTCAGGGATCCCCCACTGCAGGGAGCACTGCCAGGGAGCAGCCTGGGCTGGGTTCAGGGAGCCCCCAGTGGGGACCCCAGCCAGGGTCATGGAGCCCTGCCAGCAACCCACAGGGGAGATCAAGGGATGGAAGCCAGGCCAGAGCTGGGGAGTCCCTCAGGGAGCCCATCTAGGGCCAGGATCCCTTCCGGCAGCCCCATGGTGGCAGGGAGCCTAGATGGGGTTGGGGAGCCCCGCAGCAGTGGTGATCTGGAGAGGTGCTTCCCCCAGGAAAGCCTTATGGCCTGACCTTCCCTGATCCAGAAAATTCCCTTGTTTAGGACCACTCAGATCCTGAGGGTTCTGGACCAGGGAGGGGCAACCTGTATTAAATAGTTAGAATGGTGATCCTCAATTTTATCACTATGATGTCTCCAAGAGCCCTAAATGTTGTTGGCTCTATAAAATACCAGCAAACATGCAGGGGCCAATTCTCTGCTCACACCAGTATAATTCCATTCACACCCCTGTGGTTTCTCCAGGTTTACACCAGTGTAAGCTAGAAGTCCTTGATGTCTAGGATCTATGAAGACCAAAACCTTCTCAACACCCTACATTGATTAGACAGACAGAATAGAATATTGAGGGGCCAGATTCTCTGCTGGTAGAAAAGGGTGTAACCACAATGGAGTTTTGCCTATTTACAGCCTTAAAGTTTTTGATCTTATATCTCTGTTGCATTCTTGAAGCGTATAATTCCCATTGAGACCAGCAGATAACTTAATAAATAATGCAAAATCAGTAAGACTTGTGTATCTTTCCAGGGACACTGCCAAACTAGCAGGTGGTTTCTTCATCAGGCATTATATTAACACTCTGCTAGGTATCTCTGGCAGCATCTGTTGCATTAATGACTGTGTGCTATTTAATGGCTGCTGTCGTTTCCCAGGTTATGGACAACACACCAGCCACTGTGCGTATGCATTACAAATGGCTAACTACACTCCTGTTTATAGCACATTCTGTATCTCCCATTTCTTCTTTTCTGCTCTGTACCCCTTCCTGTTGATTTCTTTCCATTTCTTTCCTCCCCACCCCTGCATCTTTATTCCTTTTGTCCCTCCCCACTTGCCTTCCTTATTTTTCATTCCCAAATCTCTGCTCTCCTATTTGCTTGCCCCCTCTCCACAGCTTTCATGTCTCATTTCATCTTGAATTGTTACTAGCTTAGATGCAGGTTGCAGCCTAATGGTCCAAATATAATCTAATGGTGCCCAAAGATGATTGGGTACCCATACAGCACATTGTTCCTGGGTACCAATGGTAAAATGATTATGCCTCCTAGCATTATTTATCTGTGATGCTCAGAGTACATTTCCCAGAGCTACATGTAAACTCAAAAGCTTGTCTCTTACACCGGTAGTAGTTGATCCAATCAAAGCTATAACCTCACCCACATTGTCTCTTTGAGATCCTGGGACCAACATGGCTCCACCACAGCAAAGGCCTGGAGAGGCAGTCATTTTCACTCGGCATGCTCTTATTGGTTGTTGAGTCAGTGAAAGGGTCCATGCAGGACCCCACCGGGCAGGGCAGGAGGGCGCCTGGCAGCAAAAGAGGGCAGATACCCATGGACCCTGTGAAACACTTCCACAGCACTGCTGTTCAAAACAAAAACCTGTTCTGTTATAAGAGCACAAGTGAAATCTGGACTGTACTGAAGTGAACTCTCATTGACTGTAATAGGACCGCACATATCTGAAATAGCTTCTTATGGCTTTTAAAAAGACTGTAACCCCTCCCTACACCCCACCCTCCAATATGAGAGGAGTGGTCTTGCCTGCTTCCCTTTTCTCAGAAGTGCCACTCAAACCTGACTAGTCACCCTGACCATCCTATGATTAACTAACCCTTCTGCCTCCCAATAGGTGAAGACATGGGTGGTGGGTGATCCCATGGCTTGGGGAGGGAATTCCTTCTCCCTGCCCTATTGTGACCACTGCTGGCCTTTGCTGTGCCTTCCCAGGCTGCTGGCCTTTGCCCCCTCCCTCAGGGTAGGACTCCCTGTACCAGGGTAGGGCCCTCACCTGTGGTAGCACATCCCCAGCTTGCCCTGTTCTGCAGCTTTGGAGAGTCTGTGAGCGACAGGGATGCATCCTCCCCAGACCTTGCCTGCCAGCTGGACTGTTCACTAGCAAGACCTCCCCCCTCACCTCAGATGAGACATCTGGGAGTACAGGGGGCACATCCCACTACCTGCCTGCCCCAACCTCTGGCACACTAAGAGCAGGCTGAGGGAGGGAGCTGGGGGGTTCTTGTGGCGCATGAGCTGGGTCAGTGGAGGCCATTTGGGAAGGCATTGCCTTCCCCTGCCTATGATACCTTGATACCGGCCAGCCAGGGCCATCCCTGGTCACATGCAGCTGCCCCTGCTCAGCTGCATGTTCTTGTATGCCTAAGTGTGGTCCTATTCACCTTTGCTGCTGCACTGCAGCCTGCCCAGGTCCACTTCCCACTACCCTGCTGCTCTCTCCTGCGGGCAGCAGCAGGGGCTGCCTTCTCCCTACTCCCTCCCCTGCTCCATACGCTCTGCTCAGCCAGCAGCTCCCTCCCACCCAGCTGGTGTGAAGAGAACACAGCTCTGTACCTCTGCTCCAGCTCCAAGAAGTCCCCAAGCCCAGGTAGAAGCCCTGCAGGTGTGGGGGAACAAAGCCCCAGTCCCAGGCAGAAGCTGGGGGTGGAAGGGAAGCCTCAAGCCCCAGGCCGAGGCAGAAGCTATATGTAGGCTGGGCGTGGTGTGGCGGGGAAGCCTCAAGCCTCAGGCTCCCAGCAAAAGCTGTATGAGGTGGGATTGGGGGACAAGGGACCCTTGAGCCTCAGGAAAACGCTGTGAAGAGAGTTTGGAGAAGGGAAATCCCAGGCCCTCCCCCAGCAAAAGTCACCCGGGAGGAGATGGCATATAGGAAGTGTGCTGGGATATGGGTGAGATTTCCAGAGGTAGCTAAGAGAATTATGGGTAGGGCTCCCATTAAAATGGGAATTGGAGTCTCACTCCCTGAGGGGGATTTGAAACAAGCTGCTGCCCTTTCTTTATACGCTTTCATATTATGTTTTGCAATTATAGTGTGAGAATACAAAACTACATGAATTCATTCCTTCATACTTCCTATCTGCTACCTCATATGACCATCTCCACTCCTGCTGCTATCACTGTCTTTCACAGAGCCCTTAATTGTACCCCCAATGTAGGAATTTGCCTTTCAAGATTTTTCTTGTACATTTGCCCTTTTATTGACTCTGCTTATGTCTTCTTGCACATTTCGATGGTTCCAAAAGCCATCTTCCTACCTATCCTCACACCCAGGATGTAACTGCTGATGAATTCCTTATTCTTGCCTTCATCACTTCCTTTTTGACAGTCAAGATTTTATGTCCTCTGAGGGCTTACTAAGTTCCTCAGGGATGCGGAAGGCAGGTAGGATGCTGAATTACAGAATGCAAGACCTCAGTATGCTTCAGGTTCCACAAGATACTTAAGCACACGCTTAACTATAACACCACGAGTGGTCCCATTGGAGCAAGACAACTTCTTAAAGTTAGGTATAAGCTTATGTATCTGGCTCATCATCTTCCATAGTACCTCACCCCTTCCATGTCACCCTCATGTATTATATCTGAATCTCACAACCAATTGTTCTCCTGGTTTTCCAATGTATTTGTGAACTGTCTCCCCAGTTCAGCTTTCTGACTTCATAAACACACATTCCCCTACCTCTCACTATGTCCCCCATATCTTTGATTCCTGGTCCACCCTCCAGTAAGAGTTTGCTATTTCACTTCTGCTTTCCCAGCCATTTGGAATTCAGTTTCTGTTCTTTCCTCCAAGTTCCAGAGTCATTTATTTCCCCTAAATGTCTTCAGAAAAAGTTTTCCTGAGACCCGCTCACTGTAATACATTTTGTAACTCTTTATTTTGTGCTCAGCTATGGCTGTACATTCCATTTGAAAAGCCATTACTCTATAACTGGGGCTACTCATTTTGGGCATTTGGAAAAGATGACGTGAAATGACTGAGACCAGATGGCTCAAGGGACAAGTAATGAAATCGGTAGTCCTTTACTTCTGTGCCATTGCTTCAAAATCCTGCTTTGATCTTTAGAGACCTATGTGGCCTTCCTGTAATTTCTAGCTTACATATGTTCACATCAGAAAAAACTACCCCATAAAAGAACATGTTTGGCAAAGAGGCCAAGGAGTAAAGAAACCATGAAGGTGAATTACCCACTCAGCACTCCAGGTGGTCTCCTCATAACAAGATTAGAGCCCATTGGCAGAATGGCCTCAGAATGGTACAGTCAATGCTTTGCCTGCACTGTGGCTAGGGAAATGTAATTTCCACCGCTGTTGGGCTGGCCAGCTTCCACAGGGAATACGCTTCACTTTCCCCAGAATTAACTTCTTCAGCCATTTCTAGAATAGCTAATTCTCATAAGGATTGTAATTGCATATAACAAAGACCTATGTCTGATCCCACTTATGCAGTTTTAAATGTCTGATCCTAGGCCCATTGTTATCTGGGAGGGTCTTTCCACTGATTTCAATGGCCGCATCTACACTAGCCCCCTCCTTTCAGAAGGGCATGGTAACGAGCGAGTTGGGAAGATGCTAATGAGGCGCTTTCATGAATATGCAGCACCTCATTAGCATAATGGCGGCCACACAGGATTTGAAAGCACCACTAAAGACAAATAGAAAGAAGGGGATTTCGAAGTCCGGTGGGTCCTTTTGATAGGCCCCTGCCTACACAGGCAGTGTGCGATTCAGAAGCAGTGCTTTCAAATCGTGCACAGACACCATTATGCTAATGAGGCACTGCATATTCATGGAAGCACCTCATTAGCATCTTCCCAACCTGCTCATTACCATGCCAAAAGGAAGGGGCTAGTGTAGACATAGCCAATAGGTTTTGGGACAGTTTCTAAAGAAGAAATAAACCTGTTGAAGTCAGCTGAGTTACACTAGCATACACCCAGGGCAAGATCAGACTCTGGCCCTATGCATATGATTCAAGAGGCTATAATAGACCCAGACATCAATTTATTGTGGCCAATTCACTTTCACAGCTGATTTATTATTATTATTATTTTTTAATCTAGCTGCAAATTACCAAGGAAGGTGAATGTACACATGAAGATTCAGCATTAAAATGCTATGAAGGATCTAACACAAGTGTATACAAGACAAGCTATTTTGACTTGTTGATGAATTTTGCCCCATTTTTGTTCTGTTTTGTCTAAGTGTTAAGGTGAGGTGGCATTTGAAATCTTTCACTACAGAGGGTACCTACAGGACTGCCGTGCAACAGGAAGATTAAGGGGAACCTTCTGGATTTTACTTCAGAGATTCCTTGGCTTTTGTCAGTTTCCAATATTTTCCAACATACATTTATAAGAGCAAACTATTCCCCTGAGTGGGAAAGATCAGAAACATGACAAGAGATCACCCTGGCTTAATCAAGCAATCCTGAATGATGTAAAAATCAAGAGTCTTACAAAAAGTAGAAATTAAGTCAAATTGCAAAGGATTAATATAAATAACTAACATAATAAGTATGTGGGAGCAAAACTGGAAAAACCAAGGAACAAAATGAGATCAGACTAGCTAGAAACATAGGTTCATAGGAATAAGGGAATTTCGATGTTGGTGGGGTTCTTTCGAAAAGGACAGCAGTGTAAATGAGTTGCGCAGGAGCGAACTGCAGCACTTTTGAAGTGCTGCAGCCACCGGCATGCTAATGAGGCACTGAATATGCATTTCAGGGAGGGAAAAGTAATAATAGAAAATGTGGAAATTGCTTAATGACTTCTTTGTTTCAGTTTTCTCCAGGAAAGTTGGTGGCAATAGAACACCTGACATAGTGAATACCAGTGAAAACACAGTACATTCGGAAGCTATAATAGGGAAAGAACAAGTTAAAAATTATTTAGACACATTAGATGTCTTCTTGTCACCAGAGCCTGCTTAAATGTATCCTAAAGTACTCAAGGAGCTGACTGACAAGATAGGTGAAACATCTGAAAAGCTATGGAAGACAGCAGAGATTCCAGAAGATTGGAAAAAGGCAAATATAGTTCCAACCTATAAAAACTGAAAATAAGGACAACCCAGGGAATTACAGACCAATCATCTTAACTTCTGTACCAGGAAAGATAATGGTGCAAATAATTAAGGAATCCTTTTGCCAATGTCTGGAAGATAATAAGGTGGTAAGTAACAGTAAGCATGGATTTATGAAAAACAGGGTAACAAGTCTTGTTGACAAAGGGTAAGTGGTTGGTGTGCTATACCTAAACTTTAGTAAGGCCTTTGATAGAATCATGCTGCTCTTGCATGGTCTCCTCATTAATAAACTAGGCAAATACAACCTAGATGAAGCTATTATAGGGTGGCTGCATAACTGTTTGGATAACCATTACTAGAGAGTAGTTATAAATGGTTCACAGTCATGCTGGAAGGGCATAACAAATGGGCTTCCACAGGGGTCAGTTCTGGGTCCAGTTCTATTCAAAATCTCCATCAATGATTTAGAAAATACATACAGAGTACATTTATAAAGTCTGCAGATGATACCAAGCTGGGAGGTGTTGCAATTGGGTTGGCGGATAGGGATTATAATTTAAAATGATTTGGCTAAACTGAAGAAATTCAACAAGGACAAATAAGAGTACTCCATGTAGGAAGGAACAATCAATTGCACACATACAAAATGGGAAGTGACAAAATGGGAAGGAGTACTGCATCATGAGATCTAGTGGTTACAGCAGATCACAAGCTAAATATAAGTCAACAGTGTGATGCTGCTGCTGTGAAAAAAAGAAAACGTCATTCTGGGATATATTAGCAGAAGTGTTGTAAGCAGAACACAAAAGTAGTTCTTCCACTTTCTGCTGATTAGGCCACAACTGGAGTATTATGTCAAGTTCTGGGCACCACATTTCAGGAAACGTGCACACTTCTGAAAAATCTTGAAAAAGAACAACAAAAATGATTAAAAGTGTAGAAAACATGATCTATGAGGGAAGATTGAAAGAACTGTGTTTGTTTAGTCTGGAAAAGAGAAGACTGAGAAGGGACATTACAGCTTTCAAGTGCTTAGAAAATTGCTACAAGGGGGAGGGAGAAAATTACTTTGTGTAACTCCTGATGATAGGACAAGAAGTAATGGGCTTAAATTGCAACAAGTTTAGGTTGGACATTAGGAAAAGCTTCCAAACTGTGAAGATGGTTAAAAACTGGAATGAATTGCCTAGGGAGGTGCTGAAATCTCTATCATTGAAGAGTCTTAAGAGCAGGTTAGACAAACAACTGTCAGGAATGGTCTAGATGGTGCTTGGTCCTATCATGACTGGACTTGAGGTTCCTTCTAGTTCTATGATTCCATGATTTTTCACCTTGGAGGGGGCAGGTCATGTCCACTGAATTTTCTGATCCCTACTTTCTATCTCATGTGCTTCCTCCTTTAAAGTCTATAAGTCACAGCACACTTCCCTCATGATGAGGAGGGCAGGCGTGTGAGTTCACTGAGCCAAACTCTGCTCCCAGAGTCATCTGGAGGACTTACTAGAGTCACACAGGTGCTCTGTCACCCCACTAAGGCTCATCTCCGGTAATCCTCATGTCGACAGAACTCCCAGGCCCAAAGAAACCACCAAGTCAAAGAGATTGTTTATTGGCTAGGTAGGCTTCTTGCTTCAGGAGCCCACACAACTCCTTCTTCAATTCCATTTCATCCCCTTTGATTTCATTCACCAGTGTACTCTCTTGACACCCACACAGTTTCCATTAATGTTAATAGCACCGCTCTCCGTGCACCAAGCAAGTCATTTATTATCTCTGTGTGTCCTTTCAGATTTTTCATGCTGCACCTAATGGGATAATGGTGTGCCTCAGACAGTGTTTTTTTACCATTAGGAAGTATGTTTGGTTTATCGATATGTATCAGGCTAAGAACCAGAGCCAGCCCTTTCAACTGCTTCCATCCACATGGGCCAAAGCTCCTCAGAGAAAAGAAACCTGGAAAAATCCTTCACAACAAAATGTTCTCCTTTCCCTAGGCATCAGTGCTGGGCACAATTTTCCTGACACTCCTCCACAGCTTGGCCACAGAGGCAAAACAAAACTTTCGCTCTGTCTGAGGAGAGCTTAGCTGGCAAACAGTCTCTCCCCATTCAGAGGGAAGAGAGGCACATTACATATGACCATATTGCCCAGGACTTTCCTGACTGGCTGAGGAAAGGAGCCCTACCCCTATCACAAAGCTCCTGAAGAGAACTCAGCATGGGGGTTTTCCAGATACCAGCTGTTACCCTGGGACTGTTTCCTTTCTCTGAGCGTTTGCCACCATCGGTCCCTGAGTCTCTGACTGCTGCAGAACACCAGTAACAGGGCAGGTTGCCCCATGAGATTTACCTTTCTGGGCTTGACGAGCAACAGTCGTCCTCTGGTTTGCATATATAACTGCCCTTACGTGTGTGTGTATAACATTTGTATTTGAACTTATTTGACTTAGTGCCATAAGCATTTGGAAGTTCAGCTAGTTTACCCGCTCTCTCTCTTTCTGTGGGTCATTTATTAAGAACAAAAAAGGGGGAACCGCTTTCCTACTGACTGCTGTTTCCCACCCTCCCTCCAATCAGACACACTGTTAACTGAGCGCTTATGCTCAGTTTTCTATTTTAAACTATATATTTTATCATTTCCATGTCCTACCCTCAATCCTTCAAGCTCAGATTTCAGCTGCAGGCTCCAGGCCAGACTATCTGAATGATCAAAATAAGTTATGTCATGTGTATTGCTGTTATCAGTCTTCCCAGTAGCTTCCTCTTTCTGCAGGTATTTTTGGAGGATTAATCGATTAAAATAAGGTGTGGCAAAGCAATGGTTAAAAGGATGCTGCAGATCTCATTTAGGATGGAGCCTTCTGGACAGCCATGGTTTAGCAGAGTTCTTTAGGTGCCTTTTTTAGCTTAAAAAGAGAGAGAGAGAGAGAGAGATTTGTTGTTTTTCAAGTGTTGTGAGAAGAGGAATTTTTTCTTCTTTAGCCAATTCCACATACTTTTTTGTTATAGGAGATGATTGGGCTGAGGGTTTTAGCAGAGGCTAAAACAGGGGAAGGCTGGATCTATTTCGGTAACGTATCAAGTGAATAGGAAATAATCAAAAATGCTGTATTAAAAATGAGTTTAACAGCAGCTTGAGGCACACACTGTTCAGCAGGAAGAAATCTCATTACCTGTATGCCACTTGGCAGAGCAAGTCGCTGGGTGCAAATATATAATGTTGTTAATGTTGAAAAGGCAGGAGCTTTTGGTTACCAAGGAGTTTTGCAATATTGCTTATAGAAATTCACCTCATCTGCTGTATTAGAGGCTAATACACAATTCACGCTGGGCTCAATCAAGACTTGGACACAAGTGCTCTGTAAGCTTCTTCCTTTCCTCTAGGGGGAAGGAAGCTGAATCAACTTTATACCATGCAGATATTATTTCCCTCTCTTTCAGCCACTCTTGTGCTTGCTGGCGTATAGTGGCAGGGGCTGAGTCAGGGCCCAAGCTGCACCCACACCATCAGTTTCCAACTTTTTGATGACAACCCAGAACACGTTTAGTCAAAAGTGGAAATTTTCTCACAAAAATGGCTATTTAGTCGAAAAGATCTTTTGTATTGAAAAAAAAAAAAGATGAAAAAAATTGACTAGCTCTTTTAATGATAGTGTGAGTTCTGAGTGGAGATAATCCTATTAGCTGTAGACGGAGTATTGATTTTCACCCTGTGGTCTGTGGACCCCTGTAGACTACGTCTAAGAGGAAGGCCATCCTTATAAGTGTTGATGCCCTGAGAGCACTCTACGGGAGAGGCTGCACTCGGGACTGCTTCAGATATGGGGGGCAGGCCTAAAGTTGTGCAGGGAGGAGCAGAGATCAGGTTCACCCCCCACAGTCACCAGTAGTGGCAGGAAGCGGAACGACCCAGCCCCAGCTCACGCCATTCCTTCAGCTCCCACCCACGTCACTTGAGGTAAGGGGCGGGCCCCCCCCCACCACACTGGTGTCAGGAAGTGGAGCGACATGGCTGGGAGTGGTGGAGTGGAGTGGGGTGAGGCCAAGGTGCTATGGTTCCTGCTGCTGTTAGTGAGCGTAGGGGGCAGGCCCGAACCCTGCTGCTGCTGCCAGCCCCCTCCACCCTGCTAATCCCCTGGGCCATGTCACTCAGGGGAGGGGCCTTGGGAAAGAGGTGGGGCAGAGGCAGGAAGAGACAGGGTAGAGCAGGGGCAGGGCTTAGGGGCAAGGAATGGAGTATGGGCAGGGCAGAGTGGGGAGTGTCCCAGGCCCAGCACCCCAGAGATGTCTCTGCTGGAAGCAGCCGGTGGAGATGCTGGCTGGGGGATGGAGCTGGCCACTGGAGCCAACACCACCCCATAACTGCCACACAGCTGCATAAGGCACCACGAAAACTGAAGTAATTTCGTGCCCCAAATGATGTGGTTCCCTACGTGGCTGTGTATTTTGCACATGGAGAGGGATGGCCCTCCTCAGTGGTCCACAAATGGTGATAATGAAAATAAAGTGTCACATCCCAGATAAGGCATTTCATCTTTCTAACCAATTGAACGTACGTGAACACACCCGCTACAGGACAAAACACAGGCCTGTTGTTGGTACCATAGAAACTGACAGTTTAGCACCCTTTCATCAAATGCTACCCTGAACATCTAGAACATTTACAGTTGACTTCAGTCAGTTTTTGGTGTGAGATTGGTAAGGATGTAGTCACAAACCCCATGAGGAAATTCCCAAAGGAGTCCACTCCTCCAACTGAAATTTGTAACAGGCTGCAAATGAAAAAATATTAAAAACCACTGGCTTAAGGGAAAGTCTTGGAGAAATTTGAGGTCTTGAAAAGAATTGCTTGATGCCAGTATGATGTTTGAGATCCTAATAGATTGAAAAAAGCAGAAATCATGGACTAAATTCAGTGCTGGTGCAACTCTCTTACAATCAGTGGAATTACTCCAAGCCTCACTTTGGCCTCAGAGAATCAAGATGGGGCACAGATTAATTTGAAGATCCGGATGAATGAAATAAGGGAATTAACTGCTAAGGTCAGCAATAAAATCATGAGTTCAGTGCAGAATAAGCTGGACACATTTCTGAAGAGCTGAGGATAGAACCATTAATTAGATTGATGAGGGTAAGGTGATGAGACGGAGGTCAATTAGTAACCTTTAAAATCAACAAGGCAGACCACATATGCTCTGAAATCTTCCCCTCACCACCATGTGTGAGTGTAATTTATGAAAAAGAAGGCCCTTTCTGTCTCTGCAGAAGTATGAGCAACAGTGCAACATTGCGTATTAGGGAAATGCCAGACATAAAGAGATAATTGAAACATTCAGCTTGACACTAAGGTGAGATAAATCTTTAATACACTTTAAGTTATCTAATGAGCGAACTGCTAGCACTGGGCTGTTTGGTGATCTTCTTTTGAGCTGGATAAATTCTTGGTTTAATTTTTATCCTGCATATTGTTGCTTACCCAGTGTCGACAGCCTTACAAGATGCAAACATCTGCAAATGATTTCGCACGGCTGTGAGGAAGGAGGAGGGTCCTAGCGACATAGCCTGGGCAGCACTGAGGGTCAAATGCCATAGGCCCTCCGCTTCTGCCCTTGGCCCCGCCCCTTCCCAGGTGTGGAGCCAGGCGCCTCTCCCACCTTGAGCAGGGGCCCATGGTAGCTGTTGACCCTGCTGTGATAGGAATTGGGCAGTACCTCATCCTCAGTGCCAACTGTTGTGTCTTTATTCTCTACACAACATTAAGAATATGATGACACCGTTGAGTACCAAATAATTGCTTACTACCTATGACAGGGGAGGCAACAAGAGGCCCACAGGCCAGACACGGTTCACCCTGGTGGGCTGCCAGTGCTTTATTTACCTGCACATCTGAAGATATGGCAGCTTGAGGCTCCAGTTGGCCGTGAATCACTGATCCCAGCCTGGGGGAACTGCAGGAAGTGGCATGGACGGGGACATTGCTTCCCGCACTCCCAGTGGCTGGGAATGGTGCATTGTGTCCAAGGGGAGCTGCAAACACACAGTTAAGTAGAACACCAATAGTTTGCCAGGGGCAAACGGTGTTCAGCTCACAGGGCACTTATTGCTTACCCTAACCAGTGTTCCGGCTAATTTTTTTCCATCCATGGGCAGAATAAACGTTGTTGCATGCACCAAGGCATGTGTGAAAGTGCACCTCCAATAGAAACATGCTGCCCAATGTGGGTGATGTGGGTGCTCTGCTAATCATCTGGCCAGCACCTGAACCTCTCCTGGGTGGCTACCTAAGCACTCAACTTACAGGGAACACTGCCCCTGGCCTATATGCAAACATATATGACCTAGCTACTTATATTCACTGCTATTCTGTTGGGTTCCAGTACCGTCAGCCGTAAAAACAGGGGTTTTGCCCAAGAGGGCTTCTGAACTACTTAGAGATACCATCCAATTCCTATCCACTGTAGGAAACCATTGTGACTCTGAGTTATGCGTGATGTTAACAAATACAAACTAAGTGATCGGTCACATCCCATAGCAACTCCATCATAAGCTTTGGAAGAACAGAGTGAGGGCTGATTAGCTTTTTACGTGTAGTCAAAATGTATGAGCTGAGCTGTGAAAAAAGAGAACTATTGAGCTATTATGTTCATTGTATTTTGTTCCTTGTATGGCAAAAGTTAAAGGTCGGATTTTCAGAGCCTAATTCTGCTCTCACTGGAAGTTGTATCATTGACTGCAATAAAGACTGAATTAGGTCAATAGTGACTGATTTTGCGAATCACACCCCAAACTTCCCACTGTGAGAAAATATCACATTTTCTAAAATTACAGTCAGAAGGCTTTTGATGTTTGGCTTTCTATATCCTTCTGAAGTAAGACTATGTACCACGTAATTGGCACTCCAGCTAGTAAATGCTTGGGTAACAGTTACTCATGCTTGGAGTAGGATTTTTCTTTTCCCATCCCCGAAAAGGTTCATTTCGCAAGAGAGGTTGAGCAATGCTCTGTTGAGTTTTGCCAAGCAGGTTTCTGAGACCACCACTACTCCGAGTTTGCTTTTGATTCTTCAGTTGCAAACAGCCTTTCAGAATATTTGACCATAGGCAAAGTGGGGAAGAAGTTGGTTTTTCTTTCAATGGCTGTTAAAGTCAAAGGGCCTGATCCTGCAACCCTTTCTTAGGCAAGCCTCCCATTGAAATCAGTAGGAATATAAGCCTCATTTTCCAGCAGGGAAGCGACACGAGGTAATTTTAGGCTGGGCAACAGACATACAATGATAAATTCTTTGTGATTAAAGCAAACTGTATATGTCTGGGTCTGTAACACATTATTATCATCCAATAATTATCAAAAGACTTAATGGAGGCCATGGTTTCGTATGTGTTTGTACAGAGCCAAAAATGCAGGGGCATCAGGTTGAGGCACCTAGGTAGCAGCAGTAGTAGTAGTAGAAATTTGATTATAATTATAAATCACCAGTGAACATTTCAAGCTCCTAGAATTAACACAGCAGAGAAGGTAACAATATCCTTTCCTCTTTTACCCTTGAGTGGACAACACATATCAGATGGTGGCTGGATGATCTAAACATGAATCATTGTCTCTTTCTAACCTAGATTCCTATAACGTAATCTAACAAAGAGACCAGAAGCCACATCAGAAGTCATTTTGTAAATGAATGTGTTGGAGAAGAGTCTGGAAATCTCTTATTTTAAACAGATTGCCTGTTCAGTAAGATTATGAAATGAAGATGATTATACTCTGGCATGAAAAGGGGCTGCCTTCCATTTGGAAAGATGTTTTCTCTTTTCTTAGTGTCCTGACAGCTATTTGTATTGTAACCAGACCCTCCACTGATAACCTAGTAGACACAACATCCGCCATGTCGTAAGGCAATGTTCTGTGAGCCTGCCTCACTCTTTGCGAAGTAACAGTGGAAGTGATACTGCTCTGGGGGCCTACCTGGTCCTCCTCAGACAAAGTCACCAAGATGAAAGTGCCATGCTCAATTGGTGTCTGATACGCCTTTAAACACCATAATGTGGGTACACTGCAACGTTGCTGCCAGAGGTTGTAAAGTCCTGGTCTCTCTGCTCCTTCCAAAGCGGCTCCTTGTGCCTTGTTCTTTGAAGTGGCAGAGAGGTAGCCTGTAGTCTGTAATCTAACAAAACAAAACAGCAGTCATGTAGCACTTTAAACACTAACAAAATGATTTATTCAGTGACGAGCTTTCATGGGACAGACCCATTTCATCAGATCAATAGCATTTCCAGTACAGACTGACATCTATAAGTACAGAAGTCCAAAAGGATTGCAATAAAAACTGACAAATCAAGTACATGAACTGAAGGAGGGGGGATGAGGGGTGGGGCATGTTAAGTGTCTTGCCTGAGATAATTACAAGTATCAAAGGAAGGGAGCAGTCCTTGTAATGAGTGAGGTAATTGTTGTCTTTGTTCATACCAAGAGTTAATGTGTTGAATTTGAATATAATATCTAATTCACAAATCTCCCTATGCAATCTGTTTTTAAAGTCTCTTTGTTGTAAGATGCATATTCTCAGGTCTTTAACAGAATGGCCCACTCCACTGAAGAGCTCACTGACCAGCTTCTGTGTATTGAGATTCCTGATGTCTGCTCTGTGTCCATTTATTCTTTGGCGAAGAGTTTGCCCAGTTTGTCCAATGTACATAGCAGAGGGGCGTTGCTGGCACATAATGGCATATATAATATTGGTTTTGAAGTGTAGGTGCTGCTCCTGACACCAACTGCACATAACTTCATTCTCTCTCCAGCTCTTCCCTCACACTGCACAAGACCTGCAGATTGAATGTGCTTCGGCCCCTGAGCATGTTTCAAAGCCAGAGAAGTGTATGTATTGGCGTCTAGCTCCCAGCTCCACTGAGCTTGATGTTCACACACGGATTTTTCATCTCCCTCTCCAATTCAGTTCTGTCTTTGGAATACAGCCTATACAGGAGCTTTCAGACAGTAAGGTTACTGGCATATCCTGGGGTCAGCTACAGGGTTGTTTTTTTCTCATACACTAAAGAGTTCTCTCTGCAATCATTGAGAAATCCCACATTTGCTGGAAAATGCACTGCTATGCTACAGAGATTTTCATATTTTCTACTCTCAAAGGAAAAATAGTCTTGGCAATGAGTAGCTCAGGTTCACAACCTTGCTGAAAGTCCTAGAAAGGTGATGTGCCAGAATATTAAATACTAAATATCTGCAACTTTCACATTGCACCTAACTCTTTATGGGCATGATGACCAACCAGTTCCAACTAAAGTGGCTACTGCTATAGCAGTCTAGCCACATTATTCTGAAAATATACTTATTGTTCAAGCCAAGTAGCCACACTCATGGGTAGTGGCTAGCATGTCCGACACCACAGCCATGGATTCCTCTTTCACACATGCCACTCAGTTGAGGGGCCAGTACCTAGAGAGAAAACTACTCTGAACAGACTAATACCACACTGATCTGCTTATAACAAGTGAAGTTGTTATTTCAGCTCGTGCTCCAGCCCTAAGGCCAAATCCTACCTTCCTGCTAGCCATGTTCTGCTTTCACATTCCTGATCTGCATCTAATGCCCAAATCTGACCTAACACCATCAAATGGGGAGCATCATTGATGTTTACTGATTGTTGGTGTATTGCAGAGGTTTGTGGACTAATGAGTGCTGCAGCTGGGGAGGAACAGGCATAACAGCAGCCAATTATAAATGTCCTTGCTCTGTTTCAATACCTGAATAAATGAAGAGGAAAGGGCTGAGAGGTGCCTTGCTGCTACCACACTGACCATGACATCACCCAAACTACCTATACTCCAGCCCAGCATCAAAGGTTGATCAGTGAGGGTTAGCAATGGTCTGCTGTAGGTCTATGGCCCTTCTGAATGTATGAAGAGATGGATGTAACCCCCATAAACCAAGGATTAGCAGTAAGGCCATATATTAATTGTAAAGTAATTGGCCCCAGATCTTTAATAAGGCCTCATACTTAATCAGTGGCCTGGAAGTATGGATGATGTCCATGGTCTCCAAAGCAAGAAAAACAGTACATTTTTGGTAGATTTACTAGAATTGTATCAATTTGCAAGGGTATGATCAATTAGTAGAACTCATCCATTTCTCATAATTAACCTTACCCTTAATTAAAAGTTCTTAGATGGCTTGTTCCCGTAACCCGACTGGGGGAAACAAGTGAGCAGTAGAGTTGTTAGAGAAAGGTAATTTGTTGTTGTTGTTGTTGTTATTTATTGATGCCTTCTGAAAATTAAGGGTGGGTTTTTCAAAAGCACAGAGCATTGGTTTAACTGATTCTATAAAATTTGTGGCAAAATTTCCATTGATTTCTCTCACAGTAGTTAGGCCAATTGCTTAGAGCTTTTGAAAATCACACCATACATACATATCGGCACTGCTAGTAGTTATGCCATGATTCGCTAAAAAGAAGTTAAACCTATGGTGTAGTATAGATTTTACATATGTATTTTAACAACATTGGTCAATTGTACTCTATACCAAACAAGCAGCTTCCTTCAATTCTAGGTAATAGTAACTTCCGATTTCAAACTGTTTACGTGCTGTGTTATAATGATAGTCAATCTGCTTAAATTTCATGCTTTCTTGAAAACATTTTTCCTTTAGTAGGTTTTATGTTACCAAAGGTAGTATGTCACATAGTAAAACCATTGTAAGTATCACCTAATGTTAATCTCAGTATAATCCACAGTAAATATTTATACACAGTAGACAAGTGGCTGGATTTGTTTACATTTTGAAATCATTGAAGGGACTCACTGTACATTAGCAGGCTAATCTGCCATAATCTGCTTTAAAACCAGCTGGGTATGAATTTTATTCTACTGAATCATTTTAGCCATACCTACACAAGGACTTCAAATATGGAATGCATTTGCTTGTGAAAGGTTATTACCTCATAGGGTATAACAGAAAGTTGCTTGCATTGGAGAAGAGCCATGAATTTCTTCTTCTCTGCTTTAAGAACAGGCTGCTAGAATAGCTGGATGTAAACTGAAACGGGCATTCAGAGGCATGCTCTTTACTTTTATTTCCTGGTTGTACAGCATGAACTAGGAGAATAACTCATCATTAGGGAGACACTTGCAATATGTTATCATAAAAATGCTCACTGCTAATTTGTTTTGTCTTGTTTTGCCTTCTGCTGCTTGGGAGATGCTGAGATGAATCTACCTATACTAAAATGTTCATAGGTTGACAAGGGATCATGCTGCTTTTTCTTAATTTTCCAAAAGTACAGGATAAATATGATTGCTCCACCACCTCCCAATCAATTCAGATCTGCTCTCAAGGAAATAGTCTCGGCAGTAGCCATGTTAATCTGTAAGTTTCATAAATAACAAGCAGTCGTGTAGCACCTTAGACATTAACAAATTCATTAGGTCAGGAGCTTTTGCAGAAGTGGGGCTTGTTATTTCTCAAGGAAATAGTGATGGTAGCAGAGGCGACATGGACATGTGATCTTCTGAAGCCTAGCATGAAGCTTTTGGGGATCAAGAAAGTCAAGAAAAATTGATCTGGAGAGCGAAACTCAGCAATCCTATTTCCTACCAAGGGAAAAATAATTGGCTTGGAATGTTGGTGATAAGGTTCATGCACAAAGAGGCCAAGGTTGTGCGGAGCTGTGATGAGAGATCTTTCAATCCTGTTGTGGCTCCTCTGCCCATTTTAGATTCGGAGGCCCGTACCCAACTGTTCAGTGACAGGGAGACTCCTGCAAATCTGCATGCAAGGGAAGGGAGTTCAAGGTTGTTGTGATCTACAACAAACATGGGTTGCTGTGAGGGTAAGGGCAAGCCAGATCCTGACAGCTGGCTGGAGAGAGTCTTAAGCTTTTTCTGCCTCCGAACCCTTTTCCTCAAGTACGCAGAGGGACGGGGCAGGAGGCTGGCATTGCCTTAGGTGACAAGGCTCTTTAAGTGTAAGCCTCATGTCACTGATGAGGCTTCATTCTTTCTCCTTGGCCTTCACACCTGCTACCAGGATGGCTGTCAGCAGAGCTCCGGTTGGTGAAGGAATGGCTTGCCTTGCATATCCCATGGGCTGGCTACTTTCAGTCTTCTGCTTGTATGCCCTAAGCTCTGCATTTGTTTTTATCGTGTGGGCTCAAGCCGAACCAGTAACCACGGGCCAGTCCGTACCTCACAGCACAGCTCTGCTGCCACTGCTGAGCACCAGTGCTTTCTACAGGGAATCAGGAGGAAACCCCTCCCTTCTCTTTAAAAATACGACTAAGATCCTCCACGCGATAAGTATCAGACTTGGTGAATGATTCAACTCATCCTCTTTGCTGCACTCTCTGGCCAAGACACAGCTACCTGGTGACTGGGCAGTAACTTTTTTCAAACTAAACATCCTATGTACTAGCACATTATTTCCGTGTGGGTCTCTGAAGAATACATTCAGCTGTGATCCTTCCCCCACCTCGTCCCCAGCAAGGCCTTCATTAGCTGAATGCGGTGGCTCTGTTCCAGCAGCCACAGCTGCTGTCACTGCTGCAATTCTTTAGCCTTGAGAAAAAGCATATACAATTTAATATGCTCTGGGCATAACAGCTTTTTCTGTCATGAGGAGGCGGTTTCTTTATGGCTATTTTGATGGGGCAGTGTTTACCCCAGCCCGGGTTCCAGTGCATCTTGTCAGCCATTACAAATTTGCCTTTCTGGTGCCAGTTCTCATGTGCCTCAAAAACCAATGGAAACTCTGATACTCAAAACAAAAAAATCCTGGCTCAGATAATAGTGTCCTGTCTAACTTTGTGAAGGGCCAAACCCTGGGTGTAGAGCCAAAAACACAAGCAAAAGGAGGTCCGGTGCTTAGCTGGACATGTATCCAGGACAGGCTACATAACCTGTCATTTAACAATAGTGACCCACTGGGCCATCAGTGCAAGATCTTCTCAGGAGGAGCAATGTGGGTAGGGTCCTACCAAATTCACAATCCATTTTGGCCCATTTCACAGTTGTAATAGTTTTTCAATGGTAAATTTCATTACTTTAGGCATTTACATAGGAAATTACAATGTGGTAACTATGGGGCTCCTGACCTAAGTCTGAAGGCAGCCGCTGAGAAGTATGGTATGGTATGGTATGGTATAGCCAGCATTTCCCCTGTATTGCTCTTGGCAGGGTGCTGCCTTCAGAGCATGGTCCCTGGCCAGCAGCCATTGCTCTCCAGCCTCCCAGCACTTAAATAAGGGTGACAGTATTGCAACCTCACTACAATACCTGTCACACACACACACACACTCTCTCTCTCTCTCACTCTCTCTCTCCTTTTTTGTGCTGGGCTCCCCAATTTGAGAAACACTGAGCTGAGTGAAACCTGTACACTATACAGTACTAATTCTTGACCTTCCCCCTTCACCCCTCCACTCTCTGATTTGCCCTCCTTGATAATTTTTTTCTGATTTGTCCTCCTGGATTACTGTTTTTGGTTCTCTGTGTCTTAAATATTGAGTCTGTTCTGGTCTGGCTATGGTCTGAAGAAGTGGGTCTGTCCCACGAAAACTCACCTAATAAATTATTTTGCTAGTCTTTAAAGTGCTACTTGACTGCTTTTTATTTTGATAGTATATAGACTAGCACGGCTCCCTCTCTGCTACTATGCAGTATAAGTACGCAAAAGACCACATTTCACGGGGCAGACCAGATTTCACAGGCCATGACACCTTTTTTATGGCTCTGAATTTGATAGAGCTTTGCATACGGGTAATGCTGCCGCTGCTGGCAATTTACAGCTTTGCCAGGTAGACAAGCAGCCATGCCTCTTTCCCAGATAGCCATAGCCACCTTGCTGCTCAGGAGCCAGGGCTGCACACATGTACATTTGCACCATGACAAGGCGAGATGACCCCCTGCTTGCAACTGGATTCTGTGCTATAGGCCAGAGGAGGGTTGCAACAGAAACTGATTTTTGCCTGAGACCCTGGGCTCTCAATCATTGTTACACAGGTTAAACTGTGGGGAGCAACCAGACAAGGCTCACATTTCAATTTTGGGTTGGGGGCATAGTACAGATATGTGTTCGAAAGACACAGATGGGCTTCAGCTGGGGCCAAATCCTTAATCGAGTTCAACTTAGCTCAGAGACCCAGTGAGGAAACAGGAAAAGGAATCCCTCCTACCACCATGTGGTTAAAGAGTAAGTCAGTTGGTTTCTTGCTCTTTTTCTTAGTAGATTTGTGAGGGATTTAGCCAGTATCAAACCGGGGCCTGAGGTCTGCACTACTTTGTCATTGGATCACAAATCTGACTTAGAAGAGAAAAACCACAAGAAAGCTAGCTAATCATCACATCGCCTTAAACACATGGCAATATAACAGAGTCATTCTGCAGCATATCTCAATTCCACAAGCATGAAAGAACGGAAAGCAGTTATTTTGCCCCAAGTCTCTGCAAGAGCCATGTCATCCTGTGCAGGATTTATCTAAAAAATACACATGCATGGTACTGTCCGTTGTATTTCACTGCTAAGCACCATGATGTCTTCTAATGGAACAATCGCCATATTTGTAGTCTAAAGGCAATACAAAAGTTCTTTCAAATAATGACAATACATTTTCTGTATAAAGAGGATAGGGAGTAGCCACTTCCCTGAAAGGCATTCAGCTTGATTTCCCTAGAGCCAGCAGCATACACAGCTACAGCGAGTAACAGCAGGCAGTTGGGACAAAAACCGTCTCTCTTAATCCATCTCTAGTTTCCAGGTCTAAGTGTGAATTTTTGCAAAAGACAGGAAACCATCCTCACCCGTCGATAGGAACCGTAATGCAGTCAGCTAAATTTAACCAGATTTGATTTTTTTGCAAAGATGATTCTTTTGAATTTCAACCAAAACAGCAAGTGAACTGGAAAATGTAAAAAACACAGCACTTTCCTAATATTAGAGTTACTAGAGATCATGTGGAAACACAGGATCTGCCAATTCATTCAGCACTTTTGGCATGTGTAACAGAATGGCATGCTCTGTGTTCGGATGTGTTCTACGCTGGAATAAGAGCTGTTGTCTTGGGTAACAGGAGTGCGTTGTTCTTTTACTTTTTTCCTTTGATGAAAATTCATGTTTTTAAAGCAGAAATCTGCAGATTTAATTTAAACTTGAAAAACACAGGAACATGGGTTATGTGGGATTCCAGCTAGTGTGGAATATAGATGCTTCCTTGAGTCACATACTTTCAACAGTGCTGTCTTAACTTCACAACCAAAGCAAACAAAAAAAGTTGGAAAAAAGTTAAACTATTGTGACACCAAAATTGATTACCTGTGTTGTTTCATTAGGGGACTCCAGAATACAGGATGAGATAGACATACTCTGCTTTGCATTTGCAGCTTCTAAGAATGTTGCAAAGCGCTGCCTCTTTTAAAAAGCTGAATCCAGCTTGTTTGACATCAGCCTGATCACTCTGGTAGTGGAATGTTCCCAAGTGTAAAATATCCTCCACCTTCCCGGCAATGTACAAATGACTGCAGATGCTGATGCAATGGCTAGCCAGCTTTTTTACAGGGAAAGCCACTTTGTCATGCAAGCCACACGCCTCAGATAAGACCCCTCTTCCTAGTAAGGAGCTGTGGAAAAGCCCCGGAGATGGAGAGCTCAAGCAGATGTTCCCGTAACTCCCAAGTTTCACAGTTGGATTCCCAAGCCCCTACACATGCATATCCATTGTCACTCTCCCACCTCAAGGCAGTGGGACCTGCAGGAGTTATTGCAGCTGTGGCCCCATGCATGACAGCTCATGAGCAGGTGTGTGTATTTGAGGTACAGGGTGGGAGTGGACAGATCCAGAGTAGTCAGCCACAGCATGCCTAGGTGCTTAAGGTGGAGGGTGGGGAAACTCCAGTCTGACCTTTAAATGAATAAGCAACTCTTTGCTTAGCTAAAATATATACTAGGTATGCTCTGTGAACTAGACAGCAATCGACGTACAGTGAACAATCATCATCCTACTGCTCTTACATCCAGACACCCAAGTCAATACAAAAGTGATATAGCTCATACAATAAAATTACCTTAAGATCAATGACTATGTTTACAAGGAAAGTCTTCCATTGGCTGCTGCACATATAATATTCTGTCCCTCTGACATTACATATAAATGTACTTTCAGGGCAAAATTCACGTGTGCCAGAGGCTACCACCAAGGCTTATGCCTCATTTAATAACACAAAACAGGGCATAAGGGCTGAATAGGCCTTGAGCAAAGATTCTGCACTGGGATATATTTCACCCTTAGGATATGGCTACGTTAGAGGTTTAATTTCCAGCTCAGGCAAACAGTCCCACACTAGCTGTGATTGAGCTAGAGTGCTAAAATTAGGAGCATATGGGCTATGGTCCAGCCCCAGTAAAATCCTATCTGAAACCCTATAGGACATTTGTTCTAAAAACCCCAAACATGAAAGGTATCAAAGAGGTAGCTGTGTTAGTCTGTATCTTCAAAAACAAGAAGAACTCCTGTGGCACCTTATAGACTAACAGAAGTTTTGGAGCATAAGCTTTCGTGGGCAAAGACCCGCTTCGTCAGATACATCTGACGAAGCGGGTCTTTGCCCACGAAAGCTTATGCTCCGAAACTTCTGTTAGTCTATAAGGTGCCACAGGACTTTTTGTTTTCAAATATGAAACTATTCAAAATGTTTTATTATACTCAGAACATTTTGGTTCTCCCAGACATAAACCTCCCCCCCGTCCCCACACACACCTGGATGGCACAGGATCCAACTTTGTTTGGGAGGAAAAAAGAAACTGAGGGTTAGGGAGTTTGACACAGTTACACACTTTTATGGGCCTTGCACACTGCTCTGTAGAAAGTGGCATACATTTCCAAATCCACATTTATAGCTCATCCAACACAAATGGGTTCAGCTACCACTGGCACAGGTGCCAAGAGTGGCACATGAGCTGGTTTTTCATTGGCACACAAGGTAGGAGCTCAGCCCTGCCCCTCCTCCCCCATGCAGCCAGGAGCTTGCTCAAAGCCATGCTGCCCATGGATTAATAACAGACCAGCTAATGCTACCAACCACTACCTAAATGGTAAAGCGCTACATCTTCATTTATTTATTACTGAAGCTGTTGTAAGTAGGACTATTAGTGACTTTAAAAAATGTCACCAGCCCTTGGCCTGTACACAAAGGTCAAATTTCAACACTCTACCTTGGAAAGATTGCTGACCTCTGGACTAAACTACGTTCAACCACATACATCTGTTAACAAATTCTCGGGTTACAAATAATTCCACAGAAAAAAAATCCTCTGCCATCTGTATGGAGTCCTGCTCAACTGGCTCTGGTGTGTGAGAAAAGGCAGCCAAAACAAGAATCCTGGGAGTGACTCATAGGTCAGAAAAGATCATGGCTGTCTGGTCTGCTCTCCTGCCCACAGAACTTCACCCACCCACTCTTGTAATAGACCCATAATCGCTGCCTGAGTTATTGAAGTCCTCGCACCAGGGTGTAAAGATTTCAAGTTACAGAGAATCCACCATTTACACTAGTTGAAACCTGCCAGTGAGCTGTGCTGCTTGCTTCAGAGGAAGGTGAAAATCCCCCCGGGGACAATAAGAGGCAGTAAGATCCTCTTCTGGAAGCACACAATAGTAATGTCCTCTCGGAAGAAGCCTAGAGAAAGCAGTCTCTTAGGATTACTACATAATGTGAGTAATGCTCAGGAAAGAATTACTTGTAGGCTGACTCATAGCACAGGGCGAGGAAATAACATACTCCAAAAATGGTAAGGTGGAAAGCCGTAGACACAGACAAACTGCCCATGACCCCAGGGTATGAGGGACATCATGGACAGACATCAGAATGACTATGCATGCTGCTCATCATTGATAGCCAATACACTGGGTGGCAGACTGGGAGAACCTGGCCAGCTTGTAGGGATACACAAGGACTCCATCTGATACACAGGCAAAGAGCTGCAGTGGGTTCCTGAACAGCCGTTCCTCACCAATGTTAGAAAGGCAAAAAGATTCCTTTTCTCCAGCCCCTCCTCGATGTCCAGCATAAAGGCAGTTCAACAGTCTTTTGCCATTGGGAATATGTCCTGATTTCAGCCCCCAGGAGAGCATTCCCCCAGCTTAAATCAGGCAAACATCTGTACTGTGCGATTTGAACGAAAGCAGCATGGGCTGAGATGTTTCACTGCTGCAAAAAGTGGCTCTGCTTGTGTACCTGAGGGATCTGAGTGTTGGCAGCTGCCCATCGAAAGGTGTGGTTAGTGCAAATCCCCTTCATGAACAAGGCCTTGGGCTTTGGGTATGTTGGGGGAAAGAGGATAGCCTCTGGCCCCAAGAAAAATTTTCTTTCCAGCTAAGGCCCTGATTCAAAAAGGTATTTAAAGCTCATGAACAGTCCCATTGATTTTAATCCTTCTGACTTTGTACAGGGTCTCCAAAACATCAGTGAGCCTGTTCACATACTTAAAGTTATACATGTGCTTTAGCACCTTGCTGAACCGGGTCCTAAATGCCAGAACAGAAATGCTTGAGGGAGTATTGGTGCCCCTTTACACACAGAGGCTACGTCTACACGTGAAGCCAACATCGAAATAGCTTATTTCGATATAGCAACATCGAAATAGGCTATTTCGATGAATAACGTCTACACGTCCTCCAGGGCTGGCAACGTCGATGTTCAACTTCGACGTTGCGCGGCACCACATCGAAATAGGCGCTGCGAGGGTATGTCTACACGCCAAAGTAGCACACATCGAAATAAGGGTGCCAGGCACAGCTGCAGGTCACAGGGCGGACTCAACAGCAAGCCGCTTCCTTAAAGGGCCCCTCCCAGACACAGTTGCACTAAACAACACAAGATCCACAGAGCCGACAACTGGTTGCAGACCCTGTGCCTGCAGCATGGATCCCCAGCTGCCGCAGCAGCAGCCAGAAGCCCTGGGCTAAGGGCTGCTGCCCACGGTGATCATAGAGCCCCGCAGGGGCTGGAGAGAGAGCATCTCTCAACCCCCCAGCTGATGGCCGCCATGGAGGACCCGGCAATTTCGACGTTGCGGGACGCGGATCGTCTACACGGTCCCTACTTCGACGTTGAATGTCGAAGTAGGGCGCTATTCCAATCCCCTCATGAGGTTAGCGACTTCGACGTCTCGCCGCCTAACGTCGAAGTTAACTTCGAAATAGCGCCCGACGCGTGTAGCCGCGACAGGCGCTATTTCGAAGTTAGTGCCGCTACTTCGAAGTAGCGTGCACGTGTAGACACAGCTAGAGAGAGCTGCATTTAAGCACGTTATACCCTTCTGATAGCCCAGAAAAGACAAGGGGGTCTATCTATCTGGACAACATCAGGATTATTCCTATCCTGACTGTTTTTACATTACATTACACAATACATTTGTCTGCACCTGAGTTTTGGATTTTTTTTTTAATGGAGTTCACATTTTTATTACAGGATTCAGATTTTTAAATACAACTTCCATTGTTAAGAAGCTCACAAGCACCACATAAAACATACAAGAATTTTATTCATACTATAACTCTGTCCCATCATCCATATCAAATATTACAATAATCTTCAAAGAAATAGAATGTTCCCCTTACATCAAAGGAATTTTGCTGCTAAATAGTTACATGTCTTTTCAGATTGTTTACAACAGAATTGTAATTCAAATCTGATTTTCATTACCTTGAAAGATTCATAGCAAAGTATCTGTTTTGTATGTGTGTTATTGAACCCTTAACAATAATGCTGAAATATTTCCTGCATTATATGCCAAACACTCACAAATATTTACCAATATAGCAGCAGAAACACAAGAGATAAAACGGCATATATGAGCGGCAACCTTTAAAATTCTTTTCACAGAATAGGAAAATACAAAAATGGTTAAGCAAATTATGAGTTTTTTATATAAATGTATGTGTCTGATGGATTTTTGTCTCTTTTCATGTTTGTCATGAAATTGCAAGTAGGAAAACAAACCATTTTGAATGGTCACATTTAATAATTCATGCACAAAGCAGTATCATAATAAATAACAGTAATAAACAGAACTTACTAGGACCACTAAAACATACTGAAATAAATTAAATATCTTAAGATTATGATAGGCCTGATCCTGATGTCCATGGATTTATGCAGCTCAGTGAAGATTTCTCTGAGGATTGTAGTGATGAGCCTCAGGAGTCTTCTTAGTTTTTCAGTCATGGTTAATAGCCATACACTGATTTTAAAAGGTTCCATCTGCCTCATTTAATTTGTAATTTCAGCATATAAAGAAAGCTATGAAAAATTCTTACTGTCATCAAACAGGCGGATGGTTTAATAAAAAGAGAAATATGGCTTTACCATAACAATAAAAACAAAGCAGATAGGTGCATGTTTATGGTAGTTGGATACATACTTTGCTCTAGTGTCAGAGTTTTCCTCCAATGGAAAAATTCTCTGAAGAAATTATTTGAAATGTGAAAATCTTGGCAGGGCGCTGCAGTGTTCCCTCTAATTTTTCCATCCATGTGCACAATGAATTTTGTTATGTGCACTAAGGCATGTGCAGATGTGCACCCCCAGTAGAAACCCATGCTGCCCACTCTGGGTGGCCGTGGGTGCTCTGCTAATCAGGGAGGCAGCACCTGAATCTCTTCTGGGCAACCTCCCAAGCTTTCAGTTTCCAGGTAATACTGGGCTGCAGAGCAGGAGAAGGCCTGGTGCTGTAAAAAGTCCAACACAAGACTACTCCTGTGCCTTTGCAGAGACCCAGAAAAGTCAGTGGGGCTGTTCCCACATGCCTGGATCAAAGCACATGCACAGCACTAGTCTTTTTAACAAGAGGAAGCATAGTAAATTCAGGGATGAATCATTTTGAAGAATATGTCTGGCTTGCAAAAAACCTTGATCATGCACAAAAGCAAAGGTATTTTGCTACAGTAAATGGGCTGTACATCAACTATTTTTCGTACCAAACTGCCATTGAATACTTTTATGTGCTTCTAGCATGATCTCTCAACCTCTTTATATATTATTAGGAGAAACTGATAATGATATTTTGGGGGTATCAAATGATGCTTCAGAGGTTTTAGGACCTGTTCCAAAGCCCAAGAAAGTTCAACAGAAAAGCTTCTTAGCTTTGGCTCAAGCTCATAGTTAAAGAGGCTCAGGGTAATCCACTTTGGCAATCAATGGCTACACACACTCTCTCTCTCTCTCTCTCTCCTTCCTTGAAATCTTCAAGTTCAAAACTGAATTGGAGCTTGGCCAATTTTTGACTCCAGTGGCTTCAAATAAGTTGCCTCTGGAACAAATCTGGGCCAGTAGGTTTAATAGCCAAAATGATCCAAGGTTTGCCTCTTTTTTTGGTGCATTGGAATGATCAAAATCTTATTCTTGTCCTTTCCTTTAGATTATGCACTCATCCATTGTTATTGTGGTGGTGTAAACCTTCCATCCATATCAAGGGAAGAGCATTTTAAAGTGATGGGCCTGGAGAGATATATTCATTAACGAAGTTTGACAAAAGATGGATAGGACTAACTTTTGGGAGAATGAGCTAAGATAAATGGAGAAATAGAGACTCAGATGCACTTCTAAGTAGTTAAAAATCCACAATGAAAGGGTAACACATAACAATCTAACCTGGAAGCTGAAAACCTAATAATTCATAAACATTCCTAAAAGCTAGTCTTATCCAACTGGTTGTCATCCTACTTTAATGATACATAACATCAGAATTTATATCCAGTGCATCAGACATAGACAGAAAAAGACACACAAAATGCACACTTTTTTCCTCTTCATGAAGCTATTGAGCTGCACAGGTCAAATTTAAGTGCACAGGGTCACACAAAGGCAGCATTCCAAATGGAACGACTTAGACTGTAAGAGAAATGAAACTGTTGTATCTCTGAATGTTTCTCTTGAGGATTTCAGAACAAGGGCCAAGCACTCGTTCAAAGCGGGGACGATCCAGCTTTACACACTTCAGTGGCCCACGTGCTACGACAGTGGCTGCCCTGGGACGATTGAGCAGCAGTGCTATCTCCCCTAGAAGCAGAAATAAAAATACTGTCACATATTTTCTGTTTCCTTTTGTTCCATGTGCACGATAGCTATCATACATTCCTTAACAAATATCTCGTACTTAATATAATTCAGTAGCAGGTACTGTGCGTTATACGTATTTGTGCCATTTATAATTATTCAGAAGTCTAACAGTCATACACTTTCAATGATTCTCGTTTACACCACTGCAGGTCCAGGATAATACCATCTCCAATGATGTTACTCAGGATTAACACCAGAATAGAGGAAAGATCTAACTAGCTATCTGCTTGTTGTTGATAGAACCATATAAAACTACTTTTGAAAGAGACTAATTATATTCTACATATCTTTCCAAAAGCTGTTTTATTTTATTTCACTGAAATTTTCTTACCAAAATAGTCTGAGGGACCAAGTCTTCCAACTTCTACATACTCCTCATTATCAGATCTGCGCTGAAGAACAGAAGCTGTGCCCTAGAAAACATAATTAAAAATGTGAACCGTTGCATCCATTTGCTTGACTATGACAAACTAAGCTTGCAAAACAAATTTAGATCCCGAGCCATGTTCCTAGAATGCTGGGTATAAAGAAATGGCAATCCCGATCAGCATTATTCACATTTTAATGGAAGTAACAAAGAAGAAAAAATTCAATAATACTGCATGGCTGGATACACTTTTACGAGTGGAAAAGTAACAGAGAGTAAGCCGTGCTAGTCTGTACTTGACTGCTTTTTTTTTTACGAGTGGAGCTATTGTACGTGTGGAGCTCTTACTGAAATCATTAGGAGCAAGATCAGATCGTGTAGTGCTGTCCTTAACCACTGCAACAGTGACTTGCATAAATATACAATCTACTATTCACAGATGTATTTTGGAATGAATGCAGGGCCTTGTGAAGGGTGCTGGACTGACAGACTTGAAGGCTGACATCCTCTGAACAGACAGCAAGAGAGTAACCCTACAACTCTGTTTAGCACGGAGAGCATTTCAGTCCTCATGCCTGCTCTGTCACTGGGTCTGTGTTGAGACTTTCAACAAGGGACCAGCTGTGCAGCACTGAGCTAGGTCCACCAAACTCAGTTCACACGAAACCACCAAACACCCACTGTGTCGTAATAATGCTCGATCTAACTTAAAATACCTATCCACTGGAAATTTAAGAGGTAAAAATCTCTATATTGGTTGACTCTTTCTCATCCCCTCCTACCCCCCCGGTAAGGACTTGACCAATGCCAGATGAGAGAATTTGCCATACCACAGGAGGTCAGTATTGTCTGGAAGCATTATCAACACTTTCACTGCTTAGTCAGCTCTTAGAAGACAGTTAGGAGTAAATTAGCACTAAATAACAGCACAGAACACTGACAGCCAGGGTTGGGGGCTGTAAACAAACTTATGGAACCATGGGAAACTTGGCCACACTTGTGATAAATGGACATACAGCTAACTAAAATCATGATGGATTACAGATGTTGCCAGACAAGAAAATTCCGGATTAGAGAGGTTCAACCTGTAATTCATTAGAAACCCCATAATTTGTCCAATAATTAGATGACCTATGTTTTAATAAAATTTGACTACAGGGGAGGGATTTCAAAGGCAACATCTATCACTCCAATCCCCATACCATATAATATTCCTCCCAGCAGTTAGATCTAGGCTTTGTTTACCCTACATAGTTTTTAGCAACACAGCCAAGTATAACAGGGTACAAGGATCCCTGAGCTCTGCACCCTATCCATGGCCAGGAGTGAGTCTCACTCAGCAGGTGGAGCAAAGGGTGTATTAGGCGACAGGGATACAGCGTGGCACAGACTCGTCAGTACAGCAACCAGAAGTAATCAGTCTGACCCATATTGGCGGGGAGGCCCCCCAGAGGGAACCGCAGTATGTAATAATGTATGTAAAATAAGTAAAGTAAATACATTGTTCCTTATCTACACTACAAGTTAACAATTGTGCTAGTTATTGCCTGTTAGTTAACACATTAAAACACAGTTACAATCTGTAGCACAGACGAGCCTTCGAAGCTGTTCTTGGCACATATCAATACTTTTTCTTGAAGGAAATCTCATATTATTTTTAATGTACACCACAAAGTTCTCATGGATGAAATAAAGCGGGTATGTCTAGCTTCAAGCCACCTATTCTTTTGTAGTAACGAAAAAAGGACTGACAGAGGAACATTTAAGCCTATGCTATAAAAATACAATGCAAAAGGGCAAGGCAGAGAGGAAATATATTTATTTTCATTTGAAATAAATAAAAAAATTAAAATAAGTGATGCAGAGACACAATAATTTGAGACAAGAATTATGATGATACTGCAAAGACCGTGCAGGGGCAAAGGAAGCTTTGTAACCTAAATGTGGATCATCCATAATAGACACTTGATCTGAATCTGTAACGTTTCCATCCTTTCCAAATCACTCCCAACAGACAACAATGGGCCTTATTATAAGTGGACAGAACATGAATAAATAGGTTTATGTTTTCCCTTTTGGAAAAATAATACTTGGAGCCAAATCCTGCCCTAGTCAGGGCAGGGAAGGGGAACAGACTCACTGTCTGGTGTGTCTCATACTAGAAGGGTTCTGCTCGCCAGGGGAGGAGTCACAGGGTACCACCAGTTGCTAACACATTTTGCTGCTACTTCAATCAACAGGCTGACTAGTGCTTGTTGCTGAGTGCAACCTAGTTGCCAGTTGGCTCTTGGGTGCATTAGACCCAGAACTGCAGACTATTTCCACACACACACACTCCCCAAACACACAATAAAACCCAGCCTGTTAGCCAGTTCCCGCAGCTCTGCGAGCAGCTCCTTGTTTTCATGGAGGGAAGAGGCTACCATTGGACTGGATTTAGGGCCCAATCATACAAGCTGCTGAGCATTCCCCAATTCTCATTGGCTTTGACGGGAGTTGAGGGCACACAGCACCTTATAGGACCTTAGTCCTTGTGTTTTATTCAAATGGATTACAAACGGGAACAGAAATATATGACTAGTTAATCACTGATCTTTGTTTCACTGGGGTAGTACAGCACAGTAACAACAAACAGCAATGGAATACTCGGCATTATGTAAAAGATTATCATAACTTGCCTTCCTCTGAACAAGTGCTGCACAGATAAGGAAATGTCATGCACCTTTGTCTTGCATCATGCCTTATTTCACAATAGGTTTCTTTTTTAAAAGCCCATATGCATCTTAAATGCTTAGCTATTCACTAAGTTAAATTATAACCTTATCCTTTATATAGTGCACAAAGCAGAAGGCAAATCTTGTTACTAACCATGCCAGGAACCATATGTAAATATTCAATAAGGTTTGAGCATTACTTCTCAGGTCTCCAGCACATTGCTGTTTGTCATTTATCAAATCAATCCAGCACATTAAAAGTTATGGTCTCCCCTATTGCTTCTTTCCCAGTAACATCGGCTTAGTATAAATGACTAGGCTGCCCTGTTGATCATGTTCTCTTGGTCATCACGATTTACCATGCTAAACACTTGCTTCGACGGTATTTTCAAAAAAAGAAAAAAATCTACAAGTAAAATTCTGGTCCCAGTGAAGTCAATTGCAAAACTCTCCTTGGTTTCAATAAGCCAGGCAGGCTTTCACCTCTGAGGAGAAGACATGATGCAGACATGACATTCATAAGCATGCTATAGAGCAGTGGTGGGCAACCTGCAGCCCACTGGGGTTCTATGTGTGTGCCAGCCCAGCCAACGGGGTTGGTGGGTAATTGCCCTGGGGCAGGGAGTTTCAAAGGGGCTCAGAATTCCAGCCACCACTGCTGTTACTTTGGCAGCAGTGGCATTTAAAGCTACAGACCCCTATAAATTACCACTGCGGTGCTCCTGCGCACGCCTGTGCAGGGAGAAGGGAGCCAGCACCACAGTCGGGGTGATGCTGAGGGCTGAATTCCATAGGCCCCGCCCCTTCAGCCCTTGGCCTCTCCCTTTCAGGGCATGGAGCTAGCCCCCACTCCCACCTTGCCCCCGGGGCTGGCAGCAGCTTTTGGCACTGCTGTGCGTGGCCCACGAGACATTTTATTTATCATTGCTCACTGGCAGGGTTACCAGAGTCTGCTGGTTTTTGTGCACACAGATTTTTTTCCCTACAAGTATTACAGGCACATAAAGCAAGAGCACATGAAGTTCTCAGCACTGTGAGAGCCATGCACGCCCTCTGCACCCAGTCAAAGTGCTGCTGCAGTTCCATCCATACTCCCTGGAAATTCTAAGTGCACAAGTGCTGTTAGCAAAATTACCGTCTCCCAGGAAACTGTCTCGGTTACAACAATCTTGCAGCCCACTGAGATAAAGGAAGACCACTCATGAAGCCCACTTGCTAGCTGAAGTTGCATCTCACAGGTATAGAAACTTCTTGCCTATGTAAGGGCAACTGAAACAGGCAAGAGCCTGTGGGATCAGCGTCCATACTGTTTTTAAATAAGTCAGGCTTGGACTCAGTGTTTTGTCCGTCAAAACACAGCTGTGCACATAAAACTGCTGGCAGGAAATTTAGGGCTACCCACTGAGGTAAATGGAGAGGAGGCTAAATACACCAAAGCAGTCTGGTAATTTGTCAGTTTCCAGCAAAAATTCTTTATTCTCGATATAACTAAGCCCTTTAGCCAAAGCCACTGTTTTCCAAGCCTTTGAAGTACACTTGTAAGGGGCTGGAAATGCAGTATACGTACTCCCATGTTCTTCACCCCACAGGCTATGGTAGCCCTCTCAATGTGCCTGCGTGTGTGTGCGTGTGTGTACATACACACAGAATGCTTTATCCTCCGGACTAACCAATGGGAACAGAATAACTCCTTTCTCACTAAAGCTGCGTCTACACGTGCACGCTACTTCGAAGTAGCGGCAGTAACTTCGAAATAGCGCCCGTCGCGGCTACACGTGTTGGGCGCTATTTCGAAGTTGAAATCGACAGGCGGCGAGACGTCGAAGTCGCTAACCCCATGAGGGGATGGGAATAGCGCCCTACTTCGACGTTCAACATCGAAGTAGGGACGTGTAGACGATCCGCGTCCCGCAACATCGAAATAGCGGGGTCCTCCATGGCGGCCATCAGCTGGGGGGTTGAGAGATACTCTCTCTCCAGCCCTTGCAGGGCTCTGTGGTCACCGTGTGCAGCAGCCCTTAGCCCAGGGCTTCTGGCTGCTGCTGCTGCAGCTGGGGGTCCGTGCTGCATATACAGGGTCTGCAACTAGTTGTTGGCTCTGTGTATCTTGCACTGTTTAATGAAAGTGTGTCTGGGAGGGGCCCTTTAAGGAAGCGACTTGCTGTTGAGTCCGCCCCGTGACCCCGTCTGCAGCTGTGCCTGGCTCCCTTATTTCGATGTGTGCTACTTTGGCGTGTAGACGTTCCCTCGCAGCGCCTATTTCGATGTTGGGCTGAGCAACGTCGAAGTTGAACATCGACGTTGCCGGCCCTGGAGGACGTGTAGACGTTATTCATCGAAATAGGCTATTTCGATGTCGCTACTTCGAAATTAGCTATTTCGATGTAGCGTGCACGTGTAGACGTAGCCTAAGTGTCGCATCAGCGGCAGGCTCTGGGCCCACCTCTGCATTTCTTTAGCACCCAGTTAGCTCTGAAAGACACGCAAATCAGCCACCATGGTGACTTCCAGCCTCTGTGCTCCTCTCACTAGCCCAAGTTCCAACTCGAAGAATAGCAAAGCCCTTACTCCTCCAACTAAGTGTCTCTCTGAAATCAAAGTCTCTGCTCTTTTTCCCACTGCATTTTTTTCAAAATGTATTAACAAATGAAAACAAAATGAGAAGAGTAGGGACACTCCCTGTTATAGTACCCAACTACCCATCCCGAAATAATGGCAATACCAAGGGGTACCACTTCCATCTCTCCTGGTATTACCTTTTATGGGCTTTCGTGAATATTGTTAATATTTTGGATTGGCTTCATGTGATATAAAACTTCAATAAGTCAAGAATTCTCTGAAGCAATTTCTTCCACTGTTCTGTTGCTGTCTGCATTTTTAGGAACACCGTGGTATCTGCTAGAGAAGCACAGATGTGTCTGGGCTCCACAATAAACAACTTGGCAGGATAAAGCATATTCCAGATACATATTTTTCCACTCTTGTTTTAACAGTCGCATATGTTCTTCCTAGTGCTCAGCAAAAAACAGGTCTATCAGAGAGTCAAAGAAGTTTCCTGAAAGCCTGACACCAGCACTCAGCTGTAAGACCTGATTCGCCTCTTTCTGCGCACTCCACACATACATGCTTGGGCTAGTGTCAGAGGGCACTCCCCGGGGACACTAGCAATAGCAAAAAGAAGAGGGTGTTTATAATTATCCCCCATTTTGCATTATGAATATTGCAGTAGCTTTTTTCACCAGGAACTTACTCTGCTTTGACTCTGAAAGTGTCTAATTGTACATGTGTAATAGGCACAATATAGACATTAAATAAATCATAAAAAACCCACAGTGCTTTAGGCTCTATAAGTTATTGTAAATTAAGTCAATAATATCAGAGTTAATTAGGTATGAGCCCCCCCAACTTCCACCTTCACCCAAGTTTTCACAGCCGTACTTCATCCTAACTTACATTTTGGACATTCACATTATGATTTCTCAGCTGTCTAAATCCAGTGAGCTTAGCTTTCAGGACCATTCTTGGGCATGTGCAGCTGTGTAAGGCTCTACTACACCTATGGGCGTGGAGGGGGCATAGGGGGTGGTGGTGCCCGTCCTCAGCTATGTAGGGAGCCAGCACTGCTAGGGATGATCCTGCTAGCTCTGCAACCCTGACTCCCAACAGAAGTCCTCACCCCCATGACCAGTGCTACTGGTCCCAACCCTGGGAAACAGGACCATTTCCTGAGGGGTGTTCAGAGAACCTATGTGCCCTCTCCTCTCACAAAGCATTTGATCTCAATGGGCAAACACTTCCCAGCATTTTGCAGGACTCGGGGGTGCGTGGACAGCTCTGTGGGGAAACTCATGTGTGATCCAAGTTTTGCAGGATCCAGACCTTTAACGATGTTCACTTTAAAACAGTATCTTGTAAAACGATAGCTATTTCAGCTGCCTCCACTGCGGAGCAAAACCTTTAGCACAGACATTTTAACCATCAAGGGGAAATTTGTCACCATTTAATCAGTATTTTGTGATGATACCAAACGGAAGGCAGACAGGTGTGTCTCCTCACCACAGAAGTTTGGTAGTGACATGATAAATCTTTAGTGGATCTAGGAATTTTCTCATTCAGGCATGGAGGGGGGTTTCTGTCTTCCCAGTAACTGATATCATTAACCTCCTCTCCTCCTCTCCATATAAATACAGGCATCTTATTGCAAAAACAACAAGAGTAACCATTCTCAAAGCAAAGTGCCATTACCATCCACCATCATCACCCGCACACCTCGTCACTCCGGTTGTAACAGTTCAGTGGCAGCAGTGAGTAATATTTAAGGGAACAAGCAATTTGCTTTGCAATAATATATGACTTAGATATGGGGCCATGATTTAAGATGTAAAAAGTACATTAAATTTTATAATCCAGGAGCTTCCATTCTCTCCAGACAAATGAGTTCCTGACTGATGTTTTACTTTCTAACCAGAGGAACAGCACAGAACGTTAACCACACATATTGTGCACCTGGGATCAAGGCACCTCTGTACCACTGATAGGGCTTCATCTTTTATATTCCTTATACACCTGAGTCACTTTACTTGTAGGAGTGGTCCCTCTGTCTTCAACAGGACCCTTGATAAGAATCAAATGACTCATCTATACGATCAGGTGAATTAACTGCGGCAGAATCTTTATATTTTGATATTCTGTTCACATTTGGCCTAATCCAAAGTCTAATGGTTGATAGGCATGCTTCTGCTGACCGCAGTGTTAATAAAGTGCATTAGTTAAGGCCTATTAATGCTGGGAGAATCTTTACTAAAAATCACTGGTATGGAGTTATTGCTTTTCAGATTTGTCTGTCCTGAGGCATGATCAATACAATACAACCGGTTTAAAAAAAAGTAGGAAAGAGAAATTAATGTAGTAATAAAGCTGGCAATTACAGGGCAATTTAAAATGTGTTACAGTTTTTGACAGACATAAACTCTGACAAATCTAGTGTAAAAGTATAATTAGGCAGGACAAAAAAGAATTTGAAGAGCTACTAGTCAAAACTAACAGCAATTTTTTTAAAGTACAGCAGAAGAAGAAAATCCACCATACAGTCAATGGGGCCACCGGCCAAACAAAGTGCTAAAAGAGCACACAAGGAAAATAAGGCCATTGCAGAGAAGCTAAAAGAATTCTTTGCAATAGTCTTCACTGCAGAGGACGTGAGGGAGAGTGCCACATATTAGCAGTTCTTTTTTCTAGGTGACAAATCTGAGGAACTCTCCCAGACTGAGTTGTCAATAGAGGAGGTTTTGGAAAAAAACTGATAAATTAAACAGAAAGGCTGTGTCAAGGCTACATTCCTTCTTAAGAAGGGGAATGCAAATACAGCTGATCAGAAATACAAATGGGGCACTGATTTACATACCGAGTGCCCCATTTGCATAATGGCAGCCACTTACTGTTCCAGAAGTGCTGTTTTTGGGAAAAAAACAGCAGTGTAGACAGGGGTTGCTCAAAAGGAAAACCCATTTTTGAAAACACCTTTCTTCCTGAATATAGGAGGAAGAAGGGTACTTTCAAAAGCAGGCTTTCCTTTCAAATGAACCCTGTCTACACTGCATGTTTTTTTACAAAAACAGCACTTTTGTAACAGTGACTGGCTGCCGTTATACAAATAAGGCACACAATATGTAAATCAGCAACTCATTTGCATTTCCAATCAGCCGTATTTTCATTCCCCTGCCGAAAAGGGAATGTAATGTAGATGCGGCCTAATTGTGGACAAGGGTGATCTAGTGGATATAGTGTACTTAGATTTTCAGAAAGCTTTTGACAAGGGTCCTCACCAAAAGCTCTTAAGCAAAGTCATCAGTCATGGAAAAAGAGAGGACAACTTTTCATGGGTTAGTAACTGGTTAAAAAAAATAGAAAACAATGGGAAAGAATAAATGGTCAGTTTTCAGAATGGAAAGAGGTAAAAGTGGTATCCCCCAGGGGAATCTGTGCTGTTCAACATATTCATAAATGATCTGGGGAAAAGGATAAATGGCAAGTTAGCAAAATTTGCAGGCAGCAGAAAATTTCTCATGATAGTTAGGCCCAAAGCAAATGGTGAAGAGTTACAAAAGAATCTCACAAAACTGGGTGACCGGGCAACAAAATGGCAGATGAAATGCTATACTTTGATAAATGCAGAACAAGGCATAATGGAAAACATAATCCCCAATACACATACAAAATGATAATGTCTAAATAAGCTATTTCCACTCAAGAAAGAAATCTTGGAGTCATTGTGTATAACATCCACAAAATGTACAGAGAAAGTCCAAAAAGGAAACAGAATGCTATGAACCATTAGGAAACGGGCAGATAATAAGACAGACAATACATTAATGCCAGTGTATAAATCCACAGTATGCTCATGCCTGGAATACTGTATGGCATTCTGGTCACCCCATTTGAAAAATGATATAATAGAATTGGAGAAGAAACAGAGAAGGCCAACAAAAATGATTCAGGATATGGAACCGCTTCTACATCTAGAGACATTAAAAAGTCAAACTTTTCTGCTTGAAAAAGAGATGACTTAAGAGGGGATATGATAGAGGTCTATACAATTGTGACAGCTTTGTGGAAAGTGAATAAGAAACTATTAACAACTACCTTCAAGTAACTGAAGAATTAGAGGCCACCCCGTCTATATGAACAGACAGAGGGTTTAAAACAAAGAAAAGCAAGTACTTCTTCACACAGCACACAGTCAACCTGAGGATGTTGTAAAGACCAGAAACTATAACAGGGGTTAAAAAGGTGTATGAGTTCATGGAGGATGGGTCCATCAGTGGCTGTTAGCCAGGATTACTAAGGTAGTATCTCATAAACTTATACTTATTTCAGTGTCCTTCACAGTGGAATACCATGCTCTGAGTGTCCCTAGCCTGTCTGCCAGAAGGTGGGAGTACACAGCAAGGGAAGGGAGCACCTGGCACTAGGTGTCAGAAGGCAGGATACTGGGCTAGATGGGCCATTGGTCTGGCCCAGCATGGCCAGTCTTATACTGAACCGACCCACTATGCCCAGTCTGATATTCTTGCAATTCTGGCTCCCAACTCCACTTGTGCTAGGATAAATTTCACTTAAACTTTTTAAAACCTAGCTCTTCAGGTTTTATGTTGAGGAAGTGAAGTAGCTGAAATACACCACCCACACCCCAAACCAGCACCTGGTAGTAAAGCTGCACCTCGAGAAAAACTGCTATGCAGCCTAACCATGCCAGCCCAGGCATGCCCCTACACCAAATGTTAGGGCCATTGGCTTTGCATAAATGCGGCTTCCTGACTACAACACCACTTTGCTTGCCAGTGTACACAGGGCAGGCACAGAGGTCCCATGGAAAAGCAGATCCCCTGCACTACCTCTTTGACAGTTCCTTATCCCTAACAGTTCTACTGCCTAGCTTTAGCAATGCAGAAGGCTTTATGTTGGTGAACTTCCTGCTTGCTTCTTACTCACTGAAATCAAGGGGAATTTACCAAAGTAAAAAGTGAGAAAAAATATCTCAGGATTTCACCAAGCGGAACAAATGCTGTGGCCAGCTGCTGGCCCATTCAGCTTGACAGATGTGTAGGAAGGTGGTGAACAAGTGACTCCTGGTCACTAGCTGTGAAGCAGCTGCATAACAGTTCCTTGAAAACTAATCTGCTGGAGGAAGCTTGCCAGTGTTCCCTCTACATTTTCCCATGGATGGAATAAATTTTGTTGCATGAACTGTCATATGTGTGGCTGTGCACCACCAATAGAAACACATGCTACCCTCCGTGGGCACTCTGCTAATCAGATGCGGGGGGAGGCACCTGAATCTCACCTGGGTGGCCACCAAAGTGCTCCGCTTACAGAGAACACCACTTGGCACTGACAACACTCCTGCAGGTTCTCCATGAACATGGGATCATTGATGTGCAGGGAGTCTGAAGGCTAAAGAGGCAGGGCAGCACGTGTCTCCCATTAACTCATCTATGTTGCTAAGATGCTATTGCTATAGTAGGGTAGGCTGTAAACTACAATATGTTATTTAATTTGGGATTCCAGGTTAAAGAGGAGATATAGGGCTGGGATTTTCAAATAATAAAAGCCAAATCATGCATAAATTCTAGCCATGGGTGACTAAATATTATTAGATGGATTTCCAGGTATTGGTGACATGCTGCAATTTTAATAGTCTCAGTGGGGTAGCCAGCTTAGTGTGTAGCTTCTCAAACAACAAGCATCCCTGTGGCACCTCACAGACTAACAAATTTATTAGGTCATTTATTAGATCAACTGTATTAGGTCAATTTTAATGAGTCAATAAAATATTTTTTAAATCTTTTTCTATCTTTCCACTCCTTGAAGTACGATGAAAAGTATTAGGTTGGACATATCCTACAGTTTGAGCCAGACAGGGAAATACACTGGAGGTGGTCAAACTGTGGGAACTACTAATTTACTACAGGATGTGTAATGGGGTCGAGTTTACCTCACTTTGAGCCAGATCCTGAAACTCCTTCTTTATACCTTCATTCATGTGAGATGAGGCTTAACAGGAAAATAAACGACAGTATCTCATTGCTTGCCTTTGACAAAGAACTGAGGTTCTGTGTGTATATATGCCCAATCCAACTTCTACTGGGCAAATCTCCCAGGCTCATTGTAAATAATGTGCTGTGAATTCAGTCTGCTCTTTTCAGACAATTTATGTTATCAGTGCTAGGAGGTATGGTAAATAATACTGGAAGGCTTTAGGCAGAATGTTAGAATGGTATCAGCTGCATTGCACACCACTGTGTTCAGCCATCTGGAAATGGGCATAAAACCTGGTCCTGCATTTTGCTTGGCATGTTTCTTTTTTTGAAAAAACTTTATGGTCTGTCTATTTCACTTCCCTTCACCTCACTAACACTGAATGGACTGATCCCTGAAAGGAGCTTCTGAATGGGAGAGTCATCTCTTGTGAATTTAGGAGCCCGCCTGTGGACTGCGCTTCCACTTACTGAGTACTAACAAGCATTGTCAGAGAACAGACCACAAAAGCGAGAATGGCTGGTGTGTGTACCATTTTTGTACCAATTTAGCTCTTTCAGGTAAGGGCATGATTTTCTGCTGAAGGAGTTAAATTGCTGCAACTCCTAGCATAGTTACACAGGTATAAAGCTTTTGCATACCAGCATAGCATATTCCCCTTTTGTTATAGGAATAAATTATACTGGAATCAGCAACCTTTCCAAGGCGAAGAGCTGAAATTTGACCTTTTGACCTCTATATGTGGTCCAAATGCTGGTGATACTTTTTAAAGTCACTAACTGTCCTACTTACAATAGCTTCATTAATAAATAAGGAAAGATGCAGCCCTTTACTGATTAGGTGGTGGTTAGTAGCACTACCTGGTCTTTTGTTTATCTACAGGCAGCATGCCTTTGCGCTAGCTCCTGGCTGCATGGGAAGAGGAAGAGCAGGGCCAAACTCCTGCCTCACATGCTGATGAAAATTGGCTCGTGTGTCATTCTCGGAACCCGTGCCAGAGGCTGGTGACCTCTGAATTATACCAACTTAAGTAGCATTGTACCAGTATAACTGAGTCTGCCCTAGGGAGGGTTGTATTGCTTTAACTATACCAGTATAGTTAGAGGTGCATGTTTTGTGTGTAGGTCAACCCTTACAGATGGGATTACAATGCTGAGCATTGCTATCTGGCTTGTGCAATTGTCACTGAGTCCCTTTTTGTGCTTGACTACCCCTTTGTTTTCATGGAAAGAATACTGGGAAGAGATCAAACTCACAAAGTGGAGAAACTAGCCTCAGCTCATCTAGTAACTATATATTTAAACAACAGGGTCTCTTCCACCCTGTTAAGGGAATCAGGAAAGCAAAGCAGCTGCTCCCATTTTCCCAGTTTTGAAGGCTTTTATGACCTGTTTGCTTCCCTCTGCACTATGCATCAGAAAGGAGCACATGCCTTGTGCATATGAGAGACAAAAAGACCTAGACTTTGTCTACAGTATAAGTTACTTGGGTATAATTCATGTCACACATGGGTGTGAATAAGCTACACCCTGGGCAAACTAAATTGTACCAACCTACATGCCAGTGTGCACAGCACTCTGGTGGTGGGAAAGCTCCTCACCCTGACACAGCTACCGCCTCTCACGGAGGCAGAAGCTATTAAGATGATGGGAGAGTTCTCTCATTGGCTCAAATTGTCTCCACCACAAGTGCTACACTGTCATAGCTGCGCAGCTGTGAGTGCTGTAGTCTTGACGTAGATGTAGTCTCCCTGTGCTACAGTGGTTTAACCACTGCACTATCAACTGCTCACCAGGCACAGCGGATTCCCTTGCTTTTTCACGTTTCGCTAATCCACTCTCCCCATAACTCAGACATTCAGACGGTAAGCCTCTCACCAGTTCTCAGTAACACGACACTGCATTACAGAAGTAGGATTACGTCTTTGCTAAACTATTGCAAGCTACTGAATGTTTACTAATAGGCTCTGGAGTTAATACCAGAAATGTACTGCACATGTGCTAAATAACACCTCAATTCAAATCACAGCAAAGTCAGCGTTTTCCATGGTAACTGGTTTGGGCTTGAACTGAACAAAGCGTATTTATCCGCAGAGCCATAGGCATATTACTTAATCACTTTTACTCTCTTAGTGGATAATTCACAAAATTAAATCATCTACCATATAAATCACCTTGTCATTATTCAAATTAAGGAAATTCAGGACGGTATAGTTCCTCTTCTAGGGCAACAAATACACTACAGTTTGAACCTCTCTAATCCAGCACTTTCTCATCAAACAACATCCATAGTCCAGCATGCTTTTAGTTATCTAGATATCCACTTATCATGGGTGTAGCCAAGTTTCCTGTGGTCTCCTGAAGTTTGTTTACAGCCACCAGTCCTGATGCTCAGCACTCTGTGCGTTATTTAGCTCTAATTTACCCCTAAATGTCTTCTAAGAGCCCAATATGCAGTGAATGTGTTGGTAATGCTGCTAGACAATATTGACCTTCCATAGTTCAGTACTGGTCAGGTTCCAAAGGTGCCAGACTAGAGAGATTCGACCTGTAGAAACATTGGCTGTCAGATAATTCCAGCAGATTCACAGTGATCTATCTGGAAATGTTTCAGGCATATTATTAAAATAATAATTTAATCATTTTAATGTTAATTTTAAAACTATAATTTCAGTTGTATTTGTCCAGTTCTGCAACCGTTACTCTCCTACCTTTACTGTCTTCACTTGTCTGTTATAATGTTCACTTACGTGAGTAAGGGCTACAAAATCAGGCCCCATGTTTGCATTGAAAAAACCCAATAACTCTTTTTGAGCTACGCTCATCAACTGAATTCTTCTCGTGGCACATTACAACAGATTGTAGATTATAGCTCTCAATATGCCAAAAAGGCAGCTGCTAAGTAACCGTAGCCTCTACCAACATTTTAAAAACCAGTCGGCTATTTTATGCAGTATCCATACAGACAGCTTTGCTAATTATGGGTCTGACAACGAGAAGCACAGAATGCTTTCAAATACCACTGATTTCAAAGGGATTTGAAGACACTCAAGAGCTGGCAGGATTAAGCCCTGAAAATTCCCCTAATGTTGAAAGAATTCAATAGATGGCATTAGAGTAATAAAGGAAGCACTGTGCTTCCCATACACTTGTCTTTACAGAGCAATGGTTCAGAGGGGACTTTTATATTGTCAATACAATTGCACAGACATTATATAAGACCAGTAACATTAATGCATTATATTCTTTCTCAAAATTCTCAGATTGGGAATTATTGCCTATTACAGGTTGAACCTCTCTCATCCGGTACCCTTGGGACCTGACTGGTGTTGAATGAAATAATTTGCCAGACCACAGGAGGTCAATATTGTCTAGCATATTACCAATACTCCCACTGCTTACTGGGCTTTTAGAAGACACTTGGGCTACATCTACACTACAGAGATCTTCCAAAGTAAGCTCTCCTGAAAGAACTTCTTTCAAAAGAGTGAGTCCTGACACAAAAAAGCAGATCAACAGAATTCTCTGCTCTTTTGAAAGAGAGCGTCCACACAGCCCCTGCTCTTTCAAAAGAATGGGCTAGGGATAGAAAAATCAGGCCCCATGAGGACCACTCTTCTGAAAAAAAGGGCCTGCGGAGCGTCTACGTGTGTTTTCTTTAGAAAGAAGCTTTTGAAAGAAGGCGCTCTTCCTGAAACGGGAGTGGAAGAGTACTTTTGAAAGGAGTGCCACATTCTTTCGATTTAGTTGCGAAAGAATGCTTTTTGTGTGTAGACGCTCCAGAGAAACTTTGGAAAGAGCCCCCTTCTTGCGAAAAATCTTTTGAAAGAACTTGCTACTGTAGCTGCAGCTTGAAAGCCAGGACCGATGACTGTAAACAAACTTCATGGGACCAAGGCAAACTTGGCCACACATAAGTGGTTGTCTGGTTTACTAAAATCATGCCAGATTACAGATGTTGCCAGATGAGAGAGTTCTGGATTAGAGAGGTTCAACCTGTACAAGCTAGAGAGGACACCAGAAAACAAACTGTGATAGCTGACTGGCACATGTTCTAGACATTAACTCTCCAACTATATCTGGTAGTGTATAATATGCAAAGTGATGTGTGCCAGCAATATCACACATCCATAAAATTGTGTTCCTAGGCTCCCACCACCAAGGGGTACAATTTATATAAATTTAGGAATAATATCCACACCTTCCAGAAAGGGAGGAACAAAAGCTGTTTCACACAGGCACCAAAATAGCCACTACTATGAAGGTGCTTTAAAAATGACAATCAATCATAAGCTAGAGGTAGCTTAAAAGAGTAAAAACAATTGAGCCACAGGGCATTTCCTAGGGATATAGAAGAGATCAGGGTTAAGGCCCAGACATGACTACACCCCGCCAGTCATTAATCACCAGGAAATGCCTTTGTCTTGATCATTTACTATTTAAAATCATAGGCATTTGAAACAGAAAGACCTTTTGTATCATCTTGTCCCTCTCCTACCACGGTCTCAGAGGCACTCTTGCTTGCAATGGTAAAAAATTTTGCTTTAAACTTGCACTGAGTCCATTCATACTCTCGCAGACATCCACTTTTGCTAGTAACTTCAACGGGCACAGGATGAGAACTGTTGTGTGAGAGAGACCTGCAAAAATGAGGCACTGCCAAAAGAAGCACCATATCCTCTGTCAAGCAGAAAGGCTACAGAAAGACCCCTGAAATACTTAGGTGAGGAATGTACAAATGTGCACCACCATCAGAAATCATAACCTCTCTCAGGGATGCTCTGCTAATCAGCTGGGTGGCCTCTGATTCTCTTAAGCAGCCACCTAAGTACACAACTTCAAGGGAACACTGCACCTGGCTCATGCCACCCTGCAGGGCAAGTTCTGCTTCTCAGACTTCTGAAGATTATTGTGTGCAGTTTGGAGGGTCAGTAATGATGCAGCCCTGGTGTATAAGTTTATAATCAGTGGGAATGCTTTCTGAAAGGGGGCCTATTGTCTTCTAACTTCGGAAACATTACTGTGACTTACCACCAGGTAAACAAGATCAGGGTACAGAACACAAATGTCTGATAAATGTGTATCTGAACAACACTGCTATTCAGGTCTTCACCTAGAGCCAAAAAGCATATAGAGCAGTGCACATAGGAGGATGCAAAGGAGGCCTTCGTCCATTCTGCTTTTATGCCAGCTGTGTGCAGGGCCAGCCCCAAGGTTGTGCTCATCTGCTCTTTGGGACCAATGAGGCAGCGGAAGATCGCTAGGATATGTGGAATTCCTTGCCTACCTTCTGTGCTAGCTGCAAAGAAGGGGAGGTGGTGACATGGGGACATCAGTACAAGCTCTCACCCTTAAGAAGATTCTCCTGTGCTGGGGTGTTATCCTTTATGGCTGTTTACATTGGCTCTAGGCCAAGATCCCATGGACACTATGATGGTCTACCAGCTCAGGATCTGGGCCTATATGGTTCGATCTCTACACAGTTTTAGCATTTTATTTGCTCTATTTTAATATACCCAGTCCTGCTCTTGTACTGGTGGCAGAAAAATTACCTCTTTCAATAGGTGAGCTGTAAAGGTAGATCAGGTGTCAATTTTTAAGGAGTGATTTAAAGATACTTGGCCTTGACTATTCTGTAGCTTCTGTGGGAAAACAACGGAATTAATACACATCCTGATGCCAGATTTTAAGGGGCCGTTTGTGCCAAGCACTGTGGATGATTGCCAACAATGCACTGTTCTCCTCCTTCAGACATGGCAGTGTACAAGGCAATAAAAGTCACAAAGAAAAAAAATGTTGCATTTTAAAGATTTTTTCATTCTACAAAGCTTTCCATTATCTCTTCTCTCTCTGAAGCCAGGAAATGTCCACTGAGTCAACATAAAAGTGACTCTACAATGGGTTATTCATCAACTGTTCATATTTGTGCCTGACCTTAATAGTTATCATGTCTTGGGAGCAGACAGAATAGAATGCCACCACCTACGGAATGGACAATATTGAACGCAAAGAGAGAAAACAAAAAGAAAAGTGGTAAACTCCCCACACCTTACCTCCAAACTCCTTTCTGGTGAAAATTGTTTCGAGCTGTTAATGTTGTTTTACAGCCCAGTTACTCCTACCACCATCTGCTACTTTGTGAAAACATTCTGTAGATATTGAAGTAACCAGACCAAGCAAAAGTCTGAGGCAGACATCATAATTAAAGTCTCATAACTAATGCCGTGACCAGGACTGGGCTAGCAGCTGCAACCAGCTAGGGCAGTAGCTTCAGAGGAACAAACAAAACGTTGACTAATTTGCAGTGGGAATGGAATAAAATACTCCTTGTGGGGTTTGATGATATGCTTCCCTAGGGGATTCTATGTTTATTTTTTTACAATACCTTCTGCTTGCTGAACTTGGTACATCCAAAAACAAAATTTAGCAATTCTGGAACACTGTAAAATATACACACACACAGAGCTGCCTTTTCTTTCAGTGTACACTCTGCAAAACTGTGGGAATTCACACCAAAAAGCCACTTGTCCTGCTCAAAGGGGTGGGCAAAATCCATCACCACCTCAACAGTCTCTTTATGAACCAGGGCTAAAAGCCATCCCTGGAAGGTAAGCATTTTTTTTGTTTGTTTTGTTTTTTTAAGTATTTAGAGAGATGGACTAATTCCTCCAGAGTCCAGAAAATCACACATACCCCCTTCCAATCAGTTGGAATGTTATTTATACAGGAAGGCCCCCAAGTTAGGCAAGGCTTGCATTCTTGTGCACCCTTGCATAACTCGAATTTTGTGTAAGTTGGGGGGTGCAGAGCTGGGAATCAGGCAGCAACCTGGCTCCTGGCTTCCCAAAGCTTTGGGGGAGCCAGGCGTGGCTTCTCCCCATCTCCCCCAGCAGAGGGAGCTGGGGGCTGGAGCGTTTTTGATTTGCACTTAACTCGCGTTAATGCAAGTTAAGCGCAAATCAAAATCCTGCATACTGGAAGATCATTGTATAGGTATATGTCAAATATTGTTTACTTGTATTATAATATTATAGCATAGGTACACTGAGATAATATTCAGGAGCTGTGAAACCAGAGCTAGTACTGCTGGGACTGTGGGCACCTGTAGTTTCGACGTAAAGCATTCAGAGCCACAATGTTCTTGACCATACCAAGTAAATAGCTTGTAACGGTCTGCAAGCAAATGCTTCAATCCCCAGAAGGCTGTGCACATATTCTGACAACCTCCTGAAAATCTTCAGAGACAGACAGCCTGATTCTGCCAGCCTTACTCATGCTGAGAAATACATTAGCAAAGGGATTTCAGTGAAACTTGAGTAAGGTACAACTTGGGGCAAATAAAGATATCAGAATAAGGCCCAAAACACGCCTAGGAAGAAAAAAAGAATTTTTCTAACTAAACATGAAGTGTGGGTAAATGTTGTACACGGGGGAATGAATCCTAAAACCATCCAACATTCTTGATGTTTTAGAAAATGGAATTGTATATAGACAATAATTAACACTGGATTTACATTTCAGCACCAACTTCCTCCGAGTTTTCAATGTATCCCCTCCTGGCAACTGGCAAGGCCATTATCATGAAGGGTGTGTCAGTATTTCCCGTATAAATCTCAATTTTCAGGGATTTAAGGATCAGCTGGTGTAAATGACAGCTGAATGAGACTGGATGCTCCATACAAGCTGTCATCCCTCATGTGAATTAAGACAATTCAATGCAAATTTGTTGCACTGTGCATAACGTATGCAACAAGGTTGGTATTTTTACATATGTTAAGGTATTCCAGAGCTGCCTTCTGCAGCTCTGTTGATGGAATCTAATCAAACAGCAGGCACAACCCCTGAGGCATTCTTGAGGGACATAGAAGCAGGATAAGGGCTCATATACACACACACTGGTATGCTGGCACTGGGAGTCATCAGAGGCAAGTGAGAGCAATCAGGACACCACATGTCTGCACCAGTTCCTTGATGCATTTTGTCCTTTGGGATCACACTGACAGGAGGTACAAATTACAGGACCCCTGAGGCTGTTTTAATTTATACCTGAAGATCAGATACTCAAAAGCTGGGCTGGAGCTCAAAGGAATGCCCAGGTGAAGGGCATTAAGCACTTCCTTTGAACACTGTACGCCTCAGATGGGCCAAGGATCTGGATGTTAAAAATTAGGGCAAATAATAGTTTAGAAAAAGTTATAAAATGTGGCCAGTAACTTTGAATTATAAAGTACCTCAGTAGGCATTGTCGTCAGTTGCCATCGCTGGAAAAGAGTCCATTTGTGTGTAGGTGCATTGCTTCAGACACCCAACATGGAAAATATTGATCATACAATCAACACTGAAAACACTAAGAAGTCAAGACTTCTTGTTGTTCTTGAAGCTACAGACTAACACTGCTACCTCTCTGATACTGAAAACACTGATCTCATTAAAAAAAATTAAAAAACAAAATATCTCTCTCCCCCAAAACTGTGTTGCTTCACATTAGCTATTTATGAAAGCCTTAATTTGCAATTGTACTATAAAGCCATGTGTAGCTTCTACAATATGTAAAGCTTCATGTGAAGAAGGAAGGATAGTAGAGTTAGGACAATAGCCCAGAATTCAGAAGATTGGGCTCCATGTTCTGTTCTGCCAAGGACTTCCTGTGTGACCTTGGACATATCACTTAGTCTCCCTTAGGCCTCACTCCCCCATGTGTATAAGAAGGATAACAGCACTGCCCAATCACTGTCAAGACAGATACTTTAAAGTTTCTGATGTGCTCATTAACAGGGCCATATAAGAGAGATAAATAGCTAAGACAGGAAGTAAGAGTCACTAAAAGTATTAACATAATATTTAAACAACCTGATTTTAGGTTATAATGTCTCCTTTTTTGAAAGTTATCGTCGCCAGAAACAAATGCCTGCCATTTGCCAGACTGGCTGGGCATATTTTCTGCAATAATGTGTCAGATGCGCACATGGATTTTATATTATCTTCCTTTTTATATTATCACTTTTAATAAAAATCTTTATTTTCACAGTCAGTTTACAGGCAACTCACTGGTGCATGTATAATTGGGAATGGGTGATTCACCCAGGATTAATTGAGATTGTGAGCTGAAGAGTTTTTCATTTATTTATGTGACAAACCATGGTCTCCTCAGCAATGCTAAAAGTGCTTGCTTTTACTATTGAACGTTATTGTCAAGACCCAGGATGCAGAGCAACACCTAGAAGTTCAGTTCATTGATCCTGATTTCTTCCATACATGAGCAATGAAATCTACAACAAACTGATCTGGTAAAACAGATGGGAAATGCCCACAATCAGGAGTTTTAGCAAATTAAATATTAAAATGTCCAATGCAGACATTGATTTGTCGCAGAGTTTAAAATACATGACTGTATCACAGCAGCTGTAAATATGGGGGCAAGGAAGGAGACAGGAAAAGGGGAAGTACGAAGGAAAAGCCAGAAGATACAGCAGCTGAGAGAGGGGATGCAGGTCCTTTGATCTTAGCATACATGTGGGAAAAGGGGCAGAAGGACCCAGCTGCTTTAAATTGGCCCACTGGTCAATTACCACACATCAGTCCTATCAAAAAGGGCTTGTTCATCTGCACATCTACTAATGGAATATATGCCATCAGTTGCCAGCAACACCCCTCTGCCATGTACTTTGGAAAATAGGATCTCTGAGAGACGATTAAAAGAACTGGGTTTATTTAGTTTGGAAAAGAGGTGGCTGAGAGGAGACATTATTGCAGGTTTCAAATACTTAAAAGAGTGCTACAAAGAGGAGGGAGTAAAACTATGCTCCTTAACTCTGAGGGTAGTATAAGAAGCAATGAGCTTAAATTGCAGCAAAAGAGATTTAGGTTGGACATTGGGGAAAACGTCCTAACTCTCAGAGTGGTTAAACACTGGAATAAATTGCCTAGTGTGGCTGCAGAATCTCCATCACTGAAGATGTTTAAAAGCAAGCTAGACAAACATCTAACAGGGATGATACAGATGGTGCTCATCCTGCCATGAGAGCAGGGAACTGGATGATCTCTTGAGGTCCCTCCCAGTTCTAGTATTCTATGATTCTATGAATGTGTCAACATAAAAGAATAAAGGGACACAAGTCAGACATCACGAATGGTAACATTCAAAAACTAATAGAAGAGACTTTAACCTTTCAGGACAACATCTTTCACTTCATGCATCTGACGAACTGAGCCCACAAAAGTTTATGCCCTAATAAATTTGTTAGTCTATGGCCGTGTCTACACTAGCCAAAAACTTCGAAATGGCCATGCAAATGGCCATTTTGAAGTTTACTAATGAAGCGCTGAAATACATATTCAGCGCCTCATTAGCATGCGGGCGGCCGCAGCACTTCAAAATTGACGTGGCAGCAAGCCGCGTCAATTTCGAACTGCCGCGGCCGCCCACATGCTAATGAAGCGCTGAATATGTATTTCAGTGCTTCATTAGTAAACTTCAAAATGGCCATTTGCATGGCCATTTCGAAGTTTTTGGCTAGTGTAGACATGGCCTTTATGTTGCAACAGGACTCCTTAATTTTTTTTTTTTTTTTGCTAAAACAGACTAACATGACTACTCCTCTGAAACGTGTCTCCAAGAATTTGTTGCTGGTGATAAGGATCTTCTCCTTTTTCTTCTCTTGTTCTATGATGGTGGTGGGTGGGGCAGAGGAAGAAATGATCTTGAGAATTAGTTCCACAGAGTTATTGTTCCAAGAGTGAAGTGTGTTATTTTATAATCTATTTTGTGCCACCATTTTCCAGAAGAGGTCAGTCTCCCACACAGCCAAAAAGTACACCCATGCAACAGTTATTTTGTTGTTAAAATCTTCTAAAGGCCAGGAAATTAAAATATAGGACCTGATCCAATACTCACTGTATTCAATGGATAGATTCTCACTGATCTTGCTAATGGCTGGGTCAGGTTTGTATTTTGCCGGGTGGGACTCCTGAATTCACACTGGACTTAGAGCAGCAACTAAACTTTAAGTGCTTGACCTCAAAGGGACTTAAGCAGAAGCTTAATGTTTGACACATGCTTAAGTACTGCCATAGTGTTATCACAGTGCTTAGAAAACCCAGCCACAGACCAGGACCCTACTGTACAAACACGGCAGTGATGGAATGCTGAACTGTAGCCTATGTGCGCTGTAATACTTTAAAAGATTTACTGGTGACACACAGACATCACTTGTTGCAAGTGCGCTGGGTAAAATAATTATTTTGTTGTTAAAACCATCAAAAGCCTAGGAAATTCATGCATTTATTATTATTGTGGTTGTTTTCATTTATTGCTTTAGGTCTATTAGAAGAAGTTGTGGAACTGTGCAGCCCTTGACAAACATACTCACTATCAACAAAATCACGGTGACACTAAGCAGTTCTGATTGCAGCCTTTGAAACTCCTTTTCTAGACAACATTCATCTTCCTAATTAATAATTAATCATGTTGTATTTTAAAGAGATTATCAGGTGTGATAACGGAGTGTGCCTAAGGCAGTGACTTCATTAACCCAGACGGAAGAGGTTTACTTTGTAGTTCTCCTGCTTGTTGTAGGATTATGTGCCAGAAGGGTCTCTTGCAGGTAACAGTGTCAAAGTGTAACAATTTAAAGCAGGAAACAATTGGACTATTATTTATTTATGTTGGTTAAACAACTTTTACACTGTAAATCTTCAAAGGCCTGTTTGGCAATAATTCCCAAGCCTATATTTACCACAAGAAGGCCTAACATATTTCCCTCCATGTTAGTGCTTTTAACCAGAGCTATGTCTACACAGCAGTGTTATTTCAGAATAAGTTATTCTGGAACCCTGTGTCTACACGAGCCCCTTCCTTTTGGAACGGGTATGTTAATGAGTGGGTTCAAAAGATGCTAATGAGGCGCTGCCATGAATATGCAGACCTCACTAGCATAATGGTGGCTGCGGCAATTCAGAAGTGCAGCTTTCGAATTGCGTGCCACCCATGGAGATGGGGACCTTCTGAAAAGACCACCCAGTTTTCGAAAGCCTCTTCTTCCTATCTGGTGTTAGGAAGAAGGGGCCTTCGAAAACTGCGGGGTCCTTTCGGAAGGTCCCCATCTCCATGGGCAGTGTGCGATTCGAAAGCCACACTTTCGAATCGCCGCGGCCACCATTATGCTAAATGAGGCTCTGCATATTCATGGCAGCGCCTCATTAGCATCTTTTGAACCCACTCATTAACATGCCCCTTCCAAAAGGAAGGGGCTTGTGTAGACCCAGCTGAAGAGATTTTCAGGAATAACTTATTTCAAAATAGTGCCTTTACACACACAATGCGTATGGAAATAGTGCTGGGAACTTTCAGAGCATACTCAGGGAAGTTGCATGACATATCTCTGTGCTTAATAATGGCAAGTAGCTCTAAACAATCTGATCGCTAGCTCAGTGATTTGAGCATTGGCCTGCTAAACACAGGGTTATGAGCTGAGCCCTCCAGGGGACCATTTAGGGATCTATGTAAAAAAGATTAAAAAAAAAATCTGCCAGGGATGGTGATTGTTCCTGCTGTGAGTGCAAGGCACCAGACTTGATGACCTTTCAAGGTCCCTTCCAGTTCTGTGACACAGGTATAAGCTTCATATAAAGAGAATGGTGGGAGCTGAAAGATACGGCAGTGTACTTCCCAACAGTGGACACTTCCATTTCCTGGCAGCTGACACACATAGACAAACTTTCTTTTAGTTACTGTACAACTGAGCCAATCTTGGGGCTGGATTTACAGAACAGCTTATAAAAACTATTTCTTCTCTCACTACTGGCATCTGTTAACTTTCCTAATAGCCTGAATAGCAGAAAACCATAATCGTCCTTTCTTCTGGTAACATGGCTCTGATCCCACTGCCACTGAAGTTAATGGCAAAGCAACTAAATGAACTCAGGGGGAGTTGAATCAGGCCCCATTTGAATGACATTTTATTTAGATTGACATTGCTTCACTGGAGTTTTAAGTGAGCAGGTTACTATTTTAAAATGGTAGCTAAAAATATTTGCTGTGTGTGAAGTCCAATGAATAAAGCCTCCCTAGTGTGTGCTGGGTAGTTTATGACAAAAGTGAAAATTTATTTGTAAGAAACTGTACATCTGTTATGAGTTCAACTTGCCAAAATATAATTCTTTTATGGTAACAATTGTTGCATGGCGCTTAAAGTTTTGCACCTCTGTGCCAGGAATCTCATATGGGATAATTCTATGACCTTGGAATCCAAGAGATACATTCCACATCTGTCTGGTCTGGGAAAGCCTGAGTTTGTTGTGTGAAAAATGAAGTGGAAAACAAGAACTGTAAATGCCTGAAAATACAAAACCTGCTGCTTTGGTTATTTTTTTAAAACTGTTTCAACTTAGTAGTAAATAAATCTGAGGCCAGGAGTTATTTCATTACTATTAAAGGTTAAAGCCACTAGTGATCTAATTATTTAATTATTTTAAAGTCACTATTTTTAATTATGAATTATGGCACAGAAGGTTAAAAAAATAAAGTGCATCCAAAAACAATTTTCTTTGCCATTAGCTATTTAAATTGAAGCAAATCTCGATGGAATCTGCTGCTGACTGTAGATTTAAATTAAAAATGAGGTGCCCATTATAATGCAGGAAGACATCATACAGGTGTTTATGAAAACTTAGAGGCTGTGTCTACACTTGCATTCCTCTTTCAAAAGAGGCATGCAAATGAAGGAAATCAAAAATGCAAATGAGGCACTGATATATATATCTGGCACCTCATTTGCATATTTTTCTTTTGAAAGAAAAAACAGTGTGGGGGGCTCTTTTGAAAGTAAACCCCATCTTTGAAAGAACCATGCTTCCTATTTTGTTTCAGGAAGAAGGTTAAATAAAGAAATCTAAAGTATGTATTTTCAATAATTTTGTACAGGTATTTGTATATTCACAGTACCTGAAATGCAAAGTTAGAGCTGCACTGAACCACAAGATATTTGAATTGTTTTGTTAATGAATACCATCTATACTGTCACAAAAGGATATATTGGTCTTATTCATTTCTTTGTTATATGTACTGTATCTAGGTGCTGCAAAATGGTTATTTCAACACATGAAAACTTAACTCGTGCAATATCTTCCCCTCCATATTGAATAGTTGTTGTTTTATGAGACAGACAACATATACGAGTTTACAGAACACTAGTACTTCCTGAAATGAAAACATGGCTGCAAAACTCACAGTTAAAGAAACATATAATTACGACTGGCCACAAAAATCAACACAGATGACTGCCAAACCAATAGCACCAGAAAACAGTTTGAATGTCAAGTGTAAGAGGTATAACATACTAATTTGCCAAATCAAAAATTAAAGTTACCATTTGAGCACTGCTGAATGTACAAATTTATTTGGACAAATCGGGGCAGGTGCTACCCCATGTATAAGGAGTGTTCCTGTGAAAAGCCAGTATGATTAGAATATTAGTGATAATGTAATAGAAAAAAGCAATTATGAAGGTAGACAAAATAAGGTTGGCATATATAGCATAGGGCTTATAGTTGATAACAAAAAACTATGGTGCCAGCTACTTAAAATCTGTGGCAGGGAACCTTACATGGTGGGAACTACAAAACTGTATAAACTTGGAGACTCCTTTTGGGACAGACTACAGGCAGCATGCTTCAAGAGCATCGTGAAAGGCAAATATATTGCGAGCTAGGTCAGTGCCTTTTTGTTCCCCACCTAGGCTCACAGTGTGCGGCCCAGTAGCCAAGGCAGGCAGCTGGGGCTCATTAAGAATCAATCCGCAGCAAAAAGGCTAATCAGACTCCTGCTGCCAGTTAAGGCCTTCTGGCTCACTAGAAAAAGTTTCGCCCGAGGCAGAGAAGGGGAAGGAGATGAGCAGCAGACCAGGAAGAGAGGTTGAAGAACTGAGGTTTTGGATGACAGACGTGGCTCAGCAAGGTACAAAGAGAAGGCGCTAGAGGGAACCAGTGAGAAAAGTGGCCCAGGGAAAAGCTGCTGTGTTTGGGGCAGGGGAAAAGCCCCATCAGCTGCCTCCCATTACGGGTCCCTGGTCTGGAGTCCAGAGTAATGGGCAGGCCTGGACTCCCCCTCCCACAGGAGAGCTGCCCTAGTGGAAGGACACGGGCATCAGAACCTTCTGAAGGGGTCTTGCTCCCCCTCTTAGGACTAGCCTATGATGAGAATGGCTCGGTAAAGGGAGACCCTTGCCTCTGGTAAAAGCCAAAGGCAGTGTGGAAGGGCCACCTTGAATCTCTGAGGTACACAACAAAATCCACTAAAGTGCAGAACCCCAAAGGGGCTGACAAGGGACTTGTCACAGACATCAATTCCAAGCCTCTGTGATCATTTCAAAGCTTTGGAAGCTAGGTAAAGCTGCCTTTTCAAAGCATTCACCTATTTTACATAGTAACTGTAGAAATGCAGAGGTGGAAGGGACTTCATCAAAGAAGACCTCATCAATTCCAGCTCATGTGCCAAGGAAGAACCAAGTAAACCTAGATTTCCATGGCAGGGGTTTCTCCAACCTGTACTTAAAAAAATCTCCAATGATGCGGATTCGACAACCACCCTTGGAAGCCTCTACACCTTAATTATCCCTATCGTTAGAAAGTTTTTCTAATATCTAACTGAAGTCCTCCTTGCTGCAGATTAAGTCCACCACTCCTTCCCCTACCTTCTGTGAACATGGAGAACAATTAATCCACGTCTTCTTTATAACAGCCCTTAGTATATCTGAAGACTATCCTGTCCCCCACCAGCTTTCTTTTTTCAAAACTAAACATATCCAGTTGTTTTTACATTTCATTATAGGTCAGGTTTTCTAAATCTTTTATCCTTTTCATTTGTCTCCCTTGTACTCTCCAGCTTGTCCATACATTTCCTAAAATGAGGTGCCCAGAACTGGCCACAGTATTCCACATGAGGTCCTATCACTGCCGAGCAGAGTGGGATAATCACCTCCAATATCTTACATACGATACTCCTGTTCCCCAGAATGTTGTTAGACTTTTTCGTAGCTGCATCACACTGCTGACTCATTTTCACTTTGCAGTAGTATAATGTATATAATAAAAATCCAGTCTAAAATTGCTGCTGCATAGTGTTGCTGGGTACTGTTAAGCAATTGCTTTATCACACCCCAAAAGTGACTGCATTTCAGTTGCATGTGAAATTATTCCTATATTTATAGCATGCAAATCACTCAGTAACATTTGTACAGTATTTAGTGGTGGAAGGTCATAAATAAAAAGCATTAAGAAAGGAGTTAATATTTTTGGATCTATGTAACGGCACACCAGCCAAACCACTTTCAACCAAGGTTTGCAAAATAATTTGTTCCTGATGGCTCCGCTTACATCTCCTGAAAAAAGTTTTACCTCTGAGCCACATACCCTTGTAAAATGAGATTCAAACTATAAACCCAGAAATGCAGCAGAACAAGCAGGCACATGTGTAACTTCTATATGAAATAAAGGGTAAGGGGGTTCCATTCCTTAATGCAGAAAAGACAGGCGGCTTCCAAAGTGAGAAACATGTAGCTGAAATTCTAGGAGTGAATGGATGAATGACTGGAGGGATAGAAAAACAGATAGTACATGAGTATGCAGTGCTAGTGCTTTGCTACACATTCAAGTCTTTGCAGCTGTTCTGTTAAGAAGAGGAAAATAAAGGCCCTTGGTAACTCTTAAGCAAGTTGCCAATTTTCCACAGTGGATTTGAGGGCTAAGAAAACTTAGTTAATGCTGTAGCCTTTTGCTGCTCCACGTAGCCACAAAAATGTTAGAAAAGTTGTAGAAATATACACTGTGCTGTTTGACAAATATGCTATATTTTCCACATGTTGCTTACATAACAGCTGTTTCACTAAATAAAATATGTATTTTGTGGTAGATTTTTAAAATCGGCCCTTCCATTTAGCATCCATAGTATTTTGTGGGAACAAGTAATGCCATTAATTAATGCCATTTAGACGTTAACTACCTAATTCACAGGTGCAATGACTTTCACTCAAAATTTTGTGAGCTTTAAAAGTGAGGAATCCAGGTCCCAAGTTTCTTGTGTTTTAGCACCAGCATAAAAAGGAAGGGGAGAAGGGTTATATTCATTGTGAGCCACATTCTGGCTGTTTTGTGCAGAGGCACCTGCCTAAAATCCCAGAGAACAGGGAGCCAAAGGAGCTCTGGCTGCCCTCAAAATTATGAGACGTGGCTCTGCAGGCCCTTAATGATTCTTGAGTGAGGCTTACTGGGTATTCAATACCTTTGTATATGCACATTCACTGAGCTCTAAATAAACAGCCAGAACTCTGAGATGTGGCTATATGGAGTGAGGGTTCTGAATACAGTAAGAACATGGTCACACACTAAAGCTGCTTTTGTATTTCAGAGACATTTTTACATTATCTTCTTGCTCCTAGCCACCTTACCGATTTGTGTGTGCATACACGTGTGTGTGAATGTTCGATTAATAGACTATCGTAATATTTCTGTCAAAAGTGCCGGGAGGGAACACCCATCAACATCTGCTAGTGAGGCAGAAGGGAGATGGTGGAGCTGAAAGGGAAGCATAAGATAACCTCCCAAAGGATGTCAATATTCTCAGCTTCCTGACAGGTCAGACTGCCTGTGTGAGAGCAAGTGAGAAAGCAGCTCAGCCATCCACATTAGTTTAAGCAAAGCAAAGGAACAGTTTACCACCTGTCAGTTGCTCGGTTAACTGCACCTCTGACCTCTCCTGGTTTCTTTGAATGCCCAACCACCCAGTCCGGTCTTGAGGCAGGGAGGAACTGTGGAGGGAATCCCACCTCAGAGCCAGACTTTGAGGTGCAGTTTTCAGGTGTTAGCTGTGATTATCTCAGCAAGCCCGAGTTTGGTTCAGTACCTGCAGTTCTGTTCCTTCTGAGAAAACTCCCTTAAAGCAAAAGTACCATTTATTTAAAACCAAAACATTTCAGAGAAAACAGATCTCAAAACTGACAGACTATACACAAGCCTAAAGCATAAGCCCATGGCTGGGGGAGGCCCCAGCTCCTTCAGCCACTCCCACAAAGCCAGTGTCTGTATTCTAAGTCTCCCAGGAAAGCAGACACTCTTTCTCTCCAGAGGAAGTCCTTTTCCACTGTTCAGTGTCCTTTTGATCTCCATGGTCCCAACCTTGGCAAACAGCTGGGTAACTAGGGGTTGGAGTCTTGAAGCCACCTTTACCACTCATAGCCATTATTTTGGAATTGCCCTGCAAGCATTTGTTAGGAGAACGCTTATTGTCACAGGTTTCACTCATCCCTGGAGCACCTCTGTGTAGCTGGGACAAGCAAATAACTCCACCTGGCCTACTGCCCCGACCTGTCTCTCGTTCGTGCTGCAGCCCTTCTCATGCACCAGGAGTTGCTGGGCTTCCTGTAAGTGACTTAGCAGCTGCCTCTTCATGGCTTGGCCCTCCAGCCAGGTCACTACAGTTTTCCCCTTCTTGGGTATCAAACTCCAAGCAGGTAGGGGAACCTGTGTTCACCCTCTACTCCAGCTTCCACCTTAGGGATCCCTACACCAGTGGCCAAGGTCTGCACTGTCTCAAACCATGCTGCGGTTTCTCCAAGCTTTTTCCTATTCCATCTCAATGACATTTCTGCTCCCCCATCCTTCCGAGTAAACGCTTTCAACTCTCTCCTGGGTTTCCTCTTTCCTGCCCAGAGCCCACCCTACAGCCCCTTCTGTTCTCTCTCCCTGGCTTTATGCTAGCCCCGCCTGCTCCTGCTCAGTTGGGCTGTATCATCCAACCAAGGGGCTGATGGAACTGCTGGGTCCCTGGGCAAGATAGGGAGTGGGGTGGGCCTCAGGTGCAATGGGTGTGGCTGGACTGCCTGGACTGTGTTGTGTCCCCCACCCCCGCCTGCCCACCTCCTCACAACTAGCCTTTGGCACCACCTAGACTGTGCCCCACAGCCAGCACTTAGCAAGGCCTGGGGCTCTGGCAGTGATTTAAAAGGTCCAGGGCCCCAGCTGCTAATGCTTCCACATTAGCAGCAGCTGGGAGCCCTAGGCTTTTTTGAGTCACCAGGCCCCAGGGCAGTTGTCCCCTGTGCTCCCACCCTCCTCGGTGAGGCTGTCCTCAGAGATTATCTGTCAATTTACTCCCTCCCTCAGGTGTGGCCTTTCAGGTGAATTAGTCCCTTCTGAGCCTCATTCACCCCACATTAGCCTGCAAAAAATTAACACCTTATCACAATTACCCAATGCCATCGTGTTGCCAGCTTCCCCCTCTTAAACTAGACCAGATGATTTATCCAGGTAATCTAACAAACCAGCGTATCTATACAGTATTTCCACTGACCATGCCACATACAGTAGTCACAGCATTCCAGATCAGTGTTCTTAGAATGGATAGCAGCTCCACCCCTGCTGCTCTTCCTCCTAGAAGCCAAGGCTACAGATTCTGAGCTCCACAAATTCTGGAGTAATTCCTTTGACTTCTGTGGAGTTATTCCAGATTTACAATGGATGAACTGAGATTAAATGTAGCCAACTATTTTCATTACAATAGCTTGAGCGTAACCACACCAGGAGAAGTTCTGTTAGACAGACACACTTACTTCTGTGATGATGAAAAAGTCATCTCCTGGCTCTCCCTGCACAACAATTTTCTCTCCATCTTCAAACTGGACAGGTTCTAGCGCATCTGCTACTGTAAGGCGTTCCCACTTGTCCAAAGATTCTAAAATGATAAGGACGCAGCTTTACCACAAAAGTGTCTAACTTTGACAAGGGATTCACATCTAACCTCATACTTCTGGTTCTACTTTAACAGAAATATTGAATGAATGAAATTGTGATCAGTTTGCTTTTATTTCAAAGGTCCCTTCTACCTAAAGCACTATTAAGGGATACATGAACGTATTCACTATCTATGGGTGCGTCTACACTAGTCAGCTACTTCGAAGTAGCTGGCACAACGTCGAAATAGCACGTCGCGTCTACACGTGCCATGAGCTATTTCAACGTTGAAATCGACGTTAGGTGGCGAGACATCGAAATCGCTATTCCTATCCGAAGATGCAAATAGCGCCCTACTTCGACGTTCAACATCGAACTATGGCATGTATGGACGATCTGCATCCTGCTACATCAAAATAGTGGGGTCCTCCATGGCGGCCATCAGCTGAGGGGTTAAGAGACGCTCTGTCCAGCCCCTGCAGGGCTCTATGGTTGCCACGTGCAGCAGCCCTTAGCCCAGGGCTTCTGGCTGCTGCCACTGGGGGTCCATGCTGTGTGCACAGGGTCTGCAACCAGTTGTCGGCTCTGTGGACCTCATGCTGTGCAGGCCAAGTGTGTCTGGGAGAGTCCCTTTAAGGGAGTGGCTTGCTGTTGCCCCAGAAGGGCTAGTCCAGCCTGTGACCCCGTCTGTGGGCTTTGCTGGCCCCTTATTTCAACGGAGAGTGCTTGTGTGTGTGGATGCTCAGCATTTCCTTCCAGGGCAGCTTCTTTTGACATTCCCCGTCGCTACTTCAATGATGAACATTGATGGCACCAGCCCCGGAGGATGTGTAGACAATATGCATCGAAGTAGCCTATTTCGATGTTCTTACTTCGAAATAGGCTACTTTGACATAGTGAATCACATGGGCTACGTCTACACTAGCACACTATCTGTGTGATTTCTGATGTCCAAGATGAAGTGAATAATTTTAAAAGTTAGGTAGGAACAGTTAGATAGTTAAGTCTTCCATGGCCTGGTCTGTGCTGCCCCTAACTTGGAATGTATTTGAGCAGACTCGGAGTGATCCTATGATACAAGTTTTGTTTGAACCTAGCTGCGAAAGGATGGTCTTGTGAGATGATCCCCACAGCACCAGAATGGAAGTCAGAGCAGGAGAAAGCTGTACTGGATATACAGGCTCAGACTTCCTCCCTGCTGAGGTGATTCTGTTGGCTCTTTGGCATAAGGAACTGTAGGAATGGATATTTTATTTTCCAAGGCTGGTCTAAAAATGTTTTACATCTTCAAAGCAGAATTTGCTAATAAATATTAAAATGCCTGCAACACAACTTCATTAATCTATGCTAATGATGGGTGAATGGAAATTTTATTATGAATTACAGAATTATATGAAGTTGAGAGTTATAACCACTGATGTTAGGGTTTAATTTGGCTTATTCTTTATTAAATTCTATGCTGCTTCCTCTTTTGTTATTCAAAAGCTGCGTAGAAGCATCATGGATAAAGACCAGTTTTGTAGCCAAAATTAGGCATTTTCAAATAAACCTGTGACAGAATTCAGAAGAATGTACTGGGTCTAACAAAACTAAGTGCTAATAAATTCAGAGGTACAACATTTTTGGGTGTTTTTTCTTATATGCATTTAAAAATAATGGTTTCATTTATTTTGTTCCATGTTTACATAATAAATTACTTTCCTATATAATTTATGACCTTCAGTTTGCAAACATAGCCCATGAAAACACTGTAAATACAATATTCAGAAAGTGTACTGCTTAATTAAAATATGCATAAAACCCTTTTGTAAAGACTGGAAGCACTGGCTTTCTGATTTAAAAAAGGAGTCAGTAATTAACAATGAAAAGAAAGAGTCCCTTTAAACTTTTTCTTCAGTTGGCTTTATGAAAAATTCAAAGCTAATTGTAGCTCTAGTCACGAAGTCTCTCTGTTGTCTAAAGGGACTGTACCATTACAAATACATTACTTAATGGTATTTGCAAATAAAAACTTCACAGAGGAATTTACATGAAATAACTGCTTAAAGTTCTTCTAGTTTTGGAGATAAACTCATACATGCAGATAAAGTATATTATATATAGACTGCGATCTTCACATTTTGCATATCAAATCTTTAATTTCACATTTAAACAGCCTCACAGGAAAGTTTTCAAAGTGTTAAAGTTATCATTTCTTGACGTATACGTTGAACCTGTGCATCATAATCTCAATATGTCTGAATGAAGTTTGTACAGCATTTCTTGCAAAATGTCACAGTTGACTAGTTAGAGAAAGTATTTAAACTTGGACAAGTTGTACTCAAAACATCCAGTGTTTACATCAAGAAATTACTAAATTCTGATTAAATTAAGGTGGCAAATTGAGTTACTTTATCGGTACTGTACTTCTGAGATTTTTCAAATGACTATTCAGTTTGCCAGCTGTCATCTACTATTTAAATACAAAATATCCTTAGATATGTCTGCTAAATTCTCAATGCATCCAGAACACTGCATATGTTGTCTAATAACTTTCTGTGTTGAAAATAAAATCCAAATTTGAAGTCTTCAATCACTCCTTACTGGGGAAAAACTTGTACAACAACAAATAATGGTATATTTTAAAGTGGCTGAGCTGAAGTCTATGGAAGTTTTGCTGAAGTGAGGACAGAGTATAAGATTACAGTATCAACTTGCATGCTTAAGGGAGTTCATTTCTGAATAACTTCAGTCTCTGAAATTACTTCTAAATGTCTCGTTGCTGTAATTGTGCTTCATTAGTGCAGGTGCAGAGATATTTTTTCTTTAGACACTTCAAATAATTTGGCATAACTGACATTCCTAATTTATGAAGACCTAAATTAAGTAATGGATAAGCCTCTTTTGCATCCTGCTAGAAAAGATGAGAACATAAATGAATGATATACCTGATATTAATCTAAGCATACATGTGTAATTGCAAATTTCTCACACCAGATCTGAGAAGTTCAAGTACATTTTCACTAAGTATTTTTTGCAGGCTCACATCAGCTAAAATGATAATGGAATATCATAAATAAGCCGATTTAAATTGTTTAAATAGAAACTATGAAACATTTTATTCAACTGAATAGTATATTCATTTATTTTCAAAGACAGACTTCAAACAGAAATTTGATGCATTTCCCACAGAATCAGTATCTCACTGTATCACCTAACATTATCCTCCTTATTAGAAATTGTTCTCCTAATGGTGATTGATTGGTCAGGCATTACGGGTTTATTGTTTTTCCTACTGAAGGCCATCAAGAACACATCCAAATTTTGTGGCTATCACGTAAATCAAAGGGAAACAAAATCCAAGGACAAGAAGCTAAACAGATGTTTTAAGAATGTGAGACTGGAGTTATTAAAGACACAGGACAAAAACAATCTAAGCCCACTCAGATCTGTGGTGTCAGTTTGTTTAGCCCACGTAAATACTTTTAAGAGGGTACAAGATTATTCCTGTAGGGAAAAAAAGTTTCTCACACATCATCTGGAAGGATTTAACAGCACTTTATAATATATTCATATTACTCAAATACCACTTCAAACTGCCCACTGTAACTCCATCTATCAGAAAGCTACAAGCAAAGTAGCTACTCAAATCAAAATCAAAATCCTATTTCCTACATAGTAAGACTGAGAAAAAATGAATCCTAGTGAGAAGAGCTGTTTGCCTTTTGTCTTTTTTTTTTTAATATGCTTTCCTTTGACTGGTGATGCTACGGTGAGGTCTTCTGCTCAACCACTTGCTACTTTCATCATCTCATCAAAGGCCAGAACCTATTCAGGCAACACGTGTGACAGAGAAGTGAACACTGAAGTCCAAAGGGCAACTGACCTAAAATGGAGACCTTGCTCAGGAATTCTTCATACATCTTTCTTTTTCTCAATGTGCTGCCCTGTTATTAAGGAGAGAGAAAGAGAAAAGACAGAACATTACATAAAGTATTTTTGTGATTTGCTCCTACAGCTGCTCTGATTTTATTTCCCCTTCTGAAAATTAAACACAGCCATTATAAATTACTTATGGCAAGATTTTCTTCATAAAATGTCAGGGTAAGCCATACCCTTGATAAGCAATGTAGAAAGGGTCAGATTCATCCCCCACAGAACTCCACTGACTCTGTGGAGTTATGGGACACCAAAAATGAATTTGATCCCCTTTCAGCTATTAATTTTACACAGCTGCATTTCTCCATTAATTTTTATATATTATTATGCACGAGGCCCCCAAGTTGGGAACTTACAATTAAAAAAATGGGAGAAAACCCATTACAGATTCAGTGTGATCTGCCTGCTCAGATGCCCTGGGATTCAGCTGGGCTCACCAAGGGTATGCTATTATTAAGTTATTTTAAGATATGTCTTTACAGTATGTGCTATAATGGTGCCCAACCTAGGTAGGCCCTTTAGGTGTATATGTAACACAAATAGACAAAATTATGATTGTTATTAACGAAAAAAGTTAGGATGACATAGCATTTTATCTGGTAATAAGTATTTAAAAGCAGTCACCCTAAACCGTAGGATCGTGTAACATACAATCTAGGCCAGGTGCGTCCAACCTGCGGCAGCCCTGGACAGCTAGTAATGCGGCCCCACAAGATCGTAAACTTTTAACATTATTATGTGATTTATATACATTAACTATATTATATATTTCATATGCGGCCCAAGACAATTCCTCTTCACTCAATGCGGCCCAGGCAAGCCAAAAGGTTGGACACCCATGATCAAGGCTGTAAGAAGGAAATAGGGACTGAAATAGCAAAAGCAAGAGCGAGTTTGAAGGCAATGGATAAAATCTGGAAAAGCAAAGCAATTAGCTTAGAAGCAAAGCTAATTGTCTTGAAAATGCATGTATTCAGTAGCTTGTTGTACAAATGTGAGACACGGGTGATAATGAAAGATTTGAAGAGAAGGATATTGGCATTCAAGAGGAGCTGTTATAGAAATATCCTGATAACAGCATGGATGCAGAAGGTCGGCCCATGACCAGCACCAACATTCATGAAGTGGCCTCTTTGCAAAAATTATTGCCCACCCCAGCCTAGAATTTTCAAATGCAAGATTTGGTTGCTTTTGTTACCGGGGAGGAAAACTTTTTCTTTGAGAGCCTTAGATCATCTATGACAGAGTTCCTCAACCAGTGGAACATGTACTCTTGGGAGGACACTGAGTTCTTCCAGGGGTACATCAACTCATCTAGATATTTCCCTAGTTTTACAATAGGCTACACAAAAACACTAGCAAAGTCAGTACAATCTAAAAGTTCATTCAGACAATGACCTGTTTCTACTACTTCATATGTCTTACGCTGAAATGTGAGTAACAATATTTCTATTCTAAGTCATTTATTTGAGAATAAGATGGTAGGAAATCAGCAAGTTTTCAGTAGCAGTCCTCTGTGATATTCTTGCATGTTTTTGTAAGTAAGTAGTTTTTAGGTGAGATGGAACTTGGGGGTATGCAAAAATATCCGACTGCTGAAAAGGGTACAGTAATCTGGAAAGGTTGAATGGCCCTTGTTTCAAGACCTCAGATTACTTCAGGACCGATTTTTTCAACTGGCAGTTTATGAATACAGGTACATGAGAGAAGTCGGGGGTACTTTGCAAAAAAAAGTTGAGAAACACTAATCTATGACCATGCAATGGAGGTGGAAGGCACAGAAGGGAGATTGTTTGTGTGGATAAAACTGCTGTGATAGAGTTCTGATGGGCAGGATACCTTCTCTTATGCAGAGTATCCCCAGCTGACCTGCCCATCTTATGAACCGTGCTCAGAGGCCTCTGGAGCATGGGAAAAACCAAGAGGAGAAAAACAAACTTCAAATGGAGGAGTTTCTGCAAACCTCGCCAAATCCTGAAAGCTCACTGTGAGACAACAGATGGAAAACTGAACCTTGTGCACTCCTCACAGTCACTGCTCTGCTCCCTGCAACCCAGAGTGGAAACCCAACCAGCAAAATTGACAGCTGTGGAAAACCAGATTGGTGGTTTAGATCAATGGGCCAGGGCATGTAGAGACAGATGTGGAAAGTGCTTTTAAAATTACTGCAGCCGCAGATGAATTTTAAGAAGCAGTAATCAGAAGCCATGAAAGGCTGCCTGGCCACAGCCTGGAGTATTTAAAGAACCAGTCAACAGACAGTAAGGTAAGAATTCTAGACATCCTGGCTGGCACAGAAGGGAAAGAGACCATTGGTTTCTTTAAGAAATGTGTATGTAAACTCTTGATTCTGTAAGATTGTAACAATGCCAAAGCAGTGCTACAGAACAGGGGTGCACAAAGTAGGAGGTGGGCCCCTTTCGAGGGCGTGAAATTTCATAAGGGGGGTGCCGCACAATTGGCTGCTGGGTCTCAGGTTCATCCATCTCATTTAAAATGTTGAAATAAATGTTGAAATATGTTACTGTTTTATGTCCGTGTATTTATATTTACATACCCATTAATAAAGTTTTCACATTCTATATATTTATTTTCATACACATGCCAAAAGGTTTATATATACATATATATATATATATATATATATATATAAAAGCATCACTGAAATTTCCTTTGGTTTGGATTGCATGAGACAAGTTGGCGGGGGCGGGGGCTGCTAATTGCACATAGGAAAAGTGGGGCCTGATGGAAAAAGTTTGCTCATTCCTGCTATCGAATTCCAGACAAAACTAGCTTGATTAGAACATTGTAAGTGTGAAGAACTAAACTGATGTTTATTATTAATTATTAATATCATCGTGATAGCACTTGCTGATTTGAACCAAGACTGAGATTCCATTTGTACGAGGTGATGTATAGAAACATGACAGTACATACAGTAAACTCGTTCATATCTGGCCCTCTATTGTCCAGAACTCTCAAATAATCGGCATTTTAACCATAAGTAAATTTTAGTTACATTTTCCATATGTACAGTGTAGTGAAAGTAAATATGAATAAATACAGGAAATACAGTATGGCCACGTCTACATGGCCCAGGTCATCAGCTCTGCTGCTATCAGAGTCATGCTAAGCAGGCTTCTGGAAATTGCAAATGGCTTCTCATTTACATAATCATGTGGCTAATCAGCATAGGGACAGACAACGGATGGGGGGTTAGCTGACAGAAGCACATCTACACAGCCTCTTTCCTGCCAGAAGATCTCTCTGCCAAGAGCGAAATCTTGCATGGATATACGCAAATGGGAAGCCATTTGCAATTTCCAAAAACCTGCGTAGCACAGCTCTGTGACCTTGGCAGTGTAGAGGTAGCCTATAAGTTTACAGTGTACAATACTACTGTTGTTGGTAAATAAATTACTCTGAATACATTTTTGTTTGTTTCTTAATATCTAAGCTTGTTTTTCTTTAGTGTTATGCAGAATATCTATTATCCAGAGTAATTGAATATCCGGCAATCTCCTGGGCTCAAGGCTTCTAGATATGAAAGAGTTTACTTCATATGACAAAGAGCCTACAGTTCAAATAGATACAACATAGAGGAGAGAAAAGAGAGGAGAAATGACTTGCCCCAGGGCACACAAATCCAGTGGCAGAGCTAGAAGTGGAGTCCAGTTTTCCTGACTCCCACTGTCCAAAACAGACAGTTCTTAAAAAGGAAAGGACAGTGAATTCTAGCAACAATAGCCTCGCTGATTTTCTTACACTGGACCTCCTCCTAAAGACCTATAATGAAGGAACAATACTGGTGGAAATGAAAAAGGAGTGAGGCTGAACCCTGTTGACACAAAGCTTAAGAGGTCTATATCATCATGCAGAAACACCTCTGTCTGACACCTAGTAAATATGGTTACCATTTTTTCCAGTGTAGGGAAGGCCTGGTTCATGTGTTTGGGAAGAAAATCTTTAAAAACTTGAACTAAATGTGTCTGAGTCTGCAGCCAACCTGGAACAACAGCCCTGAGAGGTAGGAATGGCTTCTATTCATCTAGAGAGGTACTACTGCGGAAATCAGATGCTGTTTCACAGTGCTTGGAAAAGCATAACTCTGTTTGGATGCTGAAGGGATCGCGCTCAGCTAGGGGTGGATGAACAACAGCCGTCACCCTGCGTGCCATCTCCTCTGGGGTGCCAGACCACAGTGCTGCTCAGCGTTTTATTCTTGTTGTTGTTCATCTGCCTTGACTGGCTGGCCATTTGTACTCTGCTGATGGGACTGCCTCTGCTTCTGCTGTTGTTTTTTGTCTGCCATTCAGGGGTGAGAACAGGCAGGAGCCAAAAAAAATGTTTTTCACCCTGGCTAGCAAAAGAGCTAGGGCTGCTCCTGTTGCTATGATGTACAAAAGCCAGGACACGCCCCCGTAGCCCCTTCAACCCACATTGTCCATAAGAAAGCAAGGCAAAGCAATGCCCTCACACAGTTCTTCAAGCAGTGCTAGCTGGCCATCACCTCCTGCATTCTGTCCAATTATATAAGAAAAGATTCTGTTTCCTCTCACCATTCCCCATGCACTTGCTCAGGCATGGACATACAGCAACTCAGAATGTTTTGCTGTTACCTTAGGATGTCTTTCTGGGTTCTTATTGTCTCCAGGGTGGGGCAAAGGAGTACTTAAAAAAAAACATTTCTACAGTATTATTACAACATAACCCCCCCACACCCCAGCTGCCTCTCTACTCTCTCATTTGCTCACCTTGATCATTTTTTTTTTCTGATTTGTCAACCTCGATTACTAATTTTGGTTCTCTATGCCTTAAATATTGAGTCTGTTCTGGTATGGCTATGGTCTGAAGTAGTGGGTCTGTCCCACGAAAGCTCACCTAATAAATTATTTTGTTAGTCTTTAAAGTGCTACTTTATTTTGTTAGTCTTTAAAGTGCTACTTCACTGCTTTTTTGTTTTGAACATAAACACACGGTTATTTGTTCTGGTATTCAGATCAGTATGCTGACCTTTACACCACATGGAAACAGGCAGAGTGAATTTTTGATTTCCTACTTCTCTGCCTCTCTTAATCCCCTTCTCCTCACATTCTTCCATTTGTTTTGTGCCATCTCTTCTGCTTTTTATAACTTGTCCATTTATGAAGAGTAGCCTGAACTAGGTGCTTGTCCCAGTTTGACTGGGGATGCTGATAGCACTACAAAACCAGTGGATGAAGAAAAGAGTTCCAGGTAATATATCTGGATTTGAAGAAACCACTGAACTGTCTCATCATAAAACATTAGTCAGAGTTAATGTAAATTCGCTGAATATGAGCACTATCATAATACTTTACACTATTGTAGTCTTCGCATTCGTTTTCTGTCTACTTGAGAATCAGAGAGGTATCAAGTGGGGTGTTGCAGGGATCTACATTAGGCCTGTTCTTATATAAGCCTCTCACTAATGCTCTAAGAGACTTATCTAGCCAGTAATACACTAATGAAATCTACAGGCTGGAAAACACTGTGAAAGCCTGGCAGAATGAAGAAATACCACCAAGGGGCCTAGAGAGATGTGAAAGAGGGGTAGGAAAAAACAAAAAAAGATTCAGCTTGGAAAAATATAGCTAAGAGATCTGGGAAAAGTAATCCAAAGTACAAATATTAAATGGGACAGAGAAACCTGGAAAGTAGTAATGCTGAAAGAGATTTATGGACAGTCAGAGATGAGTTGGCAAGGTGATACTGTAGCAAAAATTGGGAAGCACAGCAGACAGGGCTGCACGGTGAGCCAAAAGCCCTGTCTGTCAACAGAGGGCCCCCTGGAGCCTCCACACAACTCTTTTGTTGACAGATTCTGCCGACAAAGACATTCTTCCTCGTGGGGAAAAGGAAGAAGGCTATCGAAGAAAGGGCCGAGTTCTGTTGACAATGTGTTGCGTTTTTAGTGTGGATGTTCCATAACTTTTGCCAACAAAACCCTATACTGTAGATGTAGCAATTGTCAGGTGTTCAGAGAAGGAGTACAGAAATATTTAGGAATGGCTTATGAGGAAATAGTAACAATTTAAATATGTGTGGGCTAGCTGATCAACAAATAAGAGGGTTTTAAGGAGAGAGAATGCAAACAACCTACAAATATCTAAAGGATGTAAACTCCCAGGAGAGACAGGAACTACAAAGCAGGATACAAGGAAGCCTCGCTAGGAATAATGAGAGGAGGTTAAGAAATGAGTAATTTAAGATGAATATCAGGTAAATCTTCCTGGCTGTGAGATCTATTAGCCCCTGGAAAAGTTTCCCAAAGGAAGTAGTGAAAGTCTCATTGTTTGGGACACTTAAACCTGGGATAGATAAAAACACTAGTGAATGTACTTTAGGAAACAATACTCCTACTGGTAGGGAGCTTGAGAAGCTGATCTGTTGATGCTGATCTTTGCAGTATCTGGATTCATATCTAATACTTTGTCCCCTCCACATCTTTCTGTGTCTTTCCACCCAGCCTCTTGGAGCAGGGGTCGGCAACCAAACTAGGAAGAAGGACCATTTTTTTCAAATTCAGTAGAAAACTCAATTCAAGAACTGTGATGCATCTGAATACATGGCAGTCCTTCATAAATAACATCAACCCACCCTTTTTGTAACCCCTATTTTAAGAACAGTGTACACAATGATTTGTAATGTAATACATGCAGTGCCTTTTTTGTGGGAAAAAAAGAGAGGTGCTGGTACTCAGCTAGCTCCCCGTCCACCATCCCAGTCCATCCCATGACTGGGGCTGCCAAGGTGCCAATACACAGTACCAGCAAGTACCAATGCCAAAAAAGCACTGGATACATGTTCACTGCAGAACATTCACAAACTTTTTATATATTCCCTTGAGGTTGCATTTTTTTTTGTTGGTGGTGAAGTTCTTATTGTAAATAAGACATAAAGGGAGCCCAGCTGAACTCGATAAAAATGTAAAGTATTGGTTCCATGCTGTTTGAAATGCTCTGTTTTCAACTTTGATTTTCCTCTCTTTTGAGGCCATTCCAACCCCACTTTAATTATGCCAATTTTATTTCCCGTTTAATTTCAGTTTTCATTCTTAAAATGCATGTTGCCCTTCGCAGCAGGAATGCCTTTTCAAAATCAAGACTTTTATTTGAAAAACACGGATACAGTATGACATCCCACAATGCACTGCACATATTAAAGAGGGATTTATCCAACATTTCAAGATCACATATCATTTGCTATTTAGATATGAGTTGTTCATTTTTGAGCTTTTAGATGTTCACCATTTATCAAAAATAATCAGAGGGTTTGGGGTTTTTTTTTGTTTTGTTTTGCTTTGCTTTGCTTTTTACTTCCAGCTTTAACATTGGGAGCCACAAAGTCCTTAAAGAGCCACATGTGGTTCTGGAGCCACAGGTTGCAAACCCCCTGAGTGTCCTCCCTCCTTCTCTGAAGCCGTATAATCCTTCATAAACTCATACTTAAAAGATTACTGACATTTATAAGGAGGAGTCTTTCATATGGAGAAGGCAGTGTTTTCCTTTGCATTTTGAACTAGGGTGTTACAAGGAGGAGGGAGAAAAATTATTTTCCTTACTCTCTGAAAATAGGACAAGAAGCAATGGGCTTCAATTGCAGGAAGGAAGGCTTAGATTGGACATTAGAAAAAATTTCCTGTCAAGGTGGTTAATTACTGGAATAAATTACCTAGGGTGCTTGTAGAATCTCCATCATCGGAGATATTTAAAAACAGGTTAAATAAATATCTAACAAGGATGATAAAGAAGGTGCTTGGTCCTGCTGTGAGGGCAGGGGCCGGACTTGATGATTTCTTGAGGTCCCTTCCAGTTCTACTCTTCCACAATTCTTTAACGTTCCACTTGATGTCCATCAGTAGAAGCAAGGCCAAATCAATTCACCAACTCCATTTCCAGAAGGGGGTTCAAAGTCCTTCCATTTAAAGGATCTCAGACAGACTCCACACTTAGAATAAGCAGCACATAGCTTGTGAAAAAGAAATCCAACAGCGATTGTAAACAGGTCCCATCAGGATAGGCATGGTCATTTATCTGTATACCTTAGGGATGCCAGGGCAACTGGTCTTCTCAAACTGATACTCAAATCCCTTCATTCTTTATTTTCTTCCCACTCCCATCTCTCTCTTTCTTCCCCTTTGCTCACTTCTTTGCTTCCCTTCTCCTGGTCCTTTTATTTATTTTCAGGCGTACAGCTGGAGTTGATTGGGTATTTCATAAAAAGCTCTGCATTGAATGACAAGCCAAACAAATGGCTGTCAAATGGTAGAACAGGGCTCAAACTTCAAATGAAAGGGTTACGCTGGCAGGTATGCAGCTGGCAGGAGATGCCGGAATGGCAACCGTTCCATATCAGTTTTAATCCTTGCATAAACCTGATATTGAATTATGCTTAGAACGTACATTCTTACCAGAGCACAAAAAAGGTCACTGAAACAATACATACTAACCATGAAAACAAAATACACCATAAGATCTGACTGCTCTATTGCACAGATGTTAAATGAAATTCAGGCTTTGGATGTGGTTCATGTTTTGGCCACCATGCAATGTACATTGTATAAAAGTGTGTAGTTGTGTTGACTTAATTTTTCTGAGTGTTAATAGAAACAATGTTCTCAGATCCAAAGCTGTATGAAGCATTGTTGGTAAAGCAAGGTCAAAACAATATAAATGAAGTCAGCCATTACAGTAAGGATGGACTAATCTTGATTGATGATTAGTTGTGTCCCAATAGCATAGCCCATGGCTGGGAATAAACTGAGGCTGGAAATGAGAAGAAAGTTTCTGACCCTCAGCAAGGTAAGGTCCTAGAGCAGCCCCCCAATAGGAGCAAACAACCTAACGAGTTTTAAAATGAAGCTCAATAAATTTGTCACTAGGAGATGATGCAACCCCGATGATCCAGAAAGTCTCTTCCACTTTACATAACCCACTGTGTATGGTCAAGCTTGTCATGCCAAGAACAGAACCCAGCGACTTCTGGATAAAGGGCTTATTAGGGTGTGTAGCCATTCAGATCAGAGCTGAGGTTACAAATGGCAAGATGGCTCATGGGGAGGACTTTAGTGATGTGGTGGCTGACTAGGCCCAAGTTTGCTTGTCCAGCTTGTAACTCCTCCCCTAGAATACTCAAGTCCAGTAAGTTGGAGGGTGCATGAATTACTTTCTGGAAGGAGAAATTATAACACCTGTTTAACAGACTGATGAGTGTTATAACCTCAGCCCCAGAGATAACTTGGGTTGGAGAATGGACTTGATGTCTTAATACAGGGGCACCACTAGAAAAAGGATATTTGTCTCCTTTTTGTGGCATTCTCTGCATGCAGTCTTGGGGGGAGGTTCCTATCCTCAATGGTTTTCAATCCAAATTGCAAGGAAGATGGCAGCAACCTTGTAGCCACTTAAGCTGTATGAGAATCCCAAGCTGTAAATTCCTTACTACCCAAATTCAGGGAGACATGACTACAAAAACAAAGACATGCTCAAACGTTATACAAGTGAGGTAGGAAACATACAAGCCAGATAACTCTACTAGACAAAGGAAAAAAGAGTTAGAGAACTGGGTGGAGTGCTCAGGAAGAACACTTGGGGATGAGGTGGAGATTGAGTGGTTTAGAAGACCTTTTTTTAACATTCCCCCAATGGAATTTCAAGTTATAATCCTTTATGAAAGAACAATGAATGCCAAGCAGGTTCTTTACACATCTCAACTGTCAGAACTGACCCATGGCTTGCTATCATCACAGATGGTTGAGTGAGTTTAAATGTGACCTTCAAGCATTAGGCTGCCTAGCAAGAAACAATGAAATATGCAGAAATACAACTGTTATAACATTATTCTTTCAAGAGAGGCTGGAGCAACAAATGGATGGTAAAGGAAACAAAAAGCTACATGGACTGCTTGTTTCCAGCTTAGTCAACTCAAAGAAAACAAAACTTACATTTATGAATACGGTGAATCTAGAAGTATCATTGAGATGCTCAAGTGGATAAAAAAGGGCAAGGGGCAAAAGTAACAGGGAGAACACCAGAAAATATGTGGGGCATTTAACATACTGAGCAACTCTCTGACACTGTGCAGCAGACATTCCACTTTTAAGAGCACCAACTATACCGTTCAAAAAACTCCTGAAATGTAAAAACAACAACATGCTTATTCATGAAATGACAGCGGTCTCCAACTTCTTGAAAGAGGGTTCCAAAGAGGATGGAAAGAGGCTGCTTGCAGTGGTGACAGATGACACAAAAAGGAGCAATGGTCTCAAGTTGCGGTGATGGAAATCTAGGTTGGATATCAGGAAAAACCTGTTTCCTAGGGAGGTGGTAGAATCTCCTTCCCTAGAGGTCTTTGAGTTCCAGCAAGACAAAGCTCTGGTGGGGTTGGTTTAGTTGGGATTGGTCCTGCTTTGAGCAGAGGGTTGGATTCAATGACCTCCTGAGGTCACTTCCAACTCTTTGATTCTACAAAACACCTTGCTATGAACCTAGTCATTGAAAGCAGCAAGGCATTCCAAATGCATTTTAAAGGCAATTATCTGTATATTAGATTCCGAGGGATGCTTACAATAGTCAGGCTGTATCTGTGTTTAGCATACTTGCACCAGCATTAAAGTGACAGTCCCCTCTGTTGTGGGTTATATGCCATTTTAGTAAAATCCCTTTTGGCTCAAAACAATGCCCATCCAGCTTTGGAAGACAGTTATGAAATGGAGATAGGAACTTGACCTCTCAATGAGTGATCAAACCTGAACCGTTCACAAGCTTGAATGTGATTAGTTATTGCCATTTTCATCAAGTCTGAGAGCAAAAGAGCCCCCAAAGCAGAGAGGATTACGAAACTGCATTACATAAAGTAAGAACTAGAAGACCTCTCTTAAAAAGCCAGAGAACACATTGGCTATGTTGTTTATTTCTTTTTTGTACAGTCTCTTTCTTGTTCTTTTCAATCATATTTGCATCAAGCAGATTCATCTCAAGCAGTGTTCTAAATACCCATCTTGATTGTCTTACCCAAATGCTAGTGGACAAATTCTCCTTCCCTGGCTACGTCTACACGTGCAGCCAACATCGAAATAGCTTATTTCGATGTTGCGACATCGAAATAGTCTATTTCGATGAATAACATCTACACGTCCTCCAGGGCCAGCAACGTCGATGTTCAACTTCGACGTTGCTCAGCCCAACATCGAAATAGGCGCAGCGAGGGAACGTCTACACGTCAAAGTAGCACACATCAAAATAGGGATGCCAGGCACAGCTGCAGACAGGGTCACAGGGCGGACTCAACAGCAAGCCGCTCCCTTAAAGGGCCCCTCCCAGACACAGTTGCACTAAACAACACAAGATCCACAGAGCTGACAACTGGTTGCAGACCCTGTGCCTGCAGCATAGATCCCCAGCTGCCGCAGAAGCAGCCAGAAGCCCTGGGCTAAGGGCTGCTGCCCACGGTGACCATAGAGCCCCGCAGGGGCTGGAGAGAGAGCATCTCTCAACCCCCCAGCTGATGGCCGCCATGGAGGACCCAGCAATTTCGACGTTGCGGGACGCGGATCGTCTACACGGTCCCTACTTCGACGTTGAACGTCGAAGTAGGGCGCTATTCCTATCTCCTCATGAGGGTTAGCGACTTCGACGTCTCGCCGCCTAACGTCGAAGTTAACTTCGAAATAGCGCCCGACGCGTGTAGACGCAACGGGCGCTATTTCGAAGTTGGTGCCGCTACTTCGAAGTAGCGTGCACATGTAGACGCAGCTCCTGTGAGTTAAAAAAAAAATTACAAAAATGTCTTATTTAAGGTTGACTAATGCTGCTCCTGTAAAAAGAAGCTTTCAAGTACAGGTTGAACCTCTCTAGTTCAGCATCCTCAGGACCTGACCAGTACTGAATGAAAGAATTTGCTGAACCACAGGAAGTCAATAATGTCTAGCAACATTACCAACACTTCCCCTGCATACTGGACTCCTAGGGGTAAATTAAGGGTAAATTAAAGCTATGTAACAGCTAAAAACATTAAGAGCCAGGATTGGTGGCTGTAAACAAACTTTATGGAACTGAGGGAAACCTTACCATTCCCCTGATCAGTAGTCATCCAGCTAACTAAAATAATGTGAGATTATGTATGTTGCTGGACAAGAGAGCTCTGGATTAGAGATGTTCAACCTGTGGTACTCTTCCTGTTCACCTACAGAACTTATGTGGCATCTTCAGTCGCATTACTAGTTGTTTGTCAATGCTCCTAACTCCTGTCCGGGAGGGGCCATTCTCAACCTCTAAGGGTGGAAGAATAATTTCAAATACTTCTGTAATGAGTGTTTAGCTCCTCTTCTGAGAGTCCCAGTTGTGATTTGGACACTAGTCCATGAACGACTAGACAAGAGTTTCTCAGCTGGGGGTACAACAGCTCATCTAGATATTTGCCTAGTTTTACAACTGGGTACATAAAAAACACCAGTAAGGTCAGTACAATCTAAAAGTTCATTCAGGCAATGACTTGTTTCTACTGCTTCATATGCCTTATGCTGAAATGTAAGCACAATATTTCTAGTCCAATTCATTTATTTGATAATGAGATGGTAGAAAGCAAATTTTCGGTAGTAGTTCTCTGTGATATTTTTGCATGTTTTTGTAAGTAAGTAGTTTTTAAGTGAGGTGTAACTTGGTGGCATGCAAAACAAATCTGACTCCTGAAAAGGGTACAGTCGTCCGGGAAGGTTGAATAGCACTTGTTTCAAAACCTCAGATAGTACCTTATGACCATGTTTCTCAACCAGAGGAGTATGCTGGGGGGGGAGGTACTTATAATTTTCTTTTTTAAAAAGGGTACTTTATAAAAAAGGTTGAGAAACTAAACATATACCACTAACTCACATCATTCAGGCACCCAGCAGTCATCAAACGACATAAGTATTAGGTCTCTGTTGAACTCAGTTGGATGTCAGCTAGTGACCCTGGCACTGAAAGGCATTATATCCTTTAACTAAACTTTTAAGTAACCCAGTACTTTCATTTGTATTGTATAGCTATTTTAATACACTTTCTTTTCTTACCAAGAAAGTATAGTAACACATGCCACAGGTCACAATGAGATAATGTAATTATTGAAGAATAGTTCCCATCAAGAAAGATGCTCCAGATAACATTATTTGAGTGTAAACAACTGGCAGGATGGGAAAGTTTTGTGAAGGAGAAAAGCATATATACATTCACATCAGAAAAACAAATAATTGGGGTGAAACTAAGACACTGTTTTAGTTAAGTCTGTCAAAGTTTCCATTATAAATCCACAACTCAAGATCTGATGAGCAATCCACATCCTAACACACACTGCAGGGGACTAGCTTCTACGACAGGCTGCTCTGAAAAAAAAAGGGGGCTGCAGGGGGGAGGGGGATCTGAGTGCGCATGTTGCAAAGGAATCCTTTCCTGAAGTGGCAGAGTATTTAGCAACCTTCTGAAGCTGCTACTGCAGTTTTAGGGATGTGAGGTGTTATTTATTTATGTTGTGCCATTGACATACGTGGCACTTTGTAGACAAACAAGGATTGTGCGGAGCAGAAGAGCATGTCCTATCCTGGACTCACTAAAGCCAGTGGAGAGTTTCCCACTGACTATAATTTAGCCAGGATCTTATACAGAGCACTTGCCAAGAAAAGCTCAAGACCTTACAGTGCAAGTTTACAATGAAGACAACACAGGACAACAATCATGGGGTGGTGCTGAGGGTGGATGTGGGGGTGGCAACAAGATGACCATGTGCGGTAACACAGGGAATTAAGGTAGGTCTCTTGAGGATTTCGCAGTTTTAAATAATTATCAGTATATTATGTAGGACGGGTCAGTACTCAGAGGTTCCTGGCACACAGTGCTCCTTCTAAGTTTGTCTGTCTTTTCCCTTTTTCTGAGTCTAATTGGGACCCACAGTTTTATTTTAATGTGCATTTATTTGTTTTAGAGCCTTAAACTGCAGAGCTTTTAGCACTGATATAAATTATGTGCACATCTACAGCACTGAATAAAACATTTAATAACAGCGGTATTAAAGATTAATCATTACATTTAAAACTCACCATTAAAATGCGTCTGTAACTGTCCCTGTCGATGCCCCAAAGCTTGAGGTCTGTCTTGGCCTTGACAGTGGCAGCTCTTGGTGTTCCATAGATCAAGGCAAGCTCCCCAAAGCTGCCTCCTTCACCAATGCTGGTAACCCATTCGCCATTTACATACACCTACAAAAGGAAGATGGGAACAAATAATTGTGGGATTTATCTGTGCCCCTTTTCCCATTACTTCCAGTTACCTAAAAGCCCATTAATAATTTCCTATCTACTGGTCCACATTGGAAGGCACAGAAAGAAAACAATAGCCCAACAGCTTCCTCACTCACAAACAAAAAAGGGTGACAACCTGCTTTGTGGACAGAATTTCAAGTCTCTTGCTTCAGCACAATAATTGTATTTACTCTCTGGGTTTTCAGCTCCTGTGGTTAACTGGCATCAGGTTTGCTTTACTTGTGTTCAGCACTCAGAGAACTGACAAACAGGACTGTCACAACTTTGGCTTTTTATTAACACTGTCAAACTTGAAAGGAAGGAGATTTGTTAAAAACTGTAATGAGATTTGTCAGAAAGCCCCATAGCTGTGAACTGAAAAACAGAACTTAACAAGGGAAACATCTTCGGTAAGTGGAGATTTTCCTTTTATAAACTTACTCTCTCTGTCAATTATCCAAGGATAATTATCAAAGTTCTCCCATTAATTTGGTGGTTACTGAGAATTTTGGATTAGATAGTGTGTAAATAGAACTATCCTTCTCCTTCCACTCTCCAGGACCCATAATTAATTTACTAAACAACCATTATGATCCTGCTTATACTGATAATACAGAATTATACTGAATATACTGCTTATAGGGAGGCTGCAAACACTTTGGAGGACAGGATTATAATTCAAAATGTTCTGGATAAACTTGAGAAATAGTCTGAGGTAAATAGGATGACATTCAATGGCTACGTCTACACTAGCCCCAAACTTCGAAATGGCCACACAAATGGTCATTTCGAAATTTACTCATGAAGCGCTGAAATGCACATTCAGTGCTTCATTAGCATGTGGGCGGCCGCAGCGCTTCGAAATTGATGCAGCTCGCCTCTGCACGGCTCGTCAAGACGGGGCTCCTTTTCGAAAGGACCCTGCCTATTTCGAAGTCCCCTTACTCCCATGAGCAGATGGGAATTCAGGAAAGAATTGGACAAAGTGGAAAAAAAAAAGTCAGAGAAGAGCAAAAAAAAAAGAAATGACATGATGAGAAAACAGGACCTATGAAAGAATTTTGGGGGGTGGGAGAAATCTGGAAAAGAGGAGACTAAGAGGGAACATTAAAACAGCTTTCAAGTATCTAAAAGGTTGTCATGAGGAGGGAGAAAAATTGTTCTCCTTCACCTCTGATGATAGCACAAGAAGCATCAGGCTTAAATTGAAGAAAGGGAGGTTTGGGTTGGACATTATGAAAAATTTCCTAACTGACAGGGTGATTAAACACTGGAATAAATTGCTTAGGGAGACTGTGAAATCCCCATCATAGCAGATTTTTAAGAGCAGGTTAGACAAACACCTGTCAGGGATGGTTTAGATGGTGCTTGGTCCTGCCATGAGCGCAGGAGACTGGAGCTGATGACCTCTTGAGTTTCCTTTGATTTCTATAATTCTGTGGAACAGATTGGATCCAAAGCTATTTTAGATCAGAAAGTATTATTGATTGAACTTTTTTAACTGGGTGAAATACAGCTCAGTGTGGAGGGCCTATACAAGTTCTTCTGCATCATTTAAGACCTTCACTTGAAAAGATGGGGTGTTGGCCAGAATCTACATTAGGGTGAATGTCCTCTGCTATCCATTGACAGTATAACTTCTGAGGCATTAACGTGCTTTCTGAGAATGTGATGGGTTGTATGTTATGCAGCATGCACATTGTTTTTTTCACTATAAACTGACACAAGTCACCCTTTTTAGGCTGTTCTTGTGTTGAGGGATTTAAAGAACAGTAAGTAGACACTGCATGCACATATTAGCTGTGTCTACACGTGCACGCTACTTCGAAGTAGCGGCACTAACTTCGAAATAGCGCCCGTTGCGGCTACACGCGTCGGGCGCTATTTCGAAGTTAACTTCGACGTTAGGCGGCGAGACGTCGAAGTCGCTAACCTCATGAGGGGATCGGAATAGCGCCCTACTTCGACGTTCAATGTCGAAGTAGGGACCGTGTAGACGATCCGCGTCCCACAATGTCGAAATTGCCGGGTCCTCCATGGCGGCCATCAGCTGGGGGGTTGAGAGATGCTCTCTCTCCAGCCCCTGCGGGGCTCTATGGTCACCGTGGGCAGCAGCCCTTAGCCCAGGGCTTCTGGCTGCTGCTGCAGCAGCTGGGGATCCATGCTGCAGGCACAGGGTCTGCAACCAGTTGTCGGCTCTGTGGATCTTGTGTTGTTTAGTGCAACTGTGTCTGGGAGGGGCCCTTTAAGGGAGCGGCTTGCTGTTGAGTCCGCCCTGTGACCCTGTCTGCAGCTGTGCCTGGCACCCTTATTTCGATGTGTGCTACTGTGGCGTGTAGACGTACCCTCGCAGCGCCTATTTCGATGTGGTGCCGCGCAACGTCGAAGTTGAACATCGACGTTGCCAGCCCTGGAGGACGTGTAGACGTTATTCATCGAAATAGCCTATTTCAATGTTGCTACATCGAAATAAGCTATTTCGATGTTGGCTTCACGTGTAGACGTAGCCATTGAGCGCAGAATATATCCTAATATCTTATAGAGGAGTAACAATAGAAATCAATAACAGCAACGAAGGGTCCTGTGGCACCTTATAGACTAACACAAAAGTTTTGAGCATGAGCTTTCGTGAGCACAGACTCATTTCATCAGATGTGAATGAAGTGAGTCTGTGCTCACGAAAGCTCATGCTCAAAACTTTTCTGTTAGTCTATAAGGTGCTACAGGACTCTTTGTTGCTGTTACAGATCCAGACTGACACGGCAACCCTCCGATAATAGAAATCAATGACACTGAACATTAGCTCTGCAATATATTATGAAGGAAAATATAATAAAAGAACCAATTATTGTGTTCTTGAACAGGAAAAACAAAAAAACCCTAATAACATCACATAACCATCATAAATAATAGATTAATACTTTTTAAAAATAAATTAGGACCCCCTTATAACTTAGGAATGAAAAAATTAGGTGTCTATGTATTCTGGTCCAAAATAAAAACTAATTTCAGTATGTTTTTTGTGTCTGTCTACCTATCTTTCTCTTATGCTGAAAAGATGCCCTTTGTGCTACAGCCCTAATCAATCTCAGTTTGCTTTGCCCAACACCCATTTAAGCCCTGATTGAGCTCCCATTGAGGCCTTTCCACTGACTTCAGTAAGAATTGGAACAGACCCTCAGGGCATGGAGCAACTTAACTGATCAGAGAGCTTGTATGAATGTAAGAACTGCGGAGGGGTTCTATTGTTAGTCTTTAAGGTGCTACAGGACTGTTTGTCTTTCTAACAGTGTTTGTTCAATTCTTAATTCTTCTTACAGAGAGAAACTCACAGGCAAAAGAGTTTTTAACAGTCAACATTAGAAAGTCTGGTTGGAGTGTGAATTCTGAAGCTCCTCTATCACAAAAACAGGGAAGATGGATGAATACAATGAGGGCCCCATGAAGTTTAGAAACCTAGTAATTTTTTTAAAGTCTTCCCTATTGAAATATTACAAAATTGGCCAGATGCATATTTCTTAGAGGTGGCAGCTAGGTGTCTTTTTACTCAAGTATCAGGAATAAATAACCAACAGAGGTAGACACTGCACTACATGGACCCATTGGTCTGCAACTTTTTTATCCTGATCCAAACTGTGCACTGGATTTAGTGGTAATATCCACTGAGCAAGTTTTGGGTTAGGTCCTGAATGCCAGCTGATCTCTCATTCTGAGTTACACTCAGGACAGGATGTTATTTTTGTGCATGATGTCTTACCATTCAGCTGAATTTCTGTCACTACGTAAAAGTGTGGTGAGATGAATTTCTAACATGATGGGTGTGTCTTTAGGACAGAAATGACAAAATCTGAACTATAAATGGGAAATGTGCTCACTCCAGTGCCCTCAGTTTAAAATGATAATGTGGAAATTCTCATTAAGTCAATACGTGGGCCATGACTGCAAACCAAAGGGGGAAATTAAGCTGGTGAAACTCAAAGTAGAGTCAGTGAAGTCCTGACATTTATAACAGTTGCACTGCAATGAAGAAAGGCTAAAGCTAATCCACTCCAAGCCACCTTTAATTTTACTATGCCATTTGACTAGATCCCACAAAACATGTTTGACATCCAGTCCTTAAACAGTTTATGAAAATGGTCAAACCCCACTAAGTGTGTGAGGTTTAAAGCATTCTGAACTGAAATCAAATCTTTGATCCAATGAGATGGTCACTGGGCTCAGCATTCTCTTCTCCAATAAAAACGCCATCTTCCAATTTCAATCTTCTGAAGAAAAAACAACAAAAGACAACTACTGTACTTTAAGAAGAAACCCATTGTACCACACTCTCCAGAATGTGCCCTACACCAGCAATAAACATTTGTCTTCAAGACGATGATGAAGTACATTGATGATATATTATACTGTCATCCTGTCCTTCAGCTGAATGTTCCACCACACTAGGATTCCTTTCAAGGTGGAGTTTAGGAAAGGCAAGGTGAAGATGAGGCCATTTACGGAAATGTATGTTCTATGGCATCAGCTCAGCAGATGCCTTTTCTCCCCTCTCATCCCCCCAAAAAAAAGATACTGGTCAGAGGATCTGGCTTATATGGTTTAGGTATTTATGAATCCTCACTAATGTAAAACATCACAGTTGACATGTTCCTTGTTGTTACTTGGACAGCTGACCCAGCTGCACAGTAGTGGGAAGCACCGTTTCCTCTAATCTTTTCCATCCATGTGTGGAATGAATGTTGTTATGTGTAGTGAGACGTGTGAATGTTCACCACCAGTAAAAACACATGCTGCTTGCTGTGGGCACTCTGCTGATCAGCTGGATGGCATTTGAATCTCTCATGGGTGGCCACATAAATGCTTACAGAAAACACTGGTGGGAACTTGTTACATTCATGTAGAGGTAAAGGAATGCATAGCTGCAGATGCCCAAATATGACGAGCAACCACACTGCCAGAGACTGCTATTTTCTGGAGAGCAAAGGCATTTTATATTTCTATTGTTTTCATTACAGTCGCTATGAACAGTGCAATTTTTGTTAGCAAGAAAAGTCACCCAAGTGGACTAACATTATATTTTTTTTTATACAGAAGGTTAGCAGAAAGAATCTTGTGTGATATTATGTTCCTCAAATCTTTTCTTCACAGGCTGTGATATTCATTAGGCACTGAACATCAGAGAAAATCAAAGTGACTCACATAAGGCTTGATGGGCTAGGAGCACATCTTGGTTTCACTAATCTTCAGGTTATTTATAGAAATACGATTTAACCTTACCAGTAATAGTAACTCTGCCATTTACTTGGGAAGTGAGATATGAAAGTACATTCAGACTTTGTGAATGTGCTTCTGCTTTTCATTTCTCAGTTTTATTGTGTTGATTTCTTATTAACCACATGCACTTCCTACTGTCCCACTATACCCTATGGACACAATCGCACGCACTTTATTCACTTGAATACTGTCTTGTCGGGAGAAAATAGGTCCAAATACTTCTGCTCCCAACATAGAAATGAGGCTAATTTCTTCTTGGAAATCTAAATGAGTCTTAACATGAAGTCTTTATCCAGGTGGGTGACTTTCTCAGATGATGCCAGTAGTTTTTCATTTTTATCAAAATTTGGGACCATCCTAAAAATCCTCAAAATCTCATAGTGGCATCTTGAAAACTTGTAGCTCATACATGTTGAAAAATCATTCATTAGAAAATACATAGTGTTAATGATGGGGGAAATCTAGTTGTCATGGATATGTTTAATTAAATGCACAATAAAAGGGTGGTGAGACTCTTCAGCAAAAGCATTAACAAGTTCTCAGTGACCAATAGTTGGTATTAACTTTAACTAGTTCTTAAAAATCCAACACTATTTGTGGACCAGGTGCTATGTAACATTGGTTTGGTTCACTCTGCTTTATCTTTATACTTCTACATACTAGGGTGGCTGTGGTCTTTAAAACTTGACAGTTTTACCTGAGATGAACAGGTAAGATTTCCTGAGTGTCTACAATATCTCTTTGTACTTTCTATTACATATGCTGTAGAAAATTCCTTGAATATGATAAATAGAAAAGTTATTTAAGCACATATACTATTTAGTTATCTAGGCAACCAGCAAGTTTTTACTTGTTTTTTTCACCATAGTGCATTTGGCTGTTGTTTTACAAGAAGAAACATCTGAAAATGATGACACAAAGAGTTACAATCATTGTAAATACAATGGGAAGCTGTTGTTTTAAAAATATATTTTAAAAGGATAGTTGATGGTGATTTTTAAGCAAAATGTGAGGTTATGAGATAAAAATAATGAACAGGAGGACAGTTTTATATTTGGAAATATGGATTAGAGATTTCTGGAAGAAACATATTTTAGCATGTACTTTCAACATCTTTACTGGAAACCATAATATAAGCCTCACTAGATATATTTTTGGCATACATCCACTTTTCTCCAAGTAGTAGTTTCCAGTAGACAGCCGACCTCTGAGACTTAAAGCCTCAAGCCATAATCTTGTTAACAGAAAGTTTATTCCTCATACAGGGCCAAGCCATGAGTTAATCATCTTCCCTAAGACAGGGGCAATATGTGCAACCCCTAGAGCAGCCCCAGTGGGAGATTCTGACCCACAGTCCCTCTCCCAATCTCCCTGCTGCTCTGTGTTAAGGGAGTAGACTGGGCCAGTTTGTACCTCGCACAGATATGCCAGTTTATGCACTGAAGAAAAAGCCAAAGTTCTCTCATTTGTGTTTTCACTCCAGCATTGTGAGCAACAAGGCAGGTAGCTGGCACATGGTAACTTGGTGATGCCTTCTACCCACTTTGCTAACTTGTGTGCGTACACAAGGCAGGCTACAATCTGGCTCACAGAAGGACACCAGCACAGTAAACACTTGCTTTACGCATCTTCACAGTGCACGAAACTCACTTTAACGTGAGTTTCACACAACTTGAAGATGCATGGCTGTCAGCCTGCCTAGCTTCCTGCAGCTGCAGGCAGGTAGGCAGGCTAAGAGCCCCTTCCCCCAGCTTCCAGAGTGGCACTAGGAACCAATCTGAGATGGTAGGGGCAAGGCTTCTAGCTCACCTACCTGCCTACACCTGAGGACAGCCAGGCGGGCTAAAACCCCCTTCCCAAAGCAGAGCTGCTGTCAAGCTGACAGCGGACCCACTCTGGGAAGGTAGGAAGAAGGGTTTTAGCCCTCCTAGATGCCTGAAGCAGGCAGCTGGAGTGGGGGTTAAAACCCCCTTGCCCCCACCCCAGGATAAATCCCACCCCCCACAGCCCCAGCTCAGCCCCAACCCTCATGGGAGGGTCCCAGCCCCTGGCGCACTACAGCCCTGCACAGGGCTCAGGCTCCAGCCTCCGGCACGGCACACAGGACTCAGGCTCCAGCCCCCTGCCCACCACCCCTCCACACCCTGCTCCAACCTCCGCAGACCTGGGTCCAATCCCCCCATGCCCTGGCTCAACTCCACCCTCTAACCCCCTGCCCTGCAGCCTTAACCCACCCCAGGCTTAATTCCTTAGCCCCAACCCACTGCTCAAGCCCCGCCCCCCGCCCCCCGCCCCCCCAGCTCCAACTTACCTGAAATTCAGGGACTACTGAACTGTATAGTACTGTTCTATTATCTGACGAACACTGTGATTTAAGTCCAGGTGACAGGGCTATGAGCACTTATTTAAATGTCAGAGGGGTAGCCGCGTTAGTCTGTATCCACAAAAACAATGAGAAGTCCTGTGGCACCTTACAGACTAACAGAATTTTTGGAGCATAAGCTTTTGTGGGCAAAGACCCACAGGACTTCTCAATTATTTAAATGTCCATTTTTATTACATTAACCCTGTCAGTAATATACCTGAAAGTCATCATTGCTGCCAAAAGGGAAGATAATATAAAACTTCACATATTAGAAAAAGATAATTTCTCTTCTGATAATCTTTTTGCTCCACTGCTCATGTCAAACTGGGTAATGAACTTGTAAACAGTATGATGTTCTATTTGATTTTATTCTGTCACCCATGGTGACAATAGAAAGGAAATCTATGGGTATGCAGGTTGAACCTCTCTAATCCAGAACTCTCTCATTGGCGAACTCCGTAATCCAGCATGATTTTAGTTAGCTGGACACCCACTTACCAGGGTTGGACAAGTGTCCCATAATCCCATAATATCTGTTTCCAGCCACCAGTCCTGGATCTCAGTGCTCTGAGCTGTTATTTAGCTTTAATTTACCCCTAAATGTCTCCTAGGAGCCCAATAAGCAGTGGAAGTGTTGGTAATGTGCAAGACAATATTGACCTCCCATTGTCCAGCAAATTCTCTCTTCCAGCACTGGTCAGGTCCCAAGGGCACTGGACGAGAGAGGTTCAACCTGCATAACATTATGCTATTTTTACTGAATGTTTCTTATTCATCCTCCCGCATATGTAGAGATGGAGGACACAGTGTTAGCCCATGGTTCAGCAACCCCCAGCACTCTGGCCCCACCCTTTTCCCCCACACCGCATGGGAAGGGGCGGTAGCATGGGCTTGGGGCCAGAGCCAGGGCCCTGCTGCAGCAAGCAGCTGTGGCATGGGGCCAGGGTTGGAGCCCCCTGCGGAGCCCCCACCACAGCATGGGGCCAGAGCCAGGGCCCCTGGAGAGGAGTACTTGCCCAGCCATGGCATCTCTGCCCCACCACAGTATAGGGCCTGAGTCCACAGTGCGGAGTGAGGGGCTGGGGCCCAAACGCAGGCCTGGAGTGAGGGGTCAGGACCTGGGCCCCTCCCAGAGCACAGGACTGGGCCCGGAGCACAGGACCCTGCTGAATCACCGGGCACGGGGACTCCGCCGGACTTTAAAAAGTATCACCAACACTTGGACTGTACACAGAGGTCAAAAGGTCAAATTTCAGCACTCTGCCTCAGAAAGGTTGCTGACCCCTATGTTAGACTGTCCTTTTATCTTGTTCTTCAGAGATCAATAAAATTATCCATAACAAGATTCATCACAACTCTTGTATGAACTAACTGGCATACATATTTCTACAATTCTAACTATACTGTGCTGTGATCTAAGGAGTTTCTTCATTTAAAAATGGAATGCTATTCTTGCTAGCAGCATCAGATATTTTTAATAATGGCAATTGCTAGCACTGTTACTTTCCATCCTTGTATTTGTACAGAAATATCTGGTTCCAGATCAGTCAGACCTTTTCACAATATATTGCTTCATTGATTCTTGGGATCATGAATTTGTCTGTGCTGTGTGGACCATGTGAACACTGAAAGTCTGAGTTCCGAATGTATATTGACTCGTCTTGCTGTCCACCTCTGCTTCCTTCACATGGGTCTTTGCAGCCACCCTTCTCACTCTGTCTTATCACTGTCTCTTTAGCCTTGTCTATGACAGTTCTACCCAGGCTGCAGTCCACTTTTTTTTCCCTCCAGAACCTTAATCAGGATCCTGCTCTTCCCTTGGCCATGGTGCTGCTCTTTGTAAAAACAATGCCTCCTCCAATGCCCATAGGGAAAACACATGCGAGTCCTTTTCTGCTCTCTCAATAAGTGGAACACCTCTGGCATGGGATGGTTTGGGGCAGCTGCTCCAGGCCGTGCTTTGGGAGTCCCTGCAGGGCCCAGGGTGGCCTGGAGTACTACCAGCGGTGGCGTGGGGCTGGAAGCAGGGACTGGGCCCCAGTGGCGGTGGGAGGCATGGGAAGCAAAGTGACCCAGGCCAGCCTGCTCCACTCCACCGTCTCCCAGCTGGGTTGCTCTGCTTCACCTCGGTGGCAGGAAGCTGAATGTCCCAGTCCCAACCGGTTCCACTCCCTCAGGTGATACATCTGAGAGCCAGGTTCAGGAGAGCCTTGGGCCAGGTCACTTCACTCTCTGTCACTGTGGTGAATGCAAGGGGATGACCCCTGCTGCCAGTGCCAGCCCCTCCCGGTAATCCCCGGGTCACATTGCTCAGAAGAGGGGGCTTGTGGGAAGAGGTGCAGTGGGGGCAAGGCGGGGTGGGGTGGGGGCATGGCCTTCGGTGCAGTGGGGGGCTGTCCTGGGTGCCCACCCACTAACCAAGGGATGGTGCTGACTTTGAGCCTTCCTGTCTCCCAGCATTCAGGATAGAGCTTCTTGTCTTCTTCCCGTGGGGACATTCATTTTGAAATGTGTCTCTTCTACCACAGGCATAGTACTGCCCTGGCAGGGCTTCTGGCCTCCTGGCCCAGAACCTCTTTTCCATTCCCTGCACCTTTGCCCACTGCTCGCTTCCTGGAGAATCCTGAATAAATACTGCTGCTGTTCAGTTAACTTCGCCAAATAACCCTGGGGTTACATCTGGGCCTCCCATTGTCTCCTCCGGTTCCCCAGGGCCTGCATAAATAGGGCTTGGATTAGGGCTGCTGGGACAATATGTCTGGTGGGGTGCTGGAAGTCACTGAACAAACTGTAAATCTTGGGTGTGATGGAAAGCACACCAAATCATGGAGTGCGGCAGCATTCCCAAAAGCCCTAGTTCTAATACCTATGGCTTGGATCAATCCTCATTGTCTGTCAGCCCCCTTTAGTGGGAGTGGTAACTAGGGACCAGCTCAGGAGGGCTTATAGCTGTCTGCAAAGAAGGCCTCCATCACCACCCTTTTCCTACAAGGGGTTTTCACATTCTCCTTTTCCTCATGCTTAAGTCTGCCTCTCAAAAAAGATATATGGGCATTGGAAAAGGTTCTGAAAAGGGCAACAAAAATGATTAGGGGTTTGGAATGGGTCCCATATGAAGAAAGATTAAAAAAGACTGAGACTTTTCATCTCAGAATAAAGAGACTAAGGGAGGATATGATAAAGGTGTATAAAATCATGACTGGCATGGAAAAAGTGAATAAGGAAAAGTCATTTACTTGTTCCCATAAGAAAAGAACTAGGGGGTCACCCAATGAAATTTATGGATAACAGTTTTAAAACTAACAAAAAGACGTTTTTCTTCACACAGCACATAGTAGGCCTGTGGAACCCCCTGCCAGAGGAGGTTGTGAAGACCAGGACTTTAACAGGGTTCAAAAAAGAACTAGATAAATTCATGGAGGTTAGGTCCATCAGTGGCTATTAGCCAGGACAGGTAGGAATGGCATCCCTTCCCTGTGTTTGTCAGAGGGTGGAAATGGATGACAGAAGAGGGATCGTTCTCATGACAACCTGTTCTGTTCACTCCCTCTGGGGCATCAGGCATTGGCCTCTGTCAGAAGACAGGACACCGGGCTAGATGGCCCTTTGGTCTGACCCAGCATGGCTGTTCTTATGCCTCCAGGTGCAGCGCACCAGGTTAACTAGCCCCTTCCAAGACGCATTCACCCCTTCTGGGGAAGTAAGAATAAAACCCCTTCGCAACCTCCAAGCCACTAAATTGGCTTTGAGAACCATATCCCTTCCCAGAAGTTGCAACAGCCCATAAAACCTCCTTATATCTGCACATGGGGGTGGCTTTAAGTCAGGCTTTCGTTACTCAATAATCAGTTCAAAAAATCTTTGCATTTAGGTCCCTCCTTGAAGCATATGCAATCAAGGTAATGTAAGAAAAGGTCTCAATCCTTTAGTAAGAACTTGCTTAAGATTGTGTAAAAGAGCTGTTCCTGATGGGGGTCCCAAAATGCATTGAGGTGTGGGGGACTAGAAAGCCATTGTCAGTGACAGAAAATGCAGCAAACTGTTCTCTGAAACTTCCAAAGGAGAGCTAGGCAATTCTCAAGAGGACTACACTATGATTCCAATATCCGTCCATTTTCTGCATATTTTTATGGGCCTGACACAAAACCCAGGAAGCCTGTGAGCTTTGGATCAGGCTTTAAATGAATCTTTTAAAAATAATTTTTGCAATGCTTCTATAAATACTGTACTTTGTTATTTTCTGGCACTGCCAATGTGGCAATGTTTGCTATTGAGCCATGCTACCCTGCTTGATAGGAACAATGAGTCACACGGATTTCCTGAGGAGTAACTTCCAGAGGCAGAGTGTGAGGTTTCTCGGTTCCCAACAATACCAATTAGATGGTCCCCTGACACAAACAAACTTCTAAAAAAAAAACTTTCACTAAAATAACGGTGTGCCTGCTGGCTGGATTCAAAATAAATCACTGCCTTCTCTAAATAATCCAAACAGAACTCATCTGGGAGTCTGCATAGCAGCACTGCTAATGAGCCAGCGTGTCCTATGTAACAACTGTTGATATGTAAGATGTAGCTTCCAGAGCATCCAATGAGATGAGAAGATTTTACCAAATGAAAGCTGCAAAGGAGGCTGATTTCATATCACTCCTTAAAGTGAAGTTGATCCGATGTGTACAGATTAGGAGTTATTTGGAAGTAGACACCAGATTCAGAAGACAGCTTCCTTTCAAATGTTGCCTGACAAAACCATTGCAAACTCCAGTGGGCATTTTGTGATTTAAAAACTAAATTTACACTTTTTAAGAATCCTTACTTTATTCATCCAGGGCACTGTTTGGTTATTCATAGCTCATTTAAAAAGCAAATTATGGCTTCTAGGATGAAACTAGCAGCCTAGGGCTCTCTCTTGATTTGAAAAAAAAATGCACATGAACTCAGATAAGTGATCAAAGAAAATATTTTCCTTATGTTTCATATGGGCCCTGGGGTGCATTCCAGCACAGTGGCCTGAGACATTGTAGGCAGCACACTTACAGGTGTGGTTAAGGTTCTAAAGATAAAATAATTTGCTTGATAAGAATACCATGTTTTCCTGCTTTGAATGGACAAATAAATATGGCTGTAAAATATACCACTTTTCATATTATGCATAAAAGACCTAATGCAACAAAAACTACCTGGCAAGGTGACTCATCCTGTGATATGCTCAGCTCCCTCAGATTGATGGGAGTGGAGAGTCACAAAACCTTGCTGGATTGGGCCCTAGGCCAGTATCATTAAAATTAGAATTAACACTATATTGAAACAGACTGATCAAAATAAATAAGAAGGGGAACCAACCCCAGATAAGAGGTTAATTAAAACTTACATCGACTTCTCCTTGATCAATGACATAGAAGTTGTCTCCTTCGTCCCCTGGAAGCAAAAATATAAATTATGATTGTTTTCACAACATCTGCTGGATGGTTATACAAATCATTTCCAATTCCCATATTTGATTCTACACATATTTGCAGAACTGATATTTAAAGAGAAAATCATTTTCTTAACCTCTATGCATAGTTTCATTCATGAACAGCAATATCGGGGGGAGTACAGTATTTATATTTTTCTCAGTTGTATTAGTTTATCCATTTTGACTTATTTAAAATGAAGGCAAATACATTAGAATACCCTTGCAATACTAAAGTCCTGCTTCACTTGCTGTAAGCTTGCAAGTAAGTTGCCCAGTCTGGTAACTATGGACACAATACAGTGAGGTGCTCAGCACTCTCAACAACCTTGGAAAACATCCTCCATCTTTTATTACTCTGGGCCAAAATCCATCCTCTTTATTCATGCTGAGTAGCACTTTACTCCATGAGTAAGCCCCATTTACATCAATGCAGATACTATTTTATTAGTACCACCACTATTTATTTGGACTGTGGTAGCACCTAAGTGCCCCAGTCATGGACCAGAACAAGGTGCTGGACACTGTAGAACAAGACATTCCTCTGCTCCGAAGAGCTTACCGTACAAATAAACACTTATGCCGCATCTACACTGCACAGCCCTTCTGGAAGGAGACTGCTCATGAGCAATGGGGAACATTCAAATGAGGCTCAGATTTAAATATCACATGTCTCATTTGCATATTCCCACAAGATCTCACTTCTGCAAGAGCCTTTTCCGGAAGCAAAAGCTGACGTGTAGATGGGGTTCCTTCAGAAGGAAACCCCACTCTGGAAGAATGCTTATTCCTCAAACGGTTCTTCTGGAAGTGAGATCTTATGCAAATATGCAAATGAAGCACAAGATATTTAAATATGTCCCTCATTTGAATGTTCCCCTTCACTCATTAGCATGCCCCTTATGGAAGGGCAGTGCAGTGTAGACTCAGCCTTACTGCTGCATAAGAACAAAAGTGGTAAAATCTCCAGCCCTACGATTTTCTCCCCATCAGAAAGACTGGTATAAATTACACAATCTTAGCAAACATGTAAGGAAAAAAGTGTGCAAATTTACCCTGTTGTATGACCGTTTCACCAGCAATGTGCATAACCGGGAACATGGCATCAAATATGTCACTATAAAAGAAAATAAATATACATGGTTGAGTCAAACTTGTTCCTTATTTAATCAACAGTACTGAAGTCACTCTACTTTGTTAATCCTTCACTAATGGATTTTGCAAATAAGAAAAAAGAAAAAAAGAAAGGGAAAAAAAGGTTAATTGCAGCAGTCTCCAGCTGGCAAAACATCAGAAAAGCTAGCTCTGTCAGAGCCATACTTTAAAACTAAAACACAACCCACTCGTGCTATTTTGAAAGAACTTCCAAAATGTGTATGTACAGGCCCATTCTTAAATTAAAGTGTTCTATAAACTAGCCAGCTCATTCTTTTTATTCTCTAAGGCCAGAATTTTCAAAAGATATCCTTTCCCTTTTAGGAACTATAAAGCGGCCAGATTTTCAAACAAGCCCACAGTGTGTGTTATAACAGAAGCTGCTAGAAGCCCAGAATAGAAGCACTGCTTTTTTTGAAAATAAGGCTCCATTTTTATGAGCAGAGCCCATTGCACCAATCAGAATACATTTGGAAATGCTGTGAGCTAAATTAAAATAGTGAAAGAGCTGGAAAGGGATGACAATACCCATGCAGAAGTAAATATATGAAGCCAAATGCCAGCTTTTGGACTGTTTTGCTCAGTGACTTTAGCAGAGCTACTAGTGGGATGAGAATTTGGCCAAGGCTATGGAAACACTACAGCTATAGAAGAGCACTGCACTAATTCATCTTTCTTGGACTCCACAGAGCACCATGATTTTAAACATATAGGGCAAGCTTGTCAGAAGACCAGGCTGGGCAGTAAGGGACATAACCCACCATCCCCTATCACTTTGGGCAGCCTATCTACACCACCATTTTTCATGCAGGGAAGAAAGCAGGCTCCGCAGTACCAATGCTTCCCTTGCCACATAGGTGAAAGGTAGAGAGCCAAAACTGACTGGAGACCCTGGGCTATGCCTCCTCTAATTCAAAGGACTAAGGAAACTACTTCCATCACCAGCAAAAGGGGAGGAATTGTGACTGGCTCCTACCAGTGTGGTGAGTCTACTTCTACCCCTCCCACAGAGTGAGATGTAAGCTCTGTTTAGCCCACAAAATGGGAGCAAATTCCTCTCAGTCACAAATGAGTGAAAGCCATGATGGAATTTAAAAGGCTCACCAAAATAGCCAGGAAATCAGTAACAAACCTGTAGCGAATTTCAACCCCTTATATGGGAAGTGCACACTGCAAAATCCCATTATGAGCTTGTTTCCTGTCCAACGGTTCCACAATCCATTCAGATTCAGTATTAGGAAATGTTCACTCATTACTCAAGCTGAGCGTATCTTTCCTCCTGAGCAGTCAGGATGTTTCCACTGCCAGGGCTAGATGGCATGATTAGCATGTTGTTCTGTAGAGGTCAGTCCACACCGAGGGGAAATTGACAGAGATGGTGCATCTCTCAGAACTCTCCAATGTGTCCATGGGTGAGGTACTCGCACTATCTCTATCTTATGCTGGGGTCAGGTAGTGCTTGAACACAGAACCTCAATTGGCTCCCTCCATTAATCCATCCTCAGAGCCCAAGCAAAAATTTAAGGTTATATCTATGCTAGACTAAAAAGGCTGAATGCAGATATGCAATTCTAGCTACACCAATTGCGTAGCTAAAATGGATGTATGTGTGTTCGGCTAACTTGTCTGTCTATACAGAGGAAGGTTGACAGGAGAGTTTCTCCTGCCGATCTCCCTTACTTCTTGCATCTCGCGAGGAGTACAGGGGTTGACTGCAACACCCAAGAGGTTGATTTTGTGTGTCCATACTAGACACGTGAAACTGAACCCCAGAAATCCAACCCTGATTGGGTCAATCTTCCAGGGTAGTGTAGACATAGCCTAAGAGACCATTTCTGCATGGTGCAGAGAGAGCTCTCGCTAGAGTTGAAGACACTCTGTGCTTCAGAGGTGCCAAAAGATTACACTGCTAAACACAGAAATCAGAATGTGGAAAAGAATCAAAAACAAAATGTGACGGCTTGAACAGATTTGGAAAATGTTTTTGGATAAAATACAGAAAAACAACCACGCACAATGTCAGCTTTTTATCTCTTGTCTGAAGGTTGTGTTTTATTTATATCTTAACAACTGACTGTACAAATAGTGGCTGATAAATTATGTATAGCACTGCACCACTCTCCAAAATGGCTTGTTATCAAATTTCTAAACATCTCTTTCCTTTTCTCAAAAATATTTTCAAACTCCTAGGTTAAAAACTACAAGGACTGTCAAAGGAGTCATGGAATAGATTTTCAAAATAACTGTTTAACATTATGAAACTAATACTGCCCTGCTTCAAAATACAGGAATACATTGTGAATTCTAACATGATCCTCTCTTTACCAGAGCAAATCTTAGATTTTTTAACAAAAACATTACAGAGAGGCATAATTGTGGGTTAAATGTAAGCTAGCAAGAAAGTCAACCAAACTAAATGTTGATGTTGATTTGCCTTTCCAGATAGCAATATGTGGATATAACTGACGCACAAGTTTAAGTAATAAACTTATGGGAATATCACTGAAAACAGCTTCACAAAATACAAGCAGTCTTGTAGCACCTTAAAGACTGACAATTTATGTATTAGGTAATGAGCTGTCATGGGTAAGACTCACTTAATAAAAACTGTTAATCTTTAAGGAGCTACAGGACTGTTGGTTTTTCATAAAGCTACAGACTAACAGAGCTACCCCTCTGAAACTGAAAATAAATATTCAGGTTTCTGGCCCATCATGGAATTATTGCTCCTAATATATATGGCTAGGCTAAATTTTTCAAAAATAGCTATGATGTTAAGTGTTTCAACTTTTGAATACCCAATGGCCGTGTCTACACTAGCCCCAAACTTTGATATGGCCATTTGCGTGGCCATTTCGAAGTTTGGGGCTAGTGTAGGCGTAGCCAATATGAAACATGTTAAATGAACCTGATTTTCAAAAAATGTTGAACATCTACCCTCTGAAAATCAGTCCTTTTTTAAACATCTCAACTTTGGGATCTCAAAAATCGAGGCACACAATACATCACAAAGCCCTTCTGAAAATCCTAGCCTAATAAACTACCAAACTCATAAATTCATTGCACCAAAACTGGCCTTTGATTTAATTCTATGGAATTGATGTGGAAACAATATATATCATATACGGATTTTGATTTACAACATACAAAATAGACTAAAGTTAAAACACTGTTTCCTGAGGAAAAATGTCAATTATTTTTTAAGTTATAAAGTTTAGCCATGATCTGTTCAAGCTGGCATTTAAAATACAATGCATATATATTTTCATGTTCATTATGCAATTTCATGCTAGAATACCTGAGTATGAATGAAGAGTAGAAAACAAAGCTGGTTTTAAAAATAGCTGGCCTAAGGAAAGCTAGTTGAACTCACTGAAGACATCACAGAAGCACAAAATCACAGGGCTGCAAGGGACCTCAGGAGGTCATCTAGTCCAGCCCCCTGCTTCAAGCAGGATCAACCCCCACTAAGTCATCCCAGCCAGGACCTTGTCCAGCCGGGCCTTAAAAATCTCAAGGGATGGAGAATCCACCACCTCTCTAGGCAACACATTCCAATGCTTCCCCACCCACCTGGTAAAGTAGTTTTTCCTAATATCTAACCTACACCTCTCCCTCTTCAACTTCAGACCATTACTCCTTGTTCTGCCATCTGACACCACTGAGGACAGTTTCTCATCCTCCTTTTTAGAGCTCCCCTTCAGGAAGTTGAAGGCTGCTATTAAATCACCTCTAAGTCTTCTCTTCTGTAAACTAAACAAGCCCAAATCCGGCAGCCTATCCTCATAGGTCTTGTGCTCCAGACCCTTAATCATTTTTGTTGCCCTTCGCTGAACCTGCTCCAGCAAATCCACATCCTTTTTATACTGGGGGGCCCAAAACTGGACTCAATATTCCAGATGTGGCCTCACCAGTGCCGAATAAAGAGGAATAACTACTTCTCTATATCTGCTCGAAATGCTCCTCCTAATGCACCCTAGTGTGCCTTTAGCCTTCTTGGCTACAAGGGCTCACTGTTTACTCGTATCCAGCCTTTCACCCACCATAACCCCTAGGTCCCTTTCCATTGTACTGCTGCTGAGCCAGTCGGTCCCCAGTCTATAACAATGCTTGGGATTCTTCCGCCCAGGTGCAGGACTCTACACTTCTCCTTATTGAACTGCATCAGATTTCTTTTGGCCCAGTCCTCCAATTTATCCAGGTCCCTCTGGATTCTCTCTCTACCCTCTAATGAATCCACCTCTCCCCTTAGTTTTGTGTCAACCGCAAACTTGCTGAGGGTGCAATCCAGTCCCTCACCCATGTCGTTAATAAAGATGTTGAATAACACCACTGCCAGAACTGAGCCTTGCGGCACTCTGCTTGAAACAGACCGCCATCCAGATATTGAGCCATTGACCACTACCTGTTGGGCTCGACCATCGAGCCAGCTTTCTATCCATCTTAAGCTGTGTCTACACGTGCACGCTACTTCGAAGTAGCGGCACTAACTTCGACGTTAGGCGGCGAGACGTCGAAGTCGCTAACCTCATGAGGGGATCGGAATAGCGCCCTACTTCGACGTTCAACGTCGAAGTAGGGACCGTGTAGACGATCCGCGTCCCGCAACATCGAAATTGTGGGGTCCTCCATGGCAGCCATCAGCTGGGGGGTTGAGAGACGCTGTCTCTCCAGCCCGTGCGGGGCTCTATGGTCACCGTGTGCAGCAGCCCTTAGCCCAGGGCTTCTGGCTGCTGCTGCTGCAGCGGGGGATTCATGCTGCATGCACAGGGTCTGCAACTCGTTGTCGGCTCTGTGTATCTTGTGCTGTTTAGTGCAAGTGTGTCTGGGAGGGGCCCTTTAGGGGAGCGGCTGGCTGTTGAGTCCGCCCTGTGACCCTGTCTGCAGCTGTGCCTGGCACCCTTATTTCGATGTGTGCTACTGTGGCGTGTAGACGTTCCCTTGCTGCACCTATTTCGATGTGGTGCTGCACAACGTCGATGTTTAACATCGACGTTGCCAGCCCTGGAGGACGTGTAGACGTTATTCATCGAAATAGCCTATTTCGATGTCACCACATCGAAATAGGCTACTTCGATGCAGGCTTCACGTGTAGACGTAGCCTTATAGTCCAAGGATCCAATCCATATTTCCTTAACTTATGGACAAGAATGTTGTGGGAGACCATCTCAAAAGTCTTGCTGAAGTCAAGGTATATCACATCCAATGACTTCCCCATGTCCACAGAGCTTGTTACCTCGTCATAGAAGCTAATCAGATTGGTCAGGCAGGACTTGCCCCGGTGAATCCATATTGGCTACTTTTGATCGCTTTCCCCTCTTCCAAGTGCTCCAAAATGGATTCCCTGAGGATTCTCTCCATTATTTTCCCAGGGATTGAGGGACGGCTGATGGGTCTATAGTTCCCTGGATTGTCCTTCTTTCCTTTTTTAAAGATGGGCACTACGTTTGCCTTCTTCCAGTCATCCAGTATCTCCCCTGATCGCCAAGAGTCTTCAAGGATAATGGCCAAAGGTTCAGCAATGACCTCTGCCAATTCCCTCAGTACCCTGGGGTGCATTAAATCCAGACCCATGGACTTGTGAACATCTAGTTTTTCTAGATAGCTCAGAACTTGTTCCTTCCCCACAGATGGCTGCCCTCCACCTTCCCATACTGCATTGTCTAGGACCGTCATGTGGAAGTTGACTTTGTCCGTGAAGACAGAGGCAAAAAAAGCATTGATACTTCAGCTTTTCCTGCATCATCTGTCACTAGGTTACCTCCCTCATCCAGTAATGGCCCCACACCTTCTCTGATAACCTGTTTATTGTTCACATGCCTGTAGAAACCCTTCTTGTTACTCTTCACATCCCTTGCCAGCTGCAGTTCCAATTGTGCTTTCGCTTTCCTGATTACTGCCCGTCATTCTCTAGCCGTATGTTTATACTCCTCCTTAGTCAACTGTCCACATCTCCATTTCTTGCATGCATGCTTTTTGAATTTAAGATGACAAAGGATTTCCCTGGTAAGCCAAGCTGGTTGCCTACCATGTTTGCATTTCTTACTATGCAGGGGATCGTTTGTTCCTGTGCCTTCACTAAGACTTCTTTAAAATACTGCCAGTTCTCTTCAACTCTTTTCCCCTTCATCTTCGTTTCCCAAGGGATCCTGCTCATCCGTTCTCTCAGGGAGTCAAAGTCTGCTCTTCTGAAATCAAGGGTCTGTATGTTACAACTCACCTTTCTTACTTTTGTCCGGATCATGAAATCTATGATCTCATGGTCGCTGCAGCCCAGGTTCCCTCCCACGTCTATTTCTTCTATTAGTTCATCCCTGTTTGTGAGCAGCAGGTCAAGTTGTGCACAACCCCTGGTCAGTTCTTTCAGCACTTGTACCAAGAAGTTATCCCCAACACTCTCCAAAAACTTCCTGGATTGTCTGTGTGCTGATGTATTGGTCTCCCAACAAATGTCCGGATGATTAAAGTCTCCCATGAGAACCAGGGCCTGTGATTTGGAAGCTTCACTTAGCTGCCTGAAGAAAGCCTCATCTATCTCATCTCCCTGATCTGGCGGTCTATAACAGACACCAACTACAACATCACCTCTGTTACTTCCACCTCTAAGTTTAACCCAAAGACACTCAACTGGATTTTCTCTTTCCTCATACTGGAACTCTCAGCTCTGACAGTGTAGTCAAGACCCAAATTTTGCTCTTCTTTTTACCACAAGTTACAGGTGTCATTGTTAGAATGGTTTGCAACAATCTTCTGTCTGTGAAAGTCATAAACATAGAAGACAAATGTTGTAATCAGCCTGGTAATAAGAAATAGGTGTGTAGTGGAATTGTAACCGATGGGGGAGGGAGCCCTACATTTTTGTTTCCAAGTTGCCATTATTTATGTATATTTGAACATAGACACATTTCTCCAAATTAATTTTTTATCAAAACACTAACAAACAAACAAGCAGTCTGTGGTTGTTCAAGTACGTGTACCTAAGCACATTATCATAGGGTTGGTCTACACAGCAAAGTTATTTTGAAATAATTACGGAATAGTGTTGGGCTTATTCCAAAATTGGTAACTGTCATTGCAAGAGGAATAGTGCTTATTTAGAAATAACTATTTTGAAATGGTGCTGTTTAGACAGGGAATAGAGCCTATTTCAGAATAAGCCATAATGCGTCCAACAGCTCTATTTCCATACAGGCTCTCCATGTGTAGATGCTGTATTTTGAAAGAGCTAAGTGCTATTTCAAAATGTATTTTGTGTGTAGCAGCATTATTTTGAAATAAGCTATTCCAAAATAGCATATATTTAAATAAGGGTGCTGTGTAGACATACCCTGAGTGATGCAAAAAGCTAGGAAATCACTAGCTAAATCTTCACCGAAACTTTGAAGCCAACCACCTTGATTTTGTGTTTTCCATGTTACTTTCCCTATCTTCTGCACCCACAGCACACGACTCCCCTCTCCCGCAAGTGTGGCCACCAACCAAAGTTTTCTAATGGTATGGAATGCAGAACTGAATGGTTAAGTGTGCATCAGATAGACTTTTAATCAACGGCCTGTGGATCAGTGGATGATGCGGGAGAATTGCTAGCAGTTTTACTTGTTTTTAATTTTGTATGCTTTATAATTTCCCAGATGTGTTATTTAGTTGATGGGATGAGACTTAAGTGTTGTGTTTGGGTTTTTTGATTGCAGATATTGGTGGTTGGAGATAATGGGGCTGTCTGAAAATTATGGAGCACATTAAGACCTTCCTGGTTCCTTAATGCTTCATGTTTGTTTCAGTGTTACAAAGAGTAACAAGAGGAGGACAGCTCTCAAAAATGTTATGCAATTTATGGACAGCTCTTAAGACGTAGGAGTGAGCAGCAGATGCCAGGAACCTACACCTGAAGGACTCCTGGCACTGGTGCCTCAACTCCCTACACAATATTTCCCTCCAAGCTTCCCAGCTCTTACGTCAATACTGCCTCTCCTCAGCCTTCCACTCCTGTTCTCAGGAGGAAAAGCTTTACGTCTATTCTGTGGTTCCTCCACAATCTCTACTGGACCTAAAGGTGAATTCTCATTTCTTTGGTAGATGGGATAAAACCCAGTGCTTCAAACAGGACAGCTTTGGAGGCACCACTGATCCAGGGGCACTTTATGTACATGAGGCTCCCATTGGCTCTAGAAGGACAAGACTGGCAAGACTCAGTCCCCAACGATAAACTCCATATAGAGGGTGATGCAGATTTCATTCTTAGTAACTTTGTGATAATATAATCTAAACCAGTAAATGAAATTGCAAGTGAAGAGTCTGTGTTGCACATAACATAAAGCTTGGTTAACTAGTCCAACAAGGTAAAAATAGAAATATGTTTAGACCTGAAATCTCTGTCTATTCCATCGGAAAAAAACTCCATCAGGCTTGTCTCTGAATATTCAAATTTAAAGGATTTTTAAGGCTTGGAGATATCAGAGACTCATAGCAAGTTTTAACATATTGAGGGTTTTCTGAAAGCATACAAGAGGGTTGCAAACCACTGAAGTCAGATCTGAGACCAAGAGACTAGCTTCTCTGCTGGCTTCCACCTTATTTAAGTATTTACACCTGCACAAAGTGTGCCAGTTTTTCTGCAGTGGATACAATACACTATATCATTTTGATCTGGGAGCCTTCCACACCTGCCCAGATGTAAAGCATAACAGAAGGTGAAAGACTACAGAAGGCAGGCCTAAGATTTTCTTTGCAATAGGGAAAAATGGTAAAAAATAAATAAATCACATTTGCAGTTTCAATGAGGCTATTTTGAATCAACATAGAAAGTGAGATAGTAAAAAAGCAACAGCTAGCATAGGTAACACAGTGCTGGCAATAGAAAATTGAGAACAAGCCAGTTAAAGGCAAGTGAGAAAACAGGATTTCAAAACCAGATCATGGCAATAGCTATTCAAGGAAACTATGGAACACTGTTTATCAGTTTCACAATCAGACTAATTTTCAGTCCTTACTATAGAGAGCAGATCACAAAAAAGGAAGATGGAGATCAATAAAAGGTATAAATTGTACAGAGTTCATGACACAAATGGAAAATCCTTGTTATATCTTCAGGTATCGTCTGACTTCAATCACACTACTTCATTGCGCCAAAAACACAGAAAATATCCAATGTGTATGTATTATACATACTTTCCCTTCACCAAAAATAAAAAAATCTTCTTGATGATAGGTTTAAAAAAATATTAAGCTGACCAGGCATAATGCCATAAAAAATCTGCAACACTCGCTCAGCTTTTAAAAAAACAGTATAATTTCTTAGTCAATTGTGTTGAGCCTCGTTGTTTTTATACATTAAAGCTGCGTCTACACGTGCACGCTACTTCGAAGTAGCGGCACCAACTTCGAAATAGCGCCCGTTGCGTCTACACGCGTCGGGCGCTATTTCGAAGTTAACTTCGACGTTAGGCGGCGAGACGTCGAAATCGCTAACCCTCATGAGGAGATAGGAATAGCGCCCTACTTCGACGTCCAACGTCGAAGTAGGGACCGTGTAGACGATCCGCATCCCGCAACGTCGAAATTGCTGGGTCCTCCATGGCGGCCATCAGCTGGGGGGTTGAGAGATGCTCTCTCTCCAGCCCCTGCGGGGCTCTATGGTCACCGTGGGCAGCAGCCCTTAGCCCAGGGCTTCTGGCTGCTTCTGCGGCAGCTGGGGATCTATGCTGCAGGCACAGGGTCTGCAACCAGTTGTCAGCTCTGTGGATCTTGTGTTGTTTAGTGCAACTGTGTCTGGGAGGGGCCCTTTAAGGGAGCGGCTTGCTGTTGAGTCCGCCCTGTGACCCTGTCTGCAGCTGTGCCTGGCATCCCTATTTCGATGTGTGCTACTTTGACGTGTAGACGTTCCCTCGCTGCGCCTATTTCGATGTTGGGCTGAGCAACGTCGAAGTTGAACATCGACGTTGCTGGCCCTGGAGGACGTGTAGACGTTATTCATCGAAATAGACTATTTCGATGTCACAACATCAAAATAAGCTATTTCGATGTTGGCTGCACGTGTAGACGTAGCCTAAGAGAAGAAGTGAGCAAACCATGTTCCATGGTAACCTTATCTCTCAAATTCGTTGTTTAATCCTATTCTGTTGTATCCAAGTATGATTGTAAATTTTTGTCTTCCTTCGTTTTTTATTTTGCATGTCTAAGATTTTCATATACTTGATTTCTTTAAATGATGAAGATTGTATTTCTAACAAAGGTTGAACCTGCCCTTCTCTCTAAGGTAAACAAGGCAGAATGTAAGACAAGGTAATAATAAACTCATCTCATTAATGTTCAGAGAATGCAGACTTGGACTCATAGCATCATAGAACTGGAAGGGTCCTCAAGAGGTCATTGAGTCCAGTTCGCTGCCCTCACACAGCACCAAGCATCATCTCGAGCTTTACAAGAACCTGAGACTAGCAATACTGAGTCAAACCAAAGGTGCATCTAGCCCAATATCCTGTCTTCCGACAGTGGCCAATTCCAAATTCCCCAGAAAGAGTGAACCAAATCATCAGGCAATCCTTCCCCATCACCCTTTTCCAGGTTCTGACAGAGGCTAGGGACACCATTCCCGGTGAGAGAGAAAAGCTTTTGAGCTACACACAGAGCTCATCTTCAGATTCTAGGAAGAGTATTAAGATTGTCAAAGTAAATGCAAGATTGAACAGATAGTTTATGGTAAATAGTTAGCACATATTCTAAGGGACAATTTAAGGTGAAGCAATGGCCTGTTAACATCCATGTAGTCAAAGGACAAAAAGGGAGGCTGGGGGTTATAAACTGTTGTAATAAAGCCATAAATCCAGTGTCTTAATTAAGACCATGATTTTTAGTGTCTAGCAGAGTTATGAATTTAAACTACCAGGCTCATATTTCAAGAGTGTTGTGCAAGTTTTTTCTGAGAAAGAGAACTGATAGATCAGATAAAGGGTGAGCACACTCTATTTATGGAAGTTGCATAGTGTAAGAATGTACCAGTGCTTAATGTTAGCTGCAGGCATACTCTGCTGGATCTTTTATTCAGAGAAGGCTCCAAATATTAGAAGCACAGAAGGACACTGTAACAAAAAGTCAACACCAATGTTTGTATGCACTGGCATTCTATAAGTAACCCAGGGACATGTTATCAGAATGAAAAATCAGATACTGTAGGCAAAGTATGCCAAATTCATCTCTACCGTAACTAGAATGAAGTCAATAAATTTAAGTCAACTGAAGATACATAAGCTCCTATGTATTGTGTATAAGTATTCGTGATTCAGATTTTTTAGGATCTACTTATCTTTACGTATTCACTACTTTCCTTGTTTCTTTATCCAGCACACCATGAGAAACTGTGTTATTATAATACAAGCAAACTATTTAGAATGAATCTCTAGCAGAAAATTGTTTTAAAACTATGATGGAAAAGCAATCTAAAAACATCAGAGCATTTTAAAAGCTAATCAATTTTATATTTATATCATACAAAACAAGCTTTCGCTAACAGTAATTGGCAACCATAAAAATTATCATATTTAAGCAACTTATTCTTCATGTGCTTTTAAGCATGTTTATTCTTTATTTCCAAGCTCACTTTTTTTGGAATATTCCAACTAAATCAGAAGCATTACTATCAGGTTCCCTCTGATTTTTAATACCCATGGGCAGAACGAATTTTGTTATGTGCACCAAGGCACATATAGATATGCACAAATATTAGAAACACAGCTGTGGGTGCTGTGGGTACACTGCTAATCAGCCAGGCAGTAGCAGAATCTCTCCTGAGTGCCTACTCAAGTGCTCAGCTTATAGGGAACAATGTTTACTATATACCATCCATTATACACAAAATTCAGAACTCCAATAGTAAGCTAACTCTTTATGGCTGTGTCTACACTACAAAAATAACTTCTAAATAAGGCACTACTCCACTCCCGGGAATGGACTAAGGACTTTGAAGTAAGGGAAAATGTGTGTAGACTCTCTGCTGCCTACTTTGATGTACTGCCTAACTTTGAAGTTAACTTTGAAGTTAGTTCCTAGTGTGGACACACCCTATAAGTGACACATCAGAAGACGGTCATTGTCAGGGCTTTTTTTTTCCTGGTGGAACACACTAGCATGGAGTTCTGGCACCATTTTTTCCCTCCCCCAGCTGGGTATCCCCTGGGTGAGGCTGCCAACAGGGGTTGAGTTCCGGTAACCTTTTTCCTAGAAAAAAAAACCACTGGTGATTTTGTCACTGGGCTTGGAATTCTTTTAAAATATTTTAGCACATGGTGGGATTGCAGATAGTCTCAATGTTTTTCAATTTAATATTAAGTAAAAAATGCACTACTAGCCAGTTGCATGCACTAAATTGTGTATGTGTGAAGGAAGTAATAGAGACTTTGGACATTATTTTAAATGCCTGTCTATATAAATTACAATTTACACAAAAACAAATACTCATATGTGCATTACCTTTGTACTTACTGTTTACAATATACAGTAGATATGGGCAAAGATGGAGGAACAGATAAGGGTATCAGTGCCAGGATAGGGAAAGCAGCAGCTGTATTCAAGCCTCTCCATCCCATATGGAGTTCACAAATAATATCTGTGAAGACGAAACTGGGGATCTTCAACACAAATAAAAAGAGTGAGCTCTTGTATGGATGTAAGACCTGGCGTACTAAAAAATCTTCAAATCACAGGCTAGAGAGATAAACAGATGCCCGAGGTACAGCCTTTGCATCAAATGGCAACGCTTTGTCACCAATGAGGAGTTTTGGAACAGAGCAGGATAAGAACTAATTGACATTCAAATCAAGAGAAGAAAGCGAGGATGGCTAGACCACACTCTCAGAAAACCATCATCCAGTATAGTCCGCCAAGTGCTCACATGGAACCTAAAAGGAAAGCGCAAAAGAGGATGACCTCAGACAGTGTGGAGAAGGTCTACTGAGACTGAAGGACAACAACTGGGGTACTCCTGGAGTCAGTTATTAGTTTTGTCCTAAGACAGAGTGAAATGGCGGAGACTTGTAGATGACCTATGCTCCACTCAGAGGACAAGGGTTAAGTAGTAGTAAATATGCAGTAGATATAAGTAGACCCTCCACAACCCTTTCTAATGTTTTCATTTAGAACTTTATTGACATTTGAGATGCAAATTTAGATGAAGTTGTTTAATGAGACAGAAATTAGATAGGAAATAAATTACTTTTATTTGCCAACTCGATAGTTCTATGAATATTAAAGATGAAGAAACAATTAACTGAGAATTCACTGTACAAATTTAACCTATTTTTCTACTCATGCTATGCATATGAACAAACTATGATTTGTACAGATCTACTTTTATGCACTTGGAAATGTTGTTTATGATTTTGTTTTACTCAGTGGATTTGTCACAAAAAATGTGCACTGAGCATTCAAGGTGTGGTATTCAGAATTTAACTTAGATTTGTTAATTGATTCAGAAGGGCAGCCATGTTAGTCTGTAGCTTCACCAGTAACAAGTAGTCCTATGGCACCTTACAGACTAACAAATTTATTGTCATGTACTTCCATGGGTAAAACCCCGCTTCCTCACCCATGAAAACTTATGACCTAATATGACTTAATAAATTTGCTAACCTCTAATGTGTCACAGGACTGCTTGTTTGTTGAATGAGATCATTAACATGACTCATGTGGCATTGTTTTCATCTCCTGATCGGATGAATGTAACTCCCATAATCAGGAAGAAGTTCTGAACAAGCCACTAGCCTGATGATTCTCACAGCCTGCAGTGATAGTTTAGGAAAAAAACCAAAAAAACAGAAAATAAGAGAAACTAGGGAATTTTTTTTCCTTTGTGTGCTAGCTAACACTTGTCTGAGGAACCGTTACTATGAAAATTAGGTTAGTACAGGAAGTACTAGCTAGATTCAGAATTTAAATTTAATTTGCTCTCATTTCTTGTTTTTAGCTTTCTGCAGAGAAGTTTTGTGTGCCAGAAAAGTCCCATGATTATCCTCAACTAATTGTATTATTTAAGTACATAAAAGGTTGTTACAGTGAGGAGGGAGAAAAAATGTTCTAAATCACTGGGGATAGGAAAAGAAGCAATAGGCTTAAATTGCAGAATGGGAGGTTTAGGTTGGACTTTAGGTAACACTTCCTAATGATCAGCGTAGTTAACTAATGGAATAAATTGCCTAGGGAGGCAAGAGAATCTCCAGAACTGAAGATTTTAAAGAACAGATTACACAAACAGCTGTCAAGGATGGCCTAGATCAGGGGTCAGCAACCAACGGTACAGGTGCCAGGAGTGGCACATGAGCAAATTTTCATTGGCACGCGAGGCAGAGCTCAGCCCTGCCCCTCCTCCCCCATGCATCCGGGAGCTTGCTCAAAGCTGTGCCACCTGTGGATTAACTAAAGACCAGCTAATGTTGCCAACCACCACCTAAATAGCAAAGCTCTGCATCTTCATGTATTTATTAGTGAAGCTGTTGTAAGTAGGACAATTACTGACTTTAAAATGTATTCAGACCATATGCAGAGATGAAAAGGTCAAATTCTGGCACTCCACCTTGGAAAAGTTGCTGACCCCAGTCTAGATACTTAATCTTCCCATGAGTGCACCATGGGCAGTGCATGAACCTAGGGCTAGGAGAGGAAAGCCATTGGCCCTGCCCCTTCTGCCTGAGACCCCTTCACTGTTACCCAGGGCCCCATAGGAGGCAAGCCTGTGCACACGGTAGGAGAAAGCCACCCTCCCCTTCCAGAGGAAGGTGCACAGCCCCAGACTTCTCCAAAGTACAGGGAAGGTGGGTGATGCACAACAGGTGGCCTCTCTGACCCTGACCCAGGTGGCATCCAGCCCCAGCCTCACTGGCCCTCGGAGGGCTAGTGGCATGGCTCTGGCCTTTGCAGGACTGAAGCTCAGGCAGCCCCAGGAGATGGGGAGCCATGATGAATTGAAGGGAGTGGGAACAGAGTGTGGGCAAAGGCATTACCTTCCCCGGCCTCTTATACCCACTGCCTGTGTCACTCACTCTTAAATTCAAGCCACAGCAGCTCACCCCATTCACTTCAGGCTACTACAAATTAAGAAGAGGACTGGAGGTTCCCCAACTCTGTGTTATAACCTAAGATTCAATTATAATTCCATTTGTATCCATGAAACTATTACAAAATACTCTCATAAAAGTCATCTATAAAAAGGATAATTTTCTTCTTTGAAATGGGATGAGTCAAATTTATCCATTAATTTGAGGATCTTGAGTCCTTCTATGGTTGTCACAAAACCACATTCCCAGCAGGCATGTGACTATATTTGCATAGACAGTATAGCTGACAGAACTGAGCAGACTCACACACATTCATTTTCCTTCTTTCCCTATGGCTTCCTATTGTCCTCCTGGAGCAGAATAACTTACCTTCACAAAATGAATTAGAGATCCATGTTTTTCAGGTGGTATATATATCCATTCTGGGTTTTGTTTCTTGTGCAGTACGTGTTGTGAAACATCGTTTTTTCAGTGACATTTTTCCTCTTTTCAAAGTTCCCGTTGCTGAGCTAGGCCATGTTCACGCTTACCAGCACTATCACGCTACTTCAGCAACGCAGTAGCATATATGAAGTCAACACTCACTGTGGCATCTTGATTGCTGTAGGGTTGATGGGGGTTGCTCTCCCATTAACACAAGCTACTCGTCTCCTCTCGGTGGAGTACCAGTGTCAACGGGAGCAAGATTGGAGATCAATTCGTTGCGCCTCTAGCAGATGTAATAAAACAAAGGCCGGTGGATCGATCACTGGCACATCGATCCACCACATAATGTGGACAAGGCCTTAGAGAACAGAGGCCCATAAGATCAGATTATATGCATCTTTGTTTTTCAGGAGGGTCACTATTTCAGTACCTCACAGATAGGAGGAGTGGGGGGAGGGTGAAGCATAAAGAAGCACAAGCTGTACTCTTTATAGCATGTAAATATCCAAAGTTAAAGGCATCATTTTCCCCTAAATATCCATACAAATTAAGACAAAGATTGCATTATTTCTTCCATCTTCCTTAATCATTGTGGTTCAGAACCTGCACTAACCATTACAAGGAATACCAAAGAAATCTCTGAGACTCTCTATCATATTACTAGCAGCAACGCCTGCTACATATAATCTTAGAGCACCAATTTACTACGGTTTTGTGGTGTTTTAAAAGTCTGCCTAGTAAACACGTCACAAATCTAATCATTCTCCTTCTGCATTTTGCTACAAAAATTAAAAAGAGAAAGATTGCCATTTTTCTAAAAGATATTCCTTAGTGTAGCCTACTATTCCACAGTGCTACAATCATTAAGATTCAGGTTTCCAAAGTGCCTTTAAGCATCAAATATGCTGGGCTTCATTAATGTTGGGTGGGGTGAGGGAGTGCTACTGTATATACCTTACTGAGTATCTGTAGAACATTTTTTAAATGCCTTTTTGAAATGGAATATGGAGAACTCAGCAGGCAGACTAGTATAACAACATCATTAACACTGAAATGTTTAAAGTCACTCTTCTTCAGCCTTAACTTTTCCTTAATGCAGTAATCATATTTACAGTTTAACCAACAGGCAGAATTATATTTTTGAAGTTAAATAAAATGGGATCAAAACTCAGTGCAAACATCATAAACACATGCAGAAATGTGTTATTTCTGCACAACCATATAACCATCCCAGTTCAAGATTTCTGTTTAATTTAGCCTCTGGCATTACAGAAAGGATTCCCACCCCCACCCCCCCCGATTTACACAACTCTATGAATCAACCGTTGACAACAGTAAGCTGCTCTTCAATCTGACTTAAAGGTATGCATCACAGAAAAACAGCCAAGTGTTTTGCTTGCTCTACCAGGCCTTATATATAAGCCAGCTCTGGCATGGCCTGTAGCATACAAATCCCTCTAAAGGATAACTTTAGGAAGAAAAAATGCTGAAGACTTGATATATTGCTGAGCCAAATTATCTCAATGCAAGCATAGCTTTGACATTTATTTTTGAATATACCGAAATGATGGAAAAATCACCACATATAATTCCTCTCAACAGAAGCTTAAATCCAAATTGGATATATTACTATGGATTGCGTTTGACAAAGCAATTTTAAAGTACTGTGTCCATCAAATTAAGAAAGGATTAGTATACTTTAGGGTAAAGAAAAGATGTCCAAGACAAGATTTTGCTTATTGCTTAAGTACAACACTATGATTCACTTAAATACAGATTTTTTTAAATGTAGGAGTCAACAGTCTTTATCTGTGCTGCTGTGAAATCCCAGAATATATGAAACAAATGCAGCAGAAATTCCTACACTGAAGCCTGCTTAAAATAAATCCAGTTAAAGGAATAAACAGGAAAAGAGAACTATAAATACCTTGTATGTGTGTCTCGGTAAGTAAAAGTCACATAAATCCATATGCCTAAATTTATGCTTGTCCAAGTGACAGGGATCAGACTTTTCCATGGCATAACATTCTAAACCCATTTAAACCCAACATACGTTTAGAATGAATAACCCAAAATCTTCACGCAGTTGACATTAGCTTTTCTGTGCCCACAAAGAACCTGCCCGCACATGGTAGTAGAGTAAGAAATAATCTCATGAGAAAGGCTTGGCAGGATCAGGCCTTTAGACTGTGAACACTGTTGGGAGATTGGGGGACAATGTATTTTATCTATGTCTCTGATATGCCATGTAACTTATGGTATTACATAAATGTTTTGTAACATGGCAATAATAATGGGGAAAATCTTGAGCCTAGCAGCCTGATCAAGTAGCTGGCCTGGATAGTCTAATGGCCCACAGGGAGAAAAATCTTCTTTCCAGTCTGCAGAATAACTGTAGAGTTGTTTCTGAACCCTCACACACTGATTCATGGAGCCATCAGTGGCAACTTTACATCTTACTTCTTGGAAAATGTCAAGGGAAGTCAAGTAGAAAGTAAGGGACTCCATCCATTATTAAATGGCTTGAAATAACACTAAGACGCAGTTCTTACACCCAGCTACACCACAACCTACTCACAGGCAGAAAAGGCAATATTCAGGGCCTCTGACAGGGAAGAGCGCAGTTGTACTGTGGCCCAGCAATTTAAAAGGATTCGGGGCTCCGGACTGCTGCCACTGCCATTACCACAGCAGAAGTGGTGGCTGGAGCCCTGGGCCCTTCAAATTGCTGCTGGAGCCTTACACAACCCATTCCGGGTGACTCTGTGACCTAATTGAGGGAGGCACAGCACAGTCTTGGCAGCACTGAGGCCTGGCTGCCCTATAGCCCCTCTCCTTCTGCCAGACGCTCTCAGAGGCCTGCCAGAGCCCTTTCTCCCCCGACACTGCCCAAGTGAAGTCTGTGGCTAGCTCTGGCAACATTTATGTTATGTTTATGGCTGAGACAGTCCAAAGGGAGTTCTGAAGGCAGAACTTAAAACTTCTGAGGCACTTCAGTATGAGACTACACAGAAAAATCCTCAACAACCATTCAGAAGGCAGCATGAAATCTAAATCCAGGACCCAAACAAAAAGGCCACACACCAATTTCTGGGAAGACCCAAACTAGCGTTTGTTTTATAAGTAAGATGAACATAGTTATGAAATAAAGGAGGTCAGATTAGATGATCTAATGGTCCCTTCTGATTCTAAACTCTTTGAAAGATGCAGAAAAGGCAATACCTTACAAGAGAAAAGATTTCTCATGTAAGGAAATTAGAGAAGAGAAAGGAGTAACCATTATGCCCTATTAGTAGACAACTACATGGTGATCCAGGCGGTCGATTTTATACTATTATACTGTAGTGTACCTGTAATGTGCTGAAACACACATTCAAAATCTGACAGTTCCCTTTAGAAAAAAGAAAGACTGTAATTCTCTGCATTTGCAGCCTGTACAATAATATGGGTGATGGTGTAAAAATATACTTAAAGAATTAAGCATATCAAGAGAAAGACAAAAAAAAACCTAGGCTACTTAACACAAGTAAAGGTCACCAAAATATTTATATTAATGATGAAACAGAACACTAAGCAGATATTGACTTCTGCTAAGGTGAACCTCAGATTTATTGACCTAAGAGGTAAACACTGACTAAGATAAATCCAAGGTCAATATTTGCCACCAAGGACAATAAATCTAGGCAACCAGTGAAACACAAAGGAAGTTTATACCTATTGTTACATGAATCCTTTCTTCAGCAGGAATGCTTACAAATGTCTTCATTTTGGACATGAATTTCTTACATGTAACTTTTAAAAGAAACATGTAGTTCTCTAAGGCTCAAGTTACATTAGCGGCCATTTGCCCATCTGAGCATTAGTGACCTCTGGAGTCAACAGTACTGCTTCATCATGTTCTCACCCAATGAGCCGGGGTAAGAGTTTTCAAAGGATAGGTTGAGCCCTAACTCAGTCATTGAGAATTGAGTGCCTAATTTCCATTTGTGCTTTGAAAATATCCCCTTGAATTGTTCCTCCTTCAATGTAAAACCCATAGGCTATGTCTACATTAGGGAGTTTTGAACAAAATCCACGGAGCATCCACGTTCCCAAGGCATTCTGGTGGCAGTAAATTGACAAAATGAGGCAGTTTTGTTGAATGCATTCTGCTGCTCCGTCATGAGGCAGAATACCTTTGTCGACAAAGGTTTGTTGACAGGAAGCCAGTCTGGACATTCCAGGGGGCCTTCTGTCAACAGACAGGTCTTCCAGGACACCGGGCAGCCCTGTCTGCTCTGTTTCCTGGTTGGCCATTTTCTCGGTAGAGCTGTCAGGCAGTCCAGCCACTCTCTGTCAACAGAGAAGATCACTCTTTCCATCTTCTTTGTAGTCTGGCTGCAATCTGTCAACAGAAGTTTTGTCGGATGATATCTTCCAACAGCAACTTCAGTGGACAAACTGCTCTAGCGTAAGCATAGCTTATACCCTCTTAAAGGCTACACTTGTTAAATGCATTACTTTCAGCTTTCAGCAGTGAAGGATGTCAAGTATTTGTTCCAAAGGTTAAGATACTTATTGGTAGGCTGTTGATGTTTACAGGAAGTTTCTAAGTTGCTTGACTATGGACCAAAGAAAAACTGCTGATGGATTACTGCCATTATTTTAGAACTAAAATGGAAAAGCAAATCAACTAAACTGCATTCTGTTTTCATACTATACTAAAACTTCAATGGGAAGCAAATAATTTTCTGATGCTTCACACTGACCTAGAATTTAAGCCTCTCAAGCTTCCAAATTAAACCTTACCCAGTCCTGCAAATGCATACTCATGCTAGTGGTATCCGTGGGACTTCAGAACATGTTTAATTGCTTTCCTCAACAGAGAGAGATTTAAGCATCCGCTTAAAGTTAAGTATGTGCTTAAGTATGTTGCTGATAGTAATTGTAATTAAATTGTAATTTTATATACATTAAATCGTGAAAAAGACATTAAATTATATACATTAAATACATTTTATATACATTAAATCATTGTAAATAGTTGACTGGTTACAAAAAACATAGCAGTGAGGAAGGAAGGGAAAAGCCCATAATTTCAGGTTTCTGATCTTGTAAAGGATATCACATGCTCTTTAGATTTCAATGGGGCTTCATGTGTGAGGGTTCTGCTCATAGAGAGCTAATGCAAGGGTAGAGCCTTAGTGAATATTTGGGGTGGTGTTAAAGACACATTTCCCATTTTATTGTTGTTCTGGTAAATTTTGTACAAGTCTTTTGCACAATGATTACAGGGTAATTTCTAGAAATCAAAAGACATTAAATAAATAAATGAATAAATAAATAAATAAATGTACACTGTGACTTCTAGAGTTATAGACATATCTTCCCTGCACTAGAAAAGCAGATAAATTTAACAGGAGTGCTGACAACAGTAGACCTTCTTCCTCTAAAGCATATGTAAGATCTAAGCAAAAGGGAAACAGATGACTTTGTGTATTTGCAGGATGTGATTAGGGCAGATAGAACTCAGTTTATTAAGATGGGAGATGGTGATTCTTTTGTTGACTTTGCAGGTCAAGTGTTAAAACCTTCTGCAAATAAGGTTGTAGATATGTCACAACTGTGCCCTAATGGTTTGCAGGGAGGATGGGGGGGGTTGTTTGTTTTCTGGGTTTTTTTTTTGTTTTGTTTTTGTTGTTTTGTTTTTTTGTTTTTGTGTAATTGTTCTGGAAATTCTAGTGAGACAAATGTGTAATCTTGATTTTACATCTCTTTCTGATTCCTCAATACAAGCCACACCAAGTTAGACTTTGTTAGGCATTTGTGGATTAAGTGTATGCAGCTCTAAGAAAGTCTAATGGAGTCTACGGGAGCCTAAATTAGCCCTGTGCATCGTGTATAAAACTAGACAAAAACCCATTGATCTACTGAACCTAAAACTGTAAGGAAATGTTGCCATATATATGCTGAATTTGCAGGAAGGAAGCACAATTAGAACGGCTGAACAGGAAAAGGTGTGTTGGCACTGATACCTTTAACACAATCTCTAATCCACTTCTATGGCCCAACGTGTCATTAGAGACATCTATCATCCTCTCTCTCTCTTTTAGCTGTCTCAAGCTCATTTATACTATTAGCTTTAATGGCCTCACTTATGTCATTGGTTTTTGGGGTCTAGAGGGAATAGTGTTGCCACAATTTCCTATTTACTGCTCTTTCTATCAAAGTTTAGCAATGGTTTACTTTTACACCAGTTTCCTAAGGCAGTCTTTTTATTGTTAGTGACCATATTGTTGATTTCAGTGGAGAGTGTTGCAGAATGCTCAGTTAAAACATGAGGGTTCCAAATACATAAGGTTTAGAAACCTCAATAATATGACTCATTTACCTAGAACTATTTTATTAACTCTCTTAGTAAATCAGTGATGTTCCATATTACTACTTCTTCAGTAGAATTTATTTCCTAACACACAGAGAAGAGAAATTGATCATATATATTATAAAAATGGAATGAAAGGAGGAAAATAATACATTTGCTATCAGGAAAGCAAGATTTCTTTAGGAGTCTATCTTCAAGATCTGGGTGAGATCTAGGAGCTAAACGTTCTTGAGCCATAGAACGAGTTGTTTAAAGCATTGCCAAGATTTTCAAAAATAGAAGCTTAATGGGGTCCTAAATCCATTTTAGGATTTTCAAAAGTACTGAACACCTCGGGACAGTTCTGTGAAGGACAATATAATGTCAAAGTGGAATGATTTGGAAAAGTGGCTCTGAAATGCCAGTCATACAGTGTTGTCCTTTTCAGAATGAAAATGTATGCCTAGGACTCTAGAGCAGGGGTTAGCAACCCCCAGCGTAGGTGCCAAGACTGGCACATGAGCCAGTTTTCACTGGCATGCAAGGGAGGAGCTCAGCCTCATCTCTCCTCCCCCGTGCAACCATGAGCTTGTGAATCCCTGTGGATTAACTAAAGTCAACCTAATGCTACCAACCACCACCTAAATGGTAAAGATCTGCATCTTAATTTATTAATGAAGCTGTTTTAGGACTATTAGGCTGTGTCTACACTATTTCCCTACTTCGAAGGGAGCATGGTAAGTAGGGTGTCAGGAGATTATTAATGAAATGCTGCGGTGCATACACACCACTTCATTAAGCTATTTCTCCCCTATGGCAACTTTGAAGTGTTAAACTTTGAAATGCTGGCTCACGTGTGACTGCAGCTAACCCGCCGGTACTTCAAAGTGCCTGGGCAACTTCGAAGTCCCTTTACTCCTCAAAGTTGCTGTGGGGGAGAATTAGCTTAATGAAGTGCTGCATATGTACCGCAGCACTTCATTAATAATCTCCTGACACCCTACTTACCATGCTCCCTTCAAAGGAGGAGTGTAGGAGGAGTGAAGGGACTTTGAAGTTGCCCAGGGACTTCGAAGTACCAGCGGGTTAGCCGCAGTTACACATGAGCCAGCATTTCAAACACTTCAAAGTTGCCGTGGGGGAGAAACAGCTTAATGAAGTGCTGCATATGCACTGCAGCACTTCATTAATAATCTCCTGACACCCTACTTACCATGCTCCCTTTGAAGTAGGGAGCTAGTGTAGACACAGCCTGAGAGACTTTAACAAAGTATCACTGGCACTCGGACCGTACACAGAGGTTAAAAGGTCAAATTTCAGCACTCTGCCTCAAAAACGTTGCTGACTGCCACTCTAGAGGTTAGGGAAAGCTAGTATCTTGGACTGAAACATCTACCATATTCTATCTGTGATGTTCAAAGAAGAAGTGTTTACAGGAGGAACTAACAATAACAGTGATAAAATTTCTCAATAGCAAGTATTGATATCCTTTAGTGTCATTCCTAAACCAAACCAAGGTGGCAACTTGAAAGAGGTCAAAAATAATCTCTTAAAAGCTGTGTCTGCTGCATGGTGAGAAGAGATGTAAGGAGGGCCCAGTAGAATACTTGAACCTGAATCCTTCCCACACTATCAGATACTGCTTAGGGCTTAAATAAGGCAACACCATCTCTGTCTACATTGTTGGTTACTGGAATGGCTACCTTGTTGTGTTTTCAGCATCTTGTTTACAAGGATAGGTTGTTAGCTTGTTCAACTCCAATATGGAGGGCCAGTGGTCTGCTTTTCATCTTGTCCCTACCCTTTGACCCATCCATCTTGGGTGGCCCTACAAGGAGTTAAAATTCCCTGTCCAGAATAGATCTTGGAGGTCACTGGATCACACAAGTCTTTCCACCATGTCAAGATATAGTCCTCTGGGAAGGTCTGTACAATATAATGTATATTTTATGTAACATGTCATAGGATATTGCCTTATTAAAAGCTTTACAGGGCTGCAAACAGAAAATCTGAAAGGTAGAAACAAAAAAAATGTATGGAGAAGAAATAAACAAAAGAGCTAAAATTTAAAAGCGATAAAGATGCTACTACTTTTGCTGACTACTTACAGTAAGGTAAAAATATAAGGATGTAGTAATGGGGAAGGGAATGGCGTTTCTGGTTTGCAGTTAGCTGTTTAATACAAAGAGGAAAGACTTAGGTGATTCAGTAGCTGGACAGGAGAGGCACTTTCAGACAAATGGAGCAGCACAAGCACAATTCAGTCTGATTTTTATTAGGAAAATTCCACTATCAAAATAATTCCTGAAGATTTTACTCTGAGAATTAGAGAAATACTTGCAAACACCTATGTGTGAAAGCAGGTTGAAAGTAAAACCTGCTTGAACACCTAAAATAAGCTACATAATCTGAAATTTACATACAGAAAATCTGCTGACAATATAATTTTACTGCTTTGAACTAATAAGTGGGCAACTCCTTGTGAGTGACTGATTTTTTATCAATCAGCTAGTAAGCGAATAAACAATAAAAAGCATGGATATTGCATCATAAAATGCACTTTATTCATGTTCCTTGATAGCTGTAGATTGATGTCATTTTGTTTCTCTGCATATTACTGAATGTCTGAACAATATTTTGCAAAAGCAAAGAGGTCTTAGTAACAGGAAACCTCACTATGATAAATAATTTGTATCTGTTAGTTATACGGTACCAAAAATGTGGTAGGCACTTTAAACAACATATAGAAAGGCATAACATGCTTCCTGGCCCAAAGAGTTTACAACATAAACAGGACAAAGGGAAGTATCAAGCAACAAGAAGAATGGAGAAAGGAAGGACAGGGGTTCCATGAATAAGATTTGCTTACTTAGCAGACTATGCTAAACTGCACAAAGAAACTCCAATTATAGAATAAGAGTATCCACGTGGGAAGTACTGCTGAATAGCTATCACGTTTTAAATTCTTTACACTAATTTCCCATGTGGACAAAGTCCTAAATTTTGAAGTATGCACATCTCAAACTCACTAGTGTACTCTGCTATTGTATTGCTGACAAACTTGATGAGTGCCTTTTCCTTGCAAAAACAATACTGTGGAGATTAGCAACGTTTAGATTACGGAGGCCCTACTCCATTTAACATTCTAACAGTTCAGTCTATTATGCTGGATTATATCCAAATGCCAGGCCGAGTTACTTAAAGACAAGAAAATAAATGTTTCCTAACAAGGCAAGGAGGAATGCAGCAAGTGCAAGATCGTTGTCAAAGAAGGCAGAAATGATTTCCAACAGCCCACTCTTTTAACTGAAACCAAGAAGCTGGAAACCTCGTCAGACTTGCTTCTCTCAACCTTAAATGATGTAAGGTTGTGCCAAAGATTCAAAACAATACTGCCTTGCTTTTATAACTAACCTTTAGCATCACTGATATAAAACAGAAACTTGGATATTCTCTTCTGAGCATGCCTAGTGCTCTTTTCCTGGCTTGCATGTTAGGTAAAGCAGTCAGAATGGAGACCTATTACTCTTCAAAAACAACCTCTCATTTTGCACCACTATAGCTGTGTCTACACGTGCACGCTACTTCGAAGTAGCGGCACTAACTTCGAAATAGCGCCCGTCGCGGCTACACGCGTCAGGCGCTATTTCGAAGTTAACTTCGACGTTAGGCAGCGAGACGTCAAAGTCGCTAACCTCATGAGGGGATCGGAATAGCGCCCTACTTCGACGTTCAACGTCGAAGTAGGGCCCATGTAGACGATCTGCATCCCGCAACATCGAAATTGTGGGGTCCTCCATGGCAGCCATCAGCTGGGGGGTTGAGAGACGCTGTCTCTCCAGCCCGTGTGGGGCTCTATGGTCACCGTGTGCAGCAGCCCTTAGCCCAGGGCTTCTGGCTGCTGCTGCTGCAGTGGGGGATTCATGCTGCAGGCACAGGGTCTGCAACTCGTTGTCGGCTCTGTGTATCTTGTGCTGTTTAGTGCAAGTGTGTCTGGGAGGGGCCCTTTAAGGGAGCGGCTGGCTGTTGAGTCCGCCCTGTGACCCTGTCTGCAGCTGTGCCTGGCACCCTTATTTCGATGTGTGCTACTGTGGCGTGTAGACGTTCCCTCGCTGCGCCTATTTCGATGTGGTGCTGCAATCGACGCTGGCAGCCCTGGAGGACGTGTAGACGTTATTCATCGAAATAGCCTATTTCGATGTCGCCACATCGAAATAGGCTACTTCGATGTAGGCTTCACGTGTAGACGTAGCCTATCTTTCATAAGCCACCTCCTTTATCTCTGAAGTCACAAAAGCACTTACAAAAATCTCTACAGTATTATCTATTTTAGCAACGTTCCCAACACTCTTTAGAAGTCTTTCATGTCTAAAAATTGGAGTTGTGTGACCCATCCAACTAAATGTGTTAAACTAGATTGCAGCATATCCAGAAATGTGCAATTCCAGTCCCAGCACATGCTCAGGTAACACTGTCCTGGTTCGCCCTGGGAACATACTGTTTCTGACTATTGTTAAGAATCCCATTATTACACATGTAACTTCATGATGCCTTTCTCATCATCCTCTGGATGTCCTTCTCTAGCCCATCAAGTATTCACCTTCATCTATTCCTCCTCCTTATTTAGGCTGCAGTAGGACCCATGCTGTGTTTGGCACATTCCAAATTTAGGCAAAGACAGTGCCTTACACCAAGCAGTAGGCCATATAAGTAGGAAAGATGACTGAAACAATGATGGAATATGGGGAAGTTCAATAATACCTTCTGGAAAATAATACTTCTGGACAGCAAGGAAGATCCTAGAACTAGCTGCTGCTATCATATTTGCCTTTTCAGCAGTAAATCTCCTGAATTTATCCACTCTTATTTCTCCCCTTTCTAGAGGTCAACACAACTGAGGCAAGGCCTAGAACCATCTTGGCTAGTGCCTGAACTGCTTAATTTAAATGTACAATGCCCTAGGATCACATGCCACAAAGTGTGTTGCATGTCCAAAATCAAGTAATGGTTAAGTTAAGCTTCCATAAGGACTAACAAAATGGCTGCTAAAGGACAGAGTTTTGCAGCAAGATATCTGTGGAAGAGAAAAGATTATGAGGTACTATTGGTGGCAAGAGATGATTCATATGCAACTGATGGAGGGAATGGCAGGAGGGGATAGGAACTCTCCAAGTCTGAGAGGAAGACAACGATAAGGACATTTGTTGAGGGATGGAATTATTGTAATCAAAACATTTCACCCATCTGTAAATGTGGTCCTGATATTCTTGGTGCTTGCTCAGTTAAATTCTGAATTATCTCCAACTGTGTAGGCTGTTAAAAAAAATGGATAAACCAGCAATCTGCAAAATCCCTCGAAACATATTTGCCGCCAGCTTTTTGTGTAGCTGTTATACTAATCGGAGTCTTTGAATATTAGAATGTCTTATGATTCAAGTTCTTCTATGCTGGTGGGTTAAGAAAAAATGCTTTGTGATGAACTTCACCTCTCTTTTCCTCAATTTCCTCGTCTACTTATCTCTCCTAGTGCTTTGAGAGCCACTTATGGAAAAATGCTATAAAAGTGGCAACATCCAGCGCTTAGCATTTTTTTTTCAAATGGACAGCCACCAACAGTTACAGAATAGTAATATCTCAGTGGCATCATAGTTATTTTCCTAAGATCTTTCCCCTCAATGAAAAAAATTCATGAGATCGGCTGTTCTCATAAAATTCCCATCATTTTAGACTTAGGCAAATATATTGCTAGAATGATTTTTCTCAAGAGATTTTCTCTGCATCTTTTTCCAGAATCTGGCCTGGAACCAAAACCCTGGAGATTGGCTCACATTTGAGGCTTCAGACTTGTACATCATCAGACTGTAACGACTTCAGATACTGCACAGTATTTGAATTCATTCCAACTCAAAAAGAATTTGTTTATAATTGTGCACACATGTACAGGTGTGTGTGTGTGCTATACACATATGTAATATATAGTGTAGTGAGTGATGCTATCAGGGTAAGCGCACACATAAAACAAAACAAGAAAGAATCAATGTAAATTTGGATGGGTATATTACTAACAAGAAGCAAAGCTGCAAAAACTTTATTCAGGTTATGTCAATAAAACTTGTATATATAGGTGTAACTCCACTGACTACATCAGATAAGGATCAAGCCCTTATACCACATTGTTACTGTATAATGTGCATACACCATAGACTTACAAGAAACTTACTTAAAGGTGTTCTAAACAACTCTGAAAAAAATATTGATCTGATTTTCATATCCCTTCAATAGAAAAGCCAGGCACTCTTACGAGCAGGATTTCAACTTAGAAAATCTAGTTTCTAGAACTAATGAATACATTTTAGAACCCCCTCCCCCCCACCAGGTTTTCTATATATAATTGTAGATTGATTTGACAGTCCACTATCCTGCAACCTACCAGGGCAAAAATTTAAGAAATTAAACACAAACACTTTGTTCTGATTTGAGATTTACTTTGCCCAGATGAAATTGTAAGAAGTAGGAAATGCAGAAAGATTCCAACAATAACATTAACTTGATCACATTTCACATATGCACTATTCCATGTAAGATTTAAAGTAAATGTGTAATCTGGCCAGTTTAAAGTTGTGGCTGACTAATGAGAAAACTAATCATTGTTCTGGTCATTTTTTTTCCAAAAACATCTTTCACAAGAGATTTCGCACTCTCTTCTACCAATATTTTTTCTAGCTTTGTTTTATGGTTCACAGATACTTTATCTATTTTCCCCTCTGTTACCAATTCTGTAGTCGAATCTCCATGGAACTGGATGGATGCTCACACCTACGCAAAACACCAGTGGAGTTAGCTGAGTTTCAACCACATGCAACTTTACATTGATCCAATTGTAGGATTGGAGCTTTGGTTTGTAATTTTATCCTGTCAATCATTACCAATGCTATAAAATATCTGACACTGGTTGAAAAAAGGAGAGGTTTTTTTGTGCCAGAACTTGCTGGTACTAAGTACTGATACCTCAGCAGCCCCAGCCATGGGACCAGCTAGGGAGAAGGGGAGGGAAGCCGACTGAGTACCAGCTCCAATTTGAAAAAAAAAAAAAAGGCACTGGAGGAAAGAGATATGCCCTCCTTTTCTAAAAGCCAAGAGATCTACTTTTGAAAAACACTATGTAAGAGATTATTATTAATTATTATTATTATTATTGAAATACTTTACTAAACCCTCCACTATCCATCTTGCACTTACCAAGTCATATCACAGACACTTTGTTACTCTCCAGTGCTACTGTCTTCAGTCACCTTACAATTCACACAGCTGTTTTACTCTTCTACCAAATCTAAAACAGGCATTTATTACCAGTGAACCATTCATGTAGATTTAGCTCAACAACACTCTTCACTAGTCAGTGCCTCCTATCTGGTCTGTCAGTATCCCAGTCAGCTGATAGCACGACAGTTAGGTATTGATAAACACTGTTTAAAAGAACCCACACAATAGTGGGGAGAAGAAGACTATCCAATTGTGGGGAGGAGTAGAACTTCAACAACAAGGCATCCTGTGGCGCCTTAACAACTAATCATTTTATTTGGGCATAAGCTTTCCTGGGCTGGATCTCACTTTTTCAGATGCAAGAAGTGGAAACTTCATTTTGACAGAGATAAACATACATGCAGAGATGGGAGTGTTACATTATTATGTGGAGAACCAGTATTAACTAGCCGAATTCAATCAGGATGGAGGAGGCCCACTCCCATTAGTTGATATGAAGGGGAGAATACAAAAAGCGGGGGGGAATTACTTTTTGTAGGAAGCTGGCCATTCCCATTCTCTATTCAGACCCAGTTGGAGAGTGTCAAGTTTGCATGTGAATTCCAGCTCTGCAGTTTCACAATGGAATCTGTTTTTCAAGGGTTTTTTCCCTCAAACATAGCAACTTTCAGATTTGTTACTGAGTATCCAGGGAGAATGAAGTGCTATTCTATTGCGATTTGAATGTTTTTGTTCTTCTGATTTGTGTTCATTTATTCTTTTGCACAGAGACAGCATGGGTTGCTCAATGTACATGGTAGAGGGGCATTGCTAGCACATGATGGCATATATCATATTAAGAGATGTACAACTTCAGTGCACATTCAGCTACAACAAAACCTACCCCGCAAATCTATGCTATCTCTAATATAACTAGCATGTCTGAGGGCCTAAACCCTGTAGTGCTTATGACTATAAGTACAGTTTGCACCTCTCTCATCCAGCACCCTCGGGACCTGAAGGTGCCAGATGAGAGCCCCAGTTGCATGGGAGGTCAATATTTTCAGGCACATTACCAACACTCTCACTGCTTGTTGGGCTCTTAGAAGACATTTAGGTGTAAATTAGAGCTAAACAACATCACAGAACACTGAGAGCCAGGACTGGTGGCTGTAAACAAACTTTTTGGGACCACAGGAAACTTGGCCACCCCCATGATACGTTTTCAACTGGCTAATTAAAATCATGCTGGATTATGGAGTTTGCCAGATGGGAAAGCTCCTGATTAGAGCGGTTCACCTTGTAGTATCATTGACCTCAATAGGCTTTACCATAAAATGCTCATACAAAAAAAACCAGAGTAGACAGGGCTCTTTTGAAAATAAACCCAGTCTTTGAAAGAACCCTTCTTCCTGACCTCAGATAGGAAGAAGTGGCTTTCAAAGTTGGGGGGGTCCTTTTGAAAGGCCTCATCTACATAGGCAGCATGCATTTTGAAAGAAGTACTTCAAGTCACGTGCAGCCTCCATTATGCTAATGAGGCACTGCATATTCATGTCAGCATCTCATTAGCATGTTCTGAACTGTCCCATTAACATGCCCCCTCCAAAAGGAGGGGACATGTAAACCCAGCTCTTAGCTTTAAGGCTATGAAAGCTTCATCTAAAATATTTCAGGCTATAATGTGGCAATTATAGTGTGCCATCAGTGGTGCAGAATTGCAGTGCCTCAGAGAAAGCACTAGGGATACTGTGCTGCATACAGGCACACATGGTGCTGATACAGCTTCTTGCACATTGGGGAGGTGACAGGTAGGACTAGAGGTTGTGTTATGAGTATCATTAGCTAAGGCAGAATGCTCCCCTAAGCACATCAGCCAAGTCCTCTCTCCTATATGCAATCTCTTCTGAAGCAATTTCACTCACTCATACACATGCATTATGAGGCTTTTTAGTTTAAATATCTGTTTTTTCACTCTACGCCAGACAACTTGAAAACCAAAATGCATGGCCTTTATGTGCCTGAGGATTTAGACTTACTGTATTGTATAGTTTTTGCTCAGACGCAGATTTTGATGCAGAGTAAATTTAAGTGATGCTATATGAAGTGGACACAATACAAAATATACATAGTGGGTCTGCTCCTAATCTCATGTATACCAACATAAGCCAACAATAACTCTGCTTTTGTGTGAGATTTGAAGCGGGTCTTTGCCCATGAAAGCTTATGCTACAAAATGGCTGTTAGTTTATAAGATGCCACAGGACTTCTTGTTGTTCTTTAATATAACTTTGTGTTAAGGAAAATGTTTTATGAATTAAAATACAAATTTTCTATTTCTTTCAAAGTAAGTTACATTTTATACAGTCTTCTGTTTCAAATAGTGTACATCACTGCCAATCATATTGTTAGCCTCTGGGGTATTAATTGATTATATTCTTTGTTATGCATCCTTTAATAACCTTGAAGACAGTGACCCCAGGTGGCAGGTAGCACGATGGCCACTCTCATGAGCTGAACCAAATCTGCACTCTCCTACAAACAGGTCCCCAATCCCCAATTCTGTAACTGTGGGCTTCTCGGTGTTCAAATTCTAACCACACTTCATATTCCATGAAGTGGTTCAGGGGTCCCTCCCAGACAGTTTCTAACTAGACAGGAACAAGTTCTCAGGGGGTAGAGAAAGTAGGTCTTGGTATGGTACAGGTTGAGTACCACTGTCCGAATGTATGTGCAAAGGTCTTCCTAACAGTCTAAACTACAGCATGGTATGTATGAAATTGTACTCTGGTTATATTTTATCACTGCAGAAAATAAAAATCACCCCTTCCTGTGATCTGCTGACAATATTTTCCATGGTCTGACCAGTCATATTCATGGCCTATTTGCACATTGTACAAATATCTTCTCCCCACCTAAATCACTACTCAAAAATCTTGTGAGGCACTTATAACTAAACATACAGATGACAAAGGTACAGGTGTAGCATTTGCAAATCTGTCTAAGTCCCATTTTCAAAAGCGACTCAGACACAAAGGAGCCAAAATTCCCAAGGACACTCAATAAGACAGCAGGTGGAAAAGCCACTTCTGAAAATGGGACCTGGGCCCATAAGTCATGTAGGTGCTTTGGAAAATCTTACTCCAGCTGACAACAATTTCTCAGTCTTCCCACATGATCTCTTAAAAAACCTGCGTCTCCATGCTTGTCTGAAGTATGTGAGCCACACACGATCACGCAAAATATTAGAGGCAAAAGCATTACAGTATAAACTGGAAGCATGAGAGGAACTGGCACAGAAGGTTAATATGCTAGGCTTTTCACCTTTGAAAACATGAGTCAAAAAGGTGATTTAGTTAATGAGTAAAATGAGTTCAGTGGATATCATTCTAGTCCTTATTGGTGCACATCACAAAACCTGCCATAACTGGCACAACTGTAAGACTTTGCTCAGAGTCTTATTACGAGAATAGCAGGGGAGGGGAGTTTTGGGTCAGGTTTGAATATATATCGTTTACATGTTTGATCTGCACAAAGCCTGTTCCTATCATGCTAGATTCAATGTAAGAGTATCTACCCCTCGCTTCCAGGAGCTCTCAATTCACTCACCAAGCAAAATTACCCAGCTAACTACACTGTTTATTTCACAGCAGCTTATCTTGTGAGATTGGGCAGGTTTGATTGATAGACAATGATACATATGAGCTTAAATTACTAGACAAGGGCAAACTTTGAGTGTGTAAGAATCACTGGATATGTCACAGTACCCTTATAGTTGCATTACTGATCCACTCAAAAAGAGCTCTGATGTCTTACCATTGCCAGAAGGTGTCACTACGGCGCCAGAAGAGAACAGCAAAACAAATCAGATTGATCAATAAGAAGTGTGAGGTTGTGTGGTGGAACTAGGCCCAGTGTCAGCTTTGGATGAACTATTGATAATCTGAACTATTAAGAAAACAGTTTTATGGATTCTGAGAATAATAAGGCATTGTCTTTTCTTTTCTCACTGTATCTCTTGTTTTCTAGCTAATCCGAATAATAAAAATATTGGAGAGAAAAAGAAGCTGTACCTATTAGAACTCTTTACAGAATCTCAATTGTTCCCACACAATTAAACCTTTTTTTCCATTAAAGCATCATTTGAAAATGCAACCAGTCTTCTAAATATAAATCATTCACTTTCACTGTATTTGTATTCTGAAGGCAATTGTTTTCACAGGAAGTTGCTGCAAAAGAAATCTAAATTTTGTGACACAGTGCTATTCAACCCAGGTAATTAAGACCAAGCCACATTAAACAAATTAAAATAAACCCCAGATTTAAAGGCCTGGAATTGACGAACCATAACAGGAAGGGAGATCCAGAACCAAAGAGCACAGTAAACGAAAGCTCTCAGGTCTTGTACTAATAACTATGGGCTACTCTAATTTTGAATTTAAAATATAAGACACAAGGGGAATGCTGAGGTAAGCCACACAATTTAGATGTTTTTTTCACTATAAATGCAAATTTTCTTAAAACTAGAATACGTCAGGCAGTAAAACAAGGAAACTACTTTGATATAGCCTAGTACGATCAAGAAAACCTTAACTGCACCTGTGAACACACTAAAATCTTGAAAAAACAGAGTCAGGTATTGTAGATAAGGAGTTGGACATAATGAAGTCTACTTCCCCAGAACAATGAGACGTCAGCAATAGAATGCAGGAAGATTAGAGCCTAAATACCACAACATACTGCTTAGCCAACTGAATAGTTTCATTTAACCTCCATTTCAGGACCAAAGTCCTGGTATTGACGATAATGGCCAAACTCTCAAACATCTGCACTTACTGGGAGATCGACCCAGTTAAGGTTAATCTTCTGGAGTTTGATTTTGTGGGCCTAGTGGGGAATGAGTAAAATCAAATTATCAGGTTTCAACAGTCAACCCTTGTACTCATTATCACAAGGAGTAAGGGAGGTGGACAAGAGAGATTCTCCTGTCGACCTGCCTCATTGAGGATAGCCTGAGAAGTCAATCCTAGATAAGTCGATTCTAGCTACGCAATTGTCATAGCTGGAATTGCGTATCTAAGATCAACTTTCAGATCTTGTGTAGATCTGTCCTCATTCATGTCACTGGGTCCAGTGTAAAAGCCTGATATGCAAAAATGCTGAGAACATCCTTTGAGCATTTCACTGAATTGCGTTCTATATGTGACTAATATAACCACGATACAGACATATTTTCAATTTTTTTAAAGTACTTATCTGTAGAATTATAGGAATTAACAGGCAGGAGAGAAAAACAGGACAAGCCACACCACTAAGGAATAACAAGTAAATTTGGACCAATGACACTGTGTCCTGATCTATTATTTTAAAACTAGTTTCTAGAAAAGGAAAAATTATATCTGCTGCACTGAATGTTATACCCCCCAAAAAAAATTAAATGCAGCAGTTATAAAAGGGACAGAATCATTGTGCTGATGAAATTCTCATGATGAATTTAGACCACAATGACATTACAGTATTAGACAAGGGGAGCCCAAATCCTTGGTGTGGGTGACCTCTGTTGGCTGTTGGGTGAAACATTGACCTCAGACATACAAATACAGCATCCACTGACCTCAGCAAGGCGTACGTATGTCTGTCTGAGGAAAAGTATTGGACCAAAGGTTTCATGTGAGGACAACGCAAGATGAAAACGCTGATGAACATATCAAATGTAATCATCTGAGAGGTAACTATGCTAGTCTGTATCTTCACAAAACAATAAAGCAGTCCTGTAGCAGTTTAAAGACAATACTCCTCTAATAAACTATATTGTCAGTCTTTAAAGTGCCACAGGACATCAAATGTAAAGGTCCCAGTGTTTTGTGGATACTGCTATTGAGAAGGAATCAGAGAAGAAAATAAATCCAGAAGATGTATGAAACAAGTAGAATGCTGCTTTAATTTTATTCTAGTGAAATCTTCTCAATCTTCAGCTTGCTGATTTTTTGCAAAACAAACATGAGTAGACAAAAAACAAAGCAGTGGACATACGAGGTGAAGTTAGGCTCAACGAGAGCAAAGGGGGACTTGTGTTTAAATGAAGCAGTTACAAAAGGATCAGGGCTTTAAATCAGGAGGGGTGGCTGGAAATATAAATATAATTAATGTCCACTTAAAGGCCCCTTTCAGACTGCTAGAGTGGGGTAAAGCAGGTTTAGTGTAAATGAGAATTAGATCTTTGGATTCTATATTGGCTTTGCCATGGCCTTCCAGTGTGACCTTGGACAATCTCTCTATGCCTCAGTTTCCACATCTGGAAAATGAAAATAATTATACCTTCCTCACTTGTAAGGTAGGTATTAACTGTTGCAAATACTCTCATATCCTCTGGAAGCCTGATTTGAGTTATATTTCCCAGGTCGATAACAGCACCATATACAACAGTCCCGGTCCATGACTCAGACTCCTAAGCCCTCTATGATAATACAAGTGAATAAATAATAATAAGTACAAACAACAAGGAGTCCTGTGACACCTTAAAGACTAACAAATTTATTTGGGCACTAGTTTTCATGGGCTGGAGCCTGAAGTGAGCAAGGACTCCTTGCTGCTTTTGCTGAAACTGATTAACATGGCCCCTCTGGAAATAAGAAGTACATTAACCTTATAAGCACCTGATCCTTCAGTGGAAGTCAGCAGCAAAGCTTCACTGGCAAAAAGTGATTTGAACAGGTCAGGATCATGGCTTAAAAGCATAACGTGGAACACAATCAGAAAAGTTTAAGGCAGAAATTTGACCTTTTGAACTCATACACAGTCCAAATGCTGAAGATACTTTCTGAAGTCCAACGGGGCCCCACACTCCTGGAAGTACTGCCCCATAGTCCAGTGAGGGCCCTGTACTCCAGAGGGGGTCCAGCCCCATACCATGGACTCCAGCCCCAGACCCGGGCCATAGTGGGACAGGGCTGCAGTGGTGGGGACTCCACAGCAGGGGCCCTGCACCACTGGTGGGAACCACACCCTCTAGGCCCAGCCCCGCACCCCAGTGGGGGTCACTCAATCTGGGCCTGGCCCCAAGCTCCTGACCTGGGTGGGGGCCTCATACTCCAGGCCCAGCCCCATGCTCCAGTGGGGGGGCCTGCAACCCAGGCCTAGAAAAAAATGAGGCCTAAGGGGCTGCCAACAAAGGGAGTTTTGGCCAGCAGAACCACATCTACGTGGCTTGTTTTCTGATAGAAGGGTGAGCATGCGTGGATATGCAAAGTAGCTTCATAGATATGCAAATGAGTGGTCATGTGCATTTCCGAGACCCCCTCCTTTGCCTCATGTGATAGCAGCTCGGCTCCATGTAGACACAGCCATAAGGTACAATGTGAACAATGCTGAAGAGAAGAGTTAAATTAAAATGACCCATTACTGCTGGGTGCCCAGATGGGTTCAGAAGACCTTCCAATATATACTTACATCTTCAAATCATTTGTAAGAACACAGAAGTATAACAAATTCTATCAAGCACTGCAGTGTTCAAAGCCACACGCATCCCTCTGCTTTGGAGAGCATACAGGAACTTGAGACTGCAGATACAAACTTTGGGGATGACAAAACTGACTCCTCAGCATATACCCCTTGTAGTGTGCTCAGGCCTGCAGACAGACAGACAGAGCAGGGGCACAGGTTTCTCCCAGCACCAAAAGGTACTGGGTGAATTACAGCATGTTACAGCAGATAGTGTCTGTAATGACTTGACCCATTGTTTTACTGCAATTGTTATTTCTAAGGGACAAGCTCAGCTAGGAGAATCCCTGATCCAGCATAGCTCATACCACAACTATGCTATCCAGGGTGTGTGGGAAGCTATGATACAGAGTTATGGGGACTCATCAGAGTTTCCTTTTGCCCCTGAGCAGATCATAAGCGACCACATATTTAGCAGGTAGGACTCTCACCACTGCACCAGGGGAAAACCCTTCACACCAATGAAAGAACTACCACAACACACATTGAGCTGTAATATTAATCAGAGAAAATAGGAGGAGAGACAGCAGCATTAGACGTGGGACAGCAATGTGTACAGCTACAGTTATGGAGCTTATGAATCACCTATGGATGAGAACATCACTGAGTCCACCATAAGCCCTCTAGCCAAATAGACAGCAATATTGTGGGGCATCACACATTTCTCTTCACATTAATAAAGATATATATGTTAGTCTTTAAGGTGCCACAGGACTCCTCATTGCTTTTTCCACTTCTCCAAAACAAGTGTATTTTTGATGTGGGGAACGTAATAGGAGGTGATACATTAACTGATTTTCAGGGCTGAAGGGACCATGATGGCCTTCTAGAACCCCTGCATAACAGAGGCCACCAATTTTCACCAAATAACTACAGCATCAAGCACAGTAACTTGTAGCTGCACTAGAACACATACTTTATACCATCCAACACTGCTAACCCTAAGAATTCAAAAATCTTAAGTCAGACCCCAAAAAGCACATGATTTTTACATCAATCTTAAGAAATTTTTAAATAGTACATTTTAGACCCTTTTTGTTTGCCTGTGCTTTTGGAGACTTTAGGATGCACTCAAGTCATGTTGTCAAATGCTTCCATGTAAGCATGAGGGCTAGAAACTTAAATGGAAGCAGAGACTCTCATGTAGTCATCAGACTCCGAGAGCTGTGAAAACACCAATCATGGTCAGATTGCAAGAGCTGGCACCCCCTGATTTGAAGACTTCAGGAGATGGACAATTCACCATATGCCTGGTTACATTGCTGCGATGGTTTATTTGCTGGCACTGCTTTAAAAAAAATCAACTTTTTCCAATTTGCATGTGCTCCTAGCTACTGGATCTCTTACACCTTTGCCTACTAGATAAAAGAGACCTTTGGTATAACATATTGGCCATGTCTACACGTTCCCCAAACTTCGAAATGGTCACGCAAATGGCCATTTCAAAGTTTACTAATGAAGCGCTGAAATGCATATTCAGCGCTTCGTTAGCATGCGGGCGGCGACAGCACTTCGAAATTGACGCACCTCGCCGCCGCCCGTCTCATCCAGACGGGGCTCCTTTTCGAAAGGACCCCGCCTACTTCGAAGTCCCCTTAAAGGGGACTTCGAAGTAGGTGGGGTCCTTTCGAAAAGGAGCCCCGTCTGGAAGCGACGCGCGGCAGCGAGGCACGTCAATTTCGAAGTGCCGCAGCCGCCCGCATGCTAATGAAGCGCTGAATATGCATTTCAGCACTTCATTAGTAAACTTCGAAATGGCATTTGCGTGGCCATTTCAAAGTTTGGGGCATGTGTAGACGTAGCCATTGTCTGCTTTCATCAGTATGTCCAAACAGTGATCAAGTTTTCTCTTAGTCTACTTGGATAGCTAAGTATTTTGAGCTTCTACTACACTGTTAGGGTGAAAGAAAGAAAAGGCAGGTGCTGAAGCCTCTAACATTGTGTTTGACATTGTCACACTAAAACATTTTGCTTGCCCAATTTTGTGCACCATGCAGAAGTATGGGTAATTGCGTACCTAATAGAAACTTCAGCTGCACAACAGCAAGTTAGAAAATAAATGTTAATATTCGCTGCAAAAGAGAAGTTGCATGAATAAAAAAAAAGTAAATTGCTCTAAACCGTACCAAATTTTTTCTAGCTCCTCCCCCCTTTTTTTAAACTGCATTTTACAGAAAGAAAGTCGTAATCTGGCGGCGCCAAAGGGTTAAAGTATTCTGTTTCAGTCAGTCTGAATATATGAATTTAGCAGCTGACAGTGCATGGTGTGTCCCTCTCTTACAGCTGTTCCACTTGATTCAAAGACCATCTTTGTTTCTTGAAATATTAGCAACTGTTACTTTTTTCCAAGGCCAATGATAGACCAGCTGTTACCTCACAAGATTCAATGTAGTTCAGGTCATAATCTTTCATAACCAACTTATAAAACTAGAACTAAATCATTGTTTGGGTTTGTCAGATTTTTTCCCGTTACAACTGTCTTTGGAGCTTAACAGTAAAATAATTTACGCTCAGAATTTCCATTAGTGCATGGGAGTGACAGAGAAACTTCATATGGTTATTAAATTGGATCTTCTATTTCTAAAATAACACTTGAACTCTCTGTATTGTAGATTTTGTTGTTATTGCTGCTGGTTTTGGGGAGGGAGGGTTGCCATGAAGCAAATTTCTTTCAAAAATGTAAGATTATTAAGCAGCCTTACTTTTTACTAATGCACATTTATATGCTTAAATGTCAAAATATACGACTGTGATTTTCAAAATTAACTAAGGGAGTTACGTGTCCTAATCCAATTACGTTCCAATCAATTTGGATGTCTGCTTTCTTTAAGCAGTTTGGAGGCCCCCGCCAAAGCCAAAAACTGAACAACTGAGAGAGTTCAGCCTTCAACCCCAGCAGAAGTAGAATGGCCACATGAAGAAATAACAAGAAGTTCAGTGGCACTTTACAGACTAACAGATATTTTGGAGCATACGCTTTCGTGGGCACAGACCCCCTTCGTCTTTTCCCACAAAAGCGTATGCTCCAAAATATCTGTTAGTTCAGAAGGTACCACAGGACTTCTTGTTGTTTTTGAGATATAGACTAACCCGGCTACCCCTCTGATACTTGCCATTTGAAGTAATCTGGCCTATGAAGGACTGCAGGATCTATCTCCAAAGTGTAACCCAACAAGTTACATACAATCTTTCTAAAAACAAAAACACTTCTTTCAGCAGCTCTCATTGAAATAAGCCATTGTTCTTCAGGGCACAGAGACAAATTACCACTTCCACATGCTCTCATCCACTGTGAATGAGAAAAACAAAGATGAAAATATTGGCACACTGAAAAGACAAGATATCAAGTAAAGACTCAATCCTTCCTTTTTTTAAGCTCTATACTCTTTTATATCAAATAAGGGGTAAGTTTACAGAATTATTGCCCGTTATTTGGCGACTAAAGAAGAACCACACACAGCTAATGCACTGTATACTGAAAGCTTCAGAAAGATTTCACGTTGGTTAATAAATTCAGCATTAAACAGGAGGGTTTTTTTCTTTTTCTATATTATTTAAATAATTATTTTGCATTTAAATACCACTGCATTAAAATATTACTGTACAGCAGCTGAAATACAGAGTTTACAGGAAAGATATTATTGAAAGTATGGATAAATGTTAACTACTCAGCTATGCATTCTTTGAATCAAATACTCTAGAAAAAAATCAAATAAACTAATGCTCTGCTTACACTCTGTTCATCAGAAATACCAGGAATGGGTGATAGAATGCCTTTTGGCAAATTGCTAGGCTACCTCTACACTTAGTAAAATCTTTGAAATGACCATGTTGATAGCCAAATTGAAGAATACTAATGAGGCACTGAAATGCATATTCAGCGCGTCCTTAGCATGCCACCAGCCACGGCCCTTTGCAAGTGCCGCGGTTCACTCGCCCACCGCTTGTCTACACAGGGGTCCTTTTCAAAAGGACCCCACCAACATCAAAATCCCTTTATTCCTATCAGCTGAACAGCTGAGAGGAATAAGGGGATTTCAATGTTTGTGGGGTCCTTTTGAAAAGGAACCCCGTGTAGACGAGCTGTGGGCGAGCGAACTGTGGCACTTTCAAAGGGCCGCGGCCTGCAGCGTGCTAATGAGGCGCTGAATATGCATTTCATCACCTCATTAGTATTCTTCGATTTGGCCATTATCATGGCCATTTTGAAGTTTTTATTAAGTGTAGACATGGCCCTCGAGTGACATTTGACGCAGATTTTTAAAAGCTCTGCCATCAGAATCACCAGTATTTGTGAGGAAGAATAGGAATTGTTGAACAAAACAGTGAAAGTAAAAATTAAGTTCTGACCATTATTTTTTCAGTATTAGAATACTGCTCTTCAAAGATGAAAGATTGAAAATATGAAATGTCAAAGACTTTAATTGTGCTTAGGAGCAGACTCTGTCCTACAAAACAAACCTGCCATCACAAAAGTTTTGATGGGACAAAAACAGCAAAGTTGACATAGTCTCCTAAAAACTACAAACTAACCTAGGCTGAGTCTAAACTGCATTCCCCTTTCAGAGAAGGAATGCAAATGAGGGCAACCAAAAATGCAAATGAAGCACTGATTTACAAAGCCCATGCTTTATTTGCATAATCTCACACAACCGCTTAACAAGAAAAGGCCTTTCCGAAAACAAAAACAGTCATGCAGATGGGGTTCCTTCAGAAAAAGCCCTATTTTCGAAAGTACCCTTCTTCCCGAAACAAAATAGGAAGTAGGGCTCTTTCGAAAATGAGGTTTGTTTTCAAAAGAACCCCTTCTACACAGCTATTTGTGCTCCTGGAAAAGCCTCTTCTGGAAGACAGATCGCAAGATAATATCCCATGAGTCATGAGATATGTAAATCCATGCCTCATTTGCATTTCCAATCTTGCTCATTTGGATTCTTCTTCCAAAAGCGGAGTGCAGTGTAGACATAGACAAAACGATTTCACTGGGCTTATGCCAAGTACTGCAGAGACCTGCATCAATTCAAAGGGACAGAGCCTGCACAGTCGTAAAGGCAAGTTTTATTTTAGTCCAGGAAATGCATCACTTTCAATCTTCATAGTTTCATTTAAAAATGGAATCACTGAGAGCCCAAGTCATGCCAAACTGTGAGGTCTGAAATGTCTGAGATTAATTTCAGATACATGACTAAAAACGTTATTCAAATTCAAATTTCTCTCCCCTATGTGACCTCATAATACAACTCAAAGTACAGAATTTGGGGAATGAATACATTGATTTCTTCCAAATTGCCGTACTCTGTGGACAGTCTCCCAGCATTCAGGATGCAGGAAGAGTACACCCACTACCACCTGACTTTATAGGATGCAGCCTGCTCCTTCTAGTTACCAGTTCCATTCTTCAAGCTAATGTACATGGGTCAAGGTTATGGTCCTGCCCATCACTCTCGTTGATGTGCTATTCATCTCAGAGGAGTCGTATGGGATCAATGGCCTGCGACTGGCCTGCAATTCTGGGGAAACACTCTACAGGAAGTGGGAAGACCCGTCTTCCTTTCCTGGCTTTGCTAATGACCTGCAGTTTGACTTTGTATAAGTTGTTCTGCCTTCCTGTGCTTCTCTTTCCCCTTCCACCCTTTGACGGTCTTGCCAGATTGCACTGTAATCTCTTTGGGAGCAGGGACTGCATCGCACTTTGTGTCCATGTGAGCTATAGCACAATGTAGTCCATACTCTTTGCTCAGCTTTACAGGCATTACAGCAGCAATGGGAAACCAAGACTAGTGAGTGGACTGCATGAGTGGTCTTCCTTCGTCTCAGAGGGCCAAAAGATCGAAATCCAGGGGTGAGCAACCTACGGCTTGAGGCCCAATGGGGTTTCACCTGTGGTGCACGCACCCCTTTCTGCCCTCTTCCCCCAACCCTCTTGCACTTTGGGGCACTGGAGCCCCACACTTAGCTGCTTCTTTCCCTCACTCCCAGTACTTTCAGAGCACCATGAACTACCTGATTCATGCCCCAGCCCTGCTCCTCCCCCACCCTCCTAAAGCTTGAACGCCGTGAATCTACTGGAGATTACAGTGCATGAGGGGCTGGATATGAGTCAACAGCGTGCCTTGTAGCCAAGAAGGCTAACAGCATAGTGGGGTGCATTAGGAAGAGCATTTCCAGCAGACCTATTCTCCTCTATTCGGCACTGGTGAGGCCACATCTGGAGTACTGCATCCAGTTCTGGGCCCCCCAGTATAGAAATGAGTGGATGCACTGGAGCAGGTTTAGCAGAGGGCAATGAAAATTATTAGGGAACTGCAGCACATGACTTATGAGGAGAGGCTGAGGAATTTGGGCTTATTTAGTTTACAGAAGGGAAGAGTGAGGGGCGATTTGATAGCAGCCTTCATCTTCCTGAAGGGGGTCTCTAAAGAGGATGGAGAGAGGCTACATGGCAGAACAAGGACCAATGGTCTGAAGTTACAGAGGGAAAGTTGTAGGTAGGATATTAGGAAGACCTACCAGGATGGTGGTGAAGCACTGGAATGCTTTACCTAGAGGGGTGGTGGAATCTCCATCTCTAGAGATTTTTAAGTCCCTGCTTGACAAAGTCCTGGCTGGGATGATTTAGTTAGGGCTGATCCTGCTTTGAGCAGGGGGCTGGACTAGATGATCTTCTGAGGTCCCTTCCAGCCCTAGGATTCCGTGATTCTATGATAAATTAGGTGATTCATGCTGCTCCAAAAATGCTGGAAGGGATGGGGAGGAGCAGTGTTCCAGTGCCCCATTGTGCAGGAGGCATGGGGGGAAAGAGGTAAACGGGGTGCATGGGCTGCAGGTGGAACCCCAATGGGTCACAGGTGGCCTGCAGGCCACAGGTTGCCCATCACTGCACTACAGTGTTCTAAATAATAACAATTCTGCTTGAGTTCTACATGGACCAGCAAGGGAGAAAAAGGCTCCTTGCACCACCCTGCTCATGGCAGGTCTGTATAAAGGCCAAGCAGGATCTGGCCTGTATTTGTTTTTATCAAAGAGTAAAGTTACCAATGGAATGACACTATAGGGTATAGCATGAAAACAGCATAGCTGTGGTGTCCTGTTTCTCAAATATCGTATTCCTGGATGGTGCTGTATTAGGTTTCTTCCACAACTATGAAACATTCCAGCTGGACTGCAAGCAGTATTTTAATAAGCTAAAACATTATGCAGTAGTGAACACAATTTACAACCATCCCTTGAAACCCATTACTTAACAGAAATTGCAACAAATATTTTAAGATGGAGCCACAGGACAACAACTAAAGATCATCTGTTAATGGTGGACCCTTTTCTCATTTTAATCTCCATGTGTTTGTAGCACTTCACTAATCTATTTCATTGTAGTTCACACACAAAGAATGGTCTCAGCAAAGATTTAAAATGTTACCCTATGATGAGTTTGCACATTACTAAGACTTATTATTCTTATACAAATATAATCTAGTACATTTGCTTGCATGTTATGCAATATTCTGATAAATAATGAAAACTAGACAATACTCCACAAGGAGTGTGTTCTGTGAAGCACTGGTAGTGCTTTACTTTTAAGTTTGACTGTTTTGTTAATTTTCTTGCAAATTTAACAAGAAGTCAGTAACGGGTCTCGGGAACATTAGTGAAAGCATAGGCACTGACTCCCCCACTGCAGCTGGCGGGGGGTAGACACCCCACACACATCACATCCCTTCTGTACCCCATTCCATCCCTTCCCCCAAAGCCTGCACCTGCCCCATCTCCATTCCAGCCCTTCCCTCAAGCCCCCATCTCTGCCTCACTCCTCCCTTGAGCTCTCCCCTTCTCTTCCAGAACTTCCTGAATGTGTGAAATCAGCTGTTCACGGCACTCTAGAAGCACTGGGAGGGTTGGGGAGGGTTTGGTCAGTGGGACCAGCAGTGGGTGAGAGGCACAGTGGGGAGAGGACTGAGGGTGAGAGCTTGGCTGCCAGTGGGTACAGCACACCCACTAATTTTTCCCCATGGGTGCTTCAGAGAGCACCGACAGAGTCAGCACCTATGAGTGCAAGTGTGTATATGGTGTATGGCTGCACGTTTAGGAGGACAGGTCACTGGCTAAGAATAAAGTGCATACAGCAAAAGCTGAGCATGTGTGTGTGTACATGCACACAATGCTTAATGCTGACCCTTGTTTTCCTCTAAGCCTGTTGTAGTCTTTATATTGGGGTAGTCATCCTGCACCAGTTGAGACCAGCAGCTCCCATCTTTCTCTCACTCATCTCAATGAAAAAGCTCCGGTTCACTTCAGGGACACAGGATCAAGCCCTTAGTCACCTTCCAGGTTGTGGGCAGTTCAGGTTAGTGAGAACATTTCACCAAAAGTTCTTCTCGGAAACCCACCCCCGTTTAACATTAATGTACTTCCATTTTATCTGCTTCTTGTAGTTCTTTTCTCTGTGTCATTATATTATTTAGCTCAGTGTTTCTTAAACCACAGAACACTGGTATTCTATGAACAACTCGTAGGTGTGCCACAAGGCTTTGGAAAAATAAACTGATGGTATATATTCTGTTGGTAACACCAGATATAATGTTACTCCTTCATTGCTATGATACCTGATTACATTACTTCATTTCGGTTTTGCTGCACATGTTGCTGCTTGTTTGGATTTTTCGGTCTGAAAACAATTTTTAAAGAAAATTTCATAGGTGTTCCACATAAAAATAGTGTTGTTTGGTGTTCTGTGGTCTCAAAAAGTTTCAGAAACATTGATTCAGTGTATAGATCCCAACCACATGACACTGTCTTTAGGGAAGGAGACTATCATAGATTCTCAACAACAGACCATGAATGATGCTATCTTCAGGTGCAGTTCAGCAAGGTACATGCCTAAGTTTATGCATGTGACTAGTTCCATAGAAGTGAAAGTATACATGGGAAATAGGAAAATGTACATTGAACTCCTGTGCTACATTGAGGTCTTACATTATATGTAAGGACCTCCTTAGCCCTTGGCCCACAGATAATCCACAGGTCTCCTGGACCACTTAGCCACGGACCACATAAAAATGAGGTACTCTTAGGCTATGTCTACATGGTGAGCGCTATTTCAGGGCACAAAGGTATCCTGAAAAAGCTGCCTGTGTCTATGCAATGTGTCCATTGTCTCAAAACAGTTTATGAGACAACAAACAATTTTTGAGACAACAGGCATGCTATCTCATCACATGAGGGTACAGGATGCCCCAAAATAGGGCTTTATTTCAGCACATGGCACCGTTTAGATAGCACCACATGCCAAAATAGCCCATTTTGAAATCTACTGGTAATACGCAACACAATTTGCACTAATTGCATAGCTTATTTTGAGTTTAAGGCGCCATATAGACATAGTCTTAGAGATCTGATTCTGATAAGAAGGGAGAGAGCAAGAGATCAACAGCTCTACGGTGGATTTATTTGTTTGTTTTGTGCGTGACAAAAAATACCTAGCACCCAATGCTTCAGGAGGGGGGATGAAAATGAAATAATGAGTCAGAGATCACAGACAATGCAGGACGAGAAGCTGAATGCAGAAAAAAATCACTGTAGAAAATGAACTATTATCCCCAGGTCACCTGTCATCCAGAAACATCCACATTTCTGAAGAGGACAAAATACAAGTCAGATACTATTGCTTTTGCTGAGCCACATTTGCATCAGCAAGACGCAGATGGGCAGTGATGACGGTAGTAAATTCTGGTTTGCTAACTTCTCAGCACTTGACAACACAAGACTGGACTAGAGCAACAAGACATGATGTCAGGAGTTGATTCATTAAGATCTTTGCCTACACCCTGCTTGTCTGAAAAACATAATGTATATGCCCTTCGGAGATGTCCATCTCCTTTGAGGTGAATGACAGCTGGTCATACTCTCTATGGGGCTTGACTGTGGGGGAGAGCCACAGACCCATGCAGGGGGATGGTGCAGAACTGAGTACTGCAGGGAAACACCAGAGGGAGAATCTCTCCTGGAGTATCTGGCTGAAGAGGGGAATGTCGAGGCTGCACCCTGCCTCTCTGTAGCCAGCTGATTTGGTGGGCTGATGCAAAGAGGAATTGGCCCTTCTTTTCTACTCATTTAGGGGTAATTTGCTCCCCAGGGAGAAAGTAATCTGTGCATGCCCCAGGCTGCAGCAACAGATTGTCTCTAACCCACAAGTTATGTGCACAAGGAGATGAAAAGCACCCTGTGTACTTTCCCTTCCCAATGTCCACACGTCCATATTAGGACAATGGCTCTCATATTAGGTGAGATGTGGAAAACAGTATATAAGGTTGGGCCATCACCTTGAGTCATATTTGCCAATCTGGGAAAGCAAAGCTTTCTTTCCTTTGTTTTTCTTTGCCGAACTATTCTCAAAGATCTGTTTAGCCATAAATAATTGTCCATTCTAAATGTACCCAATGGCAGTGAAAATACTCTTCCACTGCTTGCATAAGTTAATAGTCATACAGCAGATGTGTACTGGGGCTTACGTATGTGGGAAAGTTAGAAGGTATTATATGGAAAATTAATGTCCTCCTGAAAAGACATGAGGGCCGTGTCTACACTATCCCAAAACTTCAAAATGGCCATGTAAACGGCCATTTCGAAGTTTACTAATGAAGTGCTGAAATACATATTCAGTACCTCATTAGAATGCCAGCAACCACGGCACTTCAAAATTGCCACAGCTCACCACACACCTCGTCCAGATGGGGCTCCTTTTTGAAAGGACCCCACCAACTTCGTAATCCCCTTATTCCTACCTGCTGTTAGGAATAAGGGGATTTCAAAGTTGGTGGGGTCCTTTCGAAAAGGAGCCCCATCTGGATGAGCCGTGTGGCAGCAAGCCGCAGCAATTTCAAAGTGCCGCAGCCGCCAGCATTCTAATGAGGCACTGAATATGTATTTCAGCTCTTCATTAGTAAACTTTGAAATGGCCATTTGCATGGCCATTTTGAAGTTTTGAGATAGTGTAGACGTAGCCGAGGAGGCCTGGGGAACCTTAAAGACCAACAGATTTATTTAGGCATAAAAATCCACTTCATCAGATGCACATCTGGCAAAGTGAGTTTTTGCCAATGAAAGTGTATGCCCAAATAAATTAGTTAGTCTTCATGGTGTGTGACAGGGTAAGACCAGGGGAACAACTTCCAAGAAGAAAAGCAGCTCAGGACAGCCCTGGCAATCAGGCAGAGTGGGAACAGCTGGGGAGGAGGCGGCCCTAACTCAGTTAGGGCCAGCTGGTCCCACTTGACGCTGCCTTTTAAAAACTTTCCCCCAGCAGGGTGAGGGAGAGAGGGTAGGAGGAAGCTGAAGAAAGCATATGAGGAGATTGGAGAGGAGTGCAAGTGCACGCACGCAAAAAGAGGAAGGTAGAGAGGGGTACAAACAACCAATAGTAACACCAGAGACAGCAGAGGTGGTGAGCAGTGCCCTCAGGTAATTTTGGAGCTCAGCCAAAGGCTGAGGGGACTGGTTGCTCAGCCCTACCAAACTGGGGGAGCTTTTACCCACTGCTCTTCAAGTCCAGGGACCAAAGCGTGAGCCATGGCAAGGGCAACCAGGCTCCATGCTGTGGGACTGTGGACTGATCAGAGGACTGGGGCCCAGGAGACACATGGACCCTGTCACAGATGCCACAGAATTCCTCATTGTTTTTGCAGACACAGACTAACATGGCTACCTCTCGGATACCCATCGCCCTCCTAATTACTCTGGAGAGTTGCACTCTAATGGGATCTCATAGTAATTAGACTGCTTAACTTCCTCTAACGATGGTTAGTTAATGTCTAGTGTGAGTAAGAATCTGTAAACAAACACATGTATGTACGTGAGTAGCCTCTGAAGAACCATGTTGGTGTTGCCATCAGTGTTCCCTGTAAGTTGTGCACTTGTGATTCAAATGCTTCCTGGCTGATTAGCTGAGTGCCCACAGCTATGTTGTTTGTTTCTATCAGTGGGTCACATTTGTGCATGTCTCAGTGCACGTAAAAAATTATTCTGCATGTGGATGGAGAAAATCCACTCATAGGTAAAAAAGATTACAGGGAACGTTCGTTGCTACTCATGTAAAACTCCAGTGAAGACAAGGCCTTAGTTCCTAGCTGATGAACATGAACTGGAAAGATAACATGGTAAGAAATCCCACTAAGGGATAGATCAGATGAAACAGGTCTTTGCCCACAAAAGCTTATTCTCCAAAAAATCTGTTAGCCTATAAGGTGCCACAAGATTTCTCATGGTTTTCACTGAGGGACAGTGTTCCTTGTAAGCTGTAAAGTTGTGTGATCACTCAGAGATTCCAATGCCGCCACAGCTAAGATTTTTGTTTCTACTGGGGCTGCACATTTCCACATGGCTAATGCACATAAAAATGTATTCCACACATGGAGGGAATATGGCAAAAGGGCAAAAGAGGATCCACTCCTCCACTTTCTGGCAAAACCATATAAGGGACTTGGAGCCTGGTGGACCCTTTGGGAACAGGCTCTGCAGCTGCTCTGGTATTCTCCATTATACACACTATGTCTGGCAGGCATTTACCATTGCTTCACTCTTTCTTATACTCCCTGCCCCCTCCAGCCTACTCTCAAGAGTTAGGAACAAAGCAGTCACTGCACACCCCCTGAATTCAGGAACTGCTGTTCTGAATGGATTTTAAACGGGTCATGCAAGGCAGAGAGGCTCCATTCAGCATCCCCTCCTTTCTTACCCCTCTGTGTACCTGCGTAAGAGCTAGGGAGACTCTGGCCACAGTGCAAATCTAACAATACCCTACAGGAGAGTTTCTCTAAGTTCCATAAAGTATCCTAGACTGCTGTAGCATAGGCAGCAAGTTTTATGGAGGATTTGTCTTTAGTTCAAGTATTGTCTTCCACTACTGAGATAATACAAGCACCTCTACATACCTTCTCTCATTATCATCAAGGTGAGCAAAGAGCACATTCTTTGAGATAGCTTTTGCCAGGGCAGTCATTGTTTTATAGTCCTTTGGAATAACCTGTGGGAGGAAAAGAAACACACAGAGTTACAGTTCTGGCTTTGTTTTATTATTTAGAGAGAGAAAGAGAGAGATGCCTAAAAGACTGCCCTGCTCAATATGATGGATGTACTTTGTTTCAAATTGCTGAATCAGACATAGGGTTTAGTGCAAAATCACCAAGAAAGCAATACATTCCAATATTGACAGCCTGGGGACAAGAATTAATGTTGCTAATATAAAACTCAGAAGAGATGTGAACAGGAGTCTCTCCTCCTCTTGCTTCCTCCCCCACCCCCAAAAATATCCTTATACAGTATAGTGTAAGTTCTTCAGCAAGAACTGACAGCAGCTACACAGAGGTCTTTCATGTTTCATGTATTTTTAATAGACTGAGGAAAACACTTTCCACACACTTCCTCTCCCTTTAGCAACTTCAGAAGCAATATTCTTCCAAACATGAAACATGAGTGGTTTTTCTACATTAAAGAATAAAAAAATGGGCTTATTTATTTTTTATTGTGAAAAAATTTTTATCCATCTATAGTATCAACCAGTGAGTCACTAGTATACTGGATGGTATGGAAACAGCTGCATTAAAGGAAGCAGATATCAGAAGGCTGGAGGCAGCAGAGCTACTCAGAAGATGGCAGGTATAACATGTAATGATGTTAAAAGAAATTAGGAAGTTAGATGGAGAGTAAGATGTGAACCCAGAGTTCAGGACTGGCTGCAATCAAAAAAATTAGAATGGTAGGGACACTACAGAAAACAAACATTCCAGAATGCCAGTGAAAATAATGCAGGTCACCATGGATAAAAATTTTAAAAACAGAATTTTTATTTAAACAGGATCAACAAAATACTAAATCTCTCATTTAAAAAATAAGATACAATTAAACCTCATCACAAATATGCTACACATATACTTAGTCTCATAAAAATCAATGAATGGCTCTTGTCTGTCCAGCCTAACTACTAGCTCTTGTAGTTCCCAGCTTTCAATTTATGTTTCTCAGCAGACTAAAAAGTAATATGAGCAAAGAAAGACAGGCTGGATGGGATTGTTTTTGTTCTGCACTTATGTGGTGGTGGACCTTGGCCAAGCACAGCAAAGCAGTTAGTTACGACATTGTCTTAAAGACAGACAGACAGACAATATAGAGAAAAGGGTGGAGGCAATATAGAAAGGAACAGTGGAGCAGATTAGAAAATAAATTAAAAAGAAAAAAAAGTCATTCACAAACACACAGCTTCCTGTATTCTCCACACTTGCCACAGAAAAACTGTTGTGGATTCTGAGCATCAGAGAGGCTCTATCAACGGGTACTTCTGAAGAAATTTGTTCCCTGGGTAATAAAGGAAAATATGTCAAGTGTAAGCAGTGCAAGAATATGACGCAGGGCTTAGTTGCAAGTAGGAAACATAAGAAAAACTGCTTTTGGAGGGGAAATGATATGGGTGAAGATGTGGATATGGCTGAGCGGATCAACTGGTTAGTAACTTAATTAGTCCATTTTGTAATGCATCATCCTTCAAGACATTCTCTACCTTTGTAAGGAACAGAGAGAAAGCCGTGCTAGTCTATATACTATCAAAACAAAAAAGCAGTCAAGTAGCACTTCAAAAGCACTCTACCTTTGTAAAAACAAAAAGCAGTCAAATAGCACTTTAAAGACTAGCAAAATGGTTTATTAGGTGAGCTTTCGTGAGACAGACCCACTTCTTCAGACCAAGTGTGACCATATAATATGGTTTAGCCACTAGGTGGCACTATGTGTAAAATATCTTATGCAGAGGAACTTCTCCAATACGCCGCAGAACATTAAAGCAGAGGTGGGGAACCCATAGCCCATCCGCTGTATTCACCCTTAGCCTGCCTAGATCCAGCCTGTGAAGATTAGAGATCCTCTTCCTGCAGCAGTGTGAGCTGGTACAGGTGCTCCAGCCACACAGGAGGCACCACAGCTGGAGTGCCAGCACTGACTGGCTTGCGCTGCCACAGGGTGGTAGGGGTGGTGAGGGGGTGGGAGTCCTGAGCCTCACAGGCCTGATTCAGGCAAGCCAGACAGAGTGAAGCCTCTGTGAGTGACAGGGAAGCACTAGGTGCAGGCAGAGCCCCACCCCCTTTCTCTCATTGGCCAAATTTCTGCATTGCCTGCAGCACACAGAGCAGAGCTGTCATCAACAGCCCCACCCATCCCCAGCCCACTTGTATGCCTGGCCTCCTGCCCAGATCCCCCACCCCAGCCCACTCGTCCTCCCTACCTCCCAACTAGACCCTACTTCCCCAGCAGTACTCTCCCATGCACTGAGCCCCTCATTTCTGTCCCCACCCTAGAGCCTGGGGGGGGGCCCACAAAATCAACTAACCTCAATTTGAGGCCACATCTGTGAAGGGGAGTTTTGGTTTTTTGCTTCTCATTTGCATGTGGCCCCCAGCTGACTTTTCTGTGGGTCAGTGGACCCCTGAGCTAAAAAAGATTCCCCGGGCCTGCATTAAAGGATCTTATGATGAACACACCTGTTGTGTATAAGCAAGTTCTGTAGTCAGTCCATATCTGGTACAGATGAATGTGACAGTCACCTTGGTAAAGGCTCAAGGGCTGAACTCTCTCTTCACAAGCATAACTCCTTGACTTCGTCTAGTCTAAGGCATAGAGAAGTCAATGGAAGTACATGTACATAACAGAGGGCAACATTTCACCTTCACTTGAGTAGAGACTAAGGCCAGGTCTACACTCCAGCAGAAGGTCGAATTAAGATTACTTACAAAGCTGGAATCATCGTACCTTAATTTGGGCTTCTGTGCTGTCTCCCCTAAGGGAAGTCGATGGGAGTGTCCACTCTTGTCAACTATCCTTACTCCTAACAAGAGGAGGGAGTACCAGCACCAATGTGGGCACCTGTAATTTCAATTTAGCATATCCCCACTAGGCACACTAAACTGAACTCCAGAAGATCGATCATGGCAGGGGTGATCTTCCCTGTTGTGAAGACATACCCCAGAATTCCTAATATCACTCAAAATAAGAGTTAGACACAACCAAGCTCACTGTGAGAAAACCTCATAACTTATTGTTAGCAATCTACTCTGCCAGTGAAGCACCAGTGTGAGTTTCAGTCCAGGTATCTTGCCACATGATTCTAGAGAGGCTGGAAATAGCCTGGATGTTCCACTTGTCATTTTCTCCTTTCATAGCTGCACTGCAGGTGGCTCTATTACCCATACTTCCTTCAACATCCTCAGTAGATCCATTTGCTGATAACATTGAAGAAAGTATTACTTCTTAGCATTACAAATAACCTAGTAGGAAATATCCCCTAAAATATTTGAACACAGTTCGCTTCTAAAAAATTAAAATATCATCTCTACACAGAACATAGAAAACGACCAGTACCGTACTTTGAACTTTGCAGTAATGGCCTATCAAGACCCTCTGCCAGGCTCATACTGGCATCATTGATAGAAGGAAGCAAAGAAAGCTATGTTAATTTCAGGTTCAATTAGGAGCATAAGTAAACAAGCCATGGGAATATACAGAAACATTTCCACTGATCTTCACAAGAGTTGGATTGAGCCTGTAATGAGCAGAGAAAAAAATTTTTCATACTTCTGAAGGGGACATTAAGAACTCCAGAGAGAAAATACTAAGTAGCTGAAACTGGCTTTTAAAATATCATGCAAATGCTTTTTAAACAGTGCTTTCCACTAACTCTTTAACTAGAGCAATTTTTTAAGTGTACTGGATAGTTACCAGCATTAAATGCTAGGAAAGCAATTTTCTCTGTTCCCTGGTGCTTGTTTCTTGTGAGGGAAGACCCAATAGCGGTCAGCAAGCTCATACCATAGAAGGATGACCCCACCTGGAGCCCTGGCTGCAGGCACTCCTGCCCAGAGTCCCGGCGAAGCAGTGGCTGCTGGCGCTCCCCACCAGGAGCCCCAGCTGCCAATTCTCCCTGCCCAGGCCCCCAGCTGCCAGTGCTCCCCGCCCTAGGGACACAGTGGCTGCCGGCTCTCCCTGCACCAGGACCCTGGCAATCCCTGACCCAGGGCCCTGGGGAAGGGGCAGCCCCTAGCGCTCCACGCCCTGGAGCCCCAGGCTCACAAATAATTGAATTTGTGAACCTGAAGTTCGTGAATGTGGGAACTTTACTGTACAGAGTGACATTTGTAAGTAGAGGGGACCAAACAAAATTGCAAGAAAAACTGACAAATCAAATAAAACTGAAGGAGTGGGATAAGGGGAGGTGGGAGGTTAAGTGTCCTGCCTGAGATAATTACGAGCATCCAAGGAAGGGAAGCAGTCCTTGTAATGCGAGAGGTAATTGTTAATGTGTCAAATTTGAACATGAATTCCAATTGACAAATCTCTCGCTGTAATCTGTTTTTAAATTCTCTGTGCTCTAGGACACAAATGCTCAAGTCTTTAACAGAATAGCCTACTCCACTGAAGTGTTCATTGACCAGCCTATATGTATTGAATTTCTTGATGTCTGCTCTGTGTCCATATCTTTGACGAAGGTTTTGACCAGTCTGTCCAATGTACATAGTAGCAGGGCACTGTTGGCACATAATGGGACATATTGGCTACGTCTACACGTGAAGCCAACATCGAAATAGCTTATTTCGATGTAGCAACATCGAAATAGGCTATTTCGATGAATAACGTCTACACGTCCTCCAGGGCTGGCAACGTCAATGTTCAACTTCAACGTTGCGCGGCACCACATCGAAATAGGCGCTGCGAGGGTACGTCTACATGCCAAAGTAGCACACATCGAAATAAGGGTGCCAGGCACAGCTGCAGACAGGGTCACAGGGCGGACTCAACAGCAAGCCGCTCCCTTAAAGGGCCCCTCCCAGACACAGTTGCACTAAACAACACAAGATACACAGAGCTGACAACTGGTTGCAGACCCTGTGCCTGCAGCATGGATCCCCAGCTGCCGCAGCAGCAGCCAGAAGCCCTGGGCTAAGGGCTGCTGCCCACGGTGACCATAGAGCCCCGCAGGGGCTGGAGAGAGAGCATCTCTCAACCCCCCCAGCTGATGGCCGCCATGGAGGACCCGGCAATTTCGACGTTGCGGGACGCGGATCGTCTACACGGTCCCTACTTCGACGTTGAACGTCGAAGTAGGGCGCTATTCCGATCCCCTCATGAGGTTAGCGACTTCGACGTCTCGCCGCCTAACGTCGAAGTTAACTTCGAAATAGCGCCCGACGCGTGTAGCCGCGATGGGCGCTATTTCGAAGTTAGTGCCGCTACTTCGAAGTAGCGTGCATGTGTAGACACAGCTATAATGTTGCTGGAAGTGCACAAGAATGTGCCTTTGATCTTGTAACTAACATGGTTAGTTCCAGTGATGGTATCCCAAGAATAAATATGTGGACAAAGTTGGCAGTGGGTTTGTTGCAAGGAATTGTATATATGATCATGAATAGAAAAAGTATCCTGCCCAAAAGTGATGGTTGCCATAACATGTTCCTGTAAAATAAACCTTTTTCCATGGAAAGGAGAGCTACTTCAGGCATTGGAGCAACAGCTGTTATGTTCCCGTCACCCCATTGCTGAAAGTAACTGTTAGCCAATGTTGGTTAATAAAGAAAGAAGATCCTTCCACACACTGACACAGGATGTGCACAATAATGTTGCTACCCAAAAACAATGAAACTAATGGAACAATTGCACATGTGTAAATTGGCCTTTATTGGTCAATCCTGGAAAGGAAGCCATGTAGGTATAAAGGTTCTATGTGGATCCACTGCAGAATAGTTTAGATGTGAAAGTTAATATTTCTAATCAAAAACACTGCTGCCAATGTTTTTAAAGTGTCCAGAACCCCCAATTAGGGTCAGATCTTCTGCAGCACTCAGCACACTGGGGCTACGTCTACACGTGCCCCAAACTTCGAAATGGCCACGCAAATGGCCATTTCGAAGTTTACTAATGAAGCGCCGAAATGCATATTCAGCGCTTCATTAGCATGCGGGCGGCAGCGGCACTTCGAAATTGACGCGGCTTGCCGCCGCGCGTCTCGTCCAGACGGGGCTCCTTTTCGAAAGGACCCCGCCTACTTCGAAGTCCCCTTATTAATTATTATTATTATTATTATTAATAAGGGGACTTTGAAGTAGGCGGGGTCCTTTCGAAAAGGAGCCCCGTCTGGACGAGACGCGCGGCGGCAAGCCGCGTCAATTTCGAAGTGCCGCTGCCGCCCGCATGCTAATGAAGCGCTGAATATGCATTTCGGCGCTTCATTAGTAAACTTCGAAATGGCCATTTGCGTGGCCATTTCGAAGTTTGGGGCACGTGTAGACACGGCCTGGGTGCTCAGCTATTCTGAACATTTGGCAATAAAAGGCACAGTAGTAGATGATGGGTGCAGAACTGTTTTGTACTCCTGATCTCAACCCTAGGGACTGAGCACTTGAGAATCTGGTTCAGAATGTCCAGTATTTCTAGTGTTACTCATCTAACATATGCCAAGTCTCTGCAAAGCCAAGTTTAATAATTTTACAAATCTCTACTGTAAAATTAGAAACACTTGAAGATGAATGTGGAAGTCTAATCAGATAATGAAAGAGCCCATCTAATGAAGACAAAACAATCCAGGCCAGTGATGTAAGAGTTCACCTACCTGCTAAGAAATAATGTGCTCAACTTCAGAAGATGAACCTGGGAACTTGAATTCATAACTCTGGTCGACATTAAAATCCATGGATTTAACAGAGACACAAGTCTTATGGCCCATTCCAACCATTTGTAACGCACTCTGCTGTCTACACCTCTTCTGCCATAGGACTGCAAAATGTTTAAGTGCCCCCCTTCATTTTAGGTGGTCTCCTAGAACCTGTGCAAATTCCTGATGTTTAACAATCCATCCCACCCTGTATTTATCTGTCACACTATGGCTATCCTTTCCAGACCCGAGGAAATGCTTGGGAAGCTTGAAAGTTTATCTGCTCCACCACCAGAATTTGGTTCAATAAGCATATTACCTCACCCACCTTTTCTCTGCAGAAACAATCTTTAAAATTTCTGAAGGAAATACCACTGGAGGTTGATAACTTCTGAAAAAGTGCTTATTGGGATACACCCTCAGTTTAAAGCATTGGGGAAGCTCACATGGCTCAAATTCTGCCCAATGGGTGTGTCTTGCTTGGTTACAGATCACAGAACTTGGCCCACCATATCTGACTACGTTAAGCACTCTATATGCTTGTGTGATTCAGTCAGGAATTTCCCCAGCAAACCGACCCAAACAGGAGCATTGGTATGGTAAATCTTATCTGCCTTGCAGCCTTTTCATTAAAGCTCTATGGGGCACTGATCTTGCTGTCTTGTGCAGCACTGATTTTGCTGTCTTAAATTAGCCTGTAAATTGTTATGCACATCTCATGTCACTCTGAAATAATGGAGGGAAATTTAAGGTTATGATGGGGCTAAAGCTTATATCTGTTAGAAAGTCCATGCTTCTGGGATCTCCTGCCAAAGATAAAACACATTTCATATTATAAAAACACATTGATTTGGTTGAAAGAGCTGCATTAAGTAGAGTGCAGGGCCTCCACAAACTGTAACCTTCTGGTTCTTGCTTTATTTATTCTTTATTTGTGCTTGCTATTTCTTCAGAGGTAGTGACAATATAAAATGACCCTACCATGGCAAATTATGTTTTACAGAGTAAAATACCAACACATCACTTCATTGTAACATACACTTCAGAATCAAATAGTTGTGAACTTGTTACCTTTCTAACATAAGAAACAGCATCTTCCTCCGTGTAAACTTCAGCACTGACGCCTCCCCTTCTGCGTCGAGCTTTCACCACTGGGTTTGGGGGAGGAGGAGAAATCTCATCATCATGAGAATCTGACTGGGAATTAGACTTCTGCCGAGCCAATATTTGTTTGCATTCTTCCTGTAAGTGAATGAACAAAAAATTGAGAGATGCACTTTCACCTCTTAGCTATGGAGCTGCAACCCTAAATAGAACTTGATATATTTCTCTTTGGTAACCCACAGCAGTGCATTCATTTCTGCTGAGATAGTTCATATTCTTTATGGAAATACATTGATGAATATGAGTATGCTTAACTCAAATATGCTTCAAGTAAAATATTTCATGTAAAATATTAGAAAGGTTATAATCTGATGAATGTGTATATTCTTTTTGTGTCCATCTATCATTCCTGTACTTAAAGTTAGAAATACAAAGTATAAACCTTTTTACTAATCTAGACATGCAAACTGAGGGCCATGAGAAGTACTCAAGAAAATTAATAGCCCAGTACACAGGTCAATAATCTGTAAATAGTCTTGTTTTTCCTGTAAGCCTAGACTCTGGCTGGTCCTACCAAGATATATGGCCGGGTCACTTGATAATGGAATCCTTTCTGGACATTGTACTTTTCCACTGAAGGGGAGACAAAGATTGAACTAAACACAAAGGATTCCCACTTTGGCAAAACCTATATATAGGCAGGAAACCGAGCAACAAAAGTGGCTGCCATATGTGAGGACACCCCTGTTTGTCGTGCACAGGGTGGATAAAAATCTATGATGTTTTTAATTAAAAAATTGGATTTTTATTTAAATCAGATTTATTAATTTAATTTGATTTTTTATTTCTTTAAAAATTGTTTATAACATACAAAATTTCTCATTTAAAAATAACAGCTACTATTAAATCTCATCACGAGCATGCTACACATACACGCACAGTCTCACAAAAATGAATTACTGGTTCTAGTCTGTCCAGCCTAACTACTAGCTCTTGCTTCTTCATAGTGATGGGCTTTCACTTTCTGTTTCCCAGCAGACAAAGAAGTAACATGAGCAAAGAAAGATACAAGCTGGATAAACTTGTTTTTGTTCTGTGCTTATGGGAGCATGGACCTTAGTCAAGCATGGCAGAAGGGTTAGGTAAGACATTGTCTTAAAGACAGAGAGGCAATATATAAGAAAGGACAGAGGCAGTATAGAAAGGAACAGTGCCGTGGACTAAAAGAAAAAAAAAAGAAGACATTATTCAGTAAACGGCTTCATGTTTTCCCCACACTTTTGCCACAGAAAAGCTGTCATGGTTTCTGGGCATAAGAGACATCCTATATGGGACTATTTTGAAGAAATTTGTTCCTATGGTAAAAAATGAAAACAAGTCAAGTGTAAGCAGTTCCACCCTCTCTCTTTTTTGACTCTGCCTACCTCATACTCATCTTTGAATCCTTTCATTGACTTCCTCTTACCTCCTGTATCACCTTAAGACTTGTCCTCTACTTCGATGCCTTGCAGAATCTCATTCCTGCATCCCCATTGCCCGAGTGTCATATATATACTTTACTATAAACTAGAAAGGTTATGGCATTGCCAATGTTTAAAAGCTTGTATTATCAAACAGGAAGCACTGTAGCCAAAGGTTCTGCTTTTTAAAATCCAAGCCAAGTATACATTTGTATAAATATCTAGTTGGGAAGAAAAAAAATTACCAGAAGCAGCTTCGCTTTTAATAGACAAACACCACATCAGATCATACTGCAAAGATATTTTGCTGTGCTTTTCAGCAGCATCCGTGCTTCCATGTGAAGGCTTTCAATTGTGCCAGTATTACAGGATGAATAGTACCAAATCCATGGCTGTTTACTTAGACCCAGATTTTGTTATTCTCATTTATACTGGGGAACACCTTAATCCACAGCTAACTCCTCTGAACTCAGGCTGGGTCTACACTTACCCTGAATATCGACGGCTGCTATGGAATTTTAGGTATGCCAAGTGCGTGCCAAAATCAAAGACTTTTGCAGCCATCAATATTCATCCCTGTCCTCACTGCAGAATGGCAATGGGAGTGCTCCTCCCATCAGTATTCCTTAAATCCTTGCAGAAGAAGATGCAGGATCTAGTTGCAAGAATGAAACATCATAAGGAAAACTGCTTATTGGAGAAAATGATGTGGACAAAGATGCGGGTATGGCTGTGAGGAGCAACTGGTTAGTAATTTAAATAATTCACTTTATAATGCATCATTCTTCAAGACTCTCTCGATGCCCTTGAGTAAAATGTGATCTGACAAGTAAATTCCCAAGCTGTTTGCTCTGTTGGATCTTGCTAGGGAAAAAAAAAAGTTTATGATAGCTAATCCTTATGTTAACTAGATTTAAAATCTCTCTCAAGTATACAGTACCGAATGCTGCAGTAAGAGAAATCTAGAGTTGCTAGTTGCCACTAAGTGTCATTTTCTCAGTTTCTTATTTTATATTGAATAGTGCATGTCCCTTATTTTGGGACATCATGGCCACAAGCCATAATGGTAATGACACAAGTCTATTCCCTATTTTGCTTCAGCATAACTCAGCTTTTGCAAGGGAACCCCATATTTTTAAAAAAATAGGAGTGCCAGTGAATTCAAAGGGCTTACTCCAAAATTAAGTGCACTCTAAACACAGTCAGTTTTAGCTCTTTTGGTAACCTGATTTAAATCAATGATTTTTTGGTAATTTAAATCATGATTTAAATCAATTATTTAAATTGCTTTGATTTAAAGCAATCCACCATGGTCTGAGATGTCTCTGACTTGGAACTGAACATCAAGAAGGATCAGGCATAAGTTAGGAGGCTACCCAGTTTGTGAGAAAAGTTGATTAGAACTACTGTTAGAGTAAGAAATCACATGTAACAAGTTTCTTTGAATATTAGGTTTAGCAGGTATATTTTGTTTGATTTTGCTTAGCAGCTTACTTTGATCGGTCTGCTATTAATTGCAACCACTTAAATCACTTCTGTTTATTAATAAACCCAGTGTAAAATAATTGTTACCTGGAGGGAGGGAGGGAGGAAGGAAAGGAGGAAGAAAATATCTTTCATTGACAAAGGGGACAAACAATCTGTGTGCTTGCTCTGTATAAACTTTATGCATAGTGAGATTAATTTATCTTAATTTCTGGTCCCTTTGGGGCTGTGCACCTTGGTGGCTGTCTCAAGTCCCTTTGACTTCCTAGAGCTGAGCTGATCTCAATATCTGTGTTGCACTGCTGTGGGCTGTGACCCCCCATCTCTGTACCACCACTGGAAGAGATCAGAGGGTCTGGCTCATGAGGACAGGGTGGTGAAGAGCCCCAAAAGTCAGGTAGGCAGTTCTCAGTGTTCAGGTGATAGTCTAAAGGGGATCTGTGTGACCAAACCCATCACATCTACGTTTTAATCAATGCTTTTACATTTGTGCACTTCAGTGTGTTCTGATGCACAGCTGAACGAACACTAGTGAACTACCTCAAGGAAAACCAGCTGACGTAATCAGTGAGGGGGTATACAAACCCAACACTGAGCTAGAAGGGGCTAAAGGACAGTATTGAATCCGGCTAGTCCTGCATCCCAACACAGCAGGGCACGCTACAACTGGAGAAAGAGTCGAAAAGGGAGGGATACTGTGGAAGAGGGCAGGCCTACCCTTAAGGATCCTGACAGGAAACTGGAAAAGCCTCCTTGAGAGAATAGGGCCATGTGCTGAGTCTGACTGGGACTGATGGTACGCTTTCCATCTTATCTTGGAGGTAAGCTGGGAAAGGAACGCAGCAATAGGAAGCAACCCACAAAGGCTAAATTGGAGGACACCTTCGGGGTCAGACACTGTTGACTCTCTTAGGGCCTTAGTCAGATCCTGGCATGGTGAACAAGCTTGGGCTATTCTACCTCTGCCCTGCTACATGAAGGATCCAACCCAACTGCCTCCCTCACCAAAGGAGGACCAGAACTGCAAGACCTACCCACCAGGAGGTGACACTGTGGTGTCCAACCACTAGGAAACCTAACTCATCAAGGACTTTATAACACTGCATAATGAATAATAAAGTGCCATAAAACTAAAACTCTCTCACACATCAATTATCCACCAAGGTGTCACCCTTGCTTTCAATGGCTTAACACTGCTGTGGGAAGAGAAGGAGCCTTTATATCACTTACCTTCCAAAAATATTTTTTCCCCAGTTAAGCTACAGAATCTTTGAATTTCCCATAGGAAGATTCTCATAGGGGAGTGAGTAATGGAACAAACTTTGTCATGACTATGTTTCTCTTAAGGAAAATGTCTAAATCAAAAGTCACACATTAATCAGACCAGCTGTTCATCTTCAAGGAGCTCTGTTCCAGGTTTCTCACTATCAGAACACAGTAAAAATGCTGGCTGACCGTTTTCAAGAGGTTGCGTATTCTGGAATCTTCACTGCCAGAGGCCAATTCTAATCTCAGTCTTGATTTATGACAGTGTAAGAAACTCCCCTGAAGTACACAGAGTTAAAGCCATGTAAAAACTGAATAAATGAGATATGAATCAGGCCCTGGAGTACAATGAAAACTGATGGCTAGTTTAGCACCAACTGGCCAAAAGGAAGGTTGTGTTCCAAACTGTCACTCCTGGAAAACAATGAAGAAAATGTAGGGGAATCCTTGAAGAGGGACTAACAGGGGAAAGGAACAGTATGGGGGAGAAGTCCTGGGAGTTCCACATTTGCAGTAGTCAATGACGTTCATCAAAATGCATTGTGATCCACTCAATTTGTTTAACTTGCCCAGAATTATCTTAACAGAACTACTTTCACAACAGTACACAAAGTCCCCAGTAAGAATAGCATTCCACTGTGGTAGACTGTAATATCAAAAACCAGCTCCTGCCTAGCAAATTCTCATCTAATTTGTGTGTAACACACGGAGGGAGTGCACAAGGAAGGATGAGGATACCAGTCACAGACATGTGGTTAATTACCAACTTAACCAGTTGGCTTTGTTAAGCCAGGAAATGAGTTACGGTTAGCTCATTGGGTCCAACACCAGAAAAGAGTGTGCTACATAAAATTTGTCCTGTTTTACTGGCACAGGTCCACAACTTTAAAGCTTGTTAGAAAAACAGATGATTAATACATGATTTGCCATCGATGTTTATGAATGTCTGACAAATCCAGTTTATCATTTCTGGTCTTGTTTTAGTCACTTTCACCACTTTCACTGATACTGCCTCCATTCTGAATACAAACAAAAGTACCTCTTCAACCCTAATTGTATTGCTGGTGACTGAGTTAAAGAATAAACTAGTCTTTCTCAAGCTGCCTAATTCAAAAGGTCAGCACCCAGCATATTCTTGTTTGGGTCACAGATAAGTTTTAAGGTATAAACTACTGAACTGTTTAGAACACAAACAGAGAAATATAACTTCTGGGCTGGTGAAAGGCCCGATTCTGCAACAAGCCAAATGTGCTCCTGTGGATGTCGAGAGCTCCCTTTATTATTTGGAATCATACGCACAACTGCGAGACCCATTGTGGCAGGTACTATGCAAGCACCGGACAAAACTAATCATTCAGTTAGAAGATGGCTAGACTGGATTTTCATACTTTGGCAGAACAATGAATCATATGTAACATTTTCACCAGATTCTTCCCCACAACACCGTCTTATTGAGCAGAAGTATGCAGTGACAGCAAAGCTAACATTCTTAAAGAATATACAAAAGTTCTTTGCAGCTATAATTTTAATTAATACCTGTTTAGCAGCATCAAAATCATACATTTTGAAGAATTTCAAATATTTTAGCCTACACTTCATTTTTAACTTCATGTAATTCTTCAACCATATAATAAACTTTTTATTCAGCATGCCAAAACTATATGCAGTTTTGTCAGACACTTGATTGCAGATGCAAAAATCTACTTTCCTTCTAAGAAGACAATATCTTGCTAGCAAACACTTCAGTTCTGAAAGTACAAGGCTAGTTACACTCAGATAGTCAGGTAAATAATTATATAATGTTACTTTGCACTTTCATTGGCTTTTCATACATACCATCTATTATTACAGAAAATGATTTATTTGCAATATACGAATACTACACACATATTTTTTCTTGTTTTTTGTATATTGTATCATAGGCATTTGTGAAGAATTAATCATTAACTATGCCCCTAATCCAGTACAAATTATAAAAAGTAAAAAGGTTCAATGAGGTGAAATAATACCACAATTCACATGCCTCTTAAAACCCATTACAGTAGGAAAATATTAAATAATTACAAAAATGAGTTACCATATGATTCGTTTTTAAAAGAAGTCTCTTCGCTACACACTGTCTTTATATAAGCAGCAGACAGTTGACTGGCTGACTTTTCCATGTGCCGCTATTTGTTGTCTAGGTATGCTTCCCATTACTGAACTCGAGTGCTTTTTGAAAACAAAAGCACACACTGTGTCCAGAGTATTGCTCTCAAACAGCCATCTTCCTTATATCCTGGAGTAAAACTACATAAACAGAGCACATATTCTGAAGGAAGAATAGACTCTCTGAAGATTGGTTCTTCAAACACTGATCATCAGACATAGCTTGCTATGAATGCTTGTACAGAACTCATTTTCAAGTAAACACCTCACCATTTTTGTTGGCATGACAACAGGCTTTCTCATTCTCTATTGGAATGGCACAGAGAATTCACAACAGCAGGAGAATCATATTTCCAGTTTAAAATGATAGTCTATAGTCTATGGAGGAAAAAAGACGTACAGGCTAGACCGCTATATAATAGGCGATAGTGCTGGATCAAATTCAATAGCAAGTGACTTATTTTTCTGACTTTGACATTAGTAACTGCACTGACTTCAGAAGAATTACTACAGACTTACACTAGGGTAGTAAGTGGAGTTTGAGGCCTGAAAGATGTAAGTCACTACTATAGTGGAGCAACATGAACACACTCAAAAAATCCACGTCACTGCTTTGCAAAAATACCACCTAGAAGGAGTGTGATTCTACTCCTACCAAAATCATTTGAACCCTGGTAAAAGACCTTAAAATTCAAGGTGATCAATGGTATTTGCCAGTGAATTTAAAGAGGAGTTGGACTATGAATTTGGAGTGCTGCAGTTGGCAGCTTCAGTCAATGTATGATTAGAGACAAGAATTGGAAGGGGAACAAGAAATGTCATCTTTGTCTAGATATTTTTTAAAGTAAATGTTTGCAGTGGCTTTTGTTCCTAATATATGTGCCATTGTAGCTAAGGAACTTGTCCTGGGAGTGTCTGGAGCACAACACAAAGGAATTTAGTGTGCTGACCTCAAAGCAATAGGTCATTTAGTTCTCTGATTCGTGTTTTCATAGGATATGAGCCAAAATATTGCACATGATCACAATGCTGAACAAGTGTTTGAGTTAATCCCTTCCTTTCATACTACAGTTCAAGAGTTTGTTTCCTGACCCATCAACTCTCTTCTCTCTAAGCTGGTACATTTCCAAGGAGAAATTCATTTGCCTTAATTCCTTCTTCTATATCCGCTTTCCATGATCACTCACTGTCTGAAGACTCACAATATGAAAGCCTAGAGACCTATGACACTTGGCAAGATCCAAATCACTGTATAGCTTTACAACAACATTCCAGAAAGACTTTCAAAAGCAAAGCTGGCCATGAAGTATCACTAAGCGATATCCACTCTTGTTCATTTTGTTCTAAAACTACCTCTTTTATCCCACATGTAGTTCTCAACAAAGTTTCCTAATTCATGGCTGCATCTATTTATACACAGACAATGAACAGGTCTGATAATGATTAGGCAGCCTTCCTGATTTTTGCCCCCAGAACTGACCTGGAGTCATCATAGCTAGAAAGGCAAAAGTAATTCAGCTTTCATGACCATTCAGTTATTGCTGCAGACTGCCACGTGGAATTGTAAAAATTAGAACTGCTAAAGACTTATTCAGCCAAATTATTTCAAACTAGTATCTAACCTGCTCTGAAATATCTCCAGTGATGGAGACTGTGGAATCCACAATTCACAATCCACAATTCCACAATATCCATCACTGGATGGTCATAGAGAGGTAGCCACGTTATCTTCACGGCTGTATCTGTATCTTCACAAAACAAAAAAAAGCAGTCCTGTCACACTTTAAAGAATAACAAAATAATCTATCGGGTAATATTTAAGAGTAGGTTAGATAAACATATATCAAGGATGATTTAGATGGTACCTGGTCCTGCCATGAGGACAAGGAAATGGACTTGATGACCTCTCAAGGTCCCTTCCAGTTCTAGTATTCTATGATTCTAAGATTCTACTTTCTTGGCAATGCCAGACTGATCTCCTCAGTATGGGACTCATTCCAAGCCTACTGAAGTTTACGGAAATTTTAGAGTTCTCTACCCCTATTTCTCTGCCTCAGCAGTCCTCACCTTTCTGCCTCTTACTCCGCACAGATGTGTCCACTCCATATACATCTCAATAGGGAGAAAAATAAACATCTTCCCATACACTCCCATCATCATCACCACAGACAAGTTAACTGTCTGTCCAATCTATGCACTTGCCACTTCAGTGGGGCTTTTTGTTCCAATCCTCAGCATTGTCCCCATCTGCTTTAGGCTTTTAAATGCTATCATTTCTTTTTTTATGGCACCTCTGAAATCTGCTTTTTAATACCCATCAGCCGCCACTAAAGTCATTATCCATTTCTTGGGCTATGTCTACTCTATAGCCTATGTCAGCATAATTTGTATCACTTGGAAGTGTAAATAAATCACCACCATCCATGACTGATGTAAGCTTCACCAACACAAGTGCTTGTGTGCACAGCACTATGTCGGCACAAGTGCATCTTCTGACATCATATCTTCTGAGGCTTGTGCAGTTGGTCTTGTTATTCTGACCAAAGAGAGCTCTCCCACTGGTGTAGAGTGTCTTCACCAGATGCACTGCAGAGTTCAATACATATTGGTACAGCTAGGCCATTGCAGTACTGGTATATATAAATCAGGCCTTAGTTATCTGCAGTCTAGATTTATACAAATATGTCTTCTCTCTCCTCTTTGTAACACATTTCCTTCCCAGCTTCTGATTTAAGCAAAATACTACTGCCAAAACATCTCTTTCTCCTTCGACTCTGCCTACGTCACATTCATCTTTGAATCTTTTCACTGGCTTCCTCTTACCTCCTGTATCGCCTTAAGATTTATCATCCACTTTGATGCCTTTCAGAATTTCATTCCTGCACCCCCTTGCCCTAATGTTTCATATATACTTGACTATAAACTAAAAAGGTTACATTACAAAATACAGAAGGCTTTGCCAATTTTTAACAGCGCATATTATCCAACAGGGAGAACTGTAGTCAAAGGTCCTGCTTTTTAAAATCCAAGCCAAGTGTACATTTGTATAGATATTGAGTTGAGAAGAAAAAAAATCACCTGAAATAGATTCGCTTTTAATAGACAAACACCACATCAGATTATACTGCAAGGATATTTTGCTGTGCTTTTCAGCAGCATCAGTGCTTCCACATGAAAGTTTTCAACTGTGCCAATGTTACACGATGAATAGTGCCAAATCCATGGCTGTCTACTTAGAGCCAGATTCTGTTACTCTCATTTATGCTGGGCAACACCTTTATCCACAGCTAACTCCTCTAAACTCAGTGAGGCTATTCAAGGAACAGGAAGCACCCTCATGATTTATTTCACAGAAATAATCTTTTTTTTCCTTCCATAGGGCACAAGAAGGAAAAATTATTACTTCTGTGAAGTAAAATCAGGAAGGTGCTTCAAAAACTCATATTTGTGGTATCGTTCCTCAGTATATCTGTTATCCATGTTCCATAATACCTCACTGTTCTCACCCAACACGCTTCCAATGTATGTGCAGTGCTTTAGTAAATGACAGAGATACCAATCTGAAAACACTCAGCAAGTCAAATTGGCATCCTGAAAAACCAATTACTAAATTTTTGGCTTACTTTTACTGATTGAATGATACTGCTGAAAAGAGAAGACTAATAAACAGAAAAAAAGTTATGAATAGAAAATGACACACTGTAATACTACTTCCTAGAAAATCAGTGGGGTTAAAAACCATTTTTTCCATGCTCTGCAAATAATCTCCACCCTCAGTTCCCTGTGGCATTTCAGCATGTGTTTTAGAAACAAAATTATACAGTAAATTACTAGCATGCCTTATTTATATAACACACACACACAGACACTAGGTACGTGGAGAATGGAATGCAGGAAAAGTAAATAAAAACATCACTATTTGTGTTAAGAACTTCTCATAAATTTCACCGGTTACATTTAGTTTCTCTCTGATTCACTACTGCTTCATGAAGGGAGCTGGAGATAAATGGCGTCTGGGACTAAGGTGGTGTCTACACTGCCCACGGAAGACTGAATGCTTATGTTTGAATTCCCGGTGCGCCCTTTTGCGCGTGTGCAAAATGGTGCATTCCGGGTTCAAAGTCGACCCCGGAACTCCTTTCGAGATGCAAGGATTAAGGAATGTTGGAGGGAGGAGCACTCTCATCAACATTCTGCAGTGAGGACAGGGCCGAATATTGATGGCTGCAAAATTGATTTTTGGTACGCAATTGGCATACCTAAAATTGCGTAGCAGCCATCGACATTCCTCGTAAGTGTAGACATAGCCTCAGTGAATTCTAAGCAGGGATTTAAAGTAGGCGGGTGTTGGCACCAGCAGGCTGAGTTGAAGTTCATGGGTTCATGGACCTTATGGAAGAAGACACAGCGATGGGAAATGGGTCAGGAAAAGGAGATTAATTAGTAAACATGCTGGGATATCTTTAAAAGGTCAGAGGTGAGACATAAAAGAACAGGCACAGAAAGAGATGAAAACAGTATAGACGTGTTTTTCATCAATAGCCTTTTATGACTAATACCACTAATATTTACCCAGGAAGGCTGCAAACTATTGAGCTCACAACATTTTACAACCAAGCTTACTTTCAAAATGTCACTGGCATGATTTGGTGCCAAGCATCTTTAAGATTTTTCCTGTGGAAAAAAAAATCAAGACCTATTTATTTTTTTTTTAAAAATTAAAAAAGCACAACTGCCATAAATCTCTGTTGCTGCTCTAAATTCAGGATGTTCCCTATTAACCAGTTAACTGATAAGCATCCTAAGCAGGTAAGGCTTACTGGATAAGGTTAACCAGTAGGGGCTGGAGCAGTCCACCACCCACTGTGGGCAGTGGGTTGCTCCAGCCCCATGGGGCTGCCATGGTTGGGAGGCACACCAGTGCTGATAGAGCAATCTCTCACCTGTGGCAGTCCCCAGCGGACCAGCTGGGCTGGAATAGCCCCCCTGTCTCAGATAGGGGGTGCTCCAACCAGGCTGGAGTGCCCCTGCCCTCGATGCACAGAGTAACCACAGCAGCTCCAGCCTAGCTGGAGTGTCCCTGCCCACAGCATGCCTGGGGCCACTGCAGACAGGGGCTGCTCTGGCCTGGCTGGAACTCCCCCCGACCTGTGGTGTGCCTAGGTCACCAGAGACAGGGGCTGCTCTGGCCTAGCTGGAGCACTCCTGCCTATGGTGATCCCAGGCCAGGCTGCTGTAGATGGGGGCTGCTCTCGCTGCACTGCAGCAACCCACACCCACAGCAGTGCTGCAGGCTGGGGTGCTCCAGTCCAGCCTCCCCAGCTGCAGCCCCCCCAGCTGTTAATTGGTTGATTCATTTAACCTAGCATTTAACCAGTTGACTCATTACAAGGGATTTTACATCCCTACTCTAAATGCTCTTCTTACAACTAAGCAATATTCCTCCAGAGTAAAATTGATATTGGTGAATCAGGAGAAAAAAAAAGTTTTCCTTTTTTGTTGCTACATAGACTAAGTGCTTGAAAGGGAGCAACTGCTGCCTATTAAAGGGAGGGAGTTCGTCAGATTTCTGGGAAGAAAGTTAAGATGGAATGCGGGGATTGAGTTGTGGGTTTGTTTGTTTGTTTGTGTAGTTTTAAGAGGAACAGCTAGATATCAAACCTGGCCTTTCTTGCTGCTGACACCACCTGGCAGAAAGGTTACAGAACTATCATTTAAACTTTTAAAGGCACTTGATAGTGTCTGTTTACTTTAAAATCAACCTCTCTCAGTCTTGCCCAGTGTCTTAAACTGGTGTTCAAATAGATTGAATTTAAACCAATTTTACATATCCATTTTCTTTGCTATAATTTCTATCCTCCATCCACTTTATTTAGATGATTAACATGGGCAAAGCTGCATGACACAACTTTAAGAGCCTAATCCAGACTTTCTCCAAAGCATCTTTTGAAACTAGAAGAAAAGGAAGTATTGTAGAAAGTGGGTCAGTGCCCTTGGCTATGTCTACACTAGCCAAAAACTTCAAAATGGCCATGCAAATAAGGGGACTTCGAAGTAGGCGGGGTCCTTTCGAAAAGGAGCCCCATCTGGACAAGCCGCACAGCGGTGAGCCGCATCAATTTCGAAGTGCCGCGGCCGCCTGCATGCTAATGAGGTGCTGAATATGTATTTCAGTGCTTCATTAGCAAACTTCAAAATGGCCATTTGCATGGCCATTTCGAAGTTTTGGGCTAGTGTAGACACGGCCCTTGAGTAAAGACACAATGGCTGTGTCTACACTAGCCCAAAACTTCGAAATGGCTATCCAGATAGGAATAAGGGGATTTCAAAGTTGGTGGGGTCCTTTCGAAAAGGAGCCCTGTCTGGACGAGCCATGCGGCAGCAAGCCACAGCAATTTCAAAGTGCCATGGCCGCCCGCATGCTAATGAGGTGCTGAATATGTATTTGCATGGCCATTGCGAAGTTTTGGGCTAGTGTAGACATAGCTAATGATTTTCTTGACCATAACTAGGGTTGCCAACACTCCAAGACTGGCCTGGACTGGCATTAATTTCCTGGTGAGTATTGAAAGCAATCCTGGAGCTTTTAATAGGCTGTTTTAAGAAAATGCTATTGCATTATATTGTTGGGGCTGGAGGGGAGGGCTGAATCTCCTGGAATAGCTTCAGTCAGAGTTGGCAACTGGTGTTTCCTCTAATTTTTTCCATCCATGACCAGTATAAATTTTGTTATGTGCACCAAGATATGTACAGATGTGCACCACCAATAGAAACACATGCTGCCCACTGTGGGCAGCTGTGGGTGCTCTGCTAGTCAGCTGGGCAGCACCTGAATCTCCCCTGGGCAGCAATACAAGCACTCAGCTTACAGGGAACACTGTTGGCAACCCTAACCATGACTAAACTGACTGCAGCCTCACTTAAAACTGACTGCAGCCTCACTTTCAGTGACTCTGTGAAGCCTTGATCAACACACTGACAGAGAAAGGATACAGAGAAAGGGAATTTAACATGCATCAAAGGAAAAGGGACTGGAATCTTTCATTGTCTGTATCCTAAACTTTGACCTTACATGAAGAGTTGGTATTATACAGTCAAAGACATTTCACATGCAACAGTAAGCCAAACTAGTGAAAGAACAGCTAAACCAGATGAAGTCACAGGACCAGTGACTTCAGTAAGAGGAGAGTTTGGTCAATGCTGGACTTTTTTGAAATTACTTATCACCAGCAGAACTGGTGTTTGTTCACAGTAGGCAAACCAAGCAGTAAATTAGCATAAAGACTGAATTGCCCCTTGTACCAAGATGAATCTACACTAGAAATCCGTGATCAGTCCAGTCCGTGCCAGAGCTTAATACCAGAGCTAAAATAATGGGTCAGAGGTTCCCTAATGTAGACAAGACCTAAAAGAGGTTTCTCCAGAACAATGGGGGCATTGTGAGTGCTTGACCCTTTCCGCCTTTGCCATGGGCAAATAAAAAGCATCAGTCTCCAAGAAAGTCAATCATTATGACAGAGTGTACCACCACCAACTGGCCAGCGGGGTGGGGACAGGCTTGCTGGGTAGAGAAGACCCCTCCCCATGACCCTAATGGGCATGCTCCGGCTGCAGCCATGGTGTAAAGGCCAGAGAAACGGGTCATTTTGGGCTGGCCACCAGATGAGAAGGAACTCCTGTCCTAACCTGTAAGCAGCAGCAGCTGCCGCCACCGCCATCTTCATCACCTGCTGAAGAGGGGGAGCAGCACCAGCCTGAGGAGGAGCAGCCAGAGCTGGAGCAGTGATTGCGTCTGGAACAGGGTAGGGGTAGCCCAAAGCAGGGAGCCAGGGGGCTGTCCCAGTGAGCTTGGTGTATTGTGAAGGAATTCCCCACTGAGCCAGTGGCTGGGGGCATGCCCACCACTGATAGGTCCCTGGGCAGGTGCATTGTGGAGCAGGAGGGCCTAGGTTCCCTTACCCCCAATCCTGTCCAAGGAAGCGGGAGCATGGCCTGACCGTGATACTGACTAGGCCATGGAACCCTGCCCAACTGCTACATAGACTAGGCCGCAGGGTCTGACTATGGGGGCGTAAGCCCTCCGAAGAGGTGCAGGGCTGGAGGCCCCACCACCATCATAAACATTAAAAATCTCACCCACTCCTTAGGACAAACGAGGCTTGCACTGAATCTGCATGTTTACATAATTCCCCAGTTTGCGCTATGCTCTTGAATTTCAGCTTTCATTAAAAACAAAACAAAAAAACCCTTGAAGCTCTAGCTGTTCTGAAATCTGAACACAGCAACAGCCATACTAGCTCAGACCAAAAGTCAGCGTAGCCCAATATCATGTCTTCCTACCAGGGCCGTCCCTAGGGCAGATACCACCTCTCGGCCCCAGGCCCTGCCCTGCCCCTTGCCTTCTCCCCACTCCACCCTGCCCTTTCCTACTCCACACCTTCCCCAAGTCATGCCCCTGCTCCATCACTGCCTCATCTCTTCCCCCTCCACCCCCCACTGGATCCCCTCCCCAAACCCCTCCCACTGAGAAATGTGGCCCCGGGGACTACCAGGGGACTAGCAGCAGGGGTCAGGCCCCCTCTGCACTTACCACATTGACGAGAAGCAGAGCGACCTGGCCCCAGCCCACTCTGCTCTCTCAAGCCCAGCTCCCAGTGATGTCTCTCTGCTTCCCGTGGTGAAATGTACTGATCCGGCTGGGAGACGGCTGAGTGGAGTAGGCTGGGGCTGGGTAACTCTTTCCACTGCCACTGGTGAATGCAGTGCAGGGGTAACCCCTGCTGCCAGCGCTAAGCCCACCCTCCCCTCACTGTAATCCCTGAGGCCACCCTGTGCCCCAGAACCCCCCAGAGTATGGAACCTGCAGTGGCTGTCCTGAACCACCCAATGCATGAGACAACTCTGCTGCCAACAGTGGCCAAAGCCAAGTGCTCCAGAGACAACAAACAGGACAGGTAACTATCAAATGCTCCATCCTGCATCATTCATTCCCCGCTTCTGGCAAACAGAGGCTAGGGACAGCATTCCTGCCCATCCTTGCCAGTCTCTATTAATGGCCCTAACCTCCAGGAATTTATGTAGTTCTTTTTTGAGCTTTTCTGGATGGAAAAATACTCTGTCTCAATGTAAATCAAGCTACTGCCATTTTACTGAGATGGCAACAAGACAGAATGAAGTGATAGCTCCAAGAGAGGTGTGAACTTACCCTATAAATTTTAACAATGGTACATTTGCATGTAAACAGTTTCAAGCAGATTATGAGCCAAGACCAGCTGATTTCCCTCTGAAGCACCTGCCATTGGCCACTGCCAGAAGACAGAATACTGGGCTAGATGTTCCTTTGGTCTGACCCAGTATGGCCCTATCTATATTCTCATGACCTTAGTATGAGAATGAATGATTATTTTCAGATCTATGGATATTTCTGAACTGATGCTTCTGTCTTTAAATTGCTTATTTGGAGGCATTTTAGGATGAATTTTGTATATTTAGTAAGTGATTCAATAGTTAGCAGTTTATTTTTTTGTTTGAGGAATTAACACAAAATATTGTCATAGCTTTTCTCCGGATATACATTACCCCAAACAACACTGATATTACTTCTTATCAAGCTAGCCAGTCCCTAGTCCAATTTTCCACCAGAATTTAAACAGTTTTCTAATCTGTGCTATGGTGATACTGCTAGGGCCATTGAACATAGTTAAACCATGAGTTACATGTTCCTACAACCCCTGTATAACTCAAATTTTTGCACAAGTCGGGGTGGGGAGCCGGGAACCAGGCTGCCACTTGCGTCTCAGCCCCCCGCCACTTGTGAGACCCGAGAAAATTATCTTAATTCTTTACATTTAAATGCTTTAACTATTTTCTGTCACTTATTTGTGTGTTCAACAAAAGATTAATGATTTTTAATGACAGTTGTTACCACAGGAAGAAGCAAGCCGTAACTTTCCAGGGAAGCCCAGATCACACTTAACAGTTTGATGCTATAACAGGAAACAAGAGTTTTATCAACATTTTATCGTTTGTTGGGCAAGAGGCATTACCTTAGCAACATAATAGGTGTTCTCCATGACTAACATTTGGATTAGACCATAGTTTCCCAAACTGTGTTCCATGGAACAATGGTGTTCTGCATGATGTGAATAGGTGCTCCATGAAAAAATATTTGATGCTAGCGATATTTTTCCTTCTAAAATATTAAATATGAAATTATCTGTGTATCAGAAATACTGAAGTATTTGAATAGCATTTAGATAGCAGGTATATTAATATTTATAATGCATTTATAATAGTATAATTATTATGTGACTTGTGCCAAAACAATCTGAGTTGATTTGGATTGCTTTGGCATGAGTCATGTTCAGAGCAAGCACGTGATGCTGCACATCATAACAGGATCCAATTCTCCAGCATCATTCCTAATATTAAATGAATTTGTGATCAAAAGATAGAAAAACACTTTTCCCATCTAAAAAATTGTCAAATGTTGCTTATTTTTATTTTCTAGAAGTTTTCTGTAAAAATAACAAATTTATAACAACATTTAAAAACATTTTTTCATACCTAATTGTTTTGCACTTCTTTTTAATAAAAATGTTTTTTAAGATTTAAGGAAGGACAGTCCTTTTCTGAACAATATTGCCCTTTCTACTTTTGTACAAAAGAATGACACTAAACATCCTTGTTTCAACTCTTATACTGATGTTTTGTTTTGGGTTTGCAGATAATTTTTATATTTAATTATAGGGCTGAAAATCATCCTCCTATCAGAAGGGCATTAGTTGTTCATTCAGATGATTTTTCTCTTGTTATTTCTTGTTCTTTGTAAAATAAAAGACATCTAATACAACTAACTCTTTTATATTTTATCAACTTTTCAGCATTATGTGCAACATTTTTTCAGTATAAATTCCTCCCTCCCTCCCCCGCACCACCACCACATTGCATCCCCAACCACCACGTATACGTTCTGTCAACGTATTCCAACATTAAAAGTGTTCAGTGGCCAAATTAGTTTGGGAAACACTGCCATAGACAATTGCTACCACCTGTCATCCAGCAGACCCAAGATTTGTTTAGGTCCAGGCACCCTGCAAAGTCCACTTTTTCTTCCCTTTGGCATGAGGGGAGGAGATGGCTTGGAAGAAATGGATTGTTTAGAACTCTACTTGATATCGGTTAAGCCATTTTATTTTGCTTGCTCTATCTGTAAGTTACTGCTGTTCAAGGTCACACATTTTGTTTTAAGCCCACTGGCCTTCCCATTTGGATCTTTCATTAAGAACCATTATCATTCCTCATGCAGTGCAGATGTCTTTGCTCAGGAACAAAGTCTTCTTCTCAGAGTCCCCTAATGTTTTGTCACCCTTTCCATTATGTCACCCAATGTTTATTCATAAACTCCTTGGTGCAAGGATCACCGTGGCTTACCTCTATTGTTAGACACCTGTCTCACTTTGGAACAATATAAAGTAATAAACAAGGTAAGAACTGATGTAGTATTTTTAACACAGAAGTCCTGCTAAATATGAATGAACAGGAACTGATGTACTAATGATCCACAGCAATTATGTTTAAATCCCTTTATTATGGAATTGCTATGATTACTAAATCAAGTTTGTGTCAGTAACACCTGATTATTGAAGGCAGCTGAAAGACTGTGGCATGTAACCACCAGAATGACAAGTGTTTTTTTTTCCTCACCTTGGCCTTTCCACCAGACCTGAGAGAAAATGACTGGTGTCAATTTAGATCTCAATCTTGAATCAGTTGCAGAAGTCATTGATTTATGATCTCACACAGATATGGTCCTACTGAAGCAATAGACCTAATCCTGCTAATTCTTGTTGCTTTCTCGTTAGTGAGACTTACACCTATCAGTGTTTGCAGAATAGGACTATACGGCTACGGCTACACTAGCACAGTATGTCAAAGAGGCCTATGTCAAAGTAAGAACATCGAAATAGGCTACTTTGATGTATATCGTCTACTTATGCGCCGGGGCTGGTGCCGTCGACGTTCAATGTCGAAGTAGCGACGGGGAACGTCAAAAGGAGTCGCCCCGGAAGGAAATGCGGAGCGTCCACACACACAAGCACTCTCTGTCGAAATAAGGGGCCAGCAAAGTCTGTGGACAGGGTCACAGGCTAGATTAGCCCTTCTGGGGCAAGAGCAAGCCACTCCCTTAAAGGGCCCCTCCCAGACACACTCGGCCTGCACAGCACGAGGTCCACAGAGCCAACAACCGGTTGCAGACCCCATGCACACAGCATGGACCCCCAGCTGCAGCAGCAGCAGCCAGAAGCCCTGGGCTAAGGGCTGCTGCATGTGGTGACCACAGAGCCCCGCAGGGGCTGGACAGAGCGTCTCTCAACCCCTCAGCTGATGGCCACCATGGAGGACCCTGCTATTTCAATGTTGTGGGACGCGGATCGCCTACACACGCCCTACTTCGACGTTGAACGTTGAAGTAGGGTGCTATTGCCATCTTCAGATAGGAATAGCCATTTCAACATCTCACCGCCTAACATCGATTTCAATGTCAAAATAGCGCACGGCATGTGTAGACACGACGCGTGCTATTTTGATGTTGTGCTAGGGTAGACACACCCTATATGATGCATAATTATTGGAGTATATTATGTTTTCCTAAATTTAATCTGTAGTTTAATGTAGTTTAAGCTGCAGTTTAAGACATACAAAGATATAATTAACATAATAATACAAACGGCATTTTTCAGTCTCCATGTTGCAACTACACTGCTGTCAACAGGGCTGCACTAAGAGTTAATTTCATCCTGTGGGTTTATATTTGCACCTTTTTCAATGAGATCCAGTTTTCAAATTGTTTGAGAAAATAATCTCATCCCATTGCAAAATTTCTCAAGTGGATTTCGGAGAATGTGCTCTGGCATTCGAGTCTTTTGCTGTTTTTAGTGAAACAAAGTTGAATTTCCTTTAACTTCAGAAATTTGGAAAATGAACTGAAATATCCAGTTTTCTGAAAAAAACTCTTAATATGAAATATTTTAAGGGAAGTCTTACGACTAAAGAGCTTTCCCTGTTCTCCCTAAGCAAAAGTAAAATATTGCATAAACCAGGCGTTAGCAACCTTTCCAAGGAGGAGTGCCGAAATTTAACCTTTTGACTTATACGTATAGTGAGAGTGACAGTGATACATTTTGAAGTCACTAACAGTCCTACTTACAACAGCTTCATTAATAAATAAATAAAAATGCAGAGCTCTACCATTTGGTGGTGGTTGATAGAATTAGTTGGTCTTTTGTTAATCCACAGGTGGCATGGCTGCATGGGGGAGGAGGAGTGGGGCTGAACTCCCGCCTGGCATGCCGATGAAAATCAGCTCACATGCCACTCTTGGCACCCCCATCGGGGGTTGCTGACCCCTGGTATAAACAGTCACATTTGGTGTTAGCTCAAACTCATAGCAACTTTTGGGCTCATTATTCAGTAAACACAAGGTATATTAAAATCGCCTTTGACGCAATTGCCTGTAATAATAATGTCAGTGGGTGTTAAAAAGGGGATAGAAGGTTTTTGAAATAATACTTTTGACTTCTGTTTGACAGTTATAAATTTTCCCATCACAAGCCATCAAAGTTCAGGATTCGCTAGTTTTACACTCTTGGATCCTGACTATGCATGTGACATGCAGAGCCCATAGGGAAACTCTCTTCTTCAGTGTGGTTCTATATGGAGTCAGGGACACACCTGTGCATGTTCCAGGGCTGAGGATCCTGTATCCCTAGCAACATATTGGACCTGATCACCCTAATGATACTCACTGAGGGGCCACTGCTCAGTTGGATCTAGGACAGCGATCAGCAACCTGAAGCTCTTTAAGAAGTTGTTTGCAGGTCAGGGTGCTGCTGCCACTGACTCCTCTTGCGGCTTTCTACCCCGCTGCTGCTGATATAATGGAACTAAATTTAATTGGTTTAACAGCTGGCAGGGCAGCGGGAGGGATTCGGCTGTTAAATCAATCAAATTTAGTTCCATTATATCAGCAGTGGCAGGGTAGGAAGACGCAAGAGGAGGTGGGAGAAGCAACTGATTAAATTATTTCATTTTATTCTCACTGTATATGTTGCAGGGCTTTTTTTTTTTTTTTGGAAGAAAGTTTTCATAGGTGTTCCACATAAAAAATATTATCATTTGGTGTTCCATGGTCCAAAAAGAAACACTGGTCTGGAACAAGAGGACCGGGTCATAACCAAGGTCTCATAGACAGTGGCCAAAGGCTTGGCCAACAGAGATCATCTGATGTTCCTGGAGAAGAATCACTGACCTCCCCTCACTCCAGAGAAGGCTCTTACTGTGGTAGGAGTACGAGTCCTAATTCCAGAGGCAAAGACTGGAACTAATAGATCTCTTAAGGAAGAGACTGGGTTAAGGCAAGAACTAGATTTTGATAAAGGAAACATGGACTAAGAAAGACCTAGTCATGCAGATGGAATGTTTAGGTGAAAGTTTTGTTTGCTTTGCACCGGCTTTTCTGTTAATAAATGAGACCCTCTAAAAGGACATGCTTCTTAGCATACACTGATTCTGTGGATGTCATGATCCCATGGGAAAATTAAAAATTAAATTAAGGTCTCATCTGCAACACTTTCTCGCTGTAACAGGCACACCAGATCAGCCTAGCTTGATGAGATGCCTCTGCACTGTGCAACATGCAAGCTAGGTTCTTGTGCATTTCCTAGTATTTACACAGAACTGGGAGGCTCCATGATGAGAGTAAGGGCAAACTACACGTCCTGACACTGGAATGAATGGGAAAAATCCTCACGGTGCTCTTCTATGCAGGTCGTTTTGATGGAGCAGAGAACAGGCCCCTGTGTGTTACAATGCTATATACATTTTGTAACTCTCTGGATCAATTTTACCAATCAACACAATTGTCCTTGTAATCTGCTAAGAAATTATCTCAGAAAAATTAATTGTGCATGATATCCAATAATACACTGGACATGTGCAAGCAAAAGATTTACTTGCAAGAGCTTTCCTTAAAGGGTAACAAAGTAAAATACTAAGAAAAAAATTGCATCCAAATATATGAAACTTTAAGAATGTTCTTTGCATTCACACACTTGGAACATGACAATAGAAGCTATATGAAAGTCACTGACCTTTTCTAATTTTTCAAAATGTTCTCTGAGGAACTTCATTGGCCGGTCTGGTTTTGCTATGCAAAGGTTTACAATGCACTCTTTCAAAATCTGTTGGATGTTATGCTTCTGAACATAGAGTTCGCATCCCTTCAGGCTCTCATCTTCTTCTACATTGCAAGAGGAAGAAGCAGCCATCTTCAGGCTTGTAAACAGAAAACAAGCCTAGGTAAGAAAATGATGTAATTAATGTATCAAACAGAAACCATGAAGTCTTTTGTCAAAGCAATTTGACTAAATTAAGTATTTTAATATTGCACACCTTCTCGTCATGAGCTAACAATTCAGCATATTTCAATGTTGTAGCACTTTACATACAAATATTGAATCATGTCATCTCTATAAAATCAGCATGCCAAAAATTACAAAAAGAACATTCATTAGACATTCTTCAACATTTCAAAACAATGTTGCAATAAATCAATATGAATTTTAAAGATATCTGCTAAATGACAATTTAGAGTAATGTCCCCATCATCATACAAATGGAGTCTAGGTCCCCCTCTTCAGGGTCCTAGATTTCTGTAGAAGATGGAGCAGCATCTGTCGCTAGAAAAATACTTTTATCCCTCCTTTAAAAAAACAAATACATTTGGAGCAGCTCTCTTTCACAAAAGAGGAGTTTGGTGATGAAGGACAAACGTTTTTGATTCTGCCAATCAATGTGCATTCACCCCAGTTCAAAATAAATAGGCATATATTCATGGTATATAGATATTAACTTACTTGTATCAGAAGATAATTTAAGTTTTGTCACCTCTTCTCAATACCCATCAGAGCATCATTTGAGGTTTGCTTTCATGAGTGTTTCAGGAGGGACAATTTCAAACAAGAGGGTTGTTTTTTTTTAGAGGTAACAATACATGAGATGCTTCAATGTTCCCTTGGAACAAAAACAACACAGCAAAATCCTTCCCCACATGAGCCATATGGTCTTATAAACCTGTCTCAAAATGAATCTCGAAGGAGACAATTCTCCCTCCAACGAACTGAAACTTGGGCTAAGATTGGGGATTGTCTTAACGCTGATTTGGAGAGGGAAACCCCTTTCTCCCAAGAATCCATCTGCAAGCAGTTTTCCAAGCCTCTCTCTCCAGTGACAGAGAATTTCACTGTGTGTTTTACAATGAAGTGGAAGATTCTCATTCTGGAGTGTGCTTTGTTTTCCAAGGAGCAGGCAGGAAAGGGGGCATCCCTTTCCCTTTCAGTTGTCCTCGTGCCTGAGACATCCCCCACCCCGACCAGAGCATCTCCCAGCCTTTGTGAACAAGGGGGTAAATAAACACACACACACACCCTCCACCACGAGCACCAGCCTTTGTGCTGAAGCAAACCTATTGTGGCTGGGGAGCAGCTCCAAAGCCGGGGGATGGAGAGGGACAGGGGCTGTCAAACCCAGCCGGGAAGGAGGGCGGAAGGGTTCCCAACCAGGCTAGGGGCGCAGGGGAGCGGTGGGGAAGGGATGAGGAGTGAGAGGGCCCTATAAATACCTGAGTGGCTGGAGCAGTGACAGCAGCAGGAGCTCTTCTCTCCCTTCCCTTATGCAGGAGGAGGAGTGTGGGGGGCGGCCTCCTGTTATTCTGCAGTGCAGCCGCCTCCTCCTTCCCCAGCTGCTGTTGCTGCCTTTCCTCTTCCCAGGCAGCAGTGGTGCCCCAGCTGAGGGGTTCCCTCCACCGCCGTGACCCCCGCCCCAGAGAGCTCACACACACACACACGCAAAGCGGTAGGTCTCTGCAGCAGCTCCCCTGCAGGAAGTCCCGGCTGCTGTCAGTCACACGTAAGCACAGCCTCCCTCCTCACCTCCCGCTGGCACAGCCAGGCTGCGATTCTGGGGCACGCTGGCCTGCCCCAGGGACCACAGCCTGTGAGAAAAGAGAAAAGCAGACAGACACGCACAGGGAGGGGTAACCCGCCTCCCCCCAGCTGCATTCCGAAAAAGGTGCCCTGGGCATCGGGGGCTTGATTTTTTTTTTGGGGGGTGCTTAAGAGATGGAGAAAAGGGCCAGATGAAATCCAGATGTGACAATGGCCCCCTCTTTGTCCAGCATAGCTCTTGTCTGTTTTGGTGGCTCATAACCTGGGAGTCTTGCAGCATCCCCAGCGGCTTATTGTCTTCGGACATGACAGCTGCATCCTTTAGGCCAATGGTTCCCAAAGTGTGGTCCACAGCCCAGTACCAGTCCTTGGTAAAAAAAAAAATACCAATCCTTAGAAAATATACAAATTGTCATGCATGATCCTATTAATTTGGTAAAATTTGTATTTTCCCCATGATTAAGGTAATAACAATAAGTTAGGCACTTAAGTATTTTACATCAAGATTTATGTTATTATGTGCTATTATTATTGTGAATAAATAATAAACTGAACATTTATTCATTTTTCATTCACTGTTTATTTCATACGCATTTATATTTTTGGGCTTCAAAAAAAGGTACTGAAAAAACCCTGGTTCCAACTATATAAAGTTTAGGAAACCCTGCTTTAGGCTGTCTGTGTCTTGTCACCTCCTGCTTAGATTACTGCAGTGCAGTGTTTCTTTAACTTTTTGAGACCACAGAACACCAAACAATAATATTTTTAACGTGGAACTCCTAAGAAAATTTTCTTAAAAAAATTGTTGCCAGACCCCCACCTTCCTGACAAACCCAGCAACATATACATCAAAAACAAAAGCAAGTAATCTAGTCGGGTATCATAGCCATGCAGAAGTAACACTGTGTCTGGTTTTCAAAACAGAAAATATTTACCATCAGTGTGTGATATCAAAAAAGTCTCAGAAGCTCGTGGCACACCTGTGAGTTGTTCAAGGAATGCCAGTTTTCCACAGAACATAGTTTAAGAAACACTGCTGTAGTGCACTAGATTTGGAGTTCTTCAGTGGAACTTCTCATGCAGAAAGCAGTGGCTTGTGTGGGCAGTGTCTCATTCAATATGCATTTTGCACTTGTGTTCCATGTTCACCAGTGACTACCAGCTAATGTCCAGATCAAGTTAGGGGAATGGATTTGACCAATAAAGCCTGAAATGTTTAGGGCTTGTTGCTTTCAGAAACTGCCTTTCTACTCTATGATTGCAGCAGTTTTCGTCCTCTGAGGTGTTCAAGCTAAGAGATCCCATGTGCTTTCATTCTGTTCTTATACAACCCACAACACCATAGTGAGTAAGTGTCTTCCAACAATGCAGTAATAAACATGAGCAATCTGCGTCATGAGATACATTTTCTTTTCAGGAGTGGAACCATCTGTACAGTATAGGTTCTGGGGGTTCCTAGGTCTGGGAGTCACCTAATTATTCCTTGCTTCCAGCAAAAGAGAAAAGTTGCTGGTGCTTAATTGGATGTCAGCTCTCTGGTTCTATGGAAGTATTCCCCTTATTTACCAAATACGCCCAGAAACAGTAGGTCTGCTGTCCCCAAGGGAAAAGTGTACACATCCGCTTGGATAATTCAACTTGGAATCAGCCCCAACTTAATATTCCAAGACCTGGATGTACTTATAGTGAAAACAGCAATATGTTTATTATCAGAGTCAAGAGACAGTAAGGAGAATGAAAACCAAAAGTTACATATACAACAAAACCATAATGCGATTTCTAGAAACTAAGCTTAACAAGCTAACCTGTCTAAAAGTATTTATCTCATTGCAAATGTCCTTTGCAGCATTTTAACCAAGGCTGGTTGATGATCTCATTTTCATGAGTGTAATCACATTGCATGATTGCTTGCTATTGCAGAGAATGAGGTGGTATTTTCCTTGCCTTCTCCTTATATCCCCAAAAGTTCATTGTCTGTACCATTGTGGCTGCCTCTCTGTTGATTTCACATCCTACTATTGACTTCCTACGTAAATGACTTTCCACTGTTAACTTACAATATTTAATTTACAGGCCAACAGACGTGACTTTTTGCGTAACTGAAAGCCAGTTTGTCAACTCTGCCTTGATACAGACTTTAAAGCAAATTTTCAATAGGCACAACTCTTTGCATAGTATCTGTACATGCATTGCACAATTATATTATGATCAGTGAGACACTGCCTTTCCTTTAAGACCTCACATATGATATTTTGTTAAACCAGAAATCTCATCAGCTGGCAGTAAAGAGTTCATCGGTCACAGTAGGGTTTTGTTTTGGTCGGGCTTTGTTTTGGTCTTTTAAATATATGTGCTGCTACGTAGTTGTTAGAGAAAGCAAATCAGAAAAGCATGCCTTACACTTGGAGTAGAAGGTAGGCATGTGCGTGATGCTTTCAACTTCCTGAAGAGTTAATTCATCTTTCTTAGACCAGCCCCTGAGAAATCAATGTCTTCTGCACAGACAAGACTTACCCTATGGTTCTCTAAAGACCAGATTTGGTAGCTTTCAGGAGATACAGCCTATTCTCACAGGCTGTGCTTGCTTGCTTGCTTTCTCATGTGTGTGTGTGTGTGTGTGTGTGTGTGAGAGAGAGAGAGAGAGAGAGAGCGAGAGAGAGAGAGAGAGAGAGAGAGAGAGAAGATGGTGGCAAACATATGAGTGGATAACAAGAAATCCTGTGGCACCTTATGGACTAAAGGATACTTTATAATATGTTATTACTATAAGGTGCCACAGGACTTCTTGTTGTTCTCAAAGATACAGACTAACTCAGCTACCTCTCTGATATGAGTTAATGCATATTTTCTAACACACCTCCATTTTTCTGATGCTCTCAATAATCATGGAGTAAAAGGTAATAAGAGGATATCTCAAAATATAAAGTAGGACATCTGTTGTATAATAAAACTCTAATGGTTCAGAGAAAGAGGATGGCAATTTAGTGGAAAAACTGGCATCTAACACATTATTTAGGCTATCCAATAGTAAACAAGACTCTAAACAACTCCAGAGAATCTTAAGCAAGCTAGGCGAATGAGCAGCATAATAGCAGATAAAATTCAGTGTCAGTAAATGCAAAGTAATTTGAAAACAATTTTAATTGCTCATAACGATTGCTAGGTTCTAAATTAACTGCAACCATTAAGGAAAACTATCTGGTCAACACTAGTCACACATCTGCCCATCATAGAGTAGTGGTCAGACACACTGTATGCTGTATAAAGAATAAGAGAGCTACTAATAGTAAAATATGTATAAATTGATGGCATGTTCTCACTGTAAATACGTCATCTCCAAAAGATAGCAAAGAATGCTGAGATAGGTGATTAAAATAATTTGTGAAATGGAAAGATTTCCACATAAGAAACTGAAGATCAGGACTGTTTAATTTAGAAGATCAGAGGGAATATGACAGGTATAAAATGGTGAAAGATAAAATAAAATTAGTCAAATATTTCTATTTACACTTTCTATTTTATTTACAAGAGTAAGGAGGCATTTGATGAAACAAATGCTGTGCATTTCAAACAGATAGAAGGATAAGCTTTGATACTTAACACATAATTATTAACCTGTGGGACAAGCGCTACATGACTCCTGGTTTGTTTTGTGGGACTTGATGGTACAGGGTATCAAATGAACCCAAGAGTTTATCAGGATTCAAAAAAGAAATAGGCATTTATCAGGATAACAAGAACATTCATAGTACCATTAGCTCATGGAACAAAACATCCTTCTTCCGGACATATGCCAACCTTACTTGGGATAGGAAAGAAACCTCCCTTATGGACTAGTTATTCCATAACTGTTCACTACGTGGGATATCTTGCACTTCTTTTAGAAACACCAGCTGATGGCTACTGCTAGAAACATGTAATACCTTACCTAGCCAGACAACTGTTCTTACCCAATAAGGCAGTTCCTATGGTCTCAGATTCATTTGATGCTTTTTGTAAAAGTTTATCTTTTGAGTGTTTATAATTTGACTAGATTATGAAAGGCACAATTAAAAGACTAAAGGTAAAATTTTCATGTCTGTTTTAGAGCTCAAGTCCCATTGAAAATCTCTAAGTGTCTTAGGTACTTTTGAAAATGCTATGCTGGCCTTTTCTCGAGGAGGGGTTAGACTCCATATAGGCTCCCATCTGTTATTAATCACTACATTCAGCACAGCTCACACTGTTCATAGCCATTCCTGTCTGGCCAGTAGATACACGGGTGGGCTCATTTCAGGCATGTTTAATACCCAAGAGTGTATTACATATCTGTCTCCTGATATCAGGTCTTACATCTGGTGGGATTACTACTTTGTCTCCTTTAAGCAAAATCCCATCTTGCACATATTGCTTATCCTTGCCCACTGGTAGAAGGTAGCCTCCTGTTCCCCCTTTCAATTTGGTTACCCTGAAAATATTGCTTTACTTCCTGTAGCATCCCATCCTGTTCAATGCTTTGGAGATGGATTGTCTGGAGTCTCCTTTCAGATATGCAAAGGCAATGTAGAATGTTAATAGACTATATCCTATTTCACAGAGACATCTCTGCTGTAACTTGCCTAGGTTGTACCTTATACTCACCCCCCAAAATCTGGAGCTGTAGTCATTTTGGTGTGCTTGATAGTGACATTTTCTAGTGGTTTGGGCAAGGCATTTTGTCTGAAAATTCAGTTTTCTGGTGAGCTGAACTCACTGTGCTGCCTAGCTGTGGATTTTTAAACTAAGCCAAATCGTTAGCATCCCTCGGGAATAAGCACTGAAATAAGCAATACCATGCCAGCTGTATATGCTCACTTCCTACCCTTATATATAGGTGATTGACTCAGTAAGCCCCATGTTCTCCCTGGCTTTAGGATCAAGGCACTGACATTGTGTGAGCTGATGCCCAGGTGCCAGCTAAAGGTCTGGTGGGGCAAAGGGGGTGATGCCACACCAGCAGCTACGCTAAGCAGCCAGGGCAGGCTGGGTTCTTTGGTTTGTGTTTAGTTCGGGTACAGCAGCAAGAGGAAAATTACACTTAGAGAGGCTTTAACAGTTACTTTTTATTTATACAAAGATAGAAACAATTTAACTAAGACAAATTATTAAAGTGCAAGTTAGTACTCGCAGTTTTTAAAGGGGAAACAACACAATTTAACTTAAGAAAAGTTTTAGACAAACTAGCTAGCTTAAACTAATACAAGTAATGTGTACACAAGAAAGGCACGTTGCAGGTGTGATTTTCACCCCTGCCTCTTAGACCTGGTGGAACCAGAGTCTTTCCCTCAATTCCTATAGGAAAGAAGTGTAATACAGGTGTAATTCTTACCCCTGCCACCTAGATCCGGTGTGACCCAGAATCTTTCTCTCAGTCCCTCGGGAAGAAGTAGATACGAACCAGGTGTCCCCAGTCTCGGGAGTTAATTCCAGACCTGGCCAGCAGGTGTAGGTGATTGAAACTCAAAGGGGGGTGTGCTGCCAAACCCCTTTATACCCCTTTTGTCACGTAGGCTTCTTCCTGGTCTCAAGTGGCCAATTGGGAGGAAGGTGTTTGAACCCCAGGTTTCCCAGGGAAGGTGCAAGGCTCAATTTGCACCTGTGAATTGTGAACAATTGGGCACCTTTGGAGGTGATGGGCGGGGGGTTCCCTGTTCTTCCTGTGGAAGTGATCAGGTGTGTCAATCACCGAGATCAGCCAGAAGGGCGGCCATTAGCTAGCCCATTTACTGTCTCGTTTTTGTGTATGGTAGAGAGGCTGGGCGAGACAGCACACCTGCGTTCCCAGGACATCAAAGGCTGCCTGTCTCCCTTGCTTTTCTCTCTCTATCTCTCCCAGGCTACGTCTACACATGAAGCCTACATCGAAGTAGCCTATTTCGATGTGGCGACATCGAAATAGGCTATTTCGATCAATAACGTCTACACGTCCTCCAGGGCTGGGAACATCGATGTTGAACATTGATGTTGCGCAGCACCACATCGAAATAGGCACTGCGAGGGAACGTCTACACGCCAAAGTAGCACACATCGAAATAAGGGCGCCAGGCACAGCTGCAGACAGGGTCACAGGGCGGACTCAACAGCAAGCCGCTCCCTTAAAGGGCCCCTCCCAGACACAGTTGCACTAAACAACACAAGATACACAGAGCTGACAACTGGTTGCAGACCCTGTGCATGCAGCATGGATCCCCAGCTGCAGCAGCAGCAGCCAGAAGCCCTGGGCTAAGGGCTGCTGCACACGGTGACCATAGAGCCCCGCAGGGGCTGGAGAGAGAGCGTCTCTCAACCCCTCAGCTGATGGCCGCCATGGCGGACCCCGCTATTTCGAAGTTGCGGGACGCGCAACGACTACATGGTCCCTACTTTGACGTTGAACGTCGAAGTAGGGCGCTATTCCCATCCCCTCATGGGGTTAGCGGCTTCGACGTCTCGCCGCCTAACATCGATGTTAACATCGAAATAGCGCCCAACACGTGTAGCCGTGACGGGCGCTATTTCGAAGTTAGTGCCGCTACTTCGAAGTAGTGTGCACGTGTAGACACGGCTCCAGTGGGGGTGAGAAGAAGAAAAGGCCAAATAGGGGGGTTCATGTCTGGCTACACATTGAAATCATTATCTTTTTACATTGGGGAAAGGACCCATTAGCCCATGGGCTGGATCTGATCTCTGGATCATTTTCATCCAGCCCAAAGGCCACACATGTTCAGCTCTCTAATTGGGGTGGTGGAGAGGTGTGGGGCTTGCCCCCACTGCAGGGGTAAGCAGGTGCTTGCAGTTCCACAGAGGAGTGCTGAAGCTCAGGGCTTCCTCTGCACAGGGTTTGAGTCATGAGCACCTATTTGCCCCACTGCAGGGGGGAAGTCCCAAGCATATGCCTCCCTCACCTGGTACAGATGAGTTTAACATGTGTGGCCTGCCATTTATTTTTTTGGTCAGGCAATGGCCCCGATATGAAAAAGGTTCCCCACCCCTGCTCTACATTATAGTCTTTGCTCCCGGTCCCGCAAGCCATTGTGCAAAGGTGGACCCCAGCATTGTGCAAAGTCCTCTTGTAGTTAATGGGGCTTCACACAGGTGCAGAGGTCTGGGGGTGAGCAACAAACTGCAGGGCTATGTCTGCACTACAGAGTTTTGCTGACAAAACTGATGTTTTGTCAACAAAACCCATACAGTGTCCACATTTCCAAGGCGTTCTGTCAACTGTAAATCGACAGAATGCGGCACTTCTGTCGATAGAGTTCTGCTGCACCCCGTGAGGCAGAATGCCTCTATCAACAGATTCTGTTGACAGAAAGCCAGTCTGGACGTTCCGGGGGCCCCTCTGTCGACAGACAGAGCTTCCAGGACACTGGGCACCCCAGTCTGCTGTGCTTCCAGTTGGCCATTGTGTTGAGAGAGCAGCCGGGCAGTCTGGCCACTCTCTGTTGACAGAGAGGATTGCTCTTTTGATCCACTTGGCAGTTTAGCTGTGATCTGTCAACAGAAGTTTTGTCACAAGATATCTTCTGACAGAAACTTCTGTCAACAGATCGTTCTAGTGTAGACATGGCCCAGGACTGTGGCCTAACTGTCGTATTATTGTAATGCTACCACACAGCGGATATTAATTGGTCAGATGAGATACATACATTGAGACCACAGAGGTTTGTTGGAAGTTTGCATGAATGATGGGGCGGTTTGATATAATAGAAATGAGATGTTTCCCATATAAACCCTGCAAATTGCAAATACAGTGCTTTGACTAGGCAGATCCTGACTGAACCATTATAAGACTTCCCCCAGTTCCCCAGTTCTTCAATAGTCAGAGCTGGCTAGCACCACTTGATGATTGGAGGGAGACAAGATTTTCAAGCATTCGCTGTAATTTTATTTTAGGTAATATCACACTTAGGACAAAATGCCCAAATTTGGGCAACCCAGCCTCTTTGATTACATATAGGCCCTGCTTTTCAAACATGCATTGTCTGAGGCCCGTTGCATCAGTCACAGTGACCATGATAATGTCATTATACCAGGCAACACAGAATGAAGTTCTGATATCTGGCTCAAATCCTGAAATTGACAAATCTCTGGAGCAGTCCCACAGGCGATGGTAGGAGGGGTCAAGGCATCAGTGTACGGTTTGAGAGCAATGTACTGGGGTATTTTTGTCCCTCCTAGTGCCATCACCAAAGAGCATGCATTGCTGCTATTGAATGCAGTATGCAGTTGCAGGAAGGCCAAACCTCTGCAAGATTATAGATTTAGATACCTATTGTTATACACTCAATTTCTAAAGAATGTAGCCTTCATCCCTAATTAGTAATTCACATCTTCAAAGCACTGTGCAAGCGTTGCTGTACAACACTACAAAAAAGGCCTGAACCTGCACTTGGATCCCTTCCATGGGTCTAATCACAGAATTGAGGCCAACAGTTAGTAGGCAATTTTAAACACCCTGATATTCATCAATTTTACCATGCAGTTTCACAAGGCTCCAAAAGTTTACTAGGGTATTTTTCAACATTCAAAACAGCAATCCCCTTTCAAGAGATGGGACTGGTCAAGAACCAATAAGCAGAAGGAGATGGAGGTATTTTGGAGATTTAATATAAACACAGTGGTTTAATGATACACTGCATGCTAATAACCCCTTCTGTGATGAATGGGAGGGGTAATACACTTTTCTAGACATCCCAACTATTCAGTTAACTGAAGTCTTTTCACATTGGTTAATTCCTGAGACCTAACCCTAAATTGCAAAGGGAAAGAGAATGCCTCTGAGCTTCTACTAGTAAATCTTATATATTTGTCTGAAAGGGGATTGCATAAAAATGTGCCTCATAGGCCAGAGATAATTCTGGGTGTAAAAAAAGCTCAGAAGGAATTGGGTGTGGCTCAGCTCAGCAGTGCTTCTGTACAGTCAGGTAAAATGCTACTTAAAGCTCCTAAGGAAAAGGATCTGCCTGGTGATTTGCTGTAGCTGAAGGGAGTGAAAATCATTTGATTGAAGTAAATCAGGCTAAATCTGTCCCATGCTTCCTTTTTTTTTTTTTTTGGTGGGTGGGGGGTTAGAAGAGGACCCACTGTAAGTTCCCACAGGCAGACTCAAACTGGGGCTGTCTGGAGCTTAGGGCAGGCACCTCTATGGCCTGAGCTAAAGGCTAGCTGATTTGCTGCTAAGAGCCCTTATTTTTCCTCTGTGAAGTGGTCTAGGTGCCACTACACAGGACAGTTAATCACACATAGGTGTGTACTCTCTGTTACTATAGGTGTGTAGGTTACACTGGTACTCAGCCAGCTCCCTGCTCTCTCCCTGCCAGTCCTGTAGCTGGGGCTGCTGTGGTGCCAGTACTCAATACCAGCAAGTAGTGACACAAAAAAAGGCACTGATTTTGTCTATAGAAGGCAACTGTCTATTGCTGGAGAAATTTGTTTCCTCTCCTAACAGTCAGAATGTTTCTGTTAAAAATAACTCAACTGACTTAGTTTTAGAAAGATCCAGTGTGGATATATTAGAGGTTTTGGATGGGAATAGAAATTGTCAGAAAATTGGAACAGCCCTGTGATGATCACATGGCTGTGCCTAAGCAGTTTACTGAAAAGACTTTAGTAACAGAGAGGTAGCACTGTTAGTCTGTGCTCCAACAAAAAAAAACTTCAAAGGAGTGGGCCATTCTGTTAAAGACCTGAGAATTTGTGTCCTGCAACATAGAGAATTTAACAACAGATTAGAAGGAGAGATTTCTGAGTCAGAGTACATATTCAAATTTGTTAAATAGTAACAGAGAGAAACCCCTGCTAGTCTATATACTATCAAAACAAAAAAGCAGTCAAGTAGCACTTTAAAGTAGTCTTTAAAGTGCTACTTGACTGCTTTTTTGTTTTGATATTCAAATTTGTTCTCAAAGATACAGACTAACAGGCTACCTCTCTGATACTATTCAAATTTGAGACATTAACACGTAGCATGAACAGAGACATCAACCACCTCACGCATTACAAGGACTGCTTCCCTTCCTTTGATGCTTGTAATTATCTCAGACAGGACAATTAACATCCCCCTTCCCCCCACCTCTCATCCTCTTCTTTCTATCCTATTTGATTTGTCCGGTTTTTTTTTTGCATTTTTTTTTCTTTTTGGTCCTCGGTTCTTATAAATGTTACTTCACATTGGAAATGAAATTGATCTGCAGAAGTGGTCTGTCTCAGGAAAGTTCATCACCAAATAAAGTGCTATTTTACTGCTTTGTTTTGACACCAAATAAATCATTTTGTCAGTCTTTAAAGTGCTACATTTCTGCTGCTTTGTTTTGAAAAGACTTTAGTTAACTGAAAAAGGTATTGCCCTTCTCATTCATCACACCTTCCATCACACAAAAATAGGGTGATTATATGAAAAAGTAAAGAACAGCCTTTGGGTTTTTTAATTCCCACAGAAGGTTACTTTTAAGGGACTGCACCCTACATATCATTTACATAAGCTACACAATCACTGCGTTTCACTCTAATGGTGACTGCGAACACAATGCGACCCCTTCACCCAGCAGATGGAATATTAGGCCCCAGATGATGCTGCATCATTTCAGGACTACTAACCACACTGCAAACAGTAACAAAGAGGAAGCCGTGCTAGTCTATACACTATCAAAACAAAAAGCAGTCAAGTAGCACCTTAAAGACTAGCAAAATGATTTATTAGGTGAGCTTTCATGGGACAGACCCACTTCTTCAGACCATAGCCACATTAACACATGGTTTAAATCGTGATGGGAACTTTCTGAGTCACGATAGGGGCTTGTCTGCATACTTGGCTCAATCTAATTCTTGACCTTCCCCCCCTCACCCCTCCACTCTCTGATTTGCTCACCTTGATTATCTTTTTCTGATTTGTCCTCCTTGCTTACTGTTTTTGGCTCTCTGTGCCTTAAACATTGAGTCTGTTCTGGTCTGGCTATGGTCTGAAGAAGTGGGTCTGTCCCACAAAAGCTCACCTAATAAACCATTTTGCTAGTCTTTAAAGTGCTACTTGATGCTTTTTGTTTTCACACTGCAAACACTGTTAGTGCTAGCAAACACATGGGGAAACTGCGGTAGAGAAGCTGCAGAATGGCTTGCTTAAGGTCCCATGGGAATTAACCCCAGCAGTGCTTTTTAACCACGGCCTCCTGCTCCCTTCATAACCCCTCTAGCACTCTCGAACCCTCTCTTACAGCACTAGAGTGGCTTGCTGGGCGAGACCCCCTCCCTGCATACAGTGTCGCTGTCCGGCAGCGACTCCTGTCAATAAAGTTTCTTGGATGTTGAAACTGCCGTAAAGCGTTTGTTTACGGCCGTGAAAGAGGTCGCGAGGGGAGCAGAGTCCTTAGTAACGGGCCGCAGCGGGCGGCCTCCCTAGCGACGATCCGGCATGGCCGAGGATGGGGCTCTGGGTGACCAACGGCGGGCGGCGGAGGTGGCCAAGGGGCTGGGCCGGCACCTGAGCGGCCTGCAGGAGCCCGGCCGGGATGCGCGGGTGCGGGCGCTGCGGGCCATCCGGGCCGAGGTGCAGGAGCGGCCGCTCTCGGCCCCGGTGGTGCAGGAAGTCTTCGCCAAGCAGCTGCTGCGGCCACTGGTGCGGTGCCTGGTGGCGGACCCGGCCGAGCGCTGCCGGGAACTGGCCGTCCAGCTCACCTGCCACTGCCTGAGCCACGGCTCTCGGCCGGCCGAGGCCCTCCCTTGTCTGCTTCCGGCCCTGGCCCAGCGCCTCTGTGCGCCGCAGGGGCAGATACACGAGCCTTGCGAGGAGCTGCGCCTCGCACTGGTCCAGCTCTTGGGCCTCCTGCTGGAACTCTGCGGTGCCGCCCTGGCCCCTTACCTGTCCGAGGTCGTCCGCATCCTTCAGGCCACTCTCCTCGACCCCTATCCCGAGGTCAAGCGTGAGAGCTGCCGGTGTGCAACTGCCAGCGCCCGGGCTATGCCAGGTGGGACCTAGGGAAAGTGCAGGTGCACAGGGTCCTGTGCTCGGGCCTGGCGAGAGCGATGGTGGGGAAAGATGGGGAGGAAGAGGGATCTGCAGGAGCAGTCACTGGCCCTGAGGATAAAGAGGGTAGAACTCAGGGTGGGAGGCACTTGACTGGTGGGGGGCGGGGGGCAGATACATGGACCATGCAGAATAGTAACAGAGAGGGAGCTGTGCTAGTCTTTATACTGTCAAAACAAAAAAAGCAGTCAAGTAGCACTTTAAAGACAAAATGATTTATTAGGTGAGCTTTCGTGGGACAGACCCACTTTTTCAGACCACAGCCACACCAAAACAGACTCAATATTTAAGGCACAGAGAACTAAAAACAGTAATCAAGGTGGACAAATCAGGAAAAAAAATGATCAAGGTGAGCAAATTAGAGAGTAGAGGGGTAGAAGGTGGGGCGGGAAGTCAAGAATTAGATTAAGCCAAGTATGCAAATGAGCCCCTATAGTAACTCAGAAAATTCCCATCCCGGTTCAAACCAGGTGTTAATATGTCAAATTTGAATATAAAATACAGTTTGACAGTCTCTCTTTCAAGAATGGCATGACAATTTTTCTTCAGTAACACGCAATCTCTTAAGTCATTAACAGAATGGCCGATTCCTACAGACAACCCTCCCAACTTTATGAGGATTCTCGTCAACAGCCACAGTCTATACCGCAGGAACACCAGTCCTAGAACTCTTCTTTGCAACAAAGCCTGCTGCCAGCTTTGTCCACATATCTTTTCTGGAGACACCATCACTGGACCTAACCAGGTTATTCACAGAATCATGGGCACATTCTCCTGTTCCTCAACTAACATCATATATGCCATCATGTGCCAACAATGCCCACATGCTTTGTATATTGGACAGACTTCAAATTCCCTTAGACAAAGAGTTAATGGGCACAAAACAGACATAAAAACACTCCAGATCCATAAACCTGTTAGCTGGCATTTTAATGGAGTGGGCCATTTTGTTAATGACTTGAGTTTGCGTGTTACTGAAGAAAAAATTTCACACCACTCTTGAAAGAGAGACTGCCAAACTGTCTTTTATATTCACATTCGGCACATTAACGCGTTTGAACCGAGATGGGAATTTTCTGAGTCACTATAGGGGCTCGTTTGCATACTTGGCTTAATCTAATTCTTGACCTCCCTTCCCCCTTCTACACCGCTACTCTCTAATTTTGCTCACCTTGATCACTTTTTTTCTGATATGTCCACCTTGATTACTGTTTTTGGTTCTCTGTGCCTTAAATATTGAGTCTGTTCTGGTGTGGCTGTGGTCTGAAGAAGTGGGTCTGGCCCACGAAAGCTCACCAAATAAATTTTTTTGTTACTCTTTAACGTGCTACTTGACTGCTTTTTTGTTTTGATGAACCATGCAGTGCTGCTGTAGTCATCCTAACTGGTAGTAAGGAGTAGATGGCAGGGTAATGGGAATGTGATTGGAATTAGAGGGAATAAACTGGAATAAGAGGGGAGTTCTGGGATGGTCATGGGCAGTGTTCCCTGTAGGCTGTGTGCTTGTGCAGCTGTCCAGAATAGATACAGGTGCCACCCAGCTGATTAGCAGAGTGCTCAGAGTTTGCAGCATCTGATTCTAGTGGTGGTGGCGCATCTGCACATGCTTTAGTGCACATAAAATTTATTCTGCACGTAGATGGAAAAAAGTAGAGGGAACATTGGTCCTGGGCCTGAGTTGATAGTAGCAATGCAAATATGCTGCTATCCCAGTCTAACACCGTATGCCAAGAGAGGTCATATATAAATATAAACACAGTGATATAAATTAGATCTATGTGCAGAATGTGGTATGTGAATGCAAGGTGATATTTACACAAGATCTGCTATGTGCATACATATAAAGGCAGAGCTGAGCTTTCTCTTTTTCTCCCGTTACAGAACATTTTCATATGCAGTCAGAATTATTGATAAAACCCTTAATGCAAATGATTTCACACCAGCACTTTAGAGTCCGTGTTGCTGTGATTCAGGCAACAGGAACGGTGCTACAGTTTGGCAATGGAAAGTCTGTGGATGATGTTCTCTCTCATCTGGCTCAGCGACTTTTTGATGAGATTCCTCAGGTAACTCTATTTTGTCTAGATTTTGCACCATCTTCAGGAATATATTTTAGTGATTAAAAAATAATATAATAAAATATGTTAACAAAACTAGTTAAATTGTATTTGTATCTTCATAAAGATTATCAGATTCAGAAGAATTAAAGTGTTTATAAGGTGAGTAAAATTACTGTACAAAGTTGACCAAGTAAAAATTGGCCCCCAAGGCAAGATTGTAGAAAATGAGAGAGAATGATGTATACTTGTCCTACTCGCCCTTTTGAGGGAATGGCTTGTGTTCTAGTTTCAGAAGTTCTGGATTGTGTTTCAGGCTGTACTACCCCTTTTTATGTAACTTTGGAGAAGTCTCTTAGGGCCAGATTTTTATGGGAGTTTGCTGCTTAAATACTTCTAAAATCTGGTCCTTTAGCTCTTTGTCCCCCAGTAATGTGTGTATAATTGAAGTGAACTCTTAGTTTTGTTTTATGAACATCTCTCCAGGGGCTGACAAAAACCTTTGTAAAATCAAAGAGATTTGCAATAATCCTTGAGCACAATGGTTTTGATAGATAGGAAGTAGGAATCTGAAGACCAGATAAATTAGAAAATCTAAACTGTTGGTTGACAGAGCTGAGTAATAGTGTTTATGTTTTCCCTGCTGTCTTAGGGCTTGATACACCAAGGGACTGACTGAGCACACTGGCCTGATCCAGCAAAATGCTTTTGTACGCTTTTCAAAGGGACATTATCAAGGGCCCAAAAGCAAGCTATCCCGCTGCTTAGGAAAGAGAGAAAATATGGCAAAAGACCGCCTTGGCTTAACCAGGAGATCTTGCATGATCTCAAAACAAAAAAGGAATCGTATAAAGAATGGAAACAAGGACAAATTACAAAAGATGAATATAGGCAAACAACACAAGAATGCAGGAGCAAGATTAGAAGGGCTAAGGCACCAAATGAGCTCAAACTAGCTACAGGCGTAAAGGGAAACAAGAGGGCTTTTTATAAATATATTAGAAACAAGAGGAAGACCAGGGACAGGGTAGGGCCATTGCTCAGTGAGGAGGGAGAAACAGTAACAGGGAACTTGGAAATGGCAGAGATGCTTCATGACTTCTTTGTTTCAGTCTTCACTGAGAAGTGTGATGAAGGAATGCCCAACATAGTGAATGCTAGTGGGAAAGGGGTAGGGTTAGAAGTTGAAATAAAAAAAGAACAAATTAAAAATCACTTAGGAAAATTAGATGTCTGCAAGTCACCAGGGCCTGATGAAATGCATCCTAGAATACTCAAGGAGCTGATAGAGGAGGTATCTGAGCCTTTATCTATCATCTTTGGAAAATCATGGGAAACAGGAGAGATTCCAGAAGACTGGGAAAGGGCACATATAGTGCTCATCTATAAAAAGGGGAATAAGAATAACCCAGGAAACTACAGGCCAGTCAGCTTAACTTCAGTGCTAGGAAAGATAATGGAGCGGGTAATTAAAGAAATCATCTACAAGCACTTGGAAGGTGATAGGAAACAGCCAGCACGGATTTGTAAAGAACAAATCATGTCAAACTAATCTGATAGCTTTCTTTGATAGGATAATGAGCCTTGTGGATAGGGGAGAAGCGGTAGATGTGGTATACCTAGACTTTAGTAAAGCATTTTGTATGGTCTTGCATGATATTCTTATCAATAAACTAGGCAAATACATTTTAGATGAGGCTACTAAAAAGTGGGTGCATAACTGGCTAGATAACCCTACCCAGAGAGTAGTTATTAATGGTTCTCAATCCTGCTGGAAAAGTATAACAAGTGGGGTTCCGCAGGGGTCTGTGTTAGGACCGGTTCTGTTCAATATCTTCATCAATGATTTAGATATTGGCACATAAAGTACGCTTATTAAGTTTGCAGATGATACCAAGCTGGGAGGGGTTGCAACTGCTTTGGAGGATAGGGTCATAATTCAAAATGATCTGGAGAAATTGGATAAATGGTCTGAGGTAAACAGGATGAAGTTCAATAAGGACAAATGCAAAGTGCTCCACTTGGGAAGGAACAATCAGTTTCACACATACAGAATGGGGAGGGACTGTCTAGGAACAACGACAGCAGAAAGGGATCTAGGAGTTATAGTGGACCACAAGCTAAATATGAGTCAACAGTGTGATGCTGTTGCAAAAAAAGCAAACATGATTCTGGGATGCATTAACAGGTGTGTTGTGAACAAGACACGAGAAGTCATTCTTCCACTCTACTCCGCACTGGTTAGGCCTCAGCTGGAGTATTGTGTCCAGTTCTGGGCACCGCAGTTCAAGAAAGATGTGGAGAAATTAGAGAGGGTCCAGAAAAGAGCGACAAGAATGATTAAAGGTATAAAGAATGTGACCTATGAAGAAAGACTGAAAGAACTGGGCTTGTTTAGTTTGGAAAAGAGAAGATTGAGAGGAGACAGGATAGCTGTTTTCAGGTATCTAAAAGGGTGTCATAAGGAGGAGGGAGAAAACTTGTTCTTCTTGGCCTCTGAGGATAGAACAAGAGGAATGGGTTTAAACTGCAGCAAGGGAGGTTTAGGTTGGACATTAGGAAAAAGTTCCTAACTGTCAGGGTGGTCAAACAGTGGAATAAATTGCCAAGGGAGGTTGTGGACTCTCCATCGTTGGAGATATTTAAGAACAGGTTAGATAGATGTCTATCAGGGATGGTTTAGACAGTACTTGGTCCTGCCATTGGGGTAGGGGGCTGGACTCGATGGCCTCTTAAGGTCCCTTCCAGTCCTAGTGTTCTATGATTCTATGTTTAAGTATATGATTGGTTCCATTGACTTTTAATAGAATTATTCATATACATAAAGTTAAGTATAATAAACCCTCGAGTTATGCAAGGGTTGTGTTCCTGCTACCCCTGTGTAACTAGAGTTTTCTTGCAAGTCACGGGGAGCTGGGAACCAAGCTGTAGCTTGGAGGAGCTGGGAAACTGACCAGCCCACCAGGCTGAGTTTGCCAGTCCTGCCAGTGCAGGGGAGCTGGGAACTGGGCTGCCACTTGGTTCCCACTCCCTGGCACTTGTGGGAACTGTGAAGCTGACCAGCTCATGGCTGATCAGTTTCCTGGGTCCCGCCAGTGCAGGGGAGCTGGGAACCAAGCTGCCACTTAGTTCCTGGCTCCCAGCCACTTGCGTGACCCAGGAAACTGAGCAGCTCGTGGATGGTCAGCTTCCTTGTTCCTGCAAGTGGGGAGCAGGGAACCAGGCTAAGAGCCTTCTCTCTCCCTTGCCCCAGCTGCGCAGCTGTCAGACAGCCATGCAGTTGGGGGAAGGGAGGGAGAAGGCTTCAGCTGCAGGGGCTCCCTGCCCCACAGCTGGGGACTCTGTGGCTGGCTCTCTACTCCAGCTGTGGGGCTGTAGAGTCTCCCCACCCCCCAACAGCCCTGCCCCACCCAACATAAATGCACGATATGTGCATATCTTGGGGATTACTGTACACCCTTAAGTACTTACTAGATAGAGCCAGTTAGCAGGATTGAGTGCTATGAAGAATGTTATCTCAGAGTCGGGGAACACAAGAATTTTAGATTAAATGGATTTTCATAAAATCTATATTTTTATCATATCGACATCACATGTTGGTAAGCTTTAAGAGCCTTGCTTAAGATATACTATATAAATAAAGAATATTATTTTTAAAAATATTGTATTAGCGAATACCATGCTTTTACCTCATTCCGTAATGTACTCCCTCTGAGAACAACAGTGACTTAGGATGAGTCAGACTTTGTCAGCTATTTAAATGGAAATACTATATGTTGGTGCTCTCCTTCAGAGAATGAACAGCTAAGATAATGATGTTCAGTACATGTAGGCAGTCTACTACAGGTTGGACCTCTCTGGTCTGGCAACATCTATGGTACAGATGGACTATAGATGTTGCTGGACTAAAGAGCCCCGAACCTGATAGTCTTGGCATCTGGAAGCAGGGCTGGCCAGGGATCTGGCAGTATGGAGAGCCATCAGCAGGGGCTGGAAGTATAGTATTAGCTGGGGGGTTGGCGTCTGGGGCCAGCAGCAGAGCTCAATGTTTGGAGCATAGCTGGAGCTGGTGGCATGGTCTGGAGGGGTGCTTGGAAGCTGAGAGCCTACCCCCACATCCTCCAGAAGAGCCTTGAGACCGGCCCCATACTGACTTACCATGGTCTGGCAAACTCTTTCATTTGAGACCAGTCATGTCCCGAGGGTCCCGGATCAGGGAGTTACAGCCTGTTCTGGAGTTTGCCTGATTTTTCTTTTCCTCAATGCTTATTTGCCTTATATGAAACTTCATTATTTATATTATTGTTTTTGTAAATATATTTGATAAATGACTCTTGTTGACCCTTTGCTAAAGTTTACTCTAAGAATTTTGTGTGCAATTCTTTTCATGTTATGGAACAGTAGCAAAATTTGCAGTGTGTTGCTTTTCTCACTTCCTAGGTTCGGCAAGCTGTTACAAGTGTTGTTGGAGAATGGCTATTGCATCTGCGGGATAGATACTCTTACTTTCACAAGTTGATTCCCTTGTTACTCAGCAGCTTTACTGATGAAATGCCTGAGAACAAGTAAGCAGAATAAATGATTCAGTTTTTGTAGATAACTTGTATTAAAGTACTTTTATACTCAGATACCTTGTATGAGTTCAAGAAAATATGCTGGTTTTTTTATTTTATTTGCTTACTTCTACATACAGTTCTTCAGTAATTGTTTGTAAGTGCTTCATTCAAATGCATGTGATTATAACAGGTGTTGAAGAGCTTGTATTCTTCTTTTTCCCACCCAAGCTAGTTGAGATTCACACTATTTCTGTAAAGCTTCAGCTTGGTATTTAAAAACAAACCTTTCTAGCCATTGCAGCTACACAAATGTAGCTGAAATTAGCATTTGTCCACATGTATTCAAAGAGTTCATCCAGCTCAATGTAGGGTGGCTTCTTATTTTCTAGCTGTCTCATATAAACATGCTTTTGTTTTGTATGTATGTAAAGGTGGTGGTTCAGACACTTTGATTTTACACTTTAGGCAACTGGCTGTGAGTTATTGGAAGAGAATAGGCTTGCAATGGGAAAAAGAAAATGAAGAAGACATTAAGGATAAGCTTGACTTTTATTCAGCACCAGCTCATTATCCTGAAGGAGGTAAGTATTTCAGAAAAGCATTCAGGGCTCAGGACAACTGGTTCTAGTAGCTCCACTTCAATAGCTATATATATATTGTGGCAAGGCTCGCCTCACCCCTAGCCCTCTGTTTAGTCCACTACCCCACAGCCAGGATACCGTTGCCCTTCTTGAGATAGGGGGTGGGGGGAGCCCGGGCCCCACAGACTCCTTTTAGGTTCCGGCCCAGGAACCCTCTGTGGCTGCTAGCAGTGGAGGAGGGCTCCCCTCACTATAAACACCGCTGCTCTTCCCTGGGCCACTTCCCCAGACGATTCCTCCCCATCGTACCTCCTCTAGGTCATGGCAGTGGCAGCAGCAATACTTTCTCCCTCCTGGTTTGGCTCTTCCTGTGTGATCAGTCTGCTTGGCCTTGCACTGGATCTCAGGGCCTCCTGGGCAGGGCCTTAGCCCCTTGCAGCTGAGCACTCCTCTCCTCTGGTGCTTCTAGAGAAGCCCCTTTTTTCTCCTCTCCTCTATCACCTCTTCCATCACTTTCCTCTCCTCCTGTCCTAGTGGGCAAAGAGTTCTTTTAAAAGCAGGCTTAAGTGGGACCAGTTGACTCCAACTGACCCAAGACAGCTTCCTTCCCAGCTGCTCAAACTCTGCTCATTTGCCAGCCCTGCATTTCTCCTTGTACTCACCCCCTGCCAGCCTTACCCTGTCACACATAAAAGAGACTAAGAAAATAGAAAAAGAGGATGTGAAAAACAGGTACTTGCAGACAGTTGAGAAAGTCAGACTTGTCTATGGGACAGATCTGATGAGGTGCTGAGTGTCCTCTGCTCCTATTAAGTCAAATAGGGGCTGAAGGCACTTAGACTTCAGCTCTGCATATTCATTTGATTAAGAGTAAAATTTTCAGAAGGTGTTCAGTCTTGGGTTTAAGGAGAGCATTTATTTCAGTTGTGAAATTCCCATTGACTTCAATGGAAGAAGAGTTAAGCCTACACTGAATGTGCCAGTTCTGTACGGTCTTTATAGTTGCATGTTTAGAGATAGGTTTCATAAGTTTTCAACAGAAGTTATTTTTCCTTTTTGCACAGTAAGAAATATGTAAGAAAAATTTTCCATGGAGCCTCAAATAAAATACAAACACAACAAAACCACATTACTTTATTTGTATTTGGTTGAAATTCACAGGTTATGCAGACTTTAAAAAAGAAATTCCAACAGTTTCTTCTATATTCTGTTTTGATGCAAAACTCATTTTTTGGTCGAGTGTTCTATTGCATATCTGTAACATTCTTTTCATATTTCTTAAATTTAAGATCTGTTGGTCTACGAAGACCAGTCACATGTAGTGAAAACTAAATCATAAAATTATAAACTATGTCCATGAGCTAGGGATGTGACTCCCTTCCTTAGGTACACATACTTGCAGGGATGATTGGTGAAGAAGTATGTAGGGAGATTGAGGGGGCTAGCCTTGTGACCCTCCTTCCGGCACCACCTGGGAGCGGCTGGTTTAGTGTCACCTCCACACCAGACCTCACCCCTTCCCCACATCCCATCCCATCCCATCCCATCCCTTTTCTGCCATGCCCTGCTTCTTCCTTCCTCTTCTGTCTCCTTCCCCTCAGCCCCCCCAAAAATAAGATGTTTCCTCCAGTGATGTGGCCCCGGAGACTAGCAGTGGTCTTGTGCCTGCAGCAGTGTTCTCCTCCCATGTACTGATCAGCAGTGTCAAGGGGGTGCGGATCAACACATAGTCACTCCCCAGTTGCCAGCTTCATTGCTCCACTCCCTGTCAGTGAATGCAGAGGGGTGGTCCTGCTCGTCTCCCGAGTGCTGCACCAGCAGCAGGAGAGCAGAGTGATGTTGTTCCACTTCCCTCTGTGGTTGGGGATGAATGCAGGGACAGAGGGAGAGGGCACCAGAACTCCGCACTAGACCCCTGGCCTGCTGAGAGTCTCTGGTCCGTGGCATGCGGGGGAACATGGCCCCTCGACCCAGCTCACCTGTCACCAGTGCATACTTGTGCTAGATATGTGAATGCTATCATGAGCAAAAATAGCAGTGTTGTTATAGCAATAATGGTGGTGAAGGCATGGGTGAGCTGTGCCAAGTACATACCCACTTGTTTGCTGTGGGTTTAAACTCAGCGTGGCTCATGCTTGCTCTCTGCTGCCACTACTCATGCTACTGCAACTGCTCCGCTATTTATATTTATGTTATCTCTCATCAAGCTAGTGTTAGTATGTATACATGAGCAGGGGAGTCACATCTTTAACTCATAATACCGACACAGCCATATAGCTGTCTTTATTTTTGTAGCTGTTATGGGCTGTTGTATTCTGTTTTCCACATTATCCACAATATAAATTTACCCAACACAGCTGCAGTCTTTTTACCATTGTCCTTGACTGTGATACTAAAATGACTCTTTGATGAGTCTTAAAGTAACAGAGAGATAGCCGTGTTAGTCTATAGTCTATCAACACAAAAATATTCTATATTCTATCAAAACACAGATGAGTCTGTGTGTCAGGCAGTTAATCTGGTTTATTAAATATACATTCTTGCTTTGAATTTTATTATCTGAACCAAATATGCGCTCTACATGAAGTAGTTTTCAGACTTGTCAATCTGTATGGTAAGTGCCTCAACCACCGCTCTGGTTTGCAGATATAAGGTGGGTCTGCCATTCATCGCAGACAACTTTTCCAATGTAACAAATACAAATTGTACAGGAGGAGGTAAGAAAATGCAACAAATACTAATCCTGATGTATTTGAGCATTTCCAGTATTCTAATTCTCGCATGATCCTCCAGACAAGAGTCCATCTGACTGGTCACTAGATGTTATTTCAGTAACAGCTATGAAAATATAAAGTTGGGTCTTGTTTGCTAAATGAAAGGTATTTCCCTTTCTGCGTAGAAGAGGGTTCAGAGACATACTGAATTCTGCCTTGGCAATTTCTACTTCCTAATGCTCTGCATTTGTCTCCTGCCCTTGTACTTTCTACTGCTATTTATCTGTTCAGACCCAGGATTTCTATTCTAATTAGTTACCATAATCAATTCTTTAATCATTTGTAGGGATCTCTTTTATCTTCTCCTCTGTTCCACATTTCTTAATCAGTCTCCAGAATTTTGGATCCCTCATTTTCCCTGAACTGGAGGAGGAGGAATCTGTGGAGACTATTTCACAAATATTATTCATTACTACTACTTTAACCCTGCAGTCATTGGAAGAACACACCCAGACTCTCAGAAAGATGAGGCAATACCTGAAAATGAGAATACGTATGTAAACTGTATTGTCAAGCTTAAAATAAACAAAACCAAGGTTGTGCTTCACTAATAAGGAGATTTATGTGTTTGTGAAATGTAATTGGGGAATATCTACACCTCAGGAGTCCTATTTTTCCACCTGAGTCAAACCATGTTCTCTTATTATCACAAATAAAAGTAGATGATGAGGGATATAGGGCTAAATTTGTGATACCTTTACTTGTGTTTGGTAGTACTGGTTGAACCTATCTAGTCCAGCACCTTTGGGACCTGACCAGTGCTGAACGAGAGAATTTGCCAAACTATGGGAGGTCAATATTGTCGGCAGCATTATCAATGCTTCCACTGCTTACTGGGCTATTAGAAGACATGTAGGGGGTAAGCTAGGCTATGTCTACACTAGCTCCCACCTTTTGAAAGGGGGATGCTAATGAGACACTTTGAGATATGCCAATGAGGCAAATTCCTGAATATGCAGTGCCTCATTAGCATGATGACGGACACAGCAATTAAAAAATGCTGCTTTCAAATCGCGTGCGCCACCTCTATAGACAGGGGCCTTTCAAAAGGACCCCCATCTACACGGACCGCACACAATTTGAAAGCGGCACTTTCGAATCACCGCAGCTGTCATTATGCTAATAAGGTGCTTCATATTCATTGCAACACCTCATTAGCATACCCCAAAGCCTCTTATTAGCATCCCCCTTTCGAAGGGCGGCTAGTGTAAACATAGCCTTAGAGCTAAATAACAGCACAAAATACCAAGAGCCAAGACCGGTGACTTGTAAACAAAGTTTAAGGGACTACAGAAAACTTGGCCACATCCAAGTGGTTGTCTGGCAGACTAGAATCATGCTATATTACAGATGCTGCCAGATGAGAGCATTCTGGATTAGAGAGGGTCAACCTGTATTGTACCCTGAAAATAGTCCCATTTATCTCAGTGGGACTTCCAAAAAAATAATTTTTTACTCTTTGAGAAAGAGGCTATGACAGTTTAGCCCAGAATAATTGAAGAGAGTGAGTTAGGACTCATTAGCATTTGCAATCACCAACTGAGGTGGTGGTTTGTCTAATTTTAAATCTGCTTTCTTCAAAAATGCTTAAATAGATTTAAGAAGAAAGTGAATAAAAAGTTCCACTTTAGAAAAGGAGTGAAATCATATTGCAATCTTCTCCACTCTGTTTTAAAGCACAGACCATGTGGGGAGTAGGAGTAGAGATGAGAATGAAAGGTGGGGAAATGGGAGACCCTGAGACATTAAATCCTTCCTGAACAGTGAGACTGAGATATAGTATTTGTGGGATAGCATAAATCACTCAAAGGAATGTAATGGAGGAAAAGCTTATTTCACTGTTGTATTTAACTTCTAAGTAGCTGTAAAGTCAGGCAGCAGATGGGAAGAAAATGGAAGCAGTTAGGGGAAATTACCTCTTTTATTTTCCAGGGAAAACTAAGTTCAACAAAAGCTAAACACTTATTTGCCCCATATTATTTATTGGTAGCTTCAACATTTATGTAGTAGCATGAATCTTGCTTCCTTGATTGTTTTTAAATTGAATGTTTAAAATTATGCATATGGATGTTGGTGAGAGAGGATTAAAGAGGGTAATTTATTGATCGCCACATGCAGATTTACCTAAGTAAAAAGCTCCCTGGGTGGGAAGAAACAAGATCATGCCTGACTTGTCCCTACCTGAAATCACATCACAGAATCCCCAGCAGCAAAATCCTTTCCATGACAGTGGGTTCCGGAGTCCTTTCTCTTTTGAAATTCTGTTTTTGTTAAAAATGTTTTACTTGGTAATGCTTGAGTGAAAGGGGGAGTACTTCATAATGGACACTGACTTGACTGAACAGTTCAGCTTTCAAGGCAGTCAAATTTATCTTTTTTTCTTTGTATTTTTAGTCTCTTGTGATATAATTTATAATATTAGCTTTGGGACATGTAAATGGCATAGCATGCTTTTGCTTCCTCTAAAGAGAAATATTTGTGGTGAGTCACAGGCTGTTCATATTAATAGATGGTCAGCCTTATGACTTTTTTCTATAATTGCCCATCATGCTTATTTTTCCTTTGTAAAGATAATGGTAGGTTTTTAAAAATATCAGTGATGAAGGTTGATGGACATCTTTGCCCTTTCCATGAATGTTTTGGTGGCTAATCGGAATGCAAAAGAGCACTTTAAAGCAGTCTTCCTAGTTATGAAATAATGCTGCTGTTTGTTACCCAGATTAAAATGTGAGTATGACAGGGGAAGGTTTAATAATAAAAACAAAAATAACAGAAACTAGTATGACTTGTCCCAGTTGAATTCCAAGTCATTTTAACTCACCTTAAGAAAGCAGAATTGTCATGGAAAGGAAATACTTTCTCCTCATTGTTATAGTTATTTGTGGTATGGTATTGCCTGAGGTCCTAGTTGAGACAAGAGCCCTATGTCATTAGGATCTTTACAAACACATTGTAAGGTTACAATATAAACATACAAGATATACAAAAGGTGGGTGACAGGCTGTGCTGTACCCTTTGACAAGTGGGGAACTGAGACACAGAAAGTAAGTGACCTGTCCCAGCTCATATAAGCAGTCTGGAACTTCCTTACAATTCCGAATGAAGGGGCTGCCATGAGCATGAGAAATAATCATACCTCTGAAAGGTATACTTGCTTCATGAAGTCTGTATTTGAGTCTCCATGGAGTAATCTACGTTCAGTTATTGCACCTCTTTTCAGGGATCAGAAAAAAGAACTGTGACTAGACACATGGGCTGCCTACTCTTTCTGTTTCCAAAAGCCTGATGAGACTGACTGATTAATTTTCTTGCTTGCTCTCTTATTAAAGCCTTTATGTTGATTTTTATACGGGCCATGATTTTTCAGAGTTATTACATGTTATCTCCATTTATCAATAGTCAGAAATGTTTTTCAGAGCTGAAATGAATAGTGTTCATCAGCTTCTGTTTTTTTTTTCCCCACCTCATCTGCATTTTCTTTAACACTGAATTCCAAAATCACTTTTCCTGGAAACTTTAAGTGAACCTGAGGTTATTACATTTTACTTCAAAAGCATTAAAAGCATATTAATTTTTTTTTCTTTTTTTATCCCATGGTAAACCTCAGCAATGTATCTCTGGAATGGATCCCTTTACACTACTCAGTTCCTCTGATATGTTGATAGTTTTTGCTTGAGGAATATAGGAATTCCCTGAAAAAAAGAAGGTGCTATTTCAGGAAGCATTACAGCCACTAGAGAGCTCACAGAGTCTGCACCAAACTCTTGGACCAGGTCATATTGTTTCAGGAAATAATGTCCTCCCGTACCAGTTACTACATTTTCACGAGTGATTTATATTATAGGAAGGGTGGCAACACATCTTTAAAATACCAAGATCAGTGAAGATGCACCTTCAAAAATTGGTACTAAGAGCAGTTCAGTATTGTCACTGTTTGTATCACTGGCACTATTTTCAGGACATTCATTGGTGTCCATTTTTGTGTTCTATTTACCTAGACTATTTTCAGAAGAGGTGTAGATGCAGGCATCTCCTATAAATTAATACATATAATCACGAATATGTGTTACAGTGTCTTATGAGTGAGATTGATGTGGGAACAACAACGCTAATCAGTTTTAATGTTCCTACCGTGAGAGATAAAATACACCACAGGAGAGCATCTTGGTGCTCCATATTAAGTAAACAATGATTTTGTTAGTATTTAAATACATTGTTTTTGAATATGTTTCTAGTGGCATTATTTTAATGGGTGTTACCACTGGTAGGAAGTTGGGCTGCTTCTTGAGCCAGTCTTTGCTCCAGAGCGGTGTGAGATAATGTTCTGATCAAAATTAAACGTGCTTTTCAGTGTTGGGCAACGCCCTCAACTTTTCCCAGTTGCATCTGTTTTTTTATTAATTTAGGTGCTCAAGTTCTGTATTTAGGACTTCAGTGAAAAGATTAATAGGTAATTGCAGTGCATTCTGAGGAAATTACGTAGTAATTTTGTACTTCAGTCCTAAGCAGTTAATAATCAAGATTCCTTCCTGTCATTTACCTTTATTGCCAAATTGCATCTGATAGTGTCTCAGTTATTCATGATAGCAGAAAAATGACTCTACTGAGTCTTACTTGTCTTGAAACAAGCTTAGGAATTCATGGTGTCCTGTTGCAAGTTTTGTATTTATGTGTGCCTACATATGCATTATATTTCAGTTTCTTGTATTTTAATTTTTTATTTTATTTTTTTGTAATTCTATTTTTACACTTGGTTATATTTGCTTTGTTTTTAAAACATTTTAAAAGTTCCAGGAGAGTGAGTGATTCTTTGTACATCTGTATTTCATCATCTAGAATTCCTTCTTCTTTTGGGCTATAATGCATTTTCCTTACCCATTCTTTTGTACTTATAAGCTAATGAACCTGACACCTCAGCCTTACTGTGCTTTGATCTAATGGTGACAGACGCTGCAGGTGGGAATAGGGGGGCAGTGAAAGCTGCCCTAATATTCAATGCCATCTTAACAGCTGAATGGCTTGCCAGTGAGCAACCATTGCCTTGGGATGCAGGTGCAAACATTTCATAGTAAAGGGAATCCGTTGTTTGACAGCAAGTAGCTACAGGGATAAAATGTCTGCATTTGAATGTCTGAAATGAAGGAACAATTGAAAAGGAATGGTCAGAATCCTTTAAAGAAAATCTTCTGCCTCAGGTCAAACAGAGTGGTACTCCATATTTGTTTTCTCAAGCATATTTCTTCATTTGACCTTTGCCATTCATTGTCAATTCTTGTAATTCTAAGTGCTCTCTTCCATACACATAATAAGCAATAATCAAGTAGTGTCTTTGTGTTTTAAAGAATTTTATTTTAAAAGGCACTTCATAGACATTTTTATAAACCCTTTTTACCTTGTCACATTTCACTCTTTTTATACCCAGTGCTATTTACCTTAGATCAGAATTTATTTTTATTTGTAGCCACGCAAGCAGATTGAGTGCAGGAGTGGGAGCAGGAGGAATGTCCTGTGACAAATGAAAAATTTATTTTAGGGAATTTACAGACATGATTACAATGTCAATGAGTATGGGGTACATGAAGGCACATTGACCAACTCCTGCTTTGTTGTGACACCCTGAAAAGAACAATGTTCCTTTTTTGAAACTTGTGTGTGAACGTTATAAACACTGCTGTGTTTTAAGATTTTGGTTAAGAGTGAGCAACTTTCATTAGCATATCTCAGAGGAAATAATTTCATTTTTCTTACAATTATGCAAATGTCATTGAAAATGTTTTCAAGTATGACTATATCTGCATAGTCTTGCATCTAAACTGCTGGTCTAGCAAAAAGGTGACATCTCATACACCAGGCTCCTTTAGGCTATGTCTACACAGCAGAGCTATTTTGGGATGCCTCGGGAATATACAAGGCCTTAGTATTGAGAAACTCTGTGCAAATGTAGTGTTTTAATGCAAATTTTATGTCCTAATACCATTTTCTTAGTTTCTGGTTTTCACATCCTCCACCTGAGACTGTTATTCTTGGCTAGTAACCTGTTGATCTAGTTTTTAAAACTGGCTAGATAAAAATGAAATCCTTTCCATTAGAGAATATGAAGGACACTGGGTGCTTAGTTATCATTAATGTTTCTCATGTTGTTTCAAAGTCTTCTGAGTGCTGTTTGCTGTCTCAGATTGTTTGAGAGCCACAGTCACCACTACGTTTATTTTGAAAAAGTCCAACTTTTTAATTTTTTATTTGTTAGCTTGCTTCAGTTTGATTTTTAAAATTAGACCATTCGGTCTCTCACATTATAACAGTACAAAGGAGATTGTATGCTTGTATGAAATTGGTTAATCTATATGTGCCATGTTGCGTGATATACTTCTTGTTTTTCTTTCTCTCTCTCCTTTATCTATAAATTAAATAAATAAATAAATAAAGCATGTAATGTAAGTACCAACTTTCCAATCAAGTAAGCCAGGGTAGGGCTATAAAAAAGGAGAGCCCATCAGTGAGAAAATTACCTGCACCTTCACAGGTATGGGGTAGTCACAGCTGTCCTTGGCTGCAGATTGGCTGCAAATGGCAATGGGAGCAGTGGGAAGCAGCGGCAAACAGTAGCCCATGGCAAACAAGAGCTGTGATTGCCTGGTACCTGTGGAGGCACAGGTAAATATAGAGGTGGTGGCCTGCTAGGGACTAATCCTGGCATACCAGCTCCAGTCCATTGTCTGATGTTTGCCCACCCCAATACAAGCACTTTGAGCTCTACTAATGAACATTGCTATATAAAGCCTGGATGGTATTAGTATTATTTGTCAAATAACTACATTTTCAAAGTGTTAAATGGAGTTTTTTGTGGTGCAGTACTATTAAAGTCAACGGACATCTTACAGATAAAAACATGTGGTGCTTTGAATCTTGTATTTCACATAGAAGCAGAGCAGACATTTTTGTTATGAATTGACACTGTTAACCTTTTCTAAAATTTTCTGCTGAAGTATTTATAGTGTGTTTGCTGAACTTTTTTTTTTCTATTCCCTAGTGGTTCGACCAGAATTGGGTTGTCGGGAGCTTGTTACAAGAAACCTCTCCAAAATTCTTCCAGGTCTCTGTCATGATGTAACAGACTGGGTTGAAGGCACAAGAATAAAAGCATCTCAGCTTCTTTTTATATTGTTGCTCCATGCAGAGGATCACATTACACAGCACATGGAGCTACTGCTTAGAACTTTGTACCGAGTATGCTTAGATGAAGAGAGTAATGTGGTTAGAAATGTAAGTGTGCCTTTTTTAGATATTTACAATACCCTAAACAGAGATCTAATCTTAAACACAGTAAAAGCTCAGTTGTTTGGTACCTGGATAAACCAGCACATTGTGTTAACTAGCATGCCATGGACAGACAGCTGTCATAAAACCAATTATCTGGCTGGGGCCAGTGGCCCTGCTCCATTATCCAGCACCCCAACTCCACTATCTAGCATCCCCAGTTTCCTGGGGGTGCTGAATAATAGAGATTTTACTGTAGTCTTGAGTTTGTTCTGTATGGAGCTACTGCCTTCAGTTCTGGTGAAGTCCCAGAAAGGAGAGGGAATATAATATATGGAGATACATATCTCATATGACCTTGGGAGGTCATTGAGTCCAGTCCCCTGCCCTCTAGGCAGGACCAAGCACCATTTCTACCAGATTTTTTTTTAAATCTATTTGTCCTGGCCCCCTAAATGGCCTCCTCAAGGACTGAGCTCACAGTGTTGGGTTTAGCAGGCCAGCACTCAAACCACTGAGCTACTTCTCTGCCTCTCACTGCTCAATATTGTGTCTTCATGGCTAAAATTGAACTATCTTTAATGAATTGTAAATAAATGTAGAATATTATTTCACTTATCATGTTGGGAAAAGCACATAAACAACTAACATGAGTGAACTTGGGGCCCATCATTCCTCTTCCCTCTCATTTTTCAAAGTCCTAAAATCATGAAAGGCCACCTCACTCTTTTCAAAGAATATGAAATAATAATGTTGCCGTTTCCACTGGTTAAGAGTGCTTTGAATCTCATTTCTTTTTCACAAAATATTTAAAATAAATATTGTTGTGGGAAAAGATGTGAGTGATTCTATTGTTGAACTCAGTGGAAGTTTTGTCAGAATAACCATATATGATTGTGACACCCAATAGTTCTAAATGTTTTTAAAGAGGATGTTAAACATCTGTGGATTTTGTGTATTTGTTAAAATAAATTTACTTTTGTATTATTGGTGTGAAGGCCAAAACTGAGACAATTCAAATAGTTTTCACCTCTTATGCCAACCAAGTAAAGCATTAACAGCCTCTTAAAAATCATAAGCAGTGTATTTAAGTGTAAATGCTTTGGGGCAACAAATTCCGTTTTAAAAATATGTGTAGTTCATGGGCTTTCTAGTTAATTTCACTTGTTATCTCAGTGCAAAATCCAATCATACATTAAGGTATGTTTTTTCATATGATAACCATAATCTGTGTTCAGATACATCAGTTATACAAGTGCTTCCTTCCTACTGTTGTGTTTAGACAAGAAATAGAACACTTTTTCTAATAGATTTAATCCAGTGCACTAAAATTATATAATGCTTACTGATTTTTATCAAAAGGCAAAACTCTCATAGATTATCAGCTGCTGTTAGATTTACAAAATAATTAAATCTAATTTACCGGAGGGAATTCAGAATATTTTTTTCCTTTTTTTTAATATTAAGAACAGAATCTCATTCCTGTTTATTTCTTTTCAATGTCACTGGAGTGCATGAGAAGAAAGTTGTAACAAAAGGTTCCATTGCCAGTTTCCAATTGTTGTTACTTTAAAAAACTGATAGAATAGATTTCACGTATATTGGTTGCAGATACTCCAGGCAATGTCAACAAAGTTGGTTTTCCAAATCAAGCTTCTGTATGGGTTGATTCTATTAGTTAAGCCAGATGGAATATGGATCCCATCTCTTCCTTATTTTCCTCCACACTCTCTGTGTGCCTTCTTTTTTCATCCATGTGCAGAATAAATTATATGCACCAAGGCACGAGCAGATGTGAGTCACCAGTAGAAACATATGCTGTGGGCGCAGTGGACGTTCTGCTAATCAGCTGCATGGCATTTGAATTTCTCTCGGGTGCCTGCCCAAGCACTCTGCTTCTATGAAATGCTGTCCATCAGCCATAATTTGCACCATTCCAGGTTACGGGATTCTAAAGGTATATCTACACTGCAGTTAAATAAACATCCATGATTGTCCTTTGTCAGTTGACTTGGGCTCATTGCTGGGCTGTTAAGTTGCAGTGTGCATGTCCAGGCTGGTGCTGGATTCTGGGCTGTGGGACTCAAAGGGATGTATAGTAGTTGGCAAACCAGCTAGCTTCAGGAATGAAAGATTGACCACAGCAGGGTAGTACACATTGCCATCACTAGGCTGCCATATATACTTGAGTCCTCTGCATGCCAGAGAGGGATACAATGTTGCTCTTCTAAAATGCAGTTTTAGAAATAGGGACTGTAACAAAACAGAGAGTACCCTTTTTTGTGAGGATGGAGGATATGTCTCAGAACAGTTTTGGCAGAAGCAGAGAGGACCTTCAACCAGGAAATCTGGGACATCTGCTGACCCTAAGCTAGAGCTCTGTTACATTGAAAGTTACATACTTTATTTTGTGCTTTACAACTTTCTCATGAAAATTTGAGTCTGACACTGAGAAGATGTGCTTGCATGCCTTATTATGAGCTTTCTGAACACGTGCCAAGAAATTTTTTCATGCATGCAGTCGTTATTGAGTGAGTAGAAAGGCCTATAAGCCAGTTGCTGAAGTATTTAAAAAAACAGCTGGAATCATAAAAAAACAAAGGGCCAAAACACGATGAATGGTCTTTGTGTTTTCAGAATAATCCTCAAATTATATTTATTCTCTTTTACAGTGTGTGAAAGCAGCAGAGTTGATTGGAACATTTGTTAACCCTAAGGTATCACTGAAATTACTCGTGTCAGCCCTTGAAAAAACACCTATGCCTTCTCATCTCATGATTCTTGCTGCAGTGATCCGAGGTTGCCCAAGACAAGCCTTAATGCCTCATTTATCTCATCTTGCCAGCACACTCTCTGAACCTGAGATCTGTCAGCGATCTGAAGCGGTAAGGATGAATTGGAAAATCCAAAACAGCCCAGGACTTAGACCACTGGTTCTCAGGCTTTAAGTCTTAGTATACCACTTTTAAAAGCCAAGGCTGATTGGCAAACCACGTTTGTTATTTTTAAGTGTATTTTATAATATATTCTTATTGTCATACTAAACTTCAAAGCCACCTGGTTGCAACCCAGACATCATAATTTGTGAACCACTGAGTTAGCTTGTACCTCACCTTAATATAACTTTATTACCTGCAAAACTGAGTGCAAAATTTTCTGATGGACTGCCATGTGGTCTTCTATAAATTAACTCTGTTAAGCAGTACAGAAAGTAGACAGGCCCACATTCATCTGTTGGTGCTGTTTTGCACAGTGTTCTTCTAGCTTTACCGTTAGAGAAATAATTCTTTTCTGTCACAGTGAGAGAATGCTGTACAAATGCCATCCAATCAATGAAACTTGAGAATATTCTTACTTATAAATGGTATTTATTTTCCTTTTGGAAGTGGAGCTAATCAGCTGTGTGACAGTGGTCTCTTCCACTAATAAAGATTGCAGCAAATCATTGAAACTCTGCCTACACTGGTCTTCCATGCTTTGTTACAGAAGACTGGCATACTGGCAAGAATTCTGAATGAAATCCTGGCTCCATTATAGTCAATGGCAAAACTCCCATTTACTTCAGTGGGCCAGGGTTTCATACCTTAATATTACAATAACTAGGAGAAACAGATCTTCAGGTTTCCATGTTTCTTCATATTATATCACTATGCTAATAGACATGTTCAGAAGTTTGAACAACATTTGAGATCAGTACTGCAGAAACATTAGAAGTGAAATTCCTTTTCAGGATAAAATGAAAATATTCTGTGGAACCTCAAAATTCTGTATTTATATTTATCCAGCATATAGCAATCATTAGCTAGTTAGCAGGCTCAGCATTATTTTTTCTGAACTGGACAAGGTAACCACTTCCACAAGCAAAAATCATGGGAAGAGTGTTAATTTGTTGTTCTACTAAAACTGCAAGGTAGGTTATTATAAAATTGTAGTGTATGCTTGGAATAATAAATAGGCATCAAGTTTAGCAAGATATACAGAATTTCTCTTAATACTGTCATCTACTCAGGCCTGACTTTTAAAGACAATTGCATCAGCTTTACTAGCATATGAAAGAAAAGGTGCCTAACGTTGTCTAACAAAACTTATACATTTTGTACTTCTTGTTTGCAGATTTTTTATATGGAACAGTTACTTTGTTGTGTGCAAGCAATAATTGAAGTGTGCCAAGAAGACTGTAAAGAAATTAGCCTGCACCTAATGAAAATTTTGGTAACAATAATGGCAATACCACGCAGCGAACGTCTTCATGAAAAGGTGACACTAACTGTGAATAGGTGTTTTAAATTAGTAAAATCCTGATTTTTTTTTTAAGCTATTGGCAAGATTTGTCTAAATGTAATGTAAATAACCTCTGTTCCTCTCCCTGCTCTTAGCCTTCAAGTCTTGCATGGGCTTAACACAGCTGAGCATTAAAGAGTACAGAAATTTCAGTCATTATGTGACCCGGAGGTGCACGTAGCATATTATAAACTGCCTGCCTGCCTGCTCATTCTTTTCCCAAGAAGTTCCTTTGGTTTTAGGTTCAGCAAAGACACTTAGACTATGTCTACACTAGAGGGTTTTATCGAAAAAATGGCCATTTTGTCAACAAAACCTGGGAACCGCCCAGATTTACAAGCACATTCTGTTGACAGTAAGTCGACAGAATGCAGCACTTCTGTTCACAGCCATATCCCGCCTCTGTTGACACATCTCTGTCCACAAAAGGTGGGTCTGGATGTTCCAGAGGGCCTTCCGTTGACAGAAAAAGCCTCCAGGGTGCCGCGCTGGTGCCCTGGGAGACACCCTGTCTACAGCAATCACTGTTCTATGGTTCCTACCTGCAGCCCTTCTCAAAGCTGCAGGGATCCTAGGAAATCCTGTGGCAGGAAGCTGAGCATTAGAGTAGCAGCATGCCCCGTGGGTCCTGCCAGTGTGCCCACAGCCAAACCAGTCAGCAGCATGGCAGATGCACAGCTGCCACAAGACCTCCCGCTTCCACAGAACCACGAGGGACCAGCCTGAGGGTTCCCAGTAGCCACCCTGCGGCAGCAAGAGGCTCCTGGACAGGGGCTACAACACCCCTGTCTATGCCCAGATGGCCACCACTGTGGCAGAATGAGGCCACACACACGCTGATCCATGTAGCAGGTCTGGGTGAAGGAACTTCTCCAGGGCTATGTCAGGACCTGGGACGGTGCCCAACATTCTGGAGCAGGACCTACCACCTGTCCCTATCACACAGAGCTCCACTGCATCCTGGGCAAGGGGGTACACATCACGCCCAATCAACAGCATGGACATGGCGCTGGAGCCCCACCACAGCCAGAGCACCACCAACAGGAGGAGGAGGCCTCCAAGCCCAACTCTCACTGGAACCAGACACGGCCTTGGAGAACAGCGGCAGCTTCTGCATAGTGCTGGAGTTGGTCCCCTCTAGCCATGCTGCCGCCCAGGCTTCATTGGTGCTGGGAGGGGGTGCCTCCATAAGTACTCCATGTATCACACGCACCAGGGTGTGGAGGCATGCACAGACGGGTCGTGCTGCAAGCGTTAGGTGGCCTGGCTTGGGCAGGACCTCATGCTAGGGTCCCAGCATGTAGAACCATGTACAAAGCAGTGTGTGCCACCTGGACCCAGCAGACAGGCTCCAGGAATGGGTGCCAGCCTGCTGCCAGCCTCGCAGTAGGCCAAGTGAGCCCCAGGCCCCAGGGGGAGGCCCTGCCTGCACTGCCATGACTAGAAGTGTGCTGGCCACAAGGGCACCGGCCTGACCCCGACACAACAAGGAGTGTGGCACGTGGGCATGCCCGCAGGTGAGAAGTAGCACCAACTCCCTTGGACAGAACTGAGAGCTGCAGGTATGTATGGGGGCACTGGGGACGTTGAGGCTGCTCCCGACTCACCAACCACCCATGAGGGGAACCCCTGTGCAGCAGGGTCCACACATGGCTTTGCTCCCAGGACATTCCCAGCTTGTGGCCCAGAGGTTATTGATCTCTGCCCACAGTGGGGTCCAGGGTCCTAGGGGTAGCATTGCATGAATGACTCCCAGTATTCCCTACTTTTCTTCCTTACAGCTGTACCTACACTGAGGGTCAGGCCAGCCCCACCCCAGCACCAGGGTAAGCCTGCAGCTGAGAAGGCCTTCGCCATGTCTGGGAGGGCTTCCGGGGGACCACTGTGCCACCCTCTGGAGGATGACCAAGATCATGGAGAGGCGGGTGCAGGACAATATGGAGTGGTGATTGTGGGCCTGGGACCAATTCGTCCTGCTTTGACACCTTCCACCCCTGCCACCCTACCCCCACCAGCCATCCTGGAGGGCATCCTGGACCTACACTGGCTGAGGGCCATCCCCACCCACCCCCACTTCCCAAGCCCCCTCCAGACCTCACCACAGCCCCTCCGCATCTGTACTTCCCCCAGTCCTGGCCCCATCCCAGCCCTGATGGGGGCTCCAAACTAATAACAGGAGGGGATCCTGAAGCTCTCACTGTTTGGGGTCCCACTCCTCTCAGGTTCGTGGGCCTCCCACCGCTCCGTGTTCTGAGTGCCCCCATTGCAAGCCCCCCATCCAAGTTCTGAGGACCCCTGCCCAAAGCATTCCCCTCTGTAAATAGTTCACTGCACTGAACAGTTTGTAAATAGTTTTTTATTATACCATTTCTTTCGCACTGTTTTTTCTTTGGTTCAGTATGATAGTTATTTGAGCACCACACCCATGTCCCTCTTCATTGCGCAGGGGAGGGTTCAGGGTGGGGACGGGGTGAGGTTGTGGGCCCAAGGTCTGTGCTGGAGGGTGCCTTTTGGGGGGGGTGGGTTACTAGGGGCTGTGGGAGAAGCTATCCCTCAGGATCCCCCAGATCTGCACCCTGTCCTTATGGGCTTGGCAGATTGCAGCTGCACCTGGCTGCTCATACTCACTGCTGGCCTCTGCCTCCCCCTGCCCCTCCACTGTGCTGTGCAGGGCACAACACACTGCCACAACTTAGGGGACATTGTGCTCCCCTACATTTAGGAGGCAGTCACCACAAGTGTGTCTTGAGGTGGACAAAGATGCACTCAGCCTGCATTCTGGCTTGGTTGAGGTGGGCATTGAAGAGTTACCAGTTTGGGTCCAGCTGTCTGGTGCAAGTCTTCATGAGCCAGGGTATAAGAGGGTAGGCCACATCCCCCACGATGCAGAGTGGCATCTGCACATCCCCAACCACCAGCTCACAATAGGGGATGAATGTGCCCACCTCCATCCTCCAGCACAGGCTGGAGTTGTGAAACACCTGGGCATCGTTTGCCTGGCCTGACCACTCTCTTGAAAGAAAGCTTGAGAGGTGAAGCAGTCGTTCGCTAACATCAAGGACAACATGTACAGCGGCTGTGATAATAAGGTAGTCCTTTTTTTTCTAACCATTATCTCATCTCCATTCTCTTTTCCCCAACCTCACCCCCTTAAGTGCCAAATAAATCAAAAAGCTTTCCTCACAATAAGTTTTGGTGGCCCATCCAAGTCTGTGTTTTTCTGACCTGATCCTTATTTTGATGCCTGTTTTACTTCCTTTTATAGTGCTTCCACGCATTATTGTTCAAAGGCCCATTTATTTATGGCCCTATTACCTACAGGCTCCCTCCAAAGAGGTATATCCTTTGGAAATTAATCTGAAAGGGAAGAATGAGACAAAGCTTACTCAAGTAATGCAAGAACGCACAAGAGATTCTTTTAAACTCAGATTACACAAGAGACTAATCGGGGATACATTTTTATAAATTTTATTGTGAATAAACAAAAAAAATTTCATATATTACACTCTCTGCCTTTTTTGGCTATAGACTGTGAAGTACTTTCCAAATTTTGCTAATCCATAGTCCTAGAAGCACAGCAGTTTCACAGAGAGAATTTCTGGTTCTTGCATAGGACAAAGAAAATCCTCTAAAATTATTAAAGTCTTTGGATAGTCTTGTGATTACAACTTTGTTTTTGTTTTTTTCCTGATTGACACTACTTTGAATGAAAGTCCTTTTTCTTGTTAGCTGTTTGTCAGCAAGACATATAATCTGGCAATGAGTTTAGGTAGACCCAATATTTCAGGTTTTTTACAAAGACAAATGTAGCCTGTTTTTTCAGTTACTGAGTACCTAACTTCAAAATGAGCTGCAGTTTTCAACATATCTGAATATCAGCCTCATAGGGCTTGTTTACACTACCTCCCTACTTCAAAGGGAGGATGGTAAGTAGGGTGTTGGGAGTTTATTAATGAAGTGCTGAGCTGCACAGGCAGCACTTCATTAAGCAAATTCCATCCCGCCCTCCCATGGCAACTTCAAAGTTTTAAACTTCGAAATACCGGCTCACATCTAGCTGTGGCTCACCCGCTGGTACTTCAAAGTGCCGGGGCAACTTCGAAGGCTCTTTACTCTTCAAAATTTTGAAATGAGCTCCCAACACCCTACTTACCATCCTCCCTTCGAAGTAGGGAGATAGTGTAGACAAGCCGTATGAGGCTGATATTCAGATACATTGACATCTGCAGCTCATTTTGAAGTTAGATGCTCAGCAACTGAAAAAAACAGGCTACGTTTGTCTTTGCAACAAACCTGAAATATTGGGTCTACCCAAACTTTGGAGGAGTAAAGAAACTTCAAAGCTGCCCCAGCACTTCGAAGTACTGGTGGGTTAGCTGCGGCTAGACGCAAGCCGGTACTTCGAAGTTTAAAACTTAAAAACATCATTGCACTCATGCCTCAGTCTCCCCACCTGCAAAATGAAGCTACTGAGACCTCCTTTGTAAAGTGCTTTAAGACATACCTGTGAAAAGCATTCTAAGAGCTAGATTTTACATTAATTATCTGTCCTCTAGAAAATCAAGACAGGTCATCAACTAAGCGCCAGGAGTGAGACCACCTACTTAGCATTACATTAAAAATGATGCTTAGTTGATGGTCCCCTGTTTTCTAGATAGATGGAACTCGTTTTCTCATTTTTTTTTTCTTTTTAAAAGCAACCTTGCTGATCCAAGAAGCAGTACTGATAAGCTTTGAAGAAGCTGTTTTTGCTGGCTGCAAGTCACCTCATACAACTGTTTTAAGCATTATTGAGTCAGGGATGAAACCATTAATTCTCTACTTGGAAAAGTAACTATTTTGCAATTTGATTGGTCTTGAGCTGCTTTATGTGATACTGAGTTTCATCAGTTTTGATGTTGCCTTTTGATATTGCATTGCAATGTTCTGTGTGATATAATACTGAGCCCAAAATAATTTTTTCTATTTTAAAACTGAAGTTAACAGATGTAATAAATGATGTTTAAATATTGACCATCACTGCCCTACTAAGAAACATGAGGATTTTTGTCTTTTGATTTTGTTTTTCTTTTTTAACTAAAATAACTGAAACATACAGGTATTCCTTTGTTCTCTGAATTCTTGGTGATAACATTGTGGTCCACTTCATGAATTTCTAAAAATGTTTTCTTTTTAACTGACATTTTCATTAATTTCACCTCTTTTGGTTTTCGTTTGTTCTTAAACAGGTAGAGGAGTCAATGTGTTCATTAGCTGAGGTGCAGCATTTGCAAGGTTTTCTTGATCTCTATAAACAACATATAGATCAGCTTATGCAATGGGTATCCATATCGCATGATTGTTGGAACTGCTATTCTCCAGAATTATTTCAGTTAGATGTCATTGCCACTCATTCAGGTATGTCTCATTAAGCAAGGTAATGGTAACCTTAGACAGTTCTTATGTTCTCAGTGATTTTCAAATATGTCGTATTTTATAAGTTCAACAGTCGGAAACTTCACAAGTTCATAATGCAAGAAAAGGAATGCCGTTTTGAGGTATCTAAGGAACTTTTCAGAATGTGTGCCCCTATCTAGTAGGGCATGCAAGCACATGCTTAATTTTAAGCATGTGAGTAACCCAGAAATGGGCAAAATAACTCTCCAGGCCATTAATGTTCCACAGACCATCAGGGTGCTCAGATAGGCTGCCTGTCTTCCTGTTGCTGCTGCTTAAAACAACCAGTTGCTGGAGCACGCATGTTTCTGGATACCCCTTGATAGGAGGGGGGCAGCAAGTCTCTGCAAGCTGCCCATATATGCACTGTCCCTGTACCTCCCATTTGATGGGTTCTAGCCAGTGGAGCTGCGTTGATGGTACTGGGTGATACAGTGTATAGACAGATTGTACGCACAGAGACACGCTTGCCCAAGCAATTGTCTGCTTTGAGTGGTGGCCGGTAGCCTACTTGAGTGCTGTGCTGGCTTGGAGCTACCTACGGGAAGTGCCTCCTGGTCTTACTCCAACCCTCTGCCCAAGGTCATAACCCTCTCCTGCACCCAAACTCCCCCTGCAGACTCCAAACCACCTCCTACATCCCAGTCCTTTGTTTGGAGCTCACCCCTGTACCTGCATTCTGTCCTAGACCTTATACACCTTTTATTAATATGGTAGAAAAGTGCAACCCATGGAGTCTTCTCCAGTTCCCATGAAAATTGCTGACACCTGGAGTTGCCATATTAAAGTCAATGAGGCAGACCATACGCATGAAGTTATATACACACCTTCATCTTTGCAGGATTGGGGCTTTAAATTACTCCTAGACTATTAGATATTTTTCTTATGCAGAATTTACCTAAAAATATTTTGGACAATTGCTACTGAAACTCATATAAATAAACTGAGGCACTTTGTGAAATGGAATCTCGGTATTTTAATTTTATAAACAAATACAGTATAACCAGTTCTTTGCTCTAGCTGTTGTTCAGTTGCATAACCAGTTATCTTATCTCAGCTGAGTAGGAATGGTGGATATTCATTAATGGAAGAATTACTTAGTGCCCTGCTCTTTCCCCTCTCACAGTGCCATCCTTAAATGTGTCATAAGGTGCACCATCTTCTCTGTCATGCTTCCTCCTGTCTTGCATCTGTGATAATAATAAATAGAGCTATCCATATCTTATAGAGCTGGAAGGGACCTCCAAAGGTCATCAAATGCATGACCAAGCACCCTCCCTAACTGACTTTTTTTAATCTGTTTGTCTCAGATTTCTAAATGGCCTTCTCAAGGATTGAGCTCACAACTCTGGGTTTACAAAGGCCAATGCTCAAACCACCGAACTATCCCTCCTCCTCTTTCTGGTCTCCTCCTGGAATTGATACTCCAACCCCATTCTCCCTATTATAGCTGGTAAAATCCTCTGTGGCCCTCCAGGGAACAGTAGCTTCTCATTGTCCTATCTGTTAAGAATTCAGTGATAAATTCCCCCATAATCGCTCTTCATATCTAAAATGGCCATAAGAAGCCTACCTGAGGCACCCCTCTGTCTTGCTTTGCACAGAGCCAGCCTATATAAGAATGTTTATCACTTTTAGGACTTGTCTACACATGGAGTTATTCCAGAAATAGCTTTTTCACTTTGAATCACAGCTATGTTACTCCACATTATCTTTAAAGTGTAGATCGGCCCTTAAGAGTAAAAACCAACTGTCCAGAACAAATATTAAGAAGCCAATGATTTCCTTGATTTACAAAACGTCTAGACATTTGTCTGTTCTGCTTAATGAAAAATAAATCATAATGTCTGGGCAAATATTTTGGCTTTCACCCGTAGTGGTGATATGCTCTTGTCTGTGTTTTTTGTCTTGTCTGAAACAGCAACTCCTACTACTATTCCCATTGCATTTAATCATTTTAATGAGGTTTACTTGTTTCCAATTCCTAGTTTTTTTTTTTTAAAATTGCAATAATTTGAATCTGTGTTGAAATAAGTGATGTAGATTATGTTGTTTATTCTCCAGCTATTTAACTTGCTATTATCAAAACATGATTTAATGGCATTGTTTTAAAAATACCTCAGGTCTAGCATAGACCAATGCATCTGAATAATTGCTACAAAAATAAAACCTTGCATATGAAGTGGATACTTAACAAGCTGTATTTTATGTTGCTTAAATCTAGACATCTGAGATTACTATTTTGTTGTTTGAGACAACACACTTTCATATACTCAGTGGTTTGGTCTCCTTTTGGAATCTAAATCTGACTCCTTTTGGAATCCAAATGCCTTCCTCAGCAGTTCTTCATGTTACAAAATGTTGTTGTCATCGTCACTTGGATAATAGTCGAAATGTAGTAGCTGCCTTGGAAGAAGGAAGCATCACACATGTTTTTAAATGGGACCTATGCAGAAAAAGAATAAATTCAATTACGATATAGTGAAAAAGCTTTTTTAAAAAATTGCTTTCCAAAGTGTTTTCTGCCTATGTTGGCATCAGAAATACCAGGTATTTTTGAGCCTTTGTTTGCTGAAGTAGTCTTTGAATGACTAGAAAATAGTTGAATAGTAACAGAGAGATAGTCCTGCTAGTCTATACAGTATTAAAACAAAAAAGCAGTCCAGTAGCACTTTAAAGACTGACAAAATAATTTATTAGGTGATGAACTCTCATGGGACAGACCCACTTCTTCAGATCATAGCCATACTAGAACAGACTCAATATTTAAGGCACAGAGAACCAAAAATAGTAATCAAGGTTGACAAATCAGAAAAATATTATCAAAGTGAGCAAATCGGAGAGCAGAGGGGCAGAAGGAGACGTGGGGGAGTCAAAAATTAGATAAAGCCAAGTATGCAAAAGATCCCCTATAATGAGCTAGAAAATTCCCATCCTGGTTCAAACCATGCGTTAATGTGTCGAATTTGAATATAAAAGAGAGTTCAGCAGCCTCTCTTTCCAAACTGTTGTGAAAATTCCTCTTCAGTAAAACGCAGATGTTCAGGTCTTTAACAGAATGACCCACTCCATTGAAGTGATGGCTGACAGGTTTGTGAATCAGGAGTGGTTTTGTGTCAGTTTTATGCCCATTAATTCTTTGTCTAAGAGTTTGAAGTCTGTCCAATATACAAAACATCTGAGCATTGTTGGCACATGATGGCGTATACGATGTTAGTTGAGGAACATGAGAATGTGCCCATAAGTCTGTAAATAACCTGGTTAGGTCCAGTGATGGTATCTCCAGAATAGATATGTGGACAAAGTTGGCAATGGGCGTTGTTGCAAGGAGAAGTTCTAGGATTGGTGTTCCGGCAGTATAGACTGTGCTTGTTGGTGAGAATCCTCGTAAGGTTGGGAGGTTGTCACATGAAGAAGAGTTCTTGTTAAAGGTTCATTTAACCCCCAGGCAGGATTGAGGGAGCTCTTGCTGTAGTTCTCTACTAGCTCTCCTGAAAACACAAAGAAGGCACAACTTAGGTCTTTTCTATGCTTAAAGTACTACAGAGGCATCACTGTAGAGATTCAGGAGTTTCTCCTATTGACATAGGTAATTCATCTTCGTAAGAGGTCAGTGGAAGAACTTTTTTGTCAACCTACCACTGTAGGGACTTGGATCAGTTTAAGTACACCATTCAGGGGTGTGGATTTTCACACTTCTTATTGATGCAGGTAAACAGACTTAATTTGCTATTGTAGAGCAGGCTTCCTTAGCATTTCTGAGCTGAACATATTTGCAGAGGAAGGATTCTTTTGAAGAAAAAGACCAAAACTGTTCAGGTATCAATCATTACAATGAATGGGGGGCGGAAACCCTTTCCCTATTGAGGAGGACATCTTGAAAAGTTACTGGGTTAACATTGTGTTTGGGTATTGTGCAGGAGTGAAGAAAAATAATGTATGCAATCTTCCATGGAGGTATTTTAAATTATTAATGGACTAGAAAAATAACTTGAAAAGTATAAACTTATTTCAAGTAGAATAGTAAACTAAAACATTCATAACAACCTTCAAAATGCAGAAAGCCTCAGATAAAATAGAAAAGAGAAGAAATAGCAGTCCTGTAATTCTTCTGTCAAGTGTTTTGAGGTAGACTGTCCTGAAGAAGTCCTCTATAAAAACATTTTGGAGACAGGAAACTTTAAGGACCTTCTTGGTTTTGGTAAAGGAGGGCCTTCAGAGAAGAGGGGATTCTGTCGGGAGGCCTAGGACGAAATCATGCCCCCGTTGAATTCCTTGGTAACGTTATCGCTGATTTCAATCTGCATGTCTACACTACAGTTAAATATCAACAACTGGTGCATGTCAGCCAACTCAGGTTAATGGTACATGGGCTACAGTGCAGTTTATTTGCTCCACCAAGTAGGTAGGCTGCCTGTGCTCCAGGCAGCTCAACCTCAGGCTCTGACAGCTACACATCCGTTAAGATTAATGTCACAAAATAGCAATACTTTCATTAGAATACTTCCTCCCAACATCTTCAATGCCAAGGTATAGTAAAAACAACAAGAAGTCCTGTGGCACTGTATAGAGTAATAGATATTTTGGAGCATAAGCTTTTGTGGGCAAAGACCCGCTTGATCAGAAGCAGGTCTTTGCCCACGAAAGCTTATGCTCCAAAATATCTGTCAATCTGTAAGGTGCCACAGGGCTTCTTGCTGTTTTTGAAGATACACACTAACTCGGCTACCCCTCTGATACTTGTCAAGATGTAGTTAAGTTCTCAGCTAAACAGCTCAGACAGCCATTGGTGCACATGAAAGCTTCCAAACGAGAAAAATAAGGCTGCTAGTGTTTTTAATTTTTGTGGGAGGGGATGATGGGGCAGGACATTCTAAACAAGAGTAAAGTACCACATGGCTAGTAGCCAACTTATAAACAGTCTTTTGCTATTTCTTACTCAGAGCAATGTAAAACAAAATACAACTCAGCCTGTAAATAGGCTGAATTAAATAGAGATTGAAACCTACTGGAAGTTTAGAACCAGGTCAGTAATGGCTTGGTCATGCTATCTGCTTAAAGTCCTTCTAGTAGTTGATCTCTTTCTTACAAATATATCAGGATCCTTAACAGGCTGCAGCTGCTTCCTGGCTTTGCAGTTTTAACCCTTGCTGTTCCAGTAGGAAGCAGAAAGCCTTTCTAACATAGCTACACTTGAGTCCCACTCAGAACTCTGACAAGAGGTATGAGCCATAGTTATCTTGAAAGGACTGATGCAGTACACAAAGTGAAATATTAATGTAATATAATACCAGAAACCTACAGTTAAATGGGTGCATTCAGTCTGTTCTGACACTGACCAAATGGCAAAGTATTGGTATGGCCTACTGTTCAGCTGAGTGTTGAATGAGAAGATAGAAGACGTTGACCTCCCAGATTTTACTAGATTTATATGCTAAACATCTAAATATAAAATTAAAATAAATATTTAGTAGAACTCAGATGAGATTTAAATGTTTCTTTTTTAGGCCCTGTAATAGGTGAGGCCCTTCAGGATTTCATTCTCATCCTTAAGACGTGTCTTCAGCCAACCAAAGACCCACCAATGCGCTTAAAGCTTTTCATGATTTTATCACAGTTGCTCCAGAAAGCAAATGATACCATCAACTCTCAAGGGTAGGTAAAGCTCTGATTTCACACATACTACTGAAGAATACAATATTATTCAAAAATCAAATTCATTATAATTATTTAACCACTGCAGATGTGCGCGCATCCGTTGTTGGTTGGCTTGTTTTTGGCAGGGGAAAGATTCTCCCTATAAACTACAGGTCTCAGAGAGTATTCCCTGTAAACTGAGCACTTTGGTGGCCACCAGGAGAGATTCAGGAGCTCCACAGCTGGCAGTATGCATTTCTATTGGTGTTACACATCTATTTATGCCTGGAGGCACATAACAAAATTTATTCCACCCATGGATGGAAAAAATTAGTGGGAATACTGGTCGCAGACATTTTTATTGTCATGTTATGTAACCCTGCTCAGGAGAGTTTGGCATGACAAAGAATAAAAAAGTTTGAGCTCCGACCATGGCAACAATGCTGTCTTTGCAAGCATGCTAGAACTGCACTGGTATTTGGTAGAGGGTTTGGTTTTGTTGTTGTTTTTTTTTTTAACTACTGTAGAAAGACTATGGTAACTGTGAGCGTTCAGATGAGAATTTTAGCAATGAAACACAGTCTTTCTGGCTGGCTGTTACAAGCAAGGACTAAAGATTTACTTATCAGTGGAAAATTTAACAATTAAAAACCCAGGAGATAGCCTCCATTTTATTACACAGAGGAAGGATGAGTCTCCTCTACAGCCTTAACTGAGATCCAGCTGGCTTTTAGCTCAGACAGTAGAGGCTCCTGCAGTAAGTTCTAGAGATCCCAGATTGAATTCTGCCTGCTGGCAGTTACACCTGCTTTTAATGACTAATGTTGAAGCTGTCTTGTCTGACTTTTTCTTACTGTTTTCACATTAAAGCATAACGAATATGTTATAGGACCACATCTGAAGAGACCCGCTAAATGGGGGATCCTGATGACCCCATTGTAGGATCAAGGTCAGCGTGGTTAAGACAGCATTTGATATCACCCTGCTTTTTTTTAACTGACAGGTTTTAAGCCATGTTTCAAAACACCTGTGCCCACTTTGTATATTAACACAATTGTGGGGCCTGAAGTGCACCATTTATTCATACTAATAATTCTACTGAAGTCTGTGTATCTACTTATGTGGATAAGGACTTCTCCCATGAGCAATGATTACAGAATTCTTGGGTATGTATCTGAGAACAAGATAATACTCTCAAGTGAGTGAGTTCCCCAATCCTTTATGACTTTCCTAAAATATCTGCTGCCTCTGTTTAGGATTGCTGGATATGCCAGGTTAGATGCTAGTGCTGCAGAGAAGTTGCCCATATGTTTCCGCACCAGTACTGCACTCCCATAATGGTGTGTGCTCATGCTGGAGGAAGACAGTTTCTCTGGGGTTACACTGACTGTCCTCTGGCTGTATTAGCTGCATCCTGACTCACTTGGCCTTGGCACTTCCACTCTGCTAGTTTGCCCAGGGACTATATTTTAGGAGAACCTTGGTTTTTGCCTTGGTTTCAGCTGTCCAGGCTTGCCTATCATCACTCTCTAAAAGGGCACTCCTAGGAGAGGAGAATTGAATTCTCACTGGCAAAAGTGCCCCCTAAGCTGGAGGTCATAGCTTGTTCATCAGTCAGGGAAAGTCTGGCCTCCAGGAAGTCCTTTTCTGTAGGTCCAAATATTCTCTGGGTTTCTGTTCCAGGTTGCACCAGGTATGACAGGTTTGATCATAGAAGTCCCCTTGGAGTTGTCACTTGATGTGCTGAGCCCGCCTACCTGTTCTCTGAGTCACCCCACCATCCTATTCTGCTAGGCCAGAAACTCAAGGCGAGAATTCTTTGTGTTCAGTTCAAACTTTTCTAACCTTCAGTGGAAAAGTACAAGATCCAAATGGGTTCCAGCATCTGGTGGCCTGGCTACATGTCCAGGCAGATCCAACCACAATCCAGGCTTACAGAAAAAATAGCAGTGTTCACAGATCTTTACCTTGAGCATCTGGCCATTAAAGTTCTCAAGTACCACTAATAGCCCTCATTACAAATTCTAGATCAATAAGCTTCATGTTTTACACTTCATATTTCTGACTTCACATACATGCACAGATAGAATGGACATGTTCAGCAGATCATAACTTTAAAAATGTTATGTTGCATGATGCATTTTGCCCAGAACATGTTGAAGTTATGCATATTTACAAGACATTTTTATAAAGCATCGGGGATATGACACTGCTTGCTGTGGTCCTGGGCAGCCTTGCTATGATCCTGGGAAATTAGTAACATTCAGTCAGAGGCATAGTTCCAGTTAGGCCAGACTTCTTGCCTGTCACATACTTCAGAGTGCACTAGACCTGGCATCTTAGAGGAGGAGTCTGTATGCAGCCATGGAATTGTCCTTCGGCATAGGGTCTCCGCAAGTGTCTCAGAGTGATGACATACCAGTCTCTTTTACCCACCTGGGATGATCTGGATAAGTGGCTCTACTTAACTTTCTCAGACACTGCACCCAGTTTGTGTTTTATGTTGGAGTTATCGCCAGCAGTGTATCTTTAGTTTCTGGTCCACTATCTGAGGTGGACTGCTGGTGGATACAATGGAAATTATGACAGTTTCTGTCCTGTCATATAGAAATTATTCTTCTTCTGCCCAAATTGATTTGGGTACAACATCTTAATATTGTTTGTAAAATAAAATGTAAATAATTAAATTTGCAAATTGAATTTGCTAATCACAGTTTTGTAACAGAAAATGAAGAAGGGATAACTCTAGAAGAAAAAATATTAAAATAATTGACATCTAAAGAAGAAAAAGGTAGAGCACAACTGTGCATATGTAAAATGGGAATAATATTAACTACTTTGTAACATCACTTTGGCTGTTTCTAGATTGCCAAGAACTGTTGTCAAAAGATACACAAATTGCGCACCGCATTTGCTTATCTCTTGCCAACAGCTGTGTCGGGAGAGGCTTTCCCAAAATTTGGCCTGTCCACAAAGGGCCAAATGTCAGGAAAACCCCCTCTGGTGAGACGTCCTCTCTTTCTCGTTCTATGAGGAAGACAGAGGTGTCAGCAGAAAACTCCTGATGCAGGAGACTTCTGCTGAGAGACCGTTATGCCGACAGAAGCCTGCAGTTTAGACATATGCTTTGAGAACCACTGGTAACTCCTGTGTATAGAACAAAGGATTATTATGGACATGGAACTACATGTTAGTTTTATAAACAAGTGAAGGCAAATTCTCAAATTAGTGAATGCTGTCAAAAAGGGGGTGGGGGAATCTCGTGTGGAAATAGAGCAAACTCTTATTTTATCTGGCATTCAAACAACTGTAATCCTCAATTAACAGGCATTCCATGCTACTCCAGTGATCCCCTTCTTAGTCTGGCAGCCTCTGAGTGTGTGTGCAGTCAGTGGCTCATCCGCTATCCCTCCCAGTTCCCGCCACCAGCAGAAGTTCCGCACGTAGTCACAGCTCCCCAAGCGGCAGCACAGCAGCCACCCTCAGAGCAGTGCGCCAGTTGCCCCCAGAGTGATTCCTCACCCAGCACCCGCTGCCGATAGCGGCTGCCTGCACGGCGTGGCAGTGGCGCCGCCCAGAGCAGCTCCCCACTCACTGCCTGATACCCAAACTGGCTCCCCACATGGCACAGCCATGCCCGAGCTCTCCAAGCAGCTCCCCGCTATCCTCACCAACAAGGTAATGGGGAGTGGTTGAGAGAGAGCCAACACTTGGGGCAGGGAGACTTGCAGTTTGTTATCTGGCATATTTAAATATCTGGCAACTTCCCGGTCCTGGTCCTGAGGCTGCTGGATATGAAAGAGTTTACTGTATTTAATATTTAGATAAACTACATTCTTACCATTTTACATACACCTAGGTAAATGCATTCATAGTATCACTGTAGATGTAACCAGAGAGCTTCCAAAGTTTGAAATACTTATCTCATCCTAGAAAATGGTGTTCACTTCCTTTTAGTCATATAATAACATTCATTATGTAAAACTGATTTGCTTTCTTCTTATTACACACTTAAATGGTTCAGATTGACAAGTTCCAATGTATCTTATGAATAGCTCTTGTGTGGCTATCTCCTCATTTTGTCTGAAACTCTTAACTATATTAGCTCTGATTTGCCTCACTGATACCAAATGTAAGTTATTTTTGAAGGAATTATTCTCCACAGAGAGCATGCCATTATTGTAAGTATGAAAGCAGGCTGGAATCTTCCTCCATGACTTGAAATATGTTCTTTAGTGTTTTTGGAAAGGCCTTCTTTAAACAGTTAAAGTAGCCAAGGGTCACTTAGCACAGACCACCTTGGAGCTAAAAGGAAATTTGAAGTAATAGTGGTCCTTACTTAGGGCTTTCCTCATAAATCACTGTGTAGGAAATGACAATTATATTTTGAAAAAAAAATTGTAAGTGTATTAAAATGTATAATTGTGGAAACTGTAAATCAAAGTTTTTGTCAGATATTAATTTGATTTTAAGGGAGAGAGCCTCTTGTTCATTGCTGATTCTTAAGTGCCACCTGCTGGGCACGGAGCAGAAATAGGACCAGACTCTTGTTTGTCACTAATTTTGATTGCTATTAGAAACTGAAACGGTTCTTAAAAAAATTAGTTGTGTGGATTTTATAATATAGAAGGTACGTATTTGAATTTGTATGGACAGAGAACTAGAATCAGTGTATTAGAGAATGCCTGGCGTATTAGCCAGTCAGATTATTTAAATCATCTCTCCATATTCTCCGGATTATACCTAATTAACAAGGCCCTTCCTATACTGGTCCTTTAATCCATCTGGTAAGGAGTGGCAGTAATAGTTACATTCCTGAGGCAAAAAAAAACAAAAACAAAACCTAGCGGTCCCTGTTGGACTAATAGGCCACAAAGGAAATCTTGGATACTTTTTAATAAGTGTTTGGAGATTAATGGTTGTCACTGACATATAGGTGCTCAGTCCGTGTCACGTCTTTATACTGGAGCCACTTATTTCACCCTGAAGCCAAAGAGACTTAGGGAGATCAGAAGCAGCTAGCAGGGAGAAGAGGGGGAAGTTTTAAAATGAGGATTGTTTTAGCTGTAATTAGATGGGCAATTGCATGTATTTGTTTAGCTTTACAACAGATTTTGGTATTTTAACTTCTTATTCAGCAGAGGAGAATGAATGGTTAATTCTTGTTTGCGATCAAAGGCACACAATATACACCAGCATGGCTGACATCCCAAAAGTCCAAAACAAATAGAAAATCCTACAATGCTTTCTTCCTAGAGAGGGTGGCTTCTGAGAGAAGGAAAAGTTTTTTTTCCAATGTGTATTCAATGTGATATCAATAATGTGGGTCTCATCAATAGCAAGTATACTTCTCACTTTATGTAACATCTTGTATTTGACTTTCTCAAATGGGTGCACAAACTTTAATGAACCAGCACAGCACTTGTGTAAGATGGGCATGTATATTTTCCATAGATAAATTCAGACAAAGAAGGTTAACAGCTTACAAGATTAACACAGCAAGTCAGTGGCAGTGTGAAATGGAAAGAAATCCAGGCTCCCTTTTTCTTGAATATGTTGTTTTTTTGAAATCCAGATATTTATCTGAAAAAAAAATAAATGCTATATATATATATATATATATATATATATATATATGTGATTAAAATCTGTTTAATTTTATGCTGTGTTCTTCCTATTTTCCATGTGTCATTTCCCACACTGAAAATTCTCCATTTCAGCCTTTGAATTTCTTCTCCTCTCTCAAGATTTTTGTTTTGTTTTGTTTTGTTTTTGCTCTAGGCAGTTCCTTAGCTATCTGGAGATCGTGATAAAAGACATATTGGCTCCTAATCTACAGTGGCATGCTGGAAGAACAGCAGCTGCTATCCGCACTACAGCTGTATCGTGTCTTTGGGCTCTTATTTACAGTGAAATGCTTTCACCAAAAGAGGTAAACCTCTCCTTCCCCCCCCCCCGCCCCACCATTTCACAAAAAGTGTACTATAAAGCTTAGACAGGAAAGAACAAGGCACATGTAGTAAACACAATCTTATGCTTTAAAAATTAAATCTTTAATAAATGTAATGTTTTAAGATGTTTGCAGTATTGTTGTAGCTTTGTTGGCCCCAGGATGTTATGGTGAAGTAATATCTTTTACTGGACGAACTTCTATTGGTAGAAGGACACATTTTTTGAGTTTGACTGAGCTCTTCCTCATGTCAGGGGAAGGTAACCCCAGTGTCACAGCCAAGTATAAGGAGGGCAGATTGGTAAGCCTAAGGGCTTCACATTCGTTGTAAGAGACCATTGAAAATTAACCCCTCTGCAGATTTAGGACAAAGGAGGTAGTAGCAAGATATTTTGCAAACTGATTTGAGCCATAAAACCAATGTCTTTATTAAGTCCATGTTTTTCAGTGTCCAACAGGGTTATGAATTTAAGTTCTCAGGCTTGTCTTTTGAAGGTGTTGAATTGTAAAAGAGAGGTGGCCGTGTTAGTTTGTACTTGAACAAAACAAAGCAGCAGAAATGTAGCAATTTAAAGACTAACAAAATGATTTATTCGGTGATGAGGTTTTGTGGGACAGACCCACGTCTTCAGATCAATTTCATTTCCAATACAGACTGACATATAAGTACAGAGGACCAAAAAGACAAAATTGCAATAAAAGCTGACAAATCAAATAGGATAGAAGGAAGCAGGTGAGGGTGGGAGGGATGTTAATTGTCGAGTCTGAGATAATCACAAGCATCAAAGGAAGGAAAGCAGTCCTTGTAATGTGTGAGGTAGTTGATGTCTCTGTTCACACCACCTTAATATGGTGTTCAGGTTTTCTTTGAGGACAAGATGGAGAGATTAAATATGGAGTGATCTCTTTGTGAAAAGTAACAGAGAGAAAACCGTGCTAATCTATATACTATCAAAACAAAAAAGCAGTCAAGTAGCACTATAAAGACTAACAAAATAATTTATTAGGTAAACTTTTGTGGGACAGACCCACTTCCTCAGACCATAGCCATACCAGAACAGACTCAATATTTAAGGCACAGAGAACCAAAAACAGTAATCAAGGTGGACAAATCAGAAAAAAAAATTACCCAGTTGAGCAAATCAGAGAGTAGAGGGGCAGAAGGGGGGAGCCAAGAATTAGATTAAACCAAGTATGCAAACGAGCCCCTATAGTGACCCAGAAAATTCCAGTCTCGGTTCAAACCACGTGTTAATGTGTCGAATTTGAATGTAAAAGAGAGTTCAGCAGCCTCTCTTTGAAGAGTGTTGTGAAAATTCCTTTTCAGTATTACGCAAACTCTTATGTCACTAACAGAATGGCCCACTCCATTAAAATGCCCACTAACAGGTTTGTGGATCAAGAGTGTTTATATGCCTTTTTTGTGCCCATTAACTCTTTGTCTAAGAGAGTTTGAAGTCTGTCCAAATACTTTTGTGAAAAGTAGTCACCCAGGATGATAAGGTTTTTTGTCTTTTATCATTTTTATATGTGAGCACATTTGAGAGCATTGTGATTGATTTGTTTTCACCCACATAACTGTTTTGGGGACATTTTATGCACTTGGATGAAGTACACCAGTTGTTAAGACAGGCATGTTTTGGGTCCATGAATTTCAAGTTTTGTTCTCAGTGGTATTGATCTCCATAGCAGTGGAAAATAATATCTGAAAATTTTGCATCTGTTGTTCAGGCAGGACCTGGGGTCACTTTGAATTCTTGTGTTCTAGTCGTCCTGGTCTGTGCAGAGCCTGCTTCTGATGCTGAACTTAGTGAGGTTGGAGCATTGGAGGTTTAGAAATGGTTTATTTCAGGAAGTGGATCCTATCAAGTGTGCTTTGTAATTGTTTTGACCCTTATGGCTTTCAGCGTGGGGTAATCAAGAAATGCATTTTCTATATCAAGGCACTCAGTTACCACAGATTATAATCCAAGGAGAAAGTCTAGGTCCAATACACATCTTAACCATGCTCAGTACAACCTTTGCTAAACAAGGATACTCCACCAGAGAAGTAGGTCACATCAACAGGCCACGTAAATACCCCAAGAGCACCTAATTCAATACAGAGGCCCATCTCCAGCCTCACCATCCAGCTGTCAGCCCACACTGGAATCCATATGGGTTATCATCAAACAATTACAACCTCTATTTGATAGGCACAACATCCTGCAATAAATCTTTATTGATCCCTCTCTTCCGACCTTCAGACACCTTTCCCCGCCAGACTGATCAAGTCTTTCATATCTCCATCACTACAAGAATCAATATTCCCTCACCCCCAGCACACCTTTCAAGATTCTAGTTTCCTGCTGATGCTGATCAGCACGTGTGATGTACCTCATCCTGTGCATCGTATGTCCCAGTAACAGCTATGGATGAAACTGAACAATCACAAATGCAGAATAGTAACAGAGAGATAACCGTGCTAGTCTATATACTATCAAAACAAAAAAGCCGTCCAGTAGCACTTTAAAGACTAACAAGGCATTTATTTTAACTTTTTTATTGTAGATTTTTAAACTGGAAGGTGCACTGATGTGTCAGATAATTGCCACATTGGATGAAGATTCTAAAATGACTCGATTAATGGCTTGTCGTATTGTCATTGTTTTCTTAAACATCTGTGGGCAGCAGTTTGATGTAGAAAAACTCAACAACATTTATCCTGGTATGATTTTTAAATGCTATAAATATTCTTAGAATTTTAAATGGCATTTTAAATCTTCCTTATAGAGGAGATACCAGCAACTCTGTAGCTAACATTAGATTTGCTTTTTCACCCAAAGCAGGGCTCTAGTATCTTCAGGGATGAAAACTATGTGGCTGGTGCATTAGGTATGTCACAGGCTGACCCTAAGACATTTTCCACAATCTGTCTAGCCCTTCTTTAGTTTCACTTAGGCCATGTCTACATTTGCATGGCCATTTTGAAGTTTTGTGCCAGTGTAGACATAGCCTTAGTGTTAGTAAAAATGGAAACACTAATGCTAGAGTAGGAGGTAGGATTTTTTTTTGTGTTTTTTGTCACTGTGTCTTCTAGCCTTGAACCTGAGTACCAGGCCAGTATGAGGCTTATGCATAGATTTAGTGAAATTTAAATACAGGTTGAACCTGTCTAATCTGGATCTCTCTTGTCTGCAAAATCTATAATCCAGCGTGCTTTTAGTTAGCCAGATGATCACTTACCATGGGTGTGGCCAAATTTCCCACAATCTCATAAAGATTGTTTACAGACACAAGTCTTGGTTCTCAGTGTTCTGTGCTGCCATTTAGCTCTGATTGACCCCTAAATATCTTCTAAGAGCTCAGTAAGCAGTGGAAGTATTGGTAATGCTGCTAGACAATATTGACCTTCCGTGGTACAGCAGATTCTCTCATACATGTTCAAAGGGTGCCAGATGAGAGAGGTTCAACCTGTATATCCTGAGTGAACCATTTTCTTTCCCAGTCATTCATTCCTTCATTGTCCTGTACCCATGCACTAACTAAAAGAAAGCTATTTCTGCATTCTTTTATCTGGTATTTGATCGTTTTATCATTTTTACCATTTATGAGCCATTTTTTTCTCACTGACAAGTTAATAGACCCACAAACTTTGGGAAGAGGTTGTACAGTTGTGTGCATTTGGCAGCATTTTTGTTTGCAGGATCAAAAAAATTAGAGTGCATCCTGTCAAAGACTTGCACATATGCTTAACTTTACCAGATTTAAATAGTCTCACTTGGAGTCACTTGAACAACTTAGAGTGTGTAAAGTGAAAAACATACATAAAATTTTTGCAGAATCAAAGCTTAAAGTATTGTAAGTGCTGTAGTGTGTTTGCCCACTAGATGGAACCTTTCTCTGTAGTATCCTCTTCTCAGCATTTGCCTTTTCCTCATCTGCATCATTCCCAACTTAGTTGGCACCAAATATTGTACATTTTAATTGTAGTGCAGGTGGAAAAGAATTACATTTATGCAAACAGTAGCTGTGCTCTGCTTCTTGCCAGTACTGTTCAGAATCATGCTGAAAGCACACCATGATGTAATGCTATAAATAGACTCCACTTCAAAGAGTAATGGAGTTATGTTCCATAGAGACAAATTTGTAGATGTATATGTTAAAGCGAAGAAAGCCAGCAGGAATGGACAATGTGCCTTTGGATTTTCTGTGGACCCCATCTCTATAGAATCTCTAAGTTCTGAATGGAGTGATTCTTAGCATAGTCTGTTGTGCGGTGGGTATCGGGAATAGTGATTTTAAATGTGTCTCTTTCCAGAATGGGGCACCTTTGTCATTAATGTGTTTGCCACATAGCACAGCAAAACACCAGCAACTCATTTTACAGGCATAATAGTATTATCACTGAACAATTATCAAAAGATTTCCTCTTCCCATCCTACTGAACTCCATGAATCCAATAACCCAGTCCTGTACAAGTTTAGATAATCTCAAACTCATTATAGTTTAACATACAGTATCTGATAAAATATCAATAAGTGACAGAAATTGCTGAAACAAGAGTTGATGCTTAATGTTCTAATTAAATTCCCATTTGTATGTTGTCATGCATGAGTATTAATTTATAATATCTTTATGGAGATTGCTTTTAAATAAAAATCAGATAAATCAGTAGCAGTCCAGTAATATTCTGTGATTATTTGATATATTCCAGGAACTCTAAAAGCGGGACAAAAGCAACCTTGTGAATTTTAGCTTTTAACAATCATTAAGTCAATTTTTATTTCATCTTGTAATATAAAAAAGGAAAAAGCATAATATAAAAGAGGAAGAAACCTTTTGAAGATTTGTCTTTTTTATGATTTCTCACATCTGTCCAATGTTACTTGTTCAATTACATATGTGCTTCTTTTAGAACTCTTAAAGCGGCTGGATGATGCTGCACATGATGTACGACTAGCAGCTGCTCAAGCTTTAACTAACTGGTTTAAATGCATAAGAAATGATGACAGAAAAACTGCACTGAAAAGTAATATTGAATTTCTTTACCGAGAACTATTGATTCATCTGGATGACCCTGATCAAAACATCCAACAGGCAGTTTTAGGTATGTCATATAATGAGCTGCCATTTAATCGCAATTTAGATTTAATATTCAGCATTGCATACAAATAGGCGAGTGGGTATATTTGTCATCTCTGGAAACTAAATACTGTATCTTCTTTTCATCACAAAGCTTCTTTACAGATGTAAGGAGCACTAGTGACACCATTCATTCCCATCCACTACTTAGTCCTCCATTAAGCCCAGTCTCTTAGCTCTTCAGCATAGTGTTCTGCCATCTAGTCACCCTCTTGGTCAGACTGGCATTTATTGTGTTTGTGTTCCTTCCACACTATATCTTCAGTTTTTCTTCTACAGTGTCAGCACCATCGTAATCTTTTCAATTGAAGGCAAAGTACTGTAATCTGTTTTTACATTCTACTTTCTAACATTTTTATTTATTCCACTTTAACACCTGCTTTTTTTCTAAATAACTCTCATTTCTACTCCTTCCAGCCTGCTGGTGTCTTCCATTTAATGCAGCTGCTTCATTAGATAAATTTTCACTTTGGTACCAACATGATGTTTTTATCAGTCCATAATTTTGTCAAATTCTGCGCAGCATTTGTAGGTAAAGTATACCTCCTTTTAACCTCATCCTTGATGGAACCATCAGCAGTGATCAAGCTTCCTGTAAGATTTTAGCGCTTCATTGCATTTCACCATTTTGTCTGTTGCCCCTTTTCAAGATGGCAACAACTTAGTTTTCTTGACATTTATGGTAAGTCTAAGCTGACTACACCAATTTTCCAGGGTAAGGAAGAGTATCATCATTAATTCAAGCGTGTCTACCATTTGTACAATGTCAGCTGCCTCAGCTAAAGAGCTTAAATCTCGATAAACCAATGTCACAACCTCCAACTTGTCTAATATTCTTAATTCCTAGTTTAAGAAGTTGATGAACAGTGATGGTGATTCCATACCCCCTTGTTTGGCATCAGACTTCAACTTGAACCAGTTGCTTAATTTTTCAGCAGTTCTTACAGTACTATAATAGGAGATTTTATACATAATTTTTACAGTTGCAATTATTGTACCTGGGACTCCATATGCTTTTGCTACTGTTTTCCAAACCTAATCAAATACCTACATGAAGTCAATGAAACTGGCAAACATTTTTAGTTCTGATTATCCTTTTTTTCCCCCAACAATTATTGGAGTATGAGTATCTGATCAATTAAATTTCAGCCTAGTCCGAAGCCACAATTTCCCTCACCTACTGCTTCCTTTAAAACTGGCCTTAATCTGTTAGGGTATGTACACACTAGAGAGTTTTGTAGACAAAACTCACAGAGTGTCTACGCACAAAATGAGTTTTGTCAACAGAAACCGTCGACAAAAAAGCTGCATAGGTGATCCTGGGGGCCATTATGTCAACAGAGTGGATAAAAAGATTGATCTGCTTTTACATGTAGACATGATGTGTCAACAGAACTTTTATCGGAACATCTCTTCTGACAGTAACTTCTATAGACAGATGCTTCTAGTGTAGACTTAATGTCTTTCATTATGATTTTTGCCCCATATTATACCACTATAACTATTGAGGCTGATGGGATCTCCTTTCTTCAGGATAAGTACTTCTATTGCCTTTACCCAGCCATCTGGAATTTCCTTTTATTCCTATTCCCTTCTGAATCTGGTCATAGCACTTGTCCTCCTTCTTTTTCTTTAGCAGCCCCTCTGTTGTATTGTTTGTTCCTTTACCTTTCCCATTTTTAATTGCTTCCCTATTCTTTCTATTGCTTCTTCTGATGGTGGTTCAGTGCTGAAGTCCATTCTGCCCTTTTAAGCTGCACTGTTCATCTAGCTCAGTGTTTTTCAAATGGTGATCCAGAGAAGTGAAAATAAGGGTTCCACGAGAAAATTCCTTGGCTGCTCCCTGCCGCTGCTGAAACAGTAGAACTAAATTGAATTGGTTTAACAGCAGGCAGGGCAGTGGGAAGGATCCGGGTGTTAAACCAACTGAATTTAGTTCCATTATTTCAGTGGCAGCAGGGCAGGGAGCCGCAGATATCCCCTTACTCACCCTGTCACTCAAGCAGCCACACTCCTATGGTGGGCATGGCTCGGCTCACCCCCACAAGTGGAACACCTCCATGCCAGCCTTCCTTCTGCTGGGTGCACGTGGCCACCTGGCGTAGGCTCCCCAGCCAGTGCCACAGGTGGGTTAGTCCTGGGGGCCAGTTTGGGGCTGAGGCAGGTTAATCCTGGGGATACGGGAGTGGGTTTGCAGGATTGGGGGTAAAGCTTGGAGATAGGGGGCAGGTTTGGGGGCTGAGGCAGGTAAAGGCTGGAGATGGGGGGGCAGGTTTGAGGGCTGGGGAAGGGAGGGTAGAGCCTGGGCATGAGGTTGTGCAAAATTTTTCGAGTTTAAAAGGATTCTATGGCTGAATAAAATTGGGAAACACTGACCTAGCTTATGTTAAATCTTTAATGTCTAGGTGAATGAATTACAGGTTTCAGCACTTTGTCAAAATTCTCCTTCCATACTTTAAGCACATGTTCAGCATTTGTCAGTTCACCAGTAACCTTGTTTACTGCTCACATCAGTGGCTTAATTGTTTCTTACAACTTTATGATTATTATATATGTTCTTGTTTTACAGAAGTTTTAATAGAGGGAAGTGTTTTATATCCAGAATTGCTGGTAAAAGAAATAGAAGCCGTTGAACACAAGCATCGAACTCCAACCTACTGTGATCAGCTACTAGGTCACATTCAGTCAACTAGAGTGTAGAAATTTTTAGTCAGGAGTGGCAACATTGTCTCTAGAGAGTTGTTTTTGAAGTTTATATGAACTGTAATTGCCTCCTTTCAACTGTACAATAAAATAAATTGAGCAATAGAGGTTTGGTTCTTTTGCAAATAGAATAGTGTTTTCTTGGAAAGTGTAATCAATATACTGGCAGCCTGCATTGCAAATTCAGCAGGATTGTGCATGCTTACAATTAGTGGTACAAAACAGAATATTTTAATTTAATGAATTCCTTACTGAAAGTATTTGGATTGGGGGAAGAATGGTCTTTGTGAATTTATCTGACAATATTTATTGTTGACAAAGCTAACTTATTCTACAAACAAATCTTTATGTATGAACCCTCAGCCCTAAAATTGTATTTGCAAAACTCACGTAGGCTTCAATCTTGCAAGCTGCTGAGTGCGTCCAGCTCTGGCAATTGCTCAACACCTTGCAGCATCAAGCCCTTTTGGTTCTATTCTGCCATTGCTACCCAGGCACAAATCAAGCAATAGAATTTCCCACCATTTTCTGTATTGATGCTCTTGGATTAGTGTATTAGTTTAAAGCAGAGCAACTAACCCAGCAAACACCACAGAGTGACAAGCTTATTCCTTACAATATTACTCAAATTAAAGGTATGTTAGTCACATAAGCATCACACCTGGTAGTGTTTGCAGAAAGGGATCTTAGTTTCCTACATGCCTCCATTATAACTACCATCACATTTTGCAATTTAAAATAGAACATTAATGCAGAGGGGGGGAAGCTTATTTTTCCACAGTACTTGGAAGTCAGCTGAATCGCTGTACTATATTTACCTCTTGCAATATATAAAATGAGCCTATACTTTTCTGAACACATATGGCTTTTAAAGAAATCTTCGTATTGTCACAGTGTTGCATTGTCTGAATAGAGAAGAAATTAATGAGAATATGTGTAGAAATATACAATAAGGAATTATATATGACATTAAAAACAATGCTTTTTTGTTACAAAATATACTTAGTTCAATAGTATTTCTATTTTTGTACTTGTTAATTACATAGCATCTGTATTTTTTTATTGTGTACACTGTAGTGCCTTAAAGGAACAAAAAATGTGTCTTCTAATATTTTGTTGAAACTGATTTTAGGTAATAGCTTTAATTTTATGTAGCATATAATGTGTTTTTCTGTGTGTTGAGCTGTAAAATTAAAAACAATATTTACAGTGCCATTGTGAATTATTATGTAATGGTGTTCATGTTTCAAGGGAGGAAATCAACAAAAAGTGCAGTGCTGGTGACCTTGATTTCTAAAAATGTTTCTGTTGTTGACTGAAGATTTTTCTAACTTTTATTAGGCTCATCTCCCAGAACAGTTTGGCTTATATATGCCATATTGTATTGTTTTGTTGGCCTGGGGGAGGAGAAGAAATGCCTTTTTATTATTTAGGGATGGGTGTGTAGGCTGGAGTATCTACTGTGGAAATTACTAAGATATTTAGTTAAAACAGCTTGTGAGGGGCTTTTTCCCCAATATAGGCAAGTAAGGCATTAACTAGGGGCTCATTACAGCAAGGACATACGGTATGATCCAAAGTCCATTGAAGATGGTGGAATGTCTGAATAAGACCCGCACCATAAGGCTGAGGGAAAGCCCCAGAGGGGACAGAAAGTTCTCTTGTTCCTTGGCCTCCCACTCTACTGAAGACGCTGTCAGGACTCTCCGAGACTACAAAGCAGGTGGAACTGGGAAAGTGATCATTTTACTTCCAAGAGATTCCCCGCCCCCCCATATTCTAGTTGAAGCAAATAGCTTGTGGTAATTACTGGAGGCTAGGCTCGACCAAAACAAGCTGTATACCACATTCTCTGTGCTATGGGCCAAGTAAGAGATATGTTTATGCAAAGGTACATATGTCTTATATTGGCTGGGTGCAGTTTTTCCTTATTTCCCCTGCCTCCAATGTTCCTTGTAAGATGAGTGCTTGGGTGAACACCCAGACGAGATTCAGGTGCCATCCGGCTGATTAGCAGTGCCCATAGCTGGTAGTCTGTGTTTCTATTGATGGTGCACATCTGCACATGCTTTGGTGCACATAACATTTATGCATGCATGGATGGAAAAAATTAGAAATAAAACTGTCTGCATCCCTTGCATGTTGCCTGCAGATAAGTCCAGTCAGGGCCCCACTGCAGGGCTGTTAGCATTTGTGTATATATACTAATGTTTCAACAGATCCTAAACATCTATAAACATAAACTGGTTTACTCCTAAATCCAGACTGGACTGCTGCAAATGCTATGCTGAGCAAGAGGAAGAGGATGGTCAAGTAGAAGACTATGGATATTAATGTGGAGGCATGAGTCTGACAAACAGCATTGTAGAGGTGTGTACCCCGCTCTCTGCCATACTTCCTTGGCTAACCACTGGCTTAGCAGCAGAGAGTGGGCATGTCACAGGCATGACCTGAGTAAGCTGTACTCTGGCACCTAGTGCAACAGCCCCTTGGAAGTCATCAGAGGTTGTCATAATTTACAGTGATCTTGAGGTTGTTCTGTTTTATGCTCAGGACCAAAACAGCTACCGGGAGCTCTTATGGGTTAGAGAAATATAAAAGTGTATAGCTGAGAATCTGAACCATGCAGACAGATACCTGATGTTATACACAAAATTTTACCCTGACAGTTCTAATAATCTTTTTTCACAAGCTAAGTGCCCTTCTATTTTAGACCCAAACCTTCCCCCTGCTCAATGTTAGATGTTTCTAGCCGGCATCTTGGATAGTTAGTGAGGGTCTCCATGTGTCTGGCAACTTGTGATTTTGTCACTAATTATGTTGAATGGTAAGTGCAAAAGCTTCAGACAATAATTTGTTTTCACATTGTATGACTGCCAGTGTCCATTTGATTTAGTGATTAAGGATCTCTTAATTAAATGTGCTTTGAAGGTAAATTTTCTGGAAGACAGTAATGTCATCTACCAGTTTAAACTAGCAAAATCGGGTTTTAAACAAAAACGAGGGTGATTGTAAAAAAAAAACAACAACATAAGAGTCAAGTTAGCTCTTGTTCATAACTTAAACATTCTCTTGGATAAATGTGCACCAAGTGGGTAGATGTGCAGATATGACTTGCAATGTAAAAGAAGTCAATTTGAGTGTGCAAATGGGGTAGGGCCATTTAGCTGTAAAAAAAAAAAAATCTAAGAAAAGGGACTGGAGAATTCACTAGTTGCTTCGCTCCTTTGTCTCTCCCCATAAAAAGAATGGTATCTTGGTTCACTCCTCCTCTGACATATGGTTATTCTAATTCTAAACCATATTCACTCTCAAACAGAAATGTCTTCTAAATGTCCACTTTCCCTCCACTAGCGTTCCCTATACAGAAGCCAAAATTTAATTCCTCACTCTTCTGGAAACTGCCTTCAGAACTGAACTGTTGATCCAACTGTTCTATATATCTTCTTATACCATTGTCCTCTACAATATCTGAGCTCCTCTTGCAGGAGGACTGATGGTGATTTGCTGTGATTTTTTCCTGATGCCAACACCAAATATCGTTTTTCTGGGAATACTTTTGTCCGGAGAAGTGCTGTACTTAGTGCTGTAAATATATGCTGTGTTATATAAAAAGTAAAATGTGTCACAGTCATTCCCTGAAAAGCTTAGATTCTAAATGAATCCACTTAATACAAACACAGAGCTGTCAGTGGTGAGAATTTGTGCAACAGGAGGGTTATTGGATGTTGTTTGAAGGTAAAAAGGGAGGTGTGATGTATGTGGGATGGCATATTTCATATACTTGTGAAATAATTACACAACTGTCCTACTAAAGCATATGTCACTTGTGTACCATACTGGAACTTCAAAAGTTAAGGAAATGTGTCTAAGAACTACTATGACCAAACATTAGGCTCCTGCAGCATACACAAAGATATCACTGCAGGACTCAAATTCTAATTGTAAAGTTTTCTTAAAGACTTGCTAGACAATGCAACCACTTCACAACTCAACTTCACAACTTAACAAGACACAGCTTGTTAAGAATGCATCTACCATGGCAAAGTGCAGACTTCATCTCCACAGTGGAAGCAACCATGTACGTAGTGTAGACATTAAGTAGGTATTTTTACCACTGTATTGTTCAAATGAAGGGTGTTTTGCGACTTGGCTTAATTTATAATGCTGGGTTATGGAAAGAGATGTCCCTTCTTTGGTGGGGCTGAAAAATAGTCCAAGCTTGTCCAGGATGTTCAAAGCAGCCACTTTGAAAGCTCAAGTGTTGTCATCATACTGCCTCTATCGTCAGTCTGAGTCCTTTGGGAAAGGTTTGCTACAGGGTACGAAGGACAAGTGTTTCTTCAGCAAGGCTTCCAAAGGAGGGCCTTTGCGTGAGCTAACAGAGCTAAGGTCCAACTCTTCCAGCTAGGTTATGGATTCATTCCCTCTGAGCCATGGTGGCTTCATGAGCTAAACACACCTATATTCCTTAAAAGGAAATTTTTAAAACAACAGTTAGGTCCTCTTAGCATAACATTCACCATATTCCACAAACGGGACATCCTCACATCTTCCAGAGTGTCCATCTATCGCAATTTTTCCCAAGCTGTTTATAAACAGATCCTGCTATTAAAATCCCCCTATGGAGAATCTGTGGATTTGTAGGGAAATGGGAAACAGGAGCCAGAATGGGTAGGAATTATTGTTTCTGACCTCTTTGTCGCTTGATTCCCTGTTCTGTTCACTCCCTCTGGGGCCACGGCTATTAGCGACTGTCGGGAGACAGTATGAGGGGCTAGATGAACTTTTGGTCTGACCCAGTGTGGATATTCGTACATTATTCTCTTTTTGGAAAAATTCCTTTTATTAGAAAATTAAGTTCTATAGAATCAACTTTCATTAAGTTGGTTGGGATACAAGTGAAATGTATTAAGCTCTTTCTGTTTGGCTAGTTTAGGTGTGCTACCCGCTCAGGTTTATAGGGTTTTTTTGGATATTTCTTATGGCAATATTTATCATGCAACTTTCAATCAAGAGTAATTTTCCCTGGCTGTGGAAGTTATCTCGAGTAGGCAGACTCTTCAGAAGGGTGTGGTTATCTTTGCACTGTCTGTGACAGAGAGACCTGGTTCTGCCTTTTACTGCTGTACTAGCTATCGGTCTTGTCTTGGAGAATTTTTGGACCTGGATTCACAAAACGTTTGGTAAGTGACATGCATTTCTCTCATTAGATGGGCACCTTCTAAATGTCTGCCTGCTATCTGATGTAGAATTTGGAACTGGGGCGTTACATGAGCAGCTTTAAAGCACCCTGACAGATACTGAAACTTCAGCAGTACAGACTCTGTTGGTGTAGGAGACAGAACATACTATGACTATACAAGTGCTAGGACATCAAATAATTGTGCTGAAGTGTTGCCACACTCCTTTCCTGCCCCATTTTGACATTATGACCCTATTGGCAGTTTCCACTGACTCTGATTTCATCTCTAACACTAAAATATTTTTGATAGCTTATTGTGATACAAAGCAGATTTTCTGAAGCTGTTTGCATTTCTGCCTTATCTGCTGACACCTATTATTAACGTGTTAGTTATACAGGTTGAAGCTCTCTAATCTGGCACTCTCAGGACTTGACCAGTGCCAGGTGAGAGAATTTGCTGGACCATGTGAGGTCAATATTGTCTAGCAGCATTATCAACACTTCCACTGCTCACTGGACTCAGATGACATTTAGGGGTAAATTACAGCTAAAGAACAGCACAGAACACGGAGAGCCAGAACTGGTGGCTGTAAACAAACTTTATGGGACCACTCATGACAAGTGGTCATTCACCTAATTAAAATCATGCCAGATTATGGATGTTGACAAGTGAGGGAGTTCCAGATTAGGGGGGTTCACCCTGTATCCACAGATGTGCTTAGATTCTAAAGGAATTCTCTTAATACAAAAGACAGTCGTGTGTCTCTGTACATGTTTTAAAACACAGAGGGTTTTTTATCAGAAATTTCTCTATACAATGTACTAAAATTCACTTTCAGAAAAGAGATTCTAGATAATGATCCAATTCCCACAGAAGTCAAAGGAGAGACTCGGGTTGGCTCCAAGGTCAGTTGGGTCAGTTCCCCAAAGAGCAAATCTTAGTCTTATTAAATATAGCCATTAATTAAAAACTTACTGGAACACCTGACTTGAATGCCAGTGTTCTCATTGGTTGACTAGCAGGCCTTATTTCACAGATAAAGCCCCTTTAACTGTAAACAAAACAAATAAATTCAATCATTGCCCAAGATAAAGGGTGAAATCCTGGCCCCACTGAAGTTTAACCCCAGTGAACTCAATAGATGTTTTGCCATTGACTTCAGTGGAGCCGGGATTTCATTCACAGAATCTTTCCATGGGGTCTGCAAAGCAGGAAAGTGAGTAACTGCTAGCTTCTCCAAAGTTTCAGAGCTTGACCTTTTAGACACATCCTGGATTAGAAACATATAGTCCTTAAACTTTTACTTATAGGGGTGGGAAAAGACGGAGATGAAGCATGACCATTGAGATGTGTATTTATTATCAGGTTGCAAACAGATGGTTGACAGGCTTGTGTCCACTTACTGAGATTAATTCCCCGGGGGAAGTTTAGCAATAGCAGTAACTGAGCTGAGGAAGCAGAAGAGAACTGTCAGGAGCTCGGCTGCTCCACCAGCCTTCATCCTTTGTCATCAGCTTTTCTTTTAGCCTCTGAAATCCCCTATATGTCAGGGCAATAGCAGGGTCTAAGAGCAATGTAGCACTGAAAGAATATGCACCTCCATTTCATAGATGACCTGACTCCAGGGAATGAAGCAGCATTACTTTTGTCTGACTTCACTGGCAGCACAGAGAAGGGGACAATGTAATCATAGTGTATAAAGGAAAAAAAGTTATTTGCCTGTACCACTATTTATTCCCATTGATTATTTTCTGGATTTTTCCTTCAATTTCATTTTCATTTGATTTCACTCTGCTCATTGCTGCATTGTTCCAGACATCAGAAACTTCACAGGGATATTTATTTGGTTTAAGAATGTTTCTATACCATTAAAAAATATCCTTTTGATGAAAGTGGTTCTTTCTGGTCTTTAGAATCTATACACCTTTCACCATATTTGGCCAGAATTGACTCACGAATGTCCCTAAAAAATCGCACAAGCGACGGATAAGGGCAAAGTTGGTGTGGAGTCACTTTTCTTCACTGTCCTGTGTTCCCTGAGCCTGAGGCTGGCCCATGGCCAAAAGGGACTCCAGCACACTTTGAGTTCTGGAACAGTTACAGGCTAAGACCCTTCTCAGAGTTGCAAGAGCACCAGGCAGCCCAAGCCCATCCAGACAAATTTGGGGCCCTGGACCCTTGTGTTTGCTGTGCCCCTCCCTTCCCCACTTTACACACACATTTTGGGGACCCATTTGAGCTTGAGTCTCAAGTACAACTGTCTTCCCTCTCATCAGCTCTGAACAAAGCCTTCTGGGAGGAGTGAAATTGTGTAATAAGCTGGCTGTTTCAGCTCTACACTACCGGAGGATACTACGGGGGGTAGGCTGAGGACCAGGTTTTGACAGTCTAATACCCTTAAACAAAGTCTCCAACTCCCCTTTCCCAGTAAGAGAAGGAAGTAGATGCCAGATAGGTGCAGGAGGGGCAAGAAGCAGTGAAAAGTAGGAACTGGAGATGGCTTTCTGAAAGGTACCTCAGCAGAGAGCACAAGGGAACTATTAATACCTGGCTCCATCTTTTATAAAACTAGGTGATAACTTCAGAGCCTTAGTGAGCTCGTGTCAATATTATATTCAGCAACTTTTAAACAATAAATACATGACTAGAGTCAAGGCACTTTTAAAAAACAAGCAAACAAACAAACAAACAAACTAGGTGTCAAATTCTGTGCTAGGTGCAGCTGAAATGACTTAGAGTTATGCCAGGAATTAATGTGGCCTCTCTTAAAGTCTTTATGTTCATAAACTATTCTCGGATTCTCCAAGATAATTTTTTTTTTTTTGCCCAGATCTTATCCAGACATTCTGCATCTGGAAACTGCTTAACATGGAAGGAACAAATTATCTCTGTTCTTATTTCCACACAAACACATTTCTATATTTATCACGTAGTGAGTCTCTCTTCAAAAAGCTGAGCCATTTTCCCTTGAATACACAGGTAAATAATAATGTACGCCTAATTATACCCTTCCTCAAGAAATACAAATTACATGCATTCTATTTTTTTTTCTGATCAGTTATTTCCATTTGGATGGACTTGAAAGAATTCTGGTCTCTCGTAGTAAGGGGTTCGTGTAGCACCCTTCAGTCTACATAGACTATGGATCGTGCCCTTCGTAGTTCCATTTGGGATCATCATTTGCAGCGTCGACTGTGACTGTGAAGGCCCGCACGAGAGTGACTGTCCTTGCTGCATCTGTTGCATGTGTAATGGGCGATGATCTCTCCCACCGTTGAAGGCAACCCCTGGCGCTCGTTCCCTATGCCAGTCGAGCAAGAGCTTATAACCAGTATCTGTTACCTCCCATGTTGGTTCAACGCTGTTAAGCGATGCTGGAGTACCTCTCCAGGCGCAAGCCTGGGCAATTTTTTGGGACCCTGGGCTGCCCAGATGCCTGTGTTCCCCTCTTGGCTTTACTGATATAGTCCAAAGGAGAGGATAACCTCTACGTCTGGTACCAGCTCAGCTGCAGGAGTTGCCGGGTTAATGCCAGAAGTTGGCACAGAACCGCCCTAGGACTCCCCTCCGGATTTTCTGTCAGGGTTTACTCCCTTAGCCTTGCTCCTTCCCAGGATAACCCACAAGGCAGTGGGGCATGGAGAATGTGTGTAGTAAGGGGTTACATGCACCCAAAATGCCTGTATGAATGCTATTTTGATTTTAGATAAACATTTGAAAAGATTAAAGATTTTAAAGTTGTCACTCTAACATAGATTTATGTTAATTTATGTTAATTTCATCCTTAATTTATGAAAATGTATTACCAAAAGGTTCATTTCAAACTGTGGGTCCTGTATGCAGAGAGCGCAGGGCCCTGTAAATAGTTCTATTGGTGACTTAAGTGGCTTAAAATTACTCACATGTATGTTGACAGAATCAGGCTCTGCGGGTGCACAGTATTGAACTCTGAAGCCACATCGACTCTTAAGTACCAGTGGACAGTTTGGTGTGCAATGCAAGGGTTAATAGCACATAAAGAAGATGGCAAATAAGAGCAAAAGCAATGAGAGAGCAATGTAAAGGAACAAACATGGTATAGACCTAGGTGGAAAAGGTAGTGAAAAGAGAGGGCGAGAAAAATAATAACACCTTGTTCTTGCTATTTGCCTATTGGTCTCTAAATGCTTTACCACAAAGATTTACAGATGAGCAAATTAAGGCCCAGGAGAGTAAGGTGGCTTTTCTAAGGTCACCCAGCAATTCAGCAATGAAGGTGCAAAAGGAAAAGCTTTATGAAGGAAAATCTAAAGGGTAATGTCTTTTTTTGAGGAAAAACTGGTAAAAGGAAACAAAGTCACAGCAAGTGACCTTCCCTCTGAATGGGAGAGATGATAATAGTAAGTAGTGATCTGTTCATGTTGAGGCTTACACATTTAAACATATTTATTAATTATTACATGCGAAACTCCTAATTTAAGAACTTTAACATTCAGTGCAACAAAGATTAGGTAATGCCACAGTTACAGTTGCTCCAGCAACCTTAATTATTCTTCTTTGTATAACACCCCTCCCCCAGGACACCAACACTCAGCATGAAACACATCATCTAGACCAGTGTCTATGGTGTGGGACTAAATGGCATGGGAGGGATTACAATGATGTGCAGTGGTCCCCTGGAGGGGTGGGAGTGTCCATCTCTTGGTCAGTGATGTAGCTATGAGTGGGCCTTAGTGGGCAGTGGCCCACACACTTATTATCCAGGCCCATGCTACCCCATCCCAGCTTTGCTCCCATCCTAGCACCTGCCCTGCTCAGCTGATCTGGCACTCTTACTGGGGAGCAGAGTCAAGGCACAGGGGCTTGGCCACTCTAGCAGGGGAGAAGGGGTCTGGCCATGTGTACTTGACCTGCTGTAACCACCCGCTGCTCTTGCTGGGGTCTGGGGTCAAGGTGTGGGACTTGCCCTGCTCTGCCTGTCCAGTGCTCCAGACACAAAGCCTGGCCACAGACTTATCCTACTGCTCCCAGCCAGTGCTCTTGTCAGAGAGTGGGATTGGGGCACAGGAGCTTGCAAGCCTCTGACCCAGACTCCACTGCTGGAGCAGGGCAAGCCCACATGGCAGCAGCACTGGGCCAAGCCCTGGTGTACCAATCCTGCTCCCCAGCAAGAGTGCCAGGCAGATGCAGTGGGCCAAGCCCCCATGGCCTGACCCTGATCCCCTGGCAGGAGCATGGGACATGTAGAGCAGGCCAACCTCACATGGCCTAACCCCACTCCCCAAAAGGAGCACCAGGCAGGCAGAATTAGCTAACCAGGTTGGAGGGGGTATGGGGATGTCACACTTGGACTGATGGAAGGTGCCACAGTGCTCTGGTGCTGTGTGTGTGTGTCATAGTGTGTCTGATGGGGGGGTGTCACATCATGAGCTCGTGCCAGAGTAGGGGTGTGTCACATTGTGACTGATGGAGGGTGTGTTAACACTGTGCTCTGGTACCAGAGGTAGAAGGGTGTCACAGTGTGACTGATGGGTAGAGGGGTGTCACACCAGGCTCTGGTGCCAGGGTGTGTGGGGCTGTCACACCATGCCCTCCTGCAAGAGTGGGGCTGTGTCACACTATAGCTGATGGGTGAGGGAGTGTCACACCATGCCCTGGTGCCAGGATGCGTGTAGGGTTCACCCTGTAACTGATGGGTAGAGGGGTGCCACATAATACTCTGGTGCCAGGGTGTGTGTGGGGTGTCACATTGTAACTGATGGGTAGAGGGGTGTCACATCATGCTCTGGTGCCAGGGTGTCTGTGGGGGACGTGTCACACTGTGCCCTGGTGCCAGGGTGGGGCAGTGTCACACTGAAGATGATGAGTGAGGGAGTGCACACCATGCCCTGGTGCCAGGCTGTGTGTGGGGTGTCACACTATAACTGATGGGTAGAGTGGTGTTACACCGTGCTCTGGTGCCAGGGTGTGAGAAGGGTGTCACACCGTGTCCTGGTGCCAGGCTGTGTGTGGGGTGTCACACTATAACTGATGGGTAGAGTGGTGTCACACCGTGCTCTGGTGCCAGGGTGTGAGAAGGGTGTCACACCGTGTCCTGCTGCCAGGCTGCGTGTGGGGTGTCACACTATAACTGATGGGTGGAAGGGTGTCACACCGTGCTCTGGTGCCAGGGTGTGAGAAAGGTGTCACACCATGTCCTGGTGCCAGGCTGTGTGTGGGTTGTCATACTATAACTGATGGGTAGAGTGGTGTCACACCGTGCTCTGGTGCCAGGGTGTGAGAAAGGTGTCACACCGTTCCTGGTGCCAGGCTGTGTGTGTGGTGTCACACTATAACTGATAGGTGGAAGGGTGTCACACCGCGCTCTGGTGCCAGGGTGTGAGAAAGGTGTCACACCGTGTCCTGGTGCCAGGCTGTGTGTGGGGTGTCACACTATAACTGATAGGTGGAAGGGTGTCACACCGTGCTCTGGTGCCAGGGTGTGAGAAAGGTGTCACACCATGTCCTGGTGCCAGGCTGTGTGTGGGGTGTCACACTGTAGCTGATCGGTAGAGTGGTGTCACACCGCGCTCTGGTGCCAGGCTGTGTGTGGGGTGTCACACCGTAGCTGATGGGTAGAGTGGGGTCACACCGCGCTCTGGTGCCAGGCTGTGTGTGGGGTGTCACACCGTAGCTGATAGGTAGAGTGGTGTCACACCGTGCTCTGGTGCCAGGGTGTGAGAAAGGTGTCACACCGTGCTCTGGTGCCAGGGTGTGAGAAAGGTGTCACACCGTGCTCTGGTGCCAGGGTGTGTGTGGGGTGTCACACTGTAGCTGATGGGTAGAGTGGTGTCACACCGTGCTCTGGTGCCAGGCTGTGTGTGGGGTGTCACACTGTAGCTGATAGGTAGAGTGGTGTCACACCGCGCTCTGGTGCCAGGGTGTGAGAAAGGTGTCACACCGTGTCCTGGTGCCAGGCTGTGTGTGGGGTGTCACACTGTAGCTGATAGGTAGAGTGGTGTCACACCGCGCTCTGGTGCCAGGGTGTGAGAAAGGTGTCACACCGTTTCCTGGTGCCAGGCTGTGTGTGGGGTGTCACACTGTAGCTGATAGGTAGAGTGGTGTCACACCGCGCTCTGGTGCCAGGGTGTGAGAAAGGTGTCACACCGTTTCCTGGTGCCAGGCTGTGTGTGGGGTGTCACACTATAACTGATAGGTGGAAGGGTGTCACACCGTGCTCTGGTGCCAGGGTGTGAGAAGGGTGTCACACCGTGTCCTGCTGCCAGGCTGCGTGTGGGGTGTCACACTATAACTGATGGGTGGAAGGGTGTCACACCGTGCTCTGGTTTCAGGGTGTGAGAAAGGTGTCACACCATGTCCTGGTGCCAGGCTGTGTGTGGGTTGTCATACTATAACTGATGGGTAGAGTGGTGTCACACCGTGCTCTGGTGCCAGGGTGTGAGAAGGGTGTCACACCGTGTCCTGCTGCCAGGCTGTGTGTGAGGTGTCACACTATAACTGATGGGTAGAGTGGTGTCACACCGTGCTCTGGTGCCAGGGTGTGAGAAAGGTGTCACACCGTTCCTGGTGCCAGGCTGTGTGTGTGGTGTCACACTATAACTGATAGGTGGAAGGGTGTCACACCGCGCTCTGGTGCCAGGGTGTGAGAAAGGTGTCACACCGTGTCCTGGTGCCAGGCTGTGTGTGGGGTGTCACACTATAACTGATAGGTGGAAGGGTGTCACACCGTGCTCTGGTGCCAGGGTGTGAGAAAGGTGTCACACCATGTCCTGGTGCCAGGCTGTGTGTGGGGTGTCACACTGTAGCTGATCGGTAGAGTGGTGTCACACCGCGCTCTGGTGCCAGGCTGTGTGTGGGGTGTCACACCGTAGCTGATGGGTAGAGTGGGGTCACACCGCGCTCTGGTGCCAGGCTGTGTGTGGGGTGTCACACCGTAGCTGATAGGTAGAGTGGTGTCACACCGCGCTCTGGTGCCAGGGTGTGAGAAAGGTGTCACACCGTGCTCTGGTGCCAGGGTGTGAGAAAGGTGTCACACCGTGCTCTGGTGCCAGGGTGTGTGTGGGGTGTCACACTGTAGCTGATGGGTAGAGTGGTGTCACACCACGCTCTGGTGCCAGGGTGTGAGAAAGGTGTCACACCGTGTCCTGGTGCCAGGCTGTGTGTGGGGTGTCACACTGTAGCTGATCGGTAGAGTGGTGTCACACCGCGCTCTGGTGCCAGGCTGTGTGTGGGGTGTCACACCGTAGCTGATGGGTAGAGTGGGGTCACACCGCGCTCTGGTGCCAGGCTGTGTGTGGGGTGTCACACCGTAGCTGATAGGTAGAGTGGTGTCACACCGCGCTCTGGTGCCAGGGTGTGAGAAAGGTGTCACACCGTGCTCTGGTGCCAGGGTGTGTGTGGGGTGTCACACTGTAGCTGATAGGTAGAGTGGTGTCACACCACGCTCTGGTGCCAGGGTGTGAGAAAGGTGTCACACCGTGTCCTGGTGCCAGGCTGTGTGTGGGGTGTCACACTGTAGCTGATAGGTAGAGTGGTGTCACACCGCGCTCTGGTGCCAGGGTGTGAGAAAGGTGTCACACCGTTTCCTGGTGCCAGGCTGTGTGTGGGGTGTCACACTATAACTGATAGGTGGAAGGGTGTCACACCGTGCTCTGGTGCCAGGCTGTGTGTGGGGTGTCACACTGTAGCTGATAGGTAGAGTGGTGTCACACCGCGCTCTGGTGCCAGGGTGCGGGGTGTATCACACTGTGTCCGCGGGAGGTGTCTGACACCTCTGGCATCAGGGGTGGCTATCTCGGAAAGCAGCAGGAGCGCTCCGCCAGGGCTCGCTGTGCCTCGAGGCGGTGCGCGGCAGGGGCGGGACTTCGCGGCGGGGGAAGGGGCGGCTCCCGGAGGACCGTAAAGAGAGCTGGGGGCGGGGCCTACAGCGAGTAGCTGCCGCTTGTCCCTCCTCCCCGCGCAGGTAACGTCTCACCGGGGTTGCGCTCGCGTGGCGAGACTCGCTCCGCCTCCGCTGGCCCGTTGCCCTCACAGGGGTGGGGGTGGGGGTGGAGGTGGAGCTCGGGCTCGGGCTCGGGCTCGGGCTCTCGCTCTCCAGGTCCGCTTGCGGTCGCTGGTGTTACCTACCGGGTGCACGGCGCCGCCCTGTGAGGGGAGGCCCCGACCCCCCCCCCCCCAGGCACGAGCCTGCCTCTCCTGGACGGAGGCGTCAGAGAGACCCCGGCCGGGGGTGAACGGCGCTAAGCTCCCGGCGGGGCGGCACCTGGGGCTGCCTTGGCGCCTCCGCCCTCTGAGGGAGGGGGCCGCAAGGCCCCGCCTCGCCTGGCAAGGGCGGGACGCGCGGCCAAATGTTCCCCACGCCTGCTGCTGCTGCGGTGGCGGGCATGGGGGGCTGGGGAGCGGAGTGAGCTTCCCCTGGCTGGAAACCCAGCCCCCCCCCCCCCCCCCAGAGCTGGCCGGGAGCTCGAGAGGGGGTGAGCTGGCCTTGCCCCCGTGCAGCGGCCGGGCCAGTACTTGCCCGGTCTGATATTAACCGCTCCCCTCCAGTGGAGGGGATTCCACGCTGTGGCGTGGAAACCTCTTCCAAGGTGTGTCTCCCAGGCTGCAGCTCGCTCCCGTTTCTACTTCTCTTGCCTTCAAACGGAGCACATCTGAGCCCTGTGCTCTTTCTAACGGTCCTTAGAGGGTTTGAAGACTGTTCTTTGGTTCTACTCTGTTTTTCCAAAATTTGTCTCATTTTTAAACCTCTCCCCATAGGTCATGGGTTTAAACAAATCGCTGCTTGGGGATGTTTTTGGTCTCTGGACTCTCTCAAGGGAGTCCACGTTTTTCCTAAAGCTACCCACGCAGAAACGTATGCAGTACTCCAGCTGAGTCCTCACCAGTGCAGGGTGGCTACCAGTGAAGCCCTGCACAGGCCATGAGTAAGTGGCATGCACTAGCCTCTGTCCCACTGCAGTTAGCCCACACTGCCACGCCCTGCTGCTAGCTAGTGCATTGCCTGCACTATCACTGCATTTTTGTTCCTTCCATAGAGGGTGCTATTAGCAATAATGGGGCAAGGAGGAAGTAGATGTTTCCAGGGGGAAGAATGGGCTGTTAGGCAGCTCTAGAGTCATTCCCACATAGACTCTATTGTAATACATTTTCTTTATTGCAGCATTTACTTTACACGTGTGTAGGTGTAAACTGACATCCAGTTATTTTAAGCCATGGTGTTGTCATGGGCAGAGCTAGAGAGGCACTGTAATTAGCAGGGCAGAATATAATGTGTTAATGTGAGCATGAGATTGAGATATAGAAAATATAAACCTTCCAGGAAGACTTAAGGGAAATTGGCTTATTAGGCCAGATTATGATTGTTCCTGTAGATTCAGTAATGATCACTGTAAAAGTGAAGTGAGAGAAATGAGCATTGTTGTAGGAACTTGTGTGAAAGCCTGTATTTTCTTGGAAACTGAAGTATTATGGCTGCATCACACAGGCAACAGCTAAACTAGGAACTTGGGGTGTCATTCTCAGCTCTCACAGATATGTGCATCAATTTAGTGCACTAAAAATAGTAATGTAGCTGTAGTAGCATGGTCAGCAATGACAAAGGGTAACTGTCAGGGTTCAAGTTTATGCCTGGCTTAGCCAGCCTGTTTTACAACTGCCAGTGTGACTGCAATAACACCCCTACTTTTTAGCATACTAGTTTGATGGTGTATGTCTCCATGAGTTGGGAATCACATTCCTATCTCCTAGAGTAGACATAGCCACAGGAATACCCTGCTGATGTAAAGCCTAACCAATACCCCAGCATGGTGTTAGTGCTGCACTGCTAGAGTTGCTCTGCTTTTTTAATGCAAAGTTCAATCAAAATGTTACCATTTTGATCAAATGACATGGTAAAAGAAAGTGTGTGTGTCAGTCTGTAGTACCCTGTGCTTTGTGAGCATTTGTGAGGTAAGAACACATTAAAGACATGATAATGTAGTTTTACTGTGACACAAGTTAGGCAAGATAAGCACTGTCATCTCCACCCACAGCTGACCTTGTAAAATTGAAGTGTCTTGTCTTCATTACTATATGTTTGTTCCTTGGGACCATTCACGTAACTGAACCTTAAGGAGAAACTCTTTTTTTTAATACTGAAGACCAGGCATAAGGCTATTATATTGACTGGTATAGCCAAACTCCAATGGGGCAACAGATTTTACCAAAGGCATCCCCCTTTGTACTCTTCTGGCGTGTCTACACTAGGAGCTAACTTTGAACTTGAGTTTGAAGTTAGGTGCTACTTCAAAGTAGCCTGCAGAGAGTCTACACTCACTTTTCCTTACTTTGAAGTAGAATGGAGTATGGAGTAGTGCCCTACTTTGAAATGGGGTGTGTGTAGATGCCCAACTTTGAAATCTGTTACTTTGAAATTGTACTTCGAAGTAAGCAAATTCAAAGTTATTTTTGTAGTGTAGACACGGTATTCCTGTGCCAGTCTTGCAGTTTCATGGAACTGCATCATAAATACACTAAATGTGTGCCATGATTAATACCTATTTGAGTAAGAAAGAAAAAAAATTTTGTCAAATACGTATTAGCAAGTTAAAGTTCTATCTAATATGTGGCATCTGTTGACACATTGTTTTCAAATTAACATATCAGGAAGAGGAAATAGATTTTTTCCTAGATAAATGTTTTCTCACTTCTACAATTAGCCATGGAAGATGCAACTTAAAATATGTGCACTAAAAGCATATATTGAAATATGCTTCAGAATTAAGGACTTGATTTTATAAATGAGTGCACATCAGAGTAGTCCTGTAGGGATCCCTATTGAATTCACAGGGGTTCTGTACAATACATCTGATGGGGTGCTGTGCACAACGGCAAAATCAAGGTCAAACAGAGTAAATTTGAGAGTTTCTCAAATGCTCATATGTAAAATAATGTTTTATTTATTTAGGGCTGGTCTTCTGGAAATTGGTAATTTCCCCCAGGGCAACAGAGATTTCTCTTTTTCCTACAAAAGCAGGGAAGGGGATAGGAAGTGCTATATACTTTGTGACAACATGAGCACAGCTTTGTTAGGAGTGTCCAGAGCGTGGTTTGTTTTTTAAAATATTTTAATCAGGTTTTGATGTATATCTTTAATTTAAATCTAAGCACACATTTGATTTGGAATATATGTTCGCATGGAGTATTTTTTATGTTTTACTGCTTTGAAACTAAGTTTTAAAGGTTGTAAATGTTTCAGTGATAAGGGAAATAGTTGAAAATTAATCTTACGTTCCTGGTCCTTCCTTCCTAATGTGCAGGGATAATTTACTGTTGTCAAAACAAAACTGCTGATTGTTCCTTTATAACAATGTCAGGTGGAAATATTGCCTTTGCAGATTCTTTTTAAAGAGAGCTTTGTTTATTAATGTTTGCATTTGTGCACTAACAAGTCATGCTGTGACATGTCATTTTCTTTTGTGCCTTTACCACTTACTGACATGGGATTAAGAGCTAATTTAAATAGGGCTACAACTGGTAAGTTTGGGGGTGGGAGTTTAGCTGTATTACAAAAAGCAGAAAATTGGATCAGGCTGATCTCTTAATTTTGCCGGGTGAAGTGGTGAAAATTTAGGTCTTGCAAAATGATTTCTAAAATGTATGTTTCAGGTGATGGTAAAGAAAGTGCTGTGTGTTTTCACTGGTATAAAGTTGGGTAGTTAAACCAAAGATAGCATGTAACTATAAATAAAAAACTGGACATAGTCTTTAAATGAGAGACTTTCAGTCCCGTTTTATGGAGGGAAACTAATGGGTTAAATGTGTGGGCTGGCTAAAGTAGCAGTGTCCAATAAATTTAAACTTGGCCTCTGACTGACAGTGGGAGCTTTAAGGGGCTGGATCGGATTAGTTTGATCCTTCATGCTTTGTTGAGACTGGGAAGCCATTTTGGGATTTTGCCGTGTGGAATAGAAAACAATGTGCTGTCAACTTGCAAACTTGCCTTGAATTATTTTGCCTGGGACTGTTGGATCTTGGAACAGAATGCTGAAGCATAAAATCATTCTAAATACGTGAAACGGACGAATCTGGATTTTGGATACGTAGGTTTGATACCATGCATTTGCTGCTCTTTTTTGTTAAACTGTTACATAAATTGATAGCTCTTGGAGCTTTATCTAGGAACACTGTAAATTAGAGTTTTATTTTGGAACTACTTGATTCATCATAGGTTAATCTGCTTAAATACCTAATTCTAATGAGCCTTCAGTAGACCCTCTTTAATTGAGAAGACCTGATTAGATTCACGTGCAGCAGATTGTGAGTTTAAAAATCACTGTCTGATCTGAAGGTTCCTAGTCTGTAAAATGAGTCAGTGTGCTTTTAAGTATGACATATTATAGATCCTGTGTCCAAACACTGAGGAGACATGTTTGTTGCCTCATTATAACTGAATTTGTAGATATTTTCTGCTCACTCCCTTCTTATACTTAAAACGGTACTTAACTTGAATGCAGCATTTTTATCTATTTAACAGACCTCATCTTAGTAGTAGTGTTACAGTTTGTTAACTATCAACTGTTCTATAGCACAATTTTTACTTTTACAGGATAGTCTAATTTAAGATGTAAATGTTGTTGTTGTCCTCTGAGCCTATTTTAAAGAAATGCTATATAAACATCCTTAAAAATTCTTCACGTCTTTATGAACAAGTATGGTGTAATAAGATGTGTTTTGAGACTTGCTTGAAGCTCTCTGCTTTTCAGCCTGTTTTAAATTGGTAGTTTTGAGGTTATGTGGGAAAGAATTTGCAAAAATTAAAGATGCACCTCAGGAAAATAAATACAAAATTAATTTAATAATCAGTTATTTAGGAATTTCAGATGGCTAAATTCTTACTCATTTAAAAGGACAGTATTAATATATAATACTTACTGAGTACAATAACAGTTTCAAGTTTGAAATTATAGGTAGAAACAGTTGACTACGGGGAATTCTTACATTTATTTAATATTTCACATATTTATAGCACATGGCCCGGCAAAGGTTATTTGGAGTTTGTGGTAGTAGCATGTTTTCTGTATGACTTAAGTGAGTTGTTGGCTTTCACGTGAAGAATTCTCATTTCCTATTTATAGTTAATTAATGCAGGTTTGCTCTTACAAGGCTGGCAGTTTGTATTTTGCTGCTAGTATTTGTCCATTGTCTTTTTTTCAATTAAGGCATTTTGTCCCCTTCCCCCCCTAAGTCCCATATGTTGGAGAAGGATGATCCAATAAGATATATAATTGGAGATACACATCTCCTAGAACTGGAAGGGACCTTGGGAAGTCATCTAGTCCAGTCCCCTGCCCTCTTGGCAGGACCAAGCACCATCCCGAAGAGCTATTTGCCCCAATCCCTAATGGCCTCCTCAAGGATTGAGTTTACAACCCTGGGTTTAGCAGGTCAATGCTCAAACCACTGAGCTATTTCTCCTGCCCCCCCCACCCCCGCCTTTGAGATGTAGCCTGGGAATTAGGAGACATCAGTTCAGTATCCTCCTTCAACACAGACTTCTTTTGTGACCTTGGGAAACTCACTTAATTTGTGTGTCTCAGCTCCCCATCTGTAAAATGGGGTGTTTGAGAAGGAAAAACACTTTGGAAAGAAAGGCCTCTTAGCACAAGGCAGCAGGTAGGGGCATGGTTCTTTAATCATGCTGCTGGCTGGACATCTTTGGATTTGTCCAGAACAGCATCCATCTGTACAGAGGGGAGTTCCCCTTTGCAGTGCTTCCAAAACTCTCTTCCCTTGTAGCACAGCTAATTTAAGGATTGTGTTATCAAAGCACCCTCAGGACTCATTATACCAGCAACTTGATTGGCTTGCCCCTGGGATGATGCCATGTCAGAAGATTATTTCCTCTCTCTCAAAACCAATGCATTTCCAAGAAGAGTATGGATGTTAATCTGTGAGATTGGGGTGCAATAATAGGGGTGGTGTATGGAAGCTATGTTGTGTCTGCTGGCACCTGATTTGACTGAAATTTATGCTCTGGTTTCTTACTTTCCTGTACGCTGTTGCCTCAGTCTGAATTTTATTTGTTTTTCTATAAATAACTTGTTCCTGTTGCCTGTGGAACTCATTACTGGGGATGCTGTGAAGGCTAAAACTACGGCTGTGTTCAATTAAATAAGTTCATGGAGGATAGGTTCATCGATGTCTGTAAGCCAGGATGTTCAGGGATGTGACCCAATATTTTGAGTATCCCTAAGCTTCTGACTGCCAGAACTGTGATGGGATAATTGCCCTGTTCTGTTCATTCCCTCTAAAACATCTGGCATTTGTCACTGTCAGACAGGATTCTGGGTTAGATGAACCATTCATCTGAAATGGTATGGCCTTTCTTATTTTCTTTCACTCTTCTCCGTCTCTTGTCACAATTTTTATGCAGATTTTATGGATTTTTCTAACAAACTTTTCAAGAAAGAAGAAGGGATGATAGAAGCAGACTGAGTCAGGTCTTGGGCCTAGTAAACTTGACATTAATTTAAGCAGCTAAGCAATGATAAGTTTATACTTCATGTTTGCTAGATTGCTACATGACACCATCAACTTCCAGTCGAATCAGCACAATTAAAAGTTAATTCCTTTGTCTCTGTTTTTGAGACCTCCTTTATTAAAGAGTTTCTTTTTTGCCTGTTTACCCTGTAGAAGGTTCTCCTTAGAGTGCTGTCAAATACACAAACTGAACAAATGGTAAAAATAGAAATTTCTCTCTAATCTTTCTGTTACAGTAGTGTTAAGTGCTCTTTGTGACAATACTGGGTGAAACATTTTCAAGCAGAGGCATGGGCCAGTGTTTTAAAAAATTGTTTTCTAAAGTTAGGCTCTTAAAGTAGTTACCTAATTTTTTTCCCCAAATTTTGTCATGTATGATTGGTATTTCTCACAGTGAAGCTGCTCCATATATGGGTACCTAAATCAGTCATATTTCTGACTTTAGGTACTCATTTTGAAAATCATGGCTCTTACTTTTATACTAGCTTGTAAGTAGGGGCATCGTCTTAACTCTCTGTTTAATATAGTCATCCATTAGAATTGCTTTGTACTTGCTTTTAATTTTTGAAAACATTACAGATAAATGGTCATACAGATCTATTATCTGGCACTCCTGAGGAGCTGGGGGGTGCCAGATAATGAAATGTGGTGGATATTGGAGTGGGGCCACTGGCCCTGGCCTCATGGCATGCCAGTTAAACCAATGGGTGGGTTATATGGATGCTGGATAACTGAGCCTTTATGGTGTGTAATTTCTGAATTCCCTGTTGTTGGGCTGGCATTGTAGGGTATGTCTACATCTGCACTTGATTAACAACACTTTTGTCATTCATGGGTGCTTTTAAAAACTCCCCTGTGAACAACAAAGTTTTTGGGCTGCAGGTGAAACTGAATGCTCCTGCTGACAATGTAAAACATGTTCACAGGTGGAAGTACTGTGTTGGCAAACATGTCAAGTGTTCACACTCGAAGACTTAGCAGCAAGGTTGTACTGGCGCAGCCTTGTTACTCAAAGCTGTGTAGTGTAGATGAATCTCTAAAGTTCATTTTGAACTCAATAAATTAAGCAAAATCTCTAGACTTTTTTTTTTTCCTGCTATTACCAGATAGTTAAGTGGTGAGCTTGTGATTGGAAGTTGTGGTAACATGAGACCCAAAGGTTGGGTCACCTTAGTATAAATGTATTCACTTAATTTTAATTTGGAGAAATACAAAGGAATACACTCAGTGGTGATGATCATTCTCAAAGTGTCTTTCTTCTCACAGAACTTCTTTTCAAAAAGGATCAGAAATATATCGAGCTTAAATGAAATCTTGTAAATCTGGGGTGGCCAACCAGTTAGAAACTAACTAGCTGTGGATAGAGTGTGTGTGTTAGAGCCAAAATAGCTGTGGATAGAGTGCAAAGAGCCATGTATTATATATTTATTTTGATATACCTATATATTTATATATAGGTATAAAAGAGAGAGATTTATTTTTACATATCTCTCTCTCTTCATATAAATATAATACATGGCTCAATGCACTCCCATCTCCTTCTCTCTAATCCAACCCTCTGCCCCTTCTCAAGAGCCTGGCACCCCAGCTTCCCTGCTCTAACCCAATCTTCCTCTCTTCCCCCAGAGCCAGGCACCCCGAGTCCCCTGGTCTAACCCAATCCCCTACCTCTACCCCAGAGCCAGTCAGCCACCCCCCAGCCCGTTTCCCCCCCTCACCTGAGTCTCACCAGAGCTGCTGCCACAGCCACTTGCTTCTCCCTCCAGGTATTGGGGTGCATGTGCAGAGTGTCAGTGAGCAGTCTGGGCGTGCAACGCTGAGCAGGAGCCACATTTCATTGAGCAAAGAGCTGCAGTTTGGCCACCCCGATCTAAATTCTGTGTGGGTGGAGATGCAGGAGAGAGGAAATACAATAGGAGATCTTACCCTGAATGAAAGACTTGGTGAAAATCTCTCAAAGATGGAAGAAGGGACTGAGCCACCCATGTCCTATTTGTGCTTTTTAACATCTGTCCCTTGTAGTCCACCATTCTAGATCAGGGAATCCCAACCTATGGGTCCGGACTCAAACATGGGTTACCATTAGATTTATTAAGGGTTGCCAGCTGGGCAGTTCCCTGCTGCATGTGGCTGTTAAAGAAGCCATTTGCGGTTTCTTAACACTGTTGCCTCAGGCAGATATCTATCAATAGAGATAGCTGCCCTCTCCAGCAGCTATGAGTAGACATAGCAATTACCTTATGCCTAGGTGCTGAAAGTTGCACTTGAGTTAATTGGTTTTAATGACTTACCTGCTGGGAGCAGGAGGGCTGGGGGAGCTGCCCAGCCTAGCAGTGTTGGTGAAGAGGCTGCAGGAGGAGGGGGAGTGTCTAAGGCTGGGGCCATTTAGGGCTGCGGTGGGGAGGTTCTAAGCCTGAGGGCAGTTTGGGGCTGCGTGGGGTGGGGTAGGTGGTAGTGGCTTGGGGCTACTTCGTGTTCACCTCTGGAACATTTAAAAAAAATTGCCATGTGGCCCCCAGTGGAAAAAAAAATGGACATCCCTGCCTTATGCGTTACAAAGTCTGCTTCTGTGTCTTTGATATTTGTAGTGATCCCAGGCAAGATTCTTAATAGTCTCTGGCAGTAATTTTCTCCCTCCCTTCTGTTCTGTGTAGCTAGTATCTCAGTTTTTGGTTTTTTTATATAACAACAAGAAGTCCTGTGGCACCTTATAGACTAACAGATATTTTGGAGCCTAAGCTTTTGTGGGCAAAGAGTGATTTCTCCCTAGGCCCTCCAGTCTGAGTGTGGGGTTTAAATCAGGGACGGGGGGAGCAGTTTGAGGATGTGTTCCCCCGCCACAACTCAGATTAAGTATAATAATAAATTATTTTCCCTTTTAATAACTATTAATATGTAAAAGTGAGGGAGCACAGTTTTATATTCTTGCCTCAAGCACCAATTATCTAGTTACAGCACTGCTTCCCCCCACCCCTCTAGTTTTGAATTGCCTTGGGTCACCAAGTCTTTCTGAATTGTCAAAATGTGTCCCCATCGGGAAAAGGCTGAGAACCACTGTTCTAGATGGAGGATTATTGGTGGATGACAGATGCATGAAATCAGCTAAGGTACCAGGTTCAAAATGGCTTGTTGATAAAATGCGCCTTGCAAAGTACCTGTATCTTTTTGTCCACATTTAGCCTCACTGGAAATTTGTAGACAAGTTGTTTGTCCACAGTTAAGTCTTTCTGTAGCTCTCGTGGATTCAGTACACTGTGCTTACAATGTGAGGAGAATGGATGTGCCTTCTTAAAAATGACCTGAAAAAAATAAAAGGGAAGGAATGGGATTATTCATTGTTGCTACTTTTGAAAAAGACTTTCAGGCTTTGACTCTTCATACCAGACTGTCCCATCCATAGGATGGTCTGAGACAACCGGCCACAGATTTTGGAGTGATGCATGCTTCAGGGGGATAAAGAAGTGTGGGGGCCCATGGCAGGCTAGGAGACTATTGGGGGCCCTATTGCTGGCAGCGGGGTTCAGGCCTGCTGCTTCATTCAACAGCGTTGGCAGGAAGCAGAGTGACCCAGACCAGACCACTCTGTTTCACCTGTCCTCAGTTTCACACAAGAGATTTAGTGGAAGGGCAGAGCAGGGGCAGGAAGACATGGGGCAGGGATTTAGGGGGAGGGATGGAGTGAGAGCAAAGATGGGGTAGGAAGGGAGGATTGTCCTGGGCTATCCACCCCTCCAGGGATGGCCCTGCTTCTTACATGATATATTCAGATTTTATGTTTTGGATGACTCTGGTTAGAGTTAATGAAATAGCATCATGAAGACTCAAAGCTGAGCTTTTAGCAGAGGAAGGGATTCCTAATTGGTATTCTTGTAACACCATTTTAATTCTTGTGATTAATGAAATTTTGAAGGGAACATCAGGGTGAATACCTATGCTTCATTTAGGCTATGTCTACGCTACACTTCTCCTTCGGAAGAAGTTCTTCCGGGTCTCTTCCCAAAAAAATCTTCTTTCAGAAGAGCGTGTCCACATACACGGGCCAGGGATCAAAAAAATTTGGTGCCATGAGGACTGACTTTTCGAAAAAGGTTCCATGGAGCCTCTATACTTTTTTTTGGGAAAGAATCTTTCGAAAAAGCCTCTCTTACTAATCAGGTAGTGGAAGAGGGCCGCTGGAAAAAGAGCCACATTCTTTCAATTTCAGATTGAAAGAGGGCATTTTGTGTGTAGATGCTCCAGGGTTTTTTTGAAAAAGGCCCAGCTTTTCCCAAAAAACTTGCTGGTGTGGACACAGCTTCAGTGTGTGAAAATAACAATGCACCTGTTCTGCGACGTTCAGCAGGTACATAAGCAAAATCAGTGTTGTGAAAACTTGATATTCTTGATGCTTCTTAAGTAAACACTTTTGGAAAAAAATGCATCAGGCATTCTTAATTCATAAAGAACCAAAGGAGAGCACAACTACCAATTTTAAAAAGTGTTCTGTGCAAAGATTTATCTTCGTCTAAATAATATGAAAAATGAACAAGGGCCACATCAACTCCCAATATCATAGGTATTAACTTCAAAGACCACCTGGAGGGGAACTGCATAGAATTTAACCCTCAAAGTCCCTCTCTGATCAGCTAAAACAAAGCAATACCTGATCAGAAATATATTTCATGATTAATATGTTATCTGCACGGATTGGATTAAAATGTCCTAATTAGCTTCAACCAAAATAGCTTTCCTTAGTAAATGAACAAAAGCAACTTAAATATTGTCTATTTTTTATATCACATTGTTAGTAACTATTAAGGTTGAGACTTTTCATTTGATGTAACTTTATTTAAAGTCAATCTCCCCTCCTGTTTCACTAGGGCCTTCAGTGGTTCTCAGTCTCTCTCGACTACCCCTTTGAAAAGTCTGATTTGTCTTGCATGCCTGTTTTACCTCTGAAAGTACTTGCTTACAAAATCAGAAATAAAAATCAAGTGTCTCAGCACACAATTACTGAAAAATTGTCTATTTTCTAATTTTATCATGTAATTAAAAATAAACTGAAATATAAATGTTGTACTTACTTTTCAGTGTATAGTAACAGAACAGTATAAAACAAGCTATTACCTCAATCAAATTTCAGTTTGTACCGACTTTGCTAGTGGTTTTTATGTACCCTGTTGTAAAAGTAGGTGAATATCTAGATTAGTTGATATATTCCTCGGAAGACCTCTGTGTATCCCCAGAATGGACACACCCCTGGTTGAGAACCAGTGAGGAAAATAGAAACCATTTCTTAAAATAAGCAAAACCTTGCAGTAAAACTGAAAAATTGGCAAGAGAACTCAAGGGCCAATATATTATCTGAAGGTACTATTTGTCGATATGCTGGGAATGAGTAAAGTTGAAACTAACTAGTCTCTCTTGTTTAGCATGGATGGAATCTAAGGCCTCCTGCCTTCAGCTTTCTGAAGTGGGCTTTATTTGTTACTGATACACTGGCAGCTATAGTCAGGTAACAATAACAGAAGATGACTGGTTCTCTGCCTTTTCTTTCTTGCATTTGTTAGTTCTTCTGAAAGTTGGAGTACAGTAATATATGGGTCTTGCCTTTCTCCCTGCACTCTCGGCTGTCCAGCTGGCTCAGCCAGAAGATTTCCCCACACCCTGCTGACCCCTCCTTCGTGTGCTCCACATGCTCCCCCACCTCTGTCTGCAAGGCCCCAACATTCCTTCGCCTGCCCAAATAGTCCCCCCCCCCCGCCCACCCAAACACCTCACTCCACCCATGCTAAGCCTGAACACCTTACCCCTGCACTCAGATTGACACCACCTCACCGCAAGTACTGAACATCCCTCTCAACTGAACAGTCCATCCCTCAGCCCAAGGGCCCGCTTTGTGATTCAGACTTAACCTCCCCCTCAAGGCCTCAGCATCCCCCCACCACAAACATAGCCCCCCCCCAATCAGCCCAAACACCTCTCCCCGTTTAGCCGGACTTCCCCCTCGTTCCCCCCATGTCAGGAGTTGGGCAGCAGAGCACAGAAGTAGCTCCAGGGGATCAACTCCCCCACTCTCTAGCACTCATCAGGCAGTGCTCCACCTTTGCCTCCCAGCCTGCTGAGCCTTGCTTTTCTGTGGGTGGCTTGGAGGCAGTGGCAGAGGACTGTGTGGTGATTGTGGGGTTGTGAGGGAAGCTGCCGGAAGGTGATCCTCTACGGCTGCAGCCTCCCCAGCCCTGTCCTAGGTAATCCCCAGCCAGACTGATTGTGGCGGGGGTCACGATGGGAGTGGAGTGGGGAAGGACTGGGGGGTGTTTTACCTTCCCTGCATATGGGCCTGTTCCATCACCCACCTTGTCACTCTGATATCCTGGGACCAACACACCTATATGACACTGCCTGGTCATTTAGCGGTATCAGTAGTAGATGGAGAAAGGGTTTTCTTCTAACTACAGCTACTTGCATACCTAATACTGTCAGTGCTCGTTTCTGAGTTTGGATAAGGTCACAGTCTAGCTCTACAGACTCAATGTTGTAGCAATTTCTAGTTTTATGCAGGTTTGTGAATTGAAAGAATGAGTCCAGATCTAAATGCAAGTTTTCCTCACTTTGTACCTTTAAATGTAATGTCCACTGGTAGGCTACCCTAATGTGATTACATAGGCTGTGGTTAGAGATGTAAAATCCCATTTAATTAGTTAACCAGTTAAACATTACATTTAATTGGCTGATTAAATGGGATTGGTAGCAAGCCAGGAGGGGATGCTGCAGCCTCTCGCCAGAGATAATGGCTGCTTCATCCAGGCTGGAGCACCCCTGTATGCAGTAAATCACTCCCAGGTCCTCTGCAGGCCCTCGGGCTAGGCTGGAGTGCTGCCTACCTATAGCAGCCCCCCACAGGGTTGCTGCAGCCCGCTGCCTGTGGCAGGTGAGCGCTGCTTCAGCCCCCACGGGTTAACCATAAGAGGTAAGCCTCATCTGTTTAGGATGAGGAAATGAAGAAAATCTTTTTAGGGTGAGGCTAACTGATTAATCATGATTGTGATCTTGCACCTTTGAAGCATTAGGCATAACACTGGCAAGTCACACTGCATAGCTTCTATATACTTTATTTATAAAACATCAGGGTGGATCACCAAGTAGAAAGCCTCCATTGAAATTATCAGTTTATGTTTATATTTGTAAATTTCTGGAGAGAGGTGAATTCTTGTTGGCTGATGCAATCATTAAAATATTAATTTAAAATTAAATGGAAGCTTTATGCTAGACTTATAATTAGTCTTTATGGTGGTGCATCTTTTTGCTCCCATAAGGGTATACTTTATTGTACAGTTATATAGCTGATATTTTCATATTCTTATTTTATTTTTAGTACATTAAAATGGTGAATGATCTCTTGCATATTTACTAGATAATTTTTTTCTTGATGTCTGCCTCATTTGCTTATTACTATTAAGATGACAAAGTTAAACCCAGCAGCATATAACATTTATTTTTATAAGACAAACCAGCCTTTAAATGTTGTGTACATTTCTTATCAAAACATGTTTCATATTTGCACCTGAGTGACTTTAATAAAGGAAAGGAAGGGTTAAGGAGTCTGTGAAGTAAACTGAATGTTTTATCAGGCTTGGAAATTTTCAAATATATCTACATGAAAGTGACTGGAGCTTAAGTTCCTACTTGTCTTAGGCTTGGTCTACACTAGGCAAGTAAGTCGGATATAGATACACAATTCTAGCTAGATAATTGCATAGCTAGAATGGACTTATCTGCAGTTGACTTACCTGGCTGTCTTCACAAAGGGAAGTCATTGGGAGAGTTTCTTGCTCTTACTTCTCCCTTACTCCTTGTGAGATTGAGAAGTATAGGCTCAGCTGCCAACCCCAGATAGTTCAATATCTCACGTCTTTCCCCAGTGAGCAAAATCAATCTGGAAGGTCAACCCTGAGTAGGTTAATCTTCCACATAGTCTCTGAAAAGTGAGGGTTCATGGAGACTTAAGCTGCCATCTCTTAAGTTGCTTTGGCTCTCCTTCCGACTTTTAAAACCAAATCTGATCCTCTGTTTCCTCGTTTCTGTTCAGACTGGAAAAGCAAGACAAGTTTTCCTGCTTCTTCAACTCTGTTAATTTCTCAGTTTTGAGTGAAATTAAGAAAATGTTCTTTCTACGTCTGCAGAAGAGGCTGTTGCTACCAAAAGCTGCACTTCAACAAACCATTTCTGTAACACTTGTCCAACATAATATAAATATGTAATCCATTCTGTCTTGGTAGAGAGCCTTTCTAATAAGGGGCTTTAATCCTGTTGCCAATTCAACTTAATTTATTTTTGCATCAGGTTTTTTTTCCTTCTAAAGCATAGCTTTTTATCATCCTCCTTCCTCCATGTACATAGTTATATGTGCTGATCTACAGAGCTCTTCTCCTTTATTTATTAGTGTTTTGGTATTTGGTTTAAATTAAAACATTATTTCTCTACTCTTACTTCAATACACATTACAGATTTGAAATAAATGTTTTAATGTAGTCCATTCAAAATCCTGAACTGGAAGAAGCAGAGGAAAATGTGCCTAGTGCTAGCTGTGTGACTCGTTGTTGGCTCGTCTGTCTGGGTGTGTACATGAATGTTTTACTCATGAGACTAGGTTAGTCCCGATCCCAAAATAGTGAACTGTCCCTCATTTCATTTATTCATTTTAGAAAATAAACTCCAAAAATATTCTCTTCTGTTCCATGAGTGATGTTCACAAGACTTTCAAAGAACCAAACTTGGCTGTCTGTGAAATATTTAACTTATAGTAGGCTTAGGTTTTGAAAGTGGCAAAGTATGTAATAAAAGCTCTTAGGAACTAGTACATAATTGGAGAGCTGGTCATTGAACTACTGAGGGTATTTTAAAGGTGTTACTTCAGGTTGTAAAATATATTTTTTGCAGCATAGGGTAATATGGGATCTATTAGGGTAAAGTGCTGTGGTATAAGTACGATAGCAGCTTGATGCATTTAATGATGGCATTGCACAGAATTCAGTCTATTTTTGGTATTTACTATCAAGGCCTAGTCAAAAGGAAGACTATCCGCAAGAGGAAACAGTTTAGGTTCATGCAGCTTTGATAAGGATATCTAGCAAGAACAGTAAAGTTTAAAAAAAAAAAAAAAAAAGTGAACTTTGTATATTGGAATGCAGTTCTTGATGCCAGAATATTTTCTGCTGCAATATTTGCAACATTCCATAACACAGGCTGAACAAAGCAAGGGCTCTACCCTGAATTTAAATACTTCTAAAGCATTACATCACTTTATTTTCACCTTTTTGCAGTATGATTTGAAACAGTCACCATGGATTTTTCACGTCTACACATGTACACCCCACCCCAGTGTGTCCCAGAAAACACTGGCTATACGTATGCACTCAGGTGAGAATTTTTATTTCTTATGGATAAACCATAAAGACTCCAAAATGGCACCATTTGCAGTACAGTGCGATCTCCAGATCTGAAGAAGTGGGTGTGTCCCATGGAAGCTCATCACCCAATAAATTATTTTGTTAGTCTTTAAAGTGTTACATGACTGCATTTTTGTTTTAATCCAAAATACTGTTAATCCTAAAAGCTTTGGTTGTCCTGGTAAGTAATTACTTTTATAATATCCTTTTAAAAAAGAAATTTGCAGTGTAATTTATAGATACCATGTCTCATCTTGTTTCCTCTCTCGCGATAAATGTACACATTAATTTGAAAAATTACAAATTCTGGACCAACTGGATAAGTGACTAAGACAGTGACTCATTTCAGTTGCTAACAATAAACTGGACTAACCCTCCACCTACATACTATTGTTGTCTTGTTCATAATGTCTTTTAAAAAGTCATACATGGATCTCTGTTTATATGGCTTCATGTGTAGTTAATCAAAATAACTTACTTATAAATAAAGACAGTCATGGCACTTGAAAAAGAAAAAATGCAAGTCCAAACTCACCCGTTAATTTTCATGTGCAACTGTTGCTGACTCCAGTAGATGACTGAGTGTGGAATTCCACCCAAAATAAACTGTTCATTAAATCTTGGTAAAACTGTCTGTGGAGCTGTAACTCTGAATTTTGGTGTGCTATTTGTACTAGGATTATTAAACTCACTGCTACATTGTGCATTTTCATTAGGTATATATATCTTCAGATTACCAAAGTTAACTTTGGTAATATAGTTTCTGATCCTTATTATCTCACTGAAAGGAGAAACTTAAATCTTCCTACCATAAACACAGCTTTTAGATAAACACTCAAGATTGCTTAAGCAAATCTGCTTTCTAAATTCAGGAAATTACCTGAAGGATGGGTAAAGGGGCTAGAAGGAGATAAGTCTTAAACCTGTGGTAAAGCTACATATTTTTTTTTCTGGTAAAGAAATATTTTAGTTAGTGGAGGAGATGTTTATATTTGCACTATGAATGGTATGGTCATCACTTTGGCAGGTGGGATGGGGATTTTTAAAAATTTCCTTTTGGGGAGAGGCCATTGTTAAAGACACAGTGAATAAAAAGCTTGCTGGCTTATTGTTGAAGTAGTTTACTTGAAAACAATTTTGTACGTTCTGTAACTTGTATTTGTTTTCTAGTTATATAGGAAAAAATGCATTAAATTAGAATTTCATTTTTTCTTCCTGATTTGAAGATACTGTAATTCTTAAGTATCAGAGGGGTAGCCATGTTAGTCTGGATCTGCAAAAGCAGTGAGGGGTCCTGTGGCACCTTATAGACTCACAGAAATGTAGGAGCATAAGCTTTGCCCACGAAAGCTTATGCTGCCACGTTTCTGTTAGTCTATAAGGTGCCACAGGACCCCTCGTTGCTTTTGTAATTCTTAATAATCCCTAAAACCACAAGTCTTTTTGTATCTTTCCCATATAGCCAGCTTCTGTTGAAAAAAGAATTTTAACTGGAATGAGGGAGAGTAAATAACTCTTCGTGTATAGTATTCCCAAGACTAGTTTAAGTTTGCTGTGTTGTGTAGGTTCAAATATCTTGGCAGAGTCAGTTCTTTAAAATATTTTTTCATCTAAAGAAACTCAGTGGCTTGATAAGCTCTTAGTTGTTATCCTTTAACTTCTTTGAGTGTGTGTTGACCTCTCCTTTACCCTGTCATGGGTACTGATACATGGTCCTTACTCCAGCAAGACTCCCAATGTAATAGATGGGGAGTCTTGCATGAGTAAGGACCACAAGATTGTTCAGACTCTGGTGAAAGGGGTGGTAGGTCAACTTTGAATCTGAGAGGATTCTTGGGTGATACAGACATATTAGGCATTGTTCTTTCTCTGTATAGATGAAAATCTTGTAAGGATGCAATTAGCCCTAGTTTTGGAGGGGAGAAGTGGGCAAGTGAAATTTGTTTTGGCTGCTTTTAGTCACATATCATTGTAGGTAAATAAATGACTGAGACAAGATCGAGGTTGATAAGGTGAAGTTTGGCAACTGGTCTACGAGGCATCAGGTGACAGCTTTGGTTTATAGCAACTGTCATAATACAGTATCAGAGGGGTAGCTGAGTTAGTTGGCATCTGCAAAAACCAGAAGTTCTGTGGCACCTTATAGATTAACAGATGTATTGGCGCATAAGCTTTTGTGGGCAAAGACCCACTTTGTCCAATATATCTGGTAACCTATCGTAATACAGAATCTTATTTCAGAACCTATCACAGGAAGATATCTGGAAAAGCTTTATCTATTTGTGATTTAAAATATCCTCTGAACCTCTGGCAACACTTGAATATTAAAATAGGAAGGGAAGTTGGCACATTTTTAAATTTGCATTCAAGCTCTTGAATATAAACGTGAGGGTGGGTTGGTTGAACAGGACTTCATCTCAGTCTTTGCATGGTGAGGTCTTTTTTTATAGCATATAAAGACTTCCTTGCACAAGTCAGCCATCTTTGTCTTAAACAATATTTGGAAAACCTAATAGAGGTAATGATGCACAAAGCTGCTTCCTTGTGAGTGTTAATTTTTCACTTTATTTTGTAGGGTATTTGTATTCATTTTGCTTATGCCCTCCAATGGTCTTAATGTGCTTTACCAACACTAAACTACCCACAAAAAGGTAGCTTTTATAGCACATTCATTTCATCCCTGGAAGAAACTAGGGCCGGGGAGAAGGTTTTTATTTTCTTGGCAAATGCATAATGTTCAGTAAAAGTAGGGAAAAAAATCTAGATTCTACAAATCTGACAGCCTCAGTTATGATTTATTAGTGGATGTCTCCATTAATATAAATGGGAGTTAATACATGATCCTAAATGTTTGTAACTATACTGAGGAAAATATTTATGTACTTGTTTTCTATAACTTACACCTTCCAGCCTTCCCAGCATATAAATTGAAGCTGAGATTCTCACCTTCCTTTTTACTGTGTAATTTACAGATTTTAGTTAGATTAAGTTTTTATTTTAGTCCCCTCTTGTTTTTCAAAGTATTTGTGGTTCTAACAGTTCAGGTGTATTTCACCCTATATATAGAAATTGGTAGTGAAAGGTATGGGTGTAAAGTAGACATATCCAGGGCCTTGAGAATAAATAAAATATGCATGTCTAACCAGTGAAGAGGAAGCTTCTACTCACTGAGCTAAAAGATTAGCCCAGATACATTCAGTCCAGTAAATTAACCCTAACCTAAAATATCAATACATGGAAACAACATATTGATTGCAAATAGTTTGCTTATGTTGTCTGTAATAGGGCAAAGTAATAGCTGCTCCAGCGTAAACTTGTTGTTACAGATGTTTATCCATGGTGCACATTGTAACTGGAAGAAAGACAAAAATGATCAGTGATATCAGGTAATCTACATGCTTGGAAACTCAGATGTGGTTAGTCCTTAGAGCTTGTATGCACTGAAATTGTTCTTCAACTTGTTAGTGACTGCAGCTGCCTTATCTACTTTATCACAACTTCCATAAGATAAATTGTTCCAAAGAACACTTGCAAAATAACTCATACTTGCATTGATCCACATGCAAAGTTCAATTTGTGGTAAACAATAACCTACTTCTGTTTTGGTTTAAATCAGTGTAACTTGGGAGTTAACTTCATTGAGATTACTTTGCCACCTGTAGTGGATGGAAGCCATCCTGTCACACGGGTGTAGTTTATAGGAGGGAGCTGAAGATGACTAACTTAAAAATTGGAAGGCGACAGACCTCAAAACCCATTTATGATTTAGCCCATCGATATCCTGAACAGAGAGTTTTTCACTGTGTATGCTGCTGCTTCCAGTTCTTCACATTGCCTGTACAGACAGAAATGGCCTACAGAATGACAATGGGAGGCATTCCAGGAATCTTTAAATAGATTAAAAACTAGCATAAAGTGTAAAAAGAGTGGGGAAGTGCAGGAATGATAGCTGGAAGAAAAAGTAAGACTACCTATGTCATATCTGGGAAATCTGTGAGCAGCTGAGAACTCTCACAGCCAAACATGACCTAGCATTCATATTTGCTGCTTGCTATTAAATTTATTTCTCTAGTCAGAATAAAATTTTTCAAGCAATGATGTATATTGTGAAAAGTAACACAAACACTATAAATTGTTCTATCTTATGTAAGGAAACCTTTCAGTGTTCTTCCTGACAGGAAAACAAACCACCCTCCAAAATATCAATGGTGTATCTGACATGAGAGGCTAAACTTCAAAGTAGTCTTCATTTGTGTCAGTGAAGTCCAAGATTATTTTGGCTCTACTCTAGTATTTAGAGAATTTCTTAAACAAAACCAAAGTGCAAAACTTTTTTTTCAAAAAATTACTTAATGAAGCTTTAGATTATTTATTTAGTCTGAATTCAGACCTTGAATGGTAAAAAAACAATCCCATGCTGTAAAGATTTTAAATAAGGACAAGTGTTTTGCTAATGAAAACAAACTAAAGTTAGTTTCAGCTGTCATTTGTTTGTACTTCTGTGTTCTTCATGTGAATTACATATCTGTAAGTATCACTGGTTGAAGAAGGGTAAAAACAGATGCATAGTGGCAAGTGCAAATAGGAGCTTAAGAAACACTTGTTCAGGGATGTTCTCAATAATAAACTATTGAAATCTTTGTAATCTTCCATAATGAAGGAGTGAATATCAGGATATAGGTACGTTTTGTTTTCAGGTTAATTTTGACAAGAATGTAAACTAAACTCTTAGAACCCAAACTTTCTCTCTCTCAAACCTCCTCTATCCTGCTATAATTAAATTCAAAGGGGAAATTTCAGGCTAAGTTTCTGATCTAAATATCTGCTGCAATATGCCAACCCACAGCTGCTCCCTATTACCCAGAATATTTGAATACCTAGCAACTTCTGGGGGCTGCCAGATATGTCAAGAGTCTACTGTATTAATAACAGTAGTAGTAGTAGTAAGCCTCTTCCATGTCTACATCTTGGAGCATAGGCCGTTAACGATCAAGAGTATAAATAGAACTATAATTATACTAAACAAGAGTCTTACGTTACATCTAATCACAAAAAAGTTTTTTTTACAGTTATTAGTAAAAGCACAAGGCTACTAACATCCATTGTGCTACCTGTGCTCTAGTGTGTGTAAAGTAATATATATAAATAACACAGCAAAGCAAAAGAATTCCCATGGCAAGTGAGGAGCAGGTAGTCTAGCAGACTTTACCAATTTGACTAGCTTTATTGCTACCAGCAGTGTTTTGAGTTGTGGGAGTGAAACTGACCATTCCTGATATATCTCATTAAACCTGCTGGGAAAATGGACTCAGTATGTGTCTGTGCTACAGCAGAATAACGAAGAGCTGTACAGTGTCTCACTGCGGTTTAGACACTTCTAAAATAATGAAAGGGGAGAGGCTGTTGACATACTGGTGTCTAAACTAGTGCTTAGACTTGTTTTAACCTCATCTTCCTGACTGATGTAGCTTAGGGGGACCAAAGTTTTACCTCAGGCCTGGTGTATTCATGCTTTCACTGTTCTCTTTTTTGAAGTCAACTTTGTACCTGGCCCATGGCCCAGTAGAGATTAAGCATCAGTAAAACAGTCCCTTGTAACAGTCTGATCTCAGAATGAACAGATGCTTTCCAAAAGATTTAACCACAGGACATCTGTATTATATGCCTACAATACAACCACAGTTTCTCTCACATCTAGTAGTGGCATTAGCGCCTGGTTTCTTAGTACAAGACACTTTATAGCTATCTGTTCTGTTTTAGTTGGAATAATGAAAATTTCCTTGTATAAAGGCAAATCTGATGTGCTGTGCACCTTCTCTGACACCTGTCTTAAAGTATGGTGCACGGTACTCTTGCTCACTTTCTTTTCCTGGCTACTCTGGAGACTCAAAACAGTCTGGAGCATGGTTTTCCTAGCTATAGTAATCCCTGCATGTACTTGTGTGTATAAGAGACTCATCTCATGTACAATTGTCTGTGACTTATTTGTCTGCTTCAGTGCTAAGCGTATAGAGTTTTGAGACCTTTTCTGTATGTTAATTTAGACCAATTGAAATATACCATGTTATTTAAACAGTTACAAAAGGATACTCTTATTTCAAGTTAACTTAGTCCTATTTTTAATTGCTTAAATTAACCCAACTAAGAACTGTTCATAACCTTTTGCGCCTGTTAACTAACTTGCATTAAAAAAAAATGGTGCAGCCTCTTTTTGTGTGTGCCTACAAATGTTCAGACAAAGTTCCCATTTCTTACAAACAGCTTAGAATTATAAGGTTGGTTAGTGTGTGACTGTTTACATATCAGCAGTTATTTGAGCTGAGCCAAAATGTTTGCAATCTTGGTTTAGAATTAAAATGTGTAAAATAATTTTCCACTATATCAACTCAAATTTAATGGTACATTTTAACAATCAGGCTAGAAAAATCTCCTCTTGGGCTAAACTTAATCATAACACAAATTAACCCACTTGTAACAGAATACTAGCATCAACTTTATTTCAGAGAGTACTTCCCCAGTAGCTATTGACAAAATTATGGATTATTTGTAGCAATGTTACTTAAACTATGTTTCACAGAACACTGGTGTTCCATGAACAACTCGCAGGTGTGCCACAAGTGTCTGACGCTTTATTAATATCATACTGATGGTTTATATTTTCCATTAAAACCAGATACAGTGTTACATTGCTGGGATACCTGATTAATTTACTTCATTTTGTTTTTGCTGTATATGTTGCGGTTCGTTTTTAGTCTGACAACAATTTTTTGAAGAAAGTTTTCACAGTAGTGCTGCATAAAAATATTATTGTTTGGTATTCCATGGTCTCAAAAAAGCTTAAAAACATGATTTATAGGATGACGGGTATTACAGGGGTATTCTTTCATGTTCGGTTTTATTTCGTTGTTGGAATATGTGTATCTGCTTATGTAAATTCTTCATATAGAAGAAAACAATTACTTTGCTATTTGTTGTTGGACATTTAACAATGTTGCCTAGGCCCTAATCCTGCAAAGAGAACTGCTTATGTAGACCCTTATGCTCTTATTGAACTTTGCTGAAGTCAGTGGGATTCTGTGTGGATGCTGGGAACTGCTTGTGCTATCCTTTGTACAGGATCAAGACCAAAGTGGGGATAAGTTGCACCTGTTAAAACAGCATACTTTCTTGGGGTGGGGGAGAGAATTCTGATTAACTGAAGTATGGTTTAAATGGTTAGTGTACATTTTTATTTTTATTTTAGTTCAAGTTATTCTTCAAGAGCTCTTGATTTTGAGACTGAACACAAATTGGATCCAGTGTTTGATTCTCCAAGAATGTCACGACGCAGTCTACGCTTGGTCACTACAGGATATAATGTAACAGATGATGCCCAAAATGACAATGTTCATAGCAATTCTTATACTAGAAACATGTCTTTGGCAGACCAGTCATCCAGGTAGGCAAACTTTATTAATGCAAGTTATCTATTGGTAGACTCTAGGTTAATGCACTTAATGATGTTTCAGACAAATCAATTGTGGCTAATCCAGAATTTAGACTTAATGTTGGAATATGCTATTGAAAAAGATTTTGATTTCTTACTGCAATAAACATTTAAATTGAAATAAGTGATTAAGAGTTTAGATTGAATATTTCTCAGTTCTGTGCCAAGAGATTTTTGTCTTAATATTAGACAGAAGAAAACAGATGAAAGGAAAAGGTGTCCTCTCCTCCTTGGTAGTAAACATAATTTTCAAAAGTAGGATGAGGGCAAAATATCAACTTTGTTATATTTTACTGAGATGAGAACTCTCTGGCCAAGTGTGCTGGGCACCAGCTCAGTAATGCCACTAACCTTTTTTTTATTTATTTAAATCTGGTCTTCGAATACTCCCCCACCCCTCTTTTTTTTTTTGACCGTGAAACAGCTTTTTTGTTCCAGTAAACATCTTAGAACACAAATTTCATTGTAAAATTAAGTGTATCTTAAATGAAAGATTGGCTGAATTGGAAGAAAATTTATGATCCTAACTCTTTAAAACTCTTACCTGTTCAACTGTATGTGTTGCAAGTGCTTCCCTTGATGTTAATGGGACTGCTCATTTTCCTGCGTAAGATTTGTCTCGTTGAAGCAAATAAGACCAGTTTACACATGACAGATAACTGGTAAATCAGTCTTTCCAGGACTGGGGCTTAAATCATCATAAGAACTCATCTGAGAAACTCCATGCTGTTGATAGTTACTTAGCTGTTGTTTTGATACATAGCATTTGGGTATGTGTATCCTAGAATTAGAAGGGACAGAAAGGGCCATCTGGTTTAACTCCCTAGACATGCTGGATTCTCCTATTTAAAAAAAAATTAAGTATACAACTAATATTCTATATGTAGTCTACGATAAAATGTCTAAATGCGTGCATTTATATACTGAAAGCAAGGGGAGATAACCCAGATGTTCCTTTTTTGTATGGCTTTGTTACCAATGAAACTACTTACCCTAAAATGCCTTTCCAGTGCTGTCTGTATCCTCCCCAAAATGAAATATTTAAACCAGACTCAAAATAATCATATAAAAATTTAAACTGTAACAGTAAATGCAGACTTTAGTATACTCATAGGATCACTGGAAGAATTGCTTGGGTTCTTCAGGCTGGAGGCTTAGAGATGTGGGGGAGCTCAGGGCAGAGGGTGAGGAGTGCAGGACTTGGGGCAGGGGGTTGTGTGTAGGCGAAAGGGGGAGATGGGCTCTCCACAGACAACGGGGTGGCAAGAGCTGTGCTGCCCAGCCAGAGGCTGCCCCTCCCACCCCCACTCATTCTGGAGTATAACTGTCCCTACTATCAGAGCCCTCATTTGACAAGAAACAGTCTGATTTCAGGCCCATCTGATTGTCCTGGCACAACCAAACCATTACTTTACTTCAGGTTATGATAAGAGCAAACCACTTACCTAATTTGGTTGCCCTAACTCTTACTGTTTAGGAGGAGTTCTTCAACAAACAGACTCACAGATGAACAGGTGCACAAGAAATCTCTAAAAGATATAGTACATAAAAATGTAGATCTAGATGGGACCTGGAAAAGTCAAGTCCAGCAAGACTAACTGAACCTATGCCATCCCAGACAGATCTTTGTCCAAACCATTCTTAAAAATCTCAGGAAAGGATTCCACAACCTCCCTTGGAAGCTTATTGCAGAGCTTACCCCCCAGCTGTATCTTCCTTGCTTCCTTCCATTACTATTTATCCTACTTCCATGGGATGTAGACAACTGATCACTCTGCTCTGACACCTCTTAACACATTTGAAGACTGGTAGAAGACAATTAGCCCAGTTTTTAACCTTTCCCCATGATTCAGGTCTTTATTAAAATCTTCTACCATTTTGGCTGCTCTTTGCTGGACTCTTTCCACAACTTAACAATAGCTTTGAGCCTGTGATTAGCTACAGTATTCCAGCTGAGGCCTCCCCAGTACTGACTAGAACAGGAGAGTTGCCTTTTATGTCTTACATATGAAAGTCCTGTTTAATACACTTCCTAATATTAGTCTTTTTCACAACTGAATTACAGTGTTGACTCACTGAATGAGGGGCACCAGAACTTCATGTTCTCTTCAATAATACTATCACCTCACCATTTATTCCCTATTTTGTAGATGTACATGTGATTTTTCATTCTGAAATGAAGTACTCTGTGCTTGTCTTTACTGAGTGTCATCTTTTGGAATTCAGATGAATTCTCCAAATTGTCAAGGTCATTTTGAATTCTAATTCTCTCCTTCAAAATGCTTCCAACCCCTTCTACCTCAGCATCATCCGACCTTTTATACATGTATTTTCCGTATCGGAGTCTTCAGTGAAAATATTGAGTAGCGCCAATCCCAGGACTGACTCGTTCTGGATCTAACTGGACACGTACCTTCCCAGTTTGACAGACGCCGTTGATAACTATCTTTGAGTATGTTCTTTCAGGTTGTTTAATGTCATGTTTGCCTTTTTTCCCTTTAGAACAGGAAAGCAGTGGAAAAATATGAGTAAGCAGTCTGTCACTATGAAACATACTCCAAGAAAAAATGCATCCAGCTCTTCTATTTTTAGCCAAAGCAGTTTCAATAGCCATGCCAGTGAAACATCTGTGGTATCTACTATATTGGATGAATCTTTGATTCAGGAGCAAACAGAAGTTGACCATTTTTGGGGTAAGTAACAGAATGCTATTACACTTCTGAATGTTTGCGCCAGCCTATGGCATGAAAACTACTTTGCTGCTGTTGTTTTTGGTTTTTGTTTTGGGGTGTGGTTTTTTTTGTTTTTTTTTTTTTTGTTTTTTTTGTTTTTTGGGAGAAGCTTCCTTGCCTAAAGAACAATGGATAGCAACATTCTTATTGCCAAGTTCTTTGAAATGTCATCACTCAGTTATAACTATAGCTAGAAATTAGTTTAATTCTAACTACAGCTTTGCCAGAGGATACGTTACCTTTGAATAAAAAGTGTAATATAATAGTGCTGAGCAGTGAGACTGGCATGCCAATCAAAATGTAGTGCCTTAATTTAGCAAAGATGCTGTCTATGAATTTAATGATCTTCTGTTGTCATTTCTGAAGCTCAGCTGGAGTCTTGTACAGAAAGCATCATAAAGAGAGAATCCTAAATAACAAGTTTAATTAAAAAGACAAGTTACAACATATGACTTTTTTATCATGAACAGATAAGCATGTATGAAATGAGTCACAAAAGTGAAGCAAGAAGATATTATGTTTGTAGGTTTGTGAAGTTGTAGATTTTTTTTTTTTTTTTACCTAGAATGAAATTTCCAGTGGATAGCAGAAGTAAAGATTATGGAGATCAGGCACCTGAATGGCTAGTCCATTATAGGGATATAAAATGAAGTTTAATTAGTTTAACAGGTTGAAAGTTAAATTTATTCATTTAACCAGTTAAAGGGGAGTGATGCCCTTAACCACACCCCTGCCATGGTTGCGGGCTGCTCTGGCTGGACTGGAGCACCCTTCTCCACAGTGAACTGGACATACCCCTACCTGTAGCACTGCTGGGCCTGCTGCAGATGAGGGCTGCTCCAGTTGAGCTGAGCGTGTCCCTGCCTGCCTACCTGCATGGTGGTTAACTGGTAAACCTAATTTTTTTAAGGATGACACTGACTGGCTAACCACTAACATCCCTGGTCCACTATTTAGATTGTGACTCACACTATACCACTTTTTACAGACATTTCTTGTATGTTTTTGTAATTAATAGGTTTTTGTTTCAAGCTTGCGTACAGTTGCGTTTGGGAAGCTAATGTGTTTTCCTGGCAACTTTACACTGAATTCAGATTTTAAAAAAGAGGTGTATGTATACTGTGACCAGACAAACTATGGAGAACTTATGTATGTATCATGACGTAATACTGTTATTTATAGTACTGGTAAACGTGCAATTTCTCACTTTAAGATCAAGAATAGATTGGAGTGATGAGGTGTCTGTAGTAAGCGGAAAGGGAGTATAGATAACTCTGGCTGAAGCAACACAAGTGAATGATTTATCTGGAAAGTGCATTTATTGTTTGGGAAAGGTCAGGTTAATTTGGAGCAACTTAATAAGTCTTGAACAGAAAGAGAGAGCCATATTACTAAGGCCTTGACTACACTGGAAAGGATTTGCATGTATACCTATTCCAGCAAACGTTACTAGTGGAGATGCGGTTTACACCAGCAAAAGAGATCTTTGCCGTTATGCCACACTTCTGATATTTCAGTGCTGGCAAAATGTTTTAAGTATAGATAAGACTTCATTCTCTGATTGCTCATACTACTTGGAGATGGTAAACCTTTCTGGTCAAAAGCCTGGTTGTCTACTCCTTTTTTTATGCAAAAACTCTATTTAATTTGGAATAAGAAATGCCTGACTGGGCAGCAAAGAGTTGCATCATTGTTGAAGGTGTTGATACTACTCTGCCTATAAGAAGGGTGCTCTTTCAATAATATTAATTTAATACCTCTTTAGGTCCTTCTAGAGAGAGAGCTTTTTCCTCAAAATGATTTACTGTGAACAAAAACCTGGTTGATTTGGGCTATTGCTAAGAGAGTGCTCCAGGTGGTACTTTTGTGCCTCCATAGAGATCCAGACTTAGATTACTGGTGGGTGGGGCAGGGGGTGGATGGAGATGTTAGCTGAAAAGGATGTACTGTAGAAGCTGCATGCAGTAGCTCGGGAGAGATGGGAGAAGGGAACTCCAGCAATTCAGTTGATCTAGAAATGGCTTTGCTGCTCCCAAGAACATTCAATCTTTTCTTATTCATTTTATGAAGCATGAGGATTGCTGAAATGAAGCTATCTTTTGTAAACACTTTTTTAAAATAATATTAATTTGAGGAATCTATTAAACACAATATGCTACGAGTCTCTCATGCATGTAGAATAAAGGACATTGTTAACCAATTTAACAATGCCAGCATCTTATGTCAGTTTAGTCTACAGAAATGTAGTTTACTGCACAAATATATGTTTAATTGAAATCTGTAGCCTAACTGAAATCTATTTTAAGGTACTGAGACTTAAATTTTTTCCCAAAGAGTTAAAAAAGCAAGAAACTAGCTTTCCAGCCAGGATTATTTATATACAGTATATGAAAGTGGGAGTTTTTCAGATAAAACCTGTCTGGGAACAGTGAGGCTTTACCATGCTGTCGAGTTACAGGTTGCTTGTTTCTGATTAGTGTATTTATCATTTGCCATAACATTGAATTGAAAACAATTGTATGGGAACGTTAATATTAATGTGCTAAATTTGACAATGGCTGGATTGGTTGGGTCTTCTGGGATACATATTGAACTGTGGTTCTAATAAAAAGTTGTTTGTACGCCGCAAAAAAAGCATGTTTCTAATTAGCTAGCCTTCTCATTAGTCACCTGGGAGTTGGAAATTACATGCTGGTGCTTCAGTTTTCTTCTTGCCGCAACCTTCCTCTTCATAGAAAATATAACAGTAAGTTGTCACCTCAAAAACATCTGTATGTGTATGGAAGTTCCCTACAACAGTTAATGGATTAATTTAATATGCTGATTGTAAAGTGCCTCCTCTTTGTGGATTCTAGAAATAACAAACGTTTGTTTTGAAAACAGTTTAGCTGTAGTGGTCATTTGCAATCTGGAGACTTCCATGTAATTGTACTTAATTGGAAAATCTTCTGTGTTTTAGGGCTGGATGATGATGAATGCGACTTTAAAGGTAACTGCAATTCTCCCACTACCCTATCCCATTAATAGGTTGCAATGAATGAATCAATGGTTCTTTTTTGACACATCAGGTGGAGACACAACATTGATTCAGGGAAATGGTGATATAGCAACAGCTGAAACACAGACTACCATGATCAATGGCTATACCTGCAGTGACTGCAGTATGCTTTCTGAACGGAAGGAGGTCCTCACAGCGTACTCTGCTTCTCACATGCCATCTTCAAGAATTTACTCTAGGGATAGGAGCCAAAAATATAAGTCCAGTAAGTGATTTTCTTCCTTTTGTGGTTTTGTGGCACTGTAAAATGTCTTGTTCATTAATGTTACATGTACCTGGAGGTTATAAAGACTTTGTTCCTTGATGAGTTTCTCAAGACTAACTAAATTCCAAATGCCAATTGGCGTATATCCTATGATGAATTTTTGTCTGTCAAGCTACGCTTCAGTAGGAAACTGACATCTGCTTTGTAGTCAAAAGCTGACAAAATGAGTTTTCCATACAGTTAAAGGAACATAAATATGTCACATCAAAATAATGATTCTGCTACAGAATCTGGCAGAAAATAATTCATAAATTCAAATTTATTAGGCATGTAATGTGGTGTTGTAGACAGTATTGATCTGTAGTAATAGATTATTTTCCTTTATACTTCATTGTAACAATGAGGGTCAGCTTACGATCTTGCCCTAAATTCTGCTTTTAAATTATTTCCATTATAATTCATCAAAATGAGGAGCACAAACAAACAAACCAAACATAATGGTTGTATCTTTGTAAATATCATCTGCTACACATGAATCTCCATAATTCACTGTGTTGTGATCTGGGAGATAGTGCAACAAAACAAAAAATATACATACATACATACATACATACATACATGCATACACACGTACTATCTAGCACAAATTTAAATTGTAAACATGAAAACTGGCTCTGTACTGTATAGTTAGTGGTATTTCTGCGTAATTATCCACATGTGATAACAAAACAGTTTAAATACATTGCATTAAGGATTAATATTATCATATGTTATACATTTATAGTACTCTAAGAAGTTTTAGTAACCAACTTTGTTTATCCTTCATTTATGGTGAACTCCCATGATCCAGAAAATTCCATAATCCAGCCTACCCTATTTCCCAAGATTGCTGGATTGAAAAGGTTCAAGAGTATATAGAAAGATCTATCTTTTTAAAAAACCACTTCTTTTGTTTTCTCTTTCTCCTTCTCTAGTTTCTCATTTTTGTTGTGTTTCCTAAGTTAGGCCCTCTCCTCAGATCTTAGATCTAAACAGGATTCTAATAGTTTCTGAGGGAGAACCCAGAATGGCTTCAGCAGTTTTGCTTCTCAGCGGAAAAACTTCTTGAACTTTTTCTCAAGCATGGCTGCCCATATGGAGTCCTGCTTTTCCAGGCCAGTCTACTCCCCTTGGATATTGCTCTTGTTAAGTGCCTTCCTTCTGGAAAGCAGAAAGCTTGACATCCTTTACTGTTCCACCACCTCATGTGTTGGGTTTGATCATCTCCTGGAGGATCAGGAGCAAGGTGTGTTCTTTTGTTAACTCCATTTTAAAAGTGGGTAATTACAAGTGGTTTCAGCTGCTGTCAGTTTTGGAGTACAATATACCCCTTTGTTTTCTTAAATAGTAAGAAGTCAGTTTCTTGACACTCAGGAGATTGCAAGTGAAATTCTTTTCAGGGCAGGGAATACCTCTTACTGTATGGTTGTACAATAGGACCCTGGTCTTACACAGGCATAATAAACTTCAAGTATTTAAATAGGGCATCGGAGTCTAAACATCTTTACTACCATGTCTCTTCTAAACAAAACTCTTAGGCTGTGTCTACACTAGCTCCCTACTTCGAAGGGAGCATGGTAAGTAGGGTGTCAGGAGATTATTAATGCAGTACTGTGTTGCATATGCAGCACATCATTAAGCTAATTCTCTCTGTGGCAATTTCAAAGTGTTAAACTTTTGAGGAGTAAAGGGACTTTGAAGTTACCCAGGCACTTCGAAGTATCAGTGGGTTAGCTGTGGCTACATGCGAGCTGGCACTTCAAAGTTTAATGCTTCAAAGGTGCCACAGGGAAGAATTAGCTTAGTGAAGTGCTGCATATTCAGCACAGCACTTCATTAATAATCTCCTGACACCCTACTTACCATCCTGTCTTCAAAGTAGGGAGCTAGTGTAGACACAGCCTTAGAGATGAATCTTGTGAAAATACTCATCTGGTGGTTACTTCAGCACTTCTTAGCAGCCCAACAGTTGAAATGAAGTTAGCCAAATCCTGGCTGGCTGCAGAATAACCAGAGTTTTTAAGGAAGTAGGAGTACGTGGATGAATGTGATAATTATGGTTTTGTGTGTGTTCTAAAGTGAAGGAGAAGACATAGAGGAAAGTCTAGTAGTGCTAGATAAACTTTGTATTTCGTGTCCTTCCATTTGAAAATCTGCAGCAGGAGAAGGGGGAGAAAATGCTCTGTTTCTCCCTTTCCTCTCTTTCAACAAGAATTAAATATAAATCATTTTTTATTCCAGGTTGGGGTTTTGCGGTACTAACTGTTCATGGGGTTCAGCTCTGAGAAATTCTGAATAGCGTTGATCAGGAATTAATTGCAATTTAAATGTTGGCAATAGTGAAATTGTATTCAAGTTTTCAATCCCCTTTAACCAGGAACATCTTAGAGGGGTAGCCATATTTACTCTATAGTTGCAGTGTCCAATATGCTTGCCGTTCACCACATGGGGTGGACTGGACTCGGCAGTGTGATGAAATGCAGCAAGGAGCTGTATACGTGGAGTGCCTCCACCCACTCCGTGCATGTGCTGCACCATTTGGTGGGACAAGCACCTGGCAGCAGCAGTGGCAGCTCCTCCTCCCACTTCAGTGGCCCTGGCGTGGCCTAACCATGGCCCACACGCCTGCAGCTTCATCGTGGTTATGGCCACAGCATGGCTCAGTTTGCATGGGGGTGGGGAGTGAGAAGGAATGGGAGGAAGAGCTGGCTCTGGAGGAGGGGAGAGCATTTATTTTGAGCGGGGGTGGGGGGGCAGGACTGTGGCAATCCTTGAATTTCTATTGAACACCACTGCTCTATAGTTTCACAAATAATTAAGGTGACACTGGACTGCTTGAGCCTTACAGAAAAGGCTTGTAACTTGAGCCTTTTGCCCTGGGAAGACAGTCACTCCAGGCCATGGTTTAGGCATTTCAGCATTCCTGGCAAGCTTTCACAGTTGTTGTCTTAGGATATACTTAGTCATAGATAAATGGAGCAATTCCACAGCAAGGCCTGTAAAGCCAGTGCCCATTTACAATTGCTACGCATTCACAAATTTTGTACCCCTGGCTAAGTAACTGAAATTTTAACCATTTTTAGCTTGGTGTAAACAGGTGGAAATACAAACAGTTAATACATGAAGACTGAAATTATGTAGGGAAATAATTTTGTATTCACAATTTTTTAATAGGAAACACCTCTTTCTACATGAATAAGATTCTGCGATTGGTCAAATATACTGCAACATCTTTTGCATCACTGTTAGTGCAACTATTTCAAATGGTTTTGCTGACCTTGGGTTGTGAACTTAAAGGTACCTTTTTAGTGGTCTTCCCCTCTTCCCCCAAAGCCACCACCTTAATAAAAAGAACTGTGCTTTTTTCCTGCGTGGCTTTTCATCCATTTCACCTGTTGCACCATGGTGTCTTTCATAGTAATTTGCCTGGTTTCTCTTATGCTCACTTGCTGACTTTGCACGTTTTTCCCTTTGGAAATGTCAGAATACAGGTTTGTGGTAACTGTGGTTTTTGTGTTTTGGCCTTTTTTTCTTCCCAGGAAATTGCATGGTATAGGGAAGGTGGAGGGGTTTAACACTACCAAACTGTAATTATTCAGTGCGTTCAAAATGCTCCCACTAGACTTCATGTTCCAAGTTTGTTTTAGTTCTGCAAGGTTAAGTCTACTTGTTAACCCTTTCTCTGTAGGCTGCTCTGCTGTGTGTGGGGGATAACCTTGATCATGTAATGTTTGTTGCCTCTCTATCAGTGCACATCTACATAGCAGCTAGACCAGTAATGGGCAACCTGTGGCTGGCAGGACACATGCAGCCTACTGGGGTTCCACCTGCAGCCTGCACACCCTCTGTGTCTACCCCTTCCCCACATGCCTCTTGTGCACTGGGAATTGGCACCCGGCACTTCCTATTCCTCTCCTTCCCTCCCAGAATTTTTGGAGTGCCATGAATCAAGTGATTTGTCCGGCTTGCAGCCCCACTACTCCCCCTCGTTCTCTCCTAGAGCATCAGTAGCCGCAAACAGCTGATTTGTGGCATTCAAACTCTGGGAGAGAAGGAAGGGGAGGAGTGGGGACAGTGCAAATCATCAGATTCATGGCACTTTGAAAGTGATGGGAGGGAAGGAAGTGTGTGGTTCCAGTACCCTATTGCACGAGGGGTTTGTGGGGGGCCACAGGTTGCTCACCACTGCCAATTATGTGCCCCACTCTTTAGTCTTGGTTGCCCATCTGTGAGCTAGACACCTGTGTCAGGCCCAAGTCAACCAGCTCCGGCTCCCAGCGAGATAGAGTCCTAGAACCCAGGTTCCAGCTCAAGACCGGAAGTCTGAACAGCAATGGAATAGTCCCACAAACTCAAGTTTGCTGGCATGGGCCAGACATGGGTGTCTAGTTGCCCTGTAAGTTTACCCTCAAAGTAAATTTTCTAATTATTATGTTAAAGCTGACCTTGCAAGAGGAGAAAGTAACTGTAGTCTTCATGTTCCCTGAAAGAGATTGCTTATCTTTCTCTCACTCCTTCAGTAATGCTTTTTTCTGCCTTTCTGATGTTGGAATGGTCTGGTCTCTTCTGGATATTCCATTAAAATCAGGAAAGGGGTGTAGCAGTTGGTCCACAATTGAGAGGATAGGGGTGTTCAATAGCGTTGGTATCCTTAGTAGAATATTTGAACTAAATAGATATAAAGCAGTTTCAAACACTGATTAAAAATAGCTGCTCCTCCTGTTGCATCAAGTAATCCATGTTTCATTTGCTACCTGGCGAGGCTTGAACTAATTCTCCATTTCCAACAGTGTGCTCCATGGAAAATTGTAGGCTAACAGAATGTGAATTTGAGGTTTTCCCTTATATGTATCTTGTATTAGAAATTCAGATCATCTTCTTCGAGTGTCCCTGTGGGTGCTCCACGTTAGGTGTCGGGCTCGCCCCTGCGCCGCAGGTCGGATCTTCCAAGCAGTTTCTGCTGCACCGCGCATGTGCCGGTGCGCGCCGCTCCCTTGCGCGCTCCCGGCCACGCGCGCGATCCAGTCCCCGCCAGTTCCTCTTTAACCGCCATCGGCTGCAGACGGAATCCGCTCAGGCTACGGCCAGAGTTAGCGTATTTAATGTTTTTAATTGTTTTGAAGTTTCTTCAGTCTTAGATTAAGTTAGTTGGTTGTTGTTTTCAACAAAAATAAAACAAAAACAAAGAAAGGGAAGGAATTCAAAGCTTCCAATCCTAGTAACAAGCGGAGCACCGGAGGCCAGGAGCCTAGGGCCATTAGCCCTCCTGCCGCGGCAGGCTTTATCCGAGAGGGGAACAAGCACAGAGAAGGTGCTAAGTACCCTATTAACAACTCAAAGACTCACCACAATGGTCCTCTTCAGGATTCAAGAAGTGTGAGTCGTGCCGCGAGGAGATGCCAGCGTCTGATGGGCACAGTCAGTGTATAAGGTGCTTGGGGGAATCCCATGTCACTCAGAAATGTTCCTTCTGCGCCAAGTTAACAGCCAGAGCAAGGAAGGACAGGGAAATGCGGCTGAAACTGCTGCTGTTCGACAAGGCCCTCCAGCCAGACGTGCCGGAGCGGCCACAGCAGGAGGGACCCTCTGGGGCCCATAAAAGGAAAGCCGCGTCCCTAACCCCATCAGCGCAAAAATGGAGGAAAATCTCCCCAACCCGATCCCTGCCGGCAGCAACAGCAAGCGGGACGGGTGGAGCGCACAGCCCCCAGCCGCAGCTACAGCTGATCGGCGGTGGCGCGGAGACGCACGTGGCGGAAATTCAGACTCCGATGATCAAACAGCTGCCCCGCACCGCAGGCAGGGCGGCGGTCAAGCAAGCGCCAGAACCGGCGGCACCGCAAACAGCGGCCCCGACCCCTGGGGAACCAGCGGCGCAGAGTGCGCAGGCACGCAGCCTGCAGGCACTGGGGGAGACTGCCCGCGCGGCACCGCTGAGGAGCGTGCTGAGCGTGGTGCAGACTATGGGGCTGAGATCCCCGACGCGTCAGGGGGCGGAGCCACCCCCACAGGGGAGGGGAAAGGCAGCACAAAAAACATGGCACCGCAGTCCCTCTCCAGACAGGGCTGCAGAGCTGCTTTCTCTGAGCCCTCCGCTCGTGCTGCGGACTCCAACGAGAAGGCAGGGATAACCCCTAGCCTATCCGGAGCCCCCATCTCCATTTCTACAGCCAGCCTCCCCATAGCTTGTACCACCTTCGCCCTTCTTGGGCTTCGAGCCACTTGAGTACTATCACAAATCGGTCTCTCCAGCGTCCCATGTCTCCAGAAGATCTCGCTCCCCCAGACGTAGGGGGTATGCACCAAGGGAGTGGTCCAGGTCACCATCCCAGGAGCGGTGCCCGTGTTGCCATGGTCACCCCTATCATGCGGGGCATAGACACCTTAGGCTTACTACCAGGGACAGATCCCCACAGACGGTTCCGTATCCCCGAGGGCAATCGTGCACGGGGACAGAGACTCAGATATCTCAGGGGGAGTTGGTTCTGGAACCCCAGGATTTTCCCTCGCAAGCTTCTAGCGAGCGGATGTACCACCGTCAACAGGACCCGGAGGGGTCCAGAGAGGCGTACCCTAGCGGTTCCTCGCTGTCCTCCCCGGATGAGGCTACGGCCCCGGGGGACGTCCATCCTCGGACGATCTCAAACAGTTCCAAGAGCTGTTTAAAAGGGTGGCGTTCACGCAAGGCATCCAGACAGCAGAGGTGCAAGAGAAGCACCATAAGCTCCTTAAAAATCTGAGACCTCTGGCCTCCTCTAAAATAGCCATACCGCTTGACGAAGCAATCTTGGAGTCCGCCACCACGATATGGCAGACCCCTGCGACTATTCCGCCTGTCCACAAGAGAGCGGACAAGAAATACTTCGTGCCGGCGAAGGACATGGAGTTCCTATTCAGCCACCCGCAACCAAATTCTCTGGTAGTAGAATCGTCTCAACAGAGATCAAAAACGTCTCAGTTCAAAACAGGGGTAACGGACAAAGATGCCAAGAAACTAGAGCTGTTCGGCAGAAAGGTCTACTCCTCCTCCACCCTACTGTTGAGAATGGCGAATTACGCAGCGCATCTAGCGAACCACAATTTCAACAACTACTCTAGGTTAACCTCCCTCATGGACTTGCTTCCAGAGGACCAGAAGCCGGTGCTCAAGGCTTTTGTGCAAGAAGGCTACGCGGCCTCGAGCACGGGAGTTCAGATCGCCCTGGATGTTGCGGACACAGCAGCATGCTCAACAGCTACGGCAGTGGTAATGCGAAGGGAGTCCTGGCTCCAAACATTTGGGGGGACCTTAGGGATCTACACCCCTCCATACAGAAAGAAAAAGTACTACCCTCAGCAAAGACGGTACCAGTATCAGCCACAGCGTCCCCAGTACCACAGGGGTTACGAGCAAGGGCGACATCAACAATATAGAACTTCCAGGCGACGTTCCCAACAGAGCCGTGCGTCCTCGGGGCAGGGCCAAAGGCCACAAGTTTGACACACAGATCCACGGCTGCGCCATCACTACCATCACACAGTGTCATCCAAAGCTGTTATTCCACCATCGCCTCCGACCATTCTGCGACCTGTGGCAAAGGATCACCACAGACAAATGGGTGCTGGAGATCATAGCCACGGGGTACATGATCCCCTTCCAGTCGCTCCTACCGCCACAACCTCCACCCAGGCTCCACCTGCAGGATGCCTCCCACGAAGCGAGACTCAAGCAGGAGGTAGACCATTTTATGCTCATAGGGGCAGTGGAAAGAGTGCCGGAGCAACTGCAAGGGAAAGGGTTCTACTCCAGATACTTCCTCATGGAGAAAAAGACAGGACGCTGGAGGCCCATCTTAGATCTTCGAGGCCTCAGCCGGTACCTGCGCAAGCAACGCTTTCGGATGATCACAATCACCTCCATCCTTACGGCACTGGACGATGGAGATTGGTTCACAGCCCTCGACTTACAAGACACGTATTTTCACATAACTATCCATCCGGCTCACCGACAATTCCTCCAGTTCATGGTAGGCAAAGAACATTTTCAATACAAGGTCCTCCCGTTCGGCCTCTCCTCGGCCCCCAGAGTCTTCACCAAGACCTTGGCAGTGGTGTCGGCCTACCTGCACAGACAGGGGGTATTTATATTCCTGTATCTGGACAACTGCCTACTCAAAGGGGCCTCGAAGGAGGAGGTACTACGCATGATACGCGTCACAGCAGGCACGTTCTCTTTGCTCGGCCTGGTTAGCAATCTGGCAAAATCAAAGATAGACCCCACACAGAGGGCATAGAGCTCATAGGAGCATGCATAAATTCTATTACAGCAAGAGTGTATCTACCAGAGACAGGCTTTCAGGCCGTCGGCTCCCTCGTGCAAGTCATCACCTTCAGCCCTACAGTGCCGGTTCTGACGTGCTTACAGCTGCTGGGCCACATGGCAGCAGCGACGTTCGTAGTACAGAACGCCAGGTTACACATGCGCAGCATGCAGCACTGGCTGGCGAGCGTATACAAACCGGGAGCACACACCGTTCACAGGGTGGTGTCGCCCACGACAGAGGTGCGCAGATCCCTGCAATGGTGGGTAAACCCCAAGAACATGCTAACAGGGGTACCCTTCCACCAACCACAAGTATCGGTTTTTTCTTACTACAGATGCCTCCCACGGAACAGTCACTGCACATAAATATACTGGAGCTCAGAGCAGTTTTCAACGCCTGCAGACACTTTCGAGACCATATACAAGGCAAAGTAGTCGGGATCAGTACAGACAATACCTCTACCATGTTTTATATAAATCGGCAAGGAGGAGCTCGGTCCCGTGCCTTATGTGCGGAAGCAGTCCGGTTGTGGAACTGGTGCATCGCCAACAATATAACCGTGAAAGCCTTGTACTTACCAGGCACTCACAATGTGAAGGCAGACCAGCTGAGCAGGCGTTTCGCACTCACGCACGAGTGGCAGATTCGTCCCGATCTGCTACGACCGATTTTTCACGCATGGGGCTTTCCCCAGATAGACCTGTTTGCCACTCAACACAACAAGAAGTGCCCATGATACTGCTACAGGGCAGGACTGGGACGGGGGTCCCTGGGGGACGCATTCGCGATCTCCTGGAGGGGCCCCCTGCTTTACGCTTTTCCTCCCACAGTGCTGATCCACAAAGTCTTGCAGAAAGCCAGGAGAGAAGGAGCCCGAATGATCCTGATAGTCCCAACGTGGGATCGACAGCAATGGTTCCCCCTACTCCTGCGCATGTCGGACCGTCCACCAATGCCCCTCCCGGTGGCACCGGATCTGCTCACGCAAGCTCAGGGGTCTATAGTACATCCGCACCCCCAAGGCCTGCAACTACAAGCGTGGCTAATCTATGGCTCAGCTCCCTAGAGAGCACATGTACGGAGGAAGTGCAACAAGTCCTAGAAAGCAGCAGGAGGACTTCCACCAGGAAGACCTACAAGCAGAAATGGACTCGCTTCACGGCATGGTGTTCTACCAAACAGTTAGCCCCCCTTTCGGTGCCTATACCTGTAATATTAGAGTATTTACTGGACCTCAAGAGAGGAGGACTCTCACTATCCTCGTTAAAGGTCCACCTTGCCGCCATTTTGGCGTACAGACACGAAGAGGAAGGGCACACGGTGTTCACCCATCCCATGGTTACCAGGTTCCTCAAAGGGTTGGTAAACCTATACCCCCCTCGGAAACTGCTTCCACCTTCGTGGAACTTGGACCTGGTGTTTAGTGCGCTAACGGGACCACCGTTCGAGCCTTTAGCCACGGTTTCCCTCCGCCTCCTTACGATAAAGACGACCTTCCTTCTCGCAATTACGTCAGCTCGCAGGGTGAGCGAGCTTGCGGCAGTTATGGCAACGCCACCCTGCACAGTATTTTCCAAGGAGGCGGTAACCATACGGCTGCATCCAGCCTTTGTTCCTAAAGTTTCTTCTGAGTTTCATATTAACGAACCTAGTGTTTTACCCTCGTTTTATCCAAAGCCTCATAACTCTAACAAAGAGGCGCGCCTACACCTCCTGGACGTGAGGAGGGCGCTAGCCTTCTATATAGACAGGACCAAGTCCTTCCGGAAAACGGATAGACTCCTAGTCTCTCTCGCTCCCAAATCAAAAGGAGAAGGTCTCTCTTCGCAGAGAATCTCGAAGCACATTGTATCCTGCATAAAAATGTGCTACGAACTCAAAAAGACTCCTTTACTGGCCATGCCCAGGGCTCACTCCACTAGGGCGGTGGCGGCATCAACAGCCTTTTTCAAGGGCGTTGCGCTAAAAGACATTTGCAGAGCGGCGACCTGGTCATCCTATGACACCTTCGCCAAGCACTACGCCCTTCACAGGGTATTCCAAGAGGATACCCAGCTCTTGGCAGCGGTCCTTTCGGGGACAAGCTGCACATGATCCGATTACCCACCTCCTATTTTGGGTTACTGCTGGGTAGTCACCTAACGTGGAGCACCCATGGGGACACTCGAAGAAGAAAGAGAAGTTACTCACCGTAGTAATGGTGGTTCTTCGAGATGTGTCCCCGTGGGTGCTCCACCACCCGCCCATCCTCCCCGTTTCAGATCTCTGTTTAGTGTTTTGCAGGAGCATCCGAGGCGGTTGGTCAAGGAACTGGCGGGGACCGGATCACGCGCATGGCCGGGAACGCGCAAGGGAGCGGCGCACACCGGCATATGCGCGGTCCAGCAGAAACTGCTTGGAAGAGCCGACCTGCGGCGCCGGGGTGAGCCCAACACTTAACATGGAGCACCCACGGGGATGCATCTCGAAGAACCACCGTTACTACGGTGAGTAACTTCTCTTTATCTAATCAAGCTGACCTGGAAGGTGGTCTGGACAAATGGAGAACTGGTAAGTTTTACTTCCCAGGAACAAAGCAAGTGAAACTCAAAATTAAGCATTAAATCAAAAACTTCTTTCCCTAATAATTTATTGTATGTTGGGAGTTAAACAGTTAAGTAGCTAGTTAACAGTCACACCATTTCAGAGATAACCTTCAGCTAGGGGTCAAGCACTTAGAAGAAGACTGCAACAAAACCAAGGAAGGCTGGGCTATATTTAATGTTGGTAAAGGGAAAAAAATGTAGGACCTACAGCATAGGTAGGGGGACTCCTCAGAAATCATAAAGTTGTAAAAAGCACGCATTCATGGCATTCCTTTTGCAAGTCACCTTCTCCATCAAATACCTTTTTAAGGTCTCCTGTAGGTGGTGTGGCTTTATAACTGAATGAATCAGGTCTGTGTGCTTGTTAAGCTAGCGATCTGAGGTTTTGGACTCCAGTAAGTTAAATGCTATACCTTCTTTCTGTATGTATTGCAGCTCACTCAAATTACTGTGGAAGTTTGAATGTAAAAGACTTTCTCAAAGAGGATGGTCATCTTGGTATAAATGGGGAATCCTTATGTAAGTATAGTTGGGGTTTTTTTGTTCTGTTTTTTCTATATTTTAGCTTTGAGTCGGAGTCCTGGATGTCACATGACATCTGGATGATAGGAAACAATTCTGGTAGAAGTTGTATAGCTGAACAGTTTGTTTTCCGTTTTACTAAATTTAGACATTAAATATTAGTACACAAGCTTATTCCTGCAACCTTTTCAACAGGAGTCAAATATTTGTGGGATTTTTGTCTTGTTAATCTTGCTTAGTTACAGTTGTTGGTTTTGGAAAATTATACTGTGACATAACTGGAACACCTCTCTTGTTAATAATTTTATTGGTTAATTTGTCACGTTAATTGATTGTTACCGTAACCAACAGGTGATGACTGTAAGGGGAAGAAACATCTTGAAACACACACAGCAGTCCACATGCAATCCTCAAGGTCTAAAAGGGTAGCAAGGACCATTTGGCACACCTTTTCTTATGCAGGTTGATGTGCACCTTTTTTTCTGTTTGCTTTTCTTTCACATCCCAATCTCTCAAATGTTAATCACTCATACTGCTTTGTTTTTAGTTTAATTGTCACTTGCAGACTAGATTAGTCTGAGTTAACTGTAAAAACATTCTGCAAGAATAGTTACATGACATCTCTTCTATTCCATGTGTTACTTGCTACAATGTTAGATTTATTGAGTATACTAGGAAGGAACTTGGCAGATATCTGTTACATATGACACAATTGGTATAAAAAGTTATGGTAATAAATTACCATGTAATATTTTAAAATATTAAATACAAAAAAGGTTTTTTGCGTAGTTTTTGTTTTGTTTGTTTTGTGTTTTCTTTTATACTGTACTTTAGGTAAGTGTCTATTTCTGGAAGGATGGAAAACAGACTTTAAGGAGAAAAGGGATATAAAGATATTCCTATACAGGGTATTTTATTATTTTGTACCCTGTCTTTAGTTTGTGATACAGGTTGAACCTCTTTAGGCTGGCACTCTCTGCTCTGGCAACATCCGTGATCTGCCATGATTTTAGTTAGCTGAATGTCCACTTATCATGAGTGTGGCCTAGTTGCCCATGGCCCTATATATAAAGTTTGCTTATAGCCACCAGTCCTGGCTCTTAGTGTTCTGTGCTATTATTTAGCTCTAATTTACCCCTAAAAGTCCCAAAAGCCCAGTAAGCAGTGGAAGTGTTGGTCATGCTGCTAGATGATATTAATCTCTGCAAATTCTCTGGTTTGGCACCAGTCAGTCCTAAGGGTGCCGGACGAAAGAGGTTCAACCTGTAGCCTATTGCAGGACTCACATATCTATCCGTCCCAAGAAATGGGCCTGCTAATGCATGGATGAGCACAGGCATCAAGATTCTTCAGCACTATTTGCTGTCGTTTTCCACCCCTACCCACCCCCATACATTAAAGAAGCATAGACTGAGACTTCTTCCCCACCAACTGGTTTTGTAAAATACTGGGCTGTGGCAACTGGTGCCACTCAGATTCCAGTATTGACATCTCTGCTAATCTGAAATTTAGAAGTCCCCTAAACTTACCTGTATTGCACTAATCTACACTTCCTGTATGATCCAAAGGTCATTAGTCTTCATTGGGCTTTGGGTCAGGCCTTTAAAAACCATATGATGCTGTCATAACACAAAATGCATGGCTGGATTTAATTATAAAAGCTAGCAATTTACCTCATTAATTTTCAGAAAAGAACATTCTTGTATATCTCAAGATGTCCTCTTGTTAGTGAGGCTATTATTGGCAATATTTTTTAAATAATGATTTTGAAGAATTGGTATTTGAAGTTGTAAATATTCCTTTTTCTACTCCCACATTCATCCTGCCAACCCAGATACCAGAAACCTTGCAGTGCACTCTTTTGAAGACAAAACCAGGGAACTTTGGAAGTGTTGCCTGTCTAAAGCATGCATTTGTGTTATATTAAAAAGGGGATGGTTGAAGAGTATTAAGTAGCATGTTTTTCTGATGGAATATTGTGCCACAAAACATGGGCTTTTTATAGGCTGAAAAAAGGGTATTTTAATTACCCAGAAGATAAAATCAGGAAGTTAAATGATCTATATTACCAGCCTGTTTTCTTCCACCTTGTAATGGTGGTAGACCACTTATGTCCATATTTTGTTTTATTAGCAGTAATGCTCATTTTGTGTGCAGTAAACTCTTTCATATCCGGCAGCCCAGGGACCAGGATATTCTGGAAAATAGAGAGGCATACCTACCAATGCATAACACTAAAGAAAAAGAAGATTAGATATAAAGAAAAAAACAAATGTATGCTGTATTTGCTGTATTTACTTGTATTTACTTTCAGTATGCTGTACTTATGGAAAACATAACTAAAATTTACTTGTGGTAAAAATGCCAGTTATTTAAGAGTTCTGGATGATAGAATGATGGGTATGAAAGAGTTTACTGTATAACGTTTCAAAAAGCTTAAATTACTGGAGGATATGTGCTCAAATTGTACTGTATATAATTCTCGTAACTTCAGAAGCTAAAGAATCTCTGCTCTACTGTTTTTATTGAAAACAGTGGATCAGGCTGAATACATGTATAGCTTATTTGTTATACACCAGGTTACTTTGTGTTACAAACATTGCAAACGGTGGGAGCAGCAGGATGGTCTATGACTCAGAAGATGTTATCACTACTTTGGCTGACCATTGTATCTCCAGGTTATTATTGTGATATCCCTTTTTGTGCACTTGCATGTTATCTGCCTTTACTGGAAAAGTAGGAGTCTACACTATGTGATTGTCTTACTGATGCTCACTCAGCTGAGCTTTGGATGGTATTTTACTGTTGCAAAGGCTAAAGTATTTAGTGACAAGATATATCTGTGTTCACAAATTCAGTGGGAGATTAACAAGGTTGCTTCATGGGAGTGGTGGCAGCAGTACGTCTAATGATTAGAGCAGACAAAGGGTGAATGAGGAAGACTGGACTCTGTTCCCGATTCTCCATTAATTCCGCAGGGCTTTAGAAAATTTGCTTAATCTTGCAGTTTTGCAGTATCGCTGTCAGCAAAATTAATATTTAATACTTTTTTGAAACTCAGAGGGACCTTTAGTTAAAAGGGGTTATCCAAGTGCAAAGCATGATTAACTATAGCTGAATGGGTGTTGTGTTTAACCTCAAGAAAATTAGTTATTGCTTTACTAAACACATTTCATCTTCATGCATGGCTCCTTTTTGTGCTGAGTAGTTGATACTGCATTGCAATACATGGCTGTGATGTAAGTTTTAGATGAAAACAAATTGCATGTGTTTCCTTTCACCTATATTCATCCACAACAACAATCTGTCTGTTGCACAAAACATTTTCTTCCATACTTGCATGTTCTTCTGCTTGGTCTCTCTTCACGTATTTTTTAACAATTACATTTATAGTTCATGGAATACATCCTTTCTTTTATAGGGAAGGCAGCTTCTGGAGTATTCTGGTGGCTTGGAACTGGATGGTATCAACTTGTTACTCTGATTTCTCTGTTGAATGTGTTTGTTCTTACAAGGTTTGTGAATTTATTTTTAAACAGAATTTTCTTCCCTAAATGAAGGATTTGTTAGATTTGCTCTGTAATGGTTTTGATTAAAATGGATTAAATTCTCCTAGTTGAAGAATACAAATGTCTATGAATACGAGAATACAAATGGAGAAGGCATGCCCTGTGTATGTGGAAAGATTCTATGTGTAGCTTTAGGATCATATGCACTTTAGCAAAAAACCAAAAAGGTGATTTGACAGTATTCATTGTCATTCTAATAATGGGAGAACACATTTGTGCTACTATATAGTCTCTTCAGATCGTGTAAATCTTTTGCCTTTCTAATCAAAGTTGCACATCTTTCTGTACAAATCATATATTTTCATTTCAAATATAGAGATACTGGGAGAAGGAATTAAACAGCTAAAAACCGTAAAAACTGTTAGACCACTTACATAGGTTTGTTGTCCACCTAACAAATTAATAAATAAGCTAAATGAATTTGCCAAATAATTATACTCCAGTATTTTTCAGATGCATTGTCTCTGGCTGAGTCTAGAAAGCAGAGAACTGTGGCAAAAGATATGCAAATTGTGCACCACAGTTTGCATATGTTTCTCCTCCAGTTCTGTTGGGAGAGACTTTCCTGACATTTAGCGTGCCCACACGGGGCCAAATGTTGGGAACGTCCCTCTGCTGGCATATCCATTCTGCCTTGTGGCATGAGATGCACAGGGAATGTCAGCAGACTGTGTCCACTTTTTCAACAGTGGTCTCAGAAAAGCAGCCACGTTGTTTGGACACGGCAGAACTCTTCTGAACACCTCTGGTCTCTGAGAAGAAGTCCACAGTCTAGCCCAAGCTTCTGTATAATATGGAGTACAGGGAAAGTGTGTTATTTCTATGTAGCCAAACCATAAGCTAGATCAGCCTAAGATATGATAGGGCAATGTATTTCCCTATGCTGTTGAATTTTAAACAATATTTTAAACAATATGAAGACACTACTGTAATGTAAACTGATCTTTCCTCTGTCATGAGGTACCATTATTTATACTTCTATCCTGTGTATTATATTTCATGAGTTGGAATCTGCTTCTTCCTGTATATCAGTAACTTTCATTCCACAAACATCCATGTACATAACTATCTATTTACAGTGAAAAATATAGAAATCTTACTTACGGAAGTGTAGTAAATATTACTGCTTGTTTACTTGTGTGTGTCAGTTAATGGGTGCAGCTTTGTGGGCCTGACTCTCTCCTAAGATGCTACATAGATAGTCATTTCAAATTACTAAATACAGTAATTTAAGTCTTACGTGTTTTTTTCTTTTTTGGGGAGAAAAATGTAACTATTTGGGTTAGATGCCGTTGCTGATTTCAAAAATATCAGCATTTTTGTGATATAATTCACAGAATTGAGCTCTAAATATTTAAAACTAAACACGCAGTTGAAGTTACTTTCATGGTAGTGCCTCAGTCAATTATAGAACGAAATCAAAAATGATAGACCCATTCCCTGTCCAATTAAGTTATATTTACTTTTCTGTTTCCAGATGCCTTCCAAAGACTTACAAGTTGTTACTGTTTCTCATCCCACTGCTCTTTTTGCTAGGTATGTGAAGCACTTGTATATTGTTGCTAGTGCAAACTGGTGAATAGTTAAAACAGATGTATCAAACTAGAATTTTCAGGTGAATTCAATGTTTGTGAAAGATGTCCAGTTAACAGTACAGGAGATGGAAGGTCTGTATGCAGACAGCAGCATTTTGTGAATTTCCCAACACTGCCTTGACAGTGTGCTTCCCTTCTGAAATGAAAAGAATATGTATTGTTGTGAGAAGGCAGTTCAGTGTCTGTGCCCCCCTCAGTATCGAGGCCATCTGTCTGAAGAGAACTAAAGGCAAGCAGTTGTCTATCAGAAACTAGAAGGAGCCCATTAGGACACTTCATATAAATTACCTATTGATGATTAGTTAAATAAAGAACTCCAATTGCATTATTGTAGGTTGTGCTCATTGCCAACAGTTACAGTGGCCCAATATTTTCCATTTTAAAACGCTCACTTTGGTTGCTTGTAACTTCATCTAACTTAAACATTTTGGCTATGTCTGTGCTTGCCGCCTTCTTCGAAAGGGGCCTTCGAATCAGCCTGATCATAGAATACTAATGAAATGCTCTGATTTCATTAGGCTGTTTCTCCGCATGGCAACTTCAAAGTGTCAAAAAAAATTTTGGGGAGTAAAGGCACTTTGAAGTAGTGCAGGCACTTCAAAGTGCCCACAGCTACATGGCATACCATCACTTCAGCGTTGCTGGGAGGAGAATTAGCCTAATGAAGTGCTGCAATGAATATGCATTAGTATTCTCTGATCTGGCTGATTACCATGCCCCCTTTAAAGAAGGGGGCTAGTGTAGACGCAGCCTCTGGATAGAAATATTCCATGTCTGATATCTACTCAAGGATGAATATTTTAAAATGAAGTTTCACCTAAAGTGGTTTAATTATTTCTGAGAGTAAGGTTAAGGAAACCTACTCCTTGCCATGCTAAAAAAGTAAAATCTTACAGATCTAGGAAAGATATTCTATTGCCTCCATTCTTTGGGACAGGGAATTGAGATGTTGCCAGAAGGATTGCTCTAGTGGTACGATAATGCTGCCTAACCACATAGGTGTTCTGAAGGGTGTTATGCATTAATGTTTGGAAAACACTGGTACTACTATGAAAGCAAAACATAAAAAAAAAATAAGGAAATTAGTAGTTCTGCATTTGGTGCAGGGATTTGGTGAGCAATAAATAAGATAGAGAACACCTAGAATAATGAAATGAGGAAAAAGAAAAATTGAAGTGTGCCATGCAGTGCATATTGTGCACTAAGTCATGGGAAGGTATGTGATCACATAAAGATTGTATCTTAATGCATATACAGAAGAAATCTAAGGTTTCTCAAGCAACCTTAACTCTGGCATTTCCTAATCCGTGAGTGCTTGGTTTGCAATCTTAACATCTTAATCACAATTTTGTTTAGACTTTTTTAGAGCCCACAATGTAAAGTGCGCTTTCCAAATGTGACACAGTCCATGTCCTGAAGTAACTGTTTTAAAGTATTAATCAAAATGGTCATGAAATTTTAGATCACACTTCTTATTAAAAGCAATTTTTTCTTTTCTTTTTCTTTGATTTTCTTGCTTAAGGTATATGGTACTGGGGCTTTGAAGGCTTCCTTTCATTACTGCCTATATTTAGCTGGTCAAGCCTACAGCGGCAAACACAAAGACTAGATGAGACTGTGCAGATTCTTAAACCACGTCCTGATTCCTCTTACTATGTTCAGCCTCCACAGGTAAAATATTTAAAAGGCATCTTAATTCTTGACTACTGGATTTTGCCAATAACTAACCTGTAATCCAAAAATAATGAGGAAACAAATGGGCTTGCCTAATTCTTCTGTGTATAAATCTTCATATTTTTAGGATACCATACAGTTCTTTGATTCTAGTCATGTGAGTGAACTGGAAAAGCAAGTGGCCTTCATGTCTGACAAATGTCATCACAATGATGAAGATTATGGCAAAGTGATACTACAACTGAAGAAGCTTCAGGATCAGGTTGTCCAGATGAATGACAAAAGTGAGATGCTGACACTAATTAAAAATGTAATGGGCCAACATATTAAGGAGAGGAAATCTGAGGAAATGGAACATTCAACGGTAAAGGCAAAATGTCTCTCATGGTTTCTTACATTGATTAGTGTACTAAACCTCATCCGCATTTATTATCCAAATGACATGCAAGATTGTTTTGTTTGCTCTTTATTTCATATTGAAGAGCCTTTGTTTGAGTTTATAAAGGTAGTTGAAGCTGTGAATGGGGATTTGAGTGTACCTGGATTTGAAATTATTTAACTGCTTATTTTCTTTTTGTTTGTTTGTTTAAGGGCTATACCAGTACAATAGCAGCTTTAACTGAAGTTAATATATTTCTTGTGTTGGGTTGTAAATCAGAACTCCACATTTTCAGTTGTCCCTTTCTCTGTTTCAGCGTATGCCTCCTTGCAGTCATTGCATTTATTTGAGTTGATGCTTAAAGATTTTTTTCCTAAAGCAGGGAGTACTTGCCTACCAGCATTGGAGGCATAAACTAACTTCCAGGTTTTCTTTTTTAACCAAGAGGAGGCTGTGGATGTTAGCCTAACATGACAACCTGCCATGTACCAGATCCAAGGCTTCCAACAGCTCTTGAATCTTACTCTTTAGGCAAGAGGCAGTAAACAGGTGCTACAGGTTGAACCTCTCTTATCTGGCACCCTAGGGTCCTGACTGTTGGTGGACAAGAGAATTTGCTAGACCATGGGAAGTCAGTATTGTCTAGCACATTACCAACACTTCCACTGCATACTGAGCTGTTGGAAGACATTTATGAGTAAATTACAGCTAAAGAACAGCACAGAACACTGAGAGCCAGGACTGCTGGCTGTAAACAAACTTCATGGGATCACAGAAAACTTGGCCGCACCTGTGATAAGTGGTCATCCGGCTAACTAAAATCATGTGGGTTACAGATGTTGCCGGACGAGAGCATTCCGGATTAGAGAGGTTCAAGCTGTCATTGTCTTTGTGTGAGGAAGGGTGAGAGATGGGGACAGAGCTCTGTTTATCTTGCACTGTCCCACTTTTGTAACAAAAATGGTGGTAAGTATAAAATTACAGCACCAGAAATAATAAAGCAGGCTGTGATTGGATGAAAGCATTTATCTCTTACGTAGAGTCAAATGTTCAGTGTAGGCTGTATGTTTTAAAATGTTTGTACTTTTCATTCTGAATATATATGTGTATAAGGCTTTTGATGCTAGGGACAATATTTACTATAGTATACTACCAATAAAATTCTTTCCTTCAGCTCAGTCTTTTGCTCTGACCCTCTGTTAACATAAAAAGGTGATTTTAGTTTCCAGTACTGCTTAAGTTACTTAGGAATATTAATTTAATTGGTTTTGAATGGGATTTGAGCACCTGAATCAGTGGTTCTCAAAACATTTATCGTTGTGGGCTGCATATATGCAGTTCTTTGTGTTTGTAGGCCACATCCACACAATATACATATCATATGTATTGCTATGAAGATGTCACATGGGTCACGGCTGTGTGCTGACTGGGCTGCAAGTGGCCATTGGGTTGAGAATCACTATCTGAAATCGTCAGAAAAAACTCTCTTCAAACATTTGTCATAGTTAACTTTCAGAAACATTACAAATATGATAGGTTACTAAGTAATAGCCTACAGAAGGCTTCAAACCTTAATCTGACAAACTGTTTTTCCACAAAAGTGGTTTTCATTAGCCCGTATTCCCTTTAATTAATCAGCAGCCCAATTTGGTATTAGGCTGTAGCTTTGATGCTAATAAATATAACTCAAGATTTCTGCTGATAGTGCCCCACCAAATGGCAAGCAGTAAGCAGGTAGTTTTGTCAGCAGTACTGCCCCCTTCTTGTGCTCTCAATCTCACACAGCTATCTCTAAATGGTTAGTCTAATGTAGCACAGCTTGGCATCAAAATCAATTGAATTTAAATGGCTAAAGCATGCTTCCAAAAATATTTAATCTTTGGTTTGTATGCACAGAGTATTTAGCATAATCACAGCATAAAATTAATGGTTTTACTGAAGATCTTAATGGCAGTTTGACTATCTTGTTTTCAGTAAGTAGAGCATTTGGTTTTTTTTCTGTTTTTAAGACTGATTTTCTGGCTTTACACCAAGAACATGAATTGCGCATTCTAGCACTAGAAGATGTTATTGGAAAACTTTCTGCAAAATCTGAGGTACTGAAAGACTTTCCTTCTTGCCTACGTATAATTCACAGTATAGCCTACAAAATAAATGGAGTAAATTTCAGTCAGCTACTGAAATGCTGCTTAGTAAACTTCACAGCATTGATCTGGCACCACTCCAGCTATCAAGTGTAAGTCTGCACTTCCCAAACTTTCATTAAAATTGCCTCCTTTTGTTTTTGAGAGGCTGAAGACAGAAGTTTGTCTGCAGGTGCAGAAAGCTAAAGTTGTTTAAAGTTTTCACGCTTAATGTCACTACCAAAAAAAGCATTTTAAAAAACCCCTCTTAAATGAATTAAGATTTTTAAAACAAACACGTTACTGCATTAGGTTTACAAGAAAAATTGTTTGATCCTACTGCCTTTCACTTTCCCTGGAAAATGAAACTTGGAGGGTAAATCCTACTCTACGGCAGTGTTTTCCCAATTTTATCTGGCAACAGAACTTTCAAACTTGAAAGAATTTTGCAGAATCCCTAATAAGTTTTATATATGGCTTAATCCCTCTTAGCCTCAACCCCACCCCACCACCCCCAGGATTAACCCACCTCAGCCCCAAACCAGCCCTGGGGACTAACCCTTCCATCCAAAGAGGTCTCCAGCCTTACCCGCCTAAACAAACTTAGCCCGAGTTAGCTCCTCTCATTACCTCACCCAACATGACGGACAAACCTACCTTAGCCACTGCTGCTTCTCTGATCTGGTCCCAAGGGCCCGATTTCATTGGCCACCCTATGGCAACGCGAGAGTCCAGTCTCACAGCCAGTGAAAGGCAGAGTCAATGCGGGAAGTGTGGGATCTGTCTGGCTCCCCTTCCAGATAGCCTTGGCTCCCCCTTGCCCTGCTGCCATTGCCTGTGTGCTGGCTACTTTGCAAGTGAGCGGCTCTCTGTGGCTTCCTGCCCTAGCACCATTGAAATAATGGAAATAAATTCAGTTTAACAGATGGATCCCTCCTGCTGCCCTGCCAGCTGTTAAACCAATTAAATTTAGTTCTGCTGTTTTCAGGAGTGGCAGGGCGGAGCTGCAGAGGAGTCAGTAGTGGCAGCATCTGGAACCGCAAATGACTCCTTAGAGCTGCATGCGACTCCAGAGCCACAGGTTGCCAAACCATGGTCATTTTTTCACAGAACCCTTATTTTCACAGGGTTTTCCGTGGAACACCATTTGGGAAACACTACACTAAGGATCTTGTTTTCACAGTAACAATTAGCTTGAGTGCAGTGCAATGAGGGCAAATTCATTTCAGAACAATTCTCTGGAGTTACATAGGATGATTTGGTTATCAGCACAGAATTCCTAGATTAGCAGAGTGATTAAATTAGCTATTGAGGAGTTGTAACATCACCACTGTGTCACTAGCTTGAGCATCAGGATCATGCAAGCTTCCACCAACCCACAGCAGGCCTAGGTGTGGACAGGTTAGGGCTAACACTGAGTTATAACTCAAACTAACCATGCTGTGAAGACAACCTAATATTCTCATAAGTGTAATACATTTATTTAAATTCCACAGCTGTAGACAAATGAGTAAATAAAAGCTAGCATCAATGAGTTTTATTTACATTTTATGAAGATTTTTTATTTTGCATTGTAAAAGCAGTCTGGCCCAGTACAACACATTGCTTTGTAGGGCTAAGGTTTTGCCACAATTATTTTTAGTAAAAGTTATGAAACAGGCAATAAACAAATTCACAGAGCAGGTTATCTTTCCCTAATTTTTACTTAAAAAACAGCTGTGACAAAATGGGGAGATAGGTATGTCTAGTACCCACCCCTAGTGTGATCCTAGAGGCCTCTGTCCTCACTATGGCACCTGTACGTTCCAGCACTACCATCTCAGAGCTGAAGTGGAAAATGTCACAAGGTCTCTGGAAGTCATGATTTCTGTGACTTCTATGACCTCTGTTACCTAATCTTACTTTGTAAAAACAAGTCTATTTGTATTGGCAACAGACTGAATTCTGGTGCTTTGTTTCTGTTGTATGAATGAGAGTTCTGAGATCTCTTGCGTTTTCCTGAAAGTTTCAAACCTAGGATCAGTACTGGTGTCCCAAAATGTGGTGAATGCAGTTTCACCCCCATTGGGAATGGGAACATGTGGCTTTGAAGCTCTTTTGTCTCGTTTATATGCTACCCATTCCAATAATATATGCCGCACTGTAATAAGTGTCATGTAATAAAGGAGAGCTAGGAGAGACCCCAGCATCATCTCGTAGGTTAGCTATGTGGGATCTTTACAGAGTAAGGAAACTTTTAGGCCCCTGCCTACTTTAAATCGAAATCCAGGAACTTATCTCTGACCTCTTGCATGGAAGATTGTGCCAATGAACTGGGCCCCTGCATTTTTAACAAAGTTCTATTGAGCTGTATTTGCTGTCCTCTTTTTCTCTGCTGTTTTATGATGGTGCTTTCCATCAGAGTCAGGCCAATAAAGCAGGTAATTTGGCACAGTATGGTTTATGCAAATGGATATATAGAAACATTAAACTTACTTGTTTAGAAATTTAATGGGTGTGGCCCAACCATATTTGCAATCTTAAAGTTAAAGAATACACTTTTTAAAACCAATTTTTCATATCTATCAGGGCATCCAGAAGGAATTTGAACTAACTCAGACAAGAATAGTGAGGTATGACTACTGTCTATGTCTAATATGTTGCATTTTGAATCCTGATACTAATTGATGGTGGTAGGAATCGTTCACTGAAGTACAATGGTAACTATCCTTTTCTAATGCCTGTTGTGTGTCAGTTCAATGGTTTTTAAAGTTTTGTTGAAGTGTTTGTCAGCATGTGTTACCTTTTTATACTGTGTTTTAGCAAAGATTCTAGACATCAGTGCAAGAAGGCCATCTCTGAATTCTGAATAGTCCTATATCCTGCCCTTAGTATCAGACTATTATTTAAGCTCCTTATTTCTTTAGAAGTGTAGGAGGCATAAATTCTCTATGACTGAGAGGCTGAGTAGGACTGGCCAGAAAAAAGTAAGAATTGTATTTGGCAGAAAAAAAAAAAAATTAGATTTTGGCATATGGCTTCATTCTGCATTGGGGCAACTACAAAGCATTCAGGGAAAAAAAATGAGATCCTGACCATTGTCTCCAAAATCCCACCTGTTAGAGCTTTCCCCCATATATGAATAATACCAAGGCAAAGGGAGACTGATTATAAAGCAGTGGTTTGGACGCTTACATGTGTTATGGGAATCCCTGTGCAAGTTCCTGTTCTGAATCAGGAAGAACAGGGATTTGAAGCTGAGGATCCAACATTGTAAACGAGTGCCAAAACTACTGGGCTACAGACTAATCTGGGGTGGTGGCCTCTCCATTTTTCACTAACATTTCCATCCTAGATCTGAGAAGTTTTTCTTGGCAAAGAATTTGTCAAAATGAACATATTTCCACACACACAACCTCCAGTTTTCAGTAACAGGTGTTTCCCAACAAACATCTTAACAAAAAGAATTCCTGACAGCTCCCAAAATTGAAGATTTTTGGAAATTTTTCAGAGACCACTTACAAAGTGTTAAGCAGTGTATTTAACAAAAATGGGCTTAGAAATAGGTTCTGATTCTAAGAGACTGATGCGGATTCATTATATGTATAAATTTAATTGCATCTACATTGTTTGACAGTTATCTTTATTTCTGATTTTTGGATCACATGCTACCAGGACAGAGCATCATTCTTCTCCAAAGCACAAGTATTTGAAAATAAATAGTATTCTATAACTGAATGTGCATCACTTTAAATAAGAATTCAACCAATGAAATAGCTTTAGAAGGATATAGTTGATCTATTTCCCTTATATAATTCTCATTGATCTAGTTTTGTCACATTTGCGTTGTTTTGAATTGCATCTTGGAGACCTGACCTAGTCGTATCCATAATTTAGACCCTGAGTTTGAGTTCCAATAACTAGTTTAAAATACTTTAGACTCCACAAGAATACAGTAAAAGCATTATCCAGCCTTAGGATAAATGGCGCTGGCGCTGGAGCTGGGGCTGGCTGCAGTGCCAGGGTGGGCCTGCTGCCTGGCCATGGGGCCAGCTCCAATAACCAGCACATTTGATTATCCAGCCCTCCCCACCCTCAGCCCCATTCTCCAGTACTGCTGGATAATAAAGCTTATAGTGTATTACATGGCAAAATCACGTAAAAAGGCATCAACTCTCATTCTATAAAAACGTTACGGAATCCCACAAACCTATGTCCTAATATTTCATCGTCGACTAAGTAAAATCCTACAGGTATTTAATTCTAAATTGTATTAACATTTCAGCATATACTGATTTAAAACAGATTTTAGGATGACTATCTTAAGTAGAGATATTAATTTGAAAGGACATGCATTGTTAGGATCACAAATTCTATTTTAGGTTTTACCATGATGTTGTTTGTATGTTAGACAAATATCTTAACAAATATTTGATTTAATTTTAAGTTGCGTTATTTATTCTGACCTCCTTGCTCTTAAATTATGACTTTTGGGCTTACCAGTGAAACTGATGAACAAAATCAGCACCTTTTATCCAAGATTAAGCAACTAGAACTAGATTTGGTTCATGTGAAGTCAGAACTGTTACCTCCACAAGTCCTGAAGACCAAGTGTGAGAAAATAGATACAATTCATGAAAAAGTAAGTTCTACAGTTCCTCACTATGAAACTTGCATTTGTCCATTATGCAATTTTGAATAGAGTCTCCACAGAAAATACACTGTACTCACATCTGTTTGATTACATTGAATAAAATACTTTCAGGCAACAACATTATGCTAATTTTGAGACAGTAATGTTTTCTGAAGTAGCAAGTGCTAAACTTATTAGACATTTCCACATAACAAGGGATACATTTAAAACATAAATGGAATTAGACACACAGAGTAAATATATTAGCGATTTTGTGTATAGCTTATACTAGTAACTGGCATGTTTATCTGGTGTGTCCAGCTAATTTGTACACATTATAGAAACGCAATAAAACACTGTTGTAAAGCAGTAACATTAACTGCCATCAGCTCAAGTAATGTACAGATATAGTAAGTACCTCTTTCTTCATTTGTAGAGTTAAATTTGTAATTGTAAATTGGAACAACATGGAGGAGGGCGGGTTTCCAAAGAGGATGGAGCTAGGCTGTTGGCATTGGTGGCAGATGTGACAGAATAAGAAGAAGTGGTCTTGAGTTGCAGTGGGGGAGGCCTAGGTTGGATATTGGGGCAGCGGAAGGAGCTGTTTCACGAGATGGGTGGGATTACCTAGGGAGGAGGTGGAATTTTCACCCTCAGAGGTTTTTAAGGCCAGGCTCGACAAACGCCCTGGCTGGGATGGTTTAATTGGCGTTGGTCCTGGTTTGAGTAGGGGGTTGGACTGGATCTCCTGAGATCTTTTCCAACTGTAACCTTCTACGATTCTATGGAAGAACTGCTATAAGGGTGTAATGTTAGTTTGTGATGTCTATTCTATAGTTGTTGAAAGGTGATTAAATACTTTTTTGGTTGCATTCAAGCACATGACATCCCACATCAGAATCTAGGCTCCTATTTGATTGTGGAGGTCATATCAAAATAAATGATGTAGCATTAGAAGTGTTAACTCATATGGCTGGTTAACTGTGAGTAGGCCCTGTGACAGAAAGGGCAAAGGGACAGTCACTCCCATGCCCAGTATTTCAAAGGGGCCCACAACTCCAGCCACCACTGCTGCCAGAGCTCTGGGCCCCTTTGAATTGCTACAGCAGCACTACTGTGTGCAGCTGTGGGGAGGGTGGGGTGGCACCATTGTCTGGCCAATGCTGAGGGCCAAATTTACTTGGCCCTGCCCCTTTCAGGGCATGAAGCCAGGGCCCGTTATGGCTGTCTGTGTGATATGAAATTGGAGGATGTGTGGTTAATGCAGCTGAGAATCTACACTTGGGACGTATTCATCAGTCTTCATGCCTATTCTTTCTGAGGACAAGCTCTGTAATAAAGAGAAAACATTTCAACCTTGTTGCATGTAATTTGCTCTTCCTTTTTCTTGGCTTTCATGATGCTTCCTTTGAGAAATCATGTCAGCCGGCATGAAAGATCATAAATTTGTGTCTGAGCCCTGAAGGTGTAAATTGCCCATCATTTGACTGCAATTTGTAAGGCATTTATTTCACACCCAGGTCAAGTGACCAATTTGATTCTTCTTAGCTTTCAGTTTTTGAGCAATCTGGATTTCATACAGATTTGTAGACTTTTTTTTCTCTTATGATTAAGCAGCTTTATCAACAAAATATAACCTACAACACAACTTGTCTCCTGGTTCAATGCACAGTTTTTGAAATATTCACTTGCGGTAGCTTAACCTGACTTTCTTTTCTTAAGATTTTAAAAAGGAAGATGGGAATTCTTTATTCACTGACTTCCATAATTTCTCCAGTTCAGAGTTATTTTTTTATTCACAATATTTTTACTTCAGTCTTCAACCCGTTTTCTAAATTATTCTATTCAGATTAAGGACCTTCTTCATTTGTATTTTACACTCTGAATTCCAGAGAGGAGCAGTAGGTGTGGTATTCAGTTTTTAGTGAAGTACATGAAGCTGATAGTATATGTTGAGCAGACAGGGCTGATTATATGGCACTATTTTCTCCGTGCTGCTTGATCTTTTTATGATTCTGCATGTAAATAAATTACCTCTTGTACTCTTTGTAATTTTAGGTAATTTTCAATTACTCATTTTGATATGCTATTCTCTGTGTAGCCTAATTTGTCTGCTGATTTCTTTTGTGAAAAGAATGTATTTCACATATTCTCTGGCTCTGTATTTACACAGCCTCTGAATAGCTTCTTGAGGTCCTCAGTAACTCCATCTGTTTATTGGGATTAAAATAAATTTAGTGATGATGTGGACTATTTTTTGCCAATTTAATCTTTGAGATCACCATATCGTAGGTACTTGCAATACTGAATAATGTGAGGTGCACTCAAGAAACTGACACTGATAGAACAAAAAAAGGGGTCTTATAGACTCTTTTCAGGTTCATTCCACCAGTTGTTCCAAAGGGTCCATCTCCAGTGTTACAAGATTCCTCTCCTACCCACTTCTCAAAGGCATGCTGTACCAATGGAGGAGTTTTTACTGAGGTGCTTTATAATTCAAGGATTTTAAGCCTAGTGGTTACACAACTGTTCATTTATTACTTCAGATAATTTGAGGATTAAATTATTTTGAAAGCATATCCAAACAGTAACTTTAACCTGTTGATGGATTTTAATAGGTAGATGCCCAGGTCAAAGAATCTGTCAAACTTATGTTTTTTGGTGACCAACAAGAAGAATTTTCTGAATCACTACTCCAATGGCTAACATCCAAATTTGTGAGCAAGAGTGACCTGCAGGTTTTGTTGCGAGATCTAGAGCTACAAATCCTGAAGAATATTACTCTCCATATGTCTGTTACAAACCAAAAGCCAACTTCTGAAGTAGTAACAAGTGCAGTAAATAATGCAGGGATTTCTGGCATCACAGAAGCGGTAAGCATTCTAAAAGAAATGTTTAAGTTTCACTCATAAATTTATAGCTATAGTTACATAGGATAAAACTTGTTTTAGATTTTATTACAGTATGTAGTTTGTTGTGCCTAAATAGAACAATTTAATTTAATTTGATTCAAACAATAAGTTTGAGAGTTTAGAAGTTATTGGCAGTGAAGAAAAATTATGTAAAATGTACAGAATTTGTACCTTGGATAATATCTAAAGGACTGTCAAGATTTTGTTTTGCTTTTCTATTGGTTCAGAAACAGTTTAAATAAGCTCTTATAAATATTGATTATGGACAGTACTGTGGCTACATTTACACAAGATAGTTTTGCTTTGTTGACAAAGCTCGCAGAGCATCTACACTCAAACCCTGTACTTCTGCCGACAGTGTTCTGCCTCTCTGCAATGAGGAATGATGCCTTTGCCCTGTTTGCTGACCTTCCAGCTGGCCATTCTGTTGAGAGAGCAGCCAGGGAGTCTAACTGCTCTCTATCGACAGAGCAGATTGCACTTGCAATCCACTTTTGTATGTGGATGTGGTCTGTTAACAGACGTTCTGCTGGAAGATCTCTTCCGACAGCAACTTCTGTTGACAGATCACTGTAGTGTAGACGTAGCCTCTGGGTACACAGTTGGCCAAAAATATCTTCTTCTTTATCTCTTTTTGTGGTGGTACAAATTAGGCCTGTCTTACAGCACAGAGTTAGACTGATATAAGTCACGAAGCAATTGCACAAGTGTCTACACTTAAATTTTTCCTCCAACTGATGTAATTACCCTGTTAAAGTGATGGCATAAATCCACATCTATGAATGGCATTGAGCCACGATTGACCTACTGAGATAGATGCAGTGCAAGTACAGACATTGAATGACATATGTCGGTCCTGACAGTACTCTTAACAGTTGTCTCTCAATGCCTAATAGTGACACATTCGGCCGCACAGTGAACTTCACATCCACAAGGTCACAGAGACTGGAAGCGATCATCCCACTTAAAATACCCTGACACTATTTTTGAAATGTCTTTTCTTGGTTGCCTAGCTTGGTGAGCACATCTAGCAGTTCTCCTGTATTGTGTGTAACTGACCGACTAATCATTCTAGCTCTGTGTACTAGACATGCTCCTGCATACAGTACACAAGAGAAACTGGATCTTCTGGTCTGGTGAAAAGAAGAGAACATGCAAACACAGCTACCAACCAGCCATAGAAACCTCGACATCTGTGAAATAATTGCGTGGGGATTGTGGGCAACTGTGTATGACAGCAATCAGGAGTGCCACGTGGAAGTGAAGAAACTGCACCAGGCATACCACAAGGCTGAAAAGGCTAACGTTTAATCTGGTGTTGAGCTGCGGATGCTCTGCTGCTATGCTTGGCAGAGTTCTCACCGGCACCCTGCAGACAACCACAGATATACCTCCAAAGGAGCCTGAGACAGACACTTGCTGTGAACAATGAGGAGGAGAGGGGAGACACTACAGGGTCTCAGTCCAGCTTTGCCACGAAGCCAACATTTATTCGAGACTCCACTGCTGTATGACCAGTCCCATCAGCCAACCACCAGTGAACCTGTGAAGGGAAAGTGCCTTGGGTAAGTGTGTACATGAATTGTTCTTTACAGTGTTTAAACTTAACGGTGAACATCAGGCCAGCCCCGAGTACGTAAGACATAGGTATAGTGTGTATCACTGTCATTATTTGATTCTTATGAGAAGAGGTATCAATACAACAAACAGAGGTTGAGTTGGTGTCTGCATTTCACTTCACTGTTGGGTTAGGTGGGGTAGGAGGAAAGATGGAGCAGTTTATGTACATAGCAATGCCCCTTGTATCCTCCTGAGAGATCTCAATGACACTTTCATGGACATAGTCTGCAGTTATCCCACAAAGGCTCCTTGGAATGGCTGACTCTTTTTTATTCCTCCATGATAGGACACTTACCACACAACTCTTCGAGGAGTTCTGCTGGCACAGTTGCATTAAACAAGTTAGTGATAAGTGAACCTATGTGGCTTTGGAATGCCAGCTGCAGCTGTGCTCTCTAGGTCTTTGTTGCACTCAGAAGTGAGATCATCTAAAACCACTACTGCCTGTTGAAAACAGTGCCAATGTTTAGCGTGGTTGTTCTAAACTCATATCCATTGAGAAACAGATTAAAATTTTTGTTTCATGCAATCAAAAAATATTTGTGCCTGCCTCCCCCGCACTTCTTTTGCCCCCGGTGAGCCATATGCACCATGAGGCTGGCAATCTGTACTGTGCAGAGGTTCTATGAAGCTGAAATGTCGTAAGCATGTCTTTAAAAAATTAATGGGAATAAAGGAAGGGCATTTTGAAACTTGTAACTTTCTATTGTAACTGTACATCTGATGATGCATATGTTTATTTCATCTGTAGCTGCTGCCACTGTGGCCCCATCCACACCATTAGAACTCTCAGGAGGAGAAGAAAGAAGAGGGCTAATGAGATCCTGAAAGCCAGTGTTACATCAGACAGCAAACAAAATGCCTGCCTAGTCAAAATGCAGCTGGCATGGAGAGGGACAGAGAGGACTGAAGAAAATGGAGAAAGACTCAATCCCAGAGGGAAAAGGAAAGAGCTTCTCAGGCAGCAAACACAAATGCTGCAGACTCTGGCTGGCCTACAAATTCAGTAATCACCAGCTCATCACTCTTTACAGTCTCTGGAAAGCTGCATGGTAACAGCTTTGTGTACACCTCAACATTCCACGTGGCATCTTGGGCCCCATCCATACTGCTACCACTCCAAGCCAGTGGACAGTATGGAAAACTACAGTTTTTCATATACGCTGTCCTGAGAGAGGCATATTTGCTTTGTGTATAATCAGAGCAGACCATATTTGTGCACTGAAATGGACTGAAATGTTTGTTGCCTTTCTAATTTTAAAATTTTGCCCATTAATATATGTAAGAAGTTTGTGTTGCATTGTCCTTTATGTGCAAGTAGGTTATTTTGCACCATTTTTGTCACTCAATGCATTATATGTATGTTTAAATAAACGCAGTTCGCAACTCCCACTGCAAAAAGTGTGCTGGTACTCAAGCACACAGTATGTATAAGTTGATGGCGCCACAGAATTCATAGGTTCACCAGAATACCTAGTCATAGGTGTAAATCTACAGCACAAAGCATGTAATTCATAAGTCCACTAAAATAGAATATCTATGAATGTACCCTAACATTATACATTCCTAACCACCCCTACTGATTCAGGGATTCAGCACATTAACATGACTGGCCATTAAAGTGTTCTTTCACTGTTTTCCAAAACCCCATAGCTCCACGTTATACTTGTGTGCCCTCTGGTCAGCAGCTTTTTTCCTTTGCCTCAGAGATGTTACACATGGCATAAGCAAGCAGCTGGAACTATTGGGATAACTTTCTCACTGAAAATCAGTATTGGGAGTAAACGCACTAGTGTTCCTTCAATCTACCAAACGCACATTCAGCTTTCCTGTTTGTGGTGAGCTGGCAGTTAAATATTTCCTCCATGTTGTGCTGTTTTTTCAAGAATCATAGGAATTAAGAGTTAGGCAAGGTTCTCTGCTATTCTGTTGCCATTTCATTATTGACAATGGTAACCTTTTTGGTTGGAAAAGAATAATGGTTTTTAATTTCCTGAATAGGCCTGTGTGTTTTAAAGCTGTGAATACCTTCCCCAACTAGCCCCATTGGTACCAATGGCACATCCCTGTGGATTTATCAACACTTTCATAGCCATAAAAAAGTAGCCTTTTCTGTTGATGTATTTTGTGGCAAGGTGGACTGGTCCCAAAGTAGGGATGTGCATGCCAACTATCACATACAGATTTGTAGAGTTTTTTTTCTCTTATGATGCTATAAGGGTGTAATGTTAGTTTGTGATGTCTCTTCTATAGCTGTTATAGTTATCACCCCACTGCAGTTGCGAACACCACTATGGCAAATCCATCTTTTGTCCTGTACATGGCTGAGTCAGTCCTGCATAGCAGGACACAATTAATGACCCCCCACTACAGATTTTCTCGCTCCAAAACTATTTCCCACTGATCAGTAAAAATCTACCATTGCTAGCCTCCAGGTGTGAGACCCATTCACTTCTGAATTCTCAGTGCAGCTCATACTCTGGTGCCCCTGCACTGCCAGGCAGAGCCAGTCTTGGCGCACAGATCCACACGTGACCTCTCATATAGATAGATGTCTACCAGGGATGGTTTAGACTGTACTTAGTCCTGCCCTTAGGGCAGGGGGCTGGACTCGATCGCCTCTCGAGGTCCCTTCCAGTCCTAGAATTCTATGATTTTGAAAGTTCTGCAGCTACTGCATTTCCTCCTAAGCCTGCATTAATCGTCTCATCAATCAGTGCTCATTTTTGGGACCGAGAAGGAGCACTCCGTTTTCTGCAGCTGCTCCGTGTCCACCACCACCATCCTTAAATTGTTTTTTATTATGTCCCTTAAAACACTAAGATGAAATCATCATATCTTCATGTGTTGTAGTTTTTCATGTATGTCTGCAGATACTGACAGACCTTTATTCCTGTGTGTGCATGATTCATAAGGACTGTGCAGGTTCCTTTCATTTGTCAGAGGTGGCAGATGCAGAAAAGGGCAGTGTGGGTTTGTGGGGTTCTTAAAAGCACAAAAATTAGGGGATATGGGTAGTGGTATAGGATGGAGAAAGTAGGGATTTGATCACTAGCTCCCAAAGGATACTGCATGATTCATTCCTACACCACAGCACACTGCAAACATTTCCCAAAAAAAGATTTTAGCTACATGGCAGCATGTTTGGCATTACCTGTGGTGCACTCTGAATGGACGCAAGCTCTCCTGAGTACATGCAGAATAAACATAAGCAACCAAGTATGCACAAGCAGTTTAACTGTACTAACACTGGCAACTGTATGTTGCTGTAACTTGCATCAACCAGAGTCTATAAACCATGGCCTTATGCATCAGCCTCTAGTTGACTGTTAAGTAATTGCGATAGACTTGCTAGTTTTGTTATTTAGAAACGCAGGTATTCCTTTTCCTAAATAAGTAGCCGTATTGCATGCATTAAAGAAATGTAATGGAAATTGTGTTTCCCTGTATGGTCTGTAATGCCTGCCAAACTATCCTTTCCTGGAAGCAGAGGAATACTCAAAATATAAAATATGACCTAATGGGGAGAAGAAAGAGACTTACAGAAACACCATTCAGAGTAACCTAATGTCATGGTCATAGTCTACCTCTCATCAAAAAGTGACTAATGTATCATAAAGATACTAGGCTCCAAAGATTCTGTGATATAGTGTAATTTTATTAAAAGTTTGTATGCCATCTTAGTTAATGAAGATTATTGAATGCATGTATCTCTAATACAAAGCCTGTTTTCTTTTTTCCACATTATCTCTCTTCCCTTATCTGTAGCAAGCACGCATTATTGTAAATAATGCATTGAAACTCTATTCTCAAGACAAGACTGGTATGGTGGACTTTGCTTTAGAATCTGGAGGTAAATATAACAGAAGAGCTATAAACAGATCAATCTGCTATTTGCAGCAATGTAATTTGAGTTGCCAGTTTTTACAGTAATTCAAAAATTTATTTCAGCGTGACAAACAGTAAGGATATTATACATCTTATATTATTTTGTTTAGTTGGACGCTTAACATATATGTTAACAGTATGCCCCAGAAGAGTGCAAACACACTTAATTCTGAACTTCTGGTTCCACCGTGGAAGCACACTGATATATTTAAAGTAAGGCAGTACAGCACAAGTTTGAAGAAGCTCTTTAAAAGAGAGTGCCAACGGATAGTTGAGTGAGAATAGCTATTTTATTGAGGTGAGGATGTATGTAATATATGGACACAGATATAGTGAAAAAGTACCAACCTGTTCAGTTTTTTTTAAACCTCTTTTTCAAAAACACATTTTCATTTCAAACTGAAAATAATACTTCCTGAGAAACATGCTACTATTTGAAAAGCTTCCTTAATGAAAAACTATGTAATCTGGAGACAGGATGCTCACATTAAAATAGCAATGCTTAAGGGAAAGTTACTAGAATTTGACAATATTTAGCTATTTGTTTGAAAAAAAAATTGTGTGTTTAATTTGGAACAGTACCTTACTGAAAGCAAGGCTAGTTACTGGCTGAAAAATGAAGCACTTCATTGTTTAAGTTTGAACCTGACTTTTTTCTTTTTGAGGTGGCAGCATTCTGAGTACTCGCTGTTCTGAGACCTACGAGACCAAAACAGCACTAATTAGTCTCTTTGGAATTCCTTTGTGGTATTTCTCACAGTCTCCCAGAGTGGTAATCCAGGTAATTAAAAGCAGAATATACATAAAATCCTATTATTTATTTCTATTTCTGAAGCACCAAATCTTGGACTAGGACCCTATTGTGCTAGGAAAGTTGTGTTTTAAAGCTACATTGTCAAGAATTTTTCTTGAAGCCAAAAATGCACTCAGAACTTCCATTTTTGCTGAAAAAGGAACCCTGTGCACCAAGCCTGCACAAGGCCTAGCCTCCATTTAAATCATATTTAAGCCCAACTTGGTGGATTTAAATGGGATTAAAGAGGTATGTAGACCTTGTCCAAGGAAAATTCACCCTAAAATGAGAGAAGTAAGAACAGGCCAGCACTCTTAAATGTCACTAGTGGTTAAGGATGCCTCAATTTTAAGTTGTGTAGCTTGAAACATCTAAAAGACAGTCTGGTTTTCAGAATATCTGGGCGTGTAGCCTGCAAAATGGATAGCTCTTTATAGAGAATCAATTTCAGCAGTGAAGATCTTAAATCACTTTTGTGAGTCTTGGCTGCATGGAGATGGAGAATGTGAGGGAAGTTCCATTGTCTGTCTGATTCGTGTGTCGGGGGAGGTCAGTCCAAACACATCTTCACTTTTCTTCTTGTTGAGGTATAACAATCTGTTGACAGACTGCTTTTGACAGCAGCACAGTGTAGACAGTTCTGTTGGCAGAGAGGGCTTCCGGTTGCCGGGCAGCCCTCTTTGCAGAGCTGCCATTTTGCTTTCCGGCACCAGAGGCCAGTGCAGTCTGTCCTGTCATCAAAGCAAGTTGTGTGTAGATGCACTCCGACGGAGGTTCTGTCGAGATTTCCCTGTCGACAGTAACTTCTGTTGACAGATACTTCTAGTGTAGACATAGCCATAGAGCTGTGAAGTGCAGTGTAAAGTGTCTCAGTGCTGGGAGCTGTGCTCCTCATGGAGGTGGTTTACCTAGAGTGCTTGGAGAGCTGTCTCCCTGTGCTGGTGCTGTGACCACACTGCAGTGTATCATGTTAAACTTGGGAGTGTAGACAAAGCATAGAAAGCTGGGCTGAGGAGCTGGCTTTAATTACCGATTGTTGGTATAATCACAAGATCTGAAATATGCTAGCAGTAATATGATGGAGAAGGAATAATGTGGCACTGCCATTATTTTCCACTGTTAGAATTATAGAGCAAACACAAAACAATGAATCCTCTGCAGCTCTAGTCTAAAATATTTTTCACCTACTATCAGTGGGGATAGAAATAAAGCTTCCTTTTGTCCGTGCTGAGTTTCAGTTGACAGCTCGTGGACATTTGCCTGGAGATGTTGGAAAGACTAGGCTAAGAGATTTAGTCTGGGTGCAGCAGGGCAGATCCAGAGCTGAGGGATTCTGTATTAGCAGTTCTTAATGCAGGATCTGACTTCTATTGATGGTGGTGATGATGATGATAAAGCATTTAAGCTGCTTTTGTAGGTAAGTGTTAATAACTTGTCCTTTTCTTAGAGTTCTGAGGAGCAGAGCCCAGGACGATCCCTCCTGTCTGCCCCAGACCCCATTCCTGCTCTGCCCCTCCCCGCCCCTTGTTCCACCCCATCTCCCAAGGTGAGCAATGTGGTCCAGGGGATAAGCCAGAGAGCATAAGGCTTGCAGCAGGGTTCAGGTTCACCCCCACAGTCACCAGTGGTCATGAGAAGTGGAATGACCTGGTGCCAGCTCCCTCCACTCTGCCAGCTCCCAGCCACATAGCTACACATGCTGCAATCAGTGAGTGTGGGGGTGGTTCCGCCCCTTGCCCCAAGACTCCTCCACTGAGCAATGCAGCAGTAAGCTGGGCAAGCAGAGCAAACTGGGGATGGATCATTCTGCTTCCCGCTGGTGCTGGTGACTTCAGGGGTGGGCCCAGCCTAACTAAACCCTTGGGCTGCCCAAGGCCTTATAGGGACTCCCACCCAAAGTGCAGGGCTCAGGGTGGCTTCCTTGAACCACCTAATGAATGGGACAGTTCTGGTGAGGAGCTTATATGTGTATTTTTAAAGAGTGCAAGTTAGGTTTCAGTGATGAGTTAATAAGCACAGGATCAGGTAAGTGTGTGACTAGTTAATATCTGGTGAATTGTTAAAGCAGGAAGAACTTTATTATGGAGCCTTAATTTGTTTGGTCTTTCAATTAAAGTTGGATTCCAGACAAATTATTAAGATTTAGAATTTGTTTAGGGAAAAGCTTTGGAAACCATAAAGGCCAGATATTTGCTATCTAGTGCAATTGTGGCTCTTCAGAGTACTGGTTAGACCTCCCTGGTCCAACACCCTTGGGATCTTACTGGTCCCAAACAAGGGAGTTTGTCAGATCAGGGGAGGTCCAGTCTCTGTGCTAGGGTGGGGAGGAGGGCACCAGTGTCCCTGCTGGCTCCCATCCTAGCTACCAGGCTCTGCAGGCCTGTCTGCTATGCCTGCTGCCCCCACATCTTCCACTGCTCTGTGGGCCCCACTGGCTTCTCTAACTCTGGCTCAGTGGATTGCCAGCTTGCCAGAACAGCTCCATTCCTAGCAGCCCTGCAGGCTGCAAGCCTTCTGTACCACCAACATCATCTGCCACTGGGGCTCTATGGTCCAGCAACATCTGTAATTCTGCTGGACCCACAGCTGTTGTTGGACCAGAGGCGTAGAGCCTGTAGTCCCACTGACTCAAAAATAAAAAGCACAAGGTGTGGTGTTAAGTGGTTTGTAGTATGAAGACATTATTTCCAAGCTCTTTGAAGAAGGGATTGTCTTGCAAACTCCAAAGCCATGTGGTAATGTACTTTAGGGTTTTTACTGTGAGGTTCTGAATTGTAACATGCATAGTGTGAAGCCAGGAGAACATTGCCTGTTTCTGCAGGGCCCTCTTGTATTGTACAGGATGGGTCCTCCTAAACACTCATTTAAAATAACTATAACCATTTGATGTTTTACTTCCCTTCTTATTTTCTATGTTGTCGCTTGCTTGTGGGCTTGCTTGCTATCTGTGTTGCTTTATTACTTATTTTTACTGTTCTACTTGTGCAGTATTAATCGGATTAAGAATTGACATTCCAGGGAAATTGTATAAGCCTTTTACAGCCTGTTCCAGTACCAGAAAATATTAATTTAATATTTTCAATCAGAGCATGATTATTTCCGGTTGACTCATAGATTTCTGTAGCATATTAAAGCTGAGCTGTTTGTGCAAATAACATGCATGCAAGAAGGAAAGTTTTGTGGACTCCAAAAGTCTACAGCATGCTCGAGTTTTGTCAGATTTTTCATTTTTGAGAGCAGCTTTCCACGAATATTTAGTTTTTAGACTGCTGTGTATTTTTTGTGTATTTTATGTAATGGCCATGACTTTGTTTTATTTATATAGCTGTTTTCAGTGTGACATGTTTTGATGAGTTCACTAGCTTGAGTTGTTAGAAAAGATGATAAAATAACAGGAAATCCAAGGGCAGTGTTAATTTATTTAATATGAAATTAAATAAAAAGAAAATTATCTTCAACGGTGTACCTTGTTAATTATCCCTTGATTAAATAGTCTTTATTCCATATCGCTGAACTGTTTAGAAATTATATATGGTATCTAAGCTTTTTGTTCATATTGGTGGTTTATCCAAAAACATGAGCTAGCTGTTATTGGGTGTTCTACATAACAAAATTCAATATGAATGGAAAGTATTAGTGGGAACGTTGTCCAGTACTATTCAGTGTGTTCATGAATGACTTGGATAATGGGAAGGAGAACATGCTTATAAACGTTGCGGATGACACTTAGCTCAGAGGAGTTGCAAGCATTTTGGAGATATGGACTTGATTTCAAAAGAACCTTGACAAATTGGAGAATTGACCTTAATTCAATAGGATGAAATTTAGTAAAGGTAAATGTAGAGACCTTCCCTTGGAAAGCAGGATCAGGGTGCAGAGGGTTTGGGTTAAATGGGGCAGAAGAAGAAGGAGGGAGAAGCTGGGGTGCCAAAGGCAGGGTCTGGCAGGGAGGTGCTTACCTATGCAGCTCTGGCCAGCAGGTCCCTTTGGCAGGTCCCTCAAAGCGGTTGGCTGTGGGAGAGCATGCGCTTCTCTGAGCGCTGAGGTGGGTGGGAGAAGGTTTTTGGCATTACCCTCACTACTAGCACAATCTCACAGTTCTTATGTATTGGTTTCTGGCCAACAGAAGTAGCAAGATTGTGCTGGGGTCAGGAGCGGTGCCTGACTCCTCTCCCCCTGACAATGGCACACAGAGAAACACATGCTCCTGGCAGCTCTGAGCGGCAGGTAGGGAGGGGCTAGGCAGGGTGCCAGCCCAAGGCTCCAGTGGCTTGGTGGGCCAGATCCAATCTGCAGGCAATATTTTTCCCACTGTTCCTCTAGTGTATGTTTGCTGAAATTTTTGAATCATGAAATGTCTGCTCAACTATTGTAGAAAAATGAGAATTGATATATTCTGACCTTAAAGCTGATATTGCAGAGAAGGAATATCCGATTGCCTCTGAACAATTATTTGATCTGCTAATTTACTTAAACAGAGTTGTTTTTCATGTAACAGGGTACAAAGTAGAATCAGTGGCATAACCTAATCAAACTGAATTTTAATGACTCATAATTCATTTGTGCATTTTACCAATATGTTCAATATTTATTTGCTCCCTTACTCTCTCTTTAGCCTGACATGTACCCTGGAAACTGCTGGGCATTCAAAGGATCACAGGGATACCTTGTAGTTAGACTTTCTATGATGATCTACCCAACAGCCTTTACCTTAGAACATATACCAAAAACTCTTTCACCGACAGGAAATATCACAAGTGCTCCAAAAGATTTCTCAGTATATGTAAGTCTTTCTGTGATTAAAATTAAGGTATTAAGTGAGTTTGCTTTGTTCAGATAATTTGAGTGGAACCACTGATCACAATTTTAAAAAGTTTAGTGTAAAAAACTCAGATTTATATTTATTGCTCTTAAATATATCTCCTTTTTATAAAGTGTTTTAAGATCTATGAATGAGGCCGTATAAGGGCTAAATGTTTTTAAAAACTTCTGATGTATTTGTTTTACCAATCTAGTTTACAGATAAGTGCATTAAAGCAAAATAATCAAAACTTATTTTGGTATTATGGTTACCTAAAATGAGCTTCAAGCCCAATCACTTTACTTTCATAAAAGGAATGGATCATGATCCTTTCAGGCACTGTCATACAACAGTAATCCACAGCTACATGGCATAAATGTGGTCTACTTTGACCTCTGGAAACTTTTGCTTTCATTTCCAGTTGACCTAAAATATGCAAAATAATGAGAATTGGTACCCTCCCAGTCTTCCTCAATGTTACTCTTTCCTGGTCCCACCTTTTCTTCCATTCTCGTTATTCCTAAACAACCTTTATTTTCTACACAACTATAGCCAGTGGTTGCACTGCCCTCCCCAGTTAAGAATGTGATACCCTACTGAATTGATTGTCTGTCTGAAATTTGAAAACAGAAATAATACAGCTTAACTCTTGTTGATAGGGTCTAGAAGATGAATATCAGGAAGAAGGCACCCTTCTAGGACAGTATGTTTATGACCAAGGAGGAGAGTCACTACAGATGTTTCAAGTGACGGTAGGCCCACATTAACAGAAAATATATAGCTGTTATTGCCAAAGCCACTTGACTTTGCCTCTTGCAGTAATAGCAGTATTGCTTTGATACATTTGAGAGTGAAAGTAATTAGCAGTGTGGTAGTATGGCAAATGTTAGTGTTCTCAAAAGTGATTCTGATTTAACTCTTGCACTGATAACTTCAGTAATTTAATGGAGTTACTCCTGATTTACACCACTGCAAATTAAAAATCATTCTGGCATTTTTATTTTTACCTTTCATAAAATATGTATAAAGAAGAATGTCTTTCGGCACCAGGAATTTGCAATATCCAGATTAGTCCAACAGACACAGTTAAACATATTCTACCATACGGTGGGCTAGATCATTAATTTTCATGCAGTAAAACCATAGCATTGTTCGTCTGAAATTCTCTGTTCAGGACAGACATTGTAACTTATTTTAAACTTTTTTCAGCTATAAAAATCTTATTCCTGCTTTCAGTCCTTTAAATAAAAACGTTAAGAATTTTTCTGCTTCACTTACATCCCCAATATAAGATGGGATGTCAAGCAAAGACGGTGATAATGGGATACCTTGTGTAGCTTGAAAGAGATTATTCATAAATTATGACTTGCTTTTCAGTATATAACTTAACTTCTTAAGCAATTGATGTGACCACTGTAGTGAGTTGGCTGCTATTCTTAAACAACTTCAGGTGATTAGAATCCATTGATGACAGAGAAAAGTCAAGCGGTATGTGTATAGATATCTAACTATTTTCCCCATGTTTTCTGCAGGAGCAAAATGAAAATGCATTCCAGATAGTGGAGCTAAGAATTTTTTCTAATTGGGGCCATACAGAATATACCTGTCTGTATCGCTTCAGAGTGCATGGAAAACCTACTGAATAAACTAGTACACTACAGCTTTTTTGTTGTATATTTTCTGTTTGTATATATTGGAAAACCTAGAACACTGGAATCTTTAAAGGATGAAGATGTCTGACTGTACTCCACGTTCAATACTTCTCTTCAATAAAATGCAGAAGACTGTCAGCAAAATTGTATACCTGTTCTGATCTCAGCTTGTAATTTCCATCAGCTTTGTATTTTAATATGTCCATTCTGAGAAAAATATTGCATGCAAGCTACTCTGGTTCACAAAACCCATTTGGCAAACAGGTGATACTTATTTTATTACCTGTGAATGTATAGTTTTTAAATGAGCCATGTTTTCTGCAGCTATGAATCAGTTTTTTATACAGGCCCTATCCGTATACTTCTATTATCTGGGCACCTTCTGTCAAAACACGTGAATGTTTTTAAACACTAATTGTGGCAAACGTATATACTTCAGCTGGCCATGACTTTTGAACTTGTTGCTAGGCCCAAAAAGGTTTGCTGAGTAGGTGCAGAATATGTGTTTCTGTCCAGGAAAGTTAATGGAACCAAAATTAGTTTAAACATCAGAGGCATAAAAATCTTTCCTTTAACATGGAATCCTAAAAGTCAGAGTTGATTTTAACCATTAAAATTATTTTAAGTTTTCTTCCGATTTAGTTTCCTCTTGACTTTGCTTGTTAGAATGATTACTCAGTGTATGAACGTTTACTGAACAATCTTAGTAGGCTTATCATATACCAAGGTGACAGTCTGGCTAGTGGTCTACAGATCAATTCAGAGATAAAATTAGAGGCAATTACTTCGTCTCCAGTAATATCTCTTCAGCACAGGATTAAATTGGCTGGCTCACTTTATCAGTGCTGTACTGTAGAAACAGTAGGGCCGTGGCTGCACTAACCCCCACCTTTCGGAAGGGATATGCTTATGAGCCACTTTGGCATATGCTAATGAGGTGATCTCATGACTATGCAACACCTCATTAGCGTAGTGGCAGCCGCATGCGTTTTAAAAGTGTTGCTTTCAAAATGCATGCTGCCCATTTAGACGGGGCCTTTCAAAAGGACCCCCCCACCCCAACTTCAAAAGCCCCTTCTTTCCAAAACCAAATGGGAAGAAGGGGCTTTTGAAGTCTGGGGGTTCCTTTTGAAAGGCCCCATCTGCATAGGCATTGTGCGTTTTGAAAGTGGCACTTTCAAAATGTATGTGGCCACCATTACGCTAATGAGGCACTGCATCATCATGGCAGCACCTCATTAGCATCTGCCAAAGTGGCTCATTAGCAGGCCCCTTCTGAAAGGTGGGGGGGCTAGTGTAGCCATGGCCTAAGTGAAAATAGGTTCAGAGTCAGTTTTTAATTTAAATAAGTAAATCTGTGCAATGAGGTAACTTGCAAAAGAGGCTCACGCTCAATGTTTAGATGTCATTCTTTAGACAACTTTTCCATTTTTAAATCCTTATAGTGGAGGGTTTATTTCCCACTGAAGAATATTAGAGCAATGAGTCTTAACAGCATTACTTACAGGATTTAATTGGAACTTACTGTGTTAACTGACTGCATTTTGCTAGCAGACTGCTTCCACTGCTATCCCTATTTAGAGGCTCATTTTGTAGTTTAATTTTTGAATGTCAGTGGAACCCCTTTACAAATAAGGTTCCCGAAAGGCATTCATGTGGAGAAACTTATCTTACCATTGTGATGCATTTTATTGGGTCAGCTTAATTACACATGTACTGTGTTTTGTATTTTTCAGAATGATGAATGATGGTGCTGAGTGGTTTTCTGAATAGAGTTAGGTATGTTGCACAATAGTCCTCAAATGTTTTTAAGAAAATCTCTTTAGAAAATGTTCAGCTAGAAGTAGAACCAATGGCCTATGCAGATGAGCTAGATAAAACATGTACAGGTGTTTCATATATTATAGGTTAAGTATATAAATCAGAATTATCCTGTATAAATTGAAATTAGGAGCTGGGGTGGGAATATTTTGAATAACACTAACTTATTTTTTAAAGAAGCAAGATAGGACTTTGTGCAATGTATTTTTGTAAATGCTTTTCAGAATATTTGTCTTGGTATTCTTTGCTGCCTCCAAACTGACAAGATGCTATTGAGATGTTTAAATAAAGAGTTTTAATTTTTGAAAGTGCATGTAATATTTAAGACACGTAATAAAGTTTCTTTTCTGTATTTATACTGAATCTGTTTGAATATTGTGGCTAAAATAACTGATATAGGGAAACCACTTTTAGGGTTATGTCCATTTTTCTACATCTTAAACAAATATATTGCTGCATAAAACTGAGGTGAAGTTCAGTCTAACTGTATTGTGAGCCTATATCCCATTGCTACAGTGAGAAAGGAAGACAATAAATGGATACAGGGCAGAGCAGTACTAAATGTAAATAAAAACATTCAATATGTAGATAATTACTTTAGGAGCGGCAGGAGAGGTTATGTTAGCAAACAGTCTTCTACTTCCCCCTGCTCTCCAGAAAACTCTGTCTTTTGCTTTCATTGTCTTCTGTCAAAGGGATTTATGCATGCAGAAGGGAGGCAAACTTTATGTATTAATAAACTCCTACGCCTTAACGACAAGTCTGTGCTACACAGATCTACATAAAGCATATTATGTTACCCTAATGATGTTGTATTTTGGAGCAGAAGCTTTCATGGGCCAAAACCCACTTCATCAGATTAATGGTGGCTACAAAAGCTTCCGCTCCAAAATATGTTAGTCTATAAGGTGCCACAGGACTCCTTGTTGGACTAACTCAGCTACCCCTCTGATAATTATGTCAATGTCTATGCTACAGCCTTCCTCAGCCTGATGTGACTCCCTTATTACACTGACATAACTCCACGTCTGTGAGCTGTAAAGCATACTCTGAATGGACCAAAAATTATTTCAAAACTAGTTATAGTGCCCAGAAGTGCTGTTGAGAGCAAAGGCTTTTAGAGTAACTCAAGTGTGAGATGCTGTGTTACAGACATTGTGGGGAGAGAGAGCTTAGTCGTTTGAGCATTGGCTTGTTAAACCCAAAGCTATGAGCTCAATCTTTGAGGGAGGCATTTTAAAAAAAAAAAAAATTTTATATTAGGAAAAAACTGTTTCACCAGTAGGGTGGTGAAGCACTGGAATGTGTTACCGAGACAGGTGGTGGAATCATAGAATCACGGACCTGGAAGGGACTTCAAGAGGTCATCTAGTCCAGCCCTCTGCCTCAAGCAGGATCAACCCCAACTAAGTCATCCCAGCCATGACTATGTCAAGATGGGACTTAAAAACCTCTAGGGATGGAGGTTTTCAACTCCCAGCTTGACATAGTCATGGCTGGGATGATTTAACTGGGGTTGATACTGCTTTAGGCAGAGGGGTGGACTAGATGACCTCCTGAGGTTCCTTCCAGCCCTCGAATTCTATGAATCTGTGACTAGCTAAGCAGCTGTAATACTAGTGACTTCCTGTCCACTCTTAGAAGAAACAATTATAAACTTGCCTGACTCAATCTATTCTAGCTAAAGACATTGAGGGTACTACAAATAATGCTTGTAAAACAGTATTTCTCAACTTTTTTTATAAAGTATGCCTTTAAAAAAAAAAAAAAGGGCCCCAAAACTCTCAATTGTCAGATATTCATTTTTTTTCGTACAATTACAACACATTTGTTTAAACAACTTAATTGTAACTGGCTAGTTGGAAGAAATTGCCTAAAGGCAATAAACTTGCCATTGTACTTACAATTGTGAAAAGAGGGTAAATAAAATATTAGATGAACATAAAGTCCAATTTTTATTCAGACATATGTATATACTTTATGCATACATCAGTTAACAGTGATAAATAAAATTACAAGAAAATTATAATTAGTGCAAAATTTTAGCTCGTTTGGATGAAATCAAATGTCCAAATGTACATTTCAAACTGCTGAGGTCCACAAATCAATGTTTCTGAGATGGTTTCCTGTGGAATACCTTCTTCCAAATCTGCGGTTTTATTCTTTGTTTTCACAAGGAATCTGTCCATTTTCAACTCTTTAAGTTGTAATCATAAATACTAAACTAAAATTGTACAAATAGCAATGCTATTGCAATGCCAGATAACAAGCAGTATAGTCCGGAGCCAGGCACCACCAGCTCCCTCCTTCAGAGACAGGAAACCCCCACCACTGTAATCCAATGCCACCGACTCACCAGAGCCCCTGCGGCCACGCTCTTCTCCCTCCAAGTGTTAGGGAGGGATGCATGCGCAGAGCAGCATGCAGCGCTCTGACAGCTCCAAGCACTTTATTGCTCAAAGAGCCACGTATGGCTCCAATGTGCATACCCCCACCGACTTCTCCCTCATATCCCTAAAGGTATGCGTACCACACATTGAGAAACTGTTGTAAAATACCTTGGGTGGGTATTGTATGTGGGTACCACACATTAGCTACGTCTACACGTGAAGCCTACATCGAAGTAGCCTATTTCGATGAATAACGTCTACACGTCCTCCAGGGCCGTTTAACATTGACGTTGCGCAGCACCACATCGAAATAGGCGCAGCGAGGGAACGTCTACATGCCAAAGTAGCACACATCGAAATAAGGGTGCCAGGAACAGCTGCAGACAGGGTCACAGGGCGGACTCAACAGCAAGCCGCTCCCTTAAAGGGCCCCTCCCAGACACACTTGCACTAAACAGCACAAGATCCACAGAGCCAACAACTGGTTGCAGACCCTGTGCATGCAGCATGGACCCCCAGCTGCAGCAGCAGCAGCCAGAAGCCCTGGGCTAAGGGCTGCTGCACACAGTGACCATAGATCCCCACAGGGGCTGCAGAGAGAGCATCTCTCAACCCCTCAGCTGATGGCCGCCATGGAGGACCCCGCAATTTCGATGTTGTGGGACATGCAAAGACTACATGTTCCCTACTTCAACGTTGAACGTCGAAGTAGGGCGCAATTCCCATCCCCTCATGGGGTTAGCGACTTTGACGTCTCGACGCCTAACGTCGATGTTAACATCGAAATAGTGCCCAACACGTGTAGCCGTGATGGGCACTATTTCGAAGTTAGTGCCGCTACTTCGAAGTAGCGTGCACGTGTAGACACGGCTATTAAGAAACTATTGTAAAATACCTTGGGTGGGTATTGTATGCAGGTGCAAGGCAATGCACAGGCTCTGCCAAATAACAGTATTAAAATAACAGTGCATTGTAGATACAGCCTTTTGTGTATTCACAATTCCAGCCTGAGTGTGAAGAATCCTTTGAACTTTAACATGCTGTAAGGTTACAGCTACACAAAAATGCTAATGAAATACTGGTATGAATATTTAGTGCCTCTTTTGCATAATGGCAGCCATCTGGAGCATCGAAAGTTCTGTCTTAGAATTGCAAACTAGTCATGTAGATGGGGTCCCTTTGAAAGGAAACCCCAATTTCAAAAGCACCCTTCTTTCCCCAGAAAATCTGGCTGTTACGCAAATAAAGTGCTAAATATTCCTATCAGTGCGGCATTAGCATTTTGACCCACTTCATTTACATGCCCCTTCCAAAAGGGAGGGGCATGTGTAGACCTGGCCTTAGAGTTTGTATATCCAAGTAGCTCCTCCTTCTTTCATAAGAGCAAATAAAAAATATGCCACAACCAAAATCCTGTAACTACTTACAAGCACTTAAAAATGTGGAAAGGCACCATGTTTGTAATGGATAGCCAATTACAAATTGAAATATGTTTTGTTCATATATTTAAGTGAAGACTCCTGTAATGAAACTTGAGAATAAATCAGCAATTGTACATTATCTGACACTAGTGCAAATTGTACTGGCAAATGCACTTAAGTATTCTGCAACTACAGCGGAACATCCAGAGAATCACCTACTGTTGTGAACTGGGGTACAAATGTAAACTTATGAGTCCATAGGAGCACGCTATTGCAAATAATATTTGCACACAAGTTTTTTATTTGTGAAGTGTCAAAAGTTGCACTTGGTGCTCTCATCCACAACATCAAGCTGTCTCAAGGAGCATGTAAAGTTATGTACCCTAGCTCCAGAAAATTCAATCAACCATTAGTTTTTGTTTAGTTAAAGTACTGTGCTATTGCAATACACGATGACAATACAGCTGCTGTTGAGTAAGGAGGTTGCAGATTGTTAAGACTAAAATGTGTATTTAAACTTGTTCTTGCTGTAACTTAGCAACCTTGAGAACACTGTATTTATTTGCAACTCCGTTAGACTGCATTTAAACAAAAGTCAAATTTTCATTTTGTTTCATTTTCTTCACAACATTTGTGTGTATAAAGTAGTTGTCATGTAGTGGAATAAAACGTGGTGAAATATTTGAGAATAATTTAAGCTATTTGGATCAGTAGTTGTAAAGATTAAAACACAGGTCATGTACATCAAGCCATGTGTAATATGGCATCAGTAAGTCTTGTATTTGCTGTCATCCCCCTGGTTCTCCACCTAACATTTTTAAAAGTCAGTAGAGAAACGTGTGTTGAGTATTCGCAAAACATCATACAATTAGGCTCAGTAAAAACTATGGGAGGTGGAGGCAGATGAGTTTTCCAAAGCTGTAGTCAGAAATCTAGATGAGCTGTTCCTAGCACGCTGCATTACTTTGGTAGATTTTCCTCCATTTATGTCTTTTCATTAGATTCCAGAATCAGCTTGATGGGATTGTTTCTTTGGATATCTTATGTAAGTGTCAAATGTTAATCATTTATAATTTAACTTTAAATATTTCTTAGCAATTAACTTGACAAGAAGAAATTCTTTTGCTCCTAATGACAAATTAACATTTTTATAATGGAAGGGTTGAGCAGGGGCAGTGGACAACTAGGATTTCAGCTTTCCTCTGCCCTGGAAATCTGAGGTGACTGAAGAGGTAGTAAAATTTACCTCACAAAAGAGTAAAAGCTGAGCAACTGAAAACAGGAAGTCTTAGACATATTTTTACCTGCTGCCAAAGAATCCAGTTGTCACTAACGTCAGAGAATCCGTAAATTTTTTCATACCTTGCTAGTTGGCTTTGATCTAGTCCTGTTTAAAAATGACTCTAGCCTGCCTCTTTACTGTTCACGGTGCTATGAATTATGTTTAATGTTACTGGCACAACTGTATCCTGGCTATAGCCCTAATGAATGCACGTAGGTCTGGACTTGTTAAAGGCTAGTGGTGAGGTGAGATGAGTTCAAAATTCAGATCCCAGCTAAACCAGGCCGGATGTTCCTCTTCTAAGATTTAAAAAAAGACAAATAGATACAATTAATAGGCAAGCAGAAGAGCACCCAAACCAGCAGCTAGGGGGCCTGTGGGAGGAACCCAATCCTGCCTCCTCCTGGGCTGCTCTGGCCTTGCCTCACCAAAGCCATCTGCCCCCCCAGCTCCAGGTTTTCCCAGCCCCTCCCACGGCTCCTTCTCCTTCAGTGCTATCACCGCCCCACCCCCACAACCTCCTCCCTCTCCCCACCCATCCCTGAGTCACGTGTCGCGCCGTCGTCAGAGCAAAGCGGCGCTAAGGGGACTGGCCCGCCCAGGCTGCCGTCTTGCACATGGGCGGGGCCGACGGAAGCCGACTCGGACAGAGATCTGTACGGCCTGTGTAAAGCAGGCAGCTGCGCGACCTAGGCCGCCGCCCACCCCCACCCCACATCCATGGCGGCAGCGATGATGGCGGCGGCGGCGGAGCAGGAGGCCGTGAAGGGCGGCGGCAGCGGCCGGAACCGGGGTGGGGTGCAGCGGGTGGAGGGGAAGCTCCGCGCCAGCGTGGAGAAGGGCGAATACTACGAGGCGCACCAGATGTACCGGACCCTTTTCTTCAGGTACCGCTCGGCCAGGCATCCTTTCCAGAGCCTTCCGAGCGCACACTAACGTGCTGCCCGCGCGCCCCGTCTGTGCTGTTGGTCTGGCGGCCTGCTCGTCCCGTCTGCTCGTCAGCTGATTGGGCGAGAGAGGGGCGGCGCTCCCTGCGCAGAATACCGTGAAGTGCGTAGGGAGAGGTGGAATTGAAGGGGTTGCGGGAGGGGTTAAATTCTCTCGAGCCCTCTCCGTCCCCGTGCAGCCTTTTTCCTCGTGGGTGGGGTGGGGAGCCGAGGAACATTTGGCGGAAGAGAGCGGGGGAGCTAACGAAGGGGGAAGGCCGAGGGGCAGTTGGGGGGCAATATGGGGGTTAGCGAAGGCGGGGCTGTCCCAAGCGATACGGATGTTCACAGGCTGGAGCTTGGTGTGGTGCGCTGAGGCTCCATGGCCAGCACGGCTGAAGTCTGGACCCCTGATTTCTGACCACCTCTGAGTGGGGGCCACGCACTGCTTGGTGGGGGCTTGCAGTCCATGGTCACGGGTCTCGCTCCACCCCAGAGCTATTGGCTTGGGAGGTGGAGTAGCTCCTTGCCTAGCTCTTGTCCTGCTCTCACCTGTGGCCGAGGGGGGCTGGATGGCCGCATAGACCTGTAAATCATAGGCCCCTCCTTTGCTGTATGTAGGTGATGCTATTATTCAGTTTCTTTCGGTTTTGTACTCCACTGCCTTAGGAGGCTCTCATCTCATACCCCCAAAGAGCCCCTTTGGGCCAAAAAGTTGATGCGAGCTTGGTGCTTCATTTTCTCATTCTTTCCTGACTGCTTGATGCTGCAGATAGACTTGCCTTGGAGCAAGCAGGATTGTGGGTGGGGAAATTCCTTATTTCTTCTACCCTGACCATCCTGCCCGCACGTCCTCTTATGCTGACTTGCTTTAACAGCTTGGCACCCTAAGGCCAGCCCTATTGGAAGGGATCTCAATGCTCTTTAACCAACAGAAACATTTGATGCCTCTTTAAAATACGTTGATTTCTCATCATGTGTAATCTCCTTGCAAATCTTTAAAAGGGCAGGTGCTATTGCACAGCTCCACATTTTCTGTTTAACCTGTTAATGGGTAGTGTAACCGGTCTACTTCACAGTGCAGTACTTGTGCTGTGGTATTACTTGAATTGTCATGTACTATGTAAGACTTTAACTCTTTTGCATGTGAAATATTAGCCTAAATGGTAGAAACTAGATAGAATTCAGATGTTTAAGAGTAACAGTAAGTCTCCACAATATTTGTGTTGAGATCATTTACCTCATCAGAAGTTTATCTTTAATCTTCTTGCAGAAAAGTTTAAATTTGTAATACTGGTTTTCTTTCTTGTATCTCTTGTAACAAGCACTGTTTTCTTTCATGGTAACTTTCAAATTTGAAACCTTTTGCATCCTGGTTTGAACCCACTGAATTAACTTAAGAAGGGTAGATCAGGCAAAACATGAGACTGAGGGGGCATTCAATGAAATGAAAAACTGATAGATTCAAGAATTGAAAACAAGGGAAATACTTTTTTTTCAGAACAAGTCTTAGTTAAACTACGAACCTTTCCACTGGGAGTCAGAGGCCAAGAATTTATCAGTGTCCAAAAAGGGATAACAGTGAGGGATAGCAAGAATAGCTAGAGTTGTTATAGTTAGTGGTACCAAATTATGTTGTAAACCTTTTCCTGATAGAAATTAGGATGAGACCTAATGAGGGTGAACAAATAACTTTCCCTGCTTCACAGTTTTTACAACTGCAGAAGCACCTGATACTCCTGCGACAGAAAAGATGTGTCTTTGGTCTAATCCAGTGTGGCAATTCCTGTCATCCTAAGAATGTTATGTACTTGGGTGTGTTGTTTGTAGGTGCTGACTGGTTCAAATGCATCTAGGTTTCTGACTTTTGAAATGTCAAGTCAGATTCAAGATTTAACCTCGGCGTGACCATCAAATTGGCTTACATTTATTGTTGCTCATAAACACTTGGTTTAATCTGCGTAAGCCATCAAGGTCTCACTTACAGAACCATTTCCCTCTTCCCACTTCACTGTAATCTATAACAATGGCAAACTTATAAAAGTGAGAGGAGCAAGAAGTATTATCAACTGAATTAATTAATTGACATGCCAGATATAGTGCTACTTGTTTCCACTGTTGCTTTCATAATAACTTAAGTCATGATTTGGAGTGTGATTAAGTATCATGAAATGAGAAATCTTAGTTTTGAAAGAGCTCATTATCTAATAAATAAATGTTAATCTTTAAAGTGCGTATTTAATGTGCTCATTTTATATTTAAATAAACCTGCACATAGAATGCCACTGTGTTGCTGTGCAAATATACACCACTTTTATCTAAATAAGCATAATGTTGTGTATTGTATTTGTGAATACGACTTTTTTTTTAAACAACTTTCATTTTAAAATGCCATGATTTTGTTAATCTTTAGAAAAGGGAACTTAACTCAGCTTTTGGTTGGCACAGGACTCTTAATATCTTCAATTTATAGTTGTATGCTTTAGTGGTGGTTAAAATCACCTTGTGAAATGTTGCTTTAAGGAAAATTGCTCCACACATAAGCAGTTACATTTTTACACTTAGTGATATGTTTTCTTGGTTTCTGGTCTTTTACTCCCCAGGGAATGACCTTGAAAGACCGTTTTTGATGGCAGGGGAATAAGAGTTAGGAACTGAGAAAGTTCAACAATACAAGGTTCTGTCAGTATTAATGGGTCTCTGGAGTCCATTTAGCAGAAAGTGGTGATATGGTTTAGGTTTCCTTATTGGAAGAGGAACAGAGGTACCCCTGTTGTAAACAGGTATTTTTGTCCTGTCTGACAAAGGAAACATTGTCACAGTAGGTTTAAGAAATAGCAGTGTCTTCTTTCTTTTTGATAAATTTATATAAAAGCCACAAGCAAAGTACAGCCATTATGCAAAATAGAAATAGTGTGGATAACAAAACCATTATGTATAACCCTAGTCCATTTAGTAAAGGAATTCCTAGCATACAGTAGAGGCTACAAAAAAAGCTCTATAGAGGCAGTCATACGAAGGCAATGTTTTAGCTAAAAATAAGCTACATCACACACACCAAGGACCAGGCATACTATGATCAAATAAAGGGAAATCACTGGTGCATGCCGTGTAATAAAATTCTAGAAGTATTGACGTTTAAGTAGTGTTAGTCTCAGAAATTTATATAGGAGAGGGAAAAAATCTTAGCACAAAAACTAAATGATTTCTAATCCTGTATCTACCTGGCTGGCTGAAAGGTCAGTGGGAGGCCGGGAAGATCAACTCAGCAGAGGTAATCTTGTCTGGTGTGTTCTGTTGAGCACTCAAGACTACTTAAACCAATGGCTGATCTCTAGTGTCTTGAATGGTGACTGTACAGTTGACAAATGTTCTAATCCAGTGGTTCCCAAATGCCTATGTTTTGATTTTTGAGAAACATTCACCTCCCTCCCGCTCTTCTTTATCATCATCCAAACCCCCCCCTTAACAAAAAATTCAATTAGTAATTTACAGTAAACACAAAGTTGATATAAAAACATTATTTAAAATAAGCACAAATAGTTTTCCTTGCCCCTTGCGGGTGTCTGATCAGCCCTAGCTAGCCAGCTGCTAGAGCTGCCTGCACCAGCTACTAGAGCTTCCCGCACCAGCTGCCCTTCCCACTTGAGACCTGTGTTGCCAGAGCCACCTGCCTGAGTCCCACACTGCTGGGGCCAGCCATCCGCTCATCCACCAGCTGCCTACCCCAGCTCTGGACCAGCCATCCAAGCCCCCCACGCTGCCTAGGCCAGCCACCCGCCTGCCAGCCTGATCCTTCCGAGCGTTATGCTGCTGGAGCCAGCTGTCAGTCCAAGCTGCCTGAGCCCTGTGATGCTGGGGCCAGCCGCCCAGGCCCCATGAATCCTGCAAGCTGGCTGGCCACATGAGCACCATAAGCCCTGCTAGGCACCTGCCTGAGCCCCTCCCCTCCCACAAAGCCAGGCACCACAAGCCCCCACTCTTATCTCATCCCCCTTACCTGAGCCAGGCACCCCCAGGTTCTCATCTAACCCCATCCTCCTCCTTCCTCCCCCAATCCACACTCACTCACCTTTGCGTGTGGGTCTTTGTCGGCTGCCTGCTTTTCATAGCAGCTGCATCAGGTCATCTATGTGAAATGGCAGGAGCTGAGAGCTGGAAGAAAAAGCCAGCTCTTTTTTTGGGTTGGGAGGATTATGAGGGGGCTTGGTTGTCTTGTTCCTCCCCTGGAATTTCTTCATGCCCCCCTGGGGGGTACACACCCCCCCCCGTTTAGGAAACCCTGGGCTAATCAATCATGAGGTGAAACAAGCTATGGAATTAAAAGATGGCAAATATAATTCCTTATTTCTCCACAAGAATTTCTTTACAATGTATGTGATACTGTCTTTATTCAGTTTAGAACTGAGACTATCCAAGACCTTCAGTTATAGAGTGCAGGGTGTCTCACACTTAGTTTACTTTAGGCAAGTGCCAGGGAGGAAGACAGTTGAGCAGGAGGTCTCTGTTATGGCTCCACTATGTTATTGTGCTGTGTATGTAGCATTTATACTGAAAGCATTCTAAACTTCCATTTATAATTGATATAATAGGACATGCTGGAGACTTTCATTTATTGTTCACATAATAATAGTCTATGCATCATACCAAACTTTTGGGGCATGCCTCTCTGGTCCAGGAGAGAGAGAATATTAAGATTTATTTTTTTAAGTTTTAGTCAGGCCAAAAGTGATGTTCAGAAGTTCCATTTATAAGTCCTTGTTTTCATATGCTTATAACTTTTAATCAGTTCAATGTTTGGGTGATGACCAGGAAAGGGAATTTTTAAAAAATACCTATAATAAAGTCCATCCACATACTATATGCCTTCTTTGCAACCAGCTTTGTTGTAGTGTTCACGTGCCCATACATTGATTTTTCAATGCATACATAATTGAAAATGAATTTTTGTCACACAGTTCTTCAAGTAGTAATAAATTACTTTCAAGTGCTTTTGAGCATATGGAGAGCTGTCATTTAATGTATTGTGTGGCGCAATTTTTTTGCTTTGCTTTGTTGTTGTTTGCAGGTATATGTCCCAAGGCAAACATGTAGAAGCAAGAGAACTAATGTACTCTGGGGCACTATTGTTCTTCAGTCACAACCAAGTAAGAAATCTTTTAATTTTTTTGAAATTCTTTGAGCTTTGAGTGGCAAAACACTAGTGCTAAAAGTTTTGGGCTAATAAGCAGTCTTAGTGCTTGTCTATATTTGGACACTTAAAGTTAAGAGAAATCAACTAAGATCATGAAGCGTTACGCAAAGTTAAAGGACGTTAAACCATTGTGTGGCCTTACTTCACATAATGCTTATTTGCGGATTTGGTTGATTTGTCATGTTTTACCTGGCTGTCCCCATGTAGACAAGTCTTTTTTGTGGGAAGCTGCCGTGTAATCTTTTTCCAGTGCATGTGAGTTTGAAATCTTTCTGTACAGAGCTGACTTGCTTCACTTCTAGAGACTTCAGGTGTGTCCATGATACCTTTGTATCCCAAACCAGTTGTGCTGTATTTTCAGGCAGGTTTTAAGCTTACTTCATGAAATTACTACTTTTTGTGAGGGTAGAACATGATTGATTGTCCCTGTTCCATCTGAAAATTTGTTTGCTTTACACAAAATGTTTGATCTTCTTCTAGCAGCTAATGATTGTTTCATCACTAACAATAAGTTTCTTGCTTTTGTGCACATTTTGTAGCAAAACAGTGCTGCTGATCTGTCCATGCTGGTCTTAGAGTCTTTAGAGAAGTCGGATGCAAAAGTAACAGATGATCTGCTAGGTGAGTTGATCTCATTGCATTTAGTTTGACAGAATTTCAAGCCTGTTTGCATTTCAGAGAACTTGTGCGTTGTCAAAAATGTAATTTCTCCTGCACCTTCAATCTTTTTCATTGTGCCATGAGTTAAGGGCTTCTGTTTTGCTAAGGGGTTAGTTTACTTCCCAAAATGACGTGCAGACAAAACTGCTGGAAAAGTAATAGATTCTCAGTAATTGAAGTGGCCCTAAGAATACAGACATACTTTGAGCAAACATCGCTATGTTTTGTAGGTGGAGCATGATTTTTGGCATTGTCCTCTCCCCAACACAGGAGCAACAAGTATTGTCTGCACAGTAATTGACCTCTCCGCCGCTTTGATGGACAGCGGCTTCCTATCCAGTCAGTGTGGTGATGTGTGCATTGCCCGCGGGTCGTCCATTTTGTCAAAGCAAGTTTGCTTGTCGGACTGTCTGATTCGGTAAGCGTGCAGTTCATAAAGTCCTTCTTGTGAGCTGCCCAGCTGGAAATCATATGAAGAGTCTCTTCCACATCAGCTGCTGTTCTAGGGGCCTGCGGACGAACAGGAGACTGGGCTTAGGGATTGCACTTTGTTTCTATAGAGCCAGTCTGGCATTTCACTCCACGGTCCTCTGACAGCCCTGCTCCTAATTACAGGCTCCCATCCCTGATGCTTCCTATGACTGGTGTGCATCTTCCTAACCGAAGCCTTATCTCCTCACTGGAACTCCCTGACGGCAGAGGAACATCTGTCCTAAGCCATGGGACATAGGAAGCTGTCCCTACCTAGTGCCAGTTACCAGGCAGGGTATGGTTTCTGGCACTGCAGCGGAGAGGTCAATTGGATGTTACTGATTTACAGAGCTAAGATTGACTTTTACACATGGAAGTACATTGTTCAAAGTCATTTATTTAAGAACAACAACTTATCTTTTAAGATGGTTTTTACAAAGGTTTATTGATAACAGGAGAAACTTTGCTGTGTTTCTGGTAATTTTAATTTCGTGTTTGTGTTGCTTTTAGAAAACTTGGCTAAAGTGTTCAGTTTGATGGATCCAAATTCTCCTGAAAGAGTAGCTTTTGTGTCCAGAGCACTGAAATGGTCCAGTGGTGGATCAGGGAAACTCGGTCACCCAAAATTACATCAGTTATTAGCCATCACATTGTGGAAAGGTAGGAATTGTAATACTGAGATTTCTAAAATCTTGTAAGATAATTATATCCATTTCTTAAGCATGAAAAGTGAAATATAAATTTGGATAGATTGTGTTCTTATTTTAAGTCAAAATTTTGCTGGACAAACACATTGCAGAGCCCAGAGTGAGCCTTCCATCTAGTGCTGTAGTAAATCCAGGTGAGTTCTGCACTGTAGTTTGGAAATTTATTTCAGTGCGTGCAGTTTTTTTTTTTAAATAATCCTAGATAAAGCAGCCAGAGACTGTTTTAGCATATGACATTATTTGCTGTGGTCTTCTTAAGATTTTGATGTGGCATCTAGATGAAACTGAGCTCTGACCATCAGACTTAACATAACCAACTTCAGAGCCCTCTTCTTGGATTTATTGGCTTAATTATGTGTGAAGCCAAATGTAAAATGTTGTCATATCACAGAGGGACATAAACCTCTCTACTCAGTCATAGGTGATGTATGAATTTGATGTTATATACAGTACATGCAAACATTTGAGAGTAGTTGAACAAAAACGTCCCTTTCTCCAATGTCCCTTGCGTCTCTACCAATACCAATATCCTGAGTAAATTTTCTAACAAAACAAAATCAGACCTGCAGCTCTGAAGTTGGGCTGTTCATCAAAATAGTAAACTTCACCCCAGAGTCTAAAGTTCTGGTTGCCTTTGTTTGATCTGCCGTACTATTTCTCTGTGGTGTAATTGTGAGAGTTACTGGTTGGCTGGCATTTAATGTGTGTTGCTGTTTTCAGCTGCTGAAAGGAGAGTACAGGTTGAACCTCTCTCATCTGGCGCTCTTTGGACCGGACCAGTGCCGAATGAGAGAATTTGCAGGGCCACAGCAGGTCAATACTGTCTAGTACATTACCACACTTCCCCTGCTTACTGGGTTGTTTAGACATTTTAGGGATAAATTATAGCTAAATAACAGCCCAGAACACTGAGAGCCAGGGCTGGTGGCTGTAAACAAACTTTATGGGACCATGGGAAACCTGGCCAAACCCCGATAAGTGGTCATTTGACTGACTAAAATCATGCTGGATTAAGGATGTTGCCAATGAGAGTGCCACGTTAGAGGGGTTCAACCTGTATTTCTGGAGCCATCAGTGTTAGATTCTCAGAGACTCCAGCAGGAGTGTGGACATGGTAGGCAAAATAAACAACATGCTCTTACGTTGAGTGTGCTCGGACCATAGCAAATGACTTGATGTCCAGCCACAGATAAATGTGTTTTCTCTTAGGTCGTATGTTTTGACACCTTGATTTGAAGAAGGCTATATTATGGGACTTTTGTCTTTAATTTAGCAGAGCCATTGGCTAGAATACAGTTTTGCCTGAAATAAAGTTCTAGTAAATGTTGTTTATTAACTTTTGCTTCAGTATAGAAGTAACTTAAGTTTAATGGTGGGGACTGAGTTAGACTCAAATTTAAGAGAAATCTCTTCTCCACACGATTTCAACATAATGACATTTGAGTTTAAGGTGAAACTTCTTGCCACCTCATCTCACTACTACTGGTAATATATTAAATTTGCTAGTAGGCTGATAGTTGATTTCCCCCCCCCACCCCCCCCAGTATTTGAGTAGTAAGATGGGAGAAGCAATGTCTGAATAACAGCAGCTTGTAAATATTACTAATTCAAAATGTATTTAGGATTTATTTACAAAGACAAATGGTCCTTTCTTTGTGTTTGTTGTATGTACCCCTCATAACAGCCCCTATGAGGCATCTGTTTGGAAAAGGAATAAACCTACCAAATCTTGGATGTAGCATAACAAACTGATTTCCTAGCAGATGTTTTCTTTTTCTTTCTTCTGTAGAGCAAAACTATTGTGAATCTCGGTATCACTTCTTGCACTCCACAGACGGCGAAGGATGTGCTAATATGCTAGTAGAATACTCCTCATCTAGGGGATATTGCAGTGAGGTGGATATGTTTGTAGCACAGGCAGTCTTACAGTAAGCGTTCAACATTTATTGAATATAAAAGTGTTTGCTCTGCAAAGTGTTGGGTTAAACTCCTTGCATTCTGGAGTCTGGTGTTAAACATGGTTTGTGCAAAAGAAATTATGAAAGTGAATAAAGTTTGCATCTTTAATTAATGAGACGTAAATTGATTCAAAGATTGCATGTGACCCACTGTCATAAAAAGCGAGGGGTTGAAAATCAGACTAATTAGTTTTGTTCTTTTAATAATTGGTCTGAATGTGAAAATAGCATCCTTACCATTAGAGTAAGTTCTCCTTTAAGGGTGTTAAATTAGAGCCCTTATGTTAGAAATGAATTTGTAATCATTTGTAAAATCCTTTCTTTTCATAATCCTTGAAAGCCTGACACCTGAAATATGTCCTTACCATTATTATTCACGCAATCTTGGTGCCCAGAGGCCCAGATTGTTGTACGAGGCTGTGTACAAACACAAAAGGCTAACATGGTCCCTGCCACGGAGCTCGCCATCTAAGAACTACTACATTTGCTCCATGAAGCACATTTAATGGCAGCTATAGAATATTTCAGTGAGTAGAGTTACTGCCAGTTTCCTAAGATCATTAGAGCATTTTGTGTGTGTGTAAAAATAAAATTATGCAGGCTTGCAAATTGCTATGCCAAATGCTTTGATTTACTAGCCTCGGCTGAGTCAATTTTCATTTTGTTTTAACTAACACGCTCTGAAAATGATCTGTTCCCAGGCTGTCTGACTCTGCCTGTAAAAATGGCTTCCCTTTCATGTGTCGTCTCTCTTTTTTAATTAGAATAAGCTTCTTATGTGGCCGGTTGGACAGACTGGAATAGTAGCTTTTGTTATACAGAAGAATTGCTCAAACCTATATGGGTTTTCCATATGCTAGGGCAATTACATGTGGTGAAGAAGTAAAGCTATATTATGCCAATCAGAATTTATCCATCTAAATCTTTTGCTGACCTAGTTAGATAGCTAAAATAAGTTGTGCAACATATTTAGCTTTATCACAAGCTGTCATCTTATGCAAAATCGATGTAACTTCTTGGTCATCAGTGAATAATAACGATTTTTTTTTAAACCCACAATAAGTGATGGTTCAGGAGCAGAGGTCATGAAATTGCTTGTTGCAGCCGTCTCAACACCTCTGGATACTTTCTGATCTGGTGGTACATATTAGGAAGTGTTTTTGTTCTTGTGAAGAATATAACTAGATTACTCCAGAATCTGGTGATCTTGATCATCAATCACTTCGTTCAACTAGCTACAAATTCTTTGTGAGAATCTGACTTTGTTTATTTAAGATAGGACTTGCAGGCATTTAGATTCACTATGGACAGAATTTTTTTGATGTCCTAGCTCTGAATCAGTACCAAGAATAGAAGGGAAGTTTGTTTTGTCAGTCAAGTCTAACAGATGGACACAAAAAGAGAGGGCGTTTTTACTTGGATGTCGGGAAAAATGAGGTATCCGCTACAATTAAAATTCTCTTTCAGAAGAGAAGCTTTTGACAACCATGTAGAACAGCTCCAGTTAACCTAAATGGTGCATAAAAAGCACCCATTATAATTTTTCATGTGTGTCTGATAGAGGGTGAATAAAGTTGTCTAGACTCATATCTTCCTTTAGATTGAGTTTCTCAGTAACTGTAACTATCTGAACTAATAGCACGTTTTTTATTAACTTGCCAATACTTCTGGTGTTCTTTAAGAATTTTCTCCTTGGCTGATTTTAAAGCAGCTACGAGAGCTCTTCATTGTCAATTAATAGTGTTTTTGTTCTCAACTCATGTATTCAGCCTGATGTAGTTTGTTAGTTATTGTATCAGATTGAACATTTAGACTTTTTCGTTTAAAAGAAATTCTTTGGAACTCACAAATACCATTGTTAACATGTATCTTTATTGCTGCTTCTTTTAGGTTTCTCTGCTTAAAAAATAAGACCAGCGCATCAGTGGTTTTTACGACATATACACAGAAACATCCTTCAATAGAAAAGGGTCCTCCATTTGTACAGCCTTTGCTAAATTTCATCTGGTTTCTGTTACTGGCTGTTGATGGGTACGGCTACTTACTCCTTTGCTTTTAATTAACTTTTCATTTTTCCTGAATATTACATTTTGTGCTTTGTTTCTTTTGTAGAGGAAAACTAACAGTATTTACAGTATTGTGTGAACAGTATCAACCTTCGCTTAAAAGAGATCCCATGTATAATGAGGTAGGTTACCTAGTTCTAATGCAGCCCAGTAGAATTAATTAAATAATGCCTTTTCAACATAACGCAACACATATTGCATTGTGAAGCCTAATAAAATGCAACAGATGACTCTCTTTGTCAGGCTTTTATCAAAAGGGATTGATTGTTACTGTGCAAAGTGTTTCAGTGGAACAATCTGATGTCTAGCAAATTGCCTTTTAAGAATGCAGTTATGGTAATTTTTAATATAAAGCACATTGTCTTAATTATTTTTTCAAAAACATTTTTCTCCACAAATCAGAGAGAGAAGTTGCGTTGCTAGAAGATTGCAGGGTTTGACTTCTTATTTTAAAGGACTATATGAGTTAACGTGTCTAATAGCTGTTTTGTGTGTCATTGCAGTACCTAGATAGAATAGGACAGCTCTTCTTTGGAGTTCCACCCAAGCAGACATCATCCTATGGAGGATTACTAGGTAATGTATAACAATGAGCTGTCTATAGATACAGTGTCTAATCTTGTTGGAAATAGTACTAGTTAATGCAATATTACTCATCCATTGTACTTGGCCTAGTTTATTAATTAGTATATGCAGTGTCTTTATGACATAAATAAGCATAGATAAAATGAGTCATTGATATAAAAATGAATCATTTACACTTGTAAAATACATGGATATGAAGTTTATAAAATCCTCACCAAGTTAAAAAAGGGAAGAAATGGTACAATATTCTTATCAATATTTAATCTGAGATTAAGTAGTACATTATAAAGTGAGCCCTCCTTGTAAAATTTAAGCACTGACTTAATTTGAAGCATGTGAGTATTCACATTGATTTCAATGGGATTATTCATAAAGTTGAATACATCTGAAAGTATTTTGTAGAACTGGGACCTTAGAGAAAAGGCTAATATTTTTCAAAATAAGTAGTGTTTTGTGTAGTGAATGTTTGCTTCTGCCTGAGGAATCAATATTAATGCAATTTTTTCTACAAAAGTTTTACTGAAAGAAGAAATCAAAACATCGATGGTTAAGTACTAGTTGCACTTAAATTTTTAAATCCAAACAGAACAAATTGTGCCGCATTATACAAAAAATTGTTGACTCCAGTATTTTCCCATAGAGAAATATGCTCTTCCGCAAACCTCTTTGGCTTTGTGTCTCTTGGAAATGATGGATTCCATAACCTCTGTGACTTTTAGAGTGGCCAGCATGGCTGGCTTCGAGGCCGCCAAAGTGCAGCACTAATTTGAGTGTGGGAGGGGGCTTGGGAAATTGCGGGTAGCTCCGCAGAAGCGACTAACGTATGCCTGCAGCACCTAGGCAGAGGACTCTGCATGCTGCCCTGCCTGGAGGCACTGCCATGCAGATCCAGCCAATGGGAGCTGCAGAGTCAGAACTCATGGCTAGGGCAACCTGCAGAGCACTCTTGGCCTTCGTCCCTGTCCAAGCTTCCAGGGACATGGAGCTCTGTGGAGCCGGTAGGGAGCCTGCTATCCCCTCCATCCCTTCCCCCTATGCCAGCAGAGGTCCTGGGCTGTGCATCGCTGTCTGGGCCCCATTGGCTCCAGCAGGGGGTCTGAATCTGACCCTGGTCCATCCCTCCCAAAACATCTGTGGTGCCTCCAGCCCAAGTTTTAGTTAGTGCTGTATGGACAGGTCACAGGCCATGAATTTTGGTTTACTGTCTATGGTCTATCTATGACTTTTACTAAAAAATGTAAGACTAAAATGTAGCCTTTCTTATCATAAATACCTATTTAGTTCTTTATCTGGTACCCAGAGTTTAGTAGAAAATAGCACTGTTGTAACTGATCTAGTATGTAAATAGCCTTTCAGAAGTCTGAATCTGCGTGAGTGAGATGGGGGACACGCATATGCTATCTTACAAGGCATAATTTTGTTTCCCAACACTCCTTCCTCTACTTAAGGCTGATATTACAATGAACACCTGTCTTGCAGTTCATTGCTTTCCACAACTTTTCCAAAGATAATGGAAGCAACTTCTGTAAAAGGTTTAACCTGAAGAGCATATTGACAATCAATTAAGCTGGGCTATCTAAAAACATTTCGTTTGTAAGATGTCTTTTTAGGACCTGCTTACTGAAGTGTTATTTATCCGCAAATCCCTCTGCAGTCTGCATTCTACCTAATTGGTCAGTGTTTCAGTTGAAAAAGTAACTTTTAAAATTAATGTGAATAACTTTACCTCTTTTGTGGTTTTTAATTTAAAATATATTCATTGCTTTATTTAAGTGAAGACTTGGTTGCTCAATCTTTTCGTAGTACAATATTTGGCTTCAGCTGCAGCTCTTCTCTAATCCTTGTAGTTTAGATTTTGATTTGCTCTATCTTAATTTGCCATGGCGTTTTGGGGGCAATAACTGGTCTTACACAGTCACTCTTATTGATAAAATGTTGTTCATATACAGTTTTTAAAAAGCCGGCTTGTTTTTAAAGATTAATTCTGACATTTTCCATATAGCAGTAAGTCTGAGTAACGTGAAGGGACATAAACACAGATTGAGCCTGCAGTGGACCCAGCTGTGAAACTGCTATAATTTGATCAGTGCTTTCTAACATCTATATTTATATTTTTAATAATCTGTTCTATTACCATAACAAATATCAAAATAAAAAAATTATTCACCATTTTCCCAAAATTACAATTTAACTCTCCTGTATTTAATGATAGGAAATCTTTTAAACAGTCTGATGGGAGCTGGAGAAGATGAGGATGCAGAAGATGGTCAGGAAGATAGCAGTCCTATTGAACTTGATTGAAGTTTTTTCATTAGGAGCTGCATGAATCTGGCAATTTGATAACTCAAAAGACAATTTCAGAATTCTGAGTCCTGCATTTGTTTCTCAACAGCTAAAAGAGCTCCTGTGTTCTGTTAAAGAAGGTTGCTGAAATGTTTTATGTTTGGTCTATATTATTTATGTAAGAAAAATAGCCAAAAGAACTGATTTGAAATGATTATCCAACATCCAATATGCTGGCTGGTGGCTTTGATTAAGATATATAGTCTTCTACAGTTTCAAGTGCAGTATTCCCTTTTTCCACAATAATAAGAATAAAGCATAAACATTAGTTTGTTGCTTTACATTTTTAAACCAGTTTTGTTTGTTTGTTTATGAAAAATGCTTAACCTTTGCTGTCACTGAGGAGTGTCTTGAAAGGCAGGGTAATTAGTTGTGTAATTTATCTATAAACCCAGTGCCAAGGTATTTCAAGGCAGTTCAAATTGGGTTTAATTAAAGGTGCATGTCCATGAAACTTCATTACCACACACACACATCCCTGAAATTCATTGCATTCACAGCATTAGTAAATTGTGCACAATCCAGAACCATAAAATCAGTTTCCATCTTTCACCATTCTTAAACTGATGTTCCATTCCAAGTAGTTGCTCACCTATCCTTGACAAGAGTGGATCATTGAATGTAGATGATTGGCTGCTAAATAGACCAGAATTTCTTACTCTTTTCTCTATATGTAGATATTCAGCAATTAAAAAACCTCCTTCAACACATGATTTTCTTCTTTTAGAGTAGCATTTTTTGGTTTAGGTCTGTAATAATAGCATGTACAGTGACAGTCTGAGGTTTTGTTTCTGTAACCCAACAAAATCACAGATAATTTTTTTTTTTTTTTTTGGCCATAAGCAGTACATTGAAATCTTTGAACCAATTCTTTTTACAGAAAAGGGATACTGCAAAACTATCAGTTCTTTATGATACAATATTTATTTTTATTGGGTGGTTGATTCATTTAACACTTTATGTAAAAAAAATAACCACAAACTGTGCATTAGGCAAAATAATTCTACATCTTGTCTCCTTTCAATGCAGTGTGCCACATTATAGCTGTATGATTAAAAGATGAAATTGGGGAAACACTTTATTTTTTCACATCTAAAATAAAGGCTTAGATTAATACACAGTGATCATGCATGGGGGGGAATAATATGTTTTTATTTACTGTTAAAAAAATTAAAGGAGGACTTTGTGTTTAATTGTTGAGTATTAAATAAATACTTTATACTGGGATGTGCAGCACTGTTGCTTTTTGACAGATTCACAGTTGGAGGTCTCATATTTTCCCCCACCATGACCATTGATAATGCACTTCTCTGTGGAAACTGTTCAAAACTTCTGCAGTTCTGACGTGCTTTATGCTTTCAGAAGCAATGGTTCTTAGCTAAAGTGAGATACAGGATATGATTGCTGCAGGTGCAGACTGCCAGTTCCTCAAGCTGTGTCAAACAGTCAATAGAAAGTTCATTTTTTTCCAGCAGCTGACCTCTGCTTCTTGCACTGTTTTTTCCAATCCTACTATGATTAGAGTTGGTGCAGTGGGAAGCAACCCTGCCTGTTCAGTGGTCTCAGATGTCAATTTGCCTTCTGTTGCCTTAACCCTTTTTGTCTGCTGGAAGCTTAAATGTATTTCTCTAGAAAAGATGGATCAGGAGAAGATCCACAGTACACCCTACATGATAACGTGGCGCTCTCTCTCTCTCAGCTGCATTCTGGGTGGCATGGGAAAAATACTTCAGACCCATGTTCTTAGGTGCTAGTTTTTGCTGTCTCAGTGATGCAGCCCAGCACTGCCTGAGGTAATCTTCACAGAACTGATGATCTGTGAAGCTCAGCCTAGATCCTCTTTGGCATACAGTCCACCACCTGTGGAGACAGAACAGCTCAATGTATGCTGAACAGCTCAGAGTTCTGGATAGTTATACCCTCAGGTAACCTTCCCAAAAACAGTGTCTGTGCATTCGAATTCCTGCATTCCCTGTGCATGCCTATATCCCCTGCCCACCCCAGGCTCGCTCTATCCCTCCCCTCCACAGCATACAATGAAACCAGCCTGTGTTGAACAAAAGGACTTGTGGGTGATGTACAAGATGGAAGGGAATGGGAGGAGAACCTGGAAGGGTAGAGGGGGACTCAGAGATGGGGCTGAGTGTGGCACTTGCCTCTGTGATTTTTTTGGGAGGCATTGGCTGCCCTAGAGGTCTCACCACCCCCTGCTCTGGGACTCCAGCAGCCTCTGAAAGGCCTAGTGGTGGAAACCGTGGGATGGGGAGGCAGTAGTGTGGCCAATGCGCTGTTCCATGCAAGCCACCAGGCACTCCATCATGGAGATGAGGGAAGAGTATGTGGTTTTGCTGGTGCACCAGGTGGCCCTTCTCTGCTCCCAGTCTGTGACCCACTGTCAGCAACCCTCTTGAAGTCCCCAGATGAGTAACTGCAGGCCAGCTGTCCCACATCAGGTTGTGGGTGGGATTTTGACAGCAGGTCCTTTGCAACCGGATGGAGGGTGGGGGATGTGCTTAGGCCATAGCTGGCCCAGTTGTGGAGAATGGTTACAATGTCAGTCAGCACAGGTGATACTGACACTGAGCCCTAATCACTGAGCCAACGCCGGCCATGTGGTTCAGGCAAGGCTGTATTTCCTAGACAGCAGACATTTGTCAGCAGGGGCACAGATGCCCTAGTTGAGCATTGCAGTATTCATGGCTCAGGGGTGGGGAAGCCAGGAGCCTGTGGGCAGGAGGGGAGGACAGGTGGCTCATTTGTCCATTTGCATCCTGCAAGGGCTGGTCCTGGCTCCTAAAGTGTCCCACAGGGAGTGAATATCTGTCCCTGCTGCAGGAGAGGAGGGTTGGGCAAGGTGTGTGTGCGCGGCAGACTCCACTTGCTGGAGGGGGTGCTGCCAGGTTCCCCTCGTCTTTCCTTCTGGACAAGTCCCCATGCCTGAGATTGGTTGCCTCTGCATTACTGCACTTGACTGGGAGTAAATGCTGGCTGAGTGCAAGCATGAACCTGGGCTGTCAATGGCATTGCAGTGTGGTTCCATGGCCCCAAAGTACTCAGTGGTGCCTTGTTACGGGACAGTGTCCTACCACAGAGTCCAAGATGGAGCAGGCCCCTCCAGGAACCATGCAGGAAGGACCCGTGTGAGGGCATTGGAGAGGTGATGGCTCTGGACTGGTGCTCCAATCAGGAGGATGAGCTAGTAGGCAACCCCTGGCGTGGGTGGGCCAGGAGTGGACGGTGCAGCCTCCAACAACCCATCACCTGCCCCCGCTTGTGGCTAAGGAAAGTTATGGAGCTCATCTGAGTTGCCCTCCCTGAGTGGGGTGAAGAAGCCTGAGAGAGGGGGACCAGCTCAGCTCCTCGCTGAGGGGCATGGTTGTCTGGCTGGCCTCAGTCGCATCTGCTACCCTGCCCTCCTGCAGACTGACGCTGGGTGTGTGCTGGTCAGACCCGATGACGGCTGGGGGAGGCGACTGCCCCCCCACCCCCCCCGCCTCATTCAGGATGGCGTCAAGCTGGTGGTAGTAGTGGCAGATGTGTGGTGCCACTGCAGAGCATCCACTCTGCTCTCTGGCTGGGTGGTAGGCTTGCCATAGCTCCTTGATTTTGAGCCAGCTCTGGTCCAGGGGCCAGGTGTGCCCCTTGGCCAGGCTGGCAGGCATCCAGTCATAGACAGCTGCATTGCACCTCTTGATGCAGGTTAGGCTCCTCCCTGCAGACTTCAGTGAGGTCCAGGATCTCCACACTGGTCCAGGCCAGGTTTCTGCATCCCTAGGTAGTGGCTGCCATGAGAGCTGCAGGAGTGCGGGCAGCCCTCAGAGCATCAGCGGAAACACCAAGGCCGTCATGCTGGCCTCAGATTGGAGTCTCCCACACAGGTCCTTCTCAGCTGGCCACATGTGAACAGCCCAGCTCGTACCAGGTCTTCTGTAGCGCCATAGAGGAGCACACCAGTACAGCTGCCTGGTGTGGCCAGAGGGGTCAAGGCTGCAACTGTGAGAGGCCACTGGAGGCCAGTTATTTAAAAATAACAGAAATGGCCTGCACACACTATTACTATTTCAGACTAGCTGTTACGCCTCATGGAACGGAGGAGTACCAGTTTTGGAAAAAATCAGCCTGTTACTTCAAAATAAAGGGTGTCGTAGGCTGTGGACAGACTAGCTCCTCCTTTCAGGGGGGCTATGGTAATGAGGCACTTCCATGAATACGCAGCACCTTATTAGCATAATGGCAGCCGTGTGCACACTTCAAAATTGCTGATTGCGAAACACACACTGACCATGTAGTCGGGGGGGGGTGCCTTTTGAAATGACCCCGTGATTTTGAAAGCTCCTTCTTCCCCAAACCAAAAGGAATGAATGGGCTTTCAAAATCGGGGTGGGGCGTTTCGAAAGACGCCCCCCCCATCTACACAAGTGGCATGCATTTCAAAAGTGGCACTTTATGCTAATGAGGCACTGCACATCCAACTTGATGCTAATGAGGCACTACATATGCATAATAGGGGCTAGTGTGGCCACAGCCTTATTTCAAAATTAAAACCTAGTGTAGACCAGGCCTCACACAGCCGTGACCTCAGCACTATTAAGGTGGCGAAATGTCCCAGTGCATGGAATGCAGAGGAAGCTGGCCTCATAAATCAGGGGCACTTGTGAAACACTCACCCAACTGCTTAGGAATTTTATTGCTGGGCTGTTGTTACTTTAAATCTAGTTGAGCCGCATGTAAGTGCCTAACTTGGATTTCAGAGAAAATTATTGCTCATAATAAAGTGAACCCGTTGCCAAGTGCAGAGGGAATAAAGGTAGGAGCTCGTTAAAATACCGTCTAACCAAGATCCCCAGCTTCCTGGGCAACAAGCTTGAAAAGCTCAGGGCCTGTGGAGCACATAGTGGAAGTGGGTTTCTGCGGCGCCCGGCTGAGGTTAATGGGCCTGCACACATCACTTTGTAGGATTGATTGGCGCGTTAATGAATAATTTGTACGGCCCCCATGTACTATAAATGACTAAATTATATAGCAACACTCCTGATGCAGGAGCGCTGTGCTAATGTTAAGTGCTTATGAAATCATTTGCATTGTGACAGGAATATCACTCGGGGGGAGGGGGGGTTGTCTTGGGCGCTGTAGCGCTCTGGGATGAGCCGGTTGGAGGAAGACTGGCTTTCAGGGAAAGAGAGCACATACAGCACACGAGGAAAGGACTAAAAAAGCCTACTGCTGCTGAGAGCCAGCAGCTACCACTTGGTGGTCCATGCAGGGCACCATTCTTGAGAGGCGAGAGTTAGGCGTTCTGCTAGGCATCTGCCATCTCCCACTGCTCCCCAGTTAAAGGCAGCACTTGGGCCCTTTTTGGCGGCTGCTTCTGAGACAATCTCCTAGAGCAGTCTTCTCCCGTTTGCTCTCCTGGCTGGCCTGTTGCAGGGCACTAGTACAGAACAAGTACAATTTCGCTGGCTGTTGCCTTGCAGTGCTTACACCTACCTAGTGCTCTCCCTGCTAGACTAGCTGCATCTAGCTCTTTAGGGTGCTGGAATGAGCATGTTAGATCAGCGGTCAGCAGCCTTTCTGAGGCGGATAGCTGAAATTTGACTTTTCGATTGCCATGTACCGTCCAAGTGCCGGTGATACTTTTTTAAAGTCACTAACCATTCTACTGACAACCGCTTTAGTAATTTAGCTGTGCGGCTTAAGCGTTTCGATAGTGGTTGGAAGCATTAGCTGGTCTTTTGTTAATCCACAGGCTGCCTGGCTTTGAGCAAGCTCCCAGCTGCATGGGGATGGAGAGGTGTGTCCAAGTTCCCACCTCCCATGCTGATGAAAATCAGCTCGTGTGCCACTCTTAGCCCCTGTGCCAGAGGTTGCTGACTCCTCATTTAGCTAGTGCACCGCTCCTGAATGGAGACTGTGGTTGATACAAGATTATTTCCAATTGTTGCCATTTTGCAAGAGCTGCTCTAAAAATTTCAGGGGGGGTCGCTAAATGGCAAAGGTATTACCGGGCAGCAACATCTGCACTGGGTAATGGGGAAAATGAGTGCCCCAGTAAAAACGCACTCCCAAAGAGCCTCACCTACCTGCCCATATGTAGCTTGCCCCAAAAGGAACTGCTCCCCCTGCAACAACATGGCTCATTCCACCCCAAGTTAAACTTCTAAGAAGGTTTTTGGAGGGTGTTTTTTTTTTTTTTTTTTTGGCCTGGCTGGGGAGGCCAAGGGGGACGGAGGGGGCAGGGTGGAGCTTACCTTCTTTGTTCATGTCTTCAAAGTGGGCCTAATGTGCTGTCTCGCCGTAGTGCCGAACTGCTTCAGCTGCAGTTGGAGAAATTTACCTAGTTGCAGGAGAATGAGGGGGCATTGTTTGGTGTAGGTAGGCGGGAGTTGGGGGGGAGGGGCAGGTGTGTAATGGGAAGTTACAGAACACAGGGTATGTCTATACCTCCAGCTCAGACTGTGGTTACACTATGGCACTTTGTCAACTGAAATCACTGACAGAAGCAATTTCCCAACAAAACATCTGTCGCCAGAGCATGGCACACACAAAAGCCAATGGCCAGTGTTAACAGAGCAGCTGGACTGCCCGGCTGCCCTCTTGACAAAATATGCACCTGAAAGCACAGCAGACAGGGCTGCCCAGGGTTCAGCACACCCTGTCTGGTGAGAAAAGCCACATCTGGAGTGTTCCACACAGCGCTTTTGGCAACAGGCTCTGTTGACAGCAGCGTTATGCCTCATGGCTGAGCGGCAGAACGCTGCTGCCGAAAGTTCTGAGTGATGCCCACAAACTGCCGCCAAAACACACACTGTGCGTGTGGCTGTTCCACTAGTTTTGTTGACAAAAACTCGTCTCTGTCCGCAAAATTCACCATTGTAACTGTAGCCAACATATAAAGTACAACTGCAGGTGACATGCACGTTAGCACCGGGTGAGGTAGTGTGCTAAAAATAATGTAGTTGTGACAGTGGGAGAGGCAAGCCACCCTGCAAACAATCCCAGACAAGCAACTATGTGCATACCCCTCAGCATCTTCCCTCTCACGTGGTCTCTAGGTTAAAAATGTTTACCTCATTTAATTAAGGTTCAGTCATAATAAAATGTTAACACAAGCTATTGCATTGTCCCCATTCAGCAGCAGAGTACTACTCCAAGAACCTGGATGAACTGTCTGGCTTGCTGACTAGGGAACGTGCTTCCTCTGCTAAAAAAGGATGACCACATTTCTGAATGCTCCTCCTCTTGTGGCGTGAACGCTTTTCCACTACAAGGCCGGTCCATATTTTCGAGACCACACCTCTAGGGAAGGCACAGCCTCACTGTTGCACCTGCTGTGAGAAACAAGTGAAGGTCAGCCTTTAGGGACGCACCACTGTAACCCGCAGAAGCTAATCTCGTCCCATGAAAGAATGCCTGTTTCATACACAAGGCCAAAGTTACGGTTTTAAGCACCTAGTAGGTGTCAGGAACAACACAGAGCTTATGGGAGCAGCTGGACTCAACTGGCAGGTAGGATAAGGAAGAGATTGGAGCTTTTGCTCTTTTGTTTTGTGGCTGAAAACATGGCTGAGTGGCTGCAAATTGCGCTTCCATGGCTAGGCATTTGTCGATGTTTGCAAAGGCGAGGCCGTAGTCATTAGGGCCTGCAATGAGGGGCAGTTGGGGTCTGCCAGTTGTGGCAGCACAGTAAGGGGCTCAAGCAGTGCTCACTCCCTCCCCCAGGTGTCCTGGCTAGTGACGCTTTGCATGACATTGGCACACTAATGCTGTGAAGCTTCAGGGCCATTACTTGCTTAAAAGCAGCCCACAAGCATCTTCTATGAAGCTGGTTTTTTTTGTGTCAAGACAAGGCCTGAGGTTTTTTAAACTGGGTTTACCTGTTTTAGAGAGAATCAACTCTTCATTTTCAATTACAAAGCCTTTGTCTCCTACCCTGGCCCTAACTTGCAGGTACATAGTCAAAAGGCTCTGCGAGGCATTCTGCAACCTTCTGTAAATTGTTTGCGTTCATTAAAATAGCTCATCATTCATTCTTGTAACAATACAGCTAGCAGAATGTGAAATAGGCTATCTGCATGAAGCAAAAATGTATTCTTAAATTGCAATCCCAGTGAAGGGAGGTTGTAATTTTAGCTTGTTAGCAGATTGAAGTAACCCTAGCTGATTAAAATTACAATTTGTCTTGCCTATACTATTTTAATGTGTTTTTTGACTTCTGGTAAAACCTTTTTTTTTTTTTTTTAATAACATGGACAATGACAGCAGAAACAATCCCCAGCCAAACAATAGCGGCAGCACAAATGAGACGTTCACCTGAAACCCACCTGTGATCTTTAGAGGCCTCCCACTGGCCGTGGAGGTGCTCATGTGTCAACAAAGGCAATTTCTCTTTAGCTACCTACGGTTTTAAAAAAATCTAGGTAATGAGGGCCCGAAAAAATAGAAAAAGGCATTTTGATTGACGTGGTTAACATTGTACTTGTCAGGAAACGCTCTCAGCATCAATACTAATGAGCTAGTCGGGTGGGCTTTCTTAGTGCAACATGTGCGTTCCATAGTTTACTGTCTGTGCTGTAAGGTCCTCACAGGCAGTTGTGTGATGGGATTGACTCGGTTCCATCCCTGGTGCTTTAACTGGTGCATTTCCTGTGTCCTTATCATTTTTTTTTTAGCAATGCAGCTCTTATGCTTCATTAGCTGTGTTGTCTCCTGAGTGCAGAAGCAAGTCATTGGGCTGAGCTGTTTTCAGTATCAGCTAAAGGTGGCTTTATGTCACCATTGCAAAATCCTGATCATGGGACAGGCTGGGGGAGTGTACTTCAGAGCAACTTTCAGCCTGCTCCAAATTTGGCTCTGTCTGCCTATATGGTTTTCTCACAGCCAGCCCTGGGTGTGGGAGGTAGCTGAAGGCAAAAGGTGACAGATCTCCTAGCCTCATGCCCAGTACTGAGCATGAGATGTAGGCTACTGGTTTTATACCCTATCACTGGGTCTACACCCTAGGATGGAGGGGCCGGGGGGTGGGTGTGTGCCTCCGAAAGCTGCTTTCACTGTCTTTATAGCCCTCTGTGACCTGGACTGGCGGTGGTGTGCATGAGCTACAAATGTGGTTTGGTGCTTCTGTAGCAAGGTGTTACATGTACACTGTACAATCTGCTCAGCAAAGCTGGCTGGCTGGTCCCCACCCATGGGCGTTAGGTAGGGCACATTCTGGAATGTCACAATTGCAGGGAAGTTGTGCCATTGTGCACGTTGTCGTCACCTGGCAGAGCAATTTGGCGGGGGGGGGGGGGGGGGGGCTGATCCTGATTAAAATGCACACTTGTACTCCCACTCCTTGCTGACATTTAGCAGTTGGGGATATATTTTTTTTAACCACTGTGTGTGGGAGCGATGCCTACACCCAACCAGATTTAAGACCTGCTTGGAAGATGGTGAGGGAACTGCATGAGAACAGAGGGCTGCTGTTGCTAGTCCCAGCAAGTTTCACCAGTAGATGGCGCTGGTGCTGAACGCCTGGGCGTCACACCTTTAAAAAGGGTAAGGACCCCTTTCTCTGCTCACACCCAGGGGTGTAACAAGATGCTCCCCATTAATACGTGATCACCATTACTAGCCAATGCAACCCACCGGGGGTGGGGAGGTGAAACTGGCCCCAGAAATAGAATTATAACTGTCTCCTGTATGGTTTCCTAACCCTGGCCTTTGACGTATCTGTTACTGGCTAGCTGTGGTTTGTAAGTCAGTCAAAAACAGCGCAAGTCTTCAATGTACACAATGTGCAGTGGCCAACTAGGCTCTGGTGTGAGGCATTTCAGGCACTGGCTCTGACATGCAATGTTATTTAGCTACCTAATTCTCATTGATTTCAATGGGAATTAAGCACCTAAATAACCCTGAGGCTCTGGGCTCTCACATGGTACCTAAACTTAGCTGGAGCGCCATCTCCTTAGGTTGAAGAGGGGCATGTGGATTTAGCGGCTGGTGTCCTAAGAAATGTGGCTCAGCCTCGCCACTGTTCGTGCAGCCTGTAAAACTCTCTCCCTTTTTTTCGGGGCGGGGGGGGGCGGGCACGCGGATGGGAGGCCCTTTTGCTTACGGTGGCATTAGGAGCTTGTGGGTTTTAGCCACCTGCATCCACCTGACTGGACCTGTTGGTTAGCTCATTTCATGCCCCAGTATCTGCGGGCCACGGGGGATTCAATGTGCAATCCCATAAAGTATGCCTAGCCACTGTGCTGCTGGCAAACCTTAGAAAGTCATGTAGTGATAATAACGTGCTCTGCTCCTGAGGGATGGCATTTAATAATTTATACACTCAGGCCTCGATATGTCATGCCCATGTAAGTTTGTTCACATTTACACCAGTGAAATTTGGAGGACCAAGATATAAACATCCCTCACTCTTAAATTGGTATGTCATTTAGCAAATGGAAAATTAATATATGCTCCCAGCATCCTTTGCAACTTGCCTATGTCTTTGGGCACAAAGAATAAAAGTGGTTTAAAAACTGCACTTTGCATTAGGATCCTTTCTTTAAATGTTGCTTAAAATGCTTGGAATGGCTGGTGTGGAAAGTGAGTGGTACATTGGTGTTAAATGGGCACATAAGCAAAATTTACTCTTTTACAGTCCCTCTCCCCATCTAGGCACATTATTCGCATATCACATGTGGGTGCGGGGGGGGGGGGGGGTGGTGAGTCCTCATTATTCGTTGTTTTGCTTTGTCACAACGTTATAGGTCCCTTTCTCTGACATAGATCAAGGACCCTCTGTACAGGGTGCAACCAGTGCCAGCTAGTAACAGGACAAGGGGTTAGGCTCTGCCAGCTGAGAGCCAGCACAGAGCAGGGGCTGTGTTGACAGCCGAGAAGGGAGTGGCTGGGCCTGCATGCTGCAGCAGTGCTGCTGATGAGCAGGGATCCAGCCACCAGGAGCACCCATTAATACCGAGTGGGGGAAACAGACCAATTTGCCCAGTTTAAAGAAAAAAGGCAGGACACCTGCAGGAGGGAGGAGCATATTGCATTAGGAGGAGCATTTCCAGCAGCTCTAGAGAACGCATTATTCCCCTCCATTCGGCACTGGTGAGGCCATAGCCGGAGTATGGCACCCACTTCTGGGCCCCACAATACGGAAAGGATGTGGATGCATTGGACTGGCTCCAGTGGTGGGCAGCCAAAATGACTGGGGGCCAGGAAGTGGGGGCGGGGGGGGGGGGGGGGGGGGGGGGGCTCTACAGAGGTTGGAGAGAGGCTGTTCTCAGTAGTGATGGACGGCAGAACAAGGAGCAATGGCCTCAAGTTACTGAGTGGGAAGTGTAGGTTGGATATTAGGACAAATCTATTTCACTACGAGGGAGGTGAAGCACTGACAGGAGTTACCTAGAGAGGTGGTGGACACTCCATCCCTAGGGGTTTTTAAGTCCTGGCTTGACAAAGTGCTGGCTGGGATGATTTATTTGCGGGGGTTGAGCCTGCTTTGGGCAGGGGGCTGGACTTGATGGCCTCCTCAGGTCCCTTCTAGCCCTCCGATTCTAAGGTCCTATAGAGAGAGGTTAAAGCCAGTAACACTGGTGGAAGGCCAGGGCAGAGTTTCAATGGAGCCAGTGTACTCTAGTGGCAAGTACCACAGAGCAGAAACTATTTCAGGTGCTGATGTGGGGAGCCTGGTTGCCTTTCATACCTCAGTTCCCCCCACCCCGCCCCTTGGCTAGCTAATGCTTTGGGGGCAGTGGCTGCCTCTCTGTCTGCGGGCCCATGTCTGAAGGAGGCCTGGCATGGAGAGGCGTGACACACCATCTGACCACAGCAACAAGCCAGTGCGCTGCTGCTATGCTCGAAGAGTGGGTGAGAGCAAATGGCACGCTGGGAAGGAGGCAGCGCTCATAACTCAAAGGTGATGACAAATCACACCTGCACCTGGGCTAAAGGTGTGAGCAGGTGGCCCAAGCCATCAAGTGAGATAACGCCCCCCCCAAGCCCTAATTGGAAATGCAGAGCCAGAGACTCTCACCCAGTAAACAGGGTACCCAGCCCAGGTGAATTATAGCTGCAGCTACCAGCTGGCCAAAGCAGCTCTGTCGCCGCATCACACCTTGCTCACAGGTGCATGGCTCAGTACACTCATACCGCAATGGGAAGGAGGCTAGCAGAGCAGTCAGGCTGCATCTGAACGCAGGCAGGGCACAGCCTATGCCCCCGAAAGGCGCAACCACCTGAGACCACCATAGTTCAGCAGGGCCATTGCGGAAGAGCCTGGCTCGGGTTCATGCTGACCTGCCTTGCAGCATGGCAGGCAGCTGCTTCTCAATGAGCCACATGTAGTCATACAGCAGTTGTCCCGTGTCCGTCCCCCCCCCCCAAAGACATGAGGCAATGTGTGTCTGCAAGGAGTGACTTGTGCAACGGGACATGTTGGGCAATGCCGAGCGGTTGCTGATGGCCTCTGCTGCAGTCGCTCTGCTTGTCACTTAGCTGTGCTGCCTCGGCCCTCGCAGACTCTCCCGGCAGGGCTCAGCGATAGCGCTGCCCAGCATCCAAAAGGGAGCCAGGTGACTCGGGGCAGCACAGCCATAAGGCTGGCTGGCCATGATGGCTGGTGCCATGTGGCTCCCAGAAGAGGAGGGTGCTCAGGACTGCAGTGTGGGAGGTGACAGGGCTGCAGATCCCAGCAGCACTCGCCTCAGGCAGCTCCCAGAAGAGGCCAGCATGTACCACCAGCACCGAGGCACAGGGCCGCCAGGAGCGCTGCATGTGCTGTGTTCCCCCGCCCCCCACCCGCATTTCCCATGGGCCATAGTTCCCTCCCAGCCAGTAGCTGCTGCAGCCCCAGTGCTTGGGGCAGTGCACAGCGCTCCTGGCCACCTCCTCTGCCTCGGCGCCAGAAGGCCAAGCTGTCTGCTTCTGCAAGATGCCTGAGCTAGGTGCTGGCCAGACTGGTGCACACCCCCCGCCCCCACCTCAGTCTTGAGCCCTCCCACATGCCACATCAACCCCCCCCCACCCTCCGGCAAGCTGACTCCTGGTCCCACATGGCCCCCAACACCCAAACTCCCACTCAGAGCCAGCATCCCCTGCCCTTCGCCTGCACGCCAACCCTTCAGCTCCAACCCTGTGCAGCACCTGTAGCCCCCTCTTGCACCCCAAACCCTCTCAGCCCTGGCTCCACCCCAGAGCTTCCCTCACACCTGTTGACAACGAGCCGGAAGGTGGGCTGGAGTGCCTGGGAGTAGGGCCTTGGGCACAATTGTGCAGATTTCTGCTCCTACTTGGAGGGGCAAAGTGCTCGTCTAGTGCCGGCTTGCGGTAGAGCGAGGGGCGGCTGTTGGCTCTACAAGGGGCCCATAAACCATGCACAGCAGCAAGGCCCACAGGCCTTGGCAGTCCTGGAACCATTCCTGAGCCCTTTGGCAGAGTGGCGCCGCTGCTGTTTGCAGGCCGCTGGCTCTAAGCTGTGCTCGGGGACAGGCCAGCGCTGGCTGAGCTTTGGCTTTGTTGGCGCAGTTCCCACTAGCATGGGTAGCATGCAGCCAAACAGCTCTCATTGCCCTTGGGGAAGTGAGCCTGCCTGCTAACTGGGGGCTTGGCAAGAAGCCAGGCAGGGCTGCAGCTCGGCCACCGAGCCCCTGCCCCCAAAAGATCTGTCCTGCTGCTTTAGCTGAACCCTCTCAGGCCTGGGTGAGCATGTGCCCAGCCCAGCAGGCTGTTGGGGACACTTGCAGCAATGGGGGTGGTGGGATGGGGCTAGCTGATGGACTGCGGCCCACAGTGAAGGCGCGTGCACTCAGCAGGTCCATGCAGGGGGCCGGCGAACACGGCTGGCACCTTCAGGGAGCTGCTCCTGCACCTTTGTTGCTCTGGCTGCTTTGCAGCACCGTAGGAAGACCAAACAAAGCCTGCACAGCACCTGTAAAAGGCCAACTCGGGCTCCCAGTGCACTGGGGTCAGGTCTCTTGTGCGTTCTTGGAGCCTTTTGTCTCACTAGCCTAGGCTGCCCTGTTTTGTGCATGATGGAGCATTGAGCAGACTCATGCGTCCCCCTTTGCCTCCTCCTCCCTCCCCGGCTGGCTTTGCTTATTTGTCCAGTGGGTGACATGCAAAAGGGTTGTGACTTGTACACTCCAGCGCCCCCCCCCCCCCCCCCCCCCCCCTTCCACCAGCCAGGCAGTGAGTGGCCTTGTTTTGGCTTTGCCATGACCTACTAACTGCCGACCTCAGAAAGCATCACAGCAGCAGGAGAGGCCCACGTGTGGGGACAGGAAGTGATCAGCTTTCTTGTGACGCCAGGGCCCAGGCTCAAGGTGGCATTGTAAAAAGGAAGCTGAGAAACTCCATGAGGCAGGGCTGCGGGAGGGCAGGAGCCAAAATTAACACTAGGCAGCTTGTAATTGAGCTACTTATGAGGGTGTTTCACAGCAGAGACCTAATTAGTCTCCCTTAAACCTAAGCACTGGCTTATGTCTCCACAGTGTACGCGATCCAGAAGGTGCCGCTGTGCCACCTTCAAGGGGAACTTGCTCCTGTTGGACCGATAGGCAGAGTTGCCCTTAAATTTCTCTTTATAAAAACCCACAGGAAGAGCTTTGCCTCTCGCACGAAAGCTGGTCCCAGCCAGTTCCCTGGAACATGCACCGCTTCGCATTTGGTATACGCCACAAACAACTGCATACTAATGCCACAGTTGCAGTGTTGGGAATGAGCTTTCTTGGCAGCTTACCCAGCTCCGGCTTTAAGGAAGGAAGGACAACTCTGTTATGAAAAGCAAGTCATGGTGGTTGAGTCAACTGCATTAGTCACCCACCAAGCTCCCTGTCTCCCCCTCCCGCTTGGTGCCTTCCCCCTGCACCCGAGCAAAGCATATGATTCCGCTAGGGGGAATATGCTGTCCTCAATAACTGTGGGGGAATGGTGCTGAAAAGGGCTGCTGGTGCCAGGTAAGCTGCATCCTGGCCCCGCCATTTTGAAGATCACCATTTTTTACGTGAGGGACATCAGGTCTGAACGACAGCTGGAAGACACTGTGCACAGTGACCTCAGATGCTGCAAGAGGTGATTGGGGCAGGGTGCTGAAGCAATTTGTACCCTGCGTGGTGCTAAGAGCCACTGAACCACTTCTAGCCAGGAGGTGCAGCAACCCCTGACCCCCTCACCCCATAGGCGCGAGGATGCTGTATGTTAACAATGACAGAACAGTTGCATACTGCTCATATTCAAACCACAGCTTTTCTTTTAGCGCCCCCCACCCCACAGGTTTGTCACAGCCTTAACAGGACACCTGTTCCATCAATCTGCCATAATAATTTATTGATTTGAATGACATTTAGTACCACAGTTTTATTACCAGTGACATAACAAAGGAATATGCCCGACAAAATGGATTTCAATTTACAAACACCAACTTAAGAAATGCATGTGACACTCAAAGGTCTTGTTCCATTATTTAAGTAGACACGTTTCATTAGCTCTGGTAAAAATTCAAAACATGTTATGTACAGGACCAATATCCATTCTAGCCAACTGGACATTCCAAGACTTCCTTCAGCCACAGTTCTCTGCAACTATGTTGAAATGTCACTGTAAGCAGCTTTTGACAAATAAAATAAAAAGAATTGAGTTTAAAAAGTGCAACAACTAGTTCCTAGTATGAGCAACTCTGGTGGCGGACAAGGAGCAGTGACAGGATGTCTAGGGGACCATGGGTTGAGCTGGTTTTGTGGGACCCAAATTCAGCTCTTTTTACAGATGCGAGATGTACAATTAAGTGAACTAACTGAGTGGGAGGGGAGTCATCGCTGGAAGCCAATGGGGTGACTGATAATGAACACTTACTGCAAGTAGATCCACCATTGTGATGTTTTATGGAGTACAATATTTGTTCACCAAAAATCTTTGATTCCTGTGACAATTCATAAGTGCAGGATTCTTGGCACAGTTATTAAGTTGTTAAAAAGCCCCCTCTCCCTCCAGTCCTTGGCCACCACCCCCCAGTCTGCAAGGAAAGAATGGTCAAGGTTCAGCAGAGTCACGCCTTCCAGTTTTAAAAAAAAAAAGAGACTGTGACTGACTTGGTTTCACCATTATGGTAGGTTCAGGAGAAAGCTGCCTGTTTCCTACACATGCTGATACTCAGTTACTTTGTTCTTGTGCTTGGTAGATGAGAACTTAGCTTCACACCACCTTTGTAGCCTGGAGTCAGCCCTGGGTGCAAGTTAGAGCAGCCACAAGTCTTGTGGTGCTCTACTTTTTATGAGCTCCTATGGCCCAGGTAAGTAGAGGCTAGGAATAGCGTGCCATTCTCTTGCCATGGTGCCCACCACACTACTTACGCTGTGAGTGGAACTCACAGTAGGGCTATGTCTACACTACCCTGGAAGATCGACCTGCTCAGGGCCAATCTTCCAGGGCTCGATTTCACTCCTCTAGTATGGACACGCAAAATTGACCTCTCCGGGGTAGCAGTTGACCCCTGCACGCCTCATGAGATGCGAAGAGTAGGAGAGGTCAATGGGAGAAACTCTCCCGTCACTCTTCCCCAGTATAGACAGCTAAGTCAGCTGAGTGCAATACGTCAGTTTTAGCTATGCAATTGCCTTAGCTAGAATTGTGTATCTGAGGTTGACTTAATTTGCCTAGTGTAGATGCAGCCTAGATCTATAACAGGTATGGATGCCCTGTAGTATTCAGGGAGCCTTTTTTTCTGTATAGAGCAGCATAAAAGAGCCTTGGTGTAACTGAGAACTAGACCTACTGTTTTTAACCCTACCATTTGCCAGGCAGTCAATGGTGTGGCTCAATGCGTGAGGCACCATGATCCCTCTTCCCCTCCTCCACCCACCCTCCCTGCCTCATGGTAGCACTTGGAAGGGGCATAACATAAGTTGATTCACTACAAAGAAATTACTGTGCGATAGTTTGAGAGACTCAGTTGCTACGTTTTTGCTGAGCCAATGCCCGTTCACCAGGAGGTCCACTCAGTTTGCCAACAGGACCCATTCCAGCACCATGTTCACCACTGGATGCCCACTCCAGGCAACAGGAGTCCCCCCTCCCTCCACACATACATGAAGTCTCCATGGAACCCCCAGTGCATTCTGGGCAGAGGCGCCTTTCCCTCCTAGGCCCTCACCCCCACATGATGTCACTCATTCACCCTACCGGCTTCGTCTTTCTGTCTCTTGTACCACATGGCCCCCTCTGCCAGGAATCCTCTCCAGTCATCCCCCCACCTCCCCCTTGCCTTTCCCTGTCCTTCTCCTCACAGCCTCTGAGAAGCTCACAAATGTCAGCCAACTCTCTCTACCAAACCCAAGCCACTCAATTGGCACCATTTTGTACTGACCAAAGAGTTCCATCCCTGGGGAGGGCTTACCCCACTCCCTGACTTCTTGCTCTGCTGTGTGCAGTACGGGGCAGAGAGACAAATTCATGGCCGAAATAAAAGTGTATTAAAGAAGCAGGAATCTTGTAGCAGCGATAGCAGAGCACCCACAAAAGACTGGCTGGTACAACTGGGTGGCCCAGCTAGTTTCTGGATCTGTCTTCTCAGTCACATTCTTCTCTGGCCTCTCTACACCCTGCTTCATAAATATTCTTTCCCCACTGGACTGCTTGGTGGGTCAATGTTGCCAAAAAATAGGCCTGTGGTAGGAAGTCTCAGAGGTCTGGTCAGCTGAGTTAGGCTTGCAAGGCTCACACTACAGGACTAAAAATAATAGCATAGACATCCAGCCCAGACTCTGAAACCCAGCAGACGCGGAGAGGCTCTCAGAGCCCAGGCTGAAGGTCGTGCATTTACGCTGTAATTTTAGCCCTGCAGCTGGAACCCAAGTCAGCTGACCTGGATTCTGAGGCTGAAGGTTTTTGCAGTGTAGACGTACTCATTGTCTGCTCCTTCCCCTTCCAGTCTGCAGGCTTCCTCCTTCCACTATGATTGAACAAGGCCCCAAGTGTACCTTATGCACTGAAGCCCTATGCATTGCTTAAATCCTCAAGGCTGGATGTAAGTCATGCATAAGCCTCATGCTAGGTCTCTGAACTGGGCAGAATAAACAACAAAGGAGATCATGGCTCCAGTGTGAGTTGAGAAGACATAAAAACCCAGCAAGCACTGCTGCGTCTGAGGCCATGGAACGTAGTCAGAAGATGTAGGACCCTGGAGGGTACGCCTGTCGTTCAAAGCCAGTCTAGATGGCTGTCAGTTCTCCTCCCCAGCACAGAAGTGACAACACACAGCTGCACTTGGAGGGTTGCTCAACCCTCCCAGCTTTTGTGCAACAGTCTCTTTTAGGAGTCAACTGGACAGCTCTGAATTATAACAAGACCCATGATGCTTTGCAAACAGGGCCTCAGTTGCATGTGTCCTGCTGAAGAACTTGTCATTATTATTATTATTTGTTTTTAATATGGAGATATACCTATTTCATAGAGCTGGAAGGGACCTTGAGAGATCATTGACTCCAGTCCCCTGTCCTCACACCATCCCAGACAGATCTTTTTTTAATCTATTTTCCCCAGATCCCTAAATGGTCCCCTCAAAGACTGAGCTCACAATCCTGGGCTTAGCAAGTCAATGCTCAAACCCCTGAGCTATCTCTTGCTCCATGCACCAGCTGACTCTGAATGCGGGATTCTCACATGCCACTGTGTAGACTCCCTTCCTACAGGCACGCTGCCGCAGCCATGTCTGCTTGGCCTGCCTCTCCGCAACCTCGCATGGCGGACACACCATGTGGGACTTCTCTGAGTCGACATTTGTCAGTCATGAGCACGCCTGGGAACTCACTTTGATAAGCAGCTAATGCGTTCAAGCCCCCGGATTTCTTTCTAAAATCTGAAGTGAAACTCACTGACAGGAAGTTAGCATTACTTACAAAGTATGACAGTCACTTAAAGTACGTGAGTTATCAATGCACCTTTAGGATAGCTTGAGAATGAGCCTTAGCAACGTTGACACATCACAAGACCACGGAAGCTGAACGACTTCAAATGCCATTTTGTCCGAGGTTCTGAGGAAGGGCACATGCAATATTTTTTCAAGTGTGCTTCAACAGCACACCATACAGATGTCTGGCTGGGATGGCTCTGCATATAGCCCTTGGTTTTGGCTCATTCAGCCTCTCTGCATTAGATGAAACGCTGAGATAGTGAGCACATTAAGGTCATGGACAGGCACTGGTAATACAGAAGGAACTGGGCATCTGCACCAAGTCACGCTTCAGATCTTTCCCTAGATATATTCCCCCACCCTGCATTTCTTACCCTCCCCCTGGAGTCCAAAGGCATCCATTGTGCAAGGGATGCAGGCTCTTTCCAGGATTCTGTTCAAAGTGTGGGCTCAGTTTGCTTCTCCAAGGGAGGCTGCACATCTCTGAGGCAAGCATCCTGGAGGCCAGTGAAAGCTCTTTGCTCGAGTGATACTTTGTGCAACAGAGAGCCACACAATGGTGTGAGGAGAAAGCTACCCCAAGCCTTTGGAGGCAATAAGATTTGTTGCCAAATCATTTCCTCGTCACCACACTTGGAACGAAAGCAAAACGGCCACTTAACCACCAAGCAGAATAGGAAAGGAAGCTTCTGGGATCCTGTCTAGCATACACTATCTGTATGGGCTACCACAGAGGCAATTTACCATTGGAACCCTTAATTTAAGCACCTAAAGAGCAGTATTTGTGTTACTTGCTTTTTAAAAACATTTGCTCTCTATATATACATACATATACATGCTGCTCTCTGATGTGTCACTCCAAACATCAAACTCCCCTTTCTGGTTCTAATTTATCATTCCCTTCACTTAGAGACAATGAGGTTTTTTACTTGCTGTTTTAAGCTTGTGTTCCATATTCCGTTAGGACTTCATGATCTCTTGGGAGATAAGCAAATGCTTTGTAAAAGATAGTTGGGTCAGTGAGTTCAGCAGGGAAATCCCTGTTGAGTTCAAATACTCTGGTCCCGCCGAGAGAACAAGAGAAGATACCGTAAAGACTGCTGTGCCTAAACTAGATACTGAGAGCAAGACCAGGGATGTCAACTTTGAGAGTCCAGATTTGACTCAGAACTTCACAAAGTTGCCCCTGTGACAATAACATGTCCAAACTCTCCAGAATGTCAGGAAAGATGAGATCTGAAAAACTAGGACCAAATTAGAACAATTCCTGATCTAAACTATTGAATCACCACAGAAGATAAGAGGCAGGTTGCCAAAACCCAGTCGTCTTTAACATAACTGGTTTTTGAAGAGGTTGATGTATATGAGACAGCAAATGAAGCTCTTTTTTGCCCTTCTCATCACGAGATAAGTTGCCAGTTTCCATATTCAATGGTATGTTTTGCATCAGTCATTCCTAGCCATCAACCATGTTTGCAGACTATCAAACCCCAGACCTTTATGAACTGCCATGAATGTTTTCAAGTCAATCATTAATACTCAGTGACTCTTACTGAATACTGTGACTCATGTCACATTCCAGACCACACTGGCGCGAGCTGTGTTATTACAAGTTAGTACAGACCCTGGGGTGCTCTGGTGAACTTCGTTCAGCGCCCACCGTGCTGACAACATGCTCAGTCTGTCTTGGTAATTCTTTACCTAATGTAGTGAGATACCCAACAATGGAAGTGTAGCCTTTGGAGGAGCATTAGGTAGCGCTATAAACAAGAGCCCCGCAGCGCCTACCTAGACAAGTGTGAGGTTTGTTTTGGCTCTGGCTCAGCAGCTTCTGTGTGACATTTGTTGTTGACTTCTTGGCATCCAACAGGATTAAGTGAATGACTTTTATCTAATTTCTTTTTTTTTTATAATGTTTCAAATAAAACAATCTCATGTTGTAAACATAATCTCATTCCTTGAGTCTGCTCCACCAGTCCCGGCTAAGGTTTATGCTTGAAATGGGCTTCCACTGAAATCAAACAAACAAACAAATCAGCTAGAGATGACAATACAAGGGGCATTAGAACAACTTATGTAAAACATGACCACAAAGAGCCAAGTTTTCCAATACAATGTAGAGACAAGGGAAAAGTCACGTTCACCATGGTGTCAGCTGGTCATGGCTCCACCCAATCCCAGACTTGGTTACTGATAACCAGTGTTCCCTCTAATTTTTCCACCCATGGGTGGAATAAATGTTGTGCTTACTAAGGCATGTGTAGATGGGTGCACACGCTGCTGGCTGTGGGTGCTGTGCTTATCAGCTGGGAGGCATCTGATTTGCTCCTGGATGGCTGCGCAAATGTGCAGCTGACAGGGAACACTGCTGAGAACCAACTGACAATGCAGAATACAACATGTCTTTGGCTACACTGAACTGCCCAGAACTTAATTCAACTGTTAACTCAATTGTTAAAAATCAGGTTTACGCACAATCAAGTGAAGTCCCAGGGAAGGTCACTTACAAACAGTATTTTTAACTTCCACTGAATGCTGTTGCCATGAAAGTGTTAGAGGCTGGCACGGAGAGTGGTACAGCTCATCTGAGTGTCCCTAAGCTGTTCCTTACCCACAGCCTCCACTCTGGACTGGCAGCACCACCTCCAGCAGGGAGAGGGTCAGTTTCCTTCCCACACCTATTCACTCCTCAGCCTTCTGATGCTGTGGTTAGTGTACAAATTCAGGTGGTGCTGATTGGGCTCATTATTATTATAGCAGCAGCTAAAGACCCTCCCTGTGGTCAAGGCCCCACTGCGTGGACCATCGTACATACCGAAAGGGAGAGTAATCCCCTGCCCCGAAGAGCCTGCAATTCCAAAGGATGAGACAAAGGATGGGAGTAAGAGACTGCTGTGGTTCCACTGATGTGGACACCTGTCCACAGGGAAATGGACACATTTTGCATTAGCTACTGCACAGGGGGCTGATGCTAAGGACTTCCCACGCAGGCTGGATTTGATTTGGAAGTGGAAGCCACTGTCCCCCCTTCAATTCCAATTCAAGAGCCGGTTCTCCACAGTCAAGGTGCGCAAAATGTGGGGCGCAGCGAAGTCCTGCTCTCTGCAGCACCTGCAGCTGTAATGTTACTAGCAACGGACAAAGGCGGCCCTGCCGGAGGGAGTACAAGTGAGGCATGTGCCCCAGCCGCTCTCACTAGCATTGAGACACTTCTTCCAGGAGCCAGGGAGCACGTGCACCGCTGCCTCCCCCGCTCCCTGGAACAAACCCCAGCATCCGATCCTGCTCCTGCTCCTGCTCTGCACACGGACAACGCCCAGCATGCAGCCTGCCCCCAGGAGTTCTCCAGCTGCCCTTGTGCTGCCATTTGCTGAGCAGTGGCTCTGCCTCCCTCACCCCTCCTCCCTGCCACCTGGTGACACTCAGGTAACCTGTGGTGCACCAGCAGGACTGCGTCTGTCCCTGCCCATATAGCTGTTGTTGCTCTAGGAGCTCCCCCTGCCTTCCTGGGGCAGCGAGCCAGGAAACAGTGTGCACAGTGGGGCAGGAAGAAGCCCCTTTAACCTGGCTCCCCAGCATTGGGCCTGTGTGCTTCATTCAGAGTTTTAAACTCTCACCCCCAGACCGATGTTCCCTCCAATCTTTTCGACATACCCCGTCGCTTTCTCTGCCGCCACTGAGGGAGTGCAGTGCACCATTTCTGGGAGATCACTGCTCCTTTCCAAGGCCGTTGGGTGGCGAGGGAAGAAAAGTGGGGCCCAGCGTAAGAAGTTTGCTCACCCCTGCTCCAAAGTATGGCAGATTAAAGGAAGGCCTTAATGCTTCCGGGGTCTCGTGACTTACCTGCATATTCCTGAGGCAGCATTGGCCTGCTTATGACTTTCTGAAAAGCTGCGATCCATTCTAGCTGATCACTTTGTGTCTCACAAGCAAAGAGAAATTTTCGGTCTGGGGTCACAATGGTTATCCCATACTGCCAGTGATTTCCCTGGGTGGAGGTTGGCAGTCCTTCCAGGACCTTGTAGCTGTTTTCCTTGCTCCCAATAAATACTTCCCCTCTAGCGAAAGCATCCTACAAGATATAAATAAATGACTCAGAGCCCTTTCAAAGGTCCCTGTAAAGGTGACGGGGAATGCGGGTCATACAGCAAACTGGCATTGCTGTTCTCCCTTCACAGCCTCCCACACTCACATCAGCAGAAAACTGAGCAAGGGCCAGGGACCAAATTCCCCAGGTCAAACACTCACTCAGACGAGAGCTCTTTGCAATCCATCAGATGTCAATTTCGGAAATAATTTTTAAATGAGCTAAACCAGGACCCTGGGTCCACACATCCCCAAACTTCAGGTATTCTAATTCCAGATATATTTTGTGCTGTGACCTCATTCTGAGAAAGAGATAAAGACCCCCCTGTGATCTAGGCCCCCGTTGTGCGTCTATCCTTCTAACTCCAACCCCCTCCCTTCCTGATTAATGCATATCAATACCACTGAATTCTGACTTCACCACTTTGCTGGGGTTCTTTTGCTTTACACCCTCTGAGAATTTGGCCCAGATATTCTGCAGCCTCTCATGAGCTTGCCTCAATCCCAGACTCTTCTATTTTTGAAGTTTCCCAAACATTTAATATGCATGTTCCTTGCTACATTTTCAACTTCTTCGCTTGACGCTTGACATCTTTGTTCCCTGTAAGACAGAAATCTCGCTTGCTCTCCTTCTCTGTGGTACAAAATCTTTGGTGTCATTAAGTCCACTGAAATGGAAACATTGCATGTACTGTTATAAAGGTCTGGTTGTGTGGTAATTATGCTCTGACTGTGCTTGTCAGTCAAGACAAAGAGAAATAGGTGGGTGACCAGTTGCTTCGAACATGAGATTAGAAACCCTGAATTCTATTCCCAACTCTGCCACTGATTTGAATTGAGGCACTCATCGAGTTACGTACGTCACTCTTGGCCTGATTCTGATCACAGACTGGAAGAGACAAGGAAGGACTCCAGTGGCTTGAGATCAGAATCACACCCCTCGAGGAGTTAATAATTGTCACACATACGCTGCAAGGGTGAGGTGACGATAAGTGTTTTTACAGTGCTTTGAAAGGTCCTGTAGTCAATATTAAAATTTTTGTAGCTTGGTGTTTGGCATAAACATCTGTCTGACTTTCTTAGATACTTACATGGCCCCCATCTCCATAGCACATCACACTCTTTAAAACATTTATCCTCACAACACCTCTATAAGGCAGGATAGCACTATTGTCCCCATTTTACAGATGGGAAAGTAAGGGTATGTCAGCACTGGATCTGGAGTGGTACCTTCCCACTCTGGTACAGACATTGGCTAAAAAGTGCAGTGTAGCCATGGCTGTGTGAACTGTGGGAGGGGCTAGCCCCAAGTACAGTCCCATTGGAAATCCTAGTTATGTACGTAGGTCAGCTAGCCTGGCCTGTTGCTTGCACTGCTGCAGCTACACTTCTATGTTTAGCTAGCACGCGTATGTGTATCTAGCCAGCTCCAGCATAGACATATCCCAAGGCCAGGGAGGCTAAGTGGATTGCCCAAGGTCAAACAGTAAAACCTGGAGCACAGTAAGCCTCCCAAGTCGTAGTTTAGTGCCCTAACTAGAGACAATCCTTCCTCTGTGTTTTGTTCCCTACATGGTATACCCGAGGATATAACACAGTAATATTAATTAATAATGTGAATACCATGGCAACGTTAATTGCGGGCAAAGTTTGGGTTTTTCAAAGAGGCCTCACAGAGCTAGTCACCCAGTGGAACTAGGCAACTGGCTCCCCTGAAATTCTTTACCAATCCTGGCCCCAATGGCAACAAAGCACAGAGCACAGAGCAGCCCTTTAAAAGAGTCAAGGGAAAGAAAAGCCTGGTGACTGCAATAAAGCGTGAGATGGGACTAGCTTCCAGCCATTTAAACAAAGGTTTGTGGATATTTCAGTGACTGTGAAACCAATCTATTGAGTAATGGGCTTTGGACAAAAGTCTAACAACCTGCCCCGAGTATTTTCACATTACTTCCAACTTAGACCAAACTCTGTTACAGACTGCTCGGTGCACAAGTGCCCTGGGATGAAACGCTGTTGCCTTACCAGAGGATCTTTGAAATACATTAGCCTTCGGTCGTCCATGGTGAACCATCGCTTCTTGAAACCTTCCGTGTGCTAAAGAGTTGGGGGGAAAGAAATGATTGAGCAAAGGCAAAGGGAAACCCAGCTTGCTTCTAAGGAGAAAAGTTAGGAACTTCACCTCGGTGAGGATCTAGGTAATGCTGGTGGCAGGGATGTACTGGGTCAGATCTTATGGGCAGAGTGAATTTTATCTGCCCATGGCCAGGTAGCATAAAGTACTTCCCAGTACAACAAGGCTGTTAACCGCAGTTAATTTTAGGGACGGAGAATTGACAGGTTACTCTGTTAGCTGTTCTAAGATCCATTTATGCCCCCTCCTCCCCGACTCTGCCTTTCTTGTGCCCACCATGCTGGCAGCGTAGCCTGACCCCCTTATCAATACTTCCCGCACGGTGGTCTTGTAGACACAGCATTTACCACTTTGCACACGCACAAAGTCATTAGATACAGGAAAAAAAAAAAGCCTTATATAAATTATGATGAACAAAAGCCCTGGGTCGTATGTCTCAAGGAGAAAGAGACACAAGAACGACCACACTAGGTCAGACTAAGGGTCAATCAAGCTTTTGTGCAGTGTAAGGGACGTTGCTGTGAGCCTGAAGAGCCCTGATCTGCACAGGGTAAGAAAGTCAATTCTGATACGTTGATTCTAGCTATGCTAATGGCATGGCTAGAACTTCATATCTGGGATCGACTTTCTATCCTAGTGTAGCTGTACCCTAAGGTTACGTCTACACTTGCAGAGCTTTGTTGCTCTCAGTTTCACCAGTGATTTCCATTTACAAAAACCATGTTGACTCTTCCCCAACAAATTATGTTTATCTACGTGTCTGGCAGTTCTGTTCTTTACTATAGTTTCAACCAGATTGCCAAATATTGAAGTCAGACTTACTGGCCTGTAATTGTCAGGATCACCTCTGGAGCCCATTTAAAAAATTAATGTCATATTAGCTATCCCACCACCATTTGGTACAGAAGATGGTTTAAAGGATAGGTAACAAACCACAATTAGGAGTTCTGCAATTTCACATTTGAGTTCCTTCCCCCTGGGTGAAAGCCATCTGACCCTGGTGACTTATTACGGTTTATCAATTTGTTCCAAACCCACCTCTAATAACACCTCAATATGGGCTAAAACTTTTGTTTTTGGTTATTACTTTCTGATTCTTTAGCTTGACACTCTTCAGGTTCTTTTTTCGACATCCTCGTTATATATTTGCACTTCATTTGCCAGAGTTTATGTTTCTTTCTATTTCCTTCACTAGGATTTAGCTTCCATATTTTCCATCCTAGCAGTTTTTCTGTGGTTACAATCTGCAGTTCGATCAGCTGCAACCTCCTGTAACCCCAGCCCTTGATTTTCCAATGTAAATGGACTCCCCTCATAGCAGCATAAGTTGCTTAAGTTGCAAGAAAAGACCTGCATTTCTAATATGAAAAACAAGTAAAATCCTCATATTTTCTTAGGTGGCTGCAGGAGGGAGATGGAAACTCATTCAAGGCCCTATTTGTACCTTATAGGCTATGTCTACGCAGCATGCTGCTGCCGGCAGGGTCATGCAAATGAGGGCACTTCACAATGCAAATGGCTGCTCATTTGCATAATCACACGAGACTGCTGTCCTACCAGAGGGTTCTGTCATCACAAAACAAGCTGTGTGGACAGGGTTCCCTGCGGCTCACTGGAGTTCCACCTGTAGCTTCACAGTCCCCCATGTTTGTACCCCCAGCCCCATGCATCTCTTGTGCAGCGGGGCAGTGGAGAACCTCACTTACCTCCTCCTCCCCATCCCTCCCAGCACTTTTGGAGCCATGAATTGCCCGACTCCTGCACCACTCCCACTGATTCCCATTCCTCCCAGCGCTGGAATACCACAAAGAGCTGATTCGCAGTGTTCCAGCTCTGGGAGGGGCATGGGAAGAGAAGGGAGAGAGCATGAATCAGGCAATTTGCAGCTCCAAAAGTGCTGGGAGGGAGGGGGAGGAGCAAAGACTCTGGGACCCCGGTTTGTGAGAGATGCATCGGGGAGGAAGGCGACCAGGGGGTCCTCAGGGCCACAGGTTGCCCACCGTTGTACTACATGCTGCAAAACACTGGGAAGTTCCCAACATTTAGCAGGAATAAATAAGGAGATCACCTGTAGCTCTTAAGAAAGACAAGCTCCATTACATGCAGCAGCTGTTAGGGGAACTAGTCATGAAAAGAACAGATGTAAACCACGTAAAATCGGTGGCCTATAACATTCCTCCTAACCAGGGTGCAGAGCAAAAGATAAATTCAAAGGGACTGGATTGTAGGCACATGCAGTTCTTGGCGAATGGCTAGATTTCACATCTTAACCCTCCAAAAGCATATCTGTCCAGCCATTATTTTGAGCACAACACAGTACAGAATAAACTCATTTTTACCACAAATATAAAAGACAAGTTGTCCCACCTTGGGGCCAGTTTTTTCCATGTAACCTTCCTTCAGGTAGTTCCTAGAAAGCTTTGGCACCAACTAGAGTTGTCAAAATAAGAAAACACACAAACAAACAAAAATGTGAGTGCACATTAGACTGATGGAGATATGATGTGTCAGTGACACCAGCTTACGCGCTGTCATACCAGAGCCTCAGTCAACTTTTCAGTAGGAGCTTATGGAAAGAAAAACGTCAAGAGTTACTTCTGGCCCACATGCAGGCTGGGAACAGCTTATGACACAGCTGTGAATACTAATGTGGATTTATTTATTCCTATTATTCTCTCTTCTTCCCCTAGAATTTTTCAGTGTCTTTGCCCCCCACATGCTAAGTTTGTAACACTGATATGTCTACACCGAAAAAAGAACCCCAAAACATTGGGACATTCCAAATCTCTGAGTCAGATCAGCTGACTTGGCCTTGTACAGGGCTAAAAATAGCAGCGTATTGGTTCCCCTTCGAGCTCTGAAACACGATGAGGGAGGTGGGTCACCATTTGCAAAACGGGAGGCCTCAAGTTAGGTTCATCCCCCGTCTGGCATCTAAGTAAGTGGCCTTGTTTCACATGTACTGAGAACTCACTAGCTCCATTGACTTTCATGAGCACAACTGGGTGCTCAGCGCTTTTGAATATCAGGTCACTTCTTTTACGGAAAAACTATGAACTTAGAGGCCTAACTTGAAGCTCCTACTTAAATTCGGAGCTAGGAGCTATCTAAGGTTCATTCCTTACACCCCTCTCTATGAAAGCCAAAAGCACAATTCGCCGTAACCTCCAAGAAGCCAATGCACGCTGAAGCCCAGGACCCGGTTCTCTCCAGATATTGTGAGAACTAAGGTTGTATCCAAAGATACAGTGATAATATTTCATTATTCATTATGTATATTGTACTGGCAATGAGAAGCCCCAGTTGGGGTCCACTATGGTGGTTGCTGCATGCACACAATGGGAAGATGATTCCTGCTCCAAAAAGCTAGCAAATAATCAATAGTGGCTGCACATGATCCCCCAGGTTAAAGCCAGCTCAGGTGTAGGCAGATGGGTCTCATCCCTTTGAAAGCTCCCTAGCATGTTCAGGGAACGAGAAGCTCCTCTCTGCACCACATCATGCCCAGACAGCTCTGCAGACTGGCACAGAGCAAGACCATGGCCTCCCTTTCTTCTCTCCTGCATTGTTGTTGCCTCCACGGCTCTGAGGGGGAAGTAGACCCCACGTACACCCTGAGGACAGGCATGTCAATCATGGCCATCCCTGAGACTAGAGACAATCCGCCCCAATGGAGAGCGGGCCCACCACAACATTTCCAATGGAAACAAAATGAGTCTACTGGGATGGTGGGAGATGGACCCAGCCTCATCTCCTCGTGCACACCCTCCTTCCTGCACACACACATGTATGCAAACTGGGGGTCCCTCTTTCCCACGTCCACTGTTCCTCAGTGTTGGACTTATGGCAGGGTTGCTTGGTTCACTCTTCCATAGTCACACTGTGTCTTCAACAATCAGCCTGGTTAAACTAAAGAGAGGAATCCTCCTAGGGTTAGCTGTCCTACAGATACTGCTCATGAAGTCCTTCGGCCAAACCCTGCTTCCCCTCAGATCAGCGCCAAAACTCCCACTCATTCCGGCGTGACTTGCTACTTGCCCTGGGCATGTTCTGCCAGAGGAAGGTCTGTATAAAGCTGAGGGCATGATTCTGGAAACCTTTGAACAGAAAGGTAGCCCCTTGGACACCTTACTCACTGGAGGAAGGGATGCAGGATCAGGCTCCGCAGAGCTGGCCCCAGATAATTTTCAAATGCCCTGACACATCAGGTATGAGACCTCAGACACCGGTTGTTCTCGCTCAGGCCTGCCAAGGGTGTGTGTGCAGAGGAGGGGGATGGGAAGGGGGCAGCTGCTCCAGGTCCCAGTGATTCGAAAGGGCAGGAGCTCCCAGCTGCTGCTGCTGCTGGAAGTACTGTAGGAGTGGTGGCAGCAGCCAGAGCCTTAGGCCCGGGCCCTTTAATGCACCACTGGAGCACAGGGTGACACGCTCCAGGCAGTGCTAAGGGCTGGGGGTTGATGAGCTCTGGTGCAGAGCGCTCTGAGCAGTGCTGACTCCTGACTACCCCTGCCCCGCTCCTTCCGGCTGAGACTCCACCCCCCTATGGGAACACAGAGTGGCCCCTCTCCCCAGCTGTGCCCAAGGGCCTGCAATGTCCATAGGCCCCCTGGTTCTCTCCTTCCTCGCTTGCATTTTCTCAGCTCAGGCCTTTAGAGGCTATAACCCAGGATGTCTGGGAACGCCCCTTTGGCTGAAATCTACTCAACAAGAGTTACCGGGGTCCAGGTTATTTTTATTGCTGGGTGCAGATGAGCTGCTAGCTGTGAGAGCGCTGCAGTTGGATGTGTGAGGTTCTTTAAAAAGAAAAGTGAGACTCACCAGTAAGCGGAGCGGACGGGCTGATTAAATACTTCTCACCTTCCCCCACTCTCTGCCTCAGATTTAGACAAGTTATTAACGGCAAAGCTTTAAAAATGATATTCCTGTGACTGTAATTCGGTCTAACAAAAGGCTCTGATAAACTGGTGATGTAATCACATAAAAAGCACCCCAGAGAATCACACAGCCCATTTGCAGAGATCCAGAGCACCTTCATCTCCAGTCTTTATACTGGCAGCCAGCTGCTTTTAGAAAGTGGATTCGGCTTGACTGAAAGACGATTACTTCAAGATTCTGAACTCTCTGTGGCCAAGCATTAAGGAAAGCAGCATCCAGGGTGCAGTATTTTTATGTGCAAAGTGTTGAGATGTAAACTGACCTGGTGGACACAGCCTCTCCTCACCTAGCAGGGATGGGCCAGCTTAATGCTTTATAAAACACTGCAGGTTTCTTAAAAGGCGCAGTTTGTAGTTCTTGTTTCTATTCCAAAATATCTACAGTAGCTGGCTCCTGTAGCATTTAGCTTGATTCTCATCTACATTATATCCCTTAACACCACTCTAACAACGTAAAGTGGGTAAAAATTCCAGAAACACCCACTATAAGATGCCTCAATGTATATCATGTTAAGGTCTGACAAAGTTTTCCACCAGCATCAAAACAGGAATTTTATATTCCAAGTTCATAAATCCAGGCTTTTGAAAAGTCTACCCACAACCTAGTCCCACCGAATAATCATTTATTTTGATGGGCAAGTAAAATGCCATTAATTTTTCTTCTGTTGTTAATGGTATTGCATGATTAACCAGATTGCCAACATCTTGCGAGTGTCCAGGCACAAAGATTTTATATTCAGGACTTGTGAATTTTCATGAGAATTTTATCTGGCGGTATAAACAAATATTCACAGACTCAAATATTTAGAGGTGGAAAAGGCTAATTAAACAAATGTTACAGTGACTATAATTGTGTGGCATTTGCACTGCAAGTACAGAGTAATGATGCTCTGGTGATGCTTTTCAATATCAATAGTACCACTAGTTCTCACAATCACTAGTTAGTGAATGCAAGTGGAGTCTAAAATATTATTATACTATTATCATTAGATATAAAGCCAAGGAGGTAATAATGGATAACTTAATCATGCTGTCAACTTGGCAATTATATGAATCAGTGATAATTACACATACCTGAAAGCAAAGCCATAGTGTAATTAAACTGTAACTGCAGGGTAACTACAATGTAATACACTCCTTCCATTATACAAGTAACGCATCTTGGTATAATACTGTATTTTGTAACTGTACTTGCAAACTGTAGTGCCTGCCTCCAGCAAATGCAGGGCAGACTCTTGCAACAGAAGATGAATTAAATTTTATAGCAATACTGCACTTCACCTCAGCCAGAGGAATAGGGTATGTCACTGCCCCTCACCATTCTATTTTAAGCACTGTTTTAACTGTGCAGCTTTACAATAACAGAAAATGGACCAGGCACAACAGAAATAACAATGAAAAAATTCCTCCCACCCGAGTTTCTATGGCTAGAATTAGCAGAGGTGTTACACCTGGGTTCTAGTTCTTAGTAAAGTCTTTCATATCTAATAATTGTAAAGCCGACTCTGAAGAATGGAGCGTTCTCCAGGCTTTCCAGCTTGTTAACAAGATGCTAAAAAAGACCAGGAAAAACTCACATCAACATCGCTAGCTCCAGGGAACGCCACTTGTAAATAATGGAACCGGGCTGCACGGATGGCATTGAACCAATCCACTGTTTCCTAATGAAAAAGAGAAGCTGGAGTCAGTGATATACAGTGATAATCGTCAGGATGTGGCTATCATTTGTCTTTCGAATAATTTTTGCACCGACAACAGGGCTCTGCCGAGTGGTGGTTCTGAAGAGGGAGAGCCACGCAGAAGCAGAGCCACTGCAGGACCCAGGGCAACGTGGGAGGATGGGCCTGGCTGCATGCCCTTAGCACCACTGGGATCAGGGCTCTGGGTCCCGTTCTCCTCACAGCTCCGCAGAGCGGCACAGTAGCACCGCCACGGCACTTCAAAGGGGCCTGGAGCTTCTGCCATTGGTGGCAGACCTAAGCCCCACTGAGGTCAAAGGGTGTCTCAGAGTTTTGTGGAAGATGCACATGCCCCAAGTTACATACTCAAGTGCTTTGCTGCATTGCAGCCTAAAGGTGCAAACCAAATTAAGTGAAAATCGAGGCTGTAATTCAGTTTCTGTGGTTGAATTGTGCTACTCAATATTTCTCGTCTTCGTCTCAATGGTATTCTACAAACACGCTTGTCTACTTAAAAAAAATTAGTTTTGCTCATTTTGAATTTTTCCTCTTCATTAGCAAGTGGCACCGAGCGACATCCTGCTGCAGAGTTCATATTCTACAGTAAATAGCCCTTTGAGTACAGGAGGAAATATGCAGTAGCAACGGCATTAACTATGCCTTATTCATTTTCATTCACACATGGGGTGTCTTCAACAATTTCTTCTACAACTGCTTAGCTCAGGAGTGCAGGGCGTGGGCAGACCCTGTGTGGCAACCACAAGCAACACATGCTCTTCTAGTCACACCGGAGGCTGCAATTAAAATCAGAGAAGCCAACACAATCCAAGATCCAAACATTTCAGAACTTTGCCAAAAGCTTGGTGTATGGCTTAGAAACGGGGGAAGCTTCAGGAAGAGGTGTTCCCCCAATTCAGCTCACCTCAAGCCTGGCACTAACCCAGCAGTTTGAGGCTTTTAGCTTTCCAAGCAGGGTGCCCTACAGGAGACTTCCTGTAGAGGGAGCTTCAGCGACAGAAAATCAAATCAGTAGCTAAGCCCAGAACACCTCAGTAGCCACATGAAAATGGAGCTGTGTGGCAACCGTCTACGCCAGCACCAATGTCACTCTACTCAATTATTCAAATAGGTTTTCATGGTGCAACGAACTCATGAGACTGATTGTTCAAAGCAACCATCTCCCACTCCTCCGCCCAAGCAGCATATTTCAACCAAGACTTTGCCCTTTTACAGCACCTTCTGTCTGAGGGTACATCTACACATACCGGAAGATTGATGCAGTGGTGGTTGATCTTTCGGTGTTCAATTTAGGGCACCAAGTGAGGCCATGCTAAATCGAACCATCAGGGTTCCACCATTGACCTTGAAACTCCTTGTGACAGCGAGGAGTAAAGGAAGCCAAAAGAAGACTTTCTCCCGTTGACCTCCCACTGTGGTGATGGCACAAGAAATTGATTTCTGATATGTGACTCCAGCTATGCAATTCATGTAGCTAGAGTTGTGTATCTTAAGTTGATTTTTGTCGTAGTGTAGAACTCGCCTCAGGCTCCAAACATACTTTACAAACGTTAACAAATTAAGCCTCACACCTGGAAGACAACCCAGCGTCTACCTGGGCCATGTTCACGTGTGAAAGCTGAACCAGTTTAAATTGGGTTTGAAACCAATGTATTACATCAATGCAAGTTCCTTTGTATGTGCTCTTATTTCACCTTAACTTAAACCTGTTCCTGGTAGACTTTCTCACTCTCTCTCTCACCCCCGCCCCCAAAACCACAACAAGAAAAGCCACCTTTTTATTGGAATAAGGGCATCTACACAGGGGACAACACTGGTTTAAGTAAACTGGTTTAAACTCTCATCTTGGCATTGGGAAAGGTTCAGAAATGGGCAACAAAAATGATTAGGGGAATAGAATGGGTGCCAAAGAGAGATCAAAAAGACTGTGACTTTTCATCTTAGGAAAGAGAGATTGCGGGGGATATGACAGAGGTCCATAAACTCATAACTGGAATGAAAAAAGTGAATAAGGAAAAGTTCCCATAATGTAAGAACTAGAGGTCACCACATGAAATTAATGGGTATCAGGTTTAAAACGAACAAAAGGAAGCACTTCTTCATGCAGAGCACAGCAGGCCTGTTGAATTCCTTGCCAGAGGACGTTGTGACGACCAGGACTTTAACAAGATTCAATAAAGAACTAGATACATTTATGGAGGTTATGTTCCTCAAGGCTATTAGCCAGGACAGGTAGGCATGGCATCCCTAGCTTCTGCTTGTCAGAGGTTGAATATCGATGACAGGTGAGGAATTGCTTTGATGATTACCTGTTCTGTTCACTCCTGTTGGGGCACGTGGCAGTTGCCTCTGTCAAAAGACAGGATACTGGGCTAGATGGACCTTTGGCCTGACCAGTATGGTTGTTCTCATCTTAGGTTATAGCAGGGCAGCTTGTAGAAGAGGCCCTTGAGATCTACACCACTCTCATAAGCACCTGAGCACCTCAGTCACTTGTATTATATCAGCACCTAGAGGCCTCAACCAAGATTTGGACCCCACTGTGTTCACTGCTGTAAATAAACATAGTAAGAAAAGATCTTAGAGTATAGCTAGATAAGACAGAGAACAGCTGGGAGGGGAAACTAAGCTACAGAGAGTGAAGTGACTATTAGCCTCATTTTGCAGATGGGGACACTGAGGGCCTGACAGATGATGTGTCTTGAATGAGGTCACTCAGAAAGCCAGAAACAAAACCTGTTCTTCTGAGACCCATCCTGCACTTTGGCTGGAGGCCCCACCCTTGCTTATTAAAGCTAAACCATGTCATCCCTAGCTATAAAACTTTTTCCAGTTCAAGTTTAATCCTAGCTTATAACCTTTGGCGCCATTTGAGATGGCAACACTTTGTTTCAGTGAAAACTCTGTGGGAGACAGTGCAGCTCTTTTAGTAACTATTGAAATGGTTGAATAAATATTTAGAGGAGCATGTGACATCACCATGTTCTGGCTCACCCAGGCTCATTAGAGGAGCCTTCTGTCTCTAGAACCATTTGGAGAGCAACCCCAGTGTGCTCTCAGGATACATCTATACTACCTGGTAGATTGACCCAGTCAGGGTCAATCTTCCAGGGTTCGATTGTGGGGGGACACGTAAAATTGAACTCTCAGGGGTTGACAGTCAACCCCTATACCCCTCAGTCTCATGAGGAGTAAAGGAGGTCGATAAGAGAGTTTTCCCATCCTAAGGATGGCCAGGTACGTTGATCACAGATAAGTTGATTCTGGACACGCAACTACCATAGCTGGAATTGTATATCTATAATTGACTTTAAGGACTATTGTAGACCTGGCCTCAGTAAGTTTACCTCCAACTCAGTGCATGTTGATGTTCAACTGAGCTCCTACACTCTATCAGTGACTCCCCCTCCCTGCTCCACCCCAGAGCTGGGCTACACTGAGTTCTGAGGAGACATCACTAAGATTGGTCATTACGCTGGGGATAAATTAGGCCCTGTGACAGCAGAGGTAAAGGTCTCAAACTGTGTCATTCCTTCATGGTCTACACAAAAACACCAGATCAGAATGGAAAAGACACATCAGAGGTTTGACTCTCCTCTCACTCACCTGCAGAAGACCTTGTGTAAGCTCACAAGCTTGTCTCTGGCCTTGTCTACACTAGCGTGGGCCATAGAACTGAAGCTGCATAACTTTGGTATGTGATGAATGTAATTGAATTTAACATACTTAGGTCTGCTTACCGCAGTGTCTTCATCACATTATGTCGACAGCTGATGCTCTCCCATTGACTCTGCTTACTCTTCTCCTTTTAGTGGAGTACCAGAGTTGATGAGAGAGTACTTGGTGATTGATTTAAAATGTCTATACTAGACCCAATAAATCGACCCCTGCTGGATTGATTGCTATCCATGAACTCAGTCCATAGTGAAGAAATGCCCTTTCTCACCAACAGAAGTCAATCCAATAAAATAAATGACCTCACCCACCTTATCTCACTATTGTAAAGCAGGAATACCTCCAGAGGGAGAGGAGAATACAATGACAAGATCCTTCTTAGGAGCACAGACAAAAGCCACACAAACCACTTCTTCTATGAGGCTGTTCACCAGGGAGTATATCGTTTTAAGAGGAAAAAAATAGCCTTGTCTGGGCTTCCCCATCTTGTCTGTAGCTGTCTTTCAGCCATTCAGAGCAGGGCATGCTTATATTTTGTGTGCTGTACAAAGCTTATCAGCACTAAACCAATCATCAACAGTCACAACAACAGCTTCGCCTTTCACAAGCAGGAGTCACTGGAGTAAAATTGTTGCTAGGGATTTGACTGTCAGTGACATGAGTGACACCTCGCCATGCTGAACAGGTATCTCTTGATCAGTGCACCTACTCCACTGTACAGGACTCTGATACCTTGTCACAGAATTCACATGGGGGAAAGAGGAACAAGAGGAAATTCTGGGGACAGCCACTGTGAGGGCAGCTCATTGAGACTGAGGCCTGGTCTACACTAGAGACCAAGGACAATCCCAGATACGCAGTTCTAGCCACACCATTAGTGTAGCTAGAATCAATGTATCATGATCAACTTTGTTCCCCAGTGTAGATCAGGGATCTTCAGGCTCGCGCTGATGTCCCTTACTCCATGTGTCAGTGTGGAGTACCAGGGTCGACAGCCGAGCCCAGAGAGATCAATTTTGTCGCATCTTCACATACATGGCAAAACTGATCCCCAGAAGATCAATTGCAGTGCATCGAAACCTGCCCCCGCCTGTAAGTACAGACATATCCCCAGAAACACGCTGCACTATTTACTGTACCTCAGCCTCCTGCTGTGCTGAGCTGCAATGTACTAAGAGGCAGAAACACAGCCAGTTGACTGAGACCACTAGGCTACAGAAACACAGCTCTGCGAATCCAGCACCAAAGCAATCATAAGGTACACGGACATAATCAAGCAGCCCCCCTGCCTAGGGCACGACTTGTCCATCTGAAAACAGGGTATCGCTGTTTGCTTTCCTCCGTCCATCCTTTGCTAGAAAGAAGAGCTAACTTCCTGCAAGTGCACCATTTTACTGACTAACCTCACCAGACACACTAACTTGCTGCCTACAAGGAAGGTCAGAACTAAGCAGGAAGCCAGTTCAGATCCACTGCAGCACAGCATGGAAGCAAAAAGGTGCTCACAGTGACTACTTTACGCTGCATCCATGGCAGGGGAAGAGGGGGCATTTTTGTTACAGTTCAATCAGTTAGGCATTCTTTCCTCCTAGCTCCCATGGACCTGTTTTGTCTGAAGCTGAGCTGGGGAGAGAATCTGCCCTGGACTGCTAGCCACCAGGAAAGCTGTGGGATTTACAACGTCTGTGTGGACAGATCATGAGCAACTGGTTAAGCAGTCAGGTGATCCTGGTGCTGCAGGAGTGGCTACTACTGTGAAACCCTTCAGTGCTATTCTGGCACAGTCCCTAATAAGCTTCCTACGTGGTCCAAGGAGGAAACAGCTTGACCTCCCTCAGAAAATAAATCATCAATAGCTGTGCGCTTGAATCTGATGACCATTTCCAGACTGGCCTTATGATCCAGTGGGGTCCAAGGAGTCGTGAAGAAGAAATAAAGTGGCAAGATGGCTCCTCTCACTCCATTCCCACTTGCTGAGAAAACACCAGTGGAAGGCAACCACTAGATCCTAGGCACTGCTAAGCTCCCAGGATCTGGGCAGTGACTGACTGTTGCAGAGGCAATGCAAGGTCAACCTTCCCCCAACCCCACCCCAGCAATTTCTGCCTATTTAGTACAGAGGTTTTCAATCTGCCAGGAGCCAGTGGATCGGAAGCTGGTGGGAGCTGCCTGTCCCACTTGGGCCTCTGGCTCTCTTCTCTACGGGAGCCAGAGACAGTGTTCGCTGCCAGCTGAGTGCTTCGGCAGCCACTCAGGAGAGATTCAAGTGCCGCCCTGTTGATTAGCAGGGCACCCACAGTGGGCAGCACATGTTTCTGTTGGTGGTGCACATCCACACATGCCTGGGCGCACATAAGAAAACTTATTCCACCCCATGGATGGAAGAATTAGAGGGAACACTGGCTGGAGCACTGGCTCACCACCAAGCAGCCCTCCCCACCCTGCTCACACAGAACATGCATTTATTTAGGAGCATTTAGGGATCATTTGGTTTCTTCCAGGACTCCCTCTCCTCTGCCCCCCCCCAGAGGCTCCTCCTCTTTTGTCACTGGGCAAGAAGGGCACCTCATGTGGCTGTATCCAGGATAGAGTGACCAGCTGACTCCATTTTATATGGCGAGCCCCAGTCAGAAGTGTCCTGTCCATACGACAGACTGGAACAATCACGCTGGCCCCATGCTTCAGGAGGTGCAGGGTCCAGGCAGCAGCAGTGAGCAAGCCTGATCCCAGCCTGCCCTACTCTGCTCCGCCAGTATTGCTCAGGGGATGGGGGCAGAAGCCAGAAAGAGATGAGGTTTGCGGGAAAGGGTGGAGTAGGGGAGGGGTCTGGAATGGTGTGTGTGGGGTGGGGGGGGGGTTGTCCCAGGCTGCACCCTCCCACTGAAGGGACTTTGTTTTATACCAGTGCCTATTAACCCCACCCCTTCCCAATTTTCCAAACTTAGGAGCTGATCACCCTCCGTGCATCCCTTAGACTAGTTCTGTTGAGTCACCACCTCATGGCCTAGCTAGTGGTGGGGCACAGGGAGGGGGCAGATGGTTTCACCTCTGACTCCCAGTGATAGGTGGCTCCATGGAGGCATTCCTGTCATCTGTGACCAAAAGCAGCCTATCCCGCTTGCTCTGAGCTCTCACCTTGCCATCTTCGTGATACACAAAGATATTCCTTGTGCTGTTGTCCTTCAAATAAGTAATTTGTAGTCCGTTTGGGTTCCCTATTTTTGAAGGCTGGAAAGTCGCATTTAAATGTTCAATCTTCATAATTGCTTTGGGTTCCTTTGCCTGGAAAAAACAGTTGAATGAATAAACATCTGAAAAGCAACACAGGTCTTCAAACCAGAGCGCAGTTCTTACAATCAGAAACACTCCCTGCTGAGGCTGTTGGCCGGCAAGGACTCCCATCCCCCAAACGGCCTGGTGATTAGGCAGCAAACTTACCTAAATGAGGAATGGTTGCCATCAGCCTGGGAAAGCACTTTGCCACTGTACAAATACAGCAGAGTTTGTGTAATATTATAGCACAATGGGGAGGTTCAGCTCAGAAGAGGGGTGAACCAGTGAGGTCACAAGGTAGGGAGCTGTGCTTGCTACAGAGTGATTTCAGACACATGCCCTCTTTGTTAGCATAAGAGTCCCCTCTCCCAGACCCTTCTCTATCACCTTCCTTCTGTCTCCAGATTCCCACTGCACTAGTAAATAGCCTGTAGTTTTGCCTGGCTGAGCAGTATTACAAACGTGCTTAGCCAGGCAAAAAACACAGACCACTTACCAAATAGGTCAGGATGCTATCAGCATCCCAAGCATCCTGGACCAGTACACGGCTGGCCTGGAAGAGCTGAACAACATTCCACTTCCAATGAGAATGAATCTCTTATTGCCGTCCTATCTGTCTGAACGCAAAGTGCCAGCATCTACACTGGTCACGCTCTCTCCTGCACAAACACATTTGCTGGCTTTCACCTCCGCTCCTCACATTGCTTCTATCGGTCGCCACAATGGAAGGAGCCTGGGCTGCGGAAGAGACAGCAGAGCCCCTTCCAAACCTCTCAAAGGAGGGAAACCATTTATTACATTTGTTAGATCTGTTTTATGGAGTAGGTATAAGGCTTGGTCTACACTAGGAAATTAAGTTGATTGCAGATACGCAATTCTAGCTACAGCAATTGCATAGCTAGAATCCACTTACCTGCAATCGACTTACCTGGCCATCTACACAGAGGGAGGTTGATGGGAGAAACTCTCTGGGGTCAACTTCCTTGCTCCTCGTGATACTGAGGAGTACACAGGTCGACTGCTAACCCCAGATAGTTCGATTTTGTGCCTCTCTACCTACAAGGTGCTCAAAATCGAACTCCAGAATATTGATTCTGATCGATCTCCGTGGTAGTGTAGACGTATCTTTAGTACTAATCTCAGCTCTGACACAGACTCCCCTCAAGGCAGCTCACTGAACCTCTGTTGAACCACCTATCTTGTCTATGGAATGTGAACTTGAAGGACAAATTGACTTTGGGGGCGGTGGTTAATTCATGATTTTGCAATGGAAAATCCAGAAAAATAAAGCTTGAAAGTGAATTAGTCTAATTATAAAATGTTTGCAGTCATGCTGGTCCATTAGAATTAAAAATCAAGAGGTTGACAGGAGAGAATACCTTTCTAATTACCCAAATTTGCCTTGTAGGACTCAGCAACCTTGTAGGACTCTCAGGCTGGGTGGTACATAAAACAAAAACAGCACAAGGGGGAGAGGCATTTTTCAGAAATGCAGACTATGTAACAGTAATTTATGAATTAAAACAAACTTTTTTCATGGCTCATAAGAGTCCATGCAAGGGATGAGGGATGGTGAGTGGGTAAGGGATGGTAAGTGTTACAAAGTTTGTATTGGGCCTAAAACTATTATGCTGGGGCCTTGTCTACTGGTTCCACTCAGGAAATAGGTCTAACAATTAATCTGCCTCAAATGGACCCTCTGCAGATTGAACTACTGAGGGTGAATAAAGCCCCTTGAAGATTAAGGGCCCTGCTCTCCACTTGGTACTACTGGTTTTATGCTAGTGTAGCTCCCTCGACTTACAACTGAGTACAACTGGTTTAAGACCGGGGAGAACTAAGGCCTAAAAATCCTATTCACTCCAGGTCAGAACCTCAGCTGGTGCAAATCAAAGTAGTCCCCTTGAAATCAGTCAAAGATCGAGCCCTATAAGCACTTTAAACACTGTGATTAGATGCATATGAGAGGAACAGCCACTTAACTTGCTACCAGCCATTTATACTCTGCAGCAGACTTTGGCCAGCAGTTTGCATCTATTTTATTTTAACAGAAACAATGACCATAAGTCTGGCTCTCATTCTTTGTAAGACTGTCTCTACGCTACCCTGGAAGATCATCCTGCTGAGGGTTGATCTTCCGGGGTTCAATTTCACACCACCTGGTAGGGATGTGCAAAATCGATCTTTCAGGTGTCGGCATCCATCCCTGTACTCCTTGCGAGAAACAAGTAAGGGAGGCTGACAGGAGACATTCTTCCATCAACCTTCTTCAGGGAGAACAGCCAGGTAAGATGATTGCAGATACGTTAATTCACTCTACACAATTGCCAAGGCTAGAATTGCATATCTGCAATCAACTTGCTTTCCCTAGTGTAGACATAACCTACTTCTTCTCCCAGCCCATTGAACAGGGAATTAATTATAGTTATACTCTTTTTCCCAATGGCCTTCTATGCAACGCTCTCCAAGTGCTTACTGAAATAAGCCTCCTAAGACCACTTCAGAAGGGGGGGACTCAAAAACAGCATGACATGGACCACATGGGTCCTGATCAAAGCTATCTTCAAACAGCCAAGTGCCCCTTCAGGTGATTTTGGATCCCTTGGCTTTAGAACCAGAACAGACAGGTGTGGATTTACTCTGTACCATTGCGGGGGCAGCGATGAAATAACTTGGATGTGGGGGCAGAGTCTAAAAATTTTGCTCTCATCCTTCACTCCACCTCCCGTCAAGAAGAAAAATGAACTAGCTCCCATCTGCTGTAGGTGGTCTAAGACATTTGCACTGAGTTCAATGTATGGGACATACTTAACATATATCTAATAGGCCTCAGAGATGCGAACCAGACAGCTATCCAGTTCAGAGGCCATAACACAAGACAATCAGCCGGTCCAATAGAAATGGACACTGGAAGAATGGGCCCAGACCAAAATCCTGGATTTCGGAACTTCACTGTCTTTGTGGGAGGGGGCTTCTTTTCCTAAGGCTCAGCTGACAACTACCCGCTTGAGGGCGACGTGACATCGGTCAGAATTACTGCGGGGCAGAAAGTGGAGTAAATCTAGGATCACAGCAGCTGATCTGCAGTGTGCACATGGTCCGATTAGTTGTGTTGCAGTATCCCAGTGACTCTGTAAGGCCCCGCCTTGGAACAGAGACACGTGCAGCCTGGGGCTCATGAGGCCTTACTGTGGTGTTGAAGTGGATGCAGACATGTGAGGTGGTGGGGAATTCCAAGCAGGGCGGAAGTGTGTGGACCACATGGTTCCCATTACACTTGTGGTCGGCCCTGGCAGCACATGAAAGAAGTTTTTAAACCGCTGGAGTGGACAACAGCAACTTCATCTGGGTTAGTGGAGACTCTCCTTTGAGGTGTTTCTCCCACTCACAAACCAGGACTGCATCATAGGGCACGCAGCAGAAATGACGATGGTTGTACCCCTCTAAATTAGCTGCCAGGAATGGAGAAGAAAGTACCACGAGACATGGGCCTGCCCCAGTATCATTCATCTCCATGATGCTCAGCAATTATCCAAAAAAGACCACTGCTGGTGCAATTCACTATTATGTTAAGGGAATTTTTGCTCATGGCTTGTTAATGAAAGATCTTACAACCACAAAGCCCTTACACAACATGGCTAGCAAATCCTTGGATAGAGGAAATAAGCCTGGAAAGGGAGGATATTAGCAAAGGGTGCAGGGAAACAGGGACAATGCTTTGGGGTATGGGTCAGGGATCAGCACTAAAAGTGACGTTGCTTTGATGCTTCTGCTGGTTAGTACTGAATCTGACAGGCACTCCTGATCCCATTCAATGAACAGGCTTGATGGTACTTACTGATATGCACCAGTATTGGGGTTGGGGGTGGGGGTGGAGGGGCAAGAGGGCTCAGTATTGTTTGGGTTTGACAGTAACAAGTAGAATCACAGGGCTGGAAGAGACCTCAGGAGGTCATTCCGACCAACGCCCCTTGCTCAAAGTAGGACCACCCCCAACTAAATCACTCCAGTCAGGGCTTCAAAACATTCCACCACTTCCATAGACAACCCATACCAGTGCTTCACCACCCTCCCAGCGAAATAGTTTTTTTGTAACATTTAACCTAGATCCCTCCCACTGCAACTTGAGACCATTGCTCCGCATTCAGTCATCTGTCACCAACACAAACAGCCTCTCTTCATCTTCTTTGGAACCACCCTTCATGTAACTGAAGGCTGCAATCAACCCCCACCTCCACCCCACTCTTCTCTTCTGTAGACTAAATAAGTCCAAATCCCTCAGTCTCTTCTCCTAAGTCAGGTGCTCCAACCCCCTAATCATTTTTGTTGCCCTCTGCTGGACTCTCTCCAATGCATCCACATCCTTTCTGTAATGGAGGCCCCAGAACTGGCTGCAGTACTTCAGGTGTTGCCTAACCAGTGCCGAATAAAGGGAAATAATCACTACCTTAGATCTGCCAGCAATATTCCTGCTAATGCAACCCCAATAGGCCTTTAGCCTCCTTGGTTAGAACGTCTACCTGGATGGGAAGGAGAACTGTAGTGTGGGAAACTAAGAGGAGGATTTGAGAGTAAAACAGATAAAATAAGGCCCAGCGTCCACACCTTACCAGACATTCTCACAGATTAGCTGAACCATCATGCATTTAATAGCAGCATTGCCTCCGACACAGAATACTGCTCACACCCATAGAACTATGTGTCAAGGGTAGCCAGTGTGGGAGATGGCATATCAGCTCTTTTTTCTTACTGACTGGGGTTCTAGAGGGGCCAGGTTTTCCCAAGGCCAGCAAGGCACCTCTGGGTTTAAAGGCACATAGAAAGGACAGGAAATCACACTGGATTTCTTTGTTAGGTCAGTGCATGATAGTAAAGTTCCCACCCATTCATCACAAATTTTCTCTTTAATTAGTAACAGAGAAAAGGCCGTGCTAGTCTATATGCTATCAAAACAAAAAGCAATAAAGTAGCACTTTAAAGACTAACAAAATAATTTCTTAGGTGATGAGCTTTCGTGGGACAGACCCACTGAAGAAGGGGGTCTGTCCCACGGAAAGCTCACATAATAAATTATTTTGTTAGTCTTTAAAGTGCTACTTTACTGCTTTTCTCTTTAATGGCACCAGGTTTCACTTACAGTAGATGAGATCCATGCCCGAGAAGAATACAAATACTTCCCAGCTTGACACTGAAATGTGAAAAACCAGGTGCAGTTTCCTTTGTGATTGTTTGTCATGGTCTTTAAAGGAGTGTTCAGGATCCAATGGGGATCTCTTTTCAACTGCCTGCCCTCTGAATTTAAAAACCCAGCACTGCAGCTGCTGCAGGCTTTCCCACTCCTGCAATCCAGAAACCACAGAAACCTCATCTGCTCAGAGGTGTTGCTTCTACCACAGTGTGGCCACAGTAATCAAACTGATGAAGAGAGGACTGGGGGCGCCTTACAATCTGGCACTGCAGAGACAGAGCCAAGAGAAACGTCTTGGTCTCAGAAAACAACGATGATGGGATCAGGTAGCCGCAGTAATCAGTACATGTGAGCCCTGATTTGTAAAGGTACTTAGGGCACTTCTCCACTTACCACAGCATCGATGTTGCATTTAGGGCATGTCTACATGCAAAAGGGACACACTAAATCGAACGCTGAGGGCATCCCCATCAACCCCAGTACCCATCACAGTCATGAGGACTAAGGAAAGTCAACAGGAGAGTTTCTGCTTTTGACCTCTGACTGTGGGGATGGTGGAGAAATTCAACCTAAGATATGTCGACTCGCAGCTGGAGCTGCGTATCTTAAGTCGACTTTCTCCCCTAGTGTAGACTTGACTCAGATGTTGCTGAGCTCAGCGTTGCAATGCCTAACCCATTTAGCAGCCAAAATATCATTTTTAGAGGGGATTCAGGCACCTAGGAGCCAAAATGCCATTGAGAGTTGATGGGATGAGCTTTCATGTGCCTAAATTCCCTTTCAAAATGAAATTTAGGCTCCCAAATCAGTTCAGCATAGCACTGCTGGGCCCAGCAATGCATAAACAGCTCCACTAATCTGAGCCATAGGTTTTTGTTGCTAGAGAAGTGGAGGAACAAATGACCTAAGGTCTTTGAAAAGCTGATGAAAAAATGGTGCCAGGGGGACTGTTTGATGGGAGACAAACCCATGTGAACAAAACCTCTGGTGCCTGCCCTGCTGCCCCAGACACTTACATCATTTTTGTTGAAGTACTTCAGCGCGCCCTCCCGTTCAGATAACACAAATTTTCTGCTTAAGAACTGCCCATTGTCACGCCCTCTCTTCCAGAGCAGCCCTTCTCTGTACCCTGCAAAGGAAAGAAATAACAAAGAATTGAGAATGAAAAGCGGTGGGGTTTGTCTTGTGAAGAGAAAAGCTTGACAATGAACATTTTACAAGACTCAAAGCTGACAGGCCACAGAGCCACCTCTCCTCTCAGACTTGTCTTCCTCACTCTGCTCTCTTGCTCGCTCTCTCTTTTGTGTCTTGTACTTCAAAGGTTGCCACTCTTTGATACCATCACTGGACAGGCGGTCTGGGATTCGTACTGTATATCACAGTCAGAGACACTGGGGAAGCCTTCAGAGAATGGCCAGGTCCTTACATTGGTTCTCCATTCACAAGCCTCACCAGAATGTCTCACCTCATGAAACCAGCTTATTTTGTTTGCACAAGTAGCTCTTTAGAGCATAACTGTGGCAAGCAGAATATGGCCCTGAGTGTTGACATTGCTAAGGATTCAGAGAGAGAAAAATAAAACCCAGTTCCCAGTGGATAGTTCCCGATTACACAGAAAACCACAAGGACACAGCTGCCTGCACTGGTTGTCCATCTGCTCAGATAGCACATATCCAAAGCCTGCTGAAGACAATGGGTGTATTTTCCGATACCTTAAAATAAAAAAAGAAAAAAAAATCCCATTTACAAACCTTTCCACTGACTTCAGTAGGCTTTGGATCAGCACCTAACTGAGCCATGGGACACTCCGCTACCTTCTCTTCCACCCAACTATTCCACTCAGCTCTGAGATTCTTTAACAGGTCAGGACAGGGGAGCACATGCTTAATTCTTTGTGGAATACAATAGAGGCCATCACTTAAAGAAGCCATCACTGCCACTGACCATACTGTCCCTGTTCTTTTTCCACACTACTTCCACCAGCACTGATGTTAACCCAAGGATTTTCTTTTCTAAGACTGTTATTTTTTAAACCAAATCAGAAAAAGCTGATTTTTATCTCACCTCAGCATTCCCAAATAGCAAACACAATGGCAACTAACCACTGCATGTTGTTCTCCAGTGGCACAACAGCCAGAAGGTGCATCTTAGCCAGCCAATTTATATTTGTAAGTATTGTCCTTATTTTCCAATTTCTTTTGTTTTTTACCAGTGGTCTCCGACACAATCACCGTGAATACCAACTGAGCTGTGTGATATTCTCATTCAGTTTGAGATCTTAATTACAAAAATATTCCCGTCGAGATTTCACTCTCTCTTAATTTCTCTTTTCTGCTCTATTTAGTGTTTATTATTAACTCTCACTGGCTAGGACTTTAAAGGAAAAAAATACTAAATACTTTTTAACTTGTAACTAAGCGCTTTCTCTATATGCAGGGTAGCTACAGTATTAGCAAGCAGTCTGTCATTGGCATGCATGTTATGAAATGGCAATTTAAAGCAATACCATCCTGGCAGTGCATTTCAGAAATTTCAACCAGGGATTGTTATTGTAAATGTCCGTCACCAGGGTAAATTTATATAAACCTCCAACAAAAGAAGGGAGAGGCGGAGAAGTGCTATTCCCTGTCTAGGTATGGGCTGCATAAAAACGCTCTGTATGGATGAGGGATGAAGCAAGATAATGCAGTTGTATATGCCACTGCTAAAGATACAAACAAGCCCCCTAAATGTGGCCATCTCTCTAGCCTGTAAACCAATGTCCCAGAAGTTCCTTCTTCAATCCATATTTACCCCTTCTGGATTTAGGAAAGCAAAGTCCAAACAGTCCCTCAACAGCTGAACTGGACTTTCCTAAAAGTGTTAATCAAAGCCATCCATGTTAGGCATAAATAAATGCAAGGGTGAAAACCCTGCTGTTGCTAATTCTGAACACGCACACCACAGCACATCACAGATCCAGAATACATGCCCGACTGTTGGAATGAAGTCTGGAAAATGGGCCAACAGCTTGACACAGATGTAAGTGGTGGGACTATTTAGAGAGTCTGTCGGCAGGGCTTTCTTTTCCTTATCCCACATACTGCAGTGGGTTTCATTTTTAAAATGCAGGATGGGCCACGTCCAGGGGTACAAGTAACTTACATTTCTTGCAGATCCTGTCCTATTGCAACCCGGGTCTCTGCCAGCTCTTTAAATGGCTCCCTGCTGGCTTTTGCTGCAGCTCAGCCAGCTCTTGTCGGAGCTGGGGAACAGGGCACATCCTCTTACTTTCACCGCTGGCCTCCATGATACCTTCCCTGACAGCCCCTTTGGCTGCCAGTAGGTAAAGGTGTGTGTGTGTGCTCTTGTCAACTCTATCTTTTAAAACTAGTGCAGCCTGCGCGCGCACACACACTGTGAAACACCACAGGGGCCAACTTTCATTTTGCTGAGTGGGTTCTTCCCCCACATTCTGCCCCTTCCCTCAAGACTCCAGCCGGACTCTGCCCCATCCCATCCTCTCCCTGCAGGCCTCATCCTTCCTCTGCCTCTTCCCACCCCTTCTGCACTTCCTCCACCAAGCGCACCCTGCTCTTGTTCCACCCACCCTGCCCCTCAGTGCCTCCGGTCCAGAGGGATGGGTAGTAGAGGTGTGGGGGAGCTACAGCACTCCCCACAGATTTTATGCCCTCAGCCAGGATCCCAGCCACCAGCCCAGGCCTGGGGGCTCTGTTGCCACCTAGGACCCTGGCCACTAGCTCCAGGGGACCCTGGCTGCCAGCCACACAGCCTCTGGGGTCCCAGCCTCTGGCTCTGTGTCCAGGCTGTAGAGGTGCCTATGCTGCCTGGGATGCCAGCTACCAGGGGCTCCTCCGCTGCAGGCTCAGGGCCCTTACTGTCAGCCCCAGGCCTGAGGTTCCGCAGGTGCCCCCAGCTCTGGTCCTGGCCATGGATGATGAGGGGCGTGGACTGGGTAAGGAAGGGGTGGGGTGCAATTCAGCACCCCCACCCTAAAATTTATTCCAACCCCATTGCTCCTGCCTGCCACTGAACAGCTGATTGACAGGTGGCTGGTGGGTGCTGAGCACCAGCAGCACCCAGGAAGTTAGTGCCTGTGGAAGCATGTGTAGAACAGAAAGGATCCCTCCTTAGAGCCTGTAGCCATCACGCACAGCTACAGGTTACCTGAGGTTGTTGGAAGTTAAATATTTCCAAGTGCCACAAGTCCCCAGGCATGGGCTCCCTATCCTGATGCCAGACAATCTACGGATTCCAGCTCATCCCTCAGACCACAGCCCGGCAAGTCACTGTGGGGCTGCTCAGCATCACTCGGTGTGCCACCCCTCACTGGCTTGTTACAGTCAAAATCCTGCTTGTTTGGCTTGCTCAGACTCTGGGAAGCCCACCAGCCTGTGCCTTGTTCGCCTGCACTACATCCATGACCAATTCATTTCTCTTTGCTTCTTTCGGGCTGACCCAGATATACAGGTGTCAATGGAGTTATTCTGGGTTTACAATAATGTAAATCATAGCATAATTTGGCTCCATTACTCTGTGTCTCTAGTCAACCTGTTCCCATGGCATCTCCAGGATTTGTTATTCAACCTCCTTGACCGTCACCAGATTCCCCAGCTGTGCTACTACCTTTCTATTCTGTGGTCAACGAAATTCTTCTACTTGCCAGCTCTCTGCTTCTCTCCTATGCTGGCAAAAGCTCTGCCATTTTCAATTAAACCTCATATAAGCAACTGAGACAACTCTGAAGCCAAAGAATTTATACCAAAGAGCACAAATGTTCTCTGCAGAACTGAGTGGGAACCAAAACTGTTCTGCTCCCTTAGTTTCTTTCTTTCCAGTGGTTGACTTGGAGGATGAAGAGGACTGGAGAATCTATCCCATCAAATCCAATTCAAACTGTAGGGATTTTTTTTTTGTTTTCTTTCCTGAGCACAACAGGCACCTTGGAGCTCTAGATGCCTTTTGCCCAGCAGTAGAAATGGGAGTCAATAGCAAGCTGAATAGTCAGAAGAAGCAAATGAAAAATCCCACATCTAATTTTGGCGAACAGGTGGCCAATTAGCACAGTAACGAACAGGATCTAGTGCTAACCTGGCCATCAACTGCAACAGCTGCAAACTTCAAGGTGAACACGAAGTACACTGATTGATGCCAAAGGACTCTTATGCTACGAATTAACTCACTTGACTTCATGAGGAACTGACGCGTTGAAGCGTTCCTACCTAAACACCTCCACCTGCCAAGTGTGTACCCATCAATGAAAATGCTACGTACTCTGTACATGATGGAGCTGAATGGGAATAATGTTTCTCTTTTGAGAGTTCTGAAGGAAGACAGACAGTCTGTGGGCGATGCCTTGTTGATATGACATGACGGTGTGAGATCTGCTTCACAGGAGGCAGAAACTTGTGCTGGGTTCTGATGATCTGTGTCCGTTGGTTGCTCTCTTGAATAACACATTATACAGCTTGTTCTCAAAACTTGCCATGTGGTTTACAAACCCAGGGCAGATTTTTAAAGCATCTGTATTTCCTTGAGGAAATCAGTGTTCAACCCTGCACTAAGGGAAGGGACTGGAAAATACATCAAAAGCCATTTCTATTTGTCCCTGTAAACTAGAGAGGCAGCTCCAGAGTGCCATCAGCACTTAACAACATGGGGCATCTGGGAAACAATGACACCCTTAAGAAGCTGCATGATGGGCTAGCTAGAGGCTGGATTTGCAGGGAAGGATGTTGCCAGGGGAGAATGAGCAGAATGAACATATGATGCCTGCATGACCCTGTGTCCAATAGCAAAGTCAATAAGCATAGAGGAGAAGCAATTTTTCCCTTTGAAATCTGATCTCCTGTTTATTTTGTTACTGTACAGAGTTAACAACATGGCAAATGTCTCATTCAGGATAACGGAGCCAAGGCACTGTGCGGAGGGCACTGGGCTCTCAGCTTCCATGCTTACCTGAAAGTGTTGCAGTTCAGACAAAGAGTTAGGAGTTGAGATGACAATTATCCCAACCAGTGGAGCTCCACAATATTCCTTCTCTACAAGCCCGGCCCTACAACAAGCTTTCTCTACTTGTTGTAACCACCTTGGGAGTAAGTCCCACCAGCTCTTAGAGCCTGAATAATGTATATGTGATGTAATGAATAATGTAGCTGAAGTAGTCACTCTTAGGTCTGCTTACTGCAGTATCTACACAGTGGTAAATCAACAGCTGATGCTCTCCCATTGACTCCACCTACTCATCTTGTTTTGGTGGAGTAGTGGAGTCGAGATGCCCATGGATCCTAACACCCACCTTCTCTCCAGCACAAAACGATCCTCTTTTCAGACTCTGTTTAGCCCTACAATCCCCCACAGGAGCTCTGTGCCATGCAGCTGGTGCACACTCCTTGTGTGGCCCCCAAAATATAGCCCACCATCTTTGTAGACAACTGGCACTGATACCACTGCCAGGTGCCTCTCCAGGACTGCAGAGGTTTTCTCTGTAGGGACCAAATCCTATGAGGTGAAGTAGTTGCCCAAAGCATCAGGTGAGGACATAGTCTCAATGTGCCGCCCATGAGCAGAGATAGAAGCTTTGTGGCTGTTCATAGCGGGAGTTCCTTGGGCAAATCCCTGAGGCTGGTGAGCAATACGCCCCCAATGCTTGTGAGGTAACGTGATGCTGCCCCTTAACATTGCAGCTGTTGAATTTTGAGGTGAAATGGGCTCAGCCTCCATCCCAAAATGACTTCCAGGTAGGATCAAGGCTCTGTTATCCTCATTAAGGGCTTAGAAAAGTCATTGTGATTCCCTCAGAACAAAAACAATGCTCAGCCTCTAGGGAGCAGTTCAGATTATCGGTGTGCTCCATTACCCACCAATCCTCACACCGGCTGGTCAGGGAGAAAAGCATGACAGCATTTCTACCGCCATTAGAGACTGGAATACGGAGGCCCATGGAGCCCAGGAGACTTGCTGAAGGTGACACAGCAGCTCATCCTGGCCTGGCTCCTCATGTCCTACTCTGCACATACCTGTTCAAACCTCATGAAGCAGCCCTAGGCAGAGTTTTGTTTCATTTCATTTCATTTATTTCAGTGGAATATTAGAAATACTTGAGTAGCATCATAGGTAATGAATACACCCTTCGTTTTCACTGTTTATAAAAAACATATTGTTAGTCTTTGGTTTTGTTATTAAATAATAAATAATATGAAGACCCCACACCTTCACAGTTCAATGCATCACATGTTTGTGAATTATGCCTCACGCTTATCCTGGAAGGCTACATCTACAAGAGATGCCTCTGTCGACAGAAGTCACTGTCAGAAGGGATTTCCTGGCAAAACTTTTGTTGACAGATCACATCGACACATAAAAGCAGATCAAAAGAGGAATCTACCCTGTGGACAGAGAGCAGTGAGATTGCCCAGCCCTCTCTCGACAGAACGGCCAACCAGAAGCTCTGCAAACAGGGCTGCCCAGTGAACTGGAAGCCCTCTCTGTCGACAATAGGGCCCCAGAGCATCCACATGGCTGGTTTTTGACAGAACTCTATTGAGAGTGGTGTTATACCTGAAAGAGGAGAGGCATAATGCCACTGGCAGATGTGCTGGGTTTTGCCAACAAATTGTTGACAAAGCGCATTTCGGGTTTTCCCAACAAAAGCCTCTTACGTAGACGCATCTGAAATTTGGTGTTACCCCATTTTTTATAATGAAGAAACTGAGGCACACAGAAATTTTGATGACTTACCAGAGTTGCACACTGATTCACTGACAGAGCCAGGGTTAGAACACCGGCCTCACCACCACCCTGTATTATGGGAACGTTTAAAATGATCTTTTATTTTTAATCGCTGCATGGCACACGGTGATATGTATAATATATCCTGAGTATCCACTGAACAGAACTGTGGGATATTGTTCTGTCATTCCTTTGATGGCTGTCTGCTGAATGAATCTACCTTGGATATCTACATGGCTGCTAGACAGCTGTGGCTGGCCCATGCCAGCACACTCAGGATCTCCAGACGTGACTATGGGGCTGTTTTACTACCACGTAGACTTCCTGACTCGGCCTGGAGTCCAACCTCGATGGTCCTGGAGCTAAGGCTAAACTGTACACTGCAGTGAAACAGCCCAGCAGCTCAAGCCCTACTTGACTGGAATGGGACAGCTGTGGATGTCTAACTGCTGCACTTCCATTATGCATAGACTTTCGTAACACATTGCTTGCTTCACTTCTCTCTTCATTCCTTAGGGCAATGTCCTTAGGAGTTGCTTTTCCATCTTGCCCAAAAGGGGAGTCAGTCTGAACCCCTGTCAACAATGGTAAGTAGAAAAAACATTGACTGGGACCTGAACTGAACACGAACTCATCCAAGCTCCCCAGGCAAACTAAATTTGTCAGCAAGAGGTTCTGATTTGAATGTCTCTATCTGAAAGGTCCTGAGAACAGATGCAGGAAGGCATTTAATATACTGGCTGCAGAAGGGAGGCTTCCTAAAAAGCAACACATTTTACAGAGGCAGCTGCAGGTTGAACCTATTTAAGTTGGCTCTCTCGGAACCTGACTGGTACCAAGCAAGAGAATTTGCCAGACCACAGGAAGTCAATATTGTCTAGCAACATTACCAACACTTCCACTGCTCGCTGGGCTCTTAGAAGACATTTAGGGGTAAATTACAGATGAAACAGCGTAGAACACTGAGAGTCAGGACTGAGGACTGTAAACAAACTTTATGGGACCATGGGAAACTTGGCCACACCCATGATAAGCGGTCGTCTGGCTGACTAAAATCATACCAGATTATGGATGTTGCTGGCCAATAGAGTGCTGTACTACACACGTTTCAGTCTCCAGAAAACTAAACCTCTTTCCCTTACTGATTCAGAATGAAAGCAAATATTGAATATCAGAATTTCCCAAGAAGCAAAAATTCCATTTTCCGACCAACCCAACCGGCAAGGTTGAATCATGGGGTAGTCCAACATAAACCAACACGAGCATTCAGTTACGAAGAACTAATTATCTAAGCAGGGCTTTGTGGGACAAGACCGTAGGCGGACTCTCCATCTACCAGAGAATGTTTCCACCTTTTTCTTCCCTGACTTCAGAGGCACTAAAGAGTTTATGTTTCACAGCTTCTTGCAAATAGTTGCAGTCATTTCTTTGAAAAAACACACATGCTACCAGTTAAGTATTCACTGCTGTGTAGAAAAGACTTTACCGGAGATGTCAGGAACCACATGCCAATTAAGAGGGAATCAGTAGCTCAGGGACATGCTAATGTGTGGTTTTGTCTCCAGGTCACTGGTCCATATCTGGACCAGGTTGGTTGCAAGCTGTTACCAGCTGAAGTTGTGAAGTGGCCTGTATTAAAATGAGAGTCTCACTAGAAGAGTAGACAGGTAAACGCAGACTGAGCATGGAGATTCAACCATCCTTTCAATCACTGACGTGATACCTAAAACGATAGGTTGAGTCACAGCGGTTGGGACAGTGAGAGGCTCTGCTGCTACTTGTGTTACTGATTTTCTGGGACTAAACATGCATCTTCCATGGCTAGTTCTGTCCTTCTGGTCTCCATCTGGATCATTCAAATACTTGAAACAACCAGTCTCCTTGGAGACATAATTTATATTCTTCACGCTGTAACTGGCTGCCAAGGCCCAGGTCTTCATGAACTCACACCAAATGGTTTCTTATGCATGCACATATTTCAAATGCAAGCTTTCCAATCTTTTAACTAATCATCCTTTCCTAACAATCACTTAATATGCAAATCATCTTTCCTGAAGGCCAGTTTAAGCAGAAAAGAGTTTCCCATTGCCCTCAAGTCTCTTTACTGTCTTCCAGGAGCTAATAAACCAATTATTGTCCTGCTGCATCGTAGCTCCTCAGCTATGGATCCAAACTGCTGATTAAATTGATTGTTTCCACTATACCCAATTAACCCACTCACTCTGCAAATGATTGACTTAATCAGAGGCAATTAGCACCTGAATGGCTAAATCAGGCAGGAAGAGATATCTTGGAAAGTAATTGAGATGCCATGTTAAGGACATCTTAGTCGCCTTTCAATGGATAATGTCAGTATTAATAAGAACAATGAGGAGTCCTGTGGCACCTTAAGGACCTACAGTATATTTGGGCCTCGACTTTTGTGGGTCAAAACCACTTGATCAGATGCCACAGGACTTCTTATTCTTTTTACAGATGTCAACTAACACAGTTACCTCTCCGAGAGTCACTATTAATGTACAGATTGGTACTGAAGCAGCCTGAAACAGCATGTCTGTGGGTAAGTCTACATTGCCACTTTACTGCGCTGCAGCCTTCCCGCTCAGGAGTGTGCAAAAACCCCCCATGCGCACAGCAAGTTACAGCACTGTACAGCACCAGTGAAAACAGACTCCAAGCATTGTTAGTTACTCCCCTCATGGAGGTGGTTTACACAGAGCGCCCAGCACTCCTGCCACGGCTACACTTTGATTTTAACATGCTGCCACCACTGCACTTTAAATTTAGAAGCGTAGACAAAAGGTGAGGTTTGAGCTGCATTGACAACACCAAGCCATTTCTCACTGGGCACAGGACAGCTAGCAGAAGGCATCGGTGTTTAGCTGCAGTTACCTTGGCTACACTCAAGCTCCAGGCTAACTCTCTCACACACACACACTATCTGTCCTTCAAAGTAAGGCACACATATTTTACAAATTTCTCTTGACACACACTTCACGCACCTGCAACGTAACACTCAACCATGTACCAAGCTTGCAGGCAGCATTAGAATAAAGCAGATTTAGAGATGATGTAGATAGACATGGGCCACTATGCGCGGGTCTGGATGTGCTCCTTTCTCTGGCTTAATCGCAGATCAAGCAACACTGGCCCAAGAGACGCCATGTTTCCAGTTTGTTTTTTTTTCCCCCACACAGACTAATACCGCATATGCAAACACTGACCACCAGGAGTGTGAACTAATAACCATAGAAGCAGGAATGGAGACATTTGTGGACCACATCTGGATTGACTTGTTGAGCTACAGCCAGATGAAGGGTGAGGAGTTAAAAACAAAATCTACATAAATCATTACAAAAATATATATGTTCAGCAGAGCAGGTTCAGCGAAGGATAACAAAAATGAATAAGGGTCTGGAGCACAAGACCTATGAGGATAGGCTGAGAGATTTGGGCTTGTTTAGTTTACAGAAGAGAAGACTTGGGGGTGATTTAATAGCAGCCTTCAACTTCCTGAAGGGGAGCTCTGAAGAGGAGGGTAAGAAACTGTTCTCAGTGGTATCAGATGGCAGAACAAGGAGTAATGGTCTGAAGTTGAAGAGGGAGAGGTGTTGGTTAGATATAAGGAAAAACTACTTCACCAGGAGGGTGGTGAAGCATTGGAATGTGTTGCCTAAAGAGGTGGTGGATTCTCCATCCCTTGAGGTTTTTAAGTCCTGGCTGGACAAGATCCTGGCTGGGATGACTTAGTGGGGGTTGATCCTGCTTGAAGCAGGGGGCTGGACTAGATGACCTCCTGAGGTCCCTTCCAGCCCAGGGATTATGTGATTCTGTGATTCTACTGTATCTTAAACCAGAGAGCATTTTGAAATGAAAAATATGTTGTTTTTCCATTATTCGTCTGTTGGAAATCAATGTAGTGGGAATGGTGCCAAAACACAGTGCCTCTAAAGGAAAACATCAGACAGAGCACAACAAAATGTCAGAATTGTTGTCTCAGTTCAAAGAACGTTGGATCTTTCATGCATGGATCTTTGCTGTATTAAAACACAAGGCCTGTTCCTGAGATGCAGGGTCCTGTGAATGTCATCATGTGCAAATCTGCATTGCAGGCTAATGACTGAAAATCCAAATTGCTTCCAAGTAAATCTCCAACAATAACACTAAAATCCTTTAAGCCTGGGATGTTCGCCACCATTTAAATCTGATTAACATCATCCATGACACTGCTAAACCTCACAGTCAAAAGACACTCCTGCCAATTCTGATGTTACCCAGAGTAATCCAGACACCCCTCCCCTCCAATTTCTTTCAGAGACTTGTCAGCTAACAGGAACCTAATAGGAGATCATATATCTAACCCAGCTTTTTAAGATGTTTTTAACTAGTTACTTGAATCACATGTTATGATTCCCACTGGAGCGAGCTCTCAGGTAACAAAGAAATTAATATTTTCATTAACACTCCCTGAAGGCATCAGGGATGACATCACATTGTTCCCTCATTTACTGAGTCTGTAGTGGGCACACACGGAATAAACCTATGGCCAGGTGCACAGGTGTGCAATGAAATCACTGCCAGGACGAAAGGTGGTAGCTAGTCAAGTGATCAGAAGACTGCACTCCACGGATTAGCAATGATAAGGTTAACTGCTGGAAGCGGTGGCTGCACTCTTGCGTATGACTCCTCCCATGAATGCTCAAGGGATGGGGAAAGGGCTCAGTTTACCTGAATGGCAGACAGCCAGAATGTTGGGACTTGCATTCCCATTCGATTTGCTTTTATGTGGAGACGTGACCTGTCGACAGAAGTTTTGCCAGGAAATCCCTTCTGACAGTGACTTCTGTCAACGGGGGCTTCTCGTGTAGACATGGCCTCAAAGTCCAAATACCAAGATTCTGGCCATTCCCTGAACAGGTGAGCCAAACTGCGGAGATCTCAATATCATTTTCGTTCTCCTCACTTGCGCAGCATGCAAGATCTGACCAGAATTTTACCAAGTGATGGTCAGAGCTTCTGACTCAGGCTGTCTCTACACCAGGCAAAGTAAGTCAACTGCAGAAATGCAATTCTAGCTATGGCAACTGCGTAGCTAGAATCAGTGTGTCTGTGCTCAGCTTATTGGCTGTCCCTACTGAAGAAGATCAAAGGGAGAGTTTTTCCCATCGACAACTCTTACTCCTCACATCTCAATCAAACCCCTGAAGATCAACCGTGAGTGGGTCCATCTTCCAGGCTAGTGTAGACACAGCCTCAGAAAAGGCCCCAGATTAGGGGAGAGAAGATTCTTTTTTATAGTGTTCCAAAACAAAACAAAAAAACCCTTTCCTTTCTGCAATTCTGCTGGAACCAAGCCTTTCAGAAAATGCTGGGTGAGTGGGAGCTTGGCGCAGGGGAGGTAATACGCTGAAGCTTTAAGTATGTTTCCAGCTCATTGTCTGATCATTCCAGATCTGATATAGTTATGCTATTGAGATTGCAGCCAGCTCCTCCCTCTCTATCAGTTTATTCTGTAACTGACTGTCAATATATAGTAGCTTTCCGGGCAAGTTAATTATTGGGTGTTTACCTATTAAGGATAACACAGTAATTAGCTGCTTGAGTGAAGTTAGTTAGGATCTGCTGGGAGATCCGGAACTGCTCTCCTAAAGAGAATTTCATGACTGGAAGTCTCATGGCTGCATTACTGAGAGCAGCTGCATGGAATTCAACTTTACAGAGAAACCAAGTATTTCTTCTCTGAGTGGCTTCTGCAATTCAGGTGCAGTAGGAATACTCAGAGACCACAGGAGAAAGAACTCTCCCAGGGGACTCCCAGAATGTTAAAGCCCCTGTTCAGCACCCCCCCCCCCAGCCTCCTATCAATGAGAGTAGAGACCCTCTAAGGATTTAGACTTCGTAAATGGCATTATCAAATCAGGAAGGGTAATGCAGAGAGCATACGCAAGCCTATACAGTTCTGAGAATGGCACATTAAGTTCTAAACTTTTGCAAAGCCATAACTGACAATTGGATGCTAATGCAGACTACTTTCAAAAATTCAAACACACTAAGAAATGTTATCTACGGTCAGATACCCCAGGATATGCTCCAGGGAGAAAGTCTGGAATATGAATCTAAACATGCTCAGAACTACTGTCACGAAACAAGGATGCTCCATCAGAGAAGTAGATCACACCCAAGAATGGGCCACACAAATGCCCCAAGAGAACCTGCTTCAATACAGAAATGAATCCCCCTATGACTGCACATCCTTAGCTGACACCCGCCAGCCCACACTGGAGCCTGTATGGGGTATTATAAAACAATCACAACCCATATCCAGTGAGGACGCCATTCTGAAGGAAATCTTTCCTGAAACTCCTCTTCTGGTGCTCAAACGTCCCTTCCAGGCTCATCATCAGAAACCAGCTCCCACAGACCAGGACCCACCAACTCCAAGTGACATCAGATACAAGAAGTGACAACACAGCTCCACTTGCTACAATGATCAATGCCCCCCGTGACACCTTTCCTGCACCTGTCGCCCACAGCAGGTGAGGTACCTCATCCAGGTTCACTAGATGGCCTATGAACCACGATGTGGTAAAACCAGACAATCACTGTGTTCTCAAATGGCCTCACAAGGGAAAATGATAAAGACAAAAACACACTATCACTTGCAGGTGAACACTTATCACTAGGCCCACCAACAGGGTGGCTGGGAAAGGCGCAGCAGCCGCCCTGCAGCCCAGCAATATAAATGGTCCCAGAGCTCCTAGTTCTTGTGGCAGTGGTGGTGGCTGGAGCCCCAAGCCCTTTAAGTCGTTGCTGGAATACAGTGTAACACACTTTGGACAGCACTGAAAGCTGGTGGGAGACGAAGGCGTGGAAGAGCGCGATGGTCCATGCAGCCCTGAGAGTTGGCTGCTCGCAGCCCCACCCCTTCCAGGGTCACAGAGCAGGGTCCCCGTCCACCTTGCCCAGAGCCTGGTGAGGCTGTTTTTCACCAAATGATAGTGATCTATCAGTCCTCATCCTCAAAGAAAACCTGCAGCTTCCTCTCCAAAGACAAGCCTGAGAGCTTAGTATTACTGCTCTATATTAGACACTAAAAAGCATGGACTGAACAGACACACTGAATTTATGGCTTATGATAACAATCTGTAACCCACTAAACCCTTTTTGCGCTACAACTACTGAGGTGTTAATGGACCACTCTACCTTGAATGGTCCCTTACATATAGGCCAGCTACTTAGCCTGCGATGTTTGCAGTACCTTTCCCACACCTGAAGAACTCTGTGGGCCTCAGAAGTTTGTCTCTCTCATCACCCAAAGTTGGCCCAATACAAGATGTTACCTCACCCACCCTGTGTCTCTAGCAGGAGGGCCAAAAGCCACCATGAGTCTGAAGGCAAGGGTGTGTGTGTGTATGTAGGGGCAGTGGGCCGGGCTCCATGCCTTAGGAAGGGGCAGAGCCTGGGGTGAAAGGGGCATGGCCAAGGGCAGTCAGCCTTTAACTCTGCCCGGAGTATGGCCCTGGACCCCCCATCACACAGCCCTCACAAGTTGCATGGAGTGATGCTCCCACAGCATTTCAAAGGGGCACAGAGCTCCCAGCTGCCATGGCAAGCTCCGGGCCCCTTTGACAAACTGGGCCCCTATGAAATTGCCCATCTTGCCTCCCTGTGTTGGTAGACCTGCTCTAATATCCTGGGACTGACATGCCTACAACTACAGATAGGAGTACTGGCTCTGTGAAGCCCAGCGCTGTACAATCCACAGTTGTGGAAATAATCCAAAATAACCTCCAAGCCAGAAATAGTTTGAGAAGAATTGCTGTAAGGCCACGTCTGTAAATAACACTCAGCCCACGACAGCTGCTCACTAGGTCAGGACAGTGCTTTTTTTGTGCCGGTACTTGCCGGTACTGAGTACAGGCACCTCGGCCTTGGTAGCCCCAGCCGCAGAACTGGCTCGGGCTGTGGGGGGAGGGTGCAGGAAGCCAGCTGAGTACTGGCTCCTCTTTTTTCTTTTTTTTCTTTTTTAACAAAAAAGGCCCAGGGACTAACACTGATGGGAGGAATTCAACAGTGGATCAGGCCTAATGAGTGAGGTCATCAGGATCAGGTCCTAACTCCTGAGCCCTCACTCTGGAATAATTAAGCACCCCTTTCGTCTTGCAGAGGTCCAGCCCAGTAACAAATCAAGACAAGCATCTTGCCAGAGATCTCATGCAGTCAATATTCTTTTTCTGTTTGCTTTGAAGAGCAGTTCAAATGGCTTCAGCCCGTCTGTTGTTGTCTTGAGCAGCTCCTTACCATCCATTATTGAGTGTACATCATATTTGGAGTTGAAGGTACTGCTTTACATAGCGCACATATAAAGCTCTTTAAATTTAGGAATTGTTCCGCTCACATCAGCCGGTTCTGCAGCTGTCCCAGCCATCAGCACCAACTATAAGCTTCTGTCACTAGTAAGCTGAGATAGGTGACTCCATGCATGACATTGCTGCAATAATTTTGCAGGGGTTGGGGGGCTGTTGGGCTCATGTTTTGTTTTCTAAGAGCACTGCCACAAAATAGTGTAAATCCAATTTTATGGAATGATCCATAACCTCCACTCCCACCCTTCGACTTAACTGGGCCCAGGATTGCATGGCTCCTGTAGTTTGTGTAGATTTAATACTCCCCTCCCAAGTGTGTAACATTCCTGCCTTTTAGGGCAGGTCTATACTAACCCACTATTCAGACTGTGGAGCTGTGAACAAAAGTATGAGTTAAAGTGATGAGTTGCAGACTGTGACACAAACAAAAGGATCTCGAGTTTGTGGATTGAACTGTGGGACAATGTAGACAAGCACTTCGATACTATGGGGCAGGCCCCATCCCTAAGGCACCAACTGCCCAAGGCCCTGGGATGATTTAAAAGGGCTGGGGGGCCATGGACCACTGCTGCTGCTTCCTGCCCGCCCTCACTCTACACTGCCCTAGAAGTGGCTGGCATGTCCCTGTGGCTTCTGTGTGTGTCTCCACGTGTTGTCCACGCCATGAATGGTGACTTGGCAGCTCCCTTTGGCTGGGAACTGTGGCTAATGGGAGCTGTAGGGGGTGGTGCACGCAGATAGCAGCGCACAGAGACCCTTTGGCCCCCCTGCACACCTAAGAAGAGAGGTGCGCCTGCCACTTTTGGGTGCCGCCCCCCACCCTCTCCTGCACCTTGTAGAATCCTAGGGCTGCCAGGGACCTCAAGAGGTCATTGAGTCCAGCCCCCTACTTCAAGCAGGATCAGCCCCAACTAAGTCATCCCAGCCAGGACTTCGTCGAGCCGGAACTTAAAAACCTCTAAGGTCACCCACACCTCTGTCCAGCGCCCACACCTGCACTCGTTCCAAGAGCCTGCACCCCTCATCCCAACCCACACCCTGGTGAACGTGCGCATGGATGGAGGAGAACGAGAGACAGAGGGAGGGCGGCTGGAGAGAGCAGGGCTGGGACCCTGGAGAAGGGAAGGATGGGGTGTCACCTGAGGAAAGAGGTGGGGCAGGGGGCAGGGAAAGGGTCTTTGGGTTTGTGCAGTTGGGCAGCTGGCGGCCCTACAGGCCAGGCAGACGGATGCCTGGCTGTGCTGGAGGACTGCACTCTGCAGCCAGCCAGCAGTTCACTGGGCACCAGCCAGCACAGGTGCTGAACTTCCCAAACGTCAGCAGACCACACCTGGAGTGGGGGGCAGGGTTCTGCCCTTGGGTCTGGAACTGCTATTGGTGGTGCCTGCGCTGGGGATGGGGCCTAGTTAGGGTTTCCCACTGAACTAGGCGCAATCCAGCAAGATCGCAATCACAGCTCGGTGAGGTAGCCTCTGCGTATTGATTCAAGAAAAGTTTTTACATCCCGCCCCCAGCCTCCCCGGCTTTCGATGTGCTGACAAAGTATCTTCAGTTCAGTGCTGACCACAGCTTCTTCAGCAATGTAAATACTTCTCTACAACCAGCTGAAAAAAAATAAATTACAGTTGCAGATGTATCTGCTGAATCAGATTTCAAGGTGAAAAGGGAGACAGGCTCACGGCAGGAGCTGAATGCAAGGCACTTCTGCCCTGTACCACTCTCTGCAACTCCATCATATTGCTCTGATTAGCATAGCCCGCAGCAATCATACTTGTAAAATATTCCAGACCTGAAGCTTTGATATAACAGGCAACCCTGTTCTAATAGTGCTTGCAAGCTGACCTACTTCCCATTATTCTATCAGAGTTGTAGCCTCCAAATCAACAAATGTTCGCCTGGTTTTGCTCTTCTCTTTTTACTCAAGAAAAGGGCAGACGTTCACTTCAGGACTGATCCACAGAGGTGCTGAGCGACACATGATTTCAACATGTGCCAATGGTGACTGAGGGGGCTTCTGCACATTGCAGGATGAGGGCGTACTGATGTAATTTATTCTACGGTCTGCGGTATCTGTGATTTTAAGGAGTTTTACTTGTTGGATCCTGGAAATATAAAATCTGTTAGAGGGCTGTGCTGGCTCCACACCAGCACCAATGCTAGCAAAATGCTATTAATTACCATCAATTTGGACCTGTTATTTTTTAAGCACCAATTATCCACTCAGCGAACTACAGAGGAAGCTGTCCCAAAGATGCTCTTATTTGGTAAGAGCTAAAAGCAGGCTTACCATGCACAGGACTCAAATATAAGAGACAGTGCATGCTTACTAGAGGCTTAAATTAGACAAGAGTTGCACTAATATTAAATCTGTCATAGAACTTTATGTTACTACTTGTCAACCCCTTTCCCTTCCTTACCGTTAAAACAGAATTAGCTGCTCTGTAAATTGAGACCATGTTCTTGGCTCTACATCAGGAAGCAGAGGAAAGTGCTTTGTACGCGTTTAAACCCTGAGCAGCTCCGACTGCAGAAATTCGCCAAACTGACCATGCTGCATGGTCCCTTAGCAACTTGTCAGGAAGACCAGCAGCTCAGCTAGTCTGCATCAAAGATACGTGCACACAAGCTGAATTTTCCTTGTATTTGTATCTTCCATGACATCTCAATAGAAACGTTATAAACCTGTGGTTATACAGAGAGGGCAGGCTCAAGCCATGTTTTAAGCCTCCTGAGACTCACTTTAGATAACTTCTGGCAATAGTAAAGACTTCTGTTTCTATTTGGTTTGACATTAAAGAGTGCCAACCTGAGCCACTGCAAAGACTCCTGAGAGCCACAGCCCCTAGTGCCTCATATCTTCTTTGTCTCAGTGGGCTAGGGCCCCTGGCTGGGCTACATCTTCTCTGATGTACTGTGTCCCCACAGCGAAGCAGCCAAAGAGCATCATGGGAGATGCAGAGAGCTCAGCCCATGGGGAGAACTGAGGTCATAAGATGCTGTGGCAGCTCAGGTGGACACGGCCTGATGTCAAACCAACCCACTGTGCAACCAAAACATTTCATGTATCGGAGAAGTAGCCGAGCCAGTCTGCATCTTCAAAAACAACAAGAAGTCCTGTGGCACAAGAAGTCCTGTGGCACCTTACAGACTAACAGATATTTTTGGGCGCAAGGTTTTGTGGGCAAAGACCTGCTCTGATGAAGTGGGTCTTTGCCCACGAAAGCTTTTGCTCCAAAATATCTGTTAGTCTATAAGGTGCCACAGGACTTCTTATTGTTTTCAAAACATTTCAGTTCAGGCTGATCCAACCGGAAACAAAACACTTCATTACAATTTTCCTGATGGCATATAGAAAAAATTGTGGGGGTTGGGGCAGAGGTGTTATCTACCAGCTCTGTGCTCTTGAGGAACCAGAGCATGGCTACCTGTCAGCCCTGTGCTCTGGTGAGCCAGGGAGTAATACTCAGGGAAAACAATGCCCTTCCCTCAGGCCTCTGTTGGAACCAAAAGTCAAAACACTGAAACTGACTGGCAGGGGCAGACACACCTAAATCCCACCAATGAGGGTGACTGGATTAAAGAAACACCCCTAGCCTCATCTGCATTTAAGACAGAACATAAAGACATCTCTATTAACATAGTGAATGGAGAACAGCTTTTCCAAAGCAGGAACCACACTAAACTATGGGATACCAAAAGCAGAAAAGCAGTGCCTGATGGGAAATCTCAGCTCCAGATGCTAATAAACCCAGGCCTACTCACACCCAAATTAGTCATCATCAGAGCAATTCTAGTCATGGATCTTCTTGATATCCAAAATACTGAAATTGCCTGACTGCATTGTGAGCTGTTTCAAGGAACATCACACATAGGCAGGCATGCTCTGTCTCTACCGTCTCACCTCTGTTTACCTATAATCAAATCCAGCGTTCTTCTTGAACGATTGTCCTGTCTCTACAAAAATGCCTACACTTGCTCAAGTAATTGTTCCAATGTCTTGATGTAAAGTCTACATCAGTTCCCTTGAGACTTCATCATCTTCTGCCTGATCGTGCTGCGGGCTCTGCTTGTCTCCTGCCTTCAGGACCCCTAGCAACCATCACCATCCGGGGACCCTGATCAGTTCAAACACAGAGTGGTGAGATCTCTCTCTCTCTCTCTCTGTCTCTCTCGGCATAGCCTCCTGACCCTGCCTTATGTAATCAGTTATATGGTTTGCTAGCCCTAACGTGTAATCAGTTTCACTTTAGATTTAATATTGTACCTACATATTCACTATCCAGAAATGAACAGATTTCATTATTAAACTGATTGCTTCTCCCACTTTTGCTCACTGTTCTCCAAGTGAGGGGGGGTGGGGGCATGTTCTGGCTTCCCCATACTCTACAACAACGCTTCTTGTACCTGTGCTAAAGATCCCTGTAATACTCAAAAACCCTGTGGGGTTTGCCCATCAATTGGGTTACTAGTAGAACGATTGTGCTGTGAAAATGTGGACTGGGGAGCAGATGCTGAACTGGGGTAGCATATGAGATTGGCAGCTGAAGGTGCTATCTAACCCAGCCACTGAGCCAAAGGGCATATAAGTTGCACTCCTGGGCACACAAGTTGCACAGGGACATATAAGGTGTCAGCCTGTAAGTGCTGATTAACTGGTCCTCTCAGGGGAACTGTGTGTGTGTGGGGAGAGGGGGGCACAGAATAACTCCACTGGGAGGGAATTAGCAGAAGGCAGAAGTGAAACTCCTTAGGAACACTAGTAACACAAGCAACACACTGATAGAATTATTCATACCCTCCCTGTAACCCTGAATAAATGAGCACACCCCAGAGTAAGGGGGCAAATTTGGTAACAGAGGAGGAGAGTGGGGGAGGGGGTGAATAAACCACAAAACACTGAGGAAAGAATTTCTGCACAGCCATAGTTTCTAGGATCAGAGTTCATTGTCTATAATGTAGCCTCATCATTTTAAAAACAATTCTGCTTCTACTGCAGCAAACGAAGGCATTGGTTTCATCTCGGCAAGAAGGTTACTATGGTGAATAGAAGTGATGGACCTGATTCAACACTGAGTTAATCTGGTTGATTTGAAATTAGTTACTGTAGCACAGTGAATGAGACCCCTTGTTCCGCTTGCTAAAATTCACCATGTTCCACATTTGCTCAAGGCATCAGCTCATGTCAATTTCCTTCTTACTCTACCTTCACTTTAAGAGGCATATTGATTTCTTTCCACTTCAGCCTGTGTGCAGCATGTTAAGTTTCCTGCAGAGTGAGCAACACAATAGCAGACTCTGCCCTTCTAACTGTGGTCTACACAAATTACTAGTGCAGCATAAAACACAATGTTAGTCTTAAAGGGTACTTCTACTCTGCAACAAGAGTCCTATGGCACAACCACAGCTGACCTGGTCAGACCACTCAGGCTGTCACAGCTCAGGCTCCAGGATTATAAAACTGCAGCGTACATGTCCAGTCTAGGAAGCGGGTAGGTCTCAGAGCCAAGACCCCATCAGCCCAAATCAGCTGACCTGAGACTTGGTGCCACAGGCTTCTTATTGCAGTGTATGTGTACCCAAAGTGACCTAACTTCATTTTTTAAAAAGTCTTTTGACTTTTCTTTCTGCTGTCCCCTCACATTTGCTAGGGCTTCTCCAATGTAAATTTTAATTTCCCCATTGCTCAATGCGTGTAATCCTTTCTGACGGTAATAAGCCTCCCTTGGATGATACCACTTTACAGGGATGTGCTCCTCTGTTATCTCTTGATAGGTGACTGAATCAACACATCACAAGGCTGCGGAAAGTCTTTCAGGACCTATCCAACAATGAGAGGATGTTTGGCTGCCAATGCATCTGACAATGGAGTCTGCTGAAATAACCTGGCATTCTAGTTTACCTTTTCAGGGCTTGTTTACACTTAAAAATGCAACCGCAAGGCTGCTGCACTGGTCTAGAGTGTCAGTACAGACCAGTGGCGGGCAAACTGGGGGGCTGCATGCTGCCCATTGTGGCGCTACCTGCAGCCTGTGGATCCCCCATGCACTACTCATGCAGTGGGGCACCAGAGCCCCACACTTCCTATGCCCCTCCCTCCGTCCCAGCACTTTGAGTAGCCGTGAGTCATCTATTTCATGACCCTGGCTCCTTCACCCTCCCAGAGCTGGAATGCTGTGAATCAGCTGTTTGGGGCATTCCAGCTCTGGGTGGGAGGGGGAGGATCTGAAAGTGCTGGGAGGGAGGAGGAGGAGCATGGAAGCGTGGGGCTTCCCCCAGGGGCATGGGGCTCTGGTGTCCCAGTGCACAAGAGGCATGGGGGAAGCCGGCAGCCTGGGGGGATCTGTGGGGCTGCAGGTGGAGCCCAGCAAGCCTCAGGCTGCTGAGGCCTACTGAGATGAAGGAGGGACACTCATGAGGCCCACCCACTATTCATGGTTGCCTATCCTTGGTGTAGTTTGTACCTATACCTAGGAGAGGTTCTCCCACTGGTGTGGATAATCCTCCTTAAGAAGAGATAGGTAGGAGAATGGAAGCTTTTTACTGCTGACCTAGCACTATCTACGCCATGGGCTGAGTTGGTGTGCCTGGACTCCCTCACTCAAGGGTGTTGGCTCTTCACACCCCTGAAAAAACAGTTGGGTTGACATAATATTTTCATTTGCACGAGGCCTCAGACTCTTGCTTTTTAGATGTGTCCTTCAGGCAGGGGGTGTAATACACTGAAATTTCTTTCCTGAGCTTTCTCCCTAGTTTGGTTTGATGGGTCTCGCTATTCCTGCACTAAGGTCAACATTGGAGTTAGCACAGAGAACTGGGGCTGTGTGGGAGACAATCACAGAATAGGTCCTTTTTAGCTGAATGTCTTCCCTCTGGATTGACTGCTGGGCTGTGTGGTGGATGCCTGCAGCTTGGTTGTGGGTTTGGTCAGGGTGATGAAGGGTCTCGTATTATTGCTGGATTGCTTTGCCCTTGGTGGGTTTGTTTTTGTTTGTTTGCGTGTTTCTGTTTTACTGTTATCTTGTCCCCATGACTATTTGTCTCCTCACCCACCAGTTGCTCCTTGTCACAGTCCTAGGATTCAGTCTTTCATGTAGATGGTTGTTTATTAAGCACATCAGGATTGTTTCAGTCTAATCTGTGGACTAGTCCCTATAGAGCTGGCCTGGGTATCTGTTGGGGGCTGATTCAAAACCTCAGCTTCAAACACACCAGAACCTTGGAAAATCTCTGAACTTTGCAGCTCAGTCCCATCCTTATCCCATTCAGCCTGTAAATCTAGATACTGTGGCCTAACACTGTTTTCACCTGCACCAGCCAATATCTGGAGCAACTACACTGCTTTGAGAGCAAAATCAGGTCTTCTTAATCCAGACTCTTTCCTGAAACAACTACCTACATTCCTGGTAGCGGAGGGGCATCTTTTCTTGCAGAACACTAGAATGTGATTGCTCTAAGTGATCCCAGATCATAGAGAGCCAAGTCATGGCTCAGCCTTTGGGTCTGGTGGGGATCAGTGGGTAGTGAAGAGGTCCAGCTGGACTAGAAGCAGTAAAGCGCATTCTAAGGTGAATCACCCTTGAAGCACGATTAGGGACCAGAAACCTTGACACATCATTTTCCTCTTCCCATTAGACAGCCAGCCAAAAAGAGATCAATCTGGGGGACAGATATTCACACCTCAGCTGCCACTTGCATGTGTGTAAAATTCCTTACCTAGCTATTTGAGCCTGCATCCTCCAGAGTTTGTGCACAGCATCCACCCATAACAAAGTCTCCTGTCCGTGCTGCTATTTGTACCCACCAAACTCTCCAGGTTGCAAATCCTTCTTCTTGCATGCATGCAACATGACCTGGTAGGTAGGAGGATCCATCCTGTTGTGGACAGACTCCAGCCTCTGATCCCATAGTCCGCAACGTATTTCATGCAAGAAGGGATTTCACAGATCACACTCTAAGTCCCAGAAGTCAGTCAGAACGACTGGCATGTGCACAAGCGTTCCCTTGACCAAATGAAAGAAGACAGGTTAAGCACCAGGCTGATACTATTCAATATATTCCATCCTCAGCTCCCATTTAACATCCTTGTTTATATAGACCTAGTTCCATAGACCAGAGAGGCTTTCACGTGTGACTAATCTGATTGACAGCCCAGGTCTTCCTTTAACTGTGATATAAGGTGCATGCTTTGAACACATTTTCAGTCTCTGGTGCTAAATGAAATGTCTAAAAGCTCTCCTCTGGGAAGCACAGTGTACTGCATACAGCAGCCAGCACCCTGATGTCCATTCCTGCTTCCCAAGATGAGTCATTTCCCCTGCCTGGCAGAGTGATGTAATGGACGATGGAATATGAGCCCTCTCTCCAGCTCCCGTGCCACATGTACAGGAGGTGTCTGCCTTGTCAGTAATGCATTATTACGTCTGCACTGCTCAGCTGGGAAATTTCTGTATGTCAAACCAGCCCTGACTACAGCACATCAGCATTTCTGCAAACTCAATATATCTGATAACCTCGGAGTTTGTTTTTTTGACATTTTCTTTCACCAATATTTAATATCACTGTGAATGTGCACAGAAAAGTGCATGAACTAAATTCTCACCATGGACACAGGCGATTTTATAGAGCACATACACACACAGAGGATAAAACTTATTTCAATTGCAAGTTCTTTGGTGCTCTTTTTTTCTTTTTCGGTCCATGTTTGTATAGTCCTGGCATAGCAGGGTCCTGGTCTACGCCTACGTCACAACACAAACAATACACACATACCCGTCTTTGGAAACTGATAAGCCCCAAAGTTCAGGATAAATGACACACCCTGGCTATTTTCTTTTCATAGGTTCCAAGCCAGAAAGGACCACAGGTATCATCTTGTTTGACCTCCTGCCTGACAGAGGCCATACAGCTCCCCGCATGCAAACAGAGGTCTCAGAAAGACACCCAATCTTAAAATAAAAATGGTCACTGATGGAGAATCCAGCACAAGCTTTGGTAAGTTGTTCCAATGGTCAATTACGCTGAGAACCTCTCACTGTCTATAATGTACTTACTCTTACAACATCCCCAGCAGGGTTGGCCAGCGCTATTATCGCCCTTATGCAGATAGGGAACGTGGCTAACGATGTATCTACACTGCAAGCAGAGGCGTGATGGCAGCAACTCAGCAGGGACAAGCTGCTTCTATAGTCCCCTTATGAAGCTGTACAGCTGCTTCATAGCTACTATGATTGGAGGTAGGTAGAACCATGTGCTGCAGTCACACCTCTGGCTGCAGCATACACAGAACCTAAGTGACTTGCTTGGGAACACACACACACTTATGGCAGAGCAGAAACCTGAATCCATGTTCCCTGACTGTGCCAGGGTAGCAAAGGAACCACTCACTGGACCTTCCTTTCTTTCTTAGCACTCAGGACTTGTTACACAACTTCTTCCAGGCCATCTACCCGAAACTGCCTGCCCCATCAGTGCACATAAGACCTCACTTGTCTCATCAAACCTTCCTACCTTCCTGGAAGCCACTGTTCTTCTTTGTGACTACATACCCATACTTTCTAGTCTCACAGTGTAAGGCAGGGATGGGCAAGATAAGGCCCACGGGCTGCATCCAGCCCGCCAAGTCATTTAATCTGGTCTGCGACTGCAAGGAGAGCTTTGAGCATGCCCCACCCCCAGCAAAATCTCTCAGCTCTTATTGGCTGGAAACTGGCTAAGATAGTTTGTGGGGAGAGGGGCAGCGTAGAACAGTTTCTCAGCTCCCATTGGTTGAAAGCCGGCCAATAGGAAAAGAAATATTTTCCTGTGGTGGATGCAGCCCATGAAGCCTTCCCCACAGCGCAGAGAGCCAGGTGGTCTAGGGAAGCTGGCAGGCAGGAAAGCCTGCCTCAGAGTGCAGATGACCCGGAGCTGCTTAGGTAAGTGCCTCCTGGCCAAGATCTTGCCTCTGACAGCCCACACCCTGCTGCATTCCAAGTCCCAGGCCCTGCACCCCTCCTACACCCTCCTCCTGACCAGAATCCACTCCTGCACCCAAACCCCATCCTGGACCCTGCTCCCCGATCCCCTCCCCCAGGTCTCAACCCAAACTCCCTCTCATACCCCACATTCTCGCCTGCACCCCAGTCCTCTACCCCAAGCTCCCATCTCCATCCCGGAGCCTGCACCCTCTCTATAGAAAAGTGCAGCCCTTGACCACTTATGAAGATCTTGGTGTTCCCCTGCTCCATTAAAATTACAGCCCACCCTTGATGTAGGGCCTGATTCTGCAAACACTTTTAGGAATGGAATTAGGCACAGAAGGAAGCACCTGATGGGGTCTTCAGGATTGGGCTCACAGATTGCAAACTTTCTGGGTGCAGAGTTCCAGTCCCGCTGTATTACACATCTGAGCCCATCTCCATTTATCATGCAGGAACTGGGCCTTAGGGGGCTCTGTATTCTGGCTGGTATAAAATTTTGTCTTCATTAATACTCAGAACAGAACAAAGTCAATAACCAGTAAGTTTTAAAAGAACCAAGCTTTGCCCATTGACTTAAAACAGGAGTTGAACTCTCTCTGTCCTTAATCCAGGATAAATGTGCTCAAGGCATCAACCTATGCACATCCTGTACACACAGACAACCCAGGGGGCCCGGCCTTCTAATTCTTTGCATGCTCCACCTCCATGTAAATACTGTATAGGTCAGGCTGCCTCCGGAGACCAGGCCTTCTATTGCTGCAGATTCACTCTGCTTGGAGACGCCAGGGTGAAAATGCAAATTGCAGGTGTGCGCTAAGGCCAGACAGACAGAGCCATTTGGCAAAGGGTGAACTGAAAGTACAGCCTCTGAAGGGGGGGCCCTGCCTCCGGCACTGCTGCACCCAGCTGGGTTTTGGCCCTCACTGGCAAGGCTGATTCACCTTAGCGCGCACTTTGCTGCTTCTCATCCAGTTGGACCTTTTTGCTGCCAGTGGATCCCTCCCAGACCCAAACTGCGAGCCATAACCTGGCTCTTGGATGTGGGAGCGCTCAGAGCCAGTCACCTTGCCTGTGCCTCCGAAGGATCGGAGGCGGGATGATTACCTGGGGTAGAGGGCAGCCATAGGCGGCAGCAGCAGGGGGTCGCCCTTCCTCAGTGCCTACCCTGCACTCACCACAGGGGCAGCGTGAGCAGCAGCCTGCCCTGCCGTAACATGGCGTCCGGCCCACGGAGCTCCGCTTCACCCTGGCAGTGGGAAGTGGCCTCCGCTCCCAGACACTCAGGGAGAAGCAGGGCTCAGTGGGCTGGGAGGGGTGGAGAAGCTGCTGTTCACACCACCTAGTGAGTGTTGGGTGGAGGGGAGGCGCAAGGGGAAACAACCCCCTGCTGCTACCCCTGCCTGTTAATGTCACCCTGCCTCAGGTAATCCCCAGCCAAGCTAGTCAGGCAGAGGGTCTGGAGTCAGGGTGAAGGTGGAGCAAGGGAGGGTCTGAGTCTGAAGTGCAGGGTAGAGGGTTGCCTGGGGCCCAGTGCCTGGGCCATTGATGGAGGGTTGCCCTGGGCCTCCCCTCAGGACAACTCTGCTCAGAGCAATCACATTCTGGTGCCCTGCATGAAAAAAATGCCCCTCCATACCAGGAATAGGTAGCCGTTTCAAGTGTAACGTCAACAGACCTGGGTTTCCAGCCCCAGCGACAGAACCTGCAAGCACAGAGTCTAAAGCCCTACACTCTACCACGGGAGCTAAAGGCCAGCTGGCTCTCAGCCGAGGCTGTAGAGCAGAGACTTCACTCACCCCACATGAGGTCTCAGTGCCTCTGGGTACTACACAAGAAAGAATCTGGGTTAAGTAGCCCAGATCCTGCTCTCCAAGCAGTGCAGTTACTCCTGATATCACTTCGTGCAGGTGAAAAGAGAATTATGCCAAAGTATTGAGGTTTACAGGCTGAATGGACTAAGGAGGGGACTGAGCTGCGAAATAAAGAATTTTTCCAAAATTCAGGAATATTTGAATGTGAGGTTTAGAGTCATCCCCAAACAGATACCCAGGCCAGCTGTGAGCCAGGATCTCACTGGGGCTATTCCACTGGAGTGAAACAATCCTGATTTGCTTAATAAACTGTGGTCTGCATATTAAGCAAACAGGTTCTCTCTTCACACCCTTCCCCTGCAAATCACACCTAGTATTTTACATGAGCCCCAAACATCTGCCGTATGATAAAGAATTTATAAGACTCAGACACTATTTGTACTTAGAGGATTAGATGGTAAGCAAAACCACTTCAGAAACAGACTGCAACCTGAAACTGCTGCACTGGAATTCATATGCAAATCCAACACCATCAGAATGGGTCTGAATAGAGACTGGGAATGGGTCTCATTACAATAGGTAATTTTCCTCCTTAGGTATTCTCACCTTTTCATCACTGTTGGAAGCGGGCCACATCCACCCTGATTGAATTAGCTCTGATGTAACACTCTCCACCATCTGTTTCTTTCACTTCACCCATCTGAGGAAATGAGTTGCAACTCACAAAAGCTTATGCCATAATAAAATTGTTGGGCTTTAAGGTACCATCAGAGCAGAGTCCTTGTTTTTTCTGAAACAGACTAACGTGACTACCTCTCTGAAACCCTCTTTTGTGTGCCTGTCATATGACACGTTTTATAATAGCAGGTCTGTTAACTCAAGTGCCCTGGCCAAATTCCAGCCTGGGAATTCTGCCTACACTTCAGTATGTAAATTGCCACTTACCGCCTGCTTACACATCTAGTAAGACCCAGAGCCGGGTCCTGAATGTAAATCAGGAGTTTGACCCAACAACATCAATGGGGTTACATTAGTGTAAGAGATCAGATGCAAGTCCAAGCTGTATGCAGAACCGCCTGCTGACTTCGGCCAATGTCACATACACAGAGTGCAGATGTGACTGGGAACCAGAAACAGTTGTGTCTTTCTGAAGTAGAGTGTTAAAACAACTGTGGTTTTCCACCCCAGAGATGGCCACTTTTCAGCAGGTCTGGCCATGGAGATTGGGGGGGGCCCAAGTTGGTGTACTGACATCGGGGCCCAGCTGGCTGGAGCGCAGGGCCCCCAAGCGGCACCGACAGCTGCCATGGGTCCTGGGGCATAGAAGGAGTTGGAGGGGGCCCAACTCTGTGCCCTGGAAGGGGTGGGGCCAAAAGCAGAACAGGTGGAGCCAAGGGCAGTTAGCTCTCAGCACTGCCCAGACTGCAGTGCTGGGCCCCCTTCCACTTCCTCACAGCCATGCACAGCCAGAGCTCTAGGCCCCTTTGAAATGCCAGGGCCAGGGGCTACTGCCCCCTTTAACCACACCCACTACCAGGTCTGCAGGCCCCTGAGGGCGCAGGGCCCAAGGCAACCGTCTTGCTCTAAGGCCAGGCCTGCATTTCAGGGAGGGCTAAAATGTTCTCTGACCTATCACAGAAGTTTAGAGTATTTGTATACTATTTTGAGATCCTTGCATTAAAGATACTATACAAATATGAATAACACATCTGGGATACAAAAGGTTTTGCTTCTGTGGAATTTTACCTGAATCTTAAGAGAAAAGCAGCAAAAAAGCTTGAACAACAGCAAACAGTGCACACAATATGACAGGCCCAAATGACTACGAAACACATGAGCCACTATGGATTTTACTCACTACTTGTCTAGTTATTAGGCTTCCACCATAAAAGATAAGCACTTGTTACCAAGGTGGGGCAATGGCAGGAAATGCTGGGGCATGATTTAAAAAAAAGAAACCCACACAGGTTCGATATTCAGCCCTTTTGAGTATGAAAAGAGCTTTTAACCTATTTTGAGACTAAGATCAGGAAACGGTGATGTTAAAAGCCAACCATAACAACGCAAGAGATAAGTAATTTCTTGCTTTTCAAAATTTCACTCTGCGGTCTCACACTGAGGTCCACTGAAGATTCTAATCTACAGTTCTGCCAACTCTTATTTGTTAGTCACTGAGTCACACTTTTATTTTTGTTTAAATACAAGATATGGTGGTAGCCTCTTTAGGAAAACTCAGATCTTATTGTCTGGGCCAAGATGATCAATGTAACCCCAGACTGGTAAAAGGCCTATGTATGTTGCCTAAAAAAAAGAGTCAGGAGGCCCAGTTATAACAATAGCCGGCCAAAAAAGTTACCCCTCTTCCAATAAAGTTTCAATGAAGTTTGGTCTCATTTTCCCACAGAATGTTTTGAATTTTTTGGAGAGGGGAGGTGGGGCATCCTTGGAGTCCCTGGCCATGGTGCATCAGGATGCAGTCTGGATAAAAAGTGCCATCCATAAGAGGAGAATGAGGACATGGAGCAAACAGAGAACTGTTCCTATAAGGCACCACAGCTTTTCAAGGGAAAGTGGACACTTTTCACACAAAGAAACCAGTTTAGTTAAGATTCACATTTTTCACTGAAAAATAGTTTTGGACAGACGTAATGAGAACAACATCTGATCACATGACAGTCAAAACGTGAAGGGGAATGAATGGCACTTAACTGTGTTACACATAAGTCACGTAACCAGACTAACACCTTGGACACACTTTATGTTGTGTGGATCAGCTCTCACTCCTACCACAGAAGAAAACACACACACTGGAGACAGACAGTAAAATGAAAAATGTTCAAGGAGGAAGGGAATTGAAGTCAGCCAAACATCAAGGGAGAATGATTTGCGCACACATAGCAGGAGAAAGGCACAAGCACGTTTCACTGCTTCTACAGACACTCTTTGGTGGGTAGCCGCTAGCATCGCCTGTTGCTAGAGCTACAGAAACTGCTCACTTCGACTCTCTGCCATGGCTATACCTTCTGTCTGCCTTGGCCAGTGGAACAGGATGGATGTGCCAAGGGGATCACATTACAACACTGACAGGCTGGGTACTTCACCTGCAAGGTGGCCAACTGATGCTGGAAATGCTCCTCGGTAGGCACAGTCCCTCCCAGAACTTGCCTGGGAGTCTGGCCCTACATTCTAATACAGCGTTTCTTAAACTGTGTTCCATGGAGCACTGGTGTTCTGTGAACAACTTGCAGGTGCGTCACAGGCATCTGACACTTTTTTGATATCATACACTGATGGTATATCTCTTCTGTTATTAAAAGCAGATACAGTGTTACTCCTTCCTTGCTATGGTACCTGATACCCCATTTTGGTTCTGCTGTATAAGTTGCTGTTTGTTTGTTTGTTTTTCTTTTTTTTTGGTCTGACCACAATTTTTTTTAAGAAAATTTTCATAGGTGTTCTGCATAAAGCAAATTATTTGGTGTTCCGTGGTTTCAAAAAGTTTAAGAAATGCAACTCTAATAAGAAGTGTGGATCCTTAATAAAGAAAGTTAAGAATGCACAAGCACAATGTTTTCAAGGTACCCATTACAGAAACAACCACGTTCCACACAGACAGATTTATATTGCAAAACCAGAAATAAAATCCACAAAAACAGTGTTTATAATGGTATTGTCTTAACAACAACAAAAGGTTCAGGAAAGTTCTGTACACGATTCAGTTTTTCCTATATTGGACCTAATTCTCTTCTCGTTTACAGTGGTGTAAATCAGGAGTCATTCTACTGAAATTGGTGAAGTTACAACCATCCTAAACCAAAGTGAGTGGAGAATCAGACCCATTATTTATGCAGCACCAAAAATACTCTAGGTACTTTGCAGACATGGAAGGTGACAAAGCCCTGGCTCTAAAGGCTTATGCCATAATATTATATAGCCTTGTAACATATGCCATGACTCTTAGGGCAGGTCTACTCTAGGCAGGTAAATCGATTGTAGATACGCAATTGTGTTGCTAGAATCAATTTATCTGCAATTGACTGACCTGGCCATCTTCACAGAGGGAGAAATTCTCCTATCAACCTCCCTTACTCCTCACGGTATCGAGGCGTACAGGGGTCGACTGCTGACCCCAGGCAGTTGGATTTCATGCATCTCTGTCAAGCATACAAAATCAAACCCTGGAAGGTCGACCCTGACTGGGTCGATCTTCCACTTAGTACAGACAAACCCTTACAGTGTTCCTTAATGGTTGCAAAATACTTGAGACCTGATCCAAAGCCCACTGACATCAATGAGAGTCAGTGTTTCCTCTGACGTCAATGGGCTTTGGCTCAGGACTTGGATAACCTCGGGACGAAAGAGGCTTTTTAAAGTAATAATTACAACTGTTCTCCTGTTATTCAAAAGGCAGAAGCAGGTATTGAAGATTTGGGCACTGAGGCATCTGTAGTCAACTGGCTTTTGTTAAGTGAGGGAAAAATATTTATGGGTTATTACAAATTGCTCCGAGGTGCTGCAATAAGGCGCGCTACATCAGCCACATGCTCTGCTCCAGAACTGAATATTCCCGCAAGCCTTTCCCTTGTTTATGTTGTTCTCTTTTAAAACAAAGGGCAGCCAGATCGCCAGTGTCTCAGCTCAGCCTTGTACAACCAGGCAATGAAACAGAGGTCTGTTTTACAAGGGTTGTGAACTCTCTAAAGAGAGGGAAAAATGCAAAAGGATCTCATCAGGGCATACAAGGAGACAGATATGGTGCGTTCCCAGATGGAGTGAAGTCCCAGATGTGCACAGCTGTCCCATCTCCTGTCGTACCCTGTACCCTCTATCCGCCCCTGCGTTAACAACGTTGTTGTTAAGTGTTCCACAGGATGAAAGGCAGAGCTCAGAAATGAAAGCAGCTCACTTCACTCACAGTATCCATGAAGAGAGGTCTCAGGATCCTTTCACAGAAATCCTGGCACTTCAGCAAATACCGGCCTGGATGTGTCTGTCAGAATTTCCACATTCCCCTTCCACAACTACTTTCCAGAGGCTTGGCAGTTCCACTGTTCAGACTGCAGGTCTAGAGTTGGATTTATTCATGATTTTCACTGGTCACATAAAATATTAACTCAAGGGCCTCTCTGGCTGAGTCTGCATGTCACATTTCATTTCCTCCTCACATTTTAAGTCTCCCATGTGTACACATTTCACATGCATATGTTTCCTTCCCCGACACCAGAGAGTAGTTCTTTCTACTTGCAATGCAGCAAGGGTTTCCTAGCTTTGTGCCTGATGTTAGGCTTAAGTTGTGTCTATACTACTACTCTACATTAGCCAAACTCATGTTGTTCGAGGGTGATTTAAGATGTGGCTAATGTAGCATGTTTTATTATAGCACCTAAGAACAATTTGAAATAAGCCACCTCCTTGAGCAACGTAAGTTTAGCCGGCACAATGGTAGTGTGCCCATTGCAATGACATAACTACTGCCACTCACGGAGGTGGTTTTATTAGGTCAAAGGAAGATTGCTCTCCTGTCAGCACAGAGCAGCTACATGAGCAACCATAGAGCAGCATGGCTGCTTCAGTACAGCTGTTTCCAGATCTGAAGAAGGGGGTCCACCCCACGAAAGCGCATCACCTAATAAATTATTGTTATTGATAAAGTGCTACATGATTGCTTTTTGAGCTGTAAGCTTGTTAATGGAGATATGGTCAAAATGATTTGTATGACTTTCTTTTTTTTTTTTTTTAATTTGAGGGATTTGCTGGCCTCTTTCTTGTTCTGCTGTAAGAAGAAAAACCATAAGATCACATATGTTGGGGATGGGAAATTCTGCCTTCTCCCAGGGGATCTGCCTTTACTCATCCTTCCCTTGCAGATGGATGGATTACAATACACAGATGAAACTGCATCTATCTCTGGGTCTTTCACTTAAGTTTCTAATGGACTGCGTGAAGTCTCTGGATCTTCTGCCTTTTGGGGGTGAAAACACCATTTGGGGTCGAGTTTTTGGATTTTATAAATTTACTTTTATTTGTTTGAGGAGGAGCTAGGCTGATTTAGTCCAGGAGGGGTTTCCATTTTATTCTATTGCATTATTTTGGATGGTTGGGGCTTTTGGTGGGCAGAAAAAGTATTGTCAGTGTTGTGAGAAACAAGGAAAAAATACCACTGACTGTTCCATTTCCCACCACTGTGATTCTTACACTAGTGGTTCTCAACCAGGGGTATGTGTACCCCTGGGGGATACTCAGCTCTTCCAGTGGGTGCATTAACTCAGTTTCTCAGCCATTTTTATTAATAAAAAATTGGACTTATGTTCATCTAACTTTTTATTTATCCTTTTTGCACAATTGTAAGTACAACGGCAAGTTTATTGCATATAGACAATTTCTTCCAACCATTTACAATTAAGTTGTTTAAACAAATGTGCCGTAACAGTGGGGAAAAAAATCGCCTGTTCAAAAATTGTAGGCACTGGGAGTACTTATTTTATTCTTGAAGAATGAAACACGGAGATATACATATCTCATAGCACTGAAGCGGTCATTGAATCCAGGTCCTGTGAGTGCAGGGAACTATCACCATCCCTCACAGATTTTTTTTTTTTTTAATTTAACCTTCCCTAGAACCTTGAAAGGGCTCCTCAAGGACTGAGCTCACAACCCGGGGTTTACAAGGCCAGTGCTCTAACTACTGAGACTGCTCTATACACTGAGCCAATGCCCAATGAATGTAACGGAGGTCGCTTCATTGACTTCAGTGGGAGCTGCATTAGGCCCTGAATCTGGGTATGTTTTAACCCAGAAAGACCACTGCAAGGTACGGACTTGGTAAGGCCACAGCTGGCTCCCCGCTACACAAAACAATGTTGCTACTTTAAAGAAGGTCAGAGGAAGTATGCGGCACTTCCATATCAGCTTTATAGGAGGAACACAGACTGGCTTCAATGCACTAGGTAAAATGAGACAGCTCACATGCTTAAGTTAAGCACGTGCTTAAGTGCCTTGCTGAGTTGGGGCTTTCATGCGACATCTGTTTGTTGGTTTCCCATCTGTTGTAAGTCCCCATGTTCTGTCGTCTTATACTGAGACTGTAAACACTTTCGGGCAGGGACCCTCTGCATGCTCCTTTTGTACAGCACCTAGCGTAATGGATCTGGGTCATATCTGTGGTTTTGCAGAATCAATAACAATCTTACTATGACTGAGGATGAAATCACTGCAACTGTATGGTGTAAATCAGCAAAGCTTCACTGAAGTAGATGGAGCTGCTCCAATTTACATTAGGTGAGGCCAATTCTGAAAGACTATATTAGTGAAGTTGTTTGTCTGCTAAGAAATAGTAGGTAAGCTAGCTGATGTGATTTGGACCAGCTAGCACTGTTTGTTTCTAAAAGGAGCCTCCTCTCCAACTGCGGGCCGTTTTGCAAGAGTGTCGCTTCTGAGCAGCTGGCTGTGTTGTTTTAACACATCTGTCTTAACAACCACAACGGAGAAGCCTGGCAGATAACAGCCACGCTTCTTCAAGCCACTTGTGAAAAAGGGAGTTTCATTTCATCAAGCAGCCTGCTTAGGTAGAACATAGCACCTAGGGCAGGGGCGGTCAACAAGTTAGGGCCAGTAAGAGCCACAGATAAGGTGAAAAGAGCCATGTGTTATATATTTATCTATCGATATCTAGAGAGATTAAAAATAAACACATAACATGTGGCTCAATCTCCTCGCCCTCCCCCCAGAGCCAGGCACCTTCAGTCCCGCTGCACTCAAACTCAATGCCAACAACTCACCAGAGCTGCCGCTGCTACACGCTGCTCCCAGCAAGCGCTCGGACGCGTATGCAGAGTGGTTGACGGCATTCCTGGTGCGCATCTCCAAGGAGGAGCTGCATTTAATTGCTCAAAGGACTGCCTGTGGCCTGAGAGCCATGGGTTGGTCACCCCCGACCTAGGGTTTCCATAGTACCAGTGGTCCTGTGTAATTAAGGTCAGGGCAAAGGAATACAGCTGCAGACAGATGCTGCTACGATGTGAAAACAAACACATTGTGTAGGAGGAGAGATTAGATATCTTCTGGGTCTCTAGAATGTGGTTGGCTTCAGCGGAACTCTGTGGAGAATCTGGGCCTTTGTCTGAAGTAAACATCGTGCCAAAAAAGATGAGATCTTTGGTAGGGGACGATGCTTGATCAATTTGATTAGAGCCAATATGAAGCCCTGACTAACCAGCTCCATCCTGCCACTGGGGAGCATTTCGGGGAGAACAGAAATGTCATACTACGATTCTGAACAGCACTTCAGCAGGGGCTTTTAGACAGGTCTTTAACTGCAGCAGTGAACTGTGATTCACAGAAACATGCACTTTTACAAGGCCATGTCCTTTGATTTATTTCTAAAAGCTCCAATCTCCTGCTTGGAACGTTTCACTCCAAAGGCCACAAGGGGTAAGCACAAACTAGGATCCTCTATGATTTTTCTACACAATTCAGAATAAATAGCTGTTGACAGGCAGGGGATCAGAAAAATCAAGACCTAAATTGAGGTCTGGAAAGAGTGTTGTGCAGTCTCTTGAGCAAAGGACTAGGTGACAGGATTTTAACTCCATCCCTAACTCACCAAATAAACTTGGGGAAGCCAATTACATTCAGTATGTTGGCCTCAATTTATTCATCTGTAAAATGGGAACAGCCACTTTGCAAGGGCGATGTGAGGCTGATGGTCTCATCTAGAAATGTTGAGTAACCATGCTCCCATTGGCTTCAGCTGGAGTTGTGAGTGCTCAGCATCTTTGAAGATCAGGCCCTCGTGAATTAATTGAGCTCTGTAAGGCACTTTGAGATCCTTGGATGAAAAGTGCTACAAATGCTCTGAGTATCCATAGCTTGACACTTTTATAGGAAGTTTGCAAATCACGTACTTTAAGGTGGATAGCAGCCGTGACCAGCATTCCCTCTAATTTTTTTTCCATCCATGGGGGAATTAATTTTGTTACGTGCACCAGTGTACAGGTAGATGTGCCCCACCAATAGAAACACACGCTGTGGTCACTGTGGGTGGCACTGAATCTCTTCTGGGTGGCTGCCCAAGCGCTCAGTTTGCAGGGAACACTGGTTTTGACATGAGGACAGCGATGCTAAGAAATGCTCCCTACCAATGGCAACAGATGCAAGCCCAAGCCCTAGCTGAATTAACACAGCAACTTCTGACACACTTCTTGACTCTTATCACCACAATGCAGCTGTTGTCTCAGCCACAGAAGTGTCAGCTAATTGGAGTAACAGCTGTGCCTCTCCACACAGGCTTGAGAAAAGTAAGACCTCTGCTTGTGGTTTCTCTTCCAGCTTTGACAGGATACACAGGTACCATATAGTCATAATTTATTTCTTTGAAATAAGCTGTGTGTGTATCCATCTTTACCACCTTCATGACCTTAATAAAAATAGCATTACCCACAAGGCTTTGCAAATTTCCCTTGTGAAACCATGCTGTATTATTCCTTCTCACCTCAGCCTCCCCAAAATGCCTGAGCTGTAGAAATGCTACACGTCTATTACAGAACCATTAATGCAACCAACTTTTCACTCCCCTCTACATTTCATTGTCACTGAAAATACTACAGCTGCATGCAAAACTGCAACTGACAATCAAGCCCTTTAGTGCATTTCACCTAGGCAACATATTAGTAGAATGACTGAGAAAAGGGAAATCTCTGATTAAATATCAAAAGAAAACAGGAAGAGGATACAGAAACAGGATACACTTTCATAGGAAACAGCAAGGTACTCGACCTTCTCAAACCTGGGTGTTATTTTCATGTAGTTTTCTGAGCTAGCTGCAATCAGAAAATACCACCACCAATTCTTTGTGCTTATCTAGGTAGCACTTTTCATCTTAGGAACCCAGTGTGCTTTGCTAACGTTAATTCTGCATAATAACATTTGTGCATGACAGAGAAAGTATGACTCACCAAATGAATGAACTTACATACGCAACCTGCTCAGGCTCAACAGCAAGTCAGGGATCGATTAACCAGGTAATTGTGTAAGATCTCGGGCACTAAGTTTGCAAGCTTTCTGACACAGAGCTCAGCCATATTGGTGCACGTTTCTCCCAGCCAGTGTATGATGCTAGTACAGTGCATGGAACTACAGACTGAGCCTCTTTAATTCGGAACTCTCCTGCCCGGCAACATCTGTAACCCAGCATGATTTTAGTTAGCCAGACGACCACTTACCGTGGGTGTAACCAAGTTTCCCGTGGTCCCATAAAGTTTGTTTCCAGCCACCAGTCCTGGCTCTCAGTGTTCTGTGCTGTTATTTAGCTGTAATTTACCCCCAAATCATATATATTATTTTTTGCTGTGTCTGTCCATCTGCCTTTCCGGGCAAGGTTCTGCCATGTTCCATCCCCCCTGCACTGTGCCCACCCTAGCCCCTCCCCTTGCCAGTGTGCAGCCTGGCCCAGCTCCCCTAGGGAGCCCCCCATGCACTGGTACGGCCCCTCCCAACCCCGTGTGGGGCTTGACCCAGCCTCTCAAAAAAGCTCCCCAGCCAATCCCACCAAAGGAATCCTTCACACACACACTATGCCAGCCCCAGGCCCTCCCCAGCTAGCTTGGGGCCCAGCCCAGCCCCCAACGGAGGTCCTTACCTGGCCAGCGCCAGGCCCGGCCCATACACTCTGGATGTGTATTACAACAAGTTTCTGTCTAGAACTTTCCTCCAGTCCAAACTCCACTTGCAAACGAAGCTGCAACCAGGCCTCTAGTGTCTTCTACGAGCCCAGCAAGCAGTGGAAGAGTTGGTAATGTGCTAGACCAGGGGTCAGGAACCGAAATAGCAAGAAGAGCCATTTTTAAAAATATTTGGTAAAAACCTCAACAATTCAATAGCCGCAATGCATGTGATTCGAGACGGCCCTTAATAAATTACGTCAAACTCTACTTATTGTAACACTAGTGTTAAGAACCACGCACACACAATCTTCGCCCCTTCGTTTGAGCGGCAGCAACTTAATAAGCTCCTTTTGAGGTCCTTCAGAATTCCCAAGAAGGGAGACTTCCACAACGTCATCAAGATCACTCAACTCATCACAAGCAAGAGAGCAGCCTGGGCTGTATCAATGTCCTTAATCTGCTGCCTGGTGATACCTGTCGCCATTTTTAGAGTTCTGGCCCTCGCCGTCTTCACAGACAACGACCGATCTCTAGTTTTCTGAACAACTTCATTGTTTTTTGAAATCACTGTACAGCTGCTCTGATACTTTGAGAAAGCACTCTGTTAGATATCTACCTTCCAGGAACAGCCTTCCTCGTTTCACGATCTCTCGACTCACCACAAAACTGGCCACACTTATGCTACTTGGCGATTTCACCCATTTAGCGAACGTGTTTCTACACCACTCTGCTACGCGTAAGCAGCTTCTCCACAGCTTTTCTTCTGGCATCGCCAGCTGGATGTTGTTCAGCAAAAGTAGTGTGTTTTTTGAGAAAATGCCTCTTGAGGTTACATTTTTCGTTGGTGGTGAACATCTCATTGAAAATGAGACATAAAGGGAGCCCAGCCTAACTCGAGCATAAATGCAAAGATTTGGGTCCATTCAACTTGAAATTCTCTCTTTCCGTCTTCGATTTTTCTCTTTTTTTGAAGCCATTCCAACCCCACTTTAATTCTGCCAATTTTACTTTGCATTTAATTTCACTTTTCTTTCTTAAAATGCGCGTTGCCTTTCACAGCAGGAATGCCAGATAATTTTCCTTTTCCTTTTCAAAATCAACACTTTATTAGCAGCATGATCAAAACACAGATACAGTATCATATCCCACAATGCACCGCACATATTAAAAGGTGAGTCATCCAGTGTTTTGAGACCACATACCGTTTTGCTATTTAGATATGAATTGTTCGTTGCTGGGCTTTTAGCCGTTCACTATTTAAAGAAAGTAATGAGTAGGGTTTTCTTTTTTCTTTTAATTTTTATTTTGCATTTATAGCATTGGGAACCACAAAGAAGTCCTTAAAGAGACACGTGCAGCTCCGGAGCTGCAGGTTGCAGACCCCTGTGCTGGACGACATTGATCTCTTGTGGGCCGGCATATTCTCTTGTTCAGCACCAGTCAGGTCTCGAGAGTGCTGGGCAAAAGAGGTTCAACCTGTATTTGCTACTTTCAGCACCTACAGCAGAAACCAGACCAAACACATGGCTTCTGCACTCAACGCTGTTCAAGTGTCCAAAACTGAGACTGTGCAGCTGCCTCCTTCTTTCCCAAGCATCATTTTCTCTTTTGCTTTGACCCTCCCCTTCTTCCTGCCAAGGGAATGGTGCCAAGGATATCTAGCCTATATTGTAGGGAAGTACAGTGAGAGAGAACGTTCAACACTGGAGAAAATTCCTTCCCTCTAAACTCAGTGTTCTCTCTTCTCTGTCCAAGGCTTCCCCAGCTGGGAGATGGATTTTCCTCTCTCTTATTACCTACTTCTCCCCTGCAGACTGCAATATAAAAACTTGCTGACTATATGACAACACACAATTCATTTAAGCTTGCAGTTCTCCGTCCTGAGCTCCTGCCTTTCTCCACTGCTGCCTGGCCACCCAGTGAGGCGTGCAGGAGGGGCTCTAGGATGTATGGTGCTGCTGCCCACTCCCTCCAGCCCCCTAATCTGCACAAGCTCCTCGTCCTGCCAACATGCAGGATGAGAAGCCGCCGTGTCTACGCTGCAAGTCAGTGGGGTGGACATGCAGCTGGGGTTGGTGACCTCCCCCCCGTGGGCCAGATTTGGGGGAACCCTCACAGTCCCTCAGAGATCTGGATGAAAGTGGGGCGAGGGAGCTGGAGCCAGACAGCAGGCTGGGGGTTCCCTGGCCCTGCTTGATGTCTCCATGGCTGGGCTTTAGGCCAATTGTACGAGTGAAGTGTTAGGCTTTTTTTTTTTAAAAAAAAAACAAAAAACAACTTTACTGCACAAACACACAGAGGGCCAAGAGGGATAGTGCTGGCTCAGATATCACTGCAAGTTCCCTTTGTATTAGCATCCGCTTGAGAGCCCTGGGCACTCACATTTAGACAAATGGCTTTGTGCTGCCCAGCTTGCACTTTATTTTCTTTGCACTGGTTCGTTAGCATGGCCCATTTTGGGTTATGGGCTGTGTCTGAGGCACAGTAAGATTTGCCCTCATTAGACACCACTGGGGCTTGTTTGCTCTTGTGCTGAAGCTCACCCTTCCCACACAGCATGAGAAGCTAGCAGCAGGAGAGAGGCGCTTCAGCTTTGAGGCTGTGTGAAATATAACAAAAATACAAAGGCTGCAGCGTGTTAGACACAAGGTGCTGCTCAGACACTTTTAGCTCTTTCATTAGTTAGTGGCAGTCAGGACCAAGACAGAGGCTGAGGTTTGTCAGTTAAAATAACTGGGCTTAGCTGCTGTGCTGCTCACCACTTTATCTGATCAGGCCCAAAATAAACTGCACAGCAACTCAGCAGGGTAGGCCGAGCTATGAGAGCATCTTTCTCTTAGCCAAGCGGAGTGTATTTACGACTCATGAATTTTCTCTGTTTCCTTTCCAGCAAAGGCTCCTTATTATTCAAGTGCAGATGAGGAAGAATCTGGCCATATTTCCCAAGTCACACATGAATCTTTTTGGGCAGAAAATGGATAATATTTCCAGTACAGATTAACAGTTTTTGCTGGTATTTCATGGTGTTGTAATATTTCCAAAACTCTACATTAATATTACATTCATATAACCAACATATGGAGTACCATACGCTATTATTCGATATAGCATTTGGGAAGAGCATACATATACGCAGTAAAAACTTGCTTCCGTTCCACCTACTCAATAGGCCTGCACAAAGTAAAAATTGGCTCATGCTATAGGCTCCTCTCCCGCCATGGTATAATATGATATAGTATAAACACCAACACGTAGACTCCAACCTGGGACCTCTAGAGCTTAGTGCGTGAGCCTCTACAGCAGGATCGGCAAGCTTCCCGAGGCGGAGTGCCAAAATCTGACTTTCTGAACTCTGTGTTTGGTCTGAATGTCAGTGATCCTTTTTAAATTCACTAACAGTCCTATTTACAACAGCTTCATTAACAAATCAATTAAAATGGAGAGCTTTACTGTTTAGGTGGGGGTTGGTAGCATAAGCTGTTTTTTCGTTAATCCACGTGCGACCTGGCTTTGAGCAAGCTCCTGGCTGCGTGGGGGAGGAGGGAAAGGGCTGAGCTCCCACCTCGTGTGCTGATGAAAATCGGCTCATGTGCCACTCTTGGCACTGGTGCCGGAGGTTGCTGACCCCTGCTCTACAGTGTGAGTAAAAGCCAGCTGACTCTCAGCTAAGGCTATAGAGATGACTCATTCTTTCTCTCTGGAAGTGGTCTAAGTGACTCTAGATGGGACAGTGAACCACAGCCAGTAGGTGTGCAGGTTACAATAGCCTCCTCTATGTGTGCATTCACATGCACATCCACCTGTTCTGACTTCCACCTGGAATGTCCCATTTCAGACCCCCAGCTGGCAAAAACCCAAGTAGCCCAATAGACTTTAAGGGAGCTATGAGGATGACTTATACCAGCTGAAGATCTGGTAATGAAAGATGACTTCTACCTGAAGACAGACACCGGTCTTTACACCCTTCCCCTTACAAAGGACTATGACAATTCAGCACCTGGACTGAAGCTTTTTGAAAATGGAAACTTAGTAACAAAGAAGGGAGTGACTATGGGAAGCCCACTGCTTCCTTACTCTGCTAGTGATTTCACGCCAGCACACAGGTTCCCTGGCGGTGTATTTATCCATCTTTCCTGCCACTAACTAAATCCTCTCTCGTCATTGACTGTTCTTCCCTAACCTGGGAAGGGGGTATGGAAATTGACACCAATGTGATTTATAAGATAAAAAAATACAAGCAGCACTGCATTAAATTCCACAGCAAAACTGCAGACGGCTGCAATTTTCATTAGACAAAGCTGTTTTACTGTCAGCTGGTGTTGTTTTGAAAAGCACCTGCACCTTCTGATTTGAAGCAATCAAGTCACTTCCTTGAATTGTTTTAATGATTCTATTAAAGCTCCACACCAGATAAACCATTCATTGCACAGTATGTACTTCTTCCATGTCTCGCCAATGGGATCTTTCCTTCCTGTACCCGGAACTCTGCCCTTTAAGAAAAATGAGCCAGCCCCTTCTCCTTCTTACACCAATGTAAGTCAGTGGCATTACTCGGCATTTACACCAGTGTAACGGAGAGCAGTATTTGATCCAATTACTTTGCATATGCCTCTGGCTGGTAAGAGCACATGAAACAGTTTAAATGCCCCCTCTGCTTGTTGGGGCTCTGGTATACCACTGGCATAGTATCTGATCTATCTTTAATGTGGTTACCCCGTGAGGCAGAGCAGTGTTACTATTGCCATGTTACAGAGGGGGAACTACAGCAGAGAGAGACTGGGTATGTCTTCACTTCACTTTCGCATGCCTATTGGGGGTGTGCAAAATCGAGCTCTCTGGGGCCGGCCTCAATATCACCAGCAGTAAGGGAGGTTGACAGGAGAGTTTCTCCCCTCAACCCCCCTCTGTGAGGATGGCCAGGTCATTTGATTGTAGATAAGTCGATTCCAGCTACACAACTGCCATAGCTAGAAGCACGTAACTACAGTGAACTTTAATGTCTAGCGTAGACCTGGCTTAAGGCATTGTTCCCAGCCACACAAGAAGCCTGTGATGGAGTGAGCTGGGAACTGGAAGTCTTACATCCCCAGTGAGGGCTGGGACCACAGGGAAATCTGTCCTCTCCCACTCTCCACAGACATTGTTTTCAAATAGGATCACAGAACTGGAAGGGACCCTGAGAGCTCATCGAGTCCAGTCCCCTGCACTCCCAAGAGGATCCAGCACCTTATACATACATCATCCCTCACAGATGTTTATCTAACCTGCCTGTAGGTACTTGAAAGCTATTACCGTGAAACACATTGGAGACCTCAACAAGGCTCAAACTCACAACTGCTGGTTTACAAGACCAGCGAGCTAATCACTGAGCCGCACGTCAGGACTTGCTAGTGGTTGCCTGCACATTCAAATAAGCCGTGAGTTACTTGTATTCACTAAGGGCTAACCAGCACCTACTGGAAGGTCGACCACGGTGTGGTTTATCTTCCGGAGTGCAATTTTGCCGTCTCTGGACTCAGCCGTCGACCCCTGTACTCCATGCTATTTGGTGGAGCAAGGGATGTTGGCACGAGCGTGAAGAGCCCTGGACTACACTAGGTTAGAAAGTCGATTCTGATCCGTCGATTCTAGCTATGCTAATGGCTATGCTAACGGCTACGCTAATCGACCCTGATTCTACCCAACCGCATTCATGCGAGCAAATGGCAGATCTCTTATCTAAACCATCATCACCTCAGCAGGCTCATTGCTTTAGTGTCACCTACTGAAACACTTGGAGGTCGGTCCTCAGTTGTGCTGAGTTCGCACCTAGCACAGGTGGGGATGGGGATGCTCCAGGACTTCTCCCAGCTGCAGTCAGCTGAGGATCAGACAGAGTGTTATGGGTTCTGCCTTGTTCCACCCTCCCCATCTGCACATCCATGCCCATAGGGCAAAGGTGGGGGAATAAGCGGCACAAAGCCCATTCGCACTGTCTCTCTGCTATTCGGGAATTCCTCCATGTCAGGGGAGAATACTGAATTGCCCTTTTACTGAATTGCTCTCTCGCTGCTGTGTGCTTCTGAGATACCAAGAAACAGCCAAACCTGAGCCCATTGGGACTAAATTGTTTGTTTTTTCTTCACTAGGCTACGGTGGTGATCCTGGACATATCTCACATAGACCCCCACAAGGCCCAGTGGAAGTAGTGCTCCTTGATACCCAAGGAGTTTGGCCAGTGACACTCCACCAAAAGGGCCATGCACCCCCGAGAAGTGACACGCTCCCAGCCTGGTGCTGGTACCCATGTGGGCCACACACTAGACCAGTTTACACAGAATGTAGGGACAAGCAGAGATTGTACAGCAGCATCCCTTCCGCCCATCGGGATGGTCAGTCGTGCTGAGAATGCCCCAAGCCATTTCCATTCAGCCATGACAGCTTTTCTCAACCCCAACACAGCTAACACACAACTTTGTCCTGAGCTATGACTTGGTGGAATAGTCTGCCATGAATACACATCAGCAAACGTGCTCGTGTTTCACAGGAATGGCTCATAATTGTGCAGCTCAAAGAGGGTCACTGCAATATTTGGAGCTACAACTGTACTATCCTGTTGGGTTTTTGTAGCTTGGGTACACACCAGTACAACCTGTGAAGCCTCACACAGCATCTCACACCACAGAACAAACGCAGCCTTAAGGCATTACCTTGGCAGCAATGCAGCCACAGTGACAGATAGCAAGTTAGAGCCCTGAATAGTTTAATGAAGGCCAGCAGATAATCATGGGTAAGTTTCAAGGGATAATTGCAGCTTTCTGAAATGAGCCTTCCCTTCCACAAAGCAAAATTCAAAGAGTGCTTGATTTTCTCAGCACTGTGTTACATATAATCTACCCCCTAGATGATTCATCCATTCGTCTGCCCTGCTCAGTTTATTATGTTCCAGGCTACAACATTCAGGAGAGTTTATAATGCCATCTCCTGCAGACCGATCGCAAGGCAAAATAAATCCAATGTATAATAAGCAGCTAATGCACCAACAAGCCTCAATTCCTAACACCTTAGCCTCTCATCACAGGGAGATGGCACTACAGCAGTAGCCACCACAATTAAGATCACCTTAAATCTCGGCAAAAGAGATGAAAATTAGGCCAGGTCTGCACTAGACATTAAAGTCAATTGCAGATATGCAATTCTAGCTATAGCAATTGCACAGCTAGAATCAACTTATCTACAATTGATTTACCTGGCTGGCCTCACAGAGTGATGCCAATAGGAGAAACTTGTGATATTAAGGAGCACAGGGATCAATCCCCAACAGTTTGATTTTGCACATCCCCACGAGGCGCGCAAAACTAAACCCCAGATGATTGACCCTGACCAGGTTGGTGTTCTGCATAGTGAAGACATATCCTTAGGCCAGGTCTATGTTAGACCTTAAAGTCTATTAGAGATATGCAATTCCAGCTACAGCAATTGACTTACCTACAATTGATTTACCTGGCTATCCTCACTGAGGGAAGTCGATGGGAGAAACTCTCCCATTTACTTTCCTTATTCCTTACGATACCGAGGAGTACAGGAGTTGGCTGTCTACCCCAGATAGTTTGATTTCCTATGTCCCTACTAGGCATTTTAAATTGAACCTGGAAGATCGACCCTGAGAGGGTTGACCTTCTGGTTAGTGAAGATATACTCTTAGTGACTACAGTTTCTCTGTACCCTCAGACAGAACATCTCCACTGCATCAGTTGTGGTATCCACAGCAGAAGGAAGTCAGATACCACCACCTGACCTTTAGGCATCTTTGAAAAATCTCAACCTGCATAAACTGTGTAAGGATGAGGAAACAGGAGGAGGGAAAGACAGTGAAGGATAGATGCTCCCACCAGAGAGGGGCAATAGGATACGGACAACAGTGAAAACCAGAGGGAACATGTAAAGACGATGCAACTGCTGAGAGTCGTTTCACTCTAGTTTGGTGGGGAAAGTGTTTTGTGAGACGACACATTTATTAGGTTTTATCCTATGAGAATGGGGTACATCAACACTACATGGTAGATTGACTTGCTTAGGTCAACCTTCAGCAGTTTGATTGCGCGTGCCTCCTGGGGACACATGAAACTGAACGATCAGGGGTTGACTGTCAACCCCTGTACTCCTTCACCTTGTGACAAGTAAGGGGTAGGGTCAATGGGAGAGTTTCTGCTGTCAACCTCACTCAGTGAGGACAGCCAGATAAGTCGATCGTAGATCCATCGATTCCAGCTACACAAGTGCTGTAGCTGGAATTGCGTATCTAGGATCGATTTTAAGGTCTAGTGTAGACCTGGCCTGGAATAAAAATGGACAGAACAGAGTTACTGATGTCCACACGGTGGGCTGCATTTGTGTGCATAAGTGAACGTAGGTTGTATGGTACAGGCAGGGATCCCATTTGCGTGCTGGACTCCTGGATGTTAATGCTGAATAACAGGCAGGGCTGAGAAAGAGAGGTTTGCTGCCTTTCTGAGTAGACACACACAGGCAGTTTTGTTAGCTTCCCAAGATACAGATTAGCCCCCTCAGAGGCCAGATCTGCACTAGGGGAGAAAATCAATGTTAGATATTCAACTCCAACTACGTCAATTGCATCGCCGGAGTTGACGTAGCTTATATTGATTTTCTGCGCCATTCCCACAACGGAAGGTCGATGGGAGAGTTTCTCCTCTGGACTTCTCCTACTCCTCAGGAGTGCCTTTGGAATTCTGAGTTCCAAACGAACTCAGAGCTCAAGCTGCGTTAAATGGAATTAAAGGGAATAACGAGCTGTAGACGGACGGTAATTTAATCAGCTCGTTTATCAAAAGGAACTAAGCCAGGCTAAACCAAACACAGCCATCTGAGACACTTTAAAACTTGTATCATTATATGTCATCATGCAACTAATGTTTCAATTCCCCAAGGAATGCAAACTCTGAGCATTCATCTCAATTACCAAGATGCAAATAGGGCTTTGCCTCACCATTTGGCGAGGAGGAACAAATTATTTTGCTCTCCTACTATATTTGAAATTAAACAGCTCCCCCAGATAAAAAAGGCATAACTCAGTATCCAAAGCAGACCACTGAAGCATTTAATTGCTCTTTTGCTAATCTTCCTGTGCCATCTGAACCTGAACTGACTCCTCGCTCTAAAAAATCTGTGGTTCTAGCATGTCCATTATTGATGGCCTTTCTGCAGCAATGAAACCATCAGAGTAAGGGGATGCATGGGGGCAGGAAGGAAGAAGCATAGGAGTGAAAGATATGGTTGTAGCTGGGAGCTTTGAGGTCTTACACTTGCAGAGCAGGAAAGAAATTCTGCAAAATTCCCTTTGTGGGGTTTTCAGTGCATTCCTCCTTTTGGGGGCTCGCAGGAGGAAATGGCTGTTGACATGATGTCACTGGATGAGTCATCAGTAACAGGGGTTGAACCCAGGACTTCAAAATCTACAAGCACAAGCCGCTACTGCAGAGATGGGCAACCGAGGCTAGTGAGTGGACCACATGAGCAAACCTCCTTCATCTCAGTGGGCCACATGATTGGCAGTGGTGGGCAACCTGCATCCGCCAGCCCACTGGAGTTCCACCTGCATCCCGGGCACCCCTTACTCCCACTCTCTCGTGCACTGGGGCATTAGAGCCATGTACTACCTACTTCTCTCGCTCCCTGCCAGGGCTTTTGGAGTACCGTGAATCCACTGACTGGAGCTCTGTTCCATCCTCCCACTCTGTCCCACAACTTGAACAACTGCAAACAGTTATGTGCGGTAGGAAGTGAGGGGCTCCAACACACAAGAGGCATGGGCGGAGGGCAGGCAGGGGGTGTGCAGGCTGCAGGTGGAGCTCCCAGGTGGAACCCCCATGACCTGCAGGCTGCAGGTTGCCCCCCACTGCTCTGTTGCTTGGGTCAGAAGGCAAGGTGCATTACTTCAAACCAAGCAGTTGTCCCGTAAGTCCGTGTGGTCCAGCTACAGAAGAGGACAGAGCGCCAAACAGATGGCATGGCTTACACATGGAAGACGGTAAGAATTCCTCAGCAAGCCCTGCAGGCTCTTAAAGGGGGTATCCCGCATCACAACACAAGCACAGAATGAGCAGAAAGCAAGCGTGAAAAATCGGACGAGTGGGTGAGGGATAACAGGTACCCACATAAGAAAAAGCCCCAAATATTGGAACCGTTCCTATAAAATAGGGACATCTGGTCATCCTACATAAGAGGGAGCATGGCAGCGAGAAAAAAAGCTTGAACTGATCTCTCCATGATTACGCTCCAGATTCTGGACCAGATGTCCTATACTTGAAGGCTATTGCTGACTACTCATGGTTATTTCCCTAAAGCATCATTAGCACTAGATGCTGGAGATGAGATGCTACTTCTGAATCTCACCTATCCTACCTCCATCAAAAAGGACTGATTTTAATAAACATTAAACAAGGCACTCTGGCTATGGACTTCTGAAGCCTTCTGGGGTGAGATGGGAGTAGATCAATGTCCCCTCTAATCTTTTTCATCCATGTGCTGATTTTTTTCCCCCATCAACGTGCAGAATAATTTTTTACCTGTGCTGAGGCATGCTCGAATATGCACTACCAATAGAAACACAAAACCTGGCTGTGGGCACCCTGTTAATCAGCCAGGCAGCACCCCCATTTCCACATGCAAACTAATTTAGCAAGGAGACCCAGTGACAGCTGGCTCAGGTACTCTGCAAAGCCTCTATGGGAGCAGCGATGGAACTTTTAATTCACTGCACAGCCCCCAAGGCCTTCCTTTTCTTGCTCTCTGGGCAGCTGCAGGGTTTACTCACATCCTTCTGGCAGCCTCTGTTTCAGTTTCCGAACACAGGTCTGTGTGTGCATCTCAGTCCTGACCTGCAACATCTGACACTCCAGTCCAGAGACACCTTTAAGCTGTGACAGTCAGTCAGGCTGCAGTAGTTTTGGTTTGGCAGTTAGCGACTCTAGACAATTTCTCCCCAAAGGCTTTTCAGAAACAGTAAGCTGAATTCTGATCAGGGCTTCAAAAATACCTCTCATTATTAGACTAGCTGAAAAAGGACCTTGCTTGGAGCTACTTAAAGAACAGCATTCTCTTCTTTTTCATGCAATTATTGCAATGATATTAGAGCACAAAATTGCCCCTGGGATTGGAAGATGGAATTAAATTTTGCAGCAAACACTAGGAAATGGGATCCTGATGTCTCTATTAGTAGCAAAAGGTTTCATATTTGGAAACTGGAAATATAGTGTCACTCCAGAGGATTCCAAATGGTGGGGGGAAAAAAATCCACATGTTAAGGGGGAAAATATAACTTCACACGGAAGACAAAAGGGGGAAATTGCACACTCCAGTGAGATGTGTTATGCCTGGTTGGAATAAAAGATACCTTTTATATGGGTGGTCATTAATGAACTGCAGTGCCCCAGATCCCCTGATAGGATCCTGCAGTGCAAAGCAGTGTAAGCATGGCGCATCCAGCCTGCTCAGTCCAGCAAAGGGGGAACTGACCAAATTGAAGGTGTGATTCCTAAGCCATGTCATCCTGGCATTTGGTGAAGAGGCATGACCAAAACACATGTGTGGTCAGCACTATCATTGTTTGGAAGTACAGTTTGAACCTCTCCACACCACCAACCTTGGGACCTGACTGGTGCCAAACCAGAGAATTTACCAAACCATAAGAGGTCAATATTGTCTAGCAGCATTACCAACACATCCACTGCTTACTGGGCTCTTAGAAGACATTTAGGGGTAAATTAGAGCTAAATAACAGCACAGAATACTGAGAGCAAGGACTGGTGGCTGGAAACAAACTTTATAGGACCACAGGAAACTTCACCACACCCGTGATAAGTGGACATCCAGCTAACTAAAATCATGCTAGCCCATAGAAGTTGCTGGACCAGAAAGTGCTGGACTAAAGAGGTTCGACCCATACAGCACTGAAACATTTTCCAGTGAAAAATGCCATGTTCTTTGAAACCAAATTATTTAGGAAACTGCATTGATTTCAAAGAACAGTCCCATGGAAATAAATGTTCTGAAAGGCAAAACTTTTTGCTCAGGGCAATTTTCATTTCAGGCCATACAGAACGAAATTTAATTTCAGAACTGCAAATTTTTGTTCCAGAGTTTTATTGTATGGGGTTTTGTCAGTTTCAAATTATTTTTGCATTATTTCATAGCACGTCAGGAGTAGCTGTATATAACTGCTGGTTCCTGTTGAGATACTGACACGAAGGCCGGGTGCACATTACAGCAATCTTTCGACAGATGAGCTTCCAGAAGATCTTCTTTCAAAAGAGCAAGTCCACATACAAAAAAGCGGACTGAAAGATCGATCCACTCTTTCGACACAAAGCACCTACACAGCCCTGACTCTTTTGAAGGAACGGGCCAGGGATTGAAAAATCTGGTGCCAGGACAACTGGTCTTTTGAAAAAGGGCCCTGTGGAGCATCTACACATGCTTCTTTCGAAAGCAGCTTTCAAAAGGAGGAGCTCTTCCTGATCCGGGAGTGGAAGACGGCTTCCCGAAGAGGAGCTGCATTCTTTCAATTACAGATTGAAAGAGTGCATTTGGTGTGTGGATGCTCTGCGTCTTCTTTTTAAAAAAGGGCCTGATTTTCCAAAAGAATTTGCTAGAGTTGACGTGGCCAAAGTTATTGGGGTGGGGTGTGGGGCTGGAACAGGGACAACTGAAAGTTTGACTTAGAGAAACAAGATAAAATAGTTCAACATGTGCTGTGCAGCAGCTGCCCTTTATGACTGAAAATTAATAAACAAAGACTATTTTAATTATATATCACATGACAAGTCAGCAGCTGTAGAAAGTATGCACTACTAGCACATCTGGATTATGAAATAATGTAAAAATTACAAATACAACAATGAACAAAAAAAAAAAGTGAAATTTTGGAATTTCCAAATGAACATTCTCCAAAACTCCAATATTTTGAAAATTCTTGTTCATGGGAAATGCTGAAAATATTTAATTTTCAGTCTTATTTGGATCAAGAACAAATTTTGAAATTTCCCACGAACGGGATGCATATTCCAAGTTTCAACTCTCTCTAGTCAGGACTTTCTTCAGTCTGGACAAATTTTAGTTGATCTCGAATCTATTTGTAGGCAACGTATACATTAGTGCATACAATGTATATTAAAGCAGCTCTTACACAGCTCTAACTTGTGCCACATTACCAAATTCGCATGTATTTGGCCGAAGACTAATGGACAGGAAAGGGGCTAACAAGCTCTTTTGAAACCCCAGTAGTGCTCTGCAATGTGCATTGATTAGCCACAGCAGCAGACTCTATCTAAGATTTCTAGACCTCTGTGTCAGGTCTTAACTTTGACCAATTCCCCCCACCTCTACTTCTCCCCAAAAAGACTGGCTAAAAAGCCTAAAGCAATCCATATTGCATGCCTTTATCTGGAGACTGGCAAAAATGGCGGTGATGTTAATTTAAAAATATTGCATTGTTCTATTTTGTTTTCTATTTAAATTTTTCAAGAAAACTTTAAAAAAAGCAAAAAAACCAAAGAGAAATACCAGAGTGCATCCATATATACTTACAGAATGCTCAGCTTTTCCTGACTAATAAAGTTATCTGAAAACACCTGTAACATATGCAACTGAAGTTAACTCCTGTTTGAACCCTTGCTACAATATCTATTTAGAGCACTCAAAACACTTAGGCTACAATCCAATGCAAAACACTTAAGCGCATGCTTAACTTTAAGCACTAGTTATCTTATAGAACCTAATCAAATCAGGCATGTGTTTGAAGTTAGGCATGTGATTAAAGTGCCTTAACACGAAAGATTAATATTTCACGGGCAGTGAAGTGTTACTCTGTGGGAGTGAATTGTTTATGTGCTAATTTGTAATTTTCAAAGCTGTCTAGGGGACATACATATATATAATATGCCTAGGGGATAGACAGACAGATAGATACATAGGTGGACACACACAGTCCAATAATATCAAGACTATACAGAAATCGGCTAGGCAGCTTTGAAAACCTCCAGTAGCAATACACCACTTTTTAGAGACAGACAGACAGACAAACACTCACACACAAAGATTTACCCACTGTGGCTCTGGTCCTTCAGGACAGGGATTAGGGGGCTCAAGGTGGGGGGCTGGGAGTTGTGGGGTTCAAGGGAGGCGCTTGGGAGTGCAGAAGTCAGGGCAGAGCGTGGGGGCCAGCTAGCAGTTGCTCCCTGGGGTGGCAAGGGCTGCTGTGTTGGTCAGACAGTGGCGTTGGGTGCCTGGGCTGGCCTAGGACAGCAGGGGCATGCTGCCCCCTTGTGGTCATTCTGGAGTATAAGTGTTCCTGCTATCAGACCCCCTCCTTTTCTGTTTGATGACAAAGGATCACATTCCAGGCACATCCCATTGTCCTGGCACAACCAAACCCTCACCTTGCATTAAGCTGTGATAAGAGGAAGTAGCATGCCAAGTTTGGTGGTCCCCACTCTTATCATTTGAGACCCAAAAACAGACACAGACAGACAGCTGCACAAACGCTCTCAAATACATAGTGGAGTCTCTCTGTCTCTCTCATGCACACACACACATGCATACACACACACACACCTCTCTCTCTCTCTCTCTCTCCCCCCCCCCCCCCATTACATACATTTTATAGAGAGCCATATAGACATAAAATGATATAGCAGAAATTCTTCGAACATGAGCTGGGTACACGTGACATCAGATTTTAATTCCGGTGCTATTAGAAACAAACCACTGATGTTACCTGCTTATTATCAGGCTCCACAAGCAGAATGACATTAATATTTTAACCTTTACGTCAGTAACACAGTCTTTGTTAATAGCATTACTACAGCACCATCCATGCACTTAGCTGGTGCAAAAATACAAAAAATAGTAGTGCAGTGTTTCTTAAACTTTTTGACACCATGGATATAATATTTTTTTAATGAGGAAAACTTACAAAAATGTTCTTCAAAGAAGAAATTGTTGTCAGCCCAAAATAAAAAAAAAAAAAAACCCAAACAGCAACATATACAACAAAAACAAAATGAAGTAATTCAATCCAGTACCAGAGCAATGAGAAAGTAACACTGTATCTGGTTTTAATAACGGAAAATATCTACTTGATTTTTTTCCAAACGGTCACAGCACACCTGCGAGTTGTTCATGGAACACCCATGCTCCATGGAACATAGTTTAAGAAACACTGCAGTAGAATGTAAATGCAGAATTAATTCAATGCAACCTTTATCTGGTGAAAAGAAAAGGACACCCACCAATTTGGTCTTCTTTCACACCACTGTGCTGCCTACCACAGCCTCAAAAGTAATGTTTCCAAATCCCAAACTTCACTTGCAAACAATCTCCCAACAAATTCTTCTGAAAATCCACCTGTTCCGCAATACAATGTATCTACAAACGCCATATTTCCTCGTTGTACTGCATGCACTGATTTAAACTATTTGAAAGAGAGACTTGTATGGCTCTGTATCAGTGGGGTAGCCGTGTTAGTCTGTGTCCGCAAAACAAGAAGTCCTGTGGCACCTTATAGACTAACAGATATTTTGGAGCATAAGCTTTCATGGGCAAAGGCCTGCTTCATCAGATGCATGAGCAGGGGGTTCCAGAGGAGGATCTAAATTTATAGGCTCATGAGAAGGAGGGAGACCCAGTCAAGAGGAGGGCCACAGTGGCCCAACTTCCACATTAGCTGTTGATAATGGGCCACTCTAGCCCTCGTCTTAACTTGGATTCCAAAGTGGGCAGCATGTGTTTCTATTGGTGGTGCATGTGCATACGCATACATGCCTTGGTGCACATAACAAAATTTATTCCACCCATGCATGGAAAAAGTTAGAGGGAACACTGGATGGCATGCACAAACACACACAAAAACACACAGTGTTACCTTGTATGGAAAACAACTTTAAAAAATCACCTTTCCCCCACCCATACTTATGTACATAGACATCCCCCAAAAAACAAATGAATTAATAACCCCTTTATCATTTCAGTGGAAAATTCCTCCTGATGGTACAAATGCCTCACCAAGTAGCAACCTATATTTGAAGTCCTATTAATACATCCCATTACCAGAAAGTATCCTATTTGTACTTTATTTTTCAATCAAAGGCATGGTCCAAAGCCCACCAAAGTCAATGAAAAGATCCCTCCATTGACTTCACTAGGCTTTGGATAGGACTCTGAAGTCTCCAGGGGCATCTTTGGCCAAGGAGTGGCACTTTTCCCTCCTGTCTAGGGAAATGTTAATTATTCAATGTTACCAAAAAAGATGACAGAATGAAAATGGACACTATTGTACACAGCAAAAATCATCTGCTGAGAATTTCTTTCACTACCTGCAGAATAAGGTTCTTGCTTCTCAGTGTAAATGAATTCTTTTCTTTCGTATTTGGCTCTGATCCACTGTTCTCGAAGCAGTCTGTAAAAAAAACAAAAGGAAAAAGCAAAACAAAAAAAAAACAAAACACACACACACACACACACAGAAAGGAGACATAGTCCAGAATAAGCTACAAAAGAATTTATGGTCATTACTACTTCAATGAAAATGTGAGTGCAAGTTGAAAGCCCTCCAAACATTAAACTGTACGCAAGCTGGAGTCTTGGGCTTGGCTTACATTGTCTCTTTGTGTCATTTAGACAAGTTGATCCTTGTACACACAATTTTAACGGAACTTTTTAAAATCTATGTGCAAAAGTTAGAGTAACTCTGTGTTTAGCTTCCATGCAAGATGCCCTTCTTAACATAAGAATCATTTAAAATGTTTCATTTCAACTCAGACGGCTAGGCCAGGAAATACATGAATTGGACTGCATTCTCTCACATGGGGGGGATCAGTCCAGGAACAAAAAGTGAAGACCGAGACTATGCCTGCACAACCCCAGAAGATCGACCCAGTCAGGGTTGGTCTTCCAGGGTTCAATTTCACACTTTTAGTATGGATGTGAGAAATCAGCCTCTTGGAGGTCACAGCTGACGCCTGTACTCCTCGTGAGACACAAGGAATGAGGAAGATTTACGGAACAAACTCTCCCATCGACCTTCCCCAGTATAGACATCCAAGTTAGCCAAGTGCAGATACACTGATTTTAACTACACAAATGCTGTAGCTAAAATTGCATCTCTGCAGTCGACTTACTTTACCTAGTGTAGACACACCCTGAGTCTCAGCATTGCCAATATACAACACCAGTTGGGCATGCCTATAACAATGAATTTAAATAGTTGACTTTTTACCTTTTAAAGACTGAGCAATATAATCTCATCTCCGTGTCTAGAGACTATGCAAAGAGATCTCTGTGCATCAAGAGAAGAAGGTACTTCTCAGTGTAAAAGAGATGAACTTGAAGTAGAAACTTTGTAGAAAACCATTCCTCTGTTGTTAAGTGACCTACATCTATGACTGAACCCACCAGAAATGAAACTGGTATCATTTACACAGCACACAACAAGGTCTTTATTTCCAGAAAAACATTCAGATCCAAAGCTACACAAATAAGTTAAAATAAAAAAGTGAGTTTTGCAATTAATAAGGAGATCTCTGAGAGTTTGGCCAGGAATATGCCTCAGGACTGTTTCACACCGTTTTTAATTGTTGCTAATTGTCTACTGACCTATGGTCTGAAGAGCACCGTATGTTACTCCAAGTTCATTTCTTTGTGGAAAGATTTCAAAGTTATACTGATCTCAGCACAAGTATCACTAAGCTGTGGCCTCACATTGGGCTAAATTTGCAGAACCCATTGCACTTCAATGCCATCATATCTGCGGGACAAAATCAATAATGTGTGCATGAAAGGACTGTATGCAAAGCCAATATGTATTTACGCTGATATGTAAATTAAACAGTGTATCTGCTTGGCATAACTTCCTCCTTCTCCGTAATGCTTCAGAGGAGAAAAAAAGTTATTTTTTTTAATTAACATATTTAGAATGTTGAGAAAACAAATAATATCAGACTTCCCTGGAACTTGACCTCTCTGCTTTTGTCTGTCCACACAATCTCTCCTTCCCTTTTATGCCTGTTTGTGTATGTCTTTGTCTTTTATTGTTACCTGACTCTGACATTTTATGGCTGTGTAAGATTGCCTGATTCTGTATCACCTGGTCTTGCAGCTTTGACAAGATGTAAAGTTGTGTGATTCCATCATTTTTTTGGCTGTCCTGTGAAATGCGCAGTATTTGGGTAGCACGCACAAGTTGCAGTTCATTTACCTGTTATTTGCTTCCTTTTGAAAATTAATTTAAAAATCATCATAAAAAATTCATTGCTAGTATCAGCAAACAACAGTCAAATTTACAAGAGCATTTTCATCCTTGTTAGCACAATTATTTCCTGGTCTGTAAACATGGGGATAATGGTACCTTTTCCCCCTCCCCTCCATTATCTGTTTTACTACTTAGATTATAAATGGTTTGGGGCAGGAACTGGCACCCTTGCTAGGTGTGTCTATCCTACAAATGAAGATGTGCCTGGAGCACAGGTACGTATAACTCTAGCAAACCTGGGTCAAATCAGTAGTGGCATGGACTTGCCACCTGATATCATATCAAGCTGGCCAGGGAACTTAGATACATACTCTGGGAGCTAGCCCAAACCAAAGGCCATGCCACCATGTCTATACTACTGCTGGTACCCGTGCTAATTAAATTACAGCTAGCATGAGTGTGGCGATCTGTGTGACCACTCTGCCTTCACATGCTGTGTAAGACATACAGGCTACGTCTAGATTAGAGGGATGTGTTGACAGAAGTTTTTTCAGAAGATGTCTTCCAACAAAACTTCTGTCGACAGATCGTGGCCAGACTGCAGGGTGGATCGAAAGAGTCATCCACTCTGTTGACATAGAGCAGCCGGACTGTCCGGCTGCTGTATTGGCAAAATGGCCAATCGGAAGGACAGCAGACAGGGTTGTCTGGTGTCCCAGAAGCCCCTTCTGTCAACAGAGAGCTCCCCGGACCATCCACACTAGTTTTTTGTCACCAGATCTCTGTCGACAGCGGTGTTACTCCTCGTGGCAAGTGGGGTACAACTGCCGACAAAAGTGCTGCGTTCTGTCACGGGTCACACCCCAAATCTTCCTCCTCCCCTGCCCCAGGTCACAGCTCCCTCTCAGACCTGGCACCTGTCCTACACCCTGCCACCAGACCAGAATCCTCTCCTGCACCCAGATCCCCTTCTGGACCCTAACCTCCCATATCCCGCTTCTGGGTCCCAACCCTGTCCTTCACCCAAAGTCCTTCTCAGACCCCACACCCTTTCCTGCACCCCAGACCCCTACCCTGAGCTCCTCTCTGCACCCAACCTCCACCCCAGACCCCACATCCCCTCCATAGAAACATGTGGCACTTGACCATCTGGAGCTTCCCTGCATCAAAAATTATACCCACCCCTGCTCTACGTGCATGTCACCTTAGTGATACCAGTAGGGGGAAAAAGCTTCTTAGATGGAAACCAGCAGAATCTGGCAACCCTGCATGGGCAACAGTAAACAAAATGTCTCGGGGTCACACAGAGAAGCCTGTTGGGCTGCAGGTTGCCCCCCAGACTGGCTTAGAGAAGAAATGCCCAACAAAGGCCACCAGATTTGGAATTAATTCTGCCTCTGCCAGACACTGCCTGACGTCCACAGCTAAGCATCTGAGAAGCTGACCACAACAGAGTCTTTGAAACAACACTAGTCAGTCACGATTTCCCGGAAGAAGGAAAACTCAGAGCACCCACAGCTCCCACGAACACCAATGGAGTCTGCTAAGTTCAACAGGAACCGCACCTGCTCTGTGATGGCTAAAACTCAGGCTTCTTATTTCGGTGCTTAAATACAGTACACGAGTTTGAGAAATACTCCCACACTGCACAACGGCAATTCTACAGCAGCTATTTTAGGGCACCCTTTGCATCTTAGAAAAAACCCTTCTACATTTCCACATTTTCTGTGAAACTGGCAACACTGAAGAGCACCTATGTCTCTGGACACCTGCCGAAGTGCACAAATTTATTACGCTGGAACGCTGATCCCTGTGGTCAGTACTCTGCGTGAGCTGGCCAGCTGCGGGGTGCACTCTATAAGCTTATCTGACAGCTCAGACCTGATCCTGAGGGGCTTCAATCATTTGCAACTCCTAAGGAAATCCTGGACCCTGTGAACTCAATGGCAAGACTGCTACTAACTCCAGTAGGGGTTGGATTTGAGCACAGGTCTCAGCAGGAGTTGCAAGTGTTTAAGACCGCAGAGGTAAAGTGACCATCTGTCCCATTTTTGGTGGGATGGGCCTGTATTTGGGATGCCAAAAAAGGCGTCCCTACTTATTTTAGAAAAGGGACTCATTGTCCAGTATCTTCTGCCAGCAGCTGCTGGTCAGAGAGCAAGGAGGCGTAGGTTAGCCTACTTTTCCCTTCCTCGGGGCTTGGGGAAGCGGGTCGGGGTTGGGGGAGGATCATGGGTGGCTGTCCTGTCCCTGCTGCTCCCTCGGGGTTCCTGGGAGCACTGGGGGGCTGCCGCAGCCTGATGCTCGTGGTTGGCAGGCAGCTGCTGCTTCCTTCCTGGCTCCCCAGGGCTTGAAGGAGTGGGAAGAGCCACTCCTCCCCCCGTATCTCCCTGGCCTGTATTTGGGAGAGGGAGATACAGTCGCCCTACACAGAGCAGCCTGCCTTAATAGAAGGCTTCAGAACACTGGGCCTGAACACTGAATTCAACTGGAGTCCTGCCACTGGACCTTGAATCTAATCTGCGTTTTACTTTAATGCAGCCTTGAGACAGCTCTGTGTACTTGCTGCAAACTTATTTTTGCATGTTTGATTTTAGCTAAACAAAAAAATCAGTCATGTAGCACTTTAAAGACTAACAAAATAATGTTTTAGGTAATGAGCTTTCATGGGAGACACCCACTTCTTCAGCTCTATAGCCTTACCAGAACAGCCTCAATATATAAAGCACAGAGGTCCAAAAACTATTATCCAGGTTGACAGAAAAATTGTTATCATGGTTGGCAAGATTTTAGCTGTATTTAACTTGATGTAGCCTCTGCATAATTGAAAGGTAAAGAATTAAAGAAGCTGGAACAGACCATACATGTCAAATACAGGACATGTATGCAAATACCCATTAACACCAATATGAGCTCTCTCAGCAAAAATAACTGTAGCCATTTACTAGGTTTACAATGACCAGTGGGGCCGCTAATGAGGTTGATATTTCAAAGAATGGCCCCATTTCTATTTCTGAACTACAAAATGCTCAGCTTTTGTGATAATCTGATGCAAAACTTACAGCCCACCTAAAGTCTGCCAGATTGTTAGTTATGGCGAATAGCCACAGGGAGGTAGCGGTGTTAGTCTGTTCCCTAACAAAACAAAAAAGCAGTCATGTACCATGTTAAAGACTAATAAAATAATTTATTAGGTGAAAAGCTTTTGTGGGACAGACCCGCTTCTTCAGATCTGGAGATAGCACCGTACTGGAAATGGTGCTGAAAGCGAATTGACATGATGCTTATGTAACAGAGATACAGCCAAAAAAATTGAAATGTAAACTGTCAAATCAGATACATAGAACAGAAGGGGTTTTCATCACCAATTCCAGCACAGTGCTATCTCCAGATCTGAAGAAGTGCGTCTGCCCCATGAAAGCTCATCACCTAATAAATTATTTTGTTAGTCTTTAAAGTGCTACATAACTGCTTTTTGTTTAGTTCTGGGGCAGGTATCATTCCTGGCAACTGAACAGAAAGATGAGAGAGGGCTCTTCTTTCTGTAATTAGCACAATAGCAAACTGAAATTAAAAAAAAAAAATCTAAATGAAAGCCACATTTACCGGAGAAGAAAGCAAGGAGAATAGGTTATGAATATGCTACTGCTAAAACAAATGGAACACTCCCACTTGAATTAAAGTGATGGCAAAACTAGAGGTCTACAAAGAGGTCAGATGGCATTGGGCTACAAAACTCTAATCTCATAACATTTTGTTTACTTGTTTGCTTCTGGAAATGAAGAACGTACCACTGACAAAGCAGATGGTTTCAGGTCAAAGGGACAGAAACAAAGGTTCCATGTAGAGCCAGTTGAGCCATTTTAGTTCAGCATCAGATGTCCTTTGAAATAAAACAATTAACTGGCACAGGTTTAGGACAAGTCTCGGTCTAATGATTTAAAAAGAAAACACATCACAGGAAATATATATCTATATGGGGGTTAAATTAATAGGAAAGAAATCGGTATCTTCCTCACTGTTTCCATCCCATTTTTAATGGAAAATCTGAAACCAAAACACCAGAGGTGTCCAGAGAAGAACGGGTTGGAGAATAGGGCATTTTCCCCTGGAAAAATTCTGGATGAAAACATTTCATTTTCATCAAAGAAATTTGCCACGGAACATTGATGCTTATTGTAGAAAGCCCCCAAACTTTTGGCTCAAAATGTATAATTTTGGTTGGGAAAAACTGAAATGAAATATCAGGTCAATCTAGGTAGGTTTCATTTGTTGAACCCTGTGCAGATCCAAAATTTGTTTCTGCAGCTGCCTCCCATATTTGCAAAAATGAGACATAGATACCTACATCCATATCCAGGGACGTGGAGACCTGTGGATATAAAGGGGAGAGCCACAAATTTGCAGGGCTCTATTGGAGAGCGGTCTGACAAACGGTACTTAACTGCAGTGTTATAGCGCTGCTCTCCTCTAATGCCAATTTTCCTTGAATAAATGGTCTCCTTCCAGCTTCAGTGTCACAGATACAAAGAAAACATCTACTCAGTTACAGATGGACCAAGTAAACACCTGTCAGCGGTGATGTAATTATGTACTTAGTGCTGCCATGAGCACAGGGGACTGGATAAAATGACCTCTTGAGGTTCTTCCAGTCCTAGCTATCATTCTATGATGATTTGTATGGGAAGAGCACCTAGAGGCCCCAGCCGGAGATGGGGGTCCTGCTGTGCTAGGGGCTGTACAAACACTTCATGAGAAACAGTCTGGGCCTTGGACAGCTTTCCATTTCAACAGAGAGAGTGTGAACAGGGAAATGCAGGCAGAGGTGGGACACAACTTGCCAACGCTTATACATCCAGTTGGTTACACTGTTACTACAAAACCCAGTTCTCCTGATTCCCAATCCATTGTCTCTCACTGGACCACACTGCTCCTCCTCAGTGCAGAGAAAGCCTGATGCAGCAGAGGTGTTTCTGGCTCGGTCTAGTAGCCCCAAATTGCTGCCTGTTTTTGTAATGCTTCTGTTCAGATTGGACCCAAATCCCTAAGGGGGGATGCAAGGAAGATCCCTAATGGGATGTGTCCATACCACAAAACTCACAGAAAAAGCATAGAGAGTCAAGTAAAGGTGGAGGATTTTTTTTTAAGTCTTTGACTTAACACGACCCCCTGTGGCTGTGGTTCCCATCCAGTCTCCATGTAGCACCCTTTGTAAGAGGCTGGAGAAGCAAATGTTCAGACTCTATTGTTTGGGTGTGGACATAAAGACACAAAGATACAAAAACCCACATGAGAAAACAAAAGCGTGTGTGGGAGGGGAGAGGGTCCAGAAAGTTCTTCATGTGCTTTTTGTTAAAAGGCCACCACGTTGTGTGATTCAAGAACAGAAAACTTCACAGTGGTGTGAACATGGGACCAGGCTAAAAGAAGAACATGGCTCCCGTAATGCTCAGTAGCTCGATGATTTACTGAGTCCCAACCCCATGCTCGGTGCTACACAAAAAAGGAGATGACAACGTTATTGTTGCCCTGGCCGCCTGCATTAGCAAATGTCCATTTCGGATGGTTTCAGCAGTTCTCACCTGCTTATGTATTTTAAAAAAAAAAAAAAAAAAAGGACTACACCAAATAAAGCAATAGTCCTCCACAAATTGCAACTGGTACCTCAGAGCTTGCGTGAAGGGCACTCAAAACAATTACTTCTTCACAGTGCTTGAAGTGCTAGGGTCAGGCGAGCTTGAGGAAGGAAAGTCAAAAACTCCTGAAAAGTGAACCCCTGCCCCTTCCCCTTTAGTCCCCACCCTCACCCTCTCTCTCTTCCCTGGGGTCCCAGCTCTTCCTCCAAGCCCCCTTCCAGACCCTGCTTCTTCCCCTGGACAGGGTTGCCAGGTGTCTGGTTTTCAACCGGAACACCCAGTTGAAAAGGGAGCCTGGCAATGCAGGTCTGCATACTGACTGGACAGCTAGAAGTCTGGCTGATGGCACAGGGGGGTTCAGGTAGGCTCCCTGCCTGTCCTGGCTCTATGTGAAGCAGCTGCATGTCCCATGTAGGTGCACACGCTGAGGTCATCATGCTGTCCCTGAACCAAGCATTGGGTCCGCAGTTCCCATTGGCCAGGACTTGCAGCCAATGAGGACAGCAGGGACGGTACCTGTGGATGGGGCAACATGCAGAGCCCTCTGGTCGCGCTTCTGTGTAGGAGCCAGAGAATGGTATGCCACTGATTCCAGAAGCTGCATGACATAAACAACATCCTAAGCCTGCAGCCCTGAGCCTCCTGCCTCCACCTGCACCCCACCTCAGTGCCACAGCCCTGATCAGCCTCCTATTCTCTGAACCCCCCAGTCCCAGCCCAGACAGCCCCCCTGTACCCCAAACCTTCAATCCACAGCCCTATTCCAGAGTCTGCACCTTCAGCTGGAACACTCATATCCCCCCATGATCCCACCCCCAGTCCCAGCCCTGATCCCTTTTCTGCCCTCCAAACACATGGAAAAGGAAGGGCACAAGTGCCTTGTTGGTGTACTTTCCTGCCCCTGTGCAGGGCCATATGCAATCGGAGAAGATGGCCACCAGTGTTCCCAGTAAGCTGAGCACTTGGGCAGCCACCCAGGAGAGATTATGGGGCCAACCAGTTTACCAGCAGAACACTCATAGCCACCCACAATGTTTCTATTGGTGGTGCACATCCACACATGCCTTGGTACACATAAGATTTATTCCACCCATGGATGGGGGGGGAAAAATGAGAAGAAACGTTGCTGGCCACTACTTGATCCGTTATCCAACGTCAACAAGGACTGTTTTGGGAAGAGCACTGTCACTTCCCTTGGCACAATACAGCCCATCTGAAGGGATCACTATCCAGTCAAACCACAGTTTTCACTAAAGGCGAATCGAAATTGTGTGAGAAATCTCAGGGGTGATTTATGTATGTGCTAGTGCCGCTGTCTGTGAACAGGGAAATGGGGTCAAAGAGATTCAGTGGCTTGTACAGGGATCCTGTGCTCTTGTTGATTCAGCAGGGGAACAGCAGACCGGTGACACCAGATTGTGTCACTCACGGGCTGTGTGACCTTGAACAAATCACACCACTATCACCAAACAATCACCTTTGCATAAGTTCCCTGGGGAGGGTATATGAGGCCTCATCTTTCAGACTTATCTGTGTAAGTAGCAACACACAGGGGATACCCCATTATCCCATTGACAATCCATCACAGGGGATATCCCCTTGTCCCATTGACATCAAAGGGACCCACTCATATGAGCCGCATTTACAAGGCCTGTCTCAATATCTGATGAATGCAGCAAAGCACTAAGGCAAGGCAAAGGCAGAAGCAGGAATAAGTCCTGGCAGGTTCTGAGTGCCCAGCCCTGTAATCAAGGCTTTGGACCGTGCTCCCTCTAGGGACACGGAGAAAATGGGGGGAAAAAAAAAACAAAACAGCAAATTGTAGCAATAATCTTCAATTTGTAAAGAAGCCCTCCACCATTTAAATGAGGACAGGCTTTTGGAAATGATGGAGCTACAGTGTTCCAGAATGAACTCTGCTATTTTTCCCATGAATACAATGACCACAACCCTGGTGTTCTTGGAAAATGTTTTTCTAACCATTCTTTAGAAATGTTACCCCCTGGGCTGAATGGGGCTCTGATGCATCCGGGAGCAGGGTTTGTTTGGGTGCTCACTGTCACACTGGATTCTTCTGCGAAGGAGCAGGCTTTTTTGGAGGAATAGGAACAGAAACAAGAGAAAGACGTTTCCCATTTTGCAGCATTATTGCTCTAAAGGAGGCACTGACAATGTTTTTCCCACACTCAAATCATTTCTCTAACTGTAGGTACTGGGATCGGATACCAAAAATCATTTCAGACCAAAATTCAGAGCTACTAACATTTTGCAAATGAACAATTCTCTCATGCCAAAGCAAGAGAGAGAGAGACTCAGGGTTTGTCTACACTGTAGGGAAGATTGACCTGGACTGGGAGAGATGTGCAAAATCAAACTATCTGGGGCCAGCAGTTGACCCCCGTATTCCTCAATATTGGGAGGAGTAAGGGAGGTCAGTGGTAGAAAGTCTCCCATCAACCTCCCTCAGTGTGGATGGCCAGGTAAGTTGCTTACAGATAAGTCGATTCTAACTATGCAATTGCCATAGCTAGACTTATCTGCCTAGTGTGGATCAACCCTGAACCAGCACTTCCAAAATCCGATGCCCATTATTGCTATTTTAAAATGCAGTTTGGGGAAAGAAACAAACGCACGGGTGCTAGTACACAAGAGCATTCTGTTAGGGATCACATGCACGCTCTTCTGCTCCAGGGAAGGGTCGTTTGGAAAAAAAAATGTATAGAAAACTAAAAGAACTGTAACTTTGCTTAACATCTACAGCAACAGGATGAAGAATCTAGTAAAGCAGTTTCACCCACATGGGTTCAACCTAGGAGTTAGCGGGGAGGTATTTTCTAGTCTGCTTTACGCAGGAAATCAGACTTCGTGATCAACATGGGTTCCGCAGAATCTTTCAGTCACCTCCTCCACTCTCAGCAGGGAAGCAGAGCCCAGGCCCCCCAGTTGAGAACAAAGGAAAAGATGGCAGGTGGCGGGGTGAACTATTGTCCTCTGTGGACAAGCAGAGCTCTCGCCAGAGAGGCTGACAGACTTGCCAGATCCCTGGGCAAGGACTCCTGGAAGGACTTGCAAAGGGAAAGAGAGAGATGGAGCCTGGAAAGGGAATCATAGCAACCTGGCTGGCTGATCACACTGGCTTGGCCAGGGGCATGACATCTTAACCTTTCTCCATGCTAACCCAAGGGCTTCTGATGCTGTGCTGCAGTTCACTAATAACCCCTACTCTACTTTAGAAAGGCTGCTGGGTGGGACTGCATACACTGTATTCTCTAAGGTCCATGGGTCCGCAAAGGGTGCCCAAGCCCCTGACCAGGAATATCTGGGGCTGGACTTGATGACCTCCTGAAGTCCCCTCCAGCCCTAGAATTCTGTGATTCTATGATGCCTCAGTTGCTCGCTGGGCAGAGCTCCCAGTCTGAAACAGGAGCACTGGCACCTAGAGGCTCAGCTTCAGAGACACTGAGACACAGGGGCCTAACGTTAAGTGAGAGTATGACCCCTTGCTGGGAGGGGAAGGGCTGCCACACAGAAGGCGTTCCTCCGGGGGCCCCTTAAAAGCTGGGGCACAGCCTCACAGATCCTGTGGATCCTTCACAGGGTGACAAAGCGGTGCAGTCATTTGCCAATTGGCCAACACTACAAACGCGACCCTAAAAGTACTGCCTTCCAGGAGCCCAACCCTGCAAACTGCTGGCTTCAACTGGTATCAAGGCCACACTGCACTTTGCAGGATCGGGCCCTCGGGATGGGTCTTCTCAGACAAGAAACATAAACCGATTTTCTCCCCTCCTTCCCAGTGCCGGAGAAGGGTGATTTTGGACATAATAGGATACCTTAGTCATGTTGGATTCCCTCACTCTAATAGTCCCAGTCCACAGTGAGTGTTTACAGTACTGTGTAGACGCTCTCTTTTATTGCTGTGTCCTGGAAGATTATTTCTTGGGCATCTAGTGCAAACTTTGTCACGATGGAAAAGAACATCTTTGTGGTGCAACAACACAGCACCTAAAATAGCCAATGGTGGGGCTGCATTTTCATACAGAAGAGCTATTTTAAAAGGCGGGGAAGGGTCTATAAACCATAAGAACACAAGAAGGGCTATTCTGAGTCAGATGCAGACCAAAGGTCCATCTAGCTCAGTAATCTGTCTCTTGACAGTGGTCAATATCAGGTGCCCCAGAGGAATGAACAGAACAAGGAATCATCAAGTGATCCTTCCCATCATCCACTCCCAGCTTATGACAAACACCATTCCTGCCCATCCTGGCTAATAGCCATGGATGGACCTATCCACCACGAATTTATCTAGCTCTTTTTTGAACCCTGTTATAGACTTGGCCCTCAGAACATCCTCTGGCCAGGGGGTTCAACAGGCTGACTGTGCGCTGTGTGAAGAAAGGAACTTCCTTTTATTTGTTTTAAACTTGCTACCTATTAATTTCATTTGGTGACCCCGAGTTCTTGTGTTATGGGAAGGAACAATCTGCTGAGTCTTCCATGCCCTATATAACCTTAAAAACTCGGAAGGGTCTAGGGAATGAACAATCTCTGACTCTTCCATGCCCCATTTAACTGCAGTTATTAAATAAAACCTTATGTGTAAAACAGGAGCCTGCCATATAAATCCAGAGGAATGGAACTTCTCAAGGCCCTTTGTAACTGAAACCCTGCTGTGAATTCAAAACAAAACAGAACCCTAAACACAAAAATATTACAGTAGCTGCAGTTGCACAAACAAACTAATGGTGTTTACCAAGGAAGATATTTAGCTACTTACTGACAGTCAGAAAATGTTGGCTTGTAATAAAATGGTGGTATTTTGGATTCATATCTTGCTTTTGCTATATTGTTTCCATTTGCGGCCATAAACTGCAAGAGGGAAAAAAAAACAGCAAAAATTAAGCAAGTTTAGCATTGGTTCCCCTGTCTTTACAGTTCTACTGAATACTAATAGAATGCAATTCTGCATGCATGTCTGACAACAGACCATTAGGATTACTTATGGAAGGATGTGCTAGGTCTTGCAGTTGTAACGTAGGATAGGACACACAGGTTGCACTTCTATGGCACTGTACATTGGAGGATTAAAAAGCACCTTAGAGATGTTCCATTTGTTTCAGTCTCTGTTGATGGGTTTTCAAGAGAGTTGAGAGCCTTTGCAAGCCCCCAGCCAAAGTGTAGGGGGCGGGGCTGGCTCCCTGTTCCCAGAAGGGTGTGGCCTCCAGTTGAAGGGGCGGAGCTGGGCAGCCGAGCCCTCCTCACAGCCCAGACTGCAGCACTCCCACCCCACCCCCAACCCCCAGCGCCACACGAAGCGTGGCTCCAGCCGTGATTTAAAAGGCCCAGGGCTGCACTGGCAGTGGTGGCAGGTAGGAGCCCCAGGCCTCATTGAATCACAAGGCCCCAGGGCAATTGCCACCTCTGTACACACATGCTCGCCCCCAACAAAATGCCTGTGGGCGTGTATCTCTGCGTCCATTTTGCAGATAGGGAAAGAGGGGACAAAATAAAGAGCTGCTTTCTTGGCATCAGCAGGGACGTACTCTGGCATGGAATCGGCCAGAGCAGCCTGTTTCTCAGACACAGCAGGAGAGCCCCCAGATCGCCCAGGTCCAGCTGCTCTGAAGGTGGAGCTCCATCGCTCATCAGGCAGGAGACTAAAGAAGCTGCTCCAAACAGGGGAAACACCTACCAAGATTGGATACTTCTTCCCCTGAGGCCCAATTCAGCCCTTGGACACGTGATTTCCCTCCCTGGTTTCAACGCTGGGTCAATGCATGGATCTAAGCCCAGGTTTCCCCCATTTCACACCAGTGCGTTCTCCAGGCCACATTCCCCCTTCACTTGATCACGTTGGAAGGCAGACTCTGGCATGGAATCTGTTTCCCAGTGCCTCTACCCTAGCAGCATGACACAGTCAGAAAAAAGACCCCCTGCTTTTACTATTGTTTTAAAGAAATCTGCACCTGTGTGTGCTCCTTGGGAAAGATTAAGTGATCAGCATAAAAATGAAGGGCGATGCTTCGGGGGCAAAGCCACTCCCAGATGCTACATCTCCTGGAAGAGCCCCCAGTGGCTGATGGTGCATGAGGATGTGCTGGATCCAGCAATTGCTTTGTCTTGTCGTCCAGTTCAGGCCGAAGTGTCATACAAGGAAGGAGAATTTAAGGGCTGTATTGACAAGAGCCCTCAAAGTGCTCACAGCGAATGATTACCGGGACCAGCTGCCAGAGCCGTGCCATGCAAAGGATGAGGTGGGTGGCCTTTTGGGGGCCCTGCAGCAGTGCCCCAGCCATGCTATGGACAGAAGGGGGATGGATTACCTGGGGCCAGGTTGGGGTTGTGCACAGTGGCAGCATCTGGGGGTTCTCTCTCTTCCTCCAACACTCACCATGCGGGTGCAGGAGTGGCAGCCTGCTCCGCCCTCCTGGCCGGCTGCACGTAGCTTCTCCATCGAGCAGAAAGTGTGGTGGAGCAGAGCAAGCTGCCCCCCGCCGACCGCGTGGGGAGTGGGGCAGAAGAGGCGATTCTGATGCCCTGCTGCTCCTACCGCCGCCATGCACTAACCCCAGCCCTAGGTAATCCTCTGGCCTCATTGCTCAGAGATGAGATAATGGGGTGGAATCACGGCAGGGCAGGGCAGCGCATGGGGCACCAGGTGGGGGTTGTCCCGGGCCCCACGCTTGGGGCACTGGTGGGAGGTCGCCCCAGGTCCCGCCCTCCCCGTCATCACAGCCCTGTCAGCTGCTGTGGGATCCCTTCCCACGGTACATGTTGTTTCTGAGGGCTTATCCACACTACCATGGAAGATCAACCTACTCAGGCTCCAACTTCTGGGGTTTGATTTTGCATGTCTAGTATGGATGCAAGAAATCGACCTTTTGGGGTCGCAGTCGACCCTGTACTCCTCACGAGAAGTAAAGGAGCTCGATGGGAGCACAGACAGACAAGTTAGCCAAGCACAGATACATCAATTTTACCTACACAACTGGCGTAGCTAGAATTGTGTGTCTGCGGTTGATTTTCTATGTCTAGTACAGACATAGCCTCAGAGTGCGATTTCTAGTACTATACAGCAGAGGGAAGGAGAAGCAGTTTTTCTCCTGCCTCTGACACCTGATGACATAAATGTAATGGGCACTCATGGCACCGACAGGTGCTGGCTGCCATTTTTCGCTGGGGGTGCTCAATCTCCACTCCATCACTACCATCCAAGCCTCCACCCCCTGCCCTGTCCCACTTTGGCCCTTCCCTGAAGTGTCACCCTCCCTCACCTCTTCCCACCCCTTTCCGCAACCACAGCCTGTCCCTGCTGCCCTCCTTTCTTCCCAGGACCTCCTACACACCACAGAACAGCTGATCCATAGCCATCAGGAGGTGCTGGGAGGGAGGGGAAAGAATTGATCTATGGGGCTGCTGGCAGGTGGGAGGGATGGGGGAGGAGTTTGGCAGCCTGTGGTGAGTGCTGGTGGGATGACTTAGTGGTGGCTGATCCTGCTTGAAGCAGGGGGCTGGACTAGATGACCTCCTGGGGTCCCTTCCAGCCCTATGATTCTGTGAAGTACCAGCTAGTTTTTTTTTACCAGCTGGTTCTCCAGAGCTCTGGAGTACTTACGGGGTTGGCGTCTATGTCACCACCCCTGTTTTGCAGTCAGGAAAAATGAAGCTTGGAGATGTTATGATCCAGGAATGAAATCCTCACCCTATTAACTTCAACAGAGCCAGGATTTCTTGCCATATTTTCATAAGTGGCTTTTGAGTTTGGGTGACAAGCTTAAGACACCTTGGGCGTGATATTCAGTGGTGCCCACAATTCCTACTGAAGTCAATGGTGGCATGGATGCTCATTACCCCTGAAAAAAAAAAAAAATCACACTCAACGTGCCTCAAGCTGGCTTCTGGAATGGAAGAATCAGAGGCGGTAGTCACTGCGGAAACTCCAAGCTCCTGTGACTTGTTCAAAATCTTACCCAAAATCAGTGCCACAAAGAAGGTTAGAACCTAGGTCCCCTGGACAGGGAACTACAACAAGTAGGTTAAAAGTTGCTAGTTTAGTTTAAGGGTGCATTTAAACCTTCATCCTACAACTACCTCAGCAATGGTAATACTAGCACAGGGACCTCTTTGCTGCCCTCTAACCTGATTAATTAGGCTGTCATGGCAGTAGCTGTCCTCGGCCCCTCCTGATCTAGGATAGAAATTGCTAAGCTGAAAACTCTGCAGTGATTCACACAGCCCTACTCACAAAATTCAGTACAAATTCAAGAATAAACATAGAGAAAGCTGCATTTTCTCCTAGAGATTTTCATGGATTCTAAAAACACGAGTAAAGCCCCCCAAATCATAACATTTGCATAAAAATCACAAGTCACTAAAACTAACAACATTAGGGTTCTTTTATATGGCTTGAGTCTTCAGGGTTCCAGTCTTCTAATTTAGAGCCATGAAGGCTAGAAACATTTTTAAAAGAGAGTGCATTTTCTCATGTATATCACATGATTCCTGAAGCTGGGGCATTAAAAAAAAACACCCGTCATGAGATTAATGCTGAAATTCAGAGTTAGCAGCACTGCTCATGCCTCCATGTATGCAAATGGCTATTGGTTTTCTAGCTGAATTAACTAATTAATTATTATCATAGCACCTCAGCCAGCTAACTATGGGGTTTTCATAGAGAACAGCATTAAGGTCTCTGTCACAGAGAGCCCACTGTAAAAGCCCAATTTGCAAGATGGATTTTTAGGGCTTTCAAGCCCTATATAGCCAACTGGCTGGCGGCTATAGAATGCAACTAAAATGACAGGAGTCAGCAGCACAACAGGCTAAAAGTTTTTGAAATTTGCAATTTTCACACCAAAGAGTCAAGATTTCTATGGGCGAAAACACAATATGCCCAACTCTGCTGATAGTTTGAACTTGTAAAATGGGATCACATTTTTTGTGACTCAAAAAAAACGCATACCTCAACTTGAGCGTCATCCCACGTATCTAAACGAACAGATTTCACTTTGCTGACTTGTGGGATGTTGCGATGGATTCCTGAACAATTTAAACAGATAAACACTCCTAGGGTATGGGATGCCCAGTCTGGATCTGAAAGACAAAAGAAAAACAGTTTAATACTGTTTATTGGAGTAAAGAATTTAGTGAATGGGGGGAATGGGCTAAAAGAGAGAGTGGAATTTGGAAATTCCCCAGAGCCCAGGAAGGCTTTCTGAGAAGCAAAGCCTGATTCTGAAGGCATTTGATATGCAAACTTACATGCAAAAGGCAGGCAAATGTTAGCCTAATTTACATTCAAAATTGCTATGCTTATTTATGTGCACAGTCACTGGATATGATAAAGTTCCTCCCTTCTTTGTTAACATTTGGTAATACACTGAAGAGGAGAAATCTAACGTTTATCGATAGAACCTATGTCACTCTACGGTGCTCAGGCACTGCAGAAAACAATTACAGTAGACATAATAATAATAAATACTACTACTAATAAACACAGAACGTTAGGCTAAAAATGAGCCAGATAAACAGACATCACCAAGGGGCTGGACTCACTAGATGAGCTCTTGTGGTCTCTTCCACACCTACATTTCTATGATTAGAACAAAGGAATTTTACAATTGGCCCCAAAGGAACCGAGGTGGAAAAGGCCTTTGAATCTGATGGGTTTTCAGGTTTTGCTTGAGCAGAAGATGAATGCTTAAGCCACAGCTCCAAATTTCTGCTGAGCCACCGTTTACAGAGCTGGCCTCTGAGCTGACAAGTAGCCAAGGCGCTTTCCAACAGATTCCACTCTCACCCAGCCCCTGGTTTGTTCCTTAGCACCCCCGATGAGAGCCGTCACATGCCACAGCTGAACAGAGGGTTAAAGTATTTTAAGGTGATGAACAGAGAAAAATAGCAGGCATGGCAGCAAGACGCACGCGCCAGTGTCTCTTGCGCTGCGTCACTGCTAATGCCAGTGCAACGATCTCTGTTTGAAGGCCCAGTGATAAATGTCAGCCCTTGCTATTCCAAGTCAAACGCAAATTGCCGCCTCAGAGCCGCTGAGCTGCCTTCCCTTGGCCCCAGCCCCCCAAGGCAGCAGGAGCAGAGAGGCACTTTGCCTCTCACAGGATCAGCCTGTTAATACATATGGGGAATGATCATTTTCTTGCAAACTGTCAGAAGCTGTTTGTTCGCTTGCAGTAATTATTTACTTTAATTCATTTACTCTATGCAGAGCAGTAATTATTTATAAAAGGCAAGGGAATGTTCTTTTGCTCCTTATGCATATTTAATGGCTCCCTTGTATAGCAATTAGGGCAGCTGAACAACAGGAGCTGGATTAGGAGGGGCTGGTCAAAGAAACTCAGCTGGAGAGCCTCTCTAACAACAAGCAGCCTGGAGCACCTTAAAGGCTAACAAATTTATTAGGTCATGAGCTTTCGTGGGAGACACCCACTTCCTGTGTGGTTCTCCCATGCTAGCCGCTCCTTGGTGCTCCATTGCTAGAGTCTGTCTTACCAGAAGGACCACAAGCTGCACAACCCAAAGGAGGAATGAGGGTTATCAACATCAACCAGCAGTTTTGTTCTGATTTCAAACCAGTTAAGAAAATTCATTGTCTGGTGAAGCTCCTTTTATGCCCTTTACGCTCCATTTTATTCTCAATGATCTGTCATGTTGGCAGAGGAGGGGAAGCCCTATTGTCATGAAGATCCTATTCCCAGAGAACCAACGACAATTCTATTCCCACAGGGTTGGAATCCAGCTGCCAGACCCTTCCTTCTGCAGCTCCATCATATTAGGAAGCTCAAGCATACGACAAATGAGGCTCAAGGCTGAGATAACGTTCATGAGTCAGTGAAATGCTGAGCGTATCTCCTCTGATACAAAGCCCCATCAAGGTCAGTGGGAGCTCAGCACGCTCAGCACTTTGAAGAATCAGGCCCTAGGAGAGGAACACAGTTTTCATAAGCCAGCACCATGAATCTGGTTCTCCTCCCACTTACATTCTATGTTTATCTAATTAGGAGAACTCAGATTACACCAGCGACATTCAGCGGAGATGCAGTTCTAATATATTTCCATCACAAAGGTAATGAAGATTGCTGTCAGGGGCTAGACCAGTGGTTTTCCACTTCTGGATTGTGGTCCCTAGGGGTCCACAGACTATGTTGAAATTTTCAAAGGGATCTGCACCTCCAGTCTAAATTTTTAGAGGTCTGCAAATGAAAAAAAAAAGGTTGAAAAGATCAGGGCTAGGTGATAGGTGTATCCACTGGGTGATTAAAGTTATTTAATGTGCATGTACATGAACACATACTTTAATCTCTTGCAATGCTATGTCCCCTTCCATTGGGTGATCTCGGAACATAATCATGATGTCTGGCCAGTAGAATCAAATCTGGTACCTCTCCGAATCCATGTGCTTCAAACATTAAACGAGTGCAGAGTGCAACTAAGGGTCACAAGCAGCCTTGGCCCCCAGATCCTGCTGAGGAACACTAGGCAAGGTCAAAGCATCACACACGCAAAAAGTAGCAGGTCTTTCACTTCTACCTGCACAACCACCAGGTAGGAAGCAAGGACGTCAGCTTAATATCACAACTGAAGGGTGGAACCTCTAACCTGACCCACTCATACAACAGCCAGAGTATTAGCCCTAGTCCGAATGTGACGTTCATATCCGTATCTTGCTGGCGAGCAGTGGTTACTCCTCACATCTCAAACAGAAAAGAGAATCTTCCTGTGGGCTTCTCTTTAAAATGACCTCCAGCACTGGGCATGGGGCTGTGTGCATACAACAGTTATGAAACCTTGTCTCATTCCAGCCTCACACAGCAGTCTCGTTAACGTTGATTAGGGGAGGAATTAACATGCTGGGCAGAGACTCCAACCACTTTTGGAACCGGAGTGCCTTCTAATCTTTTCCAGCCATGTGTGGAATAAATTGTGTTGTGTGCACTGAGGCATGGTTGGATATGCACCACTGATAGAAACACATGCTGCCAGCTGTGGGCGTGCTGCTAATAGCTGGGAAGCACTGGACTCTCTCCTGGGCAGCCGCTCGAGCATTCAGCTTACAGGAAACACTGTTTGTAACCCCCGACAGCCATCACCAATCAGACCCGCGAGCCAGGGCTCATTAAAATTAAGTATGCCCCATCCGTGGTGCAAGTGGTGCTGTCACACCAGCCCCGGTGATGTCAGTCTACCTTCGGCCCCATCATAGTTAGGCCCCACCTATCCATAGGCAGGTGAGGCTCCGAGGGGAGAGCAGGGTGTGGCTACCCCTACTCCCGCTGCTCCCCAACCCCAGCACGAGTGAAATCACAGCCACAGCTCCTCAGACATCGAATGGCTTGGAGCTGCTCCTAGCGGCATTACAAGTGCCTTGTAGCCTGGTGCTTCAGCCAGGAGCACAGCAACCTGGCTCCGGATCAGCACCTTGCCCATCCACTGCTCTGTGACCAGGCCTCACAGACCCACGGGTCCAAAAGACCTGGCCCCTGATGCCTCCACCACCCTGGACTCCCGCTGGACCTCCTGGACGATGAAGCAGGAGCCGTTCTAGAAAGGGGCAAGGGGTGGCCTGGGTGTTGCTGGGAGCCAACCAGAGGGTGCGGGTGGAGCTGAGCTGGGGTGCAGGGTAAGGATGTGGCGCATGGGGGGCCAAAAAGGCGATCCCTATATGCAACTGTGGTTGGGCGGAGTGGTTCCAGGAAAAGGGTTGCCAGGGCGGTGCCATCTTTCAGAGCAACCAGCATCTGGTATCCGGTATCTCCTACAGGGATGTGCTGTGATACATATCAGCATTGGTATCTCTCGTTTTGAAGGAGATGTGTCAGAAACCAGCCCCTTCCCATCCCCCACACTCATCTCCGTCTTGCAGCCGCAACTCTCCCCACAAACCACAGCCCCACATCTGCTGCCTGGCTGCAGCCCAGATGCTTGTGAGGGAAAAAGTCCTGCCCAGGCCTTGCAAGACACTACCACCCCACATCTGAGGGGTCTGCAGAACAACCTGCCACAAGACACGGCCTGGAGTCAGGGCGGCTGAATAACGAAAATACCAGCTTATGATAAGAATGGCCCTGCCCAGCAACCATGGCCCAGACAGGCCAATATCCTGCCTTCAACAAGCGCTGATGCTTCAGCACTAGATCAAGAAACATGAGCAAACGGTGCTTCCATCCTCTGTCCCAGCTGTTTCCTTTATTTGTAGCATGAGGGTTGATAGACAAACTCTTGGAAGACTACCAGGAGAAACTGCCTGGAATGGCTATTGCAACTATTTTGGAATAAAAATTGCTTTTATTTCAGTCATTTTCCTCAGGTAGACAACTTCTTCATCTTTTAATTGTCTAGGGTGACCACATTGCCCTATGACGAATACAGGAAACAACAGGAAAATAATAGTAACATTCCCTTCTAAATCCTTTTCTGGCCTCATGGGGGTGGGTGTGTGTAGTTATTACAAAGAATGACATATATTTGTTGTTAATACTCTCTCTCTCCATAGAAAGGTTCTTTAAAAAGCTGGAGTGGATTTAAGAGTTTATCATACATGCTTGTACGCAATTTTGCATGGTTTACACACCTTTATTATCAAACAAATCCATAGCCCCCAGAGGGGAAAAAAACGAGATAACAACAATGTTTAGATACTCCTCTAGCAATATTTAACCAAAACTAACATCCGGGGGAAGGAGCAGCGCATATAAACACCATGTCTCAAAAATGCCAATACAAATAAACATTCTACCTGTTTTGCCTTTACTGCTCTAGCAACTGCATCAATTTATCAGGATGAGGTCCTCAATTTCCCCAGGCATTCCTCCGGTTTGTTTCACATGAGGAATCTTCACCTGGAAGCTTGCAGATTTAATCTTGCTTTGTGGATGAACGACAGAGAACGGATCACGTGACACCTGGCCACTGCTGGAAGACAAGGTACTGGGCTGGATGGATCTTTGGTCTGACCCGGTATGGCTGTTCTTGTGTATGATTTGGATTCTTTCTTTTTTACCCCCTTTGCATTTCAATAAGTGATAGTGTTGAGAAATAAAAAAGACCTTTAAAAAATTCTGTTAGTCTTATTCTAAAATGGTGTTAAAAACCCAGAGGTAGAAACAATGAAAAAAGATTAACCAGTATCTTTATAAGTCTTTCAACGTCACCTCTGACTGCTTAGTTTTGACAAAAAAAAAAGTTTTATAAAAATATATTGAAAAGTGAGAAAGGAATATACATGACTATGAACGTGCCTGATAGCTGAGTTACTGTTTCTGCAGAAGCATTAAACGTTCACTTTCCTGTCAATCTAATGGTTACTTTTAAGGCTAAACTTGAATTCTCTCTTGAAGACAGACAGCTTGCATTTATCAACCCAAAGCTAGAAAACAACTGTAGTCAAACTTTGTATAAATGTGCAAATAGAATTTTTCGGTGTGGACAGCCTGCAAAAATGTATAGAGCAGGGGGTCAGCAACCTTTCCGAGGCGGAGTGCTGAAATTTGACCTTTTGACCTCTATGTATAGTCCCAGGGCCAGTGATACTTTTTAAAGTCACTAATAGTCCTATTTAAAACAGCTTCATTAATAAATAAACTAAGCTGCAGAGCGTTCCTGTTTAGGTAGGGGTTGGTAGCATGAGCTGGTCATTAGTTAATCCACAGAGGCATGGATTTGAGCAAGCTCCTGGCTACATGGGGGAAAAGGGGCAGGACTGAGCTCCCACCTCATGTGCTGATGAAAGTTGGCTCATGTGCCCCTCTTGGCACCCTGCTGGAGGTTGCTGACCTCTGGGATGGAGACAGCCTGTGTATTGTGTTCCTGGATTTGAGGGTAAGAATAGTATTTTCTGATCTTTCAATACCATAAATATAAGCAAAATTTTAGATTCTGAAATTAGGAGGAAGGCCTCTGACCTATTCTTATCCCATGGCCCTCTGGGACCCAGCGAGGCTACTGAACATACAAGATGTGCAGAAAGCGCTGTTGTAAATTTCACAAACACAGGAACAAGACTCAAATATAAACTTTAAGGGCAGCCAAGTGTGTGTTTAACCACAAGAATAAACATGTCAGATGCTCAGACTCAAGTGATGGTTGGTACTATAGTCTCAGTAAAGCAATTCTGCAATGATGTTATCTTGCTTTAAGATTTCTCAGCGTAATGAGATCAGATCAGAGCAGTGCCTGTTTCAGCACAATTTGTACCAAAGTGCATATCAGACTGTGTGAATTTTCTCGGGAGAGATTTACAGACTAACACGGCTACCCCTCTGACTTAAAAAGGCTCCGAGGTTGGGGAGGTGGGGTGAGAAATCTAGACACTACCCTAGTGCAAAGTCTCTCTCTACAAAATAAATGTTATCTTCAACAGGCGAGAGTATTTAGGGGGATTTTTTTTTTTTTTTTTTTAAAGTTTTTACACTCTCTGCACTGCTCGATGCAATCTTCCAAAAACCTTCCTGGAAAAGCTCTGTTAAAATGTTTGACAGTGATGGAAGAGGTCACATTCTTCTCCAATATCAAGCTCAAAGCTTGCAGCCTGCCATTGACAAATGGTGGGACATGAAAAGAAGGATGCGTATCGCAGATAAAGGTCCACATACGAGAGGGGCTAATTTCCCGCATTAAAGCAATAGTTCTCAAACTTTCGTATTGATGACCCATTCACACAGCAAGCTTCTGAGTGCCACCCCCTAAGAATCTCAAATCTTTTTTTCCTAAATATTTAAAAGTAGTATACATGCTGGAGGCAAAGCCGGGATTGGGGTGGAGGCTGACAGCTTGTGACCCCACACATAACTTCATGACACCAGTTTGAGAATGCTTGGGCAGTCTCATGACACAGGAAATCAGGTTTCAGTAACCAGCTCAGCCTTCTTGTGTGACACTGCGTCAAGTCCCCATGTTGTCTGATGCTCAGTGAGTGTAAACCAGCCACAAAGGTTGACACCAGCTGAGAATCTGGCCTTTCGTGTATCAGTGCTTCAACTCCCCACCTGTAAAATGGGGAGAGTTACACGACCACTCTTTCATGCTTTATCTGGACTACTCAGACCATTAACTCTTGAGGGCAGGGACCGTCTTTTACTGTGTGCTAATATGGCATCTGGCACAGCAGTGGGCAAAATATGGCCCACAGGCTAAATCTGGCCAGCCTGACACTTGGATCCAGTCTGTGGGCCATATCTTACCTGCCCCTGAAACAGATAGTGAGTAATTTCATTAATAAGGAAAGTGCAGCCCCCAGCACCTTACCAAAATTCATGGAGTGGGCCCCCAGCAAAAATTATTGCCCATCCCAATCTAGCATAACAAGATTGCAGGCTCTGAGGGTGGGGAGGTGGGGTGAGAAATCTAGACACTATCCTAGTGCAAAGATTCAGTTCTTTGAACCAAATCTTGCCATCTGCAATCAAACAAAGCCTCTACTGAATTCAGAGGCAGCGTTTTTTTGATGAAGGATGCTGAATTTGAACCATTAGCAGGAATCATGTTTTTCAGAACCTTACAGTATATTCGCATTTTAGAAAAATCAGAGATGGCAAAAGTGCAAGAGGAAGTGAGAAAAACCCATGTACCAATTTACCTGAAAAAGCCTTTGGCTGTTCTAGCCACCTCTCTCCCTGCCACCTTCCTTTCAACCCAGCATGCTCAAACCTTCAACAGAAGCTGTGTTGCTGTAAACCCAAGTCCCACCAAACTGCAGCAGAACAAGTTAACCTTTCCTATAGAGCAGAGATAGCTGCATTAGTCTGCATTCTATCAAAACAAAAAACAAAACAAAATAATTCATTAGGGGATGAGCTTTCATGGGACAGACCCTAGATCTGAAGAAGCGGGTCTGTCCCATGAAAGTTCAGCTACTAAATTATTTTGTTAGTCTTTGAAGTGCTACATGACCGCTTTTTTGTTTTCCTATAGCATGATGAAAGACCAGCATACTCCACTCTGCTCACCAGACCTGTCAGCAGTAAGGGAGAGGAACTCATTTTGAATGCCCGAGTGCTACAACAGTGCCTCCCTGTTTACTGCTCTTCTGGTTTTCAAGTATTTTAGTTGCTCCTAAAGGCAGAGTTGCCAGGGCAGGGGGTTGGGGAAGGGAGACCGTGGGGACGGGGGAGATGTACAAGAATGTTTGTGTTTTGCTGAACACCAACAGCCACAGTCCTCTTATAAACACAACTTGGTGATTGGTTTTGGTGCCAGCAGGGTGAGTGGAAAGGAGAACAGCTCAGAATGCGTCAAGAGTGAAATTAATCCCCTCAAACCTAAACCGGGGAGAAAAGAACTGTGGAGAATTAAAATTCTCCAGGACTGACACTTCCACAAGAAAGACTGGCCCTGAAAACTCCATTTTTAAATTATTTGCTAGTGATTTCCCCTCTCCCCTTCTACCTCCAATACCCCCATGTTCTCCCTCTCCCCACCCTTTTTTCTTTATACCTCTGCTTCTTCATGGTTGTTTTGTGTACATGCGCCATTGCTATTGAAACACCTGTTCTGCAGGCCTTGCACACATCCCTGTACAGACAGAATAAAATTGGTCCCCTGCGTCGCATGCATTGTTTTGTAACATGCTTTGCTATACATTTGGATGAAGGAAACTATAAAAACCACCCATCATAGCCTCACTGCCATCATTACTGCTCCCCACAGTATAACGTGAGTTAAACAATTCTGCGCTCAGAAACAGATCTGCCTAAAACATGCCCAGAGCTTGGGGTAGCCACAAGTTTTATCCCAGCTGTTGGTTGTCTTGATGGACCACAATCAGACTTCAGAGACTGGACTTGAGGTAACCAAGCAAATGACTACACACCTAAAGAACAGCCACAAACAAAGTAAAGATTTGCAGCAAGTTGTAGTAAATGACTGATTAAATCTGTGTGTTTAAATAGAAGGTTCATTACAAGGGCCCTGTTGTTAAGATGCAGTTGTACAGGCTGCATAATGCAAATCTTGGTATTTCAAAAATAATTATGCTTCAGATGACACATGTGCCTTCCCCCTTTTTGAGCCAGTAATAAATACTCTCACTCACATGCACTTTTTGCTCCATTAGTTTCTATTTATTGCAAGTGTATATCTTCCCAAGCTGTAGTTAGACTGAATCAATTCCTCCTGTTAGGTTTACTCTCATCATGACTGCTACTGAAAAAAAAACAGTTATCAAGCATCTGCCTTTAGTGAATAGCAGTAAAATCTGATAAAGAAAACCTCCAGCCATTCCTATGTTCCAACCAACTGGCTTTGCTCCCTTAAGCAAAGTCAGTATTAAGAAAATAACATGGATCTAGGGGAATCTTAAATAGAAATGCACCACAAATGCAACATGCCACCGGTCTTTAAGTATCATTGCTATAGTACAACAGATGACCATTTCAGACTATTTCTACTGCAAAACTCTACAAGTAATTATGGTGTTTACTGATCAACTATACTGGTTTTAAAATTACAGATCTGCTGTTATCAAGCCTATCAAGCTCAGGGGCAAGATATTTAGGTGGCATTTTTATGCTTAATTCGTCCTGAGAGTACAGAAAATGAAGCCACTGCTAGACAAGGGCTAGAAAAGGACCCCAGCATACACAGCAATTCAGTGGATTCTGAAATGAACTTTCCTAATGAGCCCCAGCCTCTATCACATCCCAAAAGAAAACTCAGTGCATACAGCCCTCTTTAGCCTATCATTATTAAACCCACAACTGTCTTTCAAGAAGTAATTTTTTTTTAAATCTCACGTAAGACACAACTTATCACACTTGGAGAGAGAGACAAAATGGATGGGATGGAAGTTAACAGGATACAGAGGTGAAATAACCAAGCTCAACTAAACCCGCGAGCAGAGTTCCAAAAGAGAACATTCAGAACTGAAAGCATGGGCCTTTGACGCACTGGCTAAAGAAGTAACTCTGTTGGTTGGGAGCACTAGCAGACCCAAATCCCAAGTGAGACAGACACAAGATGGGAACTTAGACTCTCACTCTCTTAAGGTTACATCTACACCACCATGGCAGATCAACATGCTCAGAGTCGATCTTCCAGGGCTTGATTTAGCATGTCTAGTATGGATGCATAAAATCAACCTCTCAGGGGTCACAGCTGGCCCCTGTACTCCTTGTGAGATGCAAGGATTAATGAAGAAACTCTCCTGTCAGCCTTCCCCTGTATAGAAAGATAAGTCAGCTGAGCACAAGTAGGTTGATTTTAGCTATGCAATTGGCACAGCTAGAATTGCATATCTGCGGTCGACTTCCTTAGTCTAGTATAGACATAGTCTTAGCATGAGTCATACAAGCATCCCAAGTAACAAGTCACATTTTCTCAGCCTTTGAAAAGACCAAGAACATTATATTTCTGTCATTAGCCTGGTCAAGACAAACGTCTCAGGGAACTTGTTGAATGGCCAAAAATACCAGAGTATTAAGGCATCCTCTGATGGACATCTCTGGATCAGAGGTCTCATGCTGAATAAAGGGCCTGACCAGTAAATTCAGTATGTTTACGTCCACACGTTTCTAATTGGCATTGATGTCCTATTAAGCAGAGAACACCAGTGGTTCAGTAGGAGCTTTATAGTTCATGATGGTAAAAAGAAAACCTTGGGGAAGTTTTACAAGTAGGCAAAACATTTCTTTCCATGTCATATGAATGTTAACTAGCTCTATGGTGTAATAGTGGGAATTTTTATACAATTAACACTACTGAATCAACAGATGCTGATTCTTTCTTGAGTTTGGCCCAGTCGAAAGCAAATGGCTGTACAGTGACTACAGTGACATGAAAGGCTTGATTTTATAGTGGCATCGGAAGAGTTGCATGTGCAGCGTCAGGATTTTGTTTCTTCTTGAGGCGGCATTAGGAGAAAATGCTGGGTTTGAGAAAGGGGCTTTGGATATGTCTACATTACCCAAAAGATCAATCTCGATATTCTGGGGTTTGATTTCACACGCCTGGTAAGGACACATGAAATCAACCTATCGGGGTCAACAGTCGATAGCGAGGAGTAGGGGAGGTTGACAGGAGAGTGTCTCTCATCAACCTTCCTGAGTGAGGAGGGCCAGGTACATTGATTGTAAATGAGTCGATTCTAGATACCTAGAATTCAGTATCTGCAATCGACTTACCTGCCTAGTGTAGACCAGGCCTTTGCTCCTTACCTGCGAGGATGCACAGTGCAGACAGCCGCTCCTCATCAGCAGAGCTTTGACCCAGATGGGTTTACAAATACGCCAAACCCTTTGCATCCAGCGCCTGGGGACTGAGCACCCCCTTCAGCTTGTTATCTGCAGGTCACAGCCGTCCTGCAAGCTTACTGAATTATGAAATCAGGGTGGACAGTCACAGCCCTGTAACATGAGGGGTTTCTTGTGTTTCAAAATGCCCTTCTTCCTGCAAAGATGGTCTAAACTAAGCAAAAAGCAACAACAATGGGACCCCTTTTGTCCTCCATCTCTCCCTGCTAGCTCCTTTTGATTGATTTTAACCCCCACCTCACCCACGCCCAACCTCTGCCAATGCCTTCCCTCTCCCAAAACAAGGAAAGGGGTTTCTTGCACTTCTTTATATTTTCCTCCAGTCACTGACTTTATATCATGTGTTTACAGTGGCAAATGGCTCTGCCTAACTGGAGCAACATTTTAAGTGGAGGAAGGTGCCCTAGTTCCTGAGTGTGGGAATGACAGTTGTAAAACTACGGTTGTAATGGCCCCCTGCTGTAAGCTCTCTCCTTAACTCTCAGGCTTTGAGTGGCTCAGTATAGCAAGATACTAAACACCCTCAACTCCCATGGGAACTGACTGTGCTCAATACCTTACAGCCTCAGGCTCTATAACATGGTCCTGCCCAACTATCTTTTCTGGCTGTTCTGCTGCTCTTCCTTCCCTCTGCAATCTAGCCTGTTAGAGTGAGATGCAATTTGTATATACCTATGTGCAGGGTGACCACATTGCCCTATGGCAAATACCGGACACAAGCTTCCAGGGATGGGGGCGGGGCTGCTTGTCCCATCTCAATGCTCATTGGTGATGGGGGCTGCTGCTCCAGGGTGAGGCACCAGGGATGGGGGCTCTGCAGCCTCCAATGAGAAGGCACAAGGGATGAAAGGGAGCGGAGGATGGGAGCTCTAGAACCCCGGAGGAGTGTTCCAAAGCCTCCTGGCAGGAGGCAGTGGGGACACCAGGGAGTAAAGCAGGACCTGCCTCCCTTAGGCATGGGAGGCTGGGGAACAAGGCAGCCAATCCATGGAGGGGCTCCCTGGCAGGAGAGGCTGCCACTGCAAGACACAGGGTGCCCCGTAAAGTATGGGACAATTCGCCTATTTTCTTTAAAAAGTCAGGACACCTGTGAGACAGCGTAAATAAGGGCTTATCCTGGTAAAAACAGGGTGGATGTGGAAGTGACACATTTGCCCATTTTCTCCTAGCAGCTCCAACGTGTGGTGGCGTACGATGAGATCGTGTTACTGAAAACGAACGACAAACGGAAAGGAGCCCATAAAAATGCTTGATGAGCTCTAAGCTTTTCCACTGTTGCCTGCAGGCCCATGTTTCTTAAGAACATAAGAAATGCCATACAGGGTCAGACCACATGTCCATCTAGCCCAGCAGCGGCCTATGCCAGATGCCCCAGTGGGAGTGAACAAAACAGGTAGCTGTTGAGTGATCCCTCTCCTGTCATCCATTTCCAGCCTCTGACAAACAGGCTAAGACACCCATTAGTATCCATGCAAATAGTCTTGAATGGACCTAACCTCCAGGAATTTATCTAGCTCTTCTTTGAACCTTGTTGAAGTCCTGGTCTTCATAACACCCCTCCTCTCTGAACCAATGTAAAGGGACCCTGAACCTGTGAAAATGGAACCCTAAAGTGGGGGGTGAGAACGGGATATGAAGAGAGCCTTGTGTTGATACAAAATTAGTATATGCATCTGTGAAAATGATTCACAGGTATCTGCATCCACTTTCCCACAGGTATAAAGCAGATATCCATAGACTGAAAAGGCTCTAAATACAAAGAAAAATATGCAAAGCCTTGCTATGCCCCCAGACAACCATCTCATACTGTGCAGAAACACATTTCCTAAGACAAAGAACGATTTAAAACTAATTGCACTGCCACGTTAGTCTTAAAATAAAAATCGTGCTGGGAGACATTGCATGACAGCCATTAGGAGAAACTGTTCACTATGCCACCAGACCTGCAGACTGCATGCTGCCTTTCCTGATGACAAACACCTTGGTACAGTGAAACAGACTTACCGCAACCTCCATCAGGTGCGAAAGACAGTTCAACAAAAGAGTCCTGCAGGGTGTATGATTCAGGACCACGTATTCTGAGTAAGAGCTTTGTTACAATGGTGCATGTATTGTAGTTCAGTCTCAAGACTCAGATAAGACATTCTCCTTGTTTGCTACAACAGGTTAGAATTCTTGGACAGAAAGCATTTAGAGTCGGAAATTACCCTTTTTTTTGAAAAAACAAAGTGTTGCAAGAATATTTTAAATTTTTACTAAAAACTGTTATTTTAAAATATGCTCCAAACAAACAAACAAGCAAACAAACTGCTTGAGAAAAAAAAAAGCCTGTTAGTTTGTTTTTCAGTCTTTTGTCTTGGTCTCCAATGTGCCATAAGACACATGAGGGGCAATTAGTATTCAGGAGTTGGGGGGAAGGTGGCAGAGCAAGGAGAGGACTGGATGTGCAACATTGGATGAAAGGTACTTCTTTCAGGTTATTTCATCTGAAGAAGTGGGTTTTAACCAAGAAAGCTCATGACCTAATACATTTGTTGATCTCTAAGGCGCTGCAGGACTTCTTGCTATTTATTTCAAGCTAATTTTGTATGCTCATTTACAATTCCAAGAGCTGTTTTTTCATGGTGCCATTAGGTTGCACAACTTAGTCACTAGGCTAGGTTAGACTGCAAGCTCTTTGGGGCAGGAGCCACCTCTTTGTTCAGAATATGTACAGCCACTGTGGAGCACGGGCTGTGACTGAGACTCTGGGTCACTACTACAACACAAATAATCAATGAAAAGAGAGAGATTTTCCAAAAATGGCAAAACTATAAATGACAAAAAAAACATTTTCTTAAAAAAAATTGATTCTGCAGAAAATTTCTGAAAGTGAACAGTCACTTTCTACACAAAGGGAACAAAAATCATTCAAAAACAGTTGCTCTTTTGTTTCCTTTTTCCAAACAAAACAATTATTTACTCTGTTGTTAGAATCCCTTTGCTAAATAGAAAAATCAGTCAAGCATCTAATTCTTGACCTTCCCCCCCACTCTCTGATTTGCTCACCTTGATTATCTTTTTCTGGTTTGTCCTCCTTGCTTACTGTTTTTGGTTCTCTGTGCCTTAAATATTGAGTCTGTTCTGGTCTGGCTATGGTCTGAAGAAGTGGGTCTGTCCCACAAAAGCTCACCTAATAAACTATTTTGCTAGTCTTTAAAGTGCTACTTGACTGCTTTTTGTTTTGATAGTGTATAGACTAGCACGGCGTCCTCTCTGTTGCTAAACAGCTGCATCTTTCAGCCAATTCTCCCTGGCCCATGAATTATCCCTTCTACTTTAGTTGGAGAGACACGCATTCTATCCTAGAGAACATCAGCCTGTAGTTTCACCAACTCCCTGATTGCACTGAACTGACAGCTGGGTGCAGTTCACTCTGTCCCCGTGCACCTTCTGCCAACTGGCACCAGCTTTCCTGATTTTTGTTTGTTTCCTTACCTCTCTTTTCCCATTCTCATCTTGTTTTCATTATGTTTTTCCTTCCCTGGTTCTATTTTCTTGTGTTCTCTCCCACCCTCTTTCCCTACCCCCAATTTTCTCACTAAAGGAAGGTAATTCTCCATTTAGGACTTCCTGGGCTAGAACAATGATCCAGTCACTTTTTCCATCCATGGGTGGAATAAATTTTGCTATGTGCACCAAAGCATGTGTAGATGTGCACCATCAGTGGACCGGACACACATGCTGTTGGGTGTGGGCATATTGCCGATCAACTGGGCAGCCTTTGACTCTCTCCTACTCAGCTTGCAGGAACACTGGTCTAGACCAGCGGTTTTCCACCTTTTTTCCTTTGAAGACCCATACAAAATTTCAAATGAAAATGCAGCCCCCTTTGGAAATCTTTGACATAGTCCAGTACACAGACCACAGGTGGAAAAGCACCAGTTTGCATGTGGCCTGAGCTGTGTGTGCTAGGTTGAGTAGGGTGGCTTGGGCTGATAAGCCTGGCCCTACAGTCCCACAAACAAAAGAAACTCTCTTGGCTGACTGTACTGGGAGCCACTGGACTATCAGGGAAATACACCACCTGCTATGTAACCTGTATGTGCCAGGATCTAGCACAGGCAATGCAAGTCAAGGGTCATGTGGCTGTTCCCACTGGACTGCTCCTTGTGCCTGGCACTAGGCTGGAAAACACTGCACCAAATCCCACTCTCCTTCACGCCCATGTAAACGACCAGATTTAGTCCACTGATTTTCTATGCAATAACACATGCACGCTTCATGTGCGCATGTCTTGTCATTAATTGTCCTAAGTAATCACAGTACCTATAACATGCACAGACACATCGGTTTACTGTTGCAATAGAGCACAGTTATTGTGCATCTCTGCCATACACATCTAAGACTAGAGTCGGTCACAACTGGTTAAAAAAAAAAAAAACTGGAACAGGATGGTCAAGGAGGAAATGAAGCATTAGAGCAAGAGAAAACAGGGCTGTTTAAGAGCATGGTAGACCATACAGAAAAGCAGGGGAATCGCAATATTACTTCATCTTGCATCACAAGACACTGGCCCAAATTTTGGTCAGTTACAAGCTTTCACTCCACTGAATGCATCTCTGCGCCAGGTGTGACCACCAGAAGACTTGTGCTTTATAGTTCTAAACCTGCATTTGGAGTCCCTAACAACCTAACCACAACATGAGCTATTTTGCTGAGCAGTATAGTTTCATTGTACTCATGCTGATACCAGGTAGCTGTTCCCTGTTTTGTGGGGTGGGCTTTGTATTACACATGCTGGGAGAGTTATTCTATTGATCTGAACAGCCCTGGCCTGGAACTGCTCCTTCAGAGAGAAACAGTTTAGGGAGGCGCCTACTGCAGTCAGATGGAAGCTATGTGCAGCCAGGTGTCTAAAAGGTAGGTTACTAAGGTTATACACAAGAGAAGGGAGACCTGCATCTAGCTACTACCAGCCAGGAAAGCAACACCCCTGGTGTAGTAGCAGGTTTCTAGGCATCACTAGCCAGGTACTTGACTGGAAGTACTCTTGACTGATCCCACTTTAGCTTCAGTGCAGGATAGGGACACAAACAAGCTTCCCTGTAAGCTGAGCTGCCCAGCAGAGATTCAGGTGCTGCCCAGGTGATTAGCAGAGCCTACACCCAGCAGCATGGGTAGCTACTGGTGGTGCACCTCCACACATGCCTCGGTGCATACAAAAAAATGTAGTCCACACATAGGTGGAACAAAATTAGAGGTGCCATTCACACAAGACCTCAGTTAATGAGCCTGCCCACAGGGGGGAGAGTTCCCCAGGAGGAAATCAGCTGACTGCCCCCGAGAAGTGAAAACGTCCCTAGGAGAGAAGGTGATAGCAAAGCGATCTTAGGCTATTTGAAGGCCAACTTCCCACAGGCGGCCAGAGGGCTGGCTCGACTTCTGCCCCGCTCGCCCGGGGCGGGCTGTTTCCCCTCCAGCTCCACCGGACTCTTCCCGAGGGGATCCGCGCAGCCGCCTCCGGATGCAGCGTCCCTGTTTCCAAGCCCGGGGCGCTTCCCCGGGACAAGGGCGCGGAGGGGTGTGCGGGGCCCACAGGCTCCCGCGGCCAGCAGCAATCACGCCGAAAGGGGCGAAGTCCGCGGTGAGCAAAGGTTGGCCGGCAGGAAGTGGCACAGCCGGGCACAGCCAGGGCTGGGGACTTAGGGGGGAGGGAACCGGGGCAGCCCCGTGGCAGGAGCCGGGAGGCGCCGGCAGACCCCGCCCGGCACATGGGGGAGGCGCGGGGCTTGCTCTGCACTGCAGCTCGCACCTCCCGGGTGGAGCCCCCGGGATGACATCAGTGGGCACAGGTCCGGCCCGGAGCGGGGCAGCCCAGCAGGGTCTGGCGGCCGATCGGGGCCACACCCGGCTCGCCCCGAGCCGACTCCCGGAGCATCCCCCGGGCGCAGCAGCGGGGGGGACGGACACGCCCCCTGCCCCGGCTCAGGGACCCCCCTGCCCCGGCCGGACCTTCCGCCTTCCTCTCTCCCCGGAGCGCGGCCGCGGCAGGAGCGGCCCCAGCCCGCCGGGCGGACGGGGAGCAGGTGCAGCCCGGGACCCCGGGGGACGCAGCGCCCCGGCTGCAGGCTCCGCCCGGCCCCGCGCCTCCCGCTTACCCGGGGCCGAGCAGTCCGCGCACAGCTGGTTGCCCGGTCTCTGGAGCAGCTCCTGCAACGCCTTCTTGGGCTTCTCCTTCGCCATGGGGCCGGCGCCAGTGCGGGGGGCTCGGCTGGGCTGGGCTGGGCTGGGCTGGGCTGGGGCTGCTCCTCCTCCTCCTCCGCGGCTAGAGGAGCTGCATGGGGCTGGGCGGGCGGGCGCTGGAGAGGCTACCGAGCGGCCGAGGGCTGCTTCATGGGGCGGGCGCGGCGGACCCCTGGGCGCTCAGGGCTCCCTCCTCCTCATGCGCCTCCCGCCCGGCCGGCCGGCACCCGCAGCGCCTAGCGCGGAGCTGGTTCCGCATTCCTCCCGCGGCGGCGGGGAAGGCTCTGCCTGGCACGGGAGCCCCGAGCCTGGCCCTCCCCCGGTCAGCCTGGTGCGCCCGCGACCTCCAGTGGCGGAGCCGCCCTCCTGCAGGCGGGCCCGGCGGAGCCCCCTGGAGGCGCGAGGGGAGGGCGGCAGGGAGGAGGGAACTGCCCGCAAGAAACCCTGGCGCCTCGGCTCTCCCGGTGGCCCCCAGGCTGCGGGGCGGTGTCGCTGACAGGCTGGGGCCCTGGGGATCCAGCCTACCCCTGGCTCTGGTTGGGCACTTGCTTTGAAGTGCTGGGGCCCTCCACCCAGGCCCCCAGCACATCCATTGGCAGGGCTGGAGCCTTAGGTTGCAAAAAAGACCCTTGGGCCGTTCAGGCTATGGCCGCACAAAGGCAGCGTCTACACTAGCAGGTCCTTTGGAAAATGAGGCCCTCTCCGGAAAGAGCCTGTGGCGAGCCTACATACAAAATGTGCTGTATTGATCAGAAGTGGAAGGAGGGCCGTGCTTCTTTGGGAAGCCCTATTCATTCTGCTCCTGGCTCAGGAAGAGTGCCTTCCTTCCAAGGGCTTTAAGAAAAGGGTGTGTGTAGATGTAACTACCCCCTGCAAACTCAAACCTGAAGCCTTGGGAGCTTCAGAGGCTCAGTTGAAATCCTGAACAAGCCCCCACTTATAACTGCCTACAAGTAGGCTTGAACCTGGGGCCACTACAGCTTAGTACAGGGAAGGCTCTAGCTTGAGCTCAAGGCCAACTGGCTTTTAATTTTAGGCTGTAGAGGACACTTATTCTTTCTCTGTGAAGTGGTTTTGGTACCACTACTTAGTTGTGTGGGTTACAGACACTCCAGAGGCCCTTCTCTTGAAAGAGCAGGTCTCATGGTGCCAGATTTTTCAGCCCGTCCCATTCTTTCAAAAGAGCAGGGGCAGTGTGGACTCTCTCTTTCAAAAGTGCAGATTGCTCTTTCGATCTGCTTTTTTGATTGTGTACATGCTCTTTCGAAAGAAGAGCGACAGAAAGATCATCTTTCGAAAGATCACTGTAGTGTGGACACAGCCAAAGTTGTTTTGAGACAACAGCCATTGTTTTGAAGGTAAACCTCATTGCAGGAGGAATAATGCCTCTTTCGAAACAGCTATTTTGAAATAGGTGCTGTTAAGATACAGAATGGTGCTATTTCAAAAGCCATAAAGGTGTCCAATTACACTATTTCAAAATAGGCCCTATAGGTCCAGATGTGCTAATTTAAAATGCATTCTTGAATGTAGCTGTTTTAGTTAGAAATAAGCTAGTTTGGAACAGCTATTCTGGAATGGATTATTTCAAAATAATGCTGCTGTGTAGATGTAACCTCACCCTGTGTAAAGCTAAGCATGTTCACAGCCTTCTTTTGCATTTATTGTAGCTGATTGGGATGCTTGATATTTAGGAAGATTTGTTGGTGTTGTTGTTTTCTAATACTTAGCATGTTTTTGTTTAGTAAAATTAAAATATCTACCAATCAAACAATGAACTGGTGCCTACATTTTCCCTTGGCCCTCCAGCTTATTTTTATAACATTAAAAATTAAAACAAAAAAAATTCAGTGGCACTTTTCCTGCAAGGGTCTCAAAGCAGTCTGAGAATCTATCCAAGCTGCTTACCTGGTGGCTCCTGTCCTCCCAGCACTTCCCCCTCTTCACATATTTATCCTCACAATACCCCCGTGAAGTAGGGAAGGGCTATAAACCCTGCTGTGCTGAAGGGGAACTGGGTGTGATTTACTAAAGGTCAATGAGAAAGATGTTGGAGGAACCCAGCTTTCCCCACTCTTAAGTGAACATACTAAGTACTGGCTCACCACCCACCGTTCACCAGTTGCACCCCGATTATAGGTAGCCTAGAAATTACTGTGCCCATATAATTTTTCATTCATACCCACTCAGTTTGGCTATGGAAACCCTTTTGGTTTTGAGAGGTGAATCCATATCATTCATACCCTATTCCCTTACAAAGAATACCCAATGCTTTCATTCTGCAAGGTCTTACTTTTCTTTCTGACTTTATGATGGAGTCCCAGCCAGCAGCTTGACTTTCATCTAAAGCGTAACGTGTGTAAGTATGTATGTAGGTTTTCAGCCCAAATAACCCAACAGAAAGCCACTACTAACTCCAAATTATGACCCTGATCCTGTGGTCACTTAATCACGTGTAACTTTACTCTTGTAAGTCGTACCTTTGATTTCAATTAAACTCCTCCAGTGTTCCCTGTATGCTTAGCGCTTTGGCAGCCACACCAAGGAAAGATTCAGATGCTGCCCAACTGAGTTGTAGAGCACCTACAACTGCCCACAGCCAGCAGCATCAGCAGCATGTGTTTCCATTGGTGCACATCTGCACAGGCTGTGCATAGAATAAAATTTATTTGGTCCATAGCTGGAAAAAATTAGAGGGAACACTAGACTTCTACTTGATCTGGAAAATATTGTTCCAAGTTATCTTGCCATTTTACTGATAGATACTAAGTTTAACTGCCTTAATTTCTGAAAATTGACATCATGAACCAACCCTCTCTATTACAAGTTACTTTTTCTATATGGCGTTGAAAATCCTCATGCTAACCAAGGGTCCAGTCCTGCTGCTCTTACACCTAAGTAGTCCCAGTAAAGTCAATAGTAGGATTATCTTCAGAATTGGGCCCTCTGCTTGTCTATCAGTCCGTTACCTCTGTAAAACTCAGAGCCAAGGTTTTTTTTTAATTTTTGTTTGTTTTTCCCCAGTTATGCTGGTGGGAATCAAGAGTAAAGCCACGGTTACCCCACTGAGTCTGCCTTCAGTGGAGTTACTCTGGATTTATACAAGCAAAAGTGACAATAGAACTGGCCTTGAGACAGACTTTTAGCCCTATTCCTACAAATATTTACATAGGAGAATAGTTCCATTAAAGTCAATACTGGGATTACTCGTGTGTGTTGGCAGGCTGAAGGCACTATGTAACTCTGGTTGCCGGGTTTTCATCTCTCCTTTTATTTTCATGTGGACTAGTTCCTTGGCCTTTCCTGCCTCCCAGCAGCATCCACTGGACACAATGAACTCTTCATGCTACTGCTGAGATATTGCCAGTCATTACCAGAGGAGAAAAAACAACAAAGGTTTTGTTTTAAAGTCCTGGTTTAGCTTTCCGTCCAGGCTTATTGATTCTCTTAATTTTTTGTTCTCTTGGTTGCTAGGCAATTCCTCTCTCCTCTCTGCACGCTGCGTGCCTGGGCTGTGAAAAGAAATTTATATCTTGTAATAAAATCAAATATAACGGGGACTCTGGCAGACGATCAGAACAAGCCCTTGCATAAAGGAAAGTGCCAATGGTGGAGGTGGAAGATTGATAATGCTGAGAGCCATCATTGTTATTTAAATCTAATAATAATAAATACATTGGCGCATACCCTGCCAGAATGCAATAAAAGTTTGAAGTAAAAATTCCACTGCAGACTTCAAATGAGGAGACTAAAAAGTGCATGTGAGGAGACAGAACAGGGACTCAGCATAGGAAAAGAATGGGGGTGAAGTCACATGGGACCCAAAGCCCGCTTAGGCCATGTCTATATTACTCAGAAGATTGACCTGCTCATGGTTGATCTTCCAGGGTTCAATTTTGTGCGCCTGGTAGAGATGCACAAAATCAACCTATCAGGGGTTGGCAGTTGGCCCTGGTGCCCCTCCCTACCATGAGGCATAAGAGAGGGTGATGGGAGAGTTACTCCCATTGACCTTCCTCAGTGAAGACAGCCAGGTAAGTCGATTGCAGATAACTTGATTCTAGATCCGCAATAGCCAGAACTAGAATTGCATATCTGTGATTGACTTACCTGCCTAGTGTAGACCAAGCCTTAGTAAAAATGTTTTGGAAATAGAAGGCTCTGTTCCTCTTTCACTTATACCAACTTCACACAAGTGTAACTCCATGGCCTCAGTCCTGATTTATGTTCTGTTAAATCAATAACTGTCAGCTGAGTTACGTACTCCTCACTTATGCCAGATCCAGAACCTTAGTCAGGTGGCATAGCTTTATGAAAGTCAACAATGCTATGCTGATTCACAGCAGCTGATGATCCGGCCCATTTGCTCCTTGGATTTCAGAGGAGCTAGTGCTGCTGTACAGGAATGTGAAAGTCCAAACAGCAGAAGTGGGGAGGAATAGTCTATGTTGGTTGGTGGGAGGAGCAAGTTCCACAGGGCAAAGCCCAACACAGCAAAGACTCAAGCACCTGCTGGACTGAGTCACAGTGATGGGACCTTTAAAAACAGGGAAGGCTCTAAACACACATACAAGGGAAGACCCTGCTATCCTGCTGCCTATGGTTCTGATCCAAAGACCATTGAAGTCAGTGGAAGCCTTAACAAGGACTTCAACAGGTGCAGGATCTACCAGAGACCAGGGGTGACTGGTGCCTGCAGTGGGAGGCGGTGGCAGAGAGGGCCACGCTGAGGGGTGCAGCTGGAGGCACTTCAGTTAGCCATTAAAGTGTTGGCAGAGGCATGAGGGGGCAGAGCACCTCCCAAGTGCTGTCAACTATGCCAGAGAGCACCAATTAGAGAAGTTTAGCAATTCAGTGAGTTTGCATCTGCTACTGAAATCAGCTGCTAAGTTTCCAGGGGTTCCAGTGGTACCCTGCCCTCCCCTGGGTGGGGCTTTTCTTTGCATCACCAACCAGAATTTTTAGTCAGATTGAATTTAAAATTAATACAGGTTGAACCTCTCTCATCTGGCACCCCCAGGACCTGACTGGTGCTGAATGAGAACATTTGCCAGATCATGGGAGGTCAATTCAGTAAACCCTTGATTTAATGGACCCTGATAGAACAGCCTTCAGAAATAATGGACGCTGTCTGCCAGCTTTCCCCCCAACCCCAAATAAGCGCTAGCAACTCAGAGCTGAAGCCACTGGATCTGCTGGGCCTGGAAGAGCTGCCAGAGTGTCTGGGTCTGCTGCCACAGTTAGGGCCCCAGAAGTAGCTGGGGCTGCCACCACGGCTGGAGCCAGCTGGGCTGCTGCAGCTGAGCTCTCTCCCGCCAAGCCTGCTGCATTCCTCCCAGGTCTTGGACGGAGCACTCCTTAGCGCGCCTTGCAAGATGCCTCCAGTCATGCAGATTTGGATATGCCAGACTTCCAGATTTAACGGACACCCCTTCCCCCACATTAGTCTGTTAAATCGAGGGTTTACTGTATCATCTAGCAGCATTACCAACACTTCCACTGCTTAATGGGCTCAAACATTTAGGGGTAAGTTACAGCTAAACAACAGCACAGAACACTGAGACCCAGCACTGAAGGCTGTAAACAAACAATGAACCTACAGGAAATTTGGCCACACCCATGGTGAGTAGTCACCTGGCTAACTAAAATCATACCAAGTTATGGAAGTTCCCTGATGAGAGTGTCAGACTACAGAGGTTCAACCTGTAACACCCTTTTAACCCAGCAAATTTTGTGATTTGCAAAATAGCATCCTGAACATCATTCTGCAGAAGAGCTGAGAGCCAGGACCCCCAGAATGAATTCAGTGGGAGCTAAGCACCTTTGGGAATGCTGGCCTATGTGGCAGAGCTGTACTCAGACACACCGGAAGTGTCATAGGAATCCTCTGGGGACACTTGGAAAATGTCTGACCAAGACTAACTAAAGAAACATCTTTTCCTCCTCAGCATCAGTTCTTCCTTCTCAGGGATTTCAGCTGCTTTCCTGTTAGTGTGGAGGAGCCTGTTTGCACTGTTAAACGGTTACAGCTGTGTCAACATTCCATTCTGAAATTCTATTTTCAGGCCTTACTGGCCATAAAAATCTCTTCTAGGCTGCAACTGGCAAGAGCCACAAGTCGTTTTGCAAAAAATAAAAGCTCAATGGTCTGCTCTTGGGAATTGCAAGAACAAGTGCAAAATGGCAACTCTAAGATACACCTGGCGGAAACCAAGAGGACATCTGAGCATCAATGACTCAAAGAGGGCATCTAAGGCCCCGATCCTGCAATTGTTAAAGCAATGCCATGATTATGCATGTATAAAGTTATCACATTCAAAGCTGTAATGCAATTTTAAAGGGTATTGACTCCATTACACAAGTAAACAGTTCACAGAAAATACATGTACAGCAAACCCAAACCAATATATGCATACCTCTGTGAAAGACTAACTACATGCAACGAAAACAAAGCAAGCAGTCCCATAACACCTTAAAGACTAAAAATTTATGTATTCATTTATTAATTGTTAGTCTTTAGGGTGCTACAGGACTACTTGCTTAGTTTTGCAAAGTTACAGACTAACATGGCTATCATTCTGAGCTTGCATACAAAGAAGACTGTTTGGAATATTATATCATCTGGAAAGGACATTAGTTTTCCAGGAAGTTAACACAGTTTTTCTTATTAGCAGTTCCTCCCACCAATTCTAACTGACTCGCTATCAGAGCGGTTATCCCCACGGCCTACCTCTGAAACAGAGCAAACCTCAGGGGTGTCGCTTTTTAAGATATGTTTGTTTCTTGGATTATTAAATTCCATCTAGAGACAACAGGGAGGTGGTTTCAGAGAACGCAGTTCTAGATACCTTTAGGTACCCACATTTTCAGTCTCCAATAACAGCCAATGAACTCTGCCACCAACTGCCCCCTTGTCATTTTCTATTTTCTTCCCACCGTGTGTTAAGTCCCTGATGATGTGCCGACCTACTCCGGGTCCCGTGGGTGCACGTGGGGTGTGATACAGCGGGGGGAGTCGGGTGGCCCAGGACCAACCACCCCACCTTTATAGCAGCCTGATATAGTGTAGCAGCAATATGTGATTCAGTGTATTTACTTTAAAACCTAGGTTTCCACAGTATTATGAGTACCAGGAACAATAACACTTTGACTGTGAACACCACAATGCCCTGTGGCTGTTCTAAGTCCCAATAATTCTCTATACAGACCCAGCTAGACCAGCTAGTGGTATTTACCAATAGTGATTTATTCATTTATTCGTAACTACAATTACTTAACACTTGTTATATATATATATATAGATAGTTATTTATTTGGCATAAGCTAAATACTAGGTTACATATAACTATATATAATTACATGTGACTTACCAATAACATCCAATGCTCCCACATCTCACCAATAACTACGTTACAGCAGCCCTTCAAGTCAGAGATACGGCTTGGTTGGGACCTTTTGTGGTGGTGACGTCCGGGTGATCAGGCCGGGGTCTGCTGTCTGGACTGGAAGTTGCTAGCCTCCGCCTTGTGTTCAGGAGCCCACCCCCTTATTCCTGCTAAATCACCTTTTATACTGTTTCTTACTTGGGGGTTCGATACCTGGCCAATTAAAGTGTTTGTTACCTAATTTGGGCTTTCTATTCTCCCGGCCTGTTAGAACATGTTACAAGATTTCCTCTGTCCTTGGTCTTTTTCTGAACCTCCCCTGGGACCCTCTGATTTTGTACAACCAAGATGTTCTCTTTGGGGGGCTTTCAGCTACTAGCCCCAGCTGTTCTCTTTGGGGGCTTACTATCTGCTTGTCAGGATGTTCTCTTTGGGGACTCTCCAACTACTTGTCAACTTTCTGATTTCTTTCTCCTGGCCTGACTTCAGTTCTTCCCGCCGTTGTATGATAGCGTTCCAAGATGGAGTGTATGGTCATTCTGCCTTGCGAGTAAGGCCCGGCCACCAGGTGCTCGTGCTCCCACAGTCCCGAGCCCCAAGCCTGCTCACTCCAGGTGCTTGGACAGAAATCACAAAGGGGAAAGTTAATGAACACAGCTGCTCTTCTGTCTCTCTTCCCCATAGGCACAGCAGGGCCTCAAAATTTGCTCAGCAAGACTGAGGGGCTGGTGGTCAATCTTCCAGGGATCAGTTTAACATACCTTCTGGGGCAGTGCTAAATGAAACGATCAAGGCTCTGCCATTGACCACAATGCTCCTTGCAGTCATGAGGAATAAGGGAAGTCAATGCGAGAAACTCTCCCATTGGCCTTCCACTATGTGGATGGCAGTTTAAAAAAAACCAATTTAAGATACACAGTTCCAGCTACACAACTCTCATAGCTAGAGTCTTTATCTTAAGTCAATCCCCTCCCCCCACAAGCATGGGCCTGGCCTTGGAAATCGGAGTGTAGATTCTTCTTGGTTACAGCACAGCCAGCTCAGTATCTGTACCGAGCCAAAGGAACCAATAGGAGATGATTTTGTTACCTTTTGCTTCTGGGTAAGTGTGTGTGTGTGTGTGTGTATATATATATATATATATATATATATAGTGGCAGGGTCAGTCTCTTTCCTGGGCCCCAGGTCCTCCCTTCAGTCCACTGGCCCCCCCATACAAACCCTCTTATCCTTGCTGGGTCAAGGTGGGCAGAACTTTGTCCCCACATGCTCATTCCAGGTCCAGCCAAGGGACCCTGGGTGGCTGCTACTGGCAAGGGCTGACTCCCTTCACCCTTGCCCCATGGTACTTCTCCCTGGGCTACTTTCCCAGACAATTCCCCCAGTAGTGGTAGCCCTGGCAACAAAGCCCTTCTTTGTTTGGCTCCTCCCATTGAGCTTCAGATCCCCTGGACTGGGGCAGCCTAGCCCCTAGGCTCCTAAGGCTCTTCTGTGGCCTCTGATGTTCCACCAAGCCTCATCACACACCTTCCAAACTCTCCTTAACCATCCACCATGCAGAAGGGCTTATAAAGGTAGCCCTTAGTGGGATCAGCTGGCCCTAATTGATTTAGGGCAGCCTACGCCTCAGCTGCTCCCACTCTGATTGTCAGCTCCATCTCTGCCGTTTTTACTCCTGTCTTTCCTCTCCTGGCTCCACCCTGCGACAATATATATAGTTGCATTCCTGTGATATGTAATATAAACTGAATAACACTTCATGAAAGTCAGAGGTGTACCGATCCCTCAACATTAGCGTACAGAATTGGGTTTTAATGTATGAAATATATCTAGGTGCCATATCCTCAGCTGGAGTAAGGTGGAATAGCTCCATTAATTATGATGGTGCTACACTGTTTTACACCAGCTAAAAATCCAGCCCTATCTGTGCACCTCATTTTCCACTGACAGCAGGAGAACCAGGAGTAACTGGAGAAGTCAGTAGGCCTGATTCTGATCTCACTGACACCACTGTTAATCCACTGACTGCAACAGGGCTACTCCTGATTTACAGCAATGAAAGTGACAGCAGAACTAGTCCAGTGGGAGAAAAGTAGGAGTGAGAGAGAGGAGATGCAGCTCATTCGAGAGCAGCTGAAGTGATTTCTCCTTGCTGGTTGTCAGTTCATTCCTAGCAGGAGACAGCAGCAGGGCCAGTGCCACAGTGCACAGCGCTCAAGGCAAAGCACTTATCAGGGAAATTGCTTTTGCTCAGTTCCAGTAATTTAATTGCTTCCTGTTCAAATTCACAGCCTTCCAGGAACAGCTCTGGAGACGTTCAAGCTGGCCTCTTGCACGGCACAATGTCTGACAGTGCTTCGGAGATGAAAGTGAAAGTAAGCATGCCAAGGGCTGAATGCAGTTGTGGAATGGGTAGCTGCTGTAAGCCATGCAGCATATAGCACAGGGGAGTGATCATGGTGCCTGCAGGCAAGACTGTGGCAGGTGCATTCTGTGACAGAGAAACCAGAAGTAGCAATAAGTCATTTCTGGCCCTAGCATCAATGTTGCCTGTACACTTTTTCATCAATGTGCGGAATAAATTTTATTATGTGCACCAAGTCATGGGCAGATATGCACCACAAATAGAAACATGTGCTGCCGCCTGTGGGAGGCCCTAGGAACTTTTATTTGGCTGCATGGTATTTGAATCACTTCTGGGCAGCTACCCAGCTTACAGGGAATACTGCCTAGCACCTTAGAAAGAGGAAAGGCCTTTTAAAAACTGGACCCAGAGAAGAGAAAAATAGTAGATCTTTATAATACTAGATCTTGACATGTCAGTCTCTCTTCCGTCCATGCTTTGCTCCCTGTCTTCTGCTGGTTGCAGTGTCAGACCCTGTTGTCCTCTGTGTCTAAATGCCAGTACTGCATAGCACTGACCAGAACACAGCATTAAGCAGACCAGAAGGTGTGGTTCTCTGGAAAAGAGGCCATTTGACAGAGCAAACAAGCAGAGCTGATTGGAGACGGGTTCACTTCAATTTCCCCTACCCCCCAAAAGTTGTTGCATGGGAAGAAAAAATTCACCACAATTTCAAAACAAATTAGTCTGGTCTAAGGCCCAAGTTGCACTAACAAACCTGCCTTTTACATACCCAATAGCAAAACAGCTTTATTACTTTGCGTCTAACATGCAACATCACCAGAAACATTTCCTGTTCCCTTATCACATTGGTTAAAAAGATTTGTTTCAGTGCTTATTTCTTGCCAGAGGGGCAGCATTGCTCCACAGCCAAAGTGATGCAGGGGGCATACAGAAAACTTCACAAGCAGCAGCAGCCCAACTTCTGCAGTGCTGTAATAAACAGGTGCAAAAATTAAACTGTCTTGCCAGAAGTAATAAAAACGATCCAAAGCGGTTTAGAAAAGTGGAGGGGAGAGAGACAGAAGAACCATTTCCAGGTTCTTTAGAGCACCTGCCAGCCCAGAGGATCTCCAATGTTTTAATAAACATAGCCTGGATTATGGGGGCCCACTTGATTCCAATGACCAGCTAGTCCAGGCATTTACTGCAATAGTGGGTTTTTTAGAGCATCCAGTACCCAGCAGTTGTGCCACTGGAGTAATTTGCTGTACCAGCCAGCCCAACCTATCAGTGCCAGACTGATTTAAAACCTTAGCCAGGATTCAACCAATAACCATCACCACCCTGCTTATCACTTATGCACTAAGTGGCAGCTCCAACAAAGCCTTCAATGCAGAGTCCTCTCAGCTTTCAACTAGCCATGCTCACCTGCAGCTAATTCCTGCAAATGTCCTGGAGTGAACTGGGGCCAGGTCCCCCAGGCAGCAGGATGGCCTAGTGGTTAGGTCCCAGTGTTACCTGACAGCCTGGAGTGTAGGACTTCCAACCACTTACCAAAGTCCATTCCTTCAGTTTGAGGCATAGCCCCCAAGAGTCCACTCCCCACCACCTCAGGCCGTTTCTACACATGCTACTTTCTCCGAAAGTAGTAAACGGCCCGAAAAATGCTAATGAGGCACGGATGTAAATTCCCAGTGCCACATTAGCATACGGTCATGTGATTTGGAGTCCAGAACAAGCTCTTCCGGCCTCCAAAACAACATGTAGAGGCGCTGCCCCTGGGGGACCTTCCGGCAGGAAGTCCTCCTTCCAGAGGCCCCCTTCTTCCTGAAAATTTTCTGCCACCGCAGTGAGTGCGGGGAGGCCGGGCCCATCAATGGGGGCACGAGGAGCAGAAGTCCCCAGCGCCCCTTTGAAATGCTGCAGCAGTGCTGCTCCAGCTGCATGTGGCTGGAAGGTGGGGGGCCAGCACCACCTTGGCCCCATCCCCTTCCCTGTTGGCCCCACGCCTTCCAAGGCTTGGCAGTGGGCCCTCCTCCCACCTGGCGCTGGGGCCCTCGGTGACTGTCAGTGCTACTGTGGGAGGCCACTCCCTGCTGCCCGTTCCAGCTTGCCCAGGGCCCAATGGGCTACCCCAAACATGGGGAATCACCCAGTTCACAAGACAGTTAGGGCAGCCACTGCGAGGGCCTCCCCCTGCACATACTTTGTGGCCTGGGTTAGCCTCACCAAACCATCCCAACTATGGGACAGCTCAGCACACAGCTCCTGTGGGCCACAGGCAGCCCTGGGTTACCAGCCTGTTGTGCTACTGGTGGTGGTGCCGTGAGCCCTGGGAGTCTGGGGAGGTTTAAATCACCCAAGGGCAGCAGGCAGGGCCGAGGGATGCAGAACGGGGATGGAGCACAGAGACCAACAGGTGGGGGAGAGAGAGGCATGAGGGGAAACGCACGGAGACACCCCTCCCCAAGCCCCTGACAGACGTGGGTGCCCACTGGCCCACTAGGAGGATTTAAAGACTGGCCCCAAGGAAAACTGAGTTTGCAACCTCTGCCCTATGTGAATTCTGTTCTGCACAGGCCCTTATACCACACACATCTCCCCAGGAAAGGAGGGCTGGACGTAGCTCTGGCTGGAGTGGATCACCACTGCTCCCATCCTGTGCACCTCCTGGTGGACAAGGTTCTCCCCTGGAGCACTGTTTGCTGTCTTTGCAATGTGCCCAGACTCTCAGGCGGCAGGAGTGAGCTGAAGACCACACTCAGCTCATCTGCGTGTTATCACATTGCCTCAGCAAAAGTGTGTCCCGGGGTACAGTGTTGTCACCCCTGCACACAGACCAGTAGCACCTGAGCCACAGATGGCAATGATGTGTATTGGCTCACCTGGCTGAGATGACCTGAGGCGGGTGGCCACAGGCGGGATGGTGCATGGCATGGCGTAAACCCCTGTCTAGATTAGATCGCTGCAAATTAGCCGGGGGGGGGGGGGGCGGTGACAGAAACATACAGCTGGGATCTGGGCACATGCTGATGCTGCCTTTGCAGCTTACCTGAGCTCATGCTTTAGAGATACAGACACTGAGCATGACTGTGGGGACATGAGAACATGCGCGCTGTAAGTGGCTGGGACATAGCACAAGATGGGAACTCTAAGGGCACCTGCATACACTGAACTCAAACACACAGAAGCCCAAGGGGAGAGGGAAGCTCTCTCCAAAGGGGGATTTTCTGGTATCGCAGGTAAATGAAAGTGCCTGACTGAGCCAGTCCCATTAAACTCGTTGCCTCACTCCTACATTTTGTGCCAATGGTTATTAGTGGTGACGTCAGACTTCATCTGTGAATGGGGTGTTCATCTTGATCCGTTCAGTATCCTGTACCCTTCATGAGTTTGTCAGCATTGCCCTGGGCTGCAGCTTCTGTGCCAGGCTGAATGCATCCCAGGTTTAAAGGCTGGGGGAAAATTCTCCCAGTGGAACCTCTGGGTGGACCTTAATCCTGACTCTCTGCCCTGGCTGCTTTTCAGCTCTCCCATCATGAAATCAGCAGATTGGTCAAGGACACAGAGCAAACTGAGTGGTCACTGCACTGCCTGAATAACCCAATGAGGAACTCCTCAGAGAGACAACAGGTTGTTCTGTGGGTGAAATCCTGGCCCACTGAAGTCAATGGGAGTTGGATGGGTCCAGGATTTCACGCCAACATTGCTACTGAAGCATCAAGATAACAGTCGTTCAGCAACCAGTACCACACCCGCCCCCTCCCGTGAGTGGAAGGAAGAGCTAGCGGATCCAAGTAAACTGATAGCCCACAATGGGCAGCATGCTGGGGCGTGCAGGAGTCCGGACCCTCTGTGCTGGCTTCCCCCAATCCTACTTTTCCTGAACAGAAGAATACCACTGACCCAGTGTGTTTGAAGGGGCTGGGGTAGGGCTGCTCCCTAGAGTGCTTTAGTACATCCCACAGGGCCAGCCAGAGCCCAGGCCTCTGCCCAAAGTACAGCTGGAAGGACACTCTGAGGAGCTGCATGTGCATCTGTGTTGTGTTCCATAACAAGAGCCGTTAACACTGCCAGAGCTGTTACGCCAGAGCTTGCTTTAACTGGGAACACAAACAATTAGCGAAGTTTTGGTGGGCCTGGTGCCAGTCTCCCAGAGCATTGATTCCCCTGTAACTGCCTTCCAATGCGTTCCTCTTAATCAGCACCTGCATCAGTGAGGTCAGGGTCAGGCCATTTCAGCTGCCTCAATTTCATGGTCACGGGATTTTAAAAATCGTAAATGTTGTGATTGCAGCAATTTAAATCTGGAATTCACAGTGTTGTGAGGATCCTGACCCAAAAGAGAGCTGTGTGCAACAGGGAGTCACAGTGTTATGGTAGGGGAGTTGTGGTACTGCTACTCATCTGCACTGCTGCTGCTGCTTTCAAAGCTGGGCAGCTGGCGAGCAGTAGGTGCTGGCTGGGAGCCCAGCACAGAAGGCAGAGCCACCACCAGCGGCAGCACAGATGTAAAGGTGGCAAGGTATGGTGTTGTCACCCTTTCTTCTGAACTGTTGCTGGCAGGCAGCTGCTTTTAGAGCTGAGTGCTGGGACAACAGCCATTGATCTCTCTCTCTGCCCAGGCCTAAAGGCAATGCAGATGTAAAGGTGGCAATACTGTGACTTGCCTGCAACTCCCTTTCAGATCAGAACCCCCATTTGAGAAATGGTGTGAAATCTGCATAGTTATAGGGTGAAACCACCCAAAAGACCAGATTTCCCAGGGGAAGACCAGATTTCACACTTTGGAGCATGGTTCTCGTGGCTGTGAATTTGATAGGGCCCTAACGATAGGGCAATGAACCCCCATTCAACAGGGCTTGTTAGCACTGGGGAATCCCAGAAGCAAACAGGAACTTCATCAGCCAATTCTTGGAAAGCTGTAATTGCAATTAAAGAGAGAAGAACCCTGTCCCCAAAATGAGAGACGGGACCACCCACATCCAGTGCTGTGTTAAACCACAATGACTAAAGGAACCAGACTGAGTCATTAAAACCCGTCAGACCAACTCCCTTTGCGGATGACTACTGATAATTACAGCATGTACTTCTGCATTTGACTCTCCCCTTTACTAGGCTATTTCTCGTAACAAAACTAAGGCTCATGGATGCAACACAATGACAGAGGCCCACCTGTTGTTTCAAGTTGGGCAGTCATTCAACCAGACTCGGGGTTGCGGGGGGTGGGGGAAAGAGAGTTAGTAAGCAATGGAAATGGATGTACGCACTGGCTCATCTGTTACCCGTACCCTTCCCCTCTTTTGATTTATGATCTCCTGAAAGAAGTGATGTCATCCAGAAACCAATGGCTAACTCACAAGCTGCTAGAGACAGAAAGAGAGTTATCAGTGAGTCCCCTAAAAATAGGGTTGCCAGAGGTTCCACAATCTGCATGACAGTCCTGAATTTCCATGACAAGTCGCATGTCCCTCAGGAACAGTTTTATGTAAAATGCAGGACGCAGGACTTGTCATGGAAATTCTCGGCCCCCACCAGGTTTCCCGCAGCTGGGGTTGCCAGTGGGACTCTACCTTCCAGCTGTGGGAACCCCCAGCTGGGGGCATGGGGGGGACCCAGGCAGCCCCGTGGTTGAGAGACAAATGGCATTCAGGGTCCCCTGCCCAACAGCCAAGTGGCAACCTCCCAGCTGCAGTAGCCTCTCAGCCGTAGGGCATCCTGGGACCCCCACCAGCCAGGGATCCCACGGCTGAGGCTGCCTGTCCTGCAAGCCTCCATAAAAATCTGGCAATCCTATCTAAAATGTCCCAGGAAGACCAATGAAAAGTTGGCCAGTAATTGGATTCTCCCATCAGCTGCAAGATGGACAGATAGAGAGATGTTTCTTTTCTGAAGCGACTGATTACCTCCCTGCCAGAAACGGCAGACTAAAGTATGATTCACCACTATACAACCTACCTGGAGGTCCAGGCTACAGACCACCTGGAGAGAACCAGTCCATTGAATGGCTGAAGAAGTGGTCATTAGGGGAATATGAGAGATGAGGCTCTCTGGCAGCCTTGCACCCCGATGTAAAAGGGTGCTACTATAGATCCATCTCTGTATTAATTGCTTTACTATGTAGATACATCTCTGTATTAATCATTTTCCTATGTGTAGCTCATCTTCATACAACCTCTGTGTTAAGTCTCTTCAGATATAACCTTCATTTTCACATAACTTTATATCAAGTCTATCTCTGTGTAAAGTCCTTTTCCATATAAACTTGTTATAAATTTTAAGTCTTTTGTATTAAGGAAAAGAACACGTCTTTATACCAGACTAGATGTCTCCCCTTTTTCTTCATTGATTGCCCTTTTGAGTGAATGAAGTGTGAATGGATGAGGCATGGAAGGCAAGCATCTCCAGCAACAGTAATGGTTGGAAAGGGGACGGAAGCCAGATCCAACAACAGTCAGACCTGTGAAGTGGGCTCATTAAAAGAAGACTGGACATATCTAGGGCTTTGGAGTCAGCATCAAGTACTTGTTTTGGAAACACCTCCTTTGAAACGTGGCAGCATAAAAACACTCCAAAGAAGGCTCCACAGGTTCTGCACATGCATGAACTAATGTGTGACTAATCACTATAGATCTGCATGAGATGGAAGCTGCTATAAATCTTAGGTATCTTGCAGGGAGACCCCCATGTCTTGACTTCTCAACATTGGAGCACTGACCTGGATCAACAAAAGCCGGGCTCCAGCCCCTTCCTACCTAACTCACCTGATCAGTGATGTTACGGGGAGCAACTAGTTGGTAACAATAAAGAGACAGAGTGTATTTGTGCATTTGAGTGAGTGCATGAATGTAATATGCCATATGCATATGATAAAGTAATGACTGATATATGTATTACCAATAAATGTGGTGTTTTGCCTTATCCCCCTGCAAAAGATCCTGCATAGTTCTTTTAAGTACAACACTACTCACGGTGAGGATGTGCCACTCTGCTTCCACTGCACCATAAGAACAGTGGTCCCCAGGAAACTAACACACATGCTGCAGCTTAACAGGAACTCTGCAAGCCTACGCAACTCATTTGGGTTGCTATCTCTGAAGGCCTTGTCTCTAGTGATGACACTGACATTTTGCATTGGAAGCCATATGGCATTGTCAGCTAAATTGCAAAGCATTTTATCCTGAAATCTGCGAGCCAAAAAAACCCCTCTGCTCGATGGATGGAAACAGCTTTGCCAGAGTTCTTCAAAGAAAGAGGAGTGAAAAAAAAAACCTGGGGGAAGGGTAGCTAGGCACCCAACTTGCATTGACAGCCACGGGGATCTGGGCACTTGACTTCCCTTTGTGCCTTTGCAAATCTCCATATTCTTAATCTGGACATAAGGATACTGACTCTTGTGGATAAAAGCCTTGAAACTTAGCATAAAATGAATCAAGCCAGGTTAATGAGCTGCCACAACTATTTCACTTAGGAAATACTTTATTGTGGCTGAGGTGGAACAGTCCACACCAACCAAACATTTAATGGAGCTCTTGTAAATCTTATCATAAATTACGGTGAGCCAGTGTGTTAGTGAGGGGTCCACTCATTCGCGAGTGGCATGAGCGAGAGAAGGAAATAAATGTGCTGATATTCATTAGGAACAGGAGGACAAGTCTGCGTGGCAACACTTCCTGGGTAGATGTAGCCTTAAAAAACACAGGGAAGTTTCTCTTTAGGACAGTGGTTCCCAAAGCTTTTGGCACCAAGCCTCCGCTTTTGATTTTTGAGAAACCCTCGTGTCCCCCCACCTCTTCTCTACCATCATCCAACCCCCTTTTAACAAAAAGATTCAGTTCATAATTTAAAATAAACACAAAAACTTGATAGAAAAATGTTATTTAAAATTAAAAATAAGCACAAATGGTTTTTCTTGTCCCCTTGCAGTGCCTGGCACAGTCCCAGCTGGCCAGCTCCTGAGCCCTGTGCCAGCCCCCGAGCCCTGTGCCAGCCCCCAGAGCTGCCCATGCCAGCCACCCACCTGCCTGAGTCCCACGCTGCTCAAGCTGCTTGCCAAGCCCCTCCTCTCCCACAAAGCCAAGCACCACCAGCTCCCCTGCTCTCATCCTACCCTCATCCCTCTCACCCAAGCCAGGCACTCTCAGCCCCCCAACTAACCCCTCCTCCTCCTCCTCAACCTGCACTCACTCACCTTTGCAGAAGGCATCTGCTTTTTATAGCAGCTGCACTGGATCACCTACATAAAATGGCAGGGGCTGAGAGCTGGAAGCAAAGGCCAGCTGTTTCTTTGGGTGGGGGGAAATGATGGTGGGGGCTGGGTTGCCTCATGCTCCCCTGGAATTTCATCACCCCCCCAGGGGGTCACACACCCCAGTGAGGGAAACCATGGTTTAAGGAGGAAAGGAAACTACCGCTAATGGGCTGTGTCATTTTTCCTTGCATTTAACATCCTTGCTGTCCCCAGTTCAGTTTCACCAATAGGAGCAGTGGAGAAAAGGCATTAACATCTGTGTTGCCTAACCCTGCTCAGATGATTTTAACAGGGTAGGCCTGCTCTCAGGTGTCCCTTTGCACCCAAGGACACTCTGCACAGTCTTGACCATTGCCTTCTGAGTCCTGAAGGTGGGATCCAACACACCCAGTTCAGGGGGCTCTCAGCTCCTTCACCAGGAGCCAGCCAATGGGAAAGGGTCTTATCCAGGTCAAAGCTCAGCACTCTCAGGTCAAAGCCCAAGTGCTGCTGGGCTCCCAGGCTGTATTAAGCATCTGTCTGACAAGAGATCCTGAATGTAACTACCTAGCACTAGCCCAGCAGCTTCTTTTATATTGGCCAGCTGGGCCCTGATTGGCTGCCATTGAGACAGCTGCTCTATCCTCTCTGGAGGACCTCTTGTCTGCTCCTCACAGGGTGTGGCAAGGCCTCTAGACTCCTCTAGAGAGTGTCAAGGCTTAGTCCACCTCATCACAATGACATGCTGGTGTGACTGCCTGGCACCCTTAGTAAACCAGCACCCCCCATGGCTGCTAGCATTGCACTATTGGTAACAAGAGTCAGGGGAAGGCTTGCTGGTGTGGACACAAATATACAGTGCCCTGACTTAACACAGGCTAAGGCAGTCATCGGATGCAAATAGATTTTGTGCTTGGACTGAGCATTTTGTGACCATGAATCTGATGTAGTGAGTTTTAACTACAAAAGTTTATGCCCAAATAAATGTGTTAGTCTTGAAGGTGCCAGAGGACTTTTCATTATTTTTAATTGTTTTGTTATACTATGGCTACGTCTACACGTGCACACTACATCGAAATAGCTTATTTTGATGTAGCGACATCGAAATAGTCTATTTCGATGAATAACGTCTACACGTCCTCCCGGGCTGGCAATGGCGACGTTCAACTTCGACGTTGGGCAGCACCACATCGAAATAGGTGCTGCGAGGGAACGTCTACATGCCAAAGTAGCACACATCGAAATAAGGGTGCCAGGAACAGCTGCCGACAGGGTCACAGGGAGGACTCAACAGCAAGCCGCTCCCTTAAAGGGCCCCTCCCAGACACAGTTGCACTAAACAACACAAGATCCACAGAGCCGACAACTGGTTGCAGACCCCGTGCATGCAGCATGGATCCCCAGCTGCAGCAGCAGCAGCCAGAAGCCCTGGGCTAAAGGCTGCTGCACACGATGACCATAGAGCCCCGCAGGGGCTGGAGACAGAGCGTCTCTCAACCCCTCAGCTGATGGCCGCCATGGCGGACCCCACTATTTCGATGTTGTGGGACGCAGATCGTCTACACGTGCCCTACTTCGACGTTCAACTTCGAAGTAGGGCGCTATTCCCATCCCCTCATGGGGTTAGCGACTTCGACGTCTCGCCACCTAATGTCGATTTCAACTTTGAAATAGCTCCCAACATGTGTAGCCGTGACGGGCGCTATTTCGAAGTTGGCGCCGCTACTTCAAAGTCGCGTGCACGTGTAGACACGGCCTATGTGTCCCTCATCCAAGACAGATGCACCAGGGAAGACTAAGTCCAACTGTTAACAACAATGAAATAATAATAATTCTTCACTGACATAGTTTTAATAGGGCATCTCAGATAGTAACTCACTGTTGCAAAATTCAACCCATCTCTTTGCCCAACTGAGTGTGGGTTTTTTGGGTGAGTAAAATATCAGGAGAGGTTTTTTTCCCCCATTATGACAAAAGAAGGTAAAATAGATTTTGTGCCTGGATCAAGAGTCTTGTGACCATTTTGCAAGGATCACACAGTGTCCAGGGAAGACAAAAAGAAGGTACAGACCATCCTGCCAAAAGGTTGCCGCCTTAGGCCAGCAGTTCTCAACTTTTTTTCAGACGATGAACCCATGTCACTAGAGAAAACTTCAGGCCTCCTCTCTTCATAAAGAAAGAGCAAGTGGGTGGATGAGACCTGCATGATGAGAACCCATGCATCAGTGCTATTTGGCAGGTCACACTCTTCTGGAGTTCCCCATCACCCTCTCATATCTGACTGATGCCAGGGTGCTCAGACACAATTCCCCACCAAGCACCGACAGTAGCAGCAGAAGCCACTGTGACTGCTTATTTACAAAAGAAAGCAGCAGGTGTGTAGCACTTGAAAGACAAAACAAATGATTCATTAGGTGGTGAGGTTCCATGGTACAGACCCACTTATTCAGATCAATTTCATTTGCAATACAGACGGACACCCATAAGTACAGTTCTTGTTCTTTTTGGTCCTCTGTACTTATGGGTGTCAGTCTGTATTGGAAAGGAAATTGATTTGAAGAAGTGGGTCTGCCCCACAAAAGCTCATCACTGAATAAATTATTTGGTAAGTCTTTAATGTGCTACATTTCTGCTGCTTTGTTTTGTCGGAGTACAGACTAACACGGCTACCTCTCTGCTTATTTACAGGCAACTGGGTGGGTGGCTGCCCTGTCTGGCTCATTGTACTGTGGCCTGAACTTGCTTAAGTGTCTGATTACAGTGTCTTTTCATCGGTTTTGTTTTTGGCCCCCATTCAAGGCAGACAGGTGAACATTCCAAGGAGAAACTGCTGCATGTAATGTCTCATAAATCATGCCTTGCTTGCAGGTTGTGGTGATGGAGCAGAACGCAGCTGAAAATAAGCTCCCAGGATGTGGTGGGGTGTGACCTTAAGACATGTTTGATTCTGCTTGATAAAGAACAGTGAGGTGGGAAAGGAACTCAGCTCTCAAAACTATACAATACTGTCTGTGCAGCAGCAATGTTGTAACGGAAAGTGGGAGCTGGCTCAGACCTTTACAGACAGAGCATTCCAGGTGCTTTAGAAAGGTTAATTTACTAACCCTGTGTTTAAGAAAGGTGAGACCTAAGAGCCCCATTATATGGGTGGCTAAATAGAGGCACAGAATGGTTATGGTTACACTGCAAGCAGTGCTCTCTCTAAGACAGGGGAGGGCAATAATTTTTGATGGGAGGCAGGGCCATGCCAAGAATTTGGGAAGTGGTCAAGGGCTGCACTCTTCCATGATATTAAAGGACGTGGTGTGGGAACTGGGATGGAGGTTGGGTGCAAAAAGGAGTTTGGGTTGAGGACTGGGGTGCAGGAAGGGGTGTGGGGTCTGGGAGGGAGTTTGGGTGAAGGAAGTGGTGTGACCTGGGGCAGGGGACTGGGATGCAGGGGTTTGGATTGTGACCTAGGATAGCAGGGAGTGGTGACCTGGGGCAGGGGACTGTGCAGGTGCTGACGTTTGGGGTGTGACCTAGAACAGGAGTGGGCTGTTGTGCACTTGAGCAGGTGATTGGGGTGTAATGTCTGGGAGGGGGTGTGGGTGCTTGGGGGGGAGGAGGGTGTGGATTAGGGTGGAGGAGAGGGCAAAGGGTTGGGTTATGTGTGGGGACAGGGTGGGGCTGGAGTGCCAGAGGCACGCTCTGATGAAGAAACTTACCTAGCACTCCTGACCAGCAGTCCAGCTAATTTTACAGGCAGCTCACTGCCTGCAAGGCCATAGCAGGGTCCATCTGTGTCTGTGAGCCTGTGGGTGGGGGAGGAGTATTTAAAAAAAAAAAAACCTCCCATTGGCCCGAAACCAGCCAATGAGATTGTGCTGGGGGGTGGGCAGTGCTTGAAGGCTCTGTCCCCTCCTGCCAGACTTGTGCCTAATGAAAGAAACAGGGCACTGGAGCTGCTTTTCTGAGCAGCAGGAGGGGTGAAGCAGTGAGCCTGCCTGAGGCTCCCTGCTGCGTCCACAGGCTGGATGCAGGGGCTCGGCAGGCTGCATCGAGCCATATTTTGGTCCGTCCCTACTCTAAGCTGAGCATTTGGGTAGCCGCCCAGGAGAAATTCAAATGCTACCCAACCAACAAGCAGAGCGCCTGCAGCGGGCAGCAGCCAACAGCATACATTTCAATGGGTGGTGCACATCTGCACATGCCTTGGTGCACAGAACAGTTCTGCCCCAGGTGAGAACAATAGAGGGACCATTGTCTAGAGAAGGGCTACCCCAGGGAATCACAGCTAAGCGATTCCTTGGGTGAGACTGTCATTAGGTACAGTGCTTGGAGTTTTACTGAGCTAGAACCTCCCCGGGGCCATTGTGATGGGAATTTGACTAGTAGAAAGCCTGGAGTTACCCTGGAAAGGGAAAGCTGTGGCGATCAGAGATTCAAGGTCTTTTGTCTAAATGGCTTGATTTCCTTTATTGCACCAGCTAGCCAGCAAAGGCGTCAGTGCTGAGTGCATAGGAGTAAGCTGTTTTTTTTCCAAGCCAGTTATAACTCCATTTACATAAGACATATGAAGCTGGAGGTGTTTCAGTGGATCCCTGGTCAGCAGCTATCTAACTCCCCACAGTTGCCCTGACTTTCCACTGGGTGGTGCTTCACTACCGCTTTTGCAGGAGAATGAAGGTGGTGGAAGGCACAGCGGCACAATCGCACTTGGGGCTAAGGCTGGCTGGAGACTGATGCACAGGCACAGACCCGACTTTGCTTCTCATGCCGTGCATAGGTGCTGGATCGGAGCATGGGGGGCGTGCGAGGAGTGCAGCAGCCCCTCACTTCCGGATGCATTTCCATCATATGCAGGGTTTGCAGAGTGGTTCAATGGCCCTCAGCAATAAAGCTGTCTGGGGTGGGGTGGGGAGGGCCTGAGGCAACTGACCCCAACTGCCCCAGACTTGGAGCAACCTCCCCACACCAAGCCACAGGTCCCACCCCCTTTCTCAGCCTGTCCTCTCCCCCAAGCAACATGTGGGCGGCAGCAGTCTCACCATTGACCATGCAGGCGGCAGGAGCCATAACAGAGCTCTGCTGAGCTACCTTCCCAGCCTGCTGCATCCTGCTTCTCCACAGGCTTGGCACTGGGGCACTCCACTTCCCACCACAGGGTGCAGAGGCCAGAAGGGTGGTGGAGTGAAGCATCCCTATGGTGCAGTGCCAGGCCCTGTATTCCCTCAATCCCTCCTGTTCATAGGATGATTGCGGGGCTGCGGGACCCCCAAAAGCACAGTGCTGCCAGAGGTGCAGGGCCTCAGGCGACTGCCGCATGTGTCCTAGGGATGGGATGGTTTTGCTCAGCAGTATTCTCCAATATACACATTGCCCCAGCACCAGTGGGAATTAAGAGCAGACAAGTGGTGAGTTAACTCCATACTGCAGGCATTACATACAGGAGCTCAGTCACCCTGAGACACAGCAAACCCGCTGATCTTAGCCGAGTCCTTCCAGCATACACCCTACCGTAAGAGGGCTTGCTCCTGGATTGAGGCACAGAACGATAGATCACCCGTCCATGAGTTTGCTTTGGTTTAAAGACAGGTGTCATTTTAAAGCAAGGCCTGAGACACAAATTCTGATCCTACACACAGAATTACAGTTTAAAAAGGAACTTGCCTGGCAAAAGATGGGCTGGATCACCCCATCTCCCCGCAGGAGCTGTGGGAGTGGGAGGCACGGAAGTCTGGAACAATATCAGAGAGGTCGCCGTGTTAGTCTGTATCTTCGAGAACAACAAGAAGTCCTGTGGCACCTTATAGACTAACATGTTTTGGAGCATAAGCTTTTGTGGGCAAAGGAACTGCCACAGGACTTCCTGGAATTCTGGAATGTTGCTCTGGTAAAATGGCTCCCAAGTTGTTCCGTAGTGATGGAGAAAGGACTTAGACTGCCCAACCCCTCCCACCACCCTTTAGTTGCATTGGAGCATCTCTGTCAATACCTGTCTCACATCTCAGCTGTCCTGGGGCCCATCTTATCACCTGTCTGAACTATGCCCCAGCGTGTTACCTTCTCCACAGAGCTAGACAGTGTGTGACTTTCCCCTACCCAGACAATTACACTCCAAATAGCTCCAGGCACTGAGAACTCCTGCAGAGTTGTAGGCCCAAGAGGGACAGTGTTGCAAAGCTCACTGAACTTTCTCCACAGGCAGGGCAAGATGCATGTGCCAACTAAAGGAATGAAAATTGGGCCCAAACCAGGAGGAAAGGGGGTCATAGTTTCCAACCCCACGCTTCTGTCCTGTGGAGTTGCTGGTGTTAGTTCAGTCTCCGCTGAAGGATACAGCTGCTGTGCCATCCCCTCGATGACTGTGCAGTCCAATCAGTCCGTGCTGGATAGGAACCTTCTGACAACAGCAACAGCTCTTACGCAGTCAAAGGCACCCACTGCAGACCAGCGTTCCTGTGAGCTGTGCTCTTGTGCAGCCACTCTGGAGAGATTCCAGGGCAAGCCTTTTTGTTCCTACTGGTGGTGCACATTCACATATGCCTCCAAGCACATATTTATTCCACACGTGGATAGAAAAGCTTAGAGGGAATACAGCTGCAGACTGACTCACAACACCCAGAAGGATCTCTTGTTGGACCTTCTTCAGAGCAGTTTCAACTGTTTTCTGGGCCTATCAGTCTATCAGACCTGTTGAGGCTGGCCTAGGATTTGGGCTTCTGGGGTTAGAGACCAGAGAAACTCTCCACCTCAGAAAACCTAAGACATTAAAAATATCATTCCAGCTCATCAGTTGTGAATTCACACATCAAGAGCTTTAGTGACTGTTTTTTCTCTTGCTGATACGGCTACAGAAGCAGCAACAGCATGTTTTTCCTAAAACATTTATGCCATGGAGTAACTATCTTTTTAGGATATGATCTAGAGACTAAAAACAACTCTATCATTGACAAATCTTAGTCCACTACTACTACCACCGGTGGGCTCCTTTATTGCCTCAAGGGATTTCCACCCCCTTATAATATCCGGGGAGCATGGAGACATGAAATTTGATTTCTTTATTCTAAAGATAGTAGAGATTATTTTAATAATTTTCTCACATTCTTACTGTGGAAAGCTCCCATTCAATGGTTGAACATAAAATTCTTTAATATCTGTTTCAGCTATAAAAATCTCTGCTTTTCTGTAATTGTATTAATTTCAATGAAGGATATAATTTAGACAGTGAAAGAGAACAGCATAAAAACATAAGGGCAAGTCTGTTTTCAACTAACAATGCCCCTAGATTGTTGATTGTCAGTTCGAATTGGATGACATTGAAATAAAAGTCTTCTGTCCCATGTCTATCCATCAACATCAATCCTCAGAGAGAGGAAAGAATACTTGTTAGACAGGAGACCTGAGATAACCAGGGAAATGTAGACTGTAAACTTGAAGAGAAAGACCAGCAAGAACTGGAGTAAATTATTGGTTTAGCACCAACAGTGTGCTCATTCCCAGACAGATCAGTAGCAAACCCTGTCCCACACTACTGACTGCCTAAGAATTACATGGGGAACTTTGGAAAAAATAAATGCACAGAGGATTTAATGAATGATTTCTATATTTTTGAAATTTCAACCCACTTCCAGATGGTCATCTGACTGGATAAACCTGACTGGTGCAAATTTTTGGATTAAATATCAGCATCAATTAAGACTCATTTTCTTTCAGGTATATCTGTGGAAATCCACCAACAAGCAACAATGTTCTTAGTGCTCAGAGGCCATGTCCAGACTATGACTGCTATAAGAATATAGCCATGCCGCTATAATGCTGTAGCAAACACACACAGACTACAGTGATGGAAGGGGAATTTCCATCACTATAGAAACTTCACCTCCCTGAGCTACGGCACTTAGGTTAATAGCAGCATTCCTCTCTCAAATTGGCTACATCTACACAAGCAGTCATTCAGCATACCTACAGTAGGGATTCTTCACATTCCTGAGCACTACAGCTACGGTGATCTAAGCACAAACCAGGCCTTTGCGCCAATATATAAATTTAATGGCAAACCTATTTTAAGGCAGGTCTCCACTAGGAGTGCTTGCTGAGCCTGGAGAAGATGTTCTATGCTGATGGGAGAGGACCCACCTGTTGGCATTATTACTCTACTTCTGTGAGAGAACATCTCCTGCAGACATAATGCTGACGCGGACAGCATTTAGGTCGGCTCTCTAAGGCTCTGCCTCGCTAAGACTGTCCATTTTTTACCGCCACATTTTATAAAGTTGAAGATGAGTGTCTGCAAATGTCCAGAAAGTTGATATAATGTGTCTCTATTGCCTTAGCTAGGTTCAACCTTACTAGCAGCACATTGTAGATACCTATCCCACAGTGCCTGCAGCCCCATTGCCTTCTGAGTTTTTATGCCAATGTCTTATAGGAAAAAAAAGTGCACCGCAAGTGCTTGTGGATATCTGATGTCATCATCCCAGAGTGCAATCCCTCCTCCCCGCTTTCTTTTCAGACCAGAAAATCAAGATTGGCAATATGGAGATGCCCACAGGGATACTAGGCAACCCTGCTTACCACACTTTTAAAGATATAGAATGTAAGAAGAACAACATGGAGCCACATTTTGGTTGAAGTTACGTGGTTTTAATTAGCCCCAAATTCGTGTTTTATTATGGACATGCATCTAAATACTGTCCCTGCCCAGAGTCTATTTTCTCCATATCAAAGGAAGCTGTTAGCAAGTCATACACAATACACCCAAAGCACTAAGCAGAGACACCCCACCATTAAGGGGCTATACCTTGTTACAAAATAGAATCTGCTGAATTGTATGCATACCGCTTAAAGAGGGAGTTAGGTGTATGATATGACTGGAGAAAGACATCAATAACAACCTGCAACATTCACACAGTGGTGAATGAGAAAAGCTGCACAACCAAGATCTAAGTAGTGAATTTAATACAAACGTGTTTTGTTTTAAATTATACACATATCACATGCTATATAAGCATTCTATTTCCACCTGCTTTGTTCACCAATAATGTGTTATTGAAACCTGCGCCACATTCACCTTTTTTAAAAGGTCTACACTGAGATTTCAACAATAAAAATTACTTTACAATGTTTTGATATTCATCTACACAGATACAGAGAAGAGTAACACTTGTCTTATATTTGTAATTAACAGAGAAGAAAAAGCAGGCCTGAATCTCTTATTAGTAAAATCAGCTTTTTCACCTGAAAATACAATTTGCTTATACAAAAGACTTTACCTTTTAGACCCATTTCAAATGAAAGATCTCAGTTATTTCAAAGAGTTACTTATCTAACAGAATAAGAACACTTTGAGAAGTGGCATATGTGCAGTTTTTTCTTGTTGCTCTGCAAGCCTGTGCTAAGGAATCAATTAAATATTGTTTCTCTTGTGACATAGTTAGAATACCGCCATATTCTAAAGAAAGCACTTTTATTCTTTCAGAAATCAGACTTTAGACTAAAGAGCTCTGGTTTCCCACAACCCTTTTAGGAATATATTAAGATATAAAACAGAATGTACAATATGTACTACAACAGTGTACAATATGTGGGTAGAGGTGTCTTCTCTTCATTATAATTTACTATGCTTCTCTTCTGATTTTTCATCTATTAGATCTTTGAATCCCAATTTTTCCAATGGTTCCTTAGCCATAAGTTGCCTAATAGTTTAAAAAAAAAAAAAAGAAAGCATAAACTGCAAATGAGCGTCATTGTCAACTTAGCACTATGACTATCTCATTCAGCAGCATCACTAATAACAACAAGTAAAAAGAGTCCAAGAGTGTAGCTCAGAGAACATTAACCACACACCCCATCCATCTCCCTCAAACTACCAAAAATCTCACAAGGTATCAATTCCAGAACAGCAATGTCCAATAAATGCTCTGTTGTCTGGCCAGTTTTCTAGTTAAATAGCTCGTACTGCAAGACAACAGGTTATTTAGGAATTGAGCTGAATCTTGGAAATGGACAACAAGCATTAGAGCTGATTTTTCCAAACAGCCATAAAAACCGCTAAGTGTGAAATGCTGGATGACTATCAGGGTATGTGTATACCTACAGGAAGATCCACTTGTTCATGGTCAATCACCCGGGGTTCCATCTAGCATGCCTGGTGGGGACATGCTAAATTGAAGAGTAAGAGAAGTCGATGGAAGAAACTCTCCTGCTGTATGGATGGCCAGAAAAATCAATCTACCCTAGGTTGATTCTAACTATTCAACTGTCATAGCTGGAATTGTGTGTCTTAAATCGATTTTTCGGCCAGACTTGAAAAATAGTGACATTTGCGAACACTGGCATCCGCTCCTTCAGAAGCATTTCAATACCTTTCCCCCACAGTTGAGTAACTCTGGAACATGTTAACTTTTTAACTTTACGCATATTATGAATGCAGCCCACAGTGAGGACAAGTGCCATTGAGACAGCAGAGGAAACTGGTTCACAGTTAAAAACGAACTGTTGTGTGCATTTGAACTGGCCACATGTTACAATGACACCAGCCTTTAGCGCAGTCTGAATCCATGACTATAATTTGAGTAGTCCTGTTAAGAGTTCTCCAAGTGGAAAAGGGTTTCTGTTTTTAAAGAAGATAGGTGCTCTTTTCATACTTCCATAACTCAGGAAAGGCTCTAGATGAATGCCTACGTGAATTCATTTCTGATGCCTACTGATGGCCAAAGTGGGTGCGGTTACAGAAGAATCTAGCATTGAAAGGTCAGCTTTGTTTTGTGCGGAACTAGCAACAAGAAAAAACAGGAAAAATCAGATATCTGCAATCTCACAAGCAAATGCAGTCATGCACTTAAAGAACGTACTCTGGCAATGATGCACACACGCAAGCCTGAAATGAAAACTGATCGGTTTAATACTTGTAAGAGATTTACTTGCCTCTCCATTCTGCATTCTAAATATTCCTTTGATTCCTGTCGGCACAAAGCATTCTCAAAGCGATTTGCTCTCAAACATTTCATGAATTTCTCTTTAAATCCTTTACACTCACCTAAAACAGAAAACAAATTTAAAAACAATAAAAATATCTGGAGTGATGCTCTAGCACTGATACAAATATGTAAAGGAGACAGAAGTTCTGCATATGGTTGGACCCTCCTCTCTCAAGCTGTACAGAGTTATTTGTGAATTCACAGACCAAACTACATGAAAATCTGGAACTGATCCTACACAGCATCTCAAGGGACCCTAAGCAACTAAGAATCATGAATCAGAATCCTAAACATGATTGAAAACAATTGTGTGACTTTAAAGGCCACCTAATTGGGGGTCTTATTTGGCTTTTAGTGTTTCAGCCTTTTGGGGATCCCATTTTCAAGTTTTATTCGGCAACCAGAAAGGTTCTTTGTTGGTGAAAACGGAGAGTCTCACGATCACTTGACCCCAGAAGCTTGGATTTTAAGAGGAACGGCCAGTATAACAAGTTGTGCAAAGTCACGAGAGCTGACAGTGCTGAGCATTGTGCTTGCTACCAGTTTAGGCTGATCACCATCTGTGGGTATTGGCAATACAGATCCACGGATGGGGAGTCTGGCAGGGAGCGTCTGTGGCTGCCTCCAGGCTACGCCTGGCCCATACTGAACATCAGTTTGGGCAGCATGGCTGTGGAAGTGGGGAAGAACAAAGGCCAGCGACCTACATGCAGCTAACATTCTCAGCTGGCTGGAGGAGACATCCAGGCCTCCTAGCTCCACGCAGCCCTCTCTCACAAGGTATTGCTATTCCCTGTGCACATAGGACAGGGTACCCACAACAGGATCTGCAGTGTCAGGTCACCTGTTGGGAAGGGATCGGGGCTAGGGGCGTAAGGGGATCGGGCCTGCGGCGCCTGGCCCAGATACAGCTGTTTGAAAGAAGCTTCTCGTGTCATTCTGGCCCGTGAAATTCCCAGTATCACCAGCGCAGCGCACCCGGCAGAGGAGGAGCGGGACTGCACGCGGGGTGGGGGTGGGGTTACCCGGCGATGTGTGGCTGCGGGCGGAGGGACTGAGCGGGGGCAGAGCACTGCTGGAGAGGGAGGGGCTCCTGGCGCTGAGGGGGGATGGGGCACCCAGCAGAGGAGAACGCCAGGGGGTCGCTGGCAGAGGGGGAGGGGCTCCTGGCGCTGAGGGGGGATGGGGCACCCAGCAGAGGAGAACGCCAGGGGGTCGCTGACAGAGGGGGAGGGGCTCCTGGCGCTGAGGGGGGATGGGGCACCCAGCAGAGGAGAACGCCAGGGGGTCGCTGGCAGAGGGGGAGGGGCTCCTGGCGCTGAGGGGGGATGGGGCACCCAGCAGAGGAGAACGCCAGGGGGTCGCTGGCAGAGAGGGAGGGGCTCCTGGCGCTGAGGGGGGGATGGGGCACCCAGCAGAGGAGAACGCCAGGGGGTCGCTGGCAGAGAGGGAGGGGCTCCTGGCGCTGAGGGGGGATGGGGCACCCAGCAGAGGAGAACGCCAGGGGGTCGCTGGCAGAGAGGGAGGGGCTCCTGGCGCTGAGGGGGGACGGGGAACCCAGCGGAAGGGGCGGGGCTTCAGGCTTTAGAGCGGGGCGGGAGACTCCCGGCGCTGGTGGGGGGGGGGGGAGGTACAGGTTTCTCTAGGCCGCGGCACAAGGGCGGCTCGCTGGGCCCCCGTGGGGGCGGGGCAGAGCAGACGCCGCTCCCGCAGCGCACCGAAGTGATCCAAAGGGAAGGCGCCCTTGTCCGGCGGCCGCGGCGTGAAGCTTTTGCTGCCGAAGTTCATGGCGGTGGACATGGTGGCGGCGCTTCTAGCGCGCGGGTCGCGGATGCGGAGCAGCAGCCCTGCCAGCCGAGCGCCGAATCAGGCCGGAGGCGGCGAGGACCGAATCAATCGAGCGGGAGACGCCTAGTCGTCCGTTTACCTCAGCGCCTGGCCCCGCCCCCGCAGGGCCGCCCTCCTCCCGCCAGGCCTCATCGCTGTGGAAACAGTATCAGTCCCTCCCACCGTTGCCCGGGTGCAGCGCCACCCAAGAAATGGCATTGCCATGGAAACACTACCGCGCAGTGACATCATTTGCGAGTGACGTGCGCACGGGCTGCGCCCAGCCTGACCTGGCCCAGTGCCTGATGTTCCATGCACAGGTCTCCGTTCCTGGCCAGGCACTGAAGTGTGCTGGCCTAGCAAAGCTGCCTCCTTCCAGGGCAGGGAAGGCAGGGGAGCCCTGGGACCAGTGTGATCCCAAGGACAGACACCCAGTCTCTTGGCACTGCCCAGTCGCAGCCAGTTGCCCTCATAACGTCGGGGCACTTTCACCCTGGGCTGAGTTCCACACTCCCCAGCCCCTGTGCCGTGCCAGGCAGCAGCAGCTTTGAGTGACTTGGTCTTCTCCGATAGACCGCATCTTTGGGGTGGAGACGCTTGTGTGGGCTAAAGACCTTCAGAGCTACCTTGGCCAGAGCTGCGATCTACAACTCACCCTGGACAATGCTCCTTCCGTCTCACAGACTTCGGGAGGCAGGCCAGTCCTCACCTACAGACAGTCCGCCAACTTGAAACAAATTCTCACCAGCAGCTACAGACCCCAACACAGTCACTCTAAACCTGGAACCAATCCCCACAACAAACTTCAGTGCCAGCTCTGCTCACATATCTACACCAGCAACATGATAACAGGACCTAACCACATCAACCCCACCATCAGGGACTTGTTCACCTGCACATCTACTAATATATTATATATGCTATCATGTGCCAGTAATGCTTCACTGCAAAATACATTGGCCAAATCGGCCTGCTTAAAAGAATAAAGGGACACAAATCAGATATCAGGAATAGTAACATATAAAACACCTAAGAGAGAGATAGCTGCGCTAGTCTATATACTATCAAAACAAAAAAGCAGTCCAGTAGCACAGCTATCTCTCTGTTACTATTCAACATGCAAGGCACTACATTCAGCCATTTGGAATGGAGATCCATTTTGTTAGTCTTTAAAGTGCTACTGGACTGCTTTTTTGTTTTGTTGCAAAATACCTGGACACTCAGTAACAGATTTAAAAGTAGCTATCCTGCAACAAAAAACAACTTCAAAAACAGACTCTGGAGAGAAACTGCAGAGCTGTAATTCATTTGCAAATTTGACATCATCAATCAAGGATTGAGCAGAGACTTGGGGTGGCTGGCCAATTACAAAAGCAGTTTGTCCTCTCCTGATGTTCACACCTCCATATTAGCTACTGATAATGGGCCATATCCTCTCTAAAGCCGTGTCTACACGTGCACGCTACTTCGACGTAGTGGCACTAACGTCGAAATAGCGCCCGTCACGGCTACACGTGTTTGGCGCTATTTCGACGTTAACTTCGACGTTAGGCGGCAAGACGTTGAAGCCGCTAACCCCATGAGGGGATAGGAATAGCGCGTCCCGCAACATCGAAATTGCGGGGTCCTCCATGGCGGCCATCAGCTGAGGGGTTGAGAGACGCTCTCTCCAGCCCCTCAGCTCAATGGTGGCCACGTGGAGCGGCTCCTTAAAGGTCCCCTCCCCCTCCCTTTCCCTTTCCTGTGCAGAAAGCTGACAGAACATGCAGGCGACAGCCCAGACACGCGGCCAGCCTGCATGTCTCTGAGCCACCACTGTCTGCCCCCCAGCTGCGATGGCCGCCCGGCAGCCCCCCCAGTGCCCGCAGGGGACCCCCCCCAAGGGGGGCCAGGGCAGCCAGGGCTCGCGGGCTGGCAGCCAGGGTGGCAAGCGGCAGCGGGGCCCCTCCTGGACAGAGGCCGAGCTTCGGGACCTGCTGGGGCTCTGGAGTGAGGAGGAGGTGCTCCAGGTAATGGGGAGCAAGAGGCGGAACGCAGATGCGTTCGCTCGGCTGGCCGAGGGCCTGGCCGCCCGGGGTCACCCTGCCCGCACTCCTGACCATGTACGGAGTAAAGTCAAAGAGCTGCGGCAGGGTTACGCCCGGGCCCGGGATGCGGCCGGCCGATCTGGGGCCGCCCCCGTCACTTGCCCCTTTTACAGGGAGCTCAGGGACATTCTGGGCCCCCGGCACACCTCCTCCCCTCCGGCCACTCTTGATACCTCGGCTGAGGAGCCCCAGCAGGCCCCGGAGCCGGAGTCCGCCCCAGAGGTAAGCCCCGCACCCCGGGGGCCCCCCCTGGAGCCCACCCCCGTGGCACCGGAGCAGGAGGAGGAGGAGGAGGAGGGGGACTCCTCCTCCACTGACACCGGGCTCCAGATCCTCCTCCTGCCATCCCGGAGCAGCAGCCAGGCGTCCACCCCCCGGGTGTCCCCTGAGCGTGGGAGTGGACCTACAGGTATGTACCCCCCTGGTGTACACCCCCCAGGGTTGAGGGGTGGGGTAATAGATATGTGGCCAGGGCCCTCCACATGCCCAGATGGCCATGGCCCCAAGGACAGCAGTGCCATGTCCCTCACAGGAGTGCATCAGCCCCTGCCCCCCGACCCAGCACGACAGTGCCATGCCCCATCCCCGGGGCTGGGGGGAGCAGAACCTCTAGGGTCCCCCGGGAGGAGGGGGTGGGACACCCCGCAGCAGCACCAGCAGCAGCATGCGATGGAGTGGGGGGAGTGCAAATGCGAGTCTCAGGCTAGATATGGGCAACAAGCTGAATAGCTCCCAGTGGCTAAGGATGATCCTGGGGCTACAACTGGCAGGTTACACCTCTGCCCTGAACAAAGAGGAGGGAGGAGCAGAGCTGGCTTTGAATTGGGGGGAGGGGGGCAGGTAGAGGCTAGGGGAAGGGAGAGCTGGAAGGCAGCCAGCCTGAGGAGGGGGAAAGCTCCACTCCAGAGGGGCACCCCTTGGGGTCTTCTCCCCAGGACGGGTTGGAAGGACTGTCTCTGACTGCTGTACTGTCACTTCTGGGAGAAACTGGGCATCTGTTGCCTAAGAAACCTCTCCTGTCAGACCCTGCTGAGTGAAGTGAGAGTCACTCCCGCCGGGGGACGGGGTGCAGTGCAGGGGGACCCTTGAACCCCATCACAGCAGCATCTCCCGGGGACGGGGATGGGGAACCTGCAGCACAGGGGTGAGGGGACAAGGGCCACGGCTCGGGGCCTACACTAACGCCTGTCTCCACTCTTCTTCCCCCCCTCCTGTGTTCCGCAGCTGCACCATCGGAAGGACCAGAGAGCGCCGGCGAGGCTTCAGTGGTCCCGGAATCCCCTCCGGGGCCATCGCTCCAGGCCAGCCCCTCGGTGGAGGACCGACCGGCCCCAAGGGGGGCAAGACGGCAGACCCAGCACCACCACCCGACGGCAACGGACCCCCAGCTGCTGGCCCTCCACCGCCGGCAGCTGGAGGTCGCGGAGCAGCGCCTGCGGGTGGAGCAACGCCGCCTCCATCTCCAGGAGCAGGCGCTGGCCTGGCGCCAAGAGGCATGGGGGGCCTACATGGAGACCTTCAACCGGCTAGTGGACTACCTGGCCCCCCATGCCGCGCCGGCTGCCGCTGCGCCTGCCCTGAGTGCTCCCCCCGCCGCGCCACCTGCTGCTCCGCTCGTCGCCGCGCCGTCCGCCGTCGCCCCGCCACCCACCACCGAGGGCCGGACCGCCGAGGGAGACCTGGGGCCAGCTGAGACTCGCTGGACGTATCTGCTGGTCTGCCTGGCCCCCAGCCAGCCCCGGACAGGGCTGCAGCCAAGGCGGGGCTCCCAGCCGCCCACCCCCAGTGCCGGACGATAGGGGCGTGGGGCCCAGGACGTGCCCCCCACCCTTGTATATAGTTTGGACTTATTCATTTGTGCCCCCGTTTGCCCTGTGCCCCCCCCCATGTAAATAGTTCTCTCCTTCCTTGCAATCCCTGGGTTTTTTTTGTATATATATGCATACTTTTTTATGTTTCACTTATAATAGTTAGAAGTTCTTGTATATAGTTTGGTATTAGTTAAAAGAACAGTTAAAAGAAAACGAGTTTGATTTTACAAACAAGTGTGTGCTTTTATTTGTCCAGGAAAAGTGTGGGGGGGTGCTGTTGGGTGCTCCGTGGTGTGGGCGTAGGGGCAGGGAGTGTTGTGGAGGAAGGAGGGGGGGGTGCAGTGGGGGGCCTGGCAGAGTTCACCCCGCGGCCTCATCGAAGTGGGCCCGCAGGGCCTCCCAGACCCGGGTCCCTTTGGGGTCCACCTGGCGACTGGGGGCAGCGGGTGGCTGCACGTCGGCCCTGCCGGCCTCCACAGCCCAGCCCTGAAAAAAGGCCTCCCCCTTGCTCTCCACCAGATTGTGTAGGGCGCAGCAGGCACCCACAGTCTGGGGGATGTTGTTGGGGCCCGCATCCGAGCGGGTCAGGAGACATCTCCAGCGCCCTTTGAGGCGGCCAAATGAGCGCTCCACCACCTGGCGCGCGTGGTTCAGGCGCTGGTTGAAGCGCTCCTGGCTGGCAGAGAGATGGCCCGTGTACAGGTGCATGAGCCAGGGCCGGAGGGGGGTACGCCACATCTGCGATGACGCAGAGGGGCATGGTGGTGTCCCCCACAGGGATCTCCCGCTGGGGGATGTAGGTCCCCGCCTCCAGCCGGTGGCACAGGCCCGAGTTCCGGAAAACCCGGGCGTCGTGGGTGCTGCCAGGCCAGCCCACATAAACGTCCTGGAAATGGCCCCAGCTGTCCACCAAGGCCTGGAGGACCACTGAATGATAGCCCTTGCGGTTGATGTAGCATCCTCCACTGTGTTGCGGGGCACGGATGGGGATGTGAGTCCCATCCAGAGCCCCGAAGCAATTGGGGAAGCCCAGCATGGCAAAGCCCGCGATGGTGGCATCTGGGTCCCCCAGCCTCACAAGCCTGTGGAGGAGCATGGCGTTGATGGCGCGCACGACCTGCAGGGGAAGCACATGGGAGAGCACCAATGAGGGGTGAGCAGGGGGTGCGTGGCCCTGCCCTGCCCTGCCCTGCCAGGGCCCCCCTGCCCTGCCCTCCCCTCCCCTCCCCTGCCCTGCCCCGCCCTCCCCTGCCAGGGCCCCCCTCCCCTCCCCTGCCCTCCCAGAGCTGCCTCCCCCTCCCCCCGTGGGTCCTCTTACCTCCATGAGGACTGCCCCGACGGTGTCCTTGCCAACGCCAAACTGCTGTCCCACGGATCGGTAGCTGTCTGGAGTGGCCAGCTTCCAGACAGCGATGCCAACCCGTTTCTCCACTGGGAGGGCAAGCCGCATGGTGGTGTCCTGGTGCCTGAGTGCGGGGGTGACCACTGGCACAGCTCCATAAATGTCTGCCGGCTCATCCTAAAGTTGCTGAGCCAGCGGTCGTCGTCCCACTCCTCAAGCACCAGCCGCTTGCACCAGTCGGTGCTGGTGGGGTAGCTCCACAGGCGGCGACGTGTGAGGCGGGGGGTGGTCGGGGTGCTGCACAGTTGGGGGTTGAGTCCTGCTCCCCTGTGGGCTGCTCCTCCTCCGGTGTGGCAAGTTGGTGCTCAGCTGCCTCCTGCATGGCATGGATCAGGGCGAGCCCTGCTCCTGCAGGGAGAGCTGGGTGGACCTCTGGCTGCTGCTGCTGCTGCTGCTGCTGGGGGTCCATGACTGCATCGCCCGAGGTCTGTGCGCCTATGGCTCTTCAGACTGCGTGCTGTGCAGGCTGAGTGTGTCTGGGAGGGGCCCTTTCAGGGAGCGGCTAGCTGTTGCCCCGGAAGCGCTAGTCCGCCCTGTGACCCTGTCTGCAGCTGTGCCTGGCATCCCTTTTTTGATGTGTGCTACTTTGGCGTGTAGACGTTCCCTCGCGGCGCCTATTTCGATGTGGTGCTGCGCAACGTTGATGTTGAACATCGACGTTGCCAGCCCTGGAGGACGTGTAGACGTTATTCATCGAAATAGCCTATTTCGATGTCGCCACATCGAAATAGGCTACTTCGATGTAGGGTTCACGTGTAGACGTAGCCTAACTGAATTGACCTGATTTCTCTTCTCTTGATGTTCACAACTCCACATTAGCTGCTAATAATGGGCCACATCCTGGGTGGCTGAACTGACCTTGTCAGCTCTGGCCCTCTTCTTGACTGGGACTCCCTTCTTTTCATGAGCCTATAAATTTAGACTCCAACTCTGGAACTTCCACTCATGCATCTGACAAAGCGGGTCTTTGCCCACAAAAGCTTATGCTCCAAAAGATCTCAGTCTGTAAGGTGCCACAGTACTTATTGTTGTTTTTGAAGATACAGACTAACTTGGCTACCCCTCTGATATTTACTGGGTTGGCTTTGCCATTAGGAATAAGATCACCAGTCAGCTCCTAGAGCCTCCCAGGGGGAATCAACAAGCATCTTATGACTCTTTGGCTCCAGTTCAGTAATGATCAGTGCCACAGTCATCAATTCACATGTTCCCGCACTTGATGACGAGGGAGACAAGGAACAGTTTTACAGTCTCTTAATGCATTGTCCCACCCACGCCTAAGGAGGTCAAATTCATCCTCCTGGGAAATTTCAATGGCAGAGTCAGGACTCACAACGCTGGAATAGGGGGGAAAAATACAGCAAGATTGCCCCAGTTCACACTGCTCCCCAGCCGTGCTGCTCTGCTTCCAGCACATGCAGGGACAGTCCCACCTCTCCCTCGGAGTGGTGTGGCCGGAAAGCAGGGCAAGCTGGAGCCACCTGGATGCTGATGGGGAGCAGGGGAGGCACACAATCTTGAGGGATGGGCCAGCAGCTGGCAGGGGGACTAGCAGGGCTAGAGGGTGCACCCTTCCTCTCCCCCGCACGCTCGCTGGCTGCACTCAGGAAAGGGCAGCCCTAGCTCACAGTGCTCTCCAGTTGCACTGCTCTGGGGAGGGGAGGTAGCACCCCCACACTTCCCAGCAGGAAGCCGTTGGGGGAGGCAGAGAGCAGCACACACTGGAGCGAGCTGCCTTACTGTACTTTCCTTGCCACCGCTGCTGAGTGCAGCGGGCATAGCCCTTTTGCCAGTGCTGGTCCTCCAACCTTGTTTGTCCCCTGGACCTCCTTGGCTGTGGGAACAGCAAGGTAGGACGGAGTGGAACAAAAGCGGTGGGGGGAGGGTGTGGAGCAAGGGCAGTGCCTGGTGTAGAAGGGGTTTGTGTCTCTTCTCCAGACTGGGGAGGTATACTCCTCCCTCAAGCCTCACCAACAACCATTCACCTATGAGACCAATCTGCAAGAGATACCAGCAACACCTGTTTGCAAAACTCCCTAACTTGCCTGATAACATCATTGACATTCAAGAGCACTGAGATCAATTTAAAAATACTATTCACAGCGCATGTGCTGAAACTACAGGACGTTCCACTCATCGGCACCAAGACTGGTTTGATGAAACCAGCAAGGTTATCCTAGCATCAATTCAACAGAAAAGAACTGCAGTTTGTAACTGGCAAAATGATTCCTCTAACCAACAAAAAAATGAGGCATATCAGCTGCCAAAGCTGAAATCCAAAGGAGTCTACATGACACCAAAAATAAGAAATGGCAAAAGAAGACCTCGGAAATCCAGGATTCCATGGACCAGAATGATGTGAGAAGTTTCCTGATATCTGGGCCAAACTCCAAAGGCCCAGTCCCCATATGTTCCCAGGATGGCTCTATCCTCCTCAAGGACAATGCAGTCATTAAACAGTGCTGACAGGACCACTTTGAGAGCCTACTAAACTACAAATCCATGGCTTCTGAAGATGCCATTGAGTCTATTCCACAGTGTTCAGAAATGGAACATCTTGCTGATCCAACCTTCTTCTGAGGAAGTCAGGCGTGCTATCACCCAGGTGAAAAACACAAGACAACAGGCCCAGATAGCATCCCAGGTGAGGTTTTCAATCTGGTAGAACAATGCTTCAGCACAAACTTTGCCAATTCCTCAGCAAAATCTGGAACTGCAGAAAAATTCCACCAGACTATAAGAACGCCAAGGTGACTGGAATATTCAAGAAAGGAGACAAATCTTTTTGTGGGAACTACAGAGATATTGCTTTCCTCTTCTTTGCAGGAAATATCCTTGCCCACATACTAAAACTTCCTTCTCCTCCTTGCTGAGGAACTCCTCTCAGAATCACAGTGTGGCTTCAGGCTGTCCGGAGGCACAAATGACATGAACTTTATGGTGGATTCAGGAGGAGTGCAGAGAGCAACACCAGGAGCTGTTGTCGGCATTCACTGCTCTAACCAAGGCCTTTGATCCTATCAATTGTGATGCCCTATGGAAGGTGCTGTGAAGGTTGGGGTATCTACAGAAATTAAATTTCATAATCAGGCTACTCCACGACGGGATGCATTCCAGCATTCTGTGCAAGGGCTCAGACACTGAGCCATTCATCATTTGCACTGGTATCAAGCAGGGCTGTGTCATTGCTCCAACACTCTTTTCCATTTACCTTGCTGATTCTAATCCTGTGTTCTCACCTGTGACTGCCTTCCTGATAGAACTGGGATTGAGTATCATATGGATGGTCAACTCTTCAATCTCCAGTGTCTCCAAACAAAAGCTAAGATCACAGGAACTGCTGTCACCTATCTTCAATATGCAGATGACCGCATCTTTCTTGCGTGCACACAGGCTGACCTGCAAAGTACCCTAAATCTTTTTGCAGGTGCCTGTCACAGTGGGGGCCTCTCACTCTCAACACTGGGAAAACCAAGGGACTCTCCCAGCCTTCAGTTGCCCAAACTACTCCTCATATTCCACAAACCACAATCAGTGGAGAATCTCTGGAAAATGTGGGCCATTTTCCATACCTTAGCAGCCACCTCTCCCAAACAGCCAGCACTACCCAGAAATTGAATACAGGATCCACTGTGCCAGCACAGCCTTTGGAAGTTTGCTCAAAAGCATCTTCAGTGATGGGAATCAGCAACTAGGCACCAAGACCCTGATTTACAAGGCAGTTGTCATCCTCATCCTTCTTTGCGGGTGTGAGAACACTGATGTTAGTGCACCAATCTTCCCAGCAGACCCTGAGAATTCTCCTGAGGCAGAGCTGTTGGACCCATTCTAGTTGCTTCTAGTATCTGGAGGGGTTCCAGAGGCGCTGCCCCAGGAAAATGCTCAGGATCTGCTGGGAAGATTGGCGCATTAACATCAGTGTTCTCTCTGCAGCCAACATCAGCAGTATAGAAATTCATGAAACTCCAGCACTGTTGGGCTGGCCACGGTGTAACATGTGCCCAACACTGGCTCCCAGAGCAAGTGTTCTTCTCTCAGTCAAGGCAGGGAAGAAGGGAAGGTTGTGGTTAGTGGAAGTGCTTCGAAGACATAGTGAAAGTACACCTTAAAAAGGGAGGCATCAACTCAACAAACTGGCAGAACTTGGCACAGGACAGACTACAGTGGTGCCACACCATGTACCAAGCCACAGCTCACTTTGAGGAGAACAGACATGCTCATGAGAAAGAGAAACAGCAAAAGAAGAAAGAACCAGCGCAAGAGTCCAGCCAACAACTATATCTCCTCCTAGATTACACCTGTCGCTTCTCTGGGAAAATTTGCAAGGTACGACTTGGACTCCTCAGATACTTAAATATCCACTAATCAACCCCATCGGCAGACATTATCCTTGCATCAAAGGACAGATAAAGAAGCAGCAGCAGCAGAAGAGTGGTCTGGAAAAATCTGAGAGCAGCAGCTGAAGTAAGCAGGTATCCCTGAATGGGTACAAAATTTGTATCTGGATCCAATCCATGATCAGCAAAAATGGGCTGAGGCTATAAAGCAGCTATCAGCAGATTTACAGGGTTCTAAAAATGGTTTAAAGTGCAGTTCAGCAACCTGGCTTCGTTGACTGATTAGTTGATTTTGGGCAGGTCTGTGCCCCCAAGAAATCCCGCTACATTAAGCACTGATCCAAAAGCACTCAAGTTTGGAGCATGAGACTAAAATTTTCGCTTTTAGACTCAAGTGGGTGATGTGCTGTATGAAAGGGTTGTTAAGTGCTAGGCTCCTGCCTTCACTGGGGGGGGCGTGTCAATGACCTGTCCTGTCTTCATCTGAAAGACGTAACAGTATGTAGGGAAGATTGGGTAGGTGGAGTTTCTGTGGACCTAGACAGACCACAATGTCTCCCTCTTGCTCCAATTACTCACAATAAAGCAAACCTTTACTTCTTTGTAAAATCAGTTATTTTCTAATAGGCCCCCAGACTCTTCCTCAGATTTTATTCCAAATCCAACAGTTGAAAACAAACTCTAGAGAGACTCTGTTTGGGGACGGAAAATGAGGAACTGACTTTGCTGAAATACTGAGATCCTTAGCTAGTTTGTATACCTCAGGATAATTTGTTTGCTCTTCTTTTTAACTCATGCAGTTTCTCAGTTAATGAAGAAGTAGGCCAAACAGCTCTTTGGTGGAGACACCCCAATGGACTTTATGTAACAAAACAACTTAACCACCTGAATGCTGAATCAACAATATTATTGTCTGTACTTTTCCAAATTGTCACATGTACTAAAAGTGGGCCTGATCCTGAAAGGTATGGCGCACCCATCATTTTGTTTGATTTAAGCAGGAGCTGTGCACCACCTCTTCTCAAGATTAGACCAACTCAAAAAAATGTGTCCAAGGCCAGTATATGCTGGTGAAGTGCTTTGAAATCCTTTGAGATAAAGAGATCTGAGAGTTGAAGTTCCTGGGGAAAGGGCTGCAGAGGTTACACACAACTTCTACTGCTGGTGATTGTCAGGTGAAAAACTTCAGTTGGTGACAGGCTGGCCCCATTGAGTTTTGCCATTGACTTCAGCAAGGCCAGGATTTCACGCCTGTGTGCGCCACAGCAAGGTACTTCCTCAGCCTCCTTTAGCATGTGCAGTTATACGGTTTAAACTTTATTGCCAAGAGCACAGACTTCCCAGCACAGAATTCACCTTCAGAAATGAATCGGTTATTACCTTCTAGTGAAGGACGGAGAAGCTGTGAGCCATGTGGGTAGCCCAGTTAGGTGATAACAGCACAGGAAGTTAGTGATGGGACAGAATTATGTGGTTCACAGCTGAACTGCCTTCTTTCAAGGTTCAGGACTACTTGGATCTTTAGTTTCAAATTGAGCTCATCTCCACAAAATATGAATAAAATCAAATAAATAGAACCCTGCAAATCTGTATATAACCCCTTTATATCCACAGGTATCCACATCTAGAGCTGTAGATATCTGCAGAACAGTTTTGCAGATGCAGATACCAAACTTGTATCTGTGCAGGGCTCTAACGATAAATACAGCATCGGTAACTATTGGAAATGCCAAACATCCTATGCAGTGTATGAAGATGCTCAGCTTATTCTAAAGCAAGACTAAGAAATGAGGTCAATTTAACCTAGTCTATTATACTTTTACAGTTTTTCTTCCTTGCTCACAGCTGAGATTTGGGTTAAGCAGGTTTTTCATCTGTTTTAAGTTGATTTTCTTTTAATTAAATGAGTGAGAGAAATAGAAAGAATTTCAGGGTAAAGGAAAACAGTTGCAATTGTTAAGCTATTACTGAAATATTACCTGCAGCACCATTTAAAGTTCCCTTTCCTTATGCTCTGATTGCTTTCCTATTATCGTACGTGAAACTGTAAATGGAAAATCACATAATGTTGTATTACATAATCAACTGGTTTACACAGCTTGAAATATGAGATTTTAGTTATTATGTTTCCAGGCCTATGAACACTAGATGTTTTTATTATAAAGTAAATAGCACTTTTCCCCTTGACTTCATTATAACACTTAGCAATAAAAGAGAGATGTTTCTCACTTACAAATATATGCAACATGATGGCTTCTGGGCCTCAGAAGAATAAACACATGACAAAAAGTGTTTTTTCTGAACAATTTTAGTTGGGGGTTTCATAGACTCATAGGATTGGAAGAGACCTCAGGAGGTCATCGAGTCCAACTCCCCCCTAAAAGCAAGACCAATCCCAACTAAATCATCCCAGCCAGGGCTTTCTCAAGGTGGGACTTAGAAGCTGTAGGAATGGAGATTTAACCACCTCCCTCGGTAATCCATTCCAGTGCTTTACCACCCTCCTACTGATATCCAACCTAGACCTCCTCCACTGCAACTTGTGACCATTGCTCCTTGTTCTGTCATGTCACCACTGAGAACAGCATCTCTCCATCCTCTTTGTAACCCACCTTCATGTAGTTGAAGTCCGCTGTGAACTCCCCCCTCGCTCTTCTCTTCTGTAGACTAAATAAGCCCAAATCCCTCAGCCTCTCCTCATAAGTCATGTTTGCCAGCCCCCTAATATTTTTTGTTGCCTCGTCTGGACTCTATCCAATGTATCCACATGCTTTCTATAATGGGCTGGCCAAGAATTGGGTGCAATACTCCAGGTGTGGCTTCACCAGGGCCAAATAAAAGGGAATAATCACTTCTCTAGATCTGCTGGCAGTGCTATTACTAATGCAGTCCAATATGTTGTTAGTCTTCTTGGCAACAAGCATACACTCTTGACTCACATCTTGCTTTTCATCCACCATACTCTCCAGGTCATTTTCTGCAGAACTGCTGTTTAGCTACTTGCTCCCCAGCCTGTAACAATGCTTGGGATTCTTCCATCTCAGGTGCAGGACTCTGCAATTGTCCTTGTTGAATCTCATTAGATTTCTTTTGGCTCAGCCCTTCAACTTGTCTAGGTCACTCTGGACCTTATCCCTGCTCTCCAGAGTATCTACATCTTCCCCTAGCTTAGTATCATCCATGAACTTGCTGAGGGTGCACTCCATCCCTTCACCCAGGTCATTGATAAAGATATATCAAACTATCTGATTTTAGCAAACTGCCTGAATTATGTTCCATTGCTCCAGGTTCAATGGGCTGGGTTAGTGCCTCACCACACTCTCCAAGGTGAAAGTGGAAGAGGGGGTATCAAATGGAAAAATCTCAGTTGGGATCCCATTGTGAAATTATTTCCCGATCGAGAAAGCTCTCCCCCATCCAGGGGACAATCTGGCTCTGGCTGTTGTTTCATCTGACAAGTTTTGTTTCCTTGCTACCTAATTTACCATGTAAATTAGGAAAGTTAGTCTTTTTAATGACCCAAGCTTGATCTTGGTTCTAGAGGAGGCTGTCAGCTTACGTTTTATTTATTTTTTGCAAGTATTAAATTTATTTTCTGGAGTTTCCAGTAAAGATTCCAATTGTACTATAATTTAATACATGTATAGAAGCAGTTTAATGGTTTCTTTTCCCCTAGGGTATGAGATGAAGCCAGAATTACATGATCAATGTGAAAAAATGGCAGATCAAGCTAACTAGTTGCTTCAATACTTTCTTCTCAGTAAAAGTAATGCTGCAAGGTTTCTATATGATATTGAATTAAATGCTTTTCACACATGATGTCTTTCAAGAACTATAAATTAGGTTTCCTGAGCTGAGAAGATAAAAAATAGCTGTGCTGTAAGAAGATGCTGATTGCACATTAGAATCAAGATTTTTGAAAGCAGTTGGTGTTTTGGGAGTCTCCATTTGGGGTTCACAGTCCAAAATACCTTATTTCAGGAGGTGCTCATCATTTTCTGGTGCCTTTGGCTAGACAGCCAAAAACTGAAGGTCCTCAAACACTAGTTACTTTAGAAAATCTGGACTGTTACCTTTAAATTTATTTTGCAGACATAAAAGATCTTCCAGTTCTTGATTTAGCATTGTTGGGTTTTAATTTATACAACCTTCAATAACACAGAAAAATTGTTTTCTTTTAAACAAAATGTTCAGATTTGTCTGCAAACTTTTTGCCACTAGTTTGTATTTATTTGATAATTAAACAGACATAGATTTAGGAGTTTGCCATATTTTTGGGTTTAACCAAGAGCAGTGAGGGGTTTTCATGGTCTGCTCTGTTGCCCTTGGTGCCTTAAATACTCCACTGCTGTAGTTCACAACTCAGACACCAACAACCAGCAGAAAAGCATGCAATTCCTTTGGTATCTCTGTGCTGCACAGCCCAGGTTTAGCTCTCTGAGCCTAACAGCTTGCCTACAACACAACAGTTCTACCCGGATCTCTGCTCCCCTTGGTTACTACTTGTAAGGTGACCTCAGTACAACCCCAAGTCCCAAATTTCCCCCAAACCATCTACCCTGAAGTGTCCTGCCCTCTCCTGGAACACTCAGAGAAATAATAAGGTTTGTTGCTCTTTTGGAGAGACCAGTATGCAGTTTATTTCGTTACCTTCAAACAAAGCACTGGGTTGATTTAGATTAAAAGTAAAACAAGCTTATTAACAAAATGAGAACAGTTTTAAGTGAGTTCAGGTACAAGGGCAACGAAGGGTCCTGTGGCACCTTATAGACTAACAGAAAAGTTTTGAGCATGAGCTTTCGTGGGCACAGACTCACTTCATCAGGTGCCCAGGGATAAATGCAAGTAAGTTACAAGCAAAACAAACCAACCCCATAAAATATACTTTCCAGTGACTAAGAATTTACAGTAACGGATCAAGGTAGATTTCTTATCAGTCTTTTTCTTCCCAGCCACCTTTGATTTCTCTCAGTCAGAACATTCCACAGAACTACCATATAAGATACAGGTTTCCCTTGTCTTACTAGATGAATGATCTCTGCCTAGGCAGGTTTCTCAACTATATTCAGTTCCTGGAGGATTCAACCTCATAGTCAAAGGACCCCTCTTTCTCAGCCTCTTGTGTCCACCCAGTGATGTATAATGAGATGGCTTCTTCTTTCTCATTGTATCTTCCCAAACACATGCTTCTGTCCGCAGAATCAGGATGACCTCATGCCATTCTTTGCTTAGAACACAGAGATTCAAGACAACAGGTACTTAATCTGATAATAATTTGTAGGCTAATTCATGAAGTCCTTGCTCAGGCAGAACTCCTAAAGACCTAACTTCTTATGCTGCAATAGTTGCAGGAAATGAACATACTTCAAATCAAATGAAACAGAGCAAACACATCAAACATGAATTTGGTACTAATGTTCACTCCTTATGTAAACAAGAAGCCGTGAACAGAAGCCTGAGACCACCAGCTCATTGTATATAGATTCTGACCCAACCTCGGAGGACTTATTATTTTCAGTCACTAGCATCTTGGTACAATTCTGGCCTACTAGCATTTGAACAATAGGAAATAGTCCATATCCCATTGTCTTTGATGTCTCCATGTCCCAGACTCTGTGTGTTCCCTAATGCCGATTTAGAGACCACCCCTAAGAGAAAGAGAAATCCATCGCGTCTCAATCCTGGCCCTCACTTGGACATTAGAGCTAGTAAAGGATTCTCACTGGGGCTTCTCAGCCTTTTGGCTGCCTTCCAAGAGGCAGCTTCACCCAGTTTACTGACTGCTGCTTTGTCCACCAGGCCTGGATCAACTGTGTTCCCCTCAACAGGGCCATCTGCCATGGGGGACCAGGACAAGCACTGCAGGAAGCGCAGCTTCACCAATGAGAGGCTTCCCATGCCCTGTGCTGTTGCTAGATGCACCCCAGGGCCTGACAGCTCTGCCACAGTGCCAACCAGCACTGGCTACTCAAAGCGATCCCCCAAACCCTGGCGATCATCACCATCAACTCTGTCATCTCCATAACTGACAATCTGCTATGACCTGATATCATTGTGACCAATACAGATAATAAAAAGATCATCATGGTGGATGTCATGGTGCCCTTCAAGAACAGGGTCTTGACCTTCATGGGGCCTGAGCTTGGAAGGTAGAGAACTACACTGTGATGGTGGACACCCTGAGAGCCTGGAACTACGATGCATACCCAGGTTGTGTGAGCCATGGGTACACGGAACCCCCACAATGAGCCAGTGTGGCAAGCAGGCAGAGTTGATTAGTGCTACATGGGGCTCATAAGGCACTTCATGATGTCAAATGCCATCTGGTGGCCCAGACACCCCGAGACAGGGCACATCACAGGCCACCATCAATGAAACTACTGACAAGGGACACAGCCAAGGAAATAACCCACTTTCTTCCCTGATGGACTATATCCTTCCACAGAAGACTCACAAGACACTGATGTACTGAGGGACATACTCCACCCATGTATCTCTCTGCTTCATCGCCCCTGACTGCTTCTATGCACTCTATGGTTGGCATACCTCAGAACACTTATTCACTGTTGCTTAACTACCTCAGAATACTTATTCTCTGCTGCTTTAAAAACTCACTGACCCCCAACCTGGGACAATGCTGATTATGTACCTTATGTACACTTGTAATCTCTCTTAACCCAAGCTTGGCCCCAGATGTACTGTGCCTTCCTTTTTACCATATGTAACATGAACTTCATTTCAAACATTGAACAACTGTATTAAAGCTAATCTGTTCTCATTTAACATTTGTCTTGTGATAGAGCCTACAAGCCAGCCAGGTGCGGTTCCTATTATGTGAGGCACTATTCAAACTGAGAGAGAATTCTGGATCACTTTCTCTTAAGATTCAGCCAAAGGAAAAAACAGGGACTGAAAGAGAGAAGAGATCAACAAAGAATGGTCAGAATGTGCAGAAAGATTAAAGGACTTGTCCAGAGTCACACAGTGACTGAACTTGCATACCAAAGAAGAGAGGTTTCAACTCCGCACCCTCAGCTCTAACCACTGATGAATGCTCCCTCCTTTCCCTGCATGGACTCATACAAAAGGACATTTTTGGAGTCAGTTGAACCAGAGTTTTAGCTGCAGTCAAGATACAGGCCTCATCCGGGTCCGTACACTCATCAACTGGGCCTAAGACGAAACTGCTGAATCCAAACATGAGGAACCCAGCTCCGCAAGGGAATATCTGACTGTGTAGCTATTTGTCTGTTAAAATATGGCCTGAGACCGCCAGCTCATTGCATATAGAGTCTGATCCAACCTCAGAGGACTTATTATTTTTAGTCACTACCATCTTGGTACAATTCTGACTTACTAGCATTTCAACAAGCAACCTCCAAGAGGAAACCTCCATATCCCATTATCTTTGATCTTTCTGATCACCCCAGAGTCCGCATGCACCAACTTTCCATTGGCCCAGAGGGAGGTGATATGTTCAATCTCCAGCTCTAACATAAGAACATAAGAACATAAGAATGGTCATACTGGGTCAGACCAAAGGTCCATCCAGCCCAGCATCCCATCTGCCGACGGTGGCCAATGCCAGGTGCCCCAGAGAAGGAGAACAGAAGACAATGATCAAGTGATTTATCTCCTGCCATCCATCTCCTGCCCTTGTACTGAAGGCTAGGGGCACCATACTTTATCCCTGGCTAATAGCCATTTATGGACCTAACCTGCACTAGTTTATCAAGCTCTTTTTTAAACCCTAATAGAGTCCTGGCCTTCACAGCCTCCTCGGGCAAGGAGTTCCACAGGTTGACTGTGCGCTGCGTGAAGAAAAATTTCCTTTTATTAGTTTTGAACCTACTACCCATCAATTTCATTTGGTGTCCCCTAGTTCTTGTATTATGGGAAAAGGTAAATAATTTTTCTATATTCACTTTCTCCACACCATTCATGATTTTATATACCTCTATCATATCGCCCCTCAATCGCCTCTTTTCCAAACTGAAAAGTCCCAGTCTCTCTAGCCTCTCCCCATATGGGACCCGTTCCAAGCCCCTAATCATCTTAGTCGCCCTTTTCTGAACCTTTTCTAATGCCAATATATCTTTTTTGAGGTGAGGAGACCACATCTGCACGCAGTACTCAAGATGTGGGCGTACCATAGTTTTATATAGGGGAAGTATGATATCTTTTGTCTTATTATCGATCCCTTTTTTAATAACTCCTAACATCCTATTTGCCTTACTAACTGCCGCTGCACACTGCGTGGATGTCTTCAGAGAACTATCCACTATAACTCCAAGATCCCTTTCCTGATCTGTCGTAGCTAAATTTGACCCCATCATGTAGTACGTGTAATTTGGGTTATTTTTTCCAACATGCATTACCTTACACTTACCCACATTAAATTTCATTTGCCATTTTGCTGCCCAATCACTCTGTCCCAGCTCTGTCCCAGACCCTGCCCCCACTCCACCTCTTCCTTCAAGGCCACACTCCTACCTCTCCCCCGCCTCTTCTCTTCTAAGTGCACCATGTCCTTGCGTCTTCTCCTCTCCCTCCACTGCCTTGTGCATTTCACAAAACAGCTGATTATGGGAGGCAACGGGCGAGAGGGAGAAGCACTGATCTGTAGGGCTCGTTGGTGGGCAGGAGGTGCTAGAGGGCGCTGATGGGGGTGCCAGTGGGTGCTCCAGCCCTGGGGGACCCATGGAGTCAGCACCTATGCCAGAGGCCACAAAAGCATAGAGAAAAACTCCTCATAATTCAAAAAAAAAAGGTTTCATCTCCTTGGCTTAGGCATAAGGGGGCTCATAAGCTGCACCTCTACCCACAGTTACAAGGGTTTCTACAAGGGTTCTCAAATTCCATTGCACTGCAACCTTCTCCTGACAACAAAAATCACTACAGCCGTGTCTACACGTGCACGCTACTTCGAAGTAGTGGCACTAACTTCGAAATAGCACCCATCATGGCTACATGTGTTGGGCGCTATTTCGATGTTAACGTCGACGTTAGGCGGCGAGACGTCGAAGCCGCTAACCCCATGAGGGGATGGGAATAGCGCCCCACTTCGAAGTTGAACGTCGAAGTAGGGCACGTGTAGACGATCCGCGTCCCGCAACATCGAAATAGCGGGGTCCGCCATGGTGGCCATCAGCTGGGGGGTTGAGAGATGCTCTCTCTCCAGCCCCTGCGGGGCTCTATGGTCACCGTGTGCAGCAGCCCTTAGCCCAGGGCTTCTGGCTGCTGCTGCGGCAGCTGGGGGTCCATGCTGCATGCACAGGGTCTGCAACCAGTTGTCGGCTCTGTGGATCTTGTGTTGTTTAGTGCAACTGTGTCTGGGAGGGGCCCTTTAAGGGAGCGGCTTGCTGTTGAGTCCGCCCTGTGACCCTGTCTGCAGCTGTGCCTGGCACCCTTATTTTGATGTGTGCTACTTTGGCGTGTAGACGTTCCCTCGCAGCGCCTATTTCGATGTGGTGCTGCGCAACGTCGATGCTGAATGTCAACGTTGCCTGCCCTGGAGGACGTGTAGACGTTATTCATCGAAATAAGCTACTTCAATGTAGGCTTCACGTGTAGACGTAGCTTACATGACCCCAGGAAGGACATAGGTGCACCAAGTAGGTGTGGGGGGGTGCTGCAGCACCCCCACTTTTACATGGGGCCCCTGTGTCCTGCTCCCCAGCTGCTGGCTCCATACATAAAAGCTGGGGGATATTTCCTGCACCGCTGCCTTGCTCCCAGTCCTCAACCCGTGCTCCCCAACCTCTCTCCTCACCTGGGGCTTGAATCCTAACCAATGGCCCTCTGCCCAGGGTCTCACACCCAGCCCCATCACCCTACCTTCTGGATCCTGCCTCACTCCCAGACCAGCACTCTGGGACCCTTGCCCCATTCCCTAGGTCCTGCACCCATGGCCTAGGGCCCTGTGTCTGACCCCTATGTCTGGCCCCACAGCCAGAGCTCTGTTCTTGGTCCTGCACTTGGGGTTCCAGCTACCAGTCCATGCTCAGGGCTCTGCATCTGGCCTCACATCCACACCCAGATGTGGCCTCTCTCCCTTATCCCTGTTTGGGTCCCCCACTCAGAGACAGACCCCCCAGCCTCAGCAGAGGTTGGCAAGGAGGGGCAGGCAGGGAGTTCTCAGCACTCCCATTACTAAAAATCTTCCAGGACCACAGAGAAGGGGAGACCTGAGCCTAATCCCACCCAAACCCCACTGCCATGGGGTGGACAAGTCCTTAGTCAAAGCCCAAGGGCTTCAGCCCCAGGCAAGGAGACTGTAATCTGAGTCCCAGATGCCCTAGGCTGGGCCCTTGGGCTTTGGTTTTGTCCCCAGGCAAGTCTAAGCCAGTCCTGGAAACTCCATTAAAGTGGCTTTGTGATGCTGTTCAGAGTCCCAACCTATAGTTGAGACCTTCTGGTTTATATTACAAACAAGAACTGCCATGGGCATCCCCATCTGTTCGGAAGTCCCAGGGTTTCCCATTTTCTGTGTGACCACGAGAGACTGAGTGAAGCACAAGGAGGATGGTTTGGAAAGCAGCAGAGCTCCTGCAGGAGATTTGTTGTGAGGTGGGTGCTAGGAAGCCCCGGGAAATATTCTTACAACCTCAAGGCAGCTTTGTTTTCCTACAGAGCCTAGCACAGAAGGCAATTTACCACTCCCATTTGCCCTTCCAACGATCAGAGCCAGCACACGCAATATATCACCATCCCCTGTGTCAGACGCACAGAACGTGGAAATGCAGCTCGTGTTCACTGACCAGCTGTATTACACTAATCCTGTGCAAAAATACTTTCAAGACTTGCTTTTCCAAGCAGACTCTCTCTGCAGAGTGACTCACTAAATGGGTGATGAACCCAGAACGACTTACTTGTGCCACAACGTATGTGTCAGCTATGTAGGCTGTTACTCACTGAATGCTTTTAAGTAGAGGTGGGGAAAGTACCCAAAAAGTTACTTGAGTAAAAGTGCAGTTGCTTTTACTATTGGGTACTTGAGTACAATAAAGTTGTGAGGTGTGCATGTTTGTGCATGTGTACTTTGACTCAAGTAGTTTTCCAGTAGGACACCCGTGACTTGTACTTAAGTACACCCCCCCACCCCCCAAAGCAGCTGTACTTTTACTCTAGTAACTGTTTAGGTCCTTTTTCCACCTCTGCTTTTAAGATATAAACACAGCAGTACAGAAGCTGAGGGAGAAATCGATGGGCTCTCATATAGTCTGCCAATGTACCATTACAGGAAATGGGAAGAGGCCAAAGGCTTGAAACCCTGCCACCCATATCAGCACTTGTCAAGGTGAAACGAATCCATAACAGCAAAAAACATCATGTTTTTTATCACACAAAAGCCTTGTTAAAATGTTAACATGTCATGGAGTTGTTCCCAGGCTTTATATATTTCAGATAACAATGCGTGGGCTGGGAGGCATCAATAGCATGGTAATTCAGTGGCAGAAATCTCGTCAGACATATGAGCTGCTTGAGATTCACTCTCCCGGTTTACTACATTATCAGGACTCACTGATTGAATTACAGCCTGATAATAGCTCTCTCCCTTGGCATTATCTGACTATAATTGTAGCTGTTCTTACCATATCGCCAATGAGAGGATTGTATGTCCTTCTCAGGGAAAGCACACAGAAATTAGATCAGTGTGGATGTTTACTTTATTGGCCCAGTTTCTACAAGAAATGCACAAATCATTTCCCTGAGCCAAAGGTGTGAAAAGTGGAGGGTGAACCCTCTTGGGGGGGGGCATGAAATTTCATAAGAGGGGACACAGCACGATTGGCTGCCGGGTCTCAGACTTATCCCATTAAAAATGTTGAAATAAGTTACTGTTTTTATGCCTGTGTATTTACATTTACATACCCATTGATAAAGTTTGTACATTCTACAGACCAATGTTTTCACGTGTGCTGAAAGTGTTCTAGGGAGGGATAACTCAGTGGTTTGAGCACTAGCTTGCTAAACCCAGGGTTGTGAGCTCAGTCCTTGAGGAGGTCATTTAGGGATGTGGGCAAATAGATGTCAGGGATGGTGCTTGGCCTTGCCAAGAGGGCAGGGGACTGGACTAGATGAACTCCCAAGGTCCCTTCCAGTTCTAGGAGGTGTGCATCTCCATTGCTTTATTCTTCTTTTTCTTTCATATGAACGTAACTGAACTTTCCATTGGTTGGAATCCATTAGACGAGTTGGAAGGGCCCTGCTAATGTCAGGACAAAAAGCAGGACCGGATGTAAAAATTTGCTCACCCCTGCTGAGAGCTGCAGCTGAAATAGTACACGTCCACAGTAAAATTTGGTCAGTTGGGGCTGATGCTCCCCTCAGCTTGAGGTGGCGGGGGGAAAAGAAAGCTTCACAGAGTGAGGAGTGATATGTTAGGATTCCCTCTGAGGCCTTTCCAGTCAGATACCCAGAACTCCTCGTCTTGCTCTGGAAAAACACTTCTTTCAGCTCTCTCACATCCAAAAAACTCAGTTCAGTGCCAACTCCTCACTCGAGTTGCTCTGTTAGGCATGTGACGGCTCTCCACCCAGTCTAACCAGGCCCAGGTGCAGGGGCTTTAGATACAGAGTGATACCACAATTCCAATTCGTGTCACACACTACGTGGCTTAGGTAAATCTTTCCTATTTCATGTTGAACCCTTAGGACATGACCAGTGCCGAGCAAGAGAATTTGATGGACTATGAGAGGTCAATATTGTCCTCTAGCACATTACCAACACTTCCACTGCATACTGGGTTCTTGGAAGACATTTCGGCATAAATTACAGCTAAATAACAGTACAGAACGCTGAAAGCCAAGACTGGTGGCTGTAAACAAACTTTGTGGGACCATGGAAAACTTGGCCACACCCATGATAAGTGCTTGTTCAGCTAACTAAAATCACATTGGATTACTGATGTTGGCGAACAAGACGGTTCCACATGAGAGAGGTACTAACAACCATACTTCTTGCATTTAAGGACCAATTCCTTTGCAGATCATGGAAGGCAAGTTGATGAGTTTAGAATGTGGCAGCCTCTTTGGTTTACTATAAACATGCCCTCAATATTTAGTTTAATTTGCTTTCTGCCTCCCTTATTTACTCTAAATATAGTGACAATGTTAGTAGTACAGCAATCATTGGTTCTGGTTTGTCTTAGCTTGGGCTTGCTCAGGTCTGCTACTCTCTCCCCAGTCCTACATGGTCGTGCTCCCAAGAATTGGTCTGGCATTGATCCATTGGGAGCAGATCAGAGAGGAAGGAGCACGGGGTGGAAATGGAGGAGGCGGAACGGCATACAAGATTTTAAAAAATGAATGGGCTCAAGGCTAAAGTTCTCACACATAATCATTTCCTGCAGTGGGGCGGACAACCACCACAGGCCCTGGGATTGTGGGGGGAGGGCCAACAGCGTGTTCTGGAAGGGGGTGGCCAAAGGTGGAAGGGGAGGGGCCAAGGACAGCGAATCCACTGTTTAGACCACAGTGCTGGGCCCTGCTCCCTCCCCCAGAGCTGTGTGGAATGTAGCATTTCAAAGGGGCTCAGAGCTCCAGCTGCTGCTGTGGCCAGAGCTCAGGACCCCTTTGAAAGGCTGGGTCCTGGTACAGCTGCCCCCTCCCCACCTCAGAAGGCCCTATTTCCTTCGGTCAGGTTTCAGAGGAGTAGGCATGTTAGTCTGTTTCAGCAAAAACAGTATGGAGTCCGGTGGCACCTTACAGCCTAACGATTTTATTACAGCACAAGCTTCCGTGAATCGCAACTGCTTCTGACAAAGTGAGTTGCCTCTCATCAAAGCTTCTCCCATAATAAAATTGTTAGCTGGAAGGTGCCACCGAACTCCTTGTTGTATTTCCTGCTGTGTCTGCACTTGTCCAAGGACCAAACTGAAGATTCACAATTCAGTGGAAGTTTTCCCTGAGGAAGGTTTTGGCTGTGTGTAATTACAGACTGTGGTTAGGACATCAGGTAGTATCCCTTTATATAGCTTGTGAGTCCTTTAGCGGGGGATATCCTTGTCTTCTATGGTTGTTCTATTTGTTTCTAAACTAAACAAACAGCCCAGAAACAACAAACAAAATGTTAGTAACCATAAGGAAAGGGACAGAAAACATCATAATGGCCCTGTATGAAATCCACAGTGCAGCCCTGAATCTTGGACGCAGATCACACTATCTCCAAAAAGATACATTAGCATTTGGAAAGGTACAGAGAAAAATCAACAAAAACGATTAAGGATACAGACCAGCTTGGAGAGATTAAAAAGAAAGGGGCCAATAGGATAGAGGACTATAAAATCACAAATGGTGTGGAGATAGTGAATGTATGAATGTTATTTACCCACCCAGGATCCGGGGTCACCCGATGCAATTAATAGGCTGCAGATTTAAAAGCAAGAAAAGAAAATACTATCTCACACAGACAACCCATGGAACTCATTGCCTGGGGATGCTGGAGAGGTGTTCAGAAAATAATTCAGATAAGCTCACAGAGGATAAGGTGTTCAATAGAATGGTTGGGGATGCTGCCCATGCACTGGAAGTCCTCCACCGCTAATTGTCAGAAACTGGGAATGGATGACAGAGGATCAATCACGTGAAAATTTCCCCGTTCTGGTCATTACGTCTGAAGCAGCCGGTGTTGCCCACTGTAGGAAAATGGAATACTGGGCTAAATGGACCATTGGTTTGATTCAGTAGGGCTGTTCTTATGCCTTTTGTGTTAAGGGGGTTCCCAGGAGAGCCTGCTGAAGTCACTCAGGGTGCACTTCAAGAAATGGGACATCCAGTCCCCAAAGCTGGAGTTATTCCAATATTTACATTCACCAAACCAGCACAAAACAGCTTCTGTGTTACCTTATTTGTCAATCAGGGTCCAAACCATGCAATACCATAAAGTCCCCAGCCTTGGGCCACCACCCAGGAACCCCAGCCACGTAAAGTTCTACCAGTCCCCAAGGATCAGACACATTACCTGACAGGTCAGTGAATATTTCTGACTGTAACCCAAGCACGTACTTAAAGTCAATTCTTCGTAACTAAACTAAGAATCATTAAAAAAGGAGAGAGAGAATATTGGTTAGAAGTCTACGACCATACAGACATGAGTTCAACTCTTGAGGTTCAGTTACATAACAGAGATGGTGCTCTTGTAGTTGCAAAAGTTTCTTTTAGAATTTAGTCCATGGTTACAGCTCAAAATCCATATCCAAGGTGATTCCAGCCAATGACTAGGACCCCAATCTTTGGGGTGTAGGTTTTCCTGTATGGAACTGGAAACAAATCTGGGACCCTAAGTCAATGTCCATTAATGGGGCACCAGGATATCCTGGGATCTCATTTCTTATGGCTTGCAGTTTTTCCCAGGAGCATTCAAGCAGCCGTGAAACAAAAGGATTCTATCTAAAGGAACAATATACCTTTGCAGCAGCTCTTTGGCCTGGGAGAGCACAATTGGCTTTTGACATAACCTTCTGTGTCCCAACATCATGACAATTAGTACAACGTAACCCATCCATTAAACAATTCAAATACACTTTACCACTACCTTCAAAGAGACATATAAACAGCTATACTTCTTCAATCAAATCTAATCATAAATATGAATAGTCCCTTCTGATTTTGAATCAAATTTATAGTAACAGACACTGAGGGTGTGTCTACATGGGCACAAATCTTCGAAATGGCCATGCTAATGGCCATTTCGAAGATTACTAATGAGGCGCCAAATTGAATATTCAGCACCTCATTAGCATTAGGACGCTTCCGGCCGCGGTGCTTCGAAAGCCCCGCTTTCTAAAGCATGTGGCTCGGCGTGGCTACACGGGGGTCCTTTTCTAAAGGAACCCACCCCTTTCGTAATCTCCTTATCCCAATCACAGATCGGAATAAGGCAATTTCGAAAGGGGTGGGTCCTTTCGAAAAGGACCCCCATGTCGCCGCGCCGAGCCGCGCTCTTCCGAAAGCGGGGCTTTCGAAGCGCCACGGCCGTAAGCATCCTAATGCTAATGAGGCGCTGAATATTCAATTCAGCGCCTCATTAGTAATCTTCGAAATATGGCTATTTGTGCCCGTGTAGACACGGCCTGACTGTTCACATCACAAGACCTGAGCAAACACCTAACATTCTGCTGTCTTTGCCCACGGAAGCTTATGCTCCAAAATATCTGTTAGTCTGTAAGGTGGCACAGGACTTCTTATTGCTCTAACAATGCAAGTTTGCATTTCAAAGTTCTGGTCTAGCAAAACCTAACAGCACACTTATCACTTGTACATCTTCCCAACAAGTCTTTAACGGTCGTCCCTGGTTATTCAGCCTAAGAGCTGGTTAATCCTTTCTGGCCACGTTCCACATTTTACTCAGGTCTCTAATATTTCAAGTAGATAATGTCAGATCCTTCCACTTTATTTTCTGTGACTCAGGACTTGTTGCTAGAGCCTGGAATAGGGATCTGCAACCTGCTGCTCTTTAAGGACTTCTTTGTACCTCCTGATGCTAGAATAGCAAAGCTAAAAACACTCTCCTGATTATTTTTGATAAAAGGTGAACATCTAAAAGCCCAACAATGAAACGCTCATATCTAAATAGCAAACAATATGTGATCTCCAAATGTTGGATAATACCCCCTTTGATACATGCAGTGCATTGTAGGATATGATGCTGTATCTGTGTTTTGATCATGTCGCTAATAAAGTCTTCTTCATATGCACTGCAGCTCTTGAATTATTGAATTTTTTTACTGAATTAGGGAAAAAATGGCTCTTCTTGCTGTTTCGGTTGCAGACCCCTGGGCTAGAGGAACCCAAGGACACACCCGGCACAAAGTACTACTCTCTCCCATTACGTAAGGAGCCCAGTTCTTCGACATGAGCAGGATCTGGTCTTTACTTGCCTGAGAACTCAAACACATTGCTGAGGTTGCTTACCTGTAAATAACCCCTGGTCAAGGGCTGAGAATGAAATAGGAGCTCTGTCTTGACAATAGAAACAATAATCCGTATTTGAAACAGAGCTATGGGTGACAGTTTCCCAAGAAAATCTGACCTGACTGTAAGTAAACAAATCGGACCTGACTGGGGAGAAGTATGAACCCCTCTCTCTACAAAACAGCTGCATCCCCAGAAGGTGTGTCCAGCTGATGAGGGCATCTCTATAAAAAGAAGCACCTAGATGCTTGAGATGCTCACCTACTGGTACACCTCACTCGGAGCTTACTTTGACCTGAGTATGGCGATCGTGAAGGTTTTGCTGCAGTACCTGAGCACCAGCTTGCTGCTGTGTCTGGCAGGAGGGCTGGCGGCTCTTGTTTATTTTTTGACTCACTCCAAAAAGTCCATTTGCAGTTTGCCTCCAGGGCCGCCTCCTCTTCCTCTCATCGGGAACTTGAATGTAGTGGATCTGAAAAAGCCATTCCAGTCGCTGATGGAGGTAGGCTAGAAATGACAGAAGTAGCTATGGTGAGCTTTGCCGTAGTGGATGATTGGGAGGGGAAAGGCAACTTAATGAATGAGGATGTTGTGTCTACATTGTGTCGTTGTGTGGAAACAAAAATGAATGCATTTAAAAATGTTATCCATAGCTATGCATGCACACGCCTGGCACAAAGATGCTCCATTTGTCTCAGCCATGTGAGTGGACCCTGAAGCCTGTGACAATCCCCATATAATCCACATGAGACTCTGTGTGGGCGTAAGACCTGTCCCTGCAAATCTGATAGCAGGATCGGGATCATGTACTAAACAGACAGAGCTGGACCGCTTTAAAAAAAAACCCAGAAGGTATCACCTGCAACATCAGTCCTTTGTACCGGTGCTCTGCGAAGCAGTGCTTAGTGTGCCTCCGAACTGCACGCTGGGCGTACCGCCTGCTGCTCTGTGCATGTGCCCCAGTGCTGGGTGGGAGAAGTGAGTGGTGGCAGCAGTGGCAGCTCTGGGGTGGTGGCACCTCTGGTGAGTTGCCGGCCTTGAGTTAGAGTGGGGGGTGCGGTTGGAGGTGCCTGGCACTGGGGGAGGGCATTTAGTTAGAGTGGGGAGGGGTGGGGCAGAGAGTGACTGGCTTCGGGGGAGGGAAGAGGGTAGGATTGCGGGGTATGTGGCTCTGGGGAGGGGGACCGCTATATGTTAGAGTGGGGGAGGCTGGGGGCTGCCTGACTCTGGGAGAGGGAAGGAGGATTGGGTTAGAGCAGGGGAGTTGTGGGGTGCGTGGCTCTGGGGAGGGGGAGGGAATTGGATTTATATATATCTATATATATATATATAGATATATATATATAGATATATAGATATATATTGGGCGTGCCACGAAATTACCACGAGTGTGGAAGTGTGCCACCATGGGATACAGGTTGCTGAGCACTAGTTTATACGTTATTTCCATTGTTAGATACTTACTGTTAGGGCAAGGGCAAACTCATCCCTTCCCGCAGCCAGGGAAGGGCTGGCAAGAAAACAAGAACCCTGTTTCCAAAAGACTGAGAAAGAGAAACATATGCACCACCCTGGAATAGCCAATTGCCCAGTATTCTGGATCAGGTAGAACAAGGACCCGAACCAGGGTCATCTCATATTCCAGGTGAGTACCCTGTTGAAGGGCCTATTCCAGGAGGGAGGTGCTTCCCAACAAATAGTCACAGAGAGGTCACGGTGTTAGTCTGTGTCCTCACAACACACAAAAGCAGCCCTGTAGCACTTTAAAGACTAACAAAACAATTTCTTATGTGATGAGCTTTCGTGGGACAGACCCACTTCTTCCAATCTGGAAATTCGGATGAAAGAAAACTGGCGTAACAAAAATATAAGAGAGAGATAGAAAAAAAATGAAATGAAAATGGACACATGAGCTACCTAGAGGAGAAGGTCAGGGGGCACCGGGCGGGAAGGGAGATGGAAAGGGGGAAGAAAATTTCTTACTGCAAGTGTCTATTAAGTTAAGTGACTTGCCTGCGACCAATGACTAATTTCCAGCCAGGCCTAGATTTAAGATTTTTGTGCATGATTTTAATTTCACCCCATTTGGGCAGTTCCATGGCCCCCTTTTACATTCAGGGAAAAAAAGACAAATATGTTTAAATTTGAGCTATTTCTCATTTCATAAAACGACAGCCAGGGTCCTGGGCAGAGGTGTGAACAAGTCCATTTCCTTTCAAAGCTGTTTGCAAACCCATGATTTGCCGACTCATTTTGCATAAGCCGAGCAGTTTTCCTCCTACTTTCAAGGCTGCTGTGTCAAATATGAAAGTTGCAGCCAGAAGTCAGCAGCAGTAAATCTGATTTCATGCCAAGAAAGACTCACGCAAGCTGAAGGAAAGCTGGGAAATTACCATTGGTGCCAACTTGTAGTTTGGTGCCAGGCTGTCCAGTAGACAGCAAAGAAGCTCCCGAGCTGTCAAACTGTCATGTGATGAAAATAAAATTCAATTTGTCTTGCATAACAGGAGCCTCTTGTAATCTGCCATGCAATTTACATTATGTGCATAATACCATGCAACTCAGTACCTGGGCACATAGGAAACAAGATGAAATTTGGGGCAACGTATGTTTAAACGAGCTAGACAATTCTCAGTGAACGATGAGATTGTCAGAGCTGCTGTGGAGTGTAACAGATGATGCAGTCTTAGCTTGCTGTTAAAGCCTCCAGTTCCTGTGACATTATCCAGGAGTATATGCCTGCAGGCTGGATTCCAGTGTCTGATAATCCTTGCTAAAACTGAAACACTCTCCTCCTTGCAACACCAGGAGAGACAAGTGCCAAAATGGAATTATTTTTGGAACTGGATGAATGTATTTTCATGCTTTCTGCACAAGCCCATTGGTAACAGGAAAATTATTATGTCATCCCTATGCAGTACGTCTCTGTCACGGCATTATAGAATAGGCCCTGTGTAAGAGCTGCAAGGTTTCCAATTGTTGTAGAACACTGTACGACATTGTAGAACAAAGGTATCTCTGACCAAGTCCCTCTTGCCTAGAGTGACCAGCGTAGTGAAGACCATGTCAGTTGCGTAAGGCAAATGAGTCATAGTCCTCCAATGCCAGCAGAGACCTCAGCATGGCTGCCAATATATTAATAAATAGATCTATGTCGATTAAACCCTTGGCCTGAATCCCAGCCTATGACTGAACTGTACTCAATGCAGCCCAAAAATGGTTGCAAAGGTGTTTTCAGACCCGCTTTTATGCCATCAAACTTTTGTACTGGACCAGCACCTGACATAAATTAGAGCAAACTTAGCTTTGCTCTAAGTGATGCCTTGTTGCACACAGGTCCAGGGGCTGGTCTATCAACTGGATATTGCCAGGTCATGGGAAGTGTTGACCTGGCCCCCTTTCTGCCATTACTATTTATTATTTGCAATGCAGTAGCACTTAGAGGCACCAGTCACTCAGCGATCACGGCCCCCTTTGTCCTAGGGTGAGGGGAAGGAAGACACGGGCCTTGCCCCAAACAACCAAGGTCCAGATCCGCTAAGATCATAGAATGAGACCATAGAAACCAGTGGGAATTAGGTACCTACCTTTGAGGATCTGGGCCTAACAGCCTCAGTATGAGATGAGAGACAGTCAGTGGATGCTACAGAAGGAGGTGGAGGAGTGGGCAGAAGATAATACTTAGACTACTGCAGCCAGCCTGTCAAAGTAGAGACCACAGGGCAGTGGCAGCTCTGGTAGTTCTGCCATCCAAGAAGACACAAAGCAGTCAGAACCGCGGATAGCATCTGACTTGCCCCTTTTCCCCATCAGCTCTCAAAAGACACAGGCCAGGTCTATTGTAGATCTTAAAGTCCATCTTAGCTATGCAATTCCAGCTATGGCAGTTGCGTAGCTAGAACCACTGTATCTACAATCAACTTATCTGGCTACCCTCACAGAAGGAGGTCAATGGTAGAAACCCTCCCATTGGTCTCTCTTACTCCTCATGAGAATGAAGAGTACAGGGGGCTACTGTAAACCCCAGAGTGTTCGGTTTCATGTAATCCCATTAGGTATACAAAAACGAACCCCAGAAGATCGACTCTGACCGGGTCAATCTCCTGGCAAAGGTAGACGTACCCACAGTCCCGTCATTGCCATACGTGGCAACATGTCTCTTTTACAGAAGAGGTGCTGGAATTTTTTCACAATCCAATTAGCTAAACGTTCTTGGAAGCTTTTAGAATGAGCACAAGAAATGCCCCAGGCTTTGTGGTCTCCTCTACAGCAAATATTGAAAAACTAAAAGGAAAAACATGTTCATTTTGCAGTGATTAGGAACATTCTTCACATACAATGCAAAGATTGTCATGCAGCCAATGTAGTGGCAGATTATGCCTGGAGCCAAGCATGAGCTGTGTGGGCTACTGTGTACCATGGTTAATCTTGCGGTTAAGTCGGTAGGAGTCAGACACCTAGGTGCTTTTGAAAATCCCACTAGGTGCCTATTTGCGTTTGTAGGCACCTGAATACCTTTAAAAATCTGACCCTGTGTCCTGCCTTTCCCACTGGAGTCATTGCAAAGTCCTAGTGAAGTCATGAGAGAGAAGGGTGCTCAGCTCTGCACAGATGCAGGCCCTTCATGAGCTCATTGGGCCGATTCTGATCTCAGATCTTGGCAAAGCAGTTCTGATCTCATGGGTGTATTGTGAAGAGAGAATGTGTCCCGTTGGGTGTGAGTGGTGTAGCAGGCTTAGAGGACTTTGGGGATTACTAAATTGCTATGAGCCAAAGGCTGTGGCTCAGATAGGTGTATACGCAGATGATGGGATACTGTTCACTACACTTGGGATCCAGACCTGTTTCTGAATTAACATATCTACTTACATATTGTAGCTCTCTGAGAAGTATGGCAGCATATTCACCGTGCATTTTGGACCCAAGAAAGCAGTGGTGCTGTCTGGTTATGAGACAATTAAGGATGCACTCTTCAATCATGCTGAAGAATTTGGAGGGAGGGCAGAAATACCTATATTTAGGAAGCTCGTGCAAGGAAATGGTAAGCAAGCTTTTGTTTCATTTTTTAATTTGAGCGTACTTAGTATATTCTTATAAAGCCATCCTGCTGCAACACATTTTCATGGATAGAATACTTTGAAATACATAGCAGCTTGCATACAAGGAAAGAAACGCGCTTTCCATGCACTCCTTAAAGAAACTCAGTGGGTCTGTCCCACGAAAGCTCATCACCAAATAAATCATTTTGTTAGTCTTTAAAGTGCTACATTTCTGCCTCTTTGTTTTGTTTCAGTACTAGCGTGTTCATCTGTATTTTAGGCATAGTCTTCAGTCACGGAGAGTTATGGAAAACAATGAGAAGATTCACCTTATCTACTCTACGGGATTTTGGCGTCGGAAAGAGAACCATTGAAGTGCGGATCCTTGAAGAGCTGAATTTCCTCATTAAATATTTTGAATCTCACCAGGGTGAGTGTTAAAAATTTCATCCTGAAATGGGCAGTTAGACCCAAGTTCAGAAATGTGCTTTAGAATGAACTTAACTTTGAGCAGGTAAAGTCATTGGGATCTCTAATGTGCTTAAAGCAAGACACATACTTAAGAACTTGGCTGAGTTGAGGCATTGAGCTCTAATAAGATAGCCTTGATGCATATCCTTGATGATAAACTTATTTAGCTCTGATTGTTAAGAACATTTGCAAAGAAAACCATAACCAAGGACCTGATTTTTCATGCGTGCTCTTTTATATGTGTAATTTTGTTCTCCCATACCTAGTGCATACAAGAACTTAGTTAACAACTCTAGAGAAAACACAATGTAGCCATTTTGACCTGAGAGTGAGCACTTCTGTAGAGTAGACTGAAATTGATGTTTCCAGCATACAAGTGCAATTCCAACTGCAATTTGTTTTAATTGTTTTAAACATAGGGAAACCCTTTAGTACAAAGGTGATTCTGAACAGTGCTGTATCCAACGTCATATGCTCTATACTGTTCGGTGAGAGGTTTGACTATGAAGATCCTGTATTTCTAACTTTGCTGAAGTTGTTAAATGAAAACACAAAACTGCTGGGCTCTCCTACGGCACAGGTAATTAATTTTTATTTGAGGGATTTTTAATACATTCCTTCTCTGAATACAACTAGACTTGATCTGCACTAGGCAGGCAAGTCAATTGCATATATGCAATTCTAGCTGCAGAAATTGTGTAGCTAGAATCAACTTATCTGCAATCAACTTACCTGGCCATCCTCACTGAAGAAGGTCGACAGGAGAGTTTTCCCCATTGATCTCCCTTAGTCCTTGCAAGTGCAAGAGTGAACTGCCAACCTCTCATAGTTTTCTCTCCCCGCAAACCTAACTCCCACAACCTGTTGTCTGCCCTTGTGGTTGCTACCCAGAGCCAATGGGTGGTTACTATCTCCCTTGTGCTACCTGGATAGGGAAGTAGAACCATTCCCTTACCCCCCACCCAGATAGATCCAATGCCTCTCTCCATCATTACCCCAGAAGTGCTGGCCTATTTGAGACCAGTGGGAAGACCCACCATCCTCACCACTGGGGTCAAGCCTTGGCCAGACCTTTGCACAAAGTGAATTTCACCTAACACCACATTCAGCACAACTGAAAAGAGTAAAATAAAAAGACGACCATATTAACACCTTATATACAAACTGAGAAATCTGCTTGAGAGGGATTGAGCGCAAATCTGGAGGGCTGGAATTGAAGGGGCATAACAGCTTTATAACCACTCATAACAGTTTGGGCTGTACAGGATAAATCATGGATACAGTGACCTTCCAATCTGGATGCTTCAGGGCATCAGTGGTTCACATATGGCGCTGTCAGGAAAGAATTGCTTAGGGCACATCAGAGACATTACTAATTAGATGAACACACCCTGAGGATTCTTCTCCATGCTCTCAGAGAATTAAACTCTGGTCACTGCCAGAGTCCACTAAGGTACATCTTCACTACAGGAAAGATCTTCCCTGCCGTGGTTGATCTTCCGGAGTTTGATTTAGCACATCTAGCAGGTACATGCTAAATCAAACTTACAGGGTGTCTGCAGTGGCACCAGTACTTCTCTCCGCCCCCGCACAGCCCCGTTAGGACTAAGGGAAGGTGATGGGAGCAAACACTCCCACTGACCTCCTTTAATGAAGACAGAGTGGAAGCTTGACTTAAGGTACGTCAACTCCAGCTACGTAATTAACATAGCTAGAATTGCGTACCTTAATTCTACCTTCTGACATCATGTAGACCTGCCCCGAGACTCGGGACACGAATGGCGTAATGTGGAATACTAACTCCACCCATTTTACATAAAGATGTTACACAGATTCACCCCAGAGCCAGTAAACAGTAATCTTTTTGTTTTCCCCAGTTATATAATTTCTACCCATCTATTGGATTTCTGTTTGGAACCCCAAAGACTATTTCTCGAAATATCGACAAGCTGAATGCTTTTCTGGAGACGTTCTTTAAGGAACACAGGCAGAAGTTTAACGAAAACAATTTAACAGGTTTTGTTGATGCGTTTCTGAGGAAGCAGCAGCAGGTACTTCAAAGCTAACTCGCACCTTAATTTGCATCTTTTCGTTCTGCTAGCTTACACTTAATTTATTAATGTGGGAACATCTGGCAGGGAATGGAAGGTGCGAAGACATAGATCTGTTGTTATCAGAATATATGAGACCAGGGCTAGACCCCGCTACCAGTACTCACATTGAATAGTACCTTACTCCAGGACTAAGCTTATTGATATCACTAATCAATGACCTAACTAGCAGAGCAGTCCCACTGAAATTAATGGGACTAGCACGGCAAGTAAATAATTACTGAATGTGAATATTTCCAAAGCCCAATCTTTCTACCTAAAAGGCTGATGAAATCTGAGGTGTCCTTTATGGAGAAAACTGCAGGTCCACTGATGGTTTAATATGCTACCAGCATAGTGCCTGAGCCTGATCATTTTTTTTATATTCCATGGTGTTTTACCTACAATAGATCCCTTTAATTTCCCATAACTAAAATAAACTGAAGTACTAAACTCACCCTAATGTATGTACCCATACAAAGCCTGAACACAGATGAAAAAAGTATAAAATTAAGTCACCTGCCTCATTTGCTGTAAAACTAAAGTTAATTTTTTTGTGTGTTTCTAAGGAGTCGAAAAATTCGCACACACACTTCAACAATGAGAATCTTCTGTTTTCAACACTGGACCTCTTCGCTGCTGGCACTGAGACTACATCTACCACTATCCGTTGGGGTCTTCTTTTGATGATGAAATACCCAGAGATTCAGAGTAAGGCTAAGAGAACCTCTCTTAGAAAAGGCTGTTAATCAAGCTTCAGTTATAGAAGGGAGACAGTAGGGTTCCCACAGGTGGGACTAGAGTTAGTAATAGTAAGTGCCCCACATTAGAAAACAACAACGGACTTTATCGGAAGGTTTCATTCAGCTAAGATTAACCAGAATGCATAAAGAACCAAGAGGGGCTGAATTCCAGTTCTGTTCAGTTACCCATAAGCCTCTCCCTCATCAAAACCCTCTTACAAACAATCGGGCTACACCGGCAGAACAAAACTCATTGGTGTCCCACCTCTTCTGAGAGATGGTAGGTTGGATTCTGTTCTCATTTCCACTGAAGACTATGGAGTTACACCCATGGAAGAATAGAATCAGGCAGGGAATTTACTGCTAACTCTGCATTGGCCCAATAAAAGCTTTGGCACCTCGAGATCCACAGTAATTTTTGCAGTACACAGCTGTTTCTGGAGGAATGACATTCCAATCCTGGCTAAAGCCAGTCCTGTGGAGATTGTAAGTGAAACTGAGATTAGGGCCTGTGCTAGTGTGTCCTCAGCAGAGGTGGGAAAAGTACCCAAAAAGTTACTTTAGTAAAATTGCAGGTACTTTCACTTTTAGATACTTGAGTACAACATAGATGTGACAAGTGGGAGGGGGCATACATGCACATGTACGTTCACTCAAGTGTTTTCCAGAGGAACACCAGTAGCTTGTACTTAAGTACCCCCCCCACAACTGCACTTTTACTCAAGTAACTTTTAGAGTACTTTTTCCTCCTCTGGTCCTCTGCATTACTGGAAAACCACAACCCTTCTCCTTTCCCTTTTTCCAGAAAAGATTCAGGAAGAACTGGATCAGGTCATTGAGCCAGGACAAATGCCAACACTAGAGGACCGGAAAAAACTGCCTTACACCGATGCAGTGATACATGAGATACAACGGTTTTCCAATATTGTCCCAATGAGCGTGCCACGTTCAACTTCTACCAATGTCAATTTCAGGGGCTATATGATCCCAAAGGTAAGTTTCGAGTTTGGCAACTGAACTGGCAAACATTCATGCAGTTTTGTGAAAAACTATTACTCATGTAAGTTCTGGAGTTTGGTCTTCTAGTATTTAATCCCTCCCTTAACATTCTGCACTGCATCCAGAATGGACAGTTATGGGCCAGATTCTAGCTTCACTTACAGCCACATAAATCCAGAGTTATTGGACTGTTGACATCAGTGAAGTTACTCTGCATTTTTGCTTGCTTTTCTAAGCTCTGAATCTGTGTTGGATCTTTGTTTGGAGGGCAAATGCAAATGTTTAGAAAAGAAATCAATTTTTATTTTTGAGGCCAGGAGAGAGACATGAGATATTAACTGTCTCAGTATCAACACTCATGTATGCTGGGTGATAAATGCCATTGAACCATGCTCAGAGCTTCCTGTTCTGAGGTTTATTTCGTGTGCTTGGCTCTGGCAGATTAACTATTCTACAGAGTAGGAAATAGCCTGTAAAGCTAAATTTCACAGGGGTAGTAATGTTAGTCTGGGTCAGCAAAAACGAGGAGTCCTGTGGCAACCTAAAGACTGACAAATTTATTTGGGCATAAGCTTCCGTGGGCTGCAACCCACTGTGTCAGATGTATTGATGTAGTGGGCCTCTGCCCACAAAAGCTTATGCCCAAATACAGGTGTTAATCTCTAAGGTGCCACAGGATTCTCATCATTTTCCCTGTCGCACTAATTAACCCTGCTCGGTACCATTGGGTCTCCTGCATGGAAGAATGAGTTGAATTTGTGAGTGTGACCACCTGGGCCAATTGTTTGCTGCACCTGCCTTTTCCCTTATTCCTTCCAGGGAACAGATATCATTCCTCTGCTGACCTCGGCTTTGAACGACAAGTCGCAGTGGGAGACACCAGATCAGTTCAACCCTTCCCACTTCCTTAAGGCTGATGGGAGCTTTATTAGAAAGGAGGCATTTATACCCTTCTCCATAGGTAATGCCAGCTTCCTGTGCTCAGGCTGATTGTACTTTCTGGGGGACCTCTGAAAATTAGTCTACATATGTCTGAAACGATGCACCCAAAACTGAGGCTCTCCAGATTAAATGGTATTTGGGGAAATCTGGGGAAATTTCTATGTAGGTGGAAAATGGCACTGTTCTATCTGCCAGTTTCCAGACAGGATGAAGCCATTGAAAATTCTCATGCCTTCCTGAATGGGCAGAAACCATTTCCTGTTACGTAGCCCTTCTGATATATATTTGGTGGGGTCGGGGGGGTGTAGGGGTGAGGACTGAGTGTGGAGGTCGGGAGGCGTCAGCTGGCTCCTGTGCCTGCTGTTACAGATATATACATTTATACAGCCATTTTCATTTTGAAAGATCTCAGAGGAATGCTAACCACCATTTCACTGACCTCCCGTTGGTTAATTTTCCAGGACGAAGGGCTTGCGCTGGAGAAGGACTCGCCAGAACAGAACTGTTCCTCTTCTTTGCGGGTTTGCTTCAGAAATTTGTTTTCCAGCCCCCTCCAGGGGTGGCAAATGCTGATCTCGATCTCACTGCTGATGTTGGCTTTACCTTAAACCCAATGCCCCATCTGATTTGTGCTGCGGCCCGTGTACCACTGAAATGTAACTGAACACTATAAATATGGCCAATGGCTGGTGTCTGAATTTGGAGCTTTGCAATGATGCAAATCCCCCACGCACATAACCCCCAAATAATTAATGGAGAGAGAGAGAGAGAGAGAGAGAGAAGTGATCATCTCTGATGTGACAGCTCATTCATTAAGTGCCAGAACTGCTGTGTTCCACCAACAGGGGGCGCTACATCGCAACAGCTGACTGCCACGTCTACATTACACAGAAGATTCATCCACTCAGGATTGATCTTCTGGGGTTCGATTTTGTGCCTGGTGGAGACACATGTAATCGACCTATTGGGGTTGGCAACTGACCCCTGTGCTCCTCAGTATTGTGAGGAGTATGGTATGTTGACAGGAGAAACTCTCCCATCAACATTACTTAGTGAGGGCAGCCAGGTAAGTCAATTGCAGATAAGTCAATTCTAGCTATGCAATTGCCATAGCTAGAATTGCATATCTGCAATCAACTTACCTGCCGAGTGTAGACCAAGCTGATGAATCATAGCAGAGAGGGAAATGAACTAGGGCCAGATCGCTTCTGCATACATGGTTCCGTTCAATCAGGCTTTCTCTCTTGTCAACCTTGTGCCAGTCTGAGGTCTCTCCTGGTGCCTGTATTTCTATGTGCCACCAGGCCCATGGACTAACCTTCCCATCCCCCTTCACTCTTGGCTACCCCACAAGCTGGTTGGGAGCAAGCTGCACCATTTTCATAACAAATGAAGCCTGTACGCTGGCTCTGGTCACCAGGTAGTTCCGTACAGGATGCAGCTGAAGAGCTGACCCTGTGGCCTTTAAGAAGAGGAGAACCTGAGCAAATGCTAACTGGGGAGCTGCTGTGCCCAAGCACAGGGATGGTAGTGTGATGAGAGATGTGAGGGCAAGAGGGTTTGTATGAAACACAGGGAGCTGGTAAGAGACAAATGAGTACACTAATAAAGCAGTAATTCCAGTCTCTGCTAAATGCAAGCCAGTTGCTCCAGCAAATGCCTATAATTTTCCAGCAACCCTGTCTATAAAAATGGGAAATACTAATGGATTAACTAAAGGAAGTAGAAGTGTCCAGTTAGTGCCTTTCTGCAGATAGAACCTGCTGCAGGCTGGGAAAATGTTACATTTGCGAAGATCCAAATTCTACCAATTGCCCACAGGCAGTCAACCCGTCAGTTGTGATTGTGCCAAGAACTCCCCCTTTTGTTTTAAAGCACTTTACACCCAATTGTAAATGGCACCCCCCCAGCTCTCTCAATATTTGGGCTGTTCTAAGTCCCCAGCTCCTGGATTCCTGTGATTACTTGAGAATCTCAGCTTCTCTTAAAAACATCTGTTTTAAGCCCCCAGGATTGAAGAGACAACTCTAGAACTGCAGACCGGGTACACCCTAAAGGCATGGAAACCAGAAATAAAAGGAAGCCATTTTTTAAAAAAATCTGGTGATTTTTCAAGCCAATCTTATGAATTTTTTGGCCGGGTGGAGAGGGAGATTGGAATACACAGAGTCGGCAGCTTGGCATTAAATCAGAGCACACAAAGCCTTTCTACAACTTAAGTGTACCTGTCACCACTGGCCTCACTCCATTCCTTTCATGCTGTTACTCCCACAAAGGTCAGATCAGATGTCCCCCTCTGCTTCATATCATTCTTTGCCAGAGCTCTACTGACATCTGCAAAGCACAATGGGGTATCAAAACCAAAGGCAATCAACATCCCCGACTAATGTGACATGGAAACAAGGAGCTCCCTTGCAGGAATGGGGACTGTAAACTAGCAGTAATCAAGGCCATTTTTAAATCTAAGGAATTAAAGTGTTGGAAACGTTCTCTGCAGAGGAAGCCAGTGTGGACTTGTTGTGTAGTCAGAATCTTCCTCTGGTATTTTACAGAACATAATACAAGTGTCACCCTGATTATAACCCATCACTTGTGAATCAACTGGAGCACAGCCTGCAACTAAAAATACTTGATGGGTCTAAAAACCTTCTTAACCTTTCTCTGGTAGTCCCAGATCCATTGGTGGCATTATTATGATCTGCAAAGTGTGAGTTCAATGTACAAAATAACTACGTGGCTGCATCCCATGTTCAAAAGTGACTGAGGCTCTTCGGTTCCCAAGTCGCTTCTGAAGGTGGAATGTACCCCCCGCGTCTGAAAATTATGCCCAGCAAGACACGTGCTCCATGCTCCAAAACAAATCAGCAAAGTCTCCAGGAAGGGCAACATTATACTGTCTGGCCTCCAGTTTACCCAACAATGGGCTTGAGTTTTGTTTGGTGCCAAGTAAATGCAACTACCATTGACTCGAAGGGAAGTGACAGGCCCTCAGCACCTCTCAGGATCAGGAGCGAGCAGAGCAAGATTTGGGGCCAAATTCTGATGCACGCAAAAGGTGCAATGGCCCCTCGAGTACAGACCCAGGTATGCAGCAACAGCTGTGTTAATATAGGCTCACAGTCTGGCCAACATACACCCCAATCTACCCGCTCCCCAATATGACCTCTGTGCAATCTATACCACCAAGAGAAGGAACCGAGAGACACCCCTTCAGAAATCCCATGCTTAGCTCAAAGGATGGAATTTAATCTGAACTCAGAAAATTGCACGTGAACAGGCAGTTCTAGCAGATCTCCTTTCTTACTTATTCACGTGCCCCTTTACATGCTCCCCTGTCCCAAGAATATGCAAATTCCATTCCCACAAGCATGGTTTAATCATGTTATGACCTTGGGAACTTGGCAAGCGCATTAGCAATGCCACACCTGGTTTCGCCCACCTGCTGTGTAACAAGGATTAGAAAGATTAACAGTGCTCATGGCTCAGTTCAGGATGCAGCAGAGGCTGAATCTGCATGCAGAGGCGGTTCTCAGTGAGATACAACTGTCTGCTCAGTCTTAGAAAGCCTGGGAAAACTGTAGGTTTGGTTAGAGGCACAAACCTCCATGGATTCCTCTTTCCTCACAGCTGCCTCCCTAGAATGCTTGCTTCACCTTACCTTTTGGTAGTAACAGTGAGGTAGCCTCATTCACTCTTGGCTTTAATAGAGAGAGTGATTACCTCAGGCATTACAAACACAAACCAGCAGTCATGCAGCACTTCAAAGACTAACAAAATGATTTATTAGGTGAGGAGCTTTTGTCACGAAAGCTCATCACCTAATAAATCATCTTGTTTGTCTTTAAAGTGCTACATGACTGCTGTTTTTTTTTTCCTTTTGTTAGAATACAGACTAACCCGGCTACCTCTCTGTTACTATTCATTACAAAGACAGTCTCCCTACCTTTGATATTAATCATGATCTCAGGCAGGACACTTAGTATTTTGCACCCTGGACTCTCCCCTTAAGTTCTATGTATCTGATTTGGCATTTTTATATATATTTTTTTTTTGGATCCCTGTATTACAAAACCATCAGTTCTGTCCTGGAAGTGTTATATCTCCAGATCTGAGGAACTGGGTCTGCCCCATGAAAGCTCATCACCTATTACATTATTTTGTGAGGTCTTCAAAGTGCTGCATGGCTGCTGGTTTGTTTTACCTTTCGGTGTCTTCAGGGGAACTGGTGACCTCACCCCTCTTGTTCTGGTTAGACTGAGGCTTGTCCTAGGTTCTCAGGTGGCAACAGGATGTTGTTCACCACCAGCCTTTCAGAGTGGCTTTTAGAGGTAGAGCTGTGTGGGTGTGTTCCCCTCAGTTCACTGGGGGCTGTTCTGAAGGGGAAGGGAGGCCTGGTGGAGGTTGGGCCTGAAGCTTTTGTCCCTGTCATAGGGCAGGAGATTCTGGGAAACGACTGAGTTTCCTGCTGAGATGATTCTCAGGGCATCCATAGACTTCTGTTGCAGTAGCTCCATCTTGCCAGCAATTTCTCAAGCCGTGTGTCTTCCCCAGGGAACATCTGCCACAGCCTGATACTGATGAAGGTAATAGGAGCCCAATGCAATCCCTGATTACAAGCGGGCTTTTGGGCTGTGCACAAATCTTCTGTCCGGGGAGATGGCGAGTGGCTGTCACCTATTCAGAACTGTCCCATCCAGAGGCCAAACTGGGGTAGCCATCCCAGGCCCTGCACATTTGGGGTCCCCCATGGCAGCTGCCCCAACTGTCCTAGGGACAGGGTTATCTGGGGCCAAGAGTCGGCAGCAGGAGTCACCACCTCTCTTCCTGAAACTCATCATGCAGGTGACAAGAGCGGCAGCCTGTTCCGCCCTCCTGAGCCATATCCTCCCAGCCCACTGGGCCTTGCTTCTCTGCCAGATGGTCCTGCCTACTCCCGCTGCCCATGTGATGGGTGCTAGGGGGAGGTGAGGTAAGCCCACAGCCTCCACCACCTGACCCTTGCCCCAAGTCATCCATGTGCTCTGTGGCCTGGGAGGAGTAATCAGAGACAAAGGGGATCAGTGGGTGGAGCTGGGGAAGCAGGGCCTGGGACATGGGGTCGGGTGCCTCAGGCCCCACACCTGAGGCATTGGGAGGGTTGTCCCTGGCTGTGCCCCTCCCCCACCCCTCAGGATGGCCCTGCACATACGCTCACCTTTGGTCACCATCTCCAGGAGAGTCCATTTGGGGCAATAGGGCTGATTAAAGACAGGAAAAGCTTCTCACCTAGAGGGTGACATGGCCAGTGTGTGACATGGCCAGTGAAGAGTGTGTGACATGGCCAGTGAATAAGAGTGGGGCATGAGACAGACAAACTAAACAATGAAGGGTGCAGAGAAAGTAAATCAGCCACTTCTGTTCCACGTTTCCTATGGTATGAGCACAAGGGGACATTCACTGAAGTTGAGGGGCAGCACCTTTAAAAATAATAAAAGGGAATCCTTACTACACAATGCACACAGAGGGTGGAATTCATTGCTAGGGGAGATCACCAGGGTTAAAACAAATTGGATAGGTACATGAATAACCTCAGACACTCCAGAGTTAGCACGATAAGGATTTAAATACCCCAAGAATGTGGGAAGAGATGAAACCTTCATGCTTTAGGTCACAAGCCCACCTTCAACTACAGGTCAAACCTCTCTTGTCCAGCACCCTGGGGACCTGACTGGTGCCAGAAGAGAGAATTTGCTAGAAAACAGGAGGTCAATATTTTCTAGAACATTACCAACACTTCTGCTGCTTACTGGACTGTTGGAAGACATTTTGAGGGTAAATTACAACACCGAGAGCCAGGACTGGTGGCTTTAAACAAACTTTACGGGACCACAGGAAACTTTGCCACACTCAAGGTAAGTGGTTGTCCAGCAAATTAAAATCATGTTGGATTATGGAGTGTGCCAGGTTAGAGAGATTCAACCTGTAATGGTGATCAGGCAGAAAAATTTCCTCTGGGCAGATTAATCCATAATTGTTTGGTGCAGTTGCTTGCACCTTTCTCTGAAACACCTGGTACTGCCCACTGTCAGACACAGGAGACTGATGGCTTAATTTCATGCATTCTCACTAGGCACGCAAAACCGAGCCCTGGAAGATTGCCCTTGACTGGTCAATTTGCCCCAGGCAATGTAGATGTAACCTTCGACTCAACAGGCCAGAAGGAATCATCATGATCATACAGGCTAGCACACAGGAGTCCAACCTTTTTTCATTGGGGGGGCCACATGGCAATTTTTCACATCTGAGGGGCTGAACACAAAAGAGCCCTGAACCCGCCCCCCACAACTCCCAAACTTACCACCTCACAGCCACAAATCACCCCCCACCACCACCTTGCCCTCAGGCTTAACCTCCCCCCACTGTAAGGCACCCTACACCCCCACACCAGGGCCACCGCCAGAGCCCTGAGAGCCATGCTGGAGCTCTGAAAGCCACACAGCTAGAGCCCCAAGAGCTGCGCCAGCTGGAACCATGCCAGCTGGAGCCAGTGTCCACACGAGCCAAGCTGGATGGAGCCACAAGCCGTGCCGGAAAAATGGTGGAGCAGGTCAGATAAAAAAGCTCCGCGGGCTGGATTCTGGCCTGTGGGCTGCGGGTTGGACACTGGTGACCGTTCTCAAATTTCATTGTTTCACAACCGCCCTGCGTAGGGGGAACCAAAGCCCAAGGGCCTCAGCCACAGGTAGTCCTGAACCCCAACACCCAGAGCCAAAGCCCTCAGGCTTCTGCTTCAGCCCTGGGCAGTGGGGCTTTGTCCCTGGATATCTGGGGGCCCAATTCACCATTTGAGACCCACTGATCTAGTCTGACCTCCTGCACATAGCAGGCCACAGAAGCTCACCCCTTTCTGAAACAGACCCTAATGTCTCCCTGCTTCTTCAAATCATGCGGTTAAAAACTTCAAGCTGCAGCAGTTTCACCCTTGACACTAGTATAAGCCTGCCAGTTACCTCATGCTGCAAAGAAAGGCCAAAAAACTTCACAGATTTGGTTCTCCCTTACGTTTGCTTTACTTTCAAGTGAAATTAGCAGAGCTATTCCTGATTTACACCAACATATGTGGGAGCTGAATGAGGCCCTCCGTAAGCAGAACACAGAACTCCTAGCTGCTGATTGAAAAACATATGCTAAGGCCCATCTACAATGTACACCTCTTTGTTTAATAATTCATTCTTGTACATGCATTATGCCACACCTGCTGCCATCCGGATGGTATAAATAGGAATGGTTGGGGAGCTCCATAGCAACTTGCCTTTAAAGCCCACACGTGCATGTGACTAGGAGCGTTTATTTCCAGTACAGAATGGAAAAAATGATTTATGTCGTCTTAAAAAAAATAGGGCCCGTCCCTCTCAAATATGGACAGTGAAGACAGTCCTGATGTGCATGGATCAACAGGTCTGATTTGCCTTTGCTGCCGGGTGAGAAAGAGGAGCATCAGCCCCAAGGCCTTGAGAAATATAAATGACATCTGTATCCTGAATAGCCAGGGAGAATGCACGTACCATGGTCACTAGACATTCTTGCACCACCAACCCTCCTACCCCAGGCACTCACTACGTTAGCATGTGGGCTGATGAGCCTCCGAAGTATTTCCTTTGAAAAATGTGTGTCGTGCGATATCGCAGACGCGGGTCAGACCCTGAAACTCACCAGCACCAGCCAAATCCATCACGTGCCTATTTGGAAAGTTGCTTTTTGGGGAAGCTGGGCTGAAGCAGCGGCCGAGGGTTAATCTGCAGACCTGGATCTGCACTATAATCGTGTTGTAGGGCTATCTAGATCTGTAGAGTGGGTGTCCTGCTGCTGGGGAGTTTGGAGCTATACAATGGCAAGTAGCTTGGAAATCTGGACAGGGCTGTGAGTGCACCTACCTATGAAAGGTAGGTTTCAATGAGAGGCCGGCGTGTTTGCTTTTCCAGGGCTGATCTCTGTGTGTGCTCAAGCAGGGGCGCACGTAGCAAGCGGCATGTCAGGGGAACACGTAGCAGATGCATTTTCGAGACAGGAATGTCTTGTCATCACAAAACTCACATGTAACCTTGTCATATCAAAGAATCACACCCCAGGGCCTGTTTCCAAAAGACCTTTTCTACAGGAATGGAAAACTGTGTCTGAAAAACCCCTTTTTGTTACTTAAGTATTTAACAAGATTAGGGCAAAATGCCAAGGCAGTGGGTAACAGCACATAGCTCCGTAGGCTGTGTGGCTGGGAAGCCAGGAAAAATCCTGCAGGACAGCGCAGGTCATACGGCCTGGATGACTTACGTGTGTGTTCGGCCATATCTGCTGGCCAGGCCCACCAAGAGGATGGGCAAGGGGAGCAAGTGCACAGGGGCCTGGCCTTTCACAGGGGCCCAGAGGTGCCAGCCACTCGACAGGACTTCTGAGGACGAGGACAGGGCCCAGAACCGTACTCCGGGCTGATTACCGTTAGCCCCACCCCTTCTACCTGTGGCTCCACCCCTGGAGCCCCCTGCTGTGCTCCTACACTCTGGTGGCTATTGCCCTGCTGGTATTAACTCCAGGGTGCTCCAGCCCAGGGCACCCATGGAAAAAAAATTAGTGGGTGCTCAACCCTCCCTGGCAGCCCTCCAATCAACTCCTGCTCCCTCCCAGCACCTTCCACCAGCTGCAGATGAGGTGTTCTGGTGTGCAGGAGGTGCTGGGAGGTAGCGGTGGGAGCGGGGGATGGGGTGTACATGGGGGAGGGGGGCGACGGGCTTGGAAGAGGTGGGAAAAAGCTCAGATGGAGGCTGGAAGAGGTGGGCTCGGAGTGGGGTGAAGGGGCAGAGTGGGGGGTGGGGTTTGGAGCTGATTCGGGCTCAGGCAGGGGGAAAAGGGAGCCACTAAAGTGCATTTCAAAGGGGCCTGGAGCTTCGGACGCTGCTGTTGTTATTTTGGCGGCAGCAGCGGCTGCAGCTCTGGGCCCCTTTGAAGTGCCATGGCAGTGCTACGCTGCCATTGTGCACAGCGGTGAGGGAGTGGGAGGGGGCCAGCACCAGAGTCTGGTGTCGCTGACAGCAGACTGCCCCAGGCCCCTCCTCTTTCAATCTTGGCCCCACCCCTTCTGGAGCACTCAGCTAGCCCCTCTCCCATCTTGGCTCCAGGGCCCACAGCGGTCGTTGGCCCCACTGGTTGGGGTTGAGCATCCCTGGGGAAAACTGGAAACTGGCCCCTGTCCTTTGGACTTTTCCTTTCTGAAGGGAACAACATGGTTGCTTGGTGGTTGTTGTGGATGGCAGCATATGAGTTGCTGGAGCGCATACAAACCTCCTCTCTCCCCTGCACACCTCCCTTTTGTACTGCATGCCTCCTTCTCACACACTGCATGCCTCCCTCCCGCACTCACTGCATGCCTCCTTCTCACACACTGCACGCCTCTCTCACGCACTGCATGCCTCTCATGCACTGCATACCTCCCTCTCACGCACTACATGCGCCTCTCATGCACTGCATGCCTCCCTCTCACACACTGCACACCTGTCTCATGCACTGCACGCCTCCCTCTCTCATGCACTGCACGCCTCCCTCTCATGCACTGCACGCCTCCCTCTCTCGCACTGCACGCCTCCCTCTCTCATGTACTGCACACCTCTCTCTCACTCACTGCATGCCTCCCTCTCTCACCATGTCCATCATGGGCATAGAAGCACATTCCAAAGTGACACAAATTTGGCAGGTCCACCATACCCCGCAGCAGGGTGCCATCAGAGTATCTGCATTACATGCATTGTGCCAACAAAGGTTTTTGCACCTTTTTCCCCCGAGCAGGATTTGGTCTCGTAATGAATTTTTGGAACCAATGTCTTCCAAGAGCACATGATTCCTGCAGGCAGTTGTATAGGAAGTGCTTCCAGACATACACCTGTCGTGTAACCTACACGTATCGTGTAACCCCAAACTGAGTTTGTCTGCATGAGTGGAAGGGCTAAAATGCAAAGTGTATTTCACTGTTCTGACAACATGCAGGACGCTGCAGAATTTCCCTATATACAGCTGTAGAGCACTTATGCAGTGGGCCCTGAGGCAAGGTGGGAGGGGGGCCCAGCTCCATGCCCTGGAAGGGGTGGGGCCAAGGGCAGATGGGGTGGGACCTAGGCCATTCAGACCTCAGAGCCTCTCAGACTGCGGAGCGTGGTGCCCCTCTCTCCCACACAGCCACCTGCAGCAGCACTGCCATGGCAACTCAAAAGGGCCCGGAACTCCAGGCGCCATTGCTGCCGGAGTAGCAGCCATTGTAGCTGGAGCTCCAGACCTTTTTGAAACGCCAAGTCCCAGGTCAATTTCTCCCCCCGGTAACGCACGCGGGGAAAGCTGCAGAGCGTGTATGGACGAATGCAAACAACCCAGAAACGTTCACGCGTGGTTGCCAGCTATGAAGCTGGGTTGGCCGCCCGTCAGAGTTCCTCTTCCAACCCCCGAAGGTCGCGGTGTCCAATATGTTGTCTGTCCACCCTCTATGGTGAAGCAGCTCCTGAGAGCTGCCCAGATGGAGCACCCTCCACCCCTCTGCACACGTGCCCCACAAGCATGAGGTGGCAGCGGTGGAGGTAGCGCCTCCTGCAGCTCGCTTGGGGTAGCGTGCCTCACGGCAGCTCAGGGCTTGACAGGGCAGTGGCTCTGGAGAGTCACCAGCAGTTTGCATGGGGCAGGGTTTGCTTGGCTGGGGGGGAGTGGGTGTAGGGGGTGCCTGGCTTGGGGGAGGAGCTGTGGCGATTGGTAAATTTTGCTTTGGTCACTGCTGCTGTAAGGAATGTAAGAGATCAGTCAGCTCAGTTCAGATGGTGCTGAGTCACGTAGAATTGCTGTATTTTCTCCCCTCGTTTTAGAACGTTGGTGCCAAACGAACGAAGCAATTGCTTCTCAGGTGTTGAGGATTAGCTATCCTGTGTCTCTTCTGGCTGTCATTCTTGGGACAATCTCAGCTAAATAGACTGCACTTTTCATGGACCGTTTCCACAAAGTCCTCCCTGCACATCACTTCCACTCTTTACTGGCTCCTTGTTAAGCTTTCTACTGACAGCAATTATTCTGGGATATAGCATGAAGGTGATTGCTGAAGGGTAAGATAACACTGTAATTAAAGCTCGAGATTTACAACCAAACTTTCAACTAGCATACACTAAGAGACTTGCAAAATTTGCTGGTACATCAATTGCCACTCGAACATGTGAATTTGTGTGGGCAAATAAGTATTTGTGCATGCAAAGCAGGAAGTCAGGTGCACAGCTACTTGCTTTGTCCACACAGCTGCATATTTACTCCTGAAAACTCTCATCTACATGTACAAAAAATGAGTTTTGCAGGCTCAGCCAGGATTGAGTGCAAAACTGATGAAAATCTGACCCATCACATCATTGCGCGCCACATTTCTGGAACAGCAGAATATGCTTTGCTAAGGATCCTGATTTTTAGCCTAGTTCCCTGCTCCTGTTGTCCAGGCCTTGCTGTGTTTCTCACTCACTCTACACAGCCAGAAATGACTCTAGAAGGTGCAAGGCAGAGCAGAAGTGTGCCCACCACTACATGCCTTTACTGGTCACCATTTGCATATGTTGAGTCTGAAACATTATAGTCAAGTGCCAGTCACTGTCTATTTAAAAGCCACATGCAACCATCACGAGTCTCAGCTCCCATGACTCTTTCTTGAAGGGTCTTGTGGTTATGACACAGATCTGGGCATCAGAAGTTTGACTCTACACTATCTGTTGATGACAGTCTGTGTCAATGACAAATCCTGATGGCCCCCCATCACCAGACATCGAAAATGGTCTGTCCACACCAGGGCACTTTTGCCCCACCTTCACCACCAGCTACACTGTTCTCAAGCCAGATGAGGATGACCCACTGCTGACAATTCAACAGACTATTGCCCTAGGATAGACATCAGCAAGGTCTATTCCTGCCTCTGCAACTTACTGTGTGATTTTGGGCAAGTTACTTCACTTTTCTGTGCTTCTCTTACTGCATCTGCAAAACAGTCATAATGGTATTTCCTATCTCACCAAGGTGTTTGGAGGGCTATATCACAGCTCATAAAGTGCTTTGAGATCCTCAGATGGATGGCGCTATAGGAATGCAGAACTCTATCCTCAGACACACATATTCCTGCACAAACACGCAGGTTTGTAACTCGAAACCTTCTTTATTTCTGGACGGACATTGCAAACTGCTTTGACCACATTCTCCAAGGTGTTTAAGGAGGGTGGAGTTTACAGTACTTATTTAGGGATTTTGCAAACCCTAATAAGACTAAAACATGTGTAGAAATCGTAAAGAACAAACATAAAACCCGCGGCAAGACTGTGAACACTGCCACGTTTTTGTTATTGGTCCTAGCCCAAAAAACAGGGTACAGCTAGAAAGAAATGGCTTTTTTAATGCCACTTATTTCTAATCCTGCATTAATTTGTCTGCTGTGTGCTCTGCTTTTATTAGGAGTGTTTTATTTTTCAACTGGCTCTAAAGGCTCAGCTTTTAAATTGCCTCCTGGTCCACCTCCTCTTCCGATCATTGGTAACCTGCATTTGCTGGATATTAGAAGGCAAGATAAATCACTATTGAAGGTAGGAAAAAAAAACCACTGTGTGCATTTTAAACCTGTCTCAAGTAAACCAGTGAGAAGACTTTGCTGTTGTTTATTAACCAGAATTAAATTTCAGAGCTGTAGAATTTGTACTGAAATTTTGTTGCAAGCTTCTTCTGGCTCCTGTTTATGTGAGGACTGTGTCATTTCTGAACAACCACTAAAAGAGGGCTCCAGGTAATGCAGATGTTTTCATGTAAACTTGATGAGGTACATGAAGTGTATAGCGGTTGGGGGATGTTAAATATGAATTTGACAGCTCCCCTACCCGAGGGCTTTTAGTGTATTAGCGAATAACTAACATGAAAAAAGGAAACCCACAGGGGAATGAAAATAAGAGGAATTCACTATAAAGGATACAACAGCAACATAAGAAAGGCTCAAATCCAGATGTTCTTATGCACTAGTTACTCCATTCTAAGGCAGGCAAATTCCCACAGAAAATGATGGGATGATAGAACAAGAGACAGAACAAGAAGATGGAGTAGCTGGAATAAATAACCTGTGAACTCTTCTGTTCAATTGTAGTTAAAACCACTGACCATTGTTTAAGAGATTAACAGGTTGGTTGGCTTGGTGTTTAAAGCTGTAACAGGATGCTGAAAAGGATCGTGTCAGACTAGGGTGAGCCAGGAACTTTGCTTTCCTTACCAAAGAGGAAAGTTTTGCTAAACTTCACTACAGCTGTCTCCTTCCTGCCCTCCCTGCTCTGCTTTGGATCTGTTTGTGCCAGGCTGCATCTATACTAGCAAGTTCTGTTGAAAGATATTTCAAAAGAAGGGGACTCTTTCGAAAACTCCCGCAGAGTGTCTACTCGCAAAAGCCGTCTTTCGGGGACGGGGGGGGAAGGAGTGTAGATGCTACGCAGGGCCCTTCCTTCGAAAGAACAGTCTTCACCTTCGATCCCTGGCCCATTGTTTTGAAAGAGTGGGGGGTTGGGAGGACACCTTCTTTTGAAAGAGCAGATTGCTCTTCTGAGCCGCTTTTTTGTGTGGGGAAGCGCTCTTTCAAAAGTTCTTTTGGAACAGATCTTCTGGAAGAGCTTCTTTTGAAAGATCTCTGTAGTGTAGATGTAGCCCCAGTGTTTAACAAACAGAGAAACAAATATTTGACAGTCCTGGTGCACAACTAGGGCTCCAAGACACTAGGATGACACAGATTAAAATGGTGATAATTGCAGGGTTCCATCCTTATGCGATATATATTACCTTATATATGATATGATATATTATTTCTAAGCATTATGCCTACTGGTTATTAACAAGGGCTATATCCTGAGTGCATTGACCTCACATGGGGAGGTTTGCAGGGCTTAGAAGGCACAGGATCCTTCCCGCAGAGGGCCCAAGTGCAATTAATGTGCTGTGGAGGGGGTTGCATCAGTGGCTGCCATCTCTATTTAGGTTGCAGACACTGAATTGTGTGTAGTGGCCACACAGCTCTGTTTCCCCCAGGTCCTTTCTCTCTTGGCTGGAAGCACTGGTCTAGTGACAATGTGTGAATGGTGGGAGTGTTTAAAGCTTTCCACCATGGTGTGATCGGGGGTAGGAGTCAGGATATGCCCAGACTCTACTTTATCCATTAATACATTGACTGGCTTGAACCTTTCACTGCCTGAAAAATGAAAGTTCTTTGCAGGGATCCCATTATCCTCCCTGAAAATCGTAAGACAGGTAGAAGTCAATGTTCCCACTGAATTTGTCCATCCATGTGCAGAATAAATTTTGTTATGTGCATCCAGGCATATGTGGATGTGCACCACCAGTAGATGCACATGCTGTCTGCGGATGGGTGGCTGTGGGACACACTGCTAATCAACTAGGAGGCACCTGAATGTCTGGTGGGTGGACACTCAAGCATTCAACTTACAGAGAACCCCGATAGTGGCTAGCAGCATATGCACATGTGCCCCCCACATCAGGAAACTCGGATTCTTACCCTAGAGCACTATGCTGTGTGCAGAGTGTCTATGAAACATGATTTGTTACCAAATACAAACAGGAATCTGCCCCCAGCATAGCCAACTCCGCAGCTGTACTTACGAAATATGAAGGTAGTTGAGGCAACATCTTGTGTTGTACCCGCTTATCATGGTGACAGAGACAAGCTTTGGAGCATTTTCAGGTCCAGGAAAAGTACTAAGAGTGTCACAAATGCATCACTAAATACAAGATTGAACTGCTGGTTTAGAATATGTAGAGAAAAGAGAACTTCGGACATGACAAAATGTCAAACATTTTCAAACAAAACTTCAAAAATGTAGATGTTTCCTTTCAAAACAAATTTCATTTGAATTTTCTTAAAGTGTATAAACTGCAACAGAATATAATACAATGTAGTAGACTATAGATCAAAAAATCAAAATAAAACTTTTGGATGAAGCCAAAACATTCTTTAAAATTTATTTTCCTTCATGGAGAATTTTGAAATGTTCAGTTTCCATTTCAAATCACAATACAAGGAGATTTAAAAACCTCAAACTCATGCATGGACTGGAATTTCTATTCTCCTCACGACTACAGCAGTACCCCTTTAAATGAGTCACAACGGCTTTTAGAGTTGCACCAACAAGTCTGTCTGTATCAGTCTTTCTCCTATTACCCCACTTTGTTTCTTAACTGATCCCAGTTTTTTAGCCCTTGGCCTGTTTGTTTTTCATTCTCTTGAGTCTCAAGCACAAAATCAGACTATAAGCTTCCCACACACCTGAGGATATTGTGTCACAGAGCTTAAAACATCCAGCTAAGAGTCTATACCAGACTCTCCTTTCAATGACTAATTCATCTAGTTGTCTCAGAACTTTTTCCCCTTTCTAGCTGGCCAATATTGTTCCTGAACCAAAAATAGACATTGATGACTTCCTAGATTCTCATTGGCTAAATTAAGATAAATGCAAAGCATTAATGAAGTGTGTAAACGCTGGGGATTTAAATGAGATTTATGAATATGTCCTTTTTAACATTCAACCCTGTGTAAAGTTATGAATTTGTTTAAAATACAAGGGACAGATTTCTTGGTCCAAATGCCATTGAGTTAGAGAATGGGGTGTGGTTTCCCCACACAGAAGAGTACAGTGTTCCTCTTAGACTAACTGTCCTCTCCACAGGAAGAGGTTAGTGCTAGTCAGCTTAGTGCTCTGTACAAATACACCAGCACAAGCCTCAGCTATTAAGAAGAAAGGAGAGGTGTTTACTCCCCATTTGCTGACACCAAAACCCTGTTTCTCTTTCAGCTGGCAGAAAAATATGGGCCAGTGTTCACCCTCCACTTTGGGTTCCAGAAGGCTGTGGTACTGACTGGATATGAAGCTGTGAAGGAGGCGCTAGTGAACTTCACAGATGAATTTGTAGACCGCCCGCCCATCCCAATCTTTGAACAGATCCAGCATGGAAATGGTACTAATCGTCAGAGACATGGGCTCAGGCTCGGACTAACTCTTCTCCTACTGCCATCACTGCCTCAGCCGCTTTGGACATTCTGCCCCAAGTCTGTATTTTAGCCACACAGACCCGCAAGCCGCTCTTCCGGTTTACTTAGAATGGCTTGCGGGCTGTTGTCACTAGTGGTAATTACTTTGGCAAACAGCTCTGTGACCAGTTCATGTGCAAACGTTTAACGATGAGGGTAGAACTTTAAAGGCACAAAGGCATGCAGCTAATTCCCAGAGGCAGCCAATGTGAGTTAGGTGCCTCACGGTCACTCATGCATTTTACCTGAGGTATCAGTTTGTGAGGCTGCTTCTACACATGCCACCTCTGGTCAGAGGTGGCATGGTAACGAGGCAATTTGAAGCAGGCTAATGGGTTAAACCCAGAAAGAGTGGGTTCTCTGTTGGCAAGCAGCCAGGTGAATCTATGTGAAGAGAGAGGGGGATTTTTGAACTGAATCAGTTAGGAGGGGTCTTTCTTCTGTGTGGCCGGAGGAGAGACACACAGATGGATTAAGCCAGAACCGGCTTAAGGAATTCAGTAAATATCCAGGCCTCAGGGAGATCTGGGCATACAGATATGTAAATAGAAAGGAAAGGTTTAGTCAGACATGATTGGGTTATTTTTTATTTTGTGTTTGGTGCAGGACTTCTCAGGCTGGCTGTTGTACCCTTGTACACTATACCTTTTAAATTAAATCTCAGGGAAGTAATTTTCTGTGCTTTAATCTACTGTTTTTTAGTTGCTCTGTAACACCTAGCAACCAAGTATGCTTTATCACATATACCTTTTATTTTGTTAGTAAATCACTTTTTTTTTAAGGCAATGATTTGATTCCTGTGTCCTAGAGAAGGGTCTGTGTATATGCGTGCCTAAAACTGAAAGGTCAGCTATCAGATTGCAGCTTAATTTCTTCCTCTTTTTTAAAGGCTCTCTCTCCAGGAAGGGTTCAGAGCTTGGGGTTGCCCCCCCAGGGAGACATCTCAAGGGTGTCTTCCTGGGTTTTAAAGAGTGGTTTTCTCACTTGGGTGGTGGCTCAGGAAACCTGTGACCTTGGGAAGCTTTTGAGTAGAAGCCTATAGAGGCAAGGTATTTTTCAGGTCTCTTGCAGGCTCCCACCTTCTGCACTTGGAGTCTCGGGGGGGACCAGCCTAGACACTCATATTAAATAACCATCTTGTTGGTAGCTTCAGCAGAGATACCAAGGAGTGAACAAGGGCTCCGAGGTTGTGTTATTCCCCTGACCACTACAAGTCAAGCCAGATTTGAGGCACATCTGGAAGCTTTTGCCTCTGCTACCCTGCGGCACCTGTTGAATGGACCAATAGACTAATTACGTCTTCAGGACTGTTAATCTGGCACATTACATCAGCACTCAAGTCCCACCAAAATATATTTAAAAAGAGAGTGATCTGAATGCCTTGCAGCCCCCCACATGAGTGTGGTGGCAAAGACTGAACTGGGAGGAAAACTATTTCCATGAAGTAAAAGATGATCGGACTGGTGGACAGAGCTAAGACATAGAAATAAAAGGTAGATGGGACAGCCAGGAGAAATGAAGGGAGAGAAACTGCAAAGATGTTCTCAAATTCTGAGAAGCAAAGTAGATCCCATTGAATTTAATATTCTCAGCAATTGCATATGCCTCACATATATCACAGGTGTGTTCTTTTCCAATGGAGAGCTGTGGAGAACAACACGAAGATTCACCGTGTCTAGCATGCGCAACCTTGGAATGGGGAAAAAGCTGATAGAGGAAAGAATTCTTGAAGAACTTCATCTACTCGTTGAGACAATCAAATCTTTCAGAGGTGAGCTGGGGAACACAAAGGTTAAATACTGCTTTGCTCCTACTTTCTAAGCACTGTGGTAAACACAAGACAGGGTCACAGGAGGCTATTACACACCAGTTGCTTTTCTGCTTTGGTTTGTTTGTGTTACAGGTGAGGCATTTAGCCTCAAGGTGTTTAACGCTGCTCCAACCAATATCACCTTTCTTATGCTGTTTGGGGAGCGGTTTGACTACAAAGACCCAACCTTTGTCACCCTGTTAAGACTCATAGATGAAGTTATGGTTCTTCTTGGATCTCCATTTTTGCATGTAAGTAACTTCTTCCAGTGTGTTTTGAGTCATACAGGCTGCACGATTGAGTACAGCAGATCTCAAGCTCTAAGAACTAGCCCGTCCCAACCAAAACACAATAATAGAATCATAGAACACTAGGACCGGAAGAGGCCTCGAGAGGCCATCGAGTCAGTCCCCTGCCCCGACAGCAGGACCGACCACTATCTACACCATCCCTGATAGACATCTATCTAATCTGTTCTTAAATATCTCCAGCGAGGGAGATTCCACAACCTCCCTTGGCAACTTATTCCAGTACTTGACCACCCTGACAGTTAGGAACTTTTTCCTAATGTCCAACCTAAACTTCCCTTGCTGCAGCTTAAGTCCATTGCCTCTTGTTCTCTCCTCAGAGGCCAAGAAGAACAAGTTTTCTCCCTCCTCCTTATGACACCCTTTAAGATATCTGAAAACCGCTATCATGTCCCCCCTCAATCTTCTCTTTTCCAAGCTAAACAAGCCCAATTCTTTCAGCCTTTCTTCATAAGTCATGTTCTCCAGACCTTTTATCATTCTAGTTGCTCTTCTCTGGACCTTCTCTAATTTCTCCACATCTTTCTTGAATTGGGGTGCTCAGAACTGGACACAATATTCCAGCTGAGGCCTAACCAGCGCAGAGTAGAGCAGTAGAATGATTTCTCGTGTCTTGTTCACAGCACACCTGCTAATGCATCCCAGAATCATGTTTGCTTTTTTTGCAACAGCATCACACTGTTGACTCATATTTAACTTGTGATCTACTAGAACCCCTAGATCCCTTTCTGCTGTACTCCTTCCTAGACAGTCTTTTCCCATTCTGTATGCGTGAAACAGATTATTCCTTCCTAAGTGCAGCACCTTACATTTATCTTTATTCAACTTCATCCTGTTTACTTCAGACCATTTCTCCAATTTATCTAGATCATTCTGAATTATGACCCTATCCTCCAAGGTAGTTGGAACCCCTCCCAGCTTGGTATCATCTGCAAACATAATAAGCGTACTTTCTATGCCAATATCCAAATCATTAATGAAGATATTGAACAGAACTGGTCCCAAAACAGACCCCTGCGGAACCCCACTTGTTATGCTTTTCCAGCTGGATTGAGCACCATTAACTACTCCTCTCTGGGTACGATTAGCCAGCCAGTTATGCACCCACCTTATTGCAGCCCCATTTAAGTTGGACTTGCCTAGTTTGTCGATAAGAATATTATGCGAGACTGTATCAAATGCTTTACTAAAGTCTAGGTATACCACATCCACTGCTTCTCCCTTATCTACGAGCCTCATTATCATGTCAAAAAAAGCTATCAGGTTGGTTTGACATGATTTGTTTTTTACAAAACCATACTATGGATGCTGCTTTCATAATTGTAATCAAAATAGTTAAAATGGAGTCTGACCCTCATATCGTACATGAAACTAAGCTGTATACTGTATACTGTGTAACTGCAACCTGCCCGCCACCATTTACAAGTTACTGGTCTAACACACTGAGAAAAGCCTGTCAGTTAGGAATAACCCTGTTGTCCAGAGTTGGTTTCACTTTGAGAAAGCACATGAAGCAGCAGTGCACATTTCTACTAGGGATGTTAAGAGTTAACTGGTACATCTCACTGTACATGGATGAGGCTTACTTGGTTATGGTTAACCAGCGGGGACCGACCAGAGCATCTCCTCCCCCACCAACTGGCTAAACTTAATGGTTAATGGGTTAACTAACTAAACAAGACTTTACATCCCTAGTTTCCACAACTCTTCAGCCAATGTGCTTCAACCATGACATGGGAGGTAACACTTCTAGGCCCAGGAAGGGAGTTCAGGCTCTGTCCCCTCCAGGTTTAAAGGCTGAGATTGTCAGTAAGTACGGGGAAATAGCATCAGCTGTATTTGTGAATTTTTAACATGTTCTTACGATTGAAGTGCCAAGCGCATTGTGTGTGATGCCCATTTTCTACAGCTATTAGTGGCCTGCCCTGAATTACACTTACTAAACAAAGGTTGTCTGCATGGCAGCTGTAACAAGAGAAACTTGTCTGGGGGGAGAAAATCTACCATTTTGTTTACAGATCCCTAGACAGTGTCACAAATATAATGCTCTTGAGTGTTGTAATTTGCATTTGGATTATTAAATCAACCTGGGGGTGGGGGGATCACATTTTACCACACAATTCTCTCTGTTGGTCATGTGAGGATGCCCACATGCAGGGTTTAGTCAGGTCAGTTTATGGCATGTATCACACTAGGCAGCTATATGTAGACATACCCTTATCAACCAAGTGGTGATAGCCTCTATCATGCACAGACTAGTCTCACTGAGGCTGTGTCTACACTTGCATTCCTCTTTTGAAAGAGGCATGCAAATGAGGGAAATTGAAAATGCAAATGAGATGCAGATGTGCATATCTGGCACCTCATTTGAATGTTCTTTTAAAAGAGCTTCTTTTGGAAGAAGAAAAGCAGTGTAGACGTGGCTCTTTCGAAAGTAAACCCCATCTTTGAAAGAACCCTTCTTCCTTTTTTTATTTGCATTTTTGATTTCCCTCATTTGCATGCCTCTTTCAAAAGAGGAATGCAAGTGTAGACGTAGCCTGAGAGTTGCTGACTGGGGTGCGTCAGGGATGAGAATCATGCTATAAGAATTTTAGCTCTGTACTAAATGTTGGGTCCACTTCCCCAAATTTGAGACCATGTCGTTTTAAATTTAGTCTGTTTGCTCTTAAATGTCATTTCATTGTGCACAAGAGCACAACCTTTGCCTGCCTTGTGTATGTCCTAATCAGAGTTCATATTCAGAGACGATATCTGTGTTTAACATGCTTCAGATGAGTCAGCAATGTACTGAATTGTGTACCGAGCCCAACTGAAACCAAAGGGCTAGAGTGTGTGACACAAAGCGAACGTAACATGTGCAGAGGAAAATTTCCTTTGTTCAAGGGAATGCCCAGCTGGCATAGCCCACTCCTGCCCCAGCCTGCCACTCACCCAGCTTTGGGAATAAGGGGCATGTTGAGGAGAGGGTTTCAGTGGAGCAGCTCACTCTCACATAAGGTTCCCAAAGGACCCTACACCAGTGGTATAACTGGTCCCTTTCAGCTTCATCCTTGTGCTAAGACCTGGTGCCTCAGAATCAGAGACCCCCAATTGGCTTTATCCATGTACCTTAGCAGAGCCTAGAGGCTGTAGAGAACCTGCCCCACTGGGACCACTCAAAGAATCATAGAATCATAGAACACTAGGACTGGAAGGTGCCTCGAGAGGCCATCGAGTCCAGTCCCCTGCCCCGACAGCAGGACCGACCACTATCTACACCATCCCTGATAGACATCTATCTAATCTGTTCTTAAATATCTCCAGCGAGGGAGATTCCACAACCTCCCTTGGCAACTTATTCCAGTACTTGACCACCCTGACAGTTAGGAACTTTTTCCTAACGTCCAACCTAAACTTCCCTTGCTGCAGCTTAAGTCCATTGCCTCTTGTTCTCTCCTCAGAGGCCAAGAAGAACAAGTTTTCTCCCTCCTCCTTATGACACCCTTTAAGATATCTGAAAACCGCTATCATGTCCCCCCCCTCAATCTTCCCTTTTCCAAGCTAAACAAGCCCAATTCTTTCAGCCTTTCTTCATAAGTCATGTTCTCCAGACCTTTTATCATTCTAGTTGCTCTTCTCTGGACCTTCTCTAATTTCTCCACATCTTTCTTGAATTGGGGTGCCCAGAACTGGATACAATATTCCAGCTGAGGCCTAACCAGTGCAGAGTAGAGCGGAAGAATGATTTCTCGTGTCTTGTTCACAACACACCTGCTAATGCATTTAATGCATGAATTTATAGTTGGCCCCGCCCCATGCTTAAGAAGTTTGCTGGATCAGGACCTAAAAGTTAAGGCCCAGACCTGCATTAGAATGTGCTAGGTTCACCCATGTGGTGTCCCAGTGACATCAGGGCTGACAGAATTGCTGGGCCCCTGGGCAAGGTGGGGGAGCTGACTAGGTGTTCCTGGAAGGGACATTGCCTCAGATTGAAGGGTTGTGGCCTTGAGAAGAAACGGTGGGGCTGGGGCAGCCAGGCCTCAGTGCCTCCCAGAGTGCACTGTGCAGCAGACCACCCACACCCAGCCTGTGATCAAGTGCCAATTTAAAGAGCCCAGGACTCCAGCTGCCGCTGCTCCTGCAGTAGTGGCAATGGTGCCTGGGAGCCTCTGCCTTTTTGAACCACTGTACCCCGGGGCAACTGTTCTCTTTGTCCCCACACTCACCCAGTGGGCCTTGTTTTAGACCTTTAATGACAGACCATCCCAGCACTCTGGTACATGGGGCTTTCTGTATCTTGGCAGCTGGGGTTTAATGCATCTATTATTTTTTCTTACCAGTTTTTTAACTTCTACCCATTCCTGGGATTATTTCTCAAACCCCACAAGATTTTACTTAAAAAAATAGAAGACGTGCGCATCATTTTAAGGAACTACATCCAGATCAGCAGACAAGACATCAACGAGAATTCACTGAGCTACATTGATGCTTTAGTGTTCAAGCAACATGAGGTATATGACTGAGCCCATCCCTTACAAATTATGCTGATGTGTTCAAAACAAACGTACTTCACTAGAGCCTGATGATCTCTGCTATAACTGAAGTCAACGCAGTTATTCAGATGTTATTGAACTTGAACTCCGCTCTCTTACTTTTGCCATGTTTCTAAGGACGGTTTTACCAAAACCAATGTGAAAACAGACTTCACCACATGTTCAAAATATCACCTCACTTGAAAATCTCTGATCAACTGTTTGTTCCGACAGCAAACTCAATGGGGATTCATAAAGGATTAATCCAATTCTCAGGCATAACTAAGAAACCAATCACTGAGCTCAGACTAGATCTACACAGCAAAGCTAATCTGAGAAAACAGCCGTTATTTTGAAAAACGTTCCTAGTGGCTACACCACACAACCACTATTTAGAAATAATTTCAAAATAGAGGTTGGCTTATTTCAAAATAGATAAACCTCATTCCACGAGGAATAGTACTTATTTCAAACTAAGTACTATTTTGAAATAGGGACAGTGTACACAGGGAATAGAGCCTATTTTGGAATAAGCCATAGTGTGTCTAATGGCTCTGTTTCGAAATAAGCTCTATTGTATGTAGATGCTCTATTTTGAAATAGCGGAGAATGATTTCAAAATGTACTGTGTGGCTGTGTCTACACCTGCCTTCCTCTTCTGAAAGAGAAATGCAAATGAAGGAAATCAGAAATGCAAATGAAGTGCAGATTTACATATCCAGTGCTTCATTTGCATATTCTTCCTAGAGATCATCTTTCAAAAGAAGAATATGCAAATGAGGCATCAGATATGTAAATCTGCACCTCATTTGCATTTTCAATGTCCCTCATTTGCATGCCTCTTTCGAAAGAGGAATGCAAATATAGACAAAGCCTGTGTGTAGCAGCACTATTTTGAAGTAAGCTATTCCAGAAAATCTCTTCTGGAATAGCTTATTTTGAAATAACACTGCTGTGTAGCCATATCTTCATTGTTGTAAAAGGAATAATACACTCAAAGGAAATCAGGGCTTGCCTATACTTATGGCGGGGTCAATACACTGGCAGTTGATCTTTCTGCATTCGATTTAATGCTCCTAATAGTGGTGCGCTAGATTGAATGCTCCGGGCATTACCATCGATCCTGGTACTCCTCAGGATAAGGGAAGTTGATGGGGGAGTTTCTCCCATTGACCTCCTGCTGTGGAGATGGTGCAGAAAATCGATGCAAGGTACATCGACTCCAGCTACACACTTCATATAGCTGGAGTTGCGTATCTGGCATAGATTTTGTTTCCTAGGATAAACCTGCCCTCGGTTGTTATAACACAACTACCTGTCCTGGTCCCAGATTATTCCTTGCCTCTGCCCACTATGACTTCTAAGACAGATTGATCTCATTGTAATATTAAAATAAAAAATATTTCAGCTGTTTCCTCCTTCAAACAGAGCTGGGCCAGGCATGCACACTGCACTTCCTAGCCGTTCATAGGGAGCTGTGTTCAAAGGATCCCTATGCTCCAGCAATCTGGCAGTGGAGAACATTCACAAAAAGTCTTTGCACATATTCCAAAATGGGAAGTACCTCCTGGGGGTTCAAAATCATTGAACTCAAATCTCCAGCTGCACACAGAAGGGAACAGTTATTTCCAACCCCTGCAAAATAAACATCAGGGCTGAGGCTATGCCTACCATCCAAAGCAGAGCTCAGTCCTGCTTCAGAGTAGAATGGACCCTGAACCAATCACTTGCATCAAAACACCTCTGGCTTCCGGAGAAACTCTGTTCCCTGTTCAGAGCTGCACCACATGGCTCAGACCCCACTCTGCCCCTCACTCTGATCTCCTCTGCTGGCTTCCCATCAACTTCCAAACCTAGGAGAATGCCTGAAAATGCAATGGGCATGGTAGTGCTTCCCGAGCTACTCAACTGTTAGTAATTTTGCCTCACAAAGAGCACGAACACTTTCAACACTAACTTAAACTTGTGTGTTTCAAGGAGACCCACAAGAAAGGCAGCCTGTTTCATGATGAAAACATAATAGCATCTGTACTAGACCTGGTCATGGCTGGAACGGAGACAACTGCCACAACACTGCAATGGTCCATCCTCCTGATGATGAAATATCCAGAGATCCAAAGTGAGCCACTCTATGGTTTCCCTCTTTGTCCGTGTCTTGTTTTAATAAGAAAATCAGGGGTAGTGTCTGAGGTGTAGATGCCAATGGCTGCTTTCACCACAAAGGCTGCGCCCCAGCTCTTAATTATTACTTATTAGAAGACTTATGCTGTGTTACTCAGGTCCTTAACTCAGATACATTTCTGTGTTTCTTCATTTAAATCATTGCTGTGGGGTGGGGTTGGGGAGGAAGGGTTCAGTGTGCAGGCTGCCCTGCGGAGAGAAGACAACCCCAGCCCACTCTCACTGCAGCAGCTAGCGGCCAGGTGAGAAGCCCTTGTCCATGGCCTTTGCAGCTGAAGCAGACACAGATGGGGAAGGGGTGCATGTCCCAGGGCTGAGACAAACTTTCTGAAATATATAGTAGATAGCTGTCCCTTTCTCCTCCCCTGCTGATCCAATGGGGTTATAGTTGTCCTGGTCCCCATATCTGGCCCCTTGCTGCCCCCCTGTGGTTATTCTGTAGTATAACTGTCCCTCCTACCAGACCCCTCCCTTTCCATTTTATGAGAAACAATCAAATTCTAGGCACATCCCACTGTCCTGGCACAACTGCACACTTACTTTGCTTTAAGTTATGATAGGAGGAAGCTGAATACCTAATGTGATGGTCCTAGCTCTTACTGTTTGGAAGGAGTTCTTGAACAAATGGCCTCACAAACAGATGGATGGCTGGACACACAAAGTTTCTAAAATATAAACTGAACTGACTTGATTTCTCCTCTTGAGGTTCACAACTCCACATTAACTGCTGATAATGGGCCACACCCACCCTAATTGAACAGACCTTGTCAACTCTGGCCCTCCCCTTGACTGAGACTCCCTCTTTAAATCCTTCTCTGAAACCGCCCCCCAACTCAAGCATCGGACGAAGAGGGTCTTTGCCCACGAAAGCTTATGCTCCAAAATATCTGTTAGTCTATAAGGTGCCACAGGACTTCTTGCTGTTTTTTAAAACATATAGTAGAATGTCTCCATTGTGGTAGCCCATTAGAGCCCCAGTCATGGAGCAGGATCTCAGTGTGTTTATCACTGGATGAGCACAAAACAAAACAATTGTTCTTGTCCCAAAAAGTTTGCTGTTTAAGTTGATTAAGGCTGGTTTGTGTCCTCCAAAACTGATTTTTTCTATATCCTGGAGGGAGCAGCATAGAGAAAGGCTCTGCAGGTAGAAGGATACAAAACAAAATGCACACACATACCTGAAAGCCAGAGAGATTTGAGGTCACTGACGTGAAGAAGCCAGTTTGGAGGGAGGCAGGTGGTTGCAAAACTTGTTTGTTCTTGCCAAAGCAAATTCAAAAGTGGGGAGCAAGTCCTGATGGGTTGCGTTTATGTTGGCATCTACTTTTTAGAAAAGGTACAAGATGAGATTAGGTCCGTTGTCCAGTCAGGAAGCTGGGCCACGTATGAAGACCGGAAAAACATGCCATTTACAAATGCAGTGATCCATGAAGTGCAGCGATTCATTACCCTACTGCCACACGTCCCACGCTGCACATCTGTTGACACACGTTTCAGAGGCTACTTCCTCCCCAAGGTACGTATCAGTTTTTAAAATGGCCACTGCTATGTTCTGCCCTGTGCCAACAGCAATGAATGGTGCTTAAATGTTAAAGGCCAGATTCTGCCATCCTCTTGTGATTTGTTCTGCACTCCCAGAGTAGCTCTGTTTGACTCAGTGGGGCTATGTGCAGCGTGAGATTGCTCTGGAAGGTTGTCATGCAGGATATTACTGCATGTGGTTAAACGCTGGAATACATTGCCTAGGGAGGTTGTGAAATCTCCATCATCGGAGCTAGTTAAGAGCAGGTGAGATAAACATCTATCAGGGATGATGCCTGGTCCTTCCATGAGTTCATGACCTCTTGGGATCCCTTCCAGTTCTACAATTCTCTGAGTCTATGTTTACAGTTTCCAGGGATTTAGCCACAGTCTAACTGAAACACTCTATACTGCCTCGAAAATCTCAGCCTGTATCATGTTCAGTGTTCTGAATGTAAGGCTTGAATCACCTCTGCAGTGCAGCTGGTAGAACCTGGAATGAAAATTGGAATGTGGTACAGCCAACAGGTAAAATCCAGATTCCAGTGAAGTCAATAGCAAGATTCATGCTTACTTCAGTAAAAACCTAGATTTGGGTCACAGGAAGAAGCAAAAGCTTAAACAGCCAAGTGGAGACTGACAAAGACCAGATCAGTGGAATTCAATAACCTTTCAGGCCCAAAGTCTGCAGTTCTTCCTTGTGTAGTACCCAGAGGCACCGAGACCTCATCTGGGGTGAGTGAAGTCTGGGCTCTACAGCATCAGCCAAAAACCAGCTGGCCTTTAGCTCACATGGTAGAGTGCAGGGCTTTAGACCCTATGCTCAAAGGTTCTATTCCTGGGGCCAGCAACCCAGGTCTGTTGGCATTACACTTGCCTCGGTACTTACACAAATATAATGTCTTTGCCCATATGAGTACAGCATCCCAGCTTATGCTGAACATTGTTGTTATGGTTTATCTTTGCTAGTGTGTTAGCATGCAGGAGCCCCAGTCAAGGGCCAGGATCCTCTCACACCAGACACTGAACAAAAGGACACTCCTTGCCCGAAGAGCACTGAACGAAGTGCCACTAAAAGAACCCCTCATGATCAGCACGTCAGGGCAATCAGAGGTTTCATTTTGCTTTTGGATGTATAGGGGTTTGGAGAACCAAACATGTGAGATTGTGCCTCATGTTGTATTCCAGGGAATAACCGTGATTCCCTCGCTCACCTCGGTGCTGCTGGATAAAACGCAGTGGGAGACACCGAATGAGTTTAACCCCAACCACTTTCTTGATGCTGATGGGAAGTTTGTAAAGAAAGATGCTTTCCTGCCGTTCTCCACAGGTAATTAAGGGCCCTATCCTGAAAGGAGCTGACAGTTCTCAGGCTTTGGCAGGATTGGGAAGTTTTGTATTAGGAAACAGGGAATTGATCAGAAGAGCTGTAGTTCCATGTGTCAAAAAGAACCAAGCAAAGCTAATACCCAGCCAAGCAGAGCCAGTGAACCCGCTTAGAGACCTGACTTATCTCAGCACATGAGCCTCTCCTCTAAAAATATGGATCAGTTCTTAATTGATACAAAGGTACACAATGGAAAAGAAGGGTATTGGCTACAAAAGAACAAGAAAAGGATCCCAAAAGGTGCCAAGGAGAGGCCAGCCAAAACAAACAGGACTTGAATGGTCCCCAAATCCAGATGCACAAAGCTGCCCCATGGGTTTACTGTGTGAGCTTGACACCACTGAAACTTTTGTGGATTTCAACTTCTTCAGCTGCAAAAATCACAAGGGGTAGATGGGACGTTAATTGAAAGATCCCAGTAGAGAGACATGGAAGATACTAACTCTCTTCCACTCTAAATAGATAGGCGTGCGCGCATGCGCGCACGCGCACACACACACACACACACACACACACACACACACACACACAGAGAGAGAGAGAGAGAGAGAGCGCCAAGGTGGAATAAAACAAACACTTCCCAAGAATTCCAATTATGTTTTGACGGAAAAGAAACATTACAAGCTGTCAGAAATTCCCTGTAAAATTCCAACCTAATTCCTCTTCAGTGAAGAGGTGCCCTCTGCTGTGGCACAGCAATAAGTGTTTCCAAATGCAGTTACATTTCCAAGACTGCCTGCTCACTGGCCTGCACGAGCTGTTACCCAGCAGAGTACATTACAAGTGGGCCCAGCTGGAAAGAGTAGCCTTATTATGAGCTTTACAAATCCCAGCCCAGCAGGAATCCTGAAGCATCATCCAGGGAGATTTCCTGCAGAGTCCCACAAATCCTGCCTTGTAACCTGACGCTTTACAGCTGTTTCTGTTAGCAGTGGATCAGAGCTAAGGATCAGGAGTCCAGCTGTGATTCTGGACTCTGCTCTCCAGAGCAGGATTTGATGCGGCAGCACTGCAACAGCTGTGAGTTTGTGTTTCATGCTGCAATCACCAGCAATGAGTCTGGAGGTCAGAAGCCACAGTCTCACTTTGCTCTGATGTCGTCTCTCAGATACACTCATTCCCTGGGGCAGGGGAGCCAGCTAACACAGAAGCAATCTTATGGGAGCAGCAGGGCCATCAGCTACTGCGGGCCCCAGGGCAAGGTGGAAGGGGGAGGGGCGGGACCAAGGGCGGGACCTATAGCAGTCTTCCAACATTCCTCCTCCATGGAAGGGAACATTTCTCCAGCAGGTTGACTTTGAGAGAAAGGGGCTACCGGAAAGTGCTCAGGACACTGGAGTGTTGGGGTAAGCCTGTGGAGGATGTTGTATCTGTAGATCTCACCTGAGATTCAAAGGCCCATCATGTTGGGTGCTGTACAAATGGACAGCAAGAGGTAGTCCCTGCCCTGTAGCATTCCCAAGCTAAACAGCCAAGACAACCACAGCCTGAGGGGGAAAGAGGTGCTCAGAGAAGGGAAGTGACATATCCAGGGCAAGCCCACCAGCATGGGGGGAGCTGGGAAGGGGATGGTTGTCCCAGGGCTCAGTGATTCAAAAGGGGCTGGGGCTCCAGCCACCACCACTTCTGCAGCAGTGTCAGTGACCAGAACCCTGGGCCCTTTAAATAGTCGCTGGAGCACCACCATGGCGTGTGCTGGTCAGCTGTGAGGGCTGCCAGCGGGAGGGAGGGAGCTCCACCCCTTCTGCCTGAGGCTACGCTCCTTTCAGGACCACTGAACCACCACTTCCCATCACCTTGCCTGGGGCTCTGGTAAGGGCGTTGACGCCACCGACCCAGGGTCACCCCAAAATTCAGTGGCTGAATTCAGATCTCTAGTTATGTCCCAGTCACTACACCACTTAGCCTGGCAGGGTGCATAAAAAATCCGTGCATGACATAGCCAAAGGGTGCGTTGCCAGGCTATCACCTCTTTCCTATATAAATGCGTCTAACAAAGAAATCAGCATGCATACTCTGGCTGCATGAGTTACTGGCACAATCAGCTGGCTACAAGGCAGATTATTTGGCTGTAGCTGTATATCAGCTCAATAAGGTACTATAATACACAGGGAGTCCCATTACTAAAGGTTCATCCTCTGTAATCCGGCACCCTCAGGACCTGACTGGTGCTGGACAAGATAATTTGCTGGACTATGGAAGGTTAATGTTGTCTAGCAGCATTGCCAATGCTTACTGTTGCTTACTGGGCTCTTAGAAGACTTTAAAGGGTAAATTACAGCTAAATAACAACACACAAAACTGAGAGCCAGGACTGGTGGCTGGAAACAAATTTTATGGGACCGTGGGAAACTTGGCCACACTCCAGGTAAGTGGACATCCGGCTAACTAAAATCATGCCAGATTAGGGATGTTGCGGGGTGAGTGTGCTCCGGATTAGAGAGGTTCAACCTGTAGTCCTAATAGATTGACTTTTGACGGTAACATTAACATATGTTGCCAAGGTATCTATGTCTCTGACAATGAAATTGAATTATTTTTGACACTGCAGGGCGCAGGAATTGCATTGGAGAAAGCCTGGCCAAGATGGAGCTGTTCCTATTCTTTGTAGGGTTGCTGCAGACGTTTACTTTCCGACCCCCGCCAGGGATCACGGAGTCCGACCTGGACCTTGCCGTTCCTCAGACTACATTCACTTTAAGACCACAGCCTCAGTTGGCCTGTGCTGTTCTATGTGACTAAGCCAGGCAGGGTTAGGGAATCTATTCCTGTCAACTGACTTTGAGTGCCCTGGAAGGTTCTAGTGGGCACAACAAAGAGAAGGCAGAACTTTGGAGAGAGGGTCAGTCTGTTTCAGAGGAGATCGGTATTACATTATATGCACTGCAGTCGCTTCACTTCTGCTACTCATAGACCTTAAGGCCAGAGGGGACCATCATGACTGCCTAGTCCAGGGGACAGCAACCTTTCCGAGGCAGAATGCCAAAATTTGACCTTTTGACCTCTATGTACGGTCCAAGTTGTGGTGATACGTTTTAAAGCCACTAATAGTCCTACTTACAACAGCTTCATTAAGAAATAAATGAAGATGCAGAGCTTTACCATTCAGGTGGTGGCTGGTTGCATTAGCTGGTCTTTTGTTAATCGACGATGGCATTGCTTTCAGCCAGCCCCTGGTTGCATGGGGGAGGAGGGACGGGGCTGAGCTCCCTCCTGGTGGGCTGATGAAAATTGGCTTGCGTGCCGCTCTGGGCACCTGTGCTGGAGGTTGCTAACCCCTGACCTAGTCTGACCTTCTGCCCATTGCAGGCTACAGAACCTCTCCCAGCCACTCCGACAACAGACCAGCTCCCGGACCTAGGGAACGAGCAGTGTTCTGAATAAGGATATTGTGGGAATCACTCTGTAAATGCATCCTCTCAAGAATGCCATTTTTATCTGTAATAGGCAGGAATGTTGTAGGGTCCCCATGCTAGAGGCATGCAATAGGATCCAGTGAATTTCTCCAAGGCTTCTGTAGTGACTATAGCATCTACCAAGATTCTATTTGGTCACTGTGATAGGGCCAACATCCGGCTCATGGGCACCCTCTCTGGTTGTGCGCGTGTGTGTTTTACCTCTGGTGATCCCCTTTCAGTGGGTCTCTGACAGTTCCTTTGAATAATCTCAGCCCTGATAGGGGACTGTTTCCCCAGAGCGGCCAGTCAGAAGCCTCTCCCTCTCTCGTCCCTGACCTCACTTAGCTTTTGTGGTATAGTTCACTCCAGCAGCTGGGCATCCTGTCCATCTCCTCCCAGTTCCTAGTAGCAGCTCAGCCCAACTGCTCTTACCAGTTCTCTCTGCTCTGTTCTGCCACTCCTTTTTATATGGCTCTCCAGGGTCCTGATTGGTTGCCTCCTGTGCAGCCACTCTAGCCTGCGTGAAGGACATCTCCACAGTTCCAGTGCAGGGATGCGTATGGTAGACCCCTGAGGTCTCCAGTAGGGGGCCTTTGGGCTCAGTCCACCGCTTTGAAGTTACCCTACCAGAGATGCCCAAAATGCCAACTGCTGGGTCTGTAGAACTGAGAAAACTTGGCTTGTTCACATGATATTAGAGTGACCTGTTATTACAAATTTTGGGGGCAGTGACCTTAGAGGGAGTGAATGAACATTGGAAACAGTGGCATAGGCAGTTCTTTCTCTGGCAAAACACCTGTGCTTCACCTTTTAAATCAGGGGTGGCCAACCAGTTAGGGACGAAAAGCCATGGAGAGAGGGCAAAGCGCCATGTAGTATGTGTTTATTTTCTATATATTTATCTATATCGCTATAATACGGGGTTCAATGCCCCTCCCCTCCCCCAGACCCAGACACCCTCAGCCTCCTCCCCTGCTCTAACTCAAGGCTGGCAACTCACCAGAGCTGCCACCTACCGCTGCCACCATCCCAGAGCCACCACCGCTGCTGCTGCAACCAAGCAGTGGGGTGCACGCAGAGAGTGGTGGATTGCACTCCCTGACATGTGGCTCGAGAGCTCTGGGTTGGCCACCCGATTGAAATGACAGAGCAGAGATGTCCCTTGAGATCTGCACTGGCAGCTGACTATGAAGAACCAATGACATGGAAAAGTAATCCAGTGCGATGCACACACACATGGACTTCTGCCCTCCTTGGACTGGCTAAGCAAGAGAAAACGGTTTTCATCTCTAGCAGCACAGGATAACTAGTCTGACTTTTGGAATCCTTGCAATTGGTTTTGAGTGGGGTTTGATACCAATTGTTCCAGTGTCAGCTGGGCAACTGGGATCAGGAAACAAGTGGGAAGAAGGGGAAGGCTTTAATGTTTGTTCTGTTCTGTGCTCTTGGTTATGGCTGTCACCTCCTCAGGAGGATGTTCTTTTTATTCCCCATTGTATTAGAGAATCATGCATTAATTTTGTTATAGCTCAGGCATCCGTCTGTGCCTGTATTTGCCTAAGAACTCCTATTTCTGCCTATCCATTATCATATCAGCTCTCAATAGATAGGCTTCTTTTTATTTGGCCACCTAGCACAAGTTTTACATGCCAAGTGTATTTATTGCATATAATCTCCAGAACTGACATCATTTAAACAAGACACAGAAAGTTGCTTGGAGACAAACCTCTGAAAAAAGATTTGTCCTACTACACTGAGAGAGAGTAACAGCTCAAGTAATTACCCCAGGTCCTGGGCAAGCTTGTACAGCCCAGGGAAGCTAGCTAGATAACACTAGATTGGGTGTGTCTACAGAAGCTACAACCACACAAGTGATTGCAGTGTACATGTGTCTTCAGGGTCACCAATTTGACTTTTATGATCTGATTTGACCTGCATAGTTCAGGTCAGGGAATTGCAGCCTGTGTGCCTATATGCAGCCCATTGTCCTGGTTGAGCTAAAGCATATCTTTGCGAGAGGAACCCATTGATGTCAAGCATTCCTGCAGCATTCTGCACCAAGGGTGAGCCTGCCAGGATTGACACACCTTCCCTTTTCAGCAAAAGTTCTCCCTCCCACCTCCAATGAGGGATTTTCCTTCCACAGAGTAGACACAGCCCCCCCTTTTACTCTGCCTAAGCCTCCAAAAGCCTGCCTGCAGGCCCTGAAAGAAGGAACCTTTCATCCCCAGAGGACAAAAAACCTCCTGCTTCCCAGCAAACTTGTGCTGTATCCAGGCTGCCTCCTTATTTGCAATGCTGGGGAGCTCTGGGCCAGTCGCTCTCTCATGTTGGCAGCTGCTAATGGTCTGCATTGCTTCTCTTGGATTGGGGACCGCAGCCCTGAGGGAGGTGTCAGAAGAAGATGGTCCATGGTGGACATCAGGCCGAGGGAGGGAGGTTGGCTGTTCTTGAAAGAAGGTAAGCAAGTCAGGTCAGGAATCACTCAAGGCAAGTCCTAATACAGCCCTGTCCTCTCAGCTTCCTCTCCCTCCCTGCCACCAGGCTGTTTGGTGAAAACGTCTCAAAACCTCGGCTGAAAACTTGGCCTTACTGAACAGCATGGGAGTTTTGTCATTGACATCAGTGGGTCAAGAGTCCATCCCTTGGGATTTAGTCAGTTGCCAAGTCATATCCATTGGAGGAATATATTGGTTTCTGAACAGCTAGGAGACAACATAATCTAGTGGTTAGAGCAAGAGATTGGGGATTCAAGAGACCTGAGTTTTATTCCCAGTCAAATCAGTGTCCAAGACTGGCCACTGAAAGGCTCTGATCCATGCTCTCCATCTGCGAAGTGCTTACCTGCTTCTCAGGGTGTTAGAAGGCATTATTCATTCGCTTTGTAAAGCATTCTAAGAGCCCCAGGGTGGGAAAGCCATGTGATCACGATCAGCAGCTTTCCGATGAAGCCCCAGGTGTCACCTCCCACTGTTGTACCTCCTGATAAAATGAGAGACGCCTGGCAAGAAGAGCTGTTTGTAGGAATGTTGCAGATAAATACACAAGGTACATATGGCAAGAAAGTTCAAGCCAGAATATTAATCAGAGCCAACAGATCAGCTGCTAATGTCAGGGGCAGAGAACAGGCTCTGATTTACTATTTAAAAAACGTATCACGCTTCATATGTTCACCCCTGTATTATCAGCATATGGGTAGGATGCATCACTCTACAGTCCTCAGAGAATCGACAGCTGGGTACATATCTGCACGAAAGGCTCTTCCTGTGCATCTGCCCATCCAAATTAGAGAAGAACACTGACTATGACTTCGTTATAGACCTGACAGAGAACATCTGCTCCTGAGCCTTGCAAGTGGGCGTAAATACAAGCTCCATATTCTTCAATGGACCTTAAATTTTCACCTCTACCAACAAGTTCGTCGGTCAAGTGCTTGCGCCTGGAGGTGCAATATAATATTTCTAAGGAACAGAGTTTTATCAAGAAAAACAAGAAGTCCTATGGCACCTTATAGACTAAGAGATATTTCGGAGCATTAGCTTTCATGGGCAAAGACCCGCTTCATCAGATGCATGAGTCTTTGCCCATGAAAGCTTTTGCTCCAAAATATCTGTTAGTCTACAAGGTGCCACAGTACTTGTTGTTGTTCTTGAAGATACAGACGAACACGGCTACCTCTCTGAGTTTTATTGAACGCTCTCTCCTTTTGGCCACAAGATGGCACCAATATCCTACCATGACATTGATTAACAGCCTACTCCTGCAGTCCTTACTCATGTAAAACCCCCACTAAGCTCTGAAAATAATGCTGGCATGAGGACAGAATACCAAAGCCCACATGGTTTTAGACATCCATAGGCCTATCCAAAGCATATGCAAATTAGTTTGCTTGAGAGCAAGACTAACACAAAAGTCATATGCCCTATCTCATCCTTAACCAGGAAAAATTCAGACATTACTCAGTGCGTAGGTTCCTTTTCTTCCTTTTTTTATAAATCCAGCCACAACATGGGAACTCCTGTCCTGCAAAATTTGCAACCCATGGATTAGACTGGGGGAACTTTACTCTCCATGATGAACATTTATTTGCATGTGTGGACCCATGCTCTTCTTTATAGCATGCACCACCTAGCATGAGTGAAAAGAGAGTGACAGAGGACAATGTGGACGAAGGCGTGAAAAAAAACTGTGAGGTCCTCTCCCCTCAATGCTGGCCTGACATGGAACTTTCTTGTATGATTTCCTCCCATACGTTCACCTGCTCAGAGACCTCGAATGGCAGTTTCTCAGTTTCCATGTAGCTTCTTAAATTGCTTTAATTAATATCTTCTAGGCATGTCTTGAGGTAGTTCTGAAAGACCACACATCCTTTTCTGCTTTTCTGACTACCATGTTGTGGGGTTTGAAAAGAAATCTAAGAAATGATGGAAATTAAACAACAACAAAAGAAAGCAGAAATGAGATCTGCTAATTATATTGCAAACCTCAAGTGTTCTGACAGAGAAGTCACCCACCTGGTCGTCATAGTGACACGCTATGGAAGTTTTGTCCTTTTTGGTAACTCAAACATGCCACGTAAAAATGTCTCTTCTTATTGAAGAATCCCTAGAGAAATGGAGCCCTTCAGACGTGTCTAGACATCGACTATAAACTTTTAATTAAAACATACAATTAAGGGAATGTGACAGAGGAACCGTGGAAACAATGAAATTACATTTTAAAAGAGGTAATAAACCAAAATGATTTAGCATCATACTTCAGGAGAAGTCAGGGGGACCCCTACCCAACAAATCTTAAGAGGCGAATGTTATGTTTTTAAGGTGTTAGATCATCATTTTTAACTTTCACATGAATTATAAATCAATTACACTCAGTTACCCCGCAACATTAAATTTCACATCGTAATAAACAGTTTCATTTTATCCACCACACGGCTATGTTATAACAAACCATGCACCGAATAAAAATCATAAATCCCATGAGCTACCTTTTGCTAACTGAAAGAAGTCTTGTGGCACCTTATAGACTAACAGATATTTTGGAGCATAAACTTTAGTGGGCAAAGACCCGCTTCATCAGATACATGAGTCGGGGGTGGTTTCAGTGGGATATTTAAAGAGTGTTTCAGAACTGGACACTCAGTGGCAGATTTAAGGGTGACAGTTCTGAAACAAAAAAATTTCAAAAATCAAAAGGAGAGAAATATCTCTGAGCTGCAATTTATTTGCAAATTTGACTCCTTTAACCATGGATTAAACAGAGACTGGGAGTGGCTCGCATCTTACAAAGGCAGTTTCTCTGCTCTGAGTGCTAATATCTCCCCATTAGACTCTGACAAAGGCTCACACCCCTCTTTCTGATCTGACTTTTTTTCCCTCTTTTGATAAGTACTGTTGTTACTGGGCCATTTCCACCTTGCTGAATAGACCTTGTCAGCTCTGGCCCTCCCTTTTACTGGGACCCCACTCTTTAAATACCCCTCTGAAATCACCCCCCGACTCATGCATCTGATGAAGCGGGTCTTTGCCCACAAAAGCTTATGCTCCAAAATATCTGTTAGTCTATAAGGTGCCACAGGACTTCTTGCTGTTCTCGAAGCTACAGACTAACACGGCGACCTCTCTGATACTTTTGCTAATTGGTTATAACCTTTGTTGTTTGCAGCAAAATCCAACCCTGCAGTAAACAAAAATTTTTTAAAAAATCCCAAAACAATTACAGAAGTTTCCAATCTTTTTTGCTGCCACAAACTTTTATACACAGAACAAATGCAGGAGCACTAATGCTGCATCATACTGGCCATTTAAAAGCCTGTCCGTATACTAACATAGTAAATATACGAACTATTTCCTCTAGTCATCAGTGTTAAAGAAAGTGTTAAACTTAACATTAGCTGCTTGACAATGGTCGAAAGTTTAGTTAAATCCAGATGTAAGACACTTTTTCGGCCATCAAGTTACAATCACTGGAACATTCTAGCAGGGGTGCTCTGGAGTAATGGGATCTGTGTTCACTACTCGGAGACCTTTAACATAGAATCATAGAATCACAGAATACTAGGACTGGAAGGGACCTTGAGAGGTCATCGAGTCCAGCCCCCTGCCCTCGTGGCAGGACCAAGTACTGTCTAGACCATCCCTGACTGACATTTATCTAACCTGATCTTAAATATCTCCAGAGATGGAAATTACACAGCCTCCCTAAGCAATTTATTCCAGTGTTTGACCACCCTGAGAGTGAAGAACTTTTTCCTAATGTCCAACCTAAACCTCCCGTTCTGCAGTTTAAGCCCAGCATGATTCTAAAGGCGACCAAAGGATGCAAAGTACCAAATCCCAATAACAGTTAAACTTGTGCCAAATTGTCCCAGTTGTTAGGTTCAGAAAATCAGCTACTTTGGGGCACTCATACACTATTCAGCAGTAAGCTCTTTACTTAAGTACATCTTCTATTCAGAAGTGAGTTGATCATTCAATAGTTTTACTGGTATTTTCTTTTAAAGAAGAAACCCAGATCATCACATTGTGGGCTGTCTTGTCTGTCTCAAACTGTTACTTCTCCTGCCTGGTGCTTAGAGGACTGTTGGTCAGCACTTAAAGGAAAGATTGGCAGAATCCCACACAGGTCTGCCGGAACATGGTATGCTAATACCTGCAAAAGAAAGGGCTGAAAACTTGCTCTTTGATTTGTGGAAAAAGATGAAGGAAGGAGAAGGCACAAGTTAAGATTCCAACCCAGTATTCAACTCAGTATTCATGGATTTCACTCACTTTGAGAAAAGTTGGTCTCAGCCTTTCACTGATTTCCCCCCCCGCCCCCAGTTTAGATGCATGTGGACCCTAATCCTACAGCTGGATTCACGTCTGGATTCCATGGACATACAGAGCAGAGCCCCATGAAACTTCCAAGAATTCCATTGAAATCCATGGGATCCACTCGCCTCACTCCATAGACAGGACTGAGGCCTAAATTATCAACCTGAAATAGAGCCAAGCCCTTTCCATTCAGATGAAGGCTGATTCCATCCCTCCACTGAATAGACCACATCATCCTCATACCATTACTGCTATCACATGACACCATCCATCTGCTATAACAGGGGTCAGGAACCCATGGCACGGGTTCCAAGATTGGCATACAAGCTGATTTTCATTGTTACACGAGGTACGAGCTCAGCCCTGCCCATCCTCCCCCATGCGGCTGGGAGCTTGCTCAAAGCCAGGCCACCTGTGGATTAACTAAAGACCAGCTAATGCTACCAACCCCCACCTAAACGGTTAAGCTCTGCATCTTCATTTACTAATGAAGCTGTTGTAAACAGGACAATTAGCAACTTTAAAAAGTATCACTGGTGCTGGGACCATACATAGAGGTCAAAAGGTCAAATTTTATCAGCCTGCCTTGGAAAGTTTGATGACCCCCGTGCTACAAGAATCTGGCCTTTACATCTAGCTAGCAGTAGTACAGCTGTGTCTGTTGCACAAATGAGGAGCAAACAAAGCAAAACAAGAGAACCTTGTCTTTAGCTTTAGGTCCAACATCCACAAGAATCTGCAAAAAGCCATCAGTGTTCCAAATCCACCTGACCCACCAACACAGAGAAGACATTAGAAACACTAGTGATCCATCCAAACGTATTTCAGAGGAGGAGCCCTGTTAAGGAGGAGCCTTGTGGCACCTTAAAGACTAACACATTTATTTGAGCATAAGCTTCCGTGGGCTGGGGCCCATTTTTTCAGATGTGAGAAATGAGAAACATGGAGGTCCAAAAAGGATCATAAACATCATCTGAGAGTCTTTTCAGAGTGACAAACGTTGAGTCTTTATAATTGAACCTAATCCCACACAGCACACAAAGTGATCTTAGTGGGAGTATTGTTAAATAAATTATCCTAATTTAAGGCTTCAACTAAAATAAACAAAAGCATAAACATACTCTTCATCTTGGGTGATGGGGAGCATAAGCAAAGGAAGACATTGCCGTCTATAACTGCCTACACTCCCCCTCCATCCAGGAGGGCTGGGGCTATGAAGCAATAACAAAGAAGGGGTTAATAGAGGCTGGAGGGAGCCTGCACAGATCCCAGCCAATTAGGAAAGGGCTTGGAAGTAGCCAATCAGAGGGCAGCATTCTGGAACAAACCTGTTTATAAGGAGCTGCTCAACAGAGTCCAATAAGTTGGGTCCTGGCTAGGGAAGGTGCAGGACTAGCTCCCAGTATGTGCCAGCACCTTAGCTAGAGCAGTACTGGGCAGCCTAAGGGGAAGCTAGAGAGAGACTCCAGCCTGATGCCTGCCAGACTGCTGGCCCTGATCTAGAGGCAAGAAAGGTGAAAGGGGTCACAGGGGAAGCACCGCAGGAAGCGAGGTACTAAAGGGAGAGAGGAGGAGAGCAGAACAAGGCTGCCACAAGAAGATCCCTGAGTCGGGACTCAGAGAAGGGGAAGGCCTGTGTCCCTCCCCTTCGGACCACATCCAACCACACCTAAGAGTGGTCAGTCTGGGCTGGGGCCTGCCCCTAGATAGAGGCTGCAGCTGGCTGCAGTGCTGAATTCCCTGGAAGTGACCCTGGGAGAGATAAGAGTCCCGAACAGAGCAGGCACAGAGAGGAGAGCAACAAGCGACGACTCCAAGTAACCAGCAGGCAGCGCCACGATAGTGAGCCGGGCCCCAAGGCGGCTTGTAAAATGTGGAACCTTTACTATGCAAAAGAAAATATTTTGCTTTTAACCATCTTAATTTAAATGACACCTGCCCACAAGCAGCTTCCTTACTTTCTCAAAAGCTATTTTTTAAACTTTCCCCTTTTTCAGTAGTTTACGTTTAACACAGTATTGTACCGACCAATTATTTTATTTGGGCAGGGGGAGGAGGGGTCTTTGCTTACTTGAGCTCTCCGGCTGCAGAGGAGCTGTGAGGTTGACTGGTCTGTTCGTAACTTGGGGGTTTTACTGTACCGTGATCCAGTGTGTTGAAGTAGACCTGGCCTAACAAGACAGTTACAATACAGATTACAACATGTGACCCTCCAGCAGGTTGCCATGATAGCTGTAACTCAGCAATGGGCGAGATACAGCCCATGGGCCGAATGCGGCTCACTGCCCACCCCGCCGGGACCCTCAGGCAAGTTTCCAGGTAAGCAGCAGGCTGCTCAAGCCAGCCAATGGGAGCTGCGATGGTTGTGCTTGGGGGGGGGCCATGGGGTAAAGTCTCACCCCCGCCCCCGGGCATAGTGCAGAGGCACATGGAGCAGCCAGCCACTGTGAGCGGCCTGGGACTGCAGCGGGCAGGGAGTCTGCCTGAGGGCCCCCCCGCTGGGCTGCTTCAAGGTGACAACTCCCTCCCAGACCCGGCATCCCTGCTACACCCCTCCCCCAGATCAGAATCCGCTCCTGCACCCAGACCCCTCCCACACCCTGCACCCCAGGTCACAACCCCCTCCCCCACACAAACGCCCTCCCAGACCCCAGGCTCCTCCCGCGTCTCATCCCTCCCCCCAAGCGCCCTTCTGCACTCAGCCTCCGTCCCAGACCCCTCGCTTCCTCCATAGAAAGTGCAGCCTTGACGACTTACCGAAATCTTGGGGTGGCCCCAATCAGCCATGATTGCCCACGCCTGCCGTAACTGCAGGCCTGATGAATTAGCAGGGCTGCAGTCCCGCAGTCCCTCATGAGAGGGTGCAAGAGAGCCACACCTTTGCTTGTTTATTTATTAAAATCCGAATGAAGTGTGAGCTTGGCTACAGTGATGTGGATTTTCAGTATCATTCAGCAGTGCTTTGTAGCCACCCTCTTGTGGAAGCCCCCTCCCACATGCAACGTGAGCCAGGAGATTGCCTGGGGGTCTGGCCTGGGGCAGCAGCAGGTGTCAGACCTCCCCGCCCCCATTCACCACAGGGGGGGGTGCTGGAGCAACTCAGCAGCTTGCTCCGTTCCACCTGGCCCCACTGCCCTCACCCAGCCCGCTCCACTGCAGCAGCAGGAAGCAAAGTCTCAGCCCCATGGTGCTGTGGTTTCTGCTGCTGCTCTGACACAGTGCAGTGGGCTGAGGGGGGAGGGTGGTGGCAGGGCAGGCTGCCTGGTCACTCCAGCTCCCACCACTGTGGTCAGGGAGGGTGACCCCTGCTGCCACCCTGCGCCAGGCCCCCAGGTAATCCCCTGGCCTGCCCTGGGCTCTGTCCATAGCATGGTTGAGATGGGTGCCATGGAGACCCCCTAAAGTGCATGGTCTGGGATAGCTGCTCCAAACCATCCAATGGACGGGACAGGTCTGGGGCCAGCCACTGCACCTGGGGCTAATAGGTAGTTTTCAGTGACACCAGTGTAGATGGCACTAAGGGCCTAGGTGGCTGAGCCACTGAGATCTAGGCTTGCTCCATACAGGACCTGTATCCAGAATGGAGGGGACCTGGTGACCAGGATCTGCTGAAGTGGTGGCTTGGCATGTGGCTGTGCCCTCATTGCAACCGGAGGAGGAGTGGTTGGAATGGGGCAAGCGCCTTGCCGGGGACCAGCAGTGCTTGGCAGACCCGTGGCGGGGACCTGGCCATCCACAGCTGACACTGAGAACAGTAGTGGGATGAAGACTGAGACTGGAAGGTATCACGAGCTGGTCTTCAGGAGGACCCCAGGGCATGTGATGACTGACAGCCAGGGCCATGGCTCCCATCCTCTGACTGATCCTGGGAACTGGAGCATCTGCTCAGTGATTCATGATGTCGGCTCGGATGTTCCTGCCTGGGGGTTACGCTGTGGGTCACCCGAGCAGCTCCCCTAAGGGTACTCCTGTGGGAAAAGCTTCCAGCGCTGCTGGTAGCGAAACCCCTCCCTACCTTTATGGAATGGACAAGAACGATGCTTAGCTACATTATAACAAAAGCAGCTTGCAGGCAATTTTTGTCAGCTCGTTTGGTGGAAACAACATTGCAGCTCCTGCTCTGCCTACTGCGCCGTGTGTGGGGTTTAAACTTTCACGATGAAATCTTGTAGCCCCTTGATGGGGATTCTCCATTTCATGTCATCATCATCAACCATGGGCTCAGCGCCTGTTGGTGTCTGATGCCTCTCTCACTATTTCCTTCCATCTTTCTCTGTCCAGTGCGGAGCGGCTTAGTTTCTGTAGACTAACTCCGCACCAATCTACTACATCATCTAACCATTCTCTGTGGGGTCTGCCTCTCCTATTCAAGCCAGCCATTATGCCGAATACTAGGGTCATTTTATGTCAGTTATTTGTTAATGCCTGAAAGGCCTTCTGGCAAGGCAGCTACCACACTGCTTTTAACACGCCGTGAGCCCGAGGCAGAGTCTATTACCTGAACCTTCAGGAAAAGGAAATGTCGTGTGTGAAAAGTGTCTGGGGCTGAGTGAGCCCTCCTAGCCAACGTGCATCAGCTGAGACAGGAACTGGGAGAACTGCAGCAGAGAAACTGCCCCGTCTGGGTCCCTTTTCATGGGCTCGAGTCCCTTCCTAGCTAGGGAGAGGCATTGCCTTTCTGAAGGCTTCCTGACATAGTAACACATTTCACCACAGGAATGAAGATAGCAGACCTGGGCCCACAGGTTCCTGATCCAACCAAAGAGTCTTGTGCAGGGGCAGCAGCAGGTCTGCAGAAATGTTGAGGGTGCCCAGAAAGCCCAGAGCCCGCACCTCTCCCCAGCTCCAACTCCCTCTCCCACACCTGCCTCCAGTCCTGGGAAGGAGCTGGCAGAGGAGGGGGACTGGGGTGCAGGCTCCGGAATAGCCTCTGGGTGCTGAGTGTAGGCTCTGGACTGAGGGGACTCTAGCCCTGCTGCACTGCTGGTAATGGTGGCAGGGACCTCAGGCTGCTTTGAATCACTTGGGGGTGGGAGAGAAACCCAGCCCTGAACTTTGCACCAGGAATATTTCTGACTCCCAGGCTACAGGCCCGTAGAACTCACCACCTGTGCTCATGCACATACATAACTTTAAACACAAGGGCTACGTCTACACTACAAGCATCTGTCTGCGGAAGCTACTGCTGGGAGAGATGTTGTGACAAAACTTCTGCCGACGGATCCTGTCGACACATAAAAGTGGACGGATCTTTTGACCCGCTCGGTCGACAAAAGGCCACGCTGGCGTGTCTCTGCGGCTTTTTTGTTGACAGTTTCTGTTGAGAAAACACATTGTGTGTGTAGATGCTCCACAGGTTGTGTTACAAAAACCCCAGTTTTCTCTGCAATGCTCTCTAGAGTAGATGTAGCCAAGAGGTCCCACTGATATAGGGCAACTCACGTGCTTAAAGCTAAGTATGTGTGCAAGTCTTTGTAGACCTCATACTTATAAGATTGCCTGAACCCTTTGAAAACTTACTACTACTTTTGAATAGCACCAAACATTTTAAATCAGCAAATGTTTACATTTAAAATAAGACTCATTGCACATAAATCAACAATCCGACCTTCTTCAGGGATTTCTCCTGCCTTTTCTCAGTCAGCAAGTGCAAGCTACCAATGAGCAGAAGCAGGAGTGGACCAGGAGACAAATTTAAAGCTAGTTGAAAAACAGCCTGCTGTGAATGAAAGCAGCGGGTCCAGCTGACAAATAAGGGCAGGGTCAAAAAGTAGCACCGTGAGAAGATCCCTGATTAGCTGCTGCTTAGCTTTGGTGAGAGCAACAGGAAAAGCCGATTGCGCAGTTCCTGAGTAGTGATTTTTGCATTTGTGAAAAGGTTATTGATGTCAGCGCTTGCACTCTTATCTGGAAGTCGGGATTTAACTCCTCTCCTCTTCACACACTGAGGAATGAGAGGAGGCGTTAATGTAGCAGGTTGCAAAAAGTAGTCCGGACATACCCAAAAGAGACTGAAAACTTTAACCTGGCAGGAGGGAGATCTGGAAGAGGCCTCTCTCATTCCCAGACTAGTGCAGAACGGCTCTGTCTGCTCTATACTTCAATACAGTGCCTGACAGCTGTGGTTCTGCCTCTCCCCGCGCAGGCTCTCACCCTGTCTAAATACCTTCACTGTCTGTAAGGAGATATTTCCTGATGGCAGCCTCAAGTTTTCCTTGGCCATTTTCATCCCATTACATCTAATTGGTCTCTTCCTGAACCACAAACAATTCTTTGCCTTCCTTAATGAGAATTCACTTCTACCCTTTCCTCCAAAGGTTCTGCACATGCTCTGCAAATATAAGTCCTCAGAGGCAGGTAAGTATTATTAGCTGTATTCTGGTCCTGTCAGAGAATGGCAGAGGCCTTGGTCACTCCGAGTTCAGAAGCCCCACCCCAGCTCCAGGCCTCCGATGTATCTAACTTCTCAACAACAGGGTCATATTAAAACCAAGAGAATATATGAAAACGAAAACTGGAGACACTTATTAATAAGCCAGTCATTAGACCGATAACATGCATAGTAAAAATGTAACTTTGTGTGCTTCCATCGAAACATAAAACACTTGATTTAGGAATGTTTTTCTGGCTTCATTGTGTGCAAGCTCATTTATAGTTGAAGAACAAATCTACTTTCCATGCAACATGACTGTTAATGTTAAGCATTGAGAGCTCATTCAAATGCTTGCCCCTTTGTAGAACAATAACCATTCTTTACATGTGTAATGCCAACAAGACCCAGGTTGCCAGCACCAGAGACTGAACCTACGATCATAGGGGCTAAAGCCCTCTGCTCTACATCATGAGCTAAAGGCCAGCTGGCTCTCAGTCAATGCAACCTGGGTCTGTCCGTGTTACAGTTGGTGCATTGGCTTGGTACTACCTGTGTTTGGCAGCCTAGTGTGTGGATATATCGTCTCCAGTGGCATCCCTGACTCTTTTCAGAGGTACTAAACCCACATCCAACATGTAAAATAACCACAAACAATGAACAAGACAAGGCAGGACCTGAGAGTTCTGATGAGCGGGCAATTGTTGCATGACAGATGCTCTGTGCACACTCAGATGTGTACACCATAGGCTTGGGGATGTTTATTTGTCCCTTGTGTGCAACATTTTGCAAGTGCTGCTTTTTCTGAGTTCTCTCTGGCTTTGCTTAAGTCTTCAGAAATCCATACAGAGCTGAGAAGTATCAGGGGTAGCCGTGTTAGTCTGTATCCACAAAAACAATGAGAAATCCTGCTGCTGCTGTGTGCACCTGACAAAGAGGGTCTTTGCTCACAAAAGCTTATGTTAGTCGATAAGGTGCCATTGGACTTCTTGTTGTTAATACAGAACTGAATTTCACATCAGGGCTACGTCTACATGTGCACGCTACATCGAAGTAGCTAATTTCGAAGTAGCGACATTGAAATAGCCTATTTCGATGAATAGCGTCTACACGTCCTCCAGGGCCGGCAACGTCGATGTTCAACTTCGACGTTGCGCAGCCCAACATCGAAATAGGCGCAGCGAGGGAACGTCTACACGCCAAAGTAGCACACATCGAAATAGGGATGCCAGGCACAGCTGCAGACAGGGTCACCGGGCGGCCTAGCGCTTCCGGGGCAACAGCTAGCCGCTCCCTGAAAGGGCCCCTCCCAGACACACACAGCCTGCACAGCACGCAGTCTGAGCAGCCATAGGCACACAGACCCCGGGTGCCGCAGTCATAGACCCCCAGCAGCAGCAGCAGCAGCCGCCGCCAGAGGTCCACCCAGCCCTCCCGGCAGGAGCAGGGCTTGCCCTGCTCCGTGCCATGCGGGAGGCAGCTGAGCACCTCCTTGCCCCAGAGGAGGAGATGCCCCCAGGGCAGCAGGGCTCAACCCCTACCCCTGCAGCACCCCGCCCCGCCCCCCGCCTCACACGCCGGCGGCTGTGGAGCTACCCCACCAGCACCGACTGGTGGGAGCGGCTGGTGCTTGGGGAGTGGGACGACGACCGCTGGCTCAGGAACTTCAGAATGAGCCGGCAGACATTTCTGGAGCTGTGCCAGTGGCTCACCCCCGCACTCAGGCACCAGGACACCGCCATGCGGCGTGCCCTCACAGTGGAGAAACGGGTCGGCATCGCTGTCTGGAAGCTGGCCACTCCCGACAGCTACCAATCCGTGGGGCAGCAGTTTGGTGTCGGCAAGGCCACTGTCGGGGCTGTCTTCATGGAGGTAAGCGAACCCACAGGGGGAGGGCAGGGGAGGCCAGGGCAGGGCAGGGCAGGGCCACGCACACCCTGCTCACCCCTCATTGGTGCTGTCCCATGTGCTTTCTCTGCAGGTTGTGCGCGCCATCAACGCCATGCTCCTGCACAGGCTCGTGAGGCTGGGGGACCCAGATGCCACCATCGCTGCCTTTGCCACCCTGGGCTTCCCCAACTGCTTCGGGGCTCTGGATGGGACTCACATCCCCATCTGCGCCCCGCATCACAGTGGAGGACGATACCTGAATCGAAAGGGCTACCATTCTGTCGTCCTCCAGGCCTTGGTGGACAGCCGGGGACGTTTCCAGGACATTTATGTGGGCTGGCCTGGCAGCACCCACGACGCCTGGGTTTTCTGGAACTCGGGCCTGTGCCGCCGGCTGGAGGCGGGGACCTACATCCCCCAGCGGGAGATCCCTGTGGGGGACACCACCATGCCCCTCTGCGTCATCGCAGATGTGGCGTACCCCCTCCGGCCCTGGCTCATGCACCTGTACACGGGCCATCTCTCTGCCAGCCAGGAGCGCTTCAACCAGCGCCTGAACCACGCGCGCCAGGTGGTGGAGCGCTCATTTGGCCGCCTCAAAGGGCGCTGGAGATGTCTCCTGACCTGCCTGGATGCAGGCCCCAACAACATCCCCCAGATTGTGGGTGCCTGCTGCGCCCTGCACAATTTGGTAGAGAGCAAGGGGGACACCTTTTTCCAGGGCTGGGCTGCGGAGGCCGGCAGGGCAGACGTCCAGCCACCTGCTGCCCCCAGTCGGCAGGTGGACCCCGAGGGGACCCGGGTCCGGGAGGCCCTGCGGGCCCACTTTGATGAACAGGCCGCGGGGTGAACTCTGCCCAGGTCCCCTACTGCCCGCCCCTTCCTCCACCACACTCCTGCCCCAACGCCTAACACCATGGAGCACCCCACCGCACCCCCCTCCCACTTGTCCTGGACAAATGGCAGCACGCACTTGTGGCTGAACTTAAACTTTTTTTTTTCTTTCCAAACCTTTTTTTTGTAACTGTAAATAAATATTTGAACCAAAACCCAAAAACTATGTACAAACATGTTGAACAAAAGCAATATGTACAAAAATAAAACAATTCAAAGAAACAACAGTCCTCAATAATCAAAAGAAAACCAGGGAGGATAAAGGGGAGAACTATTTACATGGGGGGGGACGGGGCAAACTGGGGGCAGAAAAGAACAGGGTCCAACTATATACAAGGGGGGGGGCCACGTCCCGGGCCCCTCGCCCCTATAGCCCGGCACCGGGCGTTGGCGGCCGGGAGCCCCGCCGCAGTCACAGCCTGGTCCGTGGCTGGGTGGGGGTGGGCTGGACCGGAAGGTACAGTGGCTGGCGAGTGTCAGGTGGCTCCAGGGGTCCCTTGGTGCTCCGGCCCTCGCCGGTGGGTGGTGGGGCGACGACGGACGGGACGGCGACGGGCGGAGCAGCTGGTGGTGGGGCTGCAGGAGCAGGCAGGGCGGGCGATGTGGCGGCCGGCGCGGCATGGGGGGCCAGGTAGTCCACCAAGCGGTTAAATGTCTCCATGTAGGCCCCCCATGCCTCCTGGCGCCAGGCCGGCGCCCGCTCCTGCAGCTGGAGGTGCTGCTCCGCGACCTCCAGCTGCCGACGGTGGATGGCCAGCAGCTGGGGGTCTGTCGCCGTCGGCGGTGCGGGGTCCGCCGTCTAGCCCGCCGTGGGGCCGGTTGGTCCTCGGCTGAGGGGCTGGCCTGGAGCGATGGTCCCGGAGGGCTCTCCGGGATGACTGACGCCTCGCCGGCGCTCTCTTCCGGTCCTTCTGATGGTGCAGGTGCAGGACACAGGAGAGGAGGGGGGGAAGAAGAATGGAGACAGGCGTTAGTGTGGGCCCCGAGCCGTGGTCTTTGTCCCCCCAGCCCTGTGCTGCAGGTTCCCCATCCCCGTCCCCGGGAGATGCTGCTGTGATGGATGGGGTTCAGGGGTCCCCCTGCCCTGCACCCCGTCCCCTGGTGGGAGCGACTCTCACTTCACCCTGCAGGGTCTGACAGCAGGAGAGGTTTCTTAGGCCACAGATGCCCAGTTTCTCCCAGGAGTGACAGCACCAGCTGTCGGAAGAGACAGTCCTTCCAACCCATCCTGGGGAGAAGACCCCAAGGGGTGCCCCTCTGGGATGCAGCTTTCCCCCTCCTCAGGCTGGCTGCCTTCCAGCTCTCCCTTCCCCTAGCCTCTACCTGTGGCCCCCGCCCTCACCCCCCAAGTCCAAGCCAGCTCGGCTCCTCCCTCCTGTTTGTTCAGGGCAGAGGTGTCATCTGCCAGCTGTAGCCCCCGGATCCTCCTTTGCCCCTGGGAGCTATTCGGCTCTTGTTGCTCATATGTAGCCTGAGTCTCCCTTTGGCACTCCCCCCACTCCATCACATGCTGCTGCTGCGGGGTGTCCCACCCCCTCCTCCCGGGGGCCCCTCGAGGTTCCGCTCCCCCCTGGCCCGGGGATGGGCCATGGCACTGTCATGCGGGGTGGGGGGGGGGCAGGGGCTGACGCAGTGCTGTGAGGGCCATGGCCCTGGTGTCCTTGGGGCCATGGCCATGTGAGCATGTGGGGGACCCTGGACACATATCTCTTACCCCCGCCCCTCAAGCCCAGGGGTGTCCACCAGAGGAGGGTACCTACCTGTCGGTCCGCTCCCACGGTCCGGAGATCCCCAGGGGGCGGAGGCCCTGCTGCTGCTCTGGGATGGCAGGAGAAGGATCTGCAGCCCGGATTCTGTGGAGGAGGAGCCCCCCTCCTCCTCCTCCTCCTCCTGCCGTGATGTCCCGGGGGTGGCCTCCGGGGGGGGCCCCCGGGGTGCGGGGCTTGCCTCCAGGGCGGACTCCGTCTGCAGGGCCTGCTGGGGCTCGTCGGCCGAGGTGTCAAGGGTGGCCGGAGGTGTGCCAGGGGCCCAGGATGTCCCTGAGCTCCCTGTAAAAGGGGCAAGTGACGGGGGTGGCCCCAGATCGGCTGGCCGCATCCGGGGCCCGGGAGTAACCCTGCCGCAGCTCCTTGACCTTACTCCTGACGTGGTCAGGAGTGCGGGCAGGGTGACCCCAGGCAGCCAGGCCGTCGGCCAGCCGAGCGAACGCATCTGCGTTCCGCCTCTTGCTCCCCATTACCTGGAGCACCTCCTCCTCGCTCCAGAGCCCCAGAAGGTCCCGCAGCTTGGCCTCCATCCAGGAGGGGCCCCGCTGCCGCTTGTCAGCCCTGGCTCCCCTTGGGGGGGGTCCCCTGGGGGCGCTGGGGGGGCTGCCGGCCAGCCATCGCAACTGTGTGGGGGGGCTGAGGCTGGTGCAGGCTGGCCGCATGTGCAGGCTGCAGCCTGCACGTTCCCTCAGCTTCCTGCACAGGAAGGGAGAGGGAGGGGACCTTTAAGGGGCCGCTCCACGTGGCCACCAGTGAGCTGAGGGGCTGGAGAGAGCGTCTCTCAACCCCCAGCTGATGGCCGCCATGGAGGACCCAGCAATTTCGACGTTGCGGGACGCGGATCGTCTACACGTGCCCTACTTCGACGTTGAACGTCGAAGTAGGGCGCTATTCCGATCCCCTCATGAGGTTAGCGACTTCGACGTCTCGCCGCCTAACGTCGAAGTTAACTTCGAAATAGCGCCCGACACGTGTAGCCGCGACGGGCGCTATTTCGAAGTTAGTGCCGCTACTTCGAAGTAGCGTGCACGTGTAGACGTGGCTCAAGAGGAAAACAACTGGGGGAATGGAGCCCCTGTGAGAAACCAAATCTTCCACCTCTCTTCTTGGGTTGGAGATGTTGTCCTGATGTCCTTAAAGCGAGAACAAAGAACGCACACAGGGCAAAGTACTGTTTCAGACCTGCTAACAGGCCTGCTCAGCTGCTTCCAGGCTGATGCTGCTGACTCGGAAATGGGAGCCAGCAGATGTGGAGTTACTTCAGTGCTCGTTATTTTGTTCTTCCCTCCAAAGGCTTCAGAATCCCCTCCTAATCCTGGTGCTGAGCTTCTCCTTCTGCCATTGTCCCCCCCTACCTCTCTGGGCCAATCCCACCTGTAAGGATTTTGAGCAGGAGTCAATCTATGCATTTTAAATAAGCCTCCTCTTTTCCTTCACTCTCCCATCTGCCAGACCCCAAAGCCTCAGTCCCAGTCTCTGCCGGGAGTTTAATTATAAATAAATGGCACATATTGAAAACGAACATCTTGCCTCTCTCTTCCGTCAGGCTGGAAATTTCTACTCCCATGAATCCTTCTAAATTCAATGCCACATTATGCTGAGCTCCTGTGTGTGCCCCCAGCTGTGCGCATTGCCTGTTGCATTGTGTTCACCTCCACCGGAATGATAAAGACCACATTATTTCTAGCAGCTGTCCTCCATAGGTTTTAAATCATGTTACAAACATCAATTCATCCTCTGGGAGGCAGGGGGCCATTGTGGGCTTTTTATAGATGGGCAAGTTGAGACAAACAGAGTTACCTCCAACGCACATGAGCAAACACAGGCAGGAATGCCACCCAGGACTCCCACCCCCTTTGCTGTTACAGAACTGAGTTACAGGTTGAACCTCTCTTATCTGGTACCCCCGGGACCTGACTGGTGCCAAATGAGAGAGCTTGCTGGACCGTGGGAGGTCAATATTGTTTAGCACATTACCAATACTTCCACTGCTTACTGGGCTCCTAGAAGACATTGAGGTGTAAATTACAGCTAAATAACAGCGCAGAAGACTGAGAGCCTGGAAACAAACTTTACGGGACTACAGGAAACACGGCCATAGCCATAAGTGGTCGTCCGGCTAACTAAACTCATGCCAGATTACAGATGTTGCCACACGAGATGCAAGACTAGAGAGGTTCAACTGGCACTAGATCGGCACTCAAAGTCCCAGCACTCCTTCACTGCTTGAAGCATGGATGTGTTTGCCTTGCTGTGCAAGATGGGTGAGATGACAGCAGCAGGCCTTTAGGCAAGACAAGCTCTTGGTCTGAGGGGACCCTGTCCAAGCTGGGACACAGGACACTCTGCTTTCCATTTCCATCTGGGCTTCCCAGCTGCCACCGGCAACATGCTAAGCAAACCCAAGGCTGTTGAGGTCTATAGAGGGGATGCCGGGAGGGTAATAAGTGAAGCAGGGAACAGGGCTAGAGCATAGTAAGCTTGTACTAGTGTCAGACTGTAGCTAGACAAGGAAGGAGCTGAGGGGAAGGTGACGGAGGGAGTGTTGGAGGCCAAGGTGATGTGGGTGGTCTGTGGGAACTTCTAATACTGGCACTGTCAGCTGTTTGGTGGTTGGGATCAATGCCCCTGGGCAGCTGCCACAGCTAAAAAGTTTCCAAATAAAACGTTCAAGACCATTTACGATTATTTTTCTTTCAACTTATGAATATTACGTTGAACACCCTGAGCACCCTTGGCGCCTTCTCCTGGAGCCTTAATTAACATCTGCCAGCAGCTGGGATTCAATGAGCACAGAAAAGCTGATTCATGGCCCCTCATTAACTGCACTGTAGCTAGAGAGGGGCCCAACCCAACCCAAAATTTTGGATTCCTGAAAGTCTGAAGCGTGCATTCCACATCTTATGGAAATGAGGTCGTTACTGCAGCTCATGCAGGGCCAAACTACTTTCTGGTTTCAAAATCAGCAGCTGCCTTCCAGTCTTTAAACAGTAAAAAAGCCATGACTTTTGGCAAATAGGCTAGGACTGCTGTCACTTAATGTAGACTCTTCTCTGGAAAGAGGGCTCAAGAGGTGAGTTCCGATGGGAACTCAACAGGAGGGAGGGGTGAGGCTTTTAGGTTGGATTTGAGAACAGGTTGCCAACGCTTGATTAAAAGAAAACCAAAGCTCAAGGGCCAGACCTTGCAAACCTGTACTGCAATTTCCTTGGAATGCTTTCCAGAAAAAAAACATAACTTTCTTTAGTGTAATCGCTCTCTGATTCCTTCAGTCAGTTGATTGGTAACATATCATTCTGTATGAAAACCTAGGACAATAAGTGCACTCAAGCAAGGAGGATCTTACCAGAAGGAATGGCAAAGAGACAAAACCAAGAACACGCATGTCAGGATTAGAACACAATAAACCTTCTAATAATGTATGTATTCAGCAGCATGTTGTATGGATGTGAGACATGCGTGATAATGAAAGATTCAAAGAGAAGGATATTGGCATTCAAGAGAAGATGTTATACAAAGATCCTGAGAATAGGATGGATGCAGAAGGTCACCAACGAGGAATTATATAGGATGATACAGCCAAAAGAGAACCTACTGCAGAAGATTATACAATGCAACTTACAGCTATTTGGGTATATTTGTAGAATGCACGATGAACGAAAAAGCAGGACCCTGGTTCTCGGCATAATGGATGGTTCAAATAGGAGAGGCAGACCCCACAGAGAATGGGAAGATGATATATTAGATTTCTGTAAATTAACTCTGCACCAACTAAGCCAGTCTGCACTGGACAGGGAAAGATGGAAGGAAATGGTGAGGAAGTCATTGGACACCAATGGGCGCTGAGCCCCTAGCTGATGATGATACCTTCTAATAGGCATGATACAGAATTAGGTTGTATTGTAAAATCAACAAGTGAACTGTTATCCCAGTGTCCCTAGGGAATGATAAGATAAGCTAAACTATCACAAATGCGTGCACTTTGCCAAACTGGAAGACAATGAAACATGACCTGGAGCCACTAAACTATTCCATGTGTCAGTGTCCCTGAAACCGGCCAGATTAGATGCCAATGGGAACTTCACAGAAGGGAGCAATTTTTTCCCTTTGTATCTCAGAAAGATTAATTTTTAATTAATGACGTCAAGTTAAACTGTGTCAAATATAGCAGTCCAAATAAACAGTGTGTACAATTCCCAAGTCCGATGCAAGCAAACATGGGGCTTTCCTGCATATTCATAAAATCCTAACAATTCCAAAATTTCTTCCTTCTTCAATGTGTTTTTGGGAAACAGACAATAAATCCAACGATTGCTTTAAAGGAGTGTTAGCTTGCAAAAGCTGAAATTGTCATAAGCTTGGTCTGGTCAGATATCGGTCATTAATGCTTGCTTGTTTGGCAACAATGTTAACCTCACAAAACTGAGAATCCTTGAAGAATTTTTCCATGGAATTTTGCACATTTTGTCACATTACCGGTTTCACTAGTGAGCAAACCATTTTTTCTGAACTAGTCAAAACAGACAAGGTGAAAGTTTTGCCTGTGAAGAACAACCTTTTGAAATGATAACATTTTGACACAAACACAGCAATATCTTTACACTGTGGCAAAATGGGGAACATTTTGACCAGAAATTAGAATCTCTTTTCTCCGCTCTAAGAGCCCTTTAGGCAGGAGATGAGAGGAAACAAAACTAGAATTTTATAATCTCCATAAAATATTCTGAGCAGAAGTGGCTGAGCCATTTTCATACTTGAATGATGACCACTCACAATGAGCTCAAGACAAAACTACACAACTTAGTCTGAATATTAACCCAAATGCAAGAGTCACCAGGTGTCACTACCACACCAGTGCCGAATTTTTCAGTAGTGCGTATTTGTGTCTTACAGCAAGCACCACGTCATTCCCAAACTGAAGAAATACTGAGTGCGTATGCAGTGTGTAGCCATTTAATTATTCAACAGATATTCTCTTTTTCCCTCTTTCTGTTTACACAGGTCTCTTCTGAATGGGGTGATTTTAAGAGTGGAGCTCAGGAAGAATTCAAACCTGGGACAAAAAGCCAATCTGAGGCAAGGCAACTTCCATTTGGCCTGCTGTTCCTACCGATGACCGTTTAAATTTTGCCATTAGTGAAAATGCGAATGAAAGTCAATCAGCCATTTTGCAGGAGGCAGTACAGGTCTCACCTCTAAAATCTGGGATCCCCTCGTCTGGCAACATCTGTGGTCTGGCAGGATGATGGACATTCCAGGACCAGGGCTGGGGCCAGGACTGGAATCTCCAGATTGTTGTCTGGCAGCCCGGCTAGAGGCAGCAACAGAACGGCTGGGTAGTAGAGCGGTAGCAGGCAGTGCAGGGCCAGGGGTTGGTGCTGGAGCCCCCACCTGCCCCATGGCAGCAAAGGACCAGGGCTGGAGTCCCCAAGGAGAGGGAGGCTGGGGCTAGCAGCTCCAGGTGCACTGGCCTCCTGGTGCTAGACCTCTCCTGGTCTAGCAAATTCTCTCCTTTCAGGTCCCAACCATGTCAGACGTGAGAGGTGCAACCTGCATTACAAATACTGGTTTCAATAACAATAACTTACTTTTCCAAATCTAGGGTTTGGAAGGAGCCCTCTGGCAAACTAAAATGGATTGACCCCTCTCCTTAACTGCGGAATTACACCTGATAATATTTTAGATGTGTACAATGCACAGGTTAGCCGATATGGTAGAACTCTGCTGAAGATATTCAATGCTATGGCTAAACCTAGTGTTCTTTACTCATGTGTGGATTTCACCCAGCTTTTGTGATATTATTGTTCTTCCTTGGCCACACAAGAGAAGGTGATTAGGTATTTTTAACTTCCCACGAAAGGGGCTTACTTTCTCACTACTGTCCACAAAAGCGGTGAGAGCATTAACTGTGGATTTTCAGTAGAGTGACCTGCAGCTGAATTGCAAAATACAATTTCCATTTTGACATTTACTATGGTTGTTGTGATTCCTTGTGTTCCCTATGTGGGTCTGCTATTATTGATACTGAGTCTGTGTACAGTCTGCAAAAATATATGAACAAAGGGAGCTGGAACAAACCAATAGGAATGGACTGTGGAATTGCTGGCCACTCTAGTTTGAGAGAACGGGGTCATGTGTCTGAAGTTTCCCTTGGTACATATGGATTTACCACTGCATTTTGGCAATGTATCTAATGCTCTAATTTATGTTTGATTGCACCATCCCACAGGCCTGTGAATTACTCAGATTTCTTGATTTGGTTAAAATGCCAGCATATGTTCAGCTCCTAGCTTCATGTCTGTGGTACTTTGGAAGAAAGGACATTTTCTAGAATTGAAAGTCTTATAAACATTGGTTTGATGACTATCATACCAGAATCACTTTTGGTGTCTTTAAACACAGTAATCACAAAATATTTTGAACAGTAGCCTGCAGCTACTGAATAATCGTTAGTTTCAGAATAGAAACAAACCTCCTCCCATCTTCTGTCCTGGTGTTTTGGGCACTCTGAGGTTATGGTATTACTTTCTGGTTTCCTTTTCTGTATTTAGCAGGCATCTCTCATCTGAATACCGAGTCTCTGATCTGAGTGCCAATCCACCAGCCTCTTCTGCAAGAAGAGCCAAAAGCACATGTTAACATGGCAGTTTCAAGGAGGAAAGGTTTTATTTGGCTACATTTAAATTTTTAATAAGGTGGTGTGAAGACAGAGATGGGAAATAGAAGCCAGGAGACTCAAGTTTTACTTGAACGTCTCCCATTGATTCCTGTGCCACCCAGACAAATCTTGCCTTCATTCCCTCTGTTTCTCTATCTGCAAAGCAGGGATAATAAGGCTTGATGGGCTGCTTAGAGAATGGTGACAAGTACAGTGAAACCTCAAATATATGAACACTCAACCAGAAGCAACCATTCAGGCAGCAACACAAGAAACAAACAAATGTTGTGCTGCATCTTCAACGTAGGGACACTGGGGCTGGGTGTCCCCATCCCATCCACAGGGCAGCCACTTACAGCTACAGTAGGAGGTAAAGATGGTGGGTCTGCCAGCCCAAGGCATCTGGAGACCAAAGAACAGGGGCTGTGCTGGGGTCTATGCTGCTTACACACACACCAGGAGGGGATCAAACTCTTTTCACCCTGCTCCCCACTGGTGGGAGGACACAAGCAAACCAGAGGTGAGTAGGGAGTTCGGCTGCAGCTGGAGCCTGACCTGTGCTTTGCTCAGAGTTACACTGAAGAAGTGGGTTTTACCCATGAAAACTCATGACCTAATAAATTAGTCAGTCTTAAGGTGCTACACGATTGCTTGTTATTTGGGAAGCCACAGTCTTATTTAGGAAGCCACAGCCTAACACGGCGACCCCCTCTGGCACATTTCAGAGCTATGGACAGCCTCCATTCCAGAAGAGTCCATGACTCTGACGTTCTGCTGTACACACAGGATAGTAAGGAGATCACGGGTATTGGGACTTAGGCTTGGTCTATACTAGGCAGGTAAGTCAATTGCAGATAGGCAATTCTACCTATGGCAACTGAGTAACTAGAATTGACTTATCTGCAATCAACTTACCTGGCCATCCTCACCGAGGAAGGTCAATGGGAGAGTTTCTTCCATCAATCTCCCTTACTCCTCATGATAGCAAGGAGTACGGGGTCGACTGATGACCCCGATAGGCTGTTTTTACACGTCGCTACCAGGTCCACGAAACCGAACCCTGGAATATCGACCCAGAGAAAGATGATCTTCTGGGTAATGTAGAAATGGCTTTCAATATTCTGTCCTCCTTAATTGTCTGCAATTTGTACAGGTCCTAATGGAAGTCACATATTAAAGGGAGAATAGATTATGAGGGGACCATTCTAATGGCTTGTAAGATCCATTGAAACAAAACCAACAAAACTTGACCTGCCCAAATGGAGAACCAACCAGAAGTAAAGGGTGTATTATAGGTCAAAACTCAGTTGTCAGACCAGATATTCCACCAGGAGTCAACTTGCAGTTAGAGCAAAGGAAAGGAAAGGAAAAGAGAAAGCAAATAGCAAAAGGGAGGGCTTCTAAGAGCTGGCTCTAAGAAAAGGATAACCCTTCAATACGCTGCATAATTTTGCCTCTCCTTATTTATCTGACAAGGGGCTTCATTCTGAAAAGATGCCAGTTAGACCTGATATAGCAAAGCACTTGAATTAATTCACAGTCCCACTGAAAGCAGTGAGATTATGCCTATTTAAATGCTTTGATGTTTGAGGCCAGACGGCCAGGCACCTTGTGGCAATGAGCCCACATAGTCCTCTTATCACATCCCCCCTTGCTCTTCACCATACAGGTTGAACCTCTCTAGTCTGGCACCCATGGGACATGACCAGTGCCCAAGGAGTGAATTTGCCTGACCATGGAAGTCAGTATTGTCTAGCAGCATTATCAACACTTCCATGGCTCACTGGCTCCTAGAAGACATTTTAGGGGTAAATTAGAGCTAAACAAAAGCACAGAAAACAGAGCCAGGACTGGTGGCTGTAAACAAACATTATGGGCCAGTGGGAAACTTGGCCACGGTAACTCTTGTCGGGCTAATTAAAATCATGTTGGATTACGGATGTTGCTGGATGAGAGTTCCTGATTAGAGAGGTTCAACCTGTGCCGGAGATGCTGGCCTTTCCTCCTCCAAAACAACCTTTGCACTCTGTTCCACACTGCCCTCCCCAGCCCCAATGCACAGAACTCCATTCCTGAGCTCTTCTGCAAAGTCACTCCCTCTGCTCCTTCAAATGCTACAACACACTTGCAAGTCAGTCTTCGGCTTATTCATTCTAGCCATTTATTTCATTTATTAACATTAAAAGTCTGTGCTGCTTCGTGCCATGTGTTAACCTTGCTAAATACACGTCTTATTAGCATTGCTGTGTTCTTGTAGCTTACTAACAATTAGCATGTAAACCCCTTGGGTTGAGATCTTGTCCTATATTCATTTTGAGACAGGCCTAAAGACAGACCACCAATCAAATTTTGCAGGGCAATTGGGCTATCACGTTCTGAAAGCTTGGATTAGCAAGGCTTTTAGATACTAAATCTAATGATTTGAATGATATGGTCAGAATATGGGCAGCCAGAATGCAAGCACAGCCAGATGCACCTCAGCAGCTGGATGCCTTATTTAAAAGAACAGGCAACTCAAATTGCTATTTTCAATCAGTATCAAGGCAGTTCAATGCTGCACTGAAGTCTGCAGCCCTAGCACTGAGCCACATTTTGTTCCCTAACACCAGCATAGTACAGCCTAATGCCATGAACTAACACTGGAGTCTACAGAACCCCCTCTAAAATATTCCTATGGAGAGAAATTCAAAAACACAGGTTCTCAGCACTACAGCATGGCCAAAGCTCAATTTGACTATAAAGCAAGTCTATGAAGACAGAGATCCCCTGCCAATGTCATGATGCAACTGAGGTTCATTGATACAGTCTACTGTGTCAAATACAGTTCTACAGGTTTCACCTTCCTGGTCTGGCACCCTTGGGACCTGAGTGGTCCTGGATCAGGGGAGCTCAATTCCCTGCTGGCCTTCAGCCCCTCTCCCAGGCTCCTGTCCCAGCTGCCAGATACTTTCAGGCCTTGGCCCTTGCTGCTAAGCCTGGGTACCTGCTCCCCATCCCTGACCCGGGCCAGTGCTCCCCAGCCTCACCATGGGCCACCATGCCTCAACCCTGGTTGTGGTCACCCACTCCCTAGTCCTGCTGGAGAGCAGTGGACTGCAGCCAGGTCCAGAGAGCAGCAGAGTGTTGCAGGGCCAGAGAGTTGTGACCTGCAGCTGGGCACAGTGAAGCAATAGCCAGAGGAGGGGCCTGGGAGCCACGACTGGATGCTACTGTCCCAGTCTACCAGCTCCCAACTCTCAGGGCCCCATGGCTCTCTGGGCCAGCAATGTCCCTGGTCATGTCAGACCACAGATGTTGCTGAACCAGAGATTTTAGAGATTCAACTTGTCTTATAAAGAAAACATCAGCATCAACACAAGTAATATTCCAGATAAGTATTGTTTTTCATGGGCTTGTCATATTACCTTCATTCTTCTGTTTAAATGGCAGCCTTTTGTGGTACAGGCAACTGCCTTCTCTTAGGCTACGTCTACACTAGCCCAAAACTTCAAAATGGCCATTTCAAAGTTTACTAATGAAGCGCTGAAATACATGTTCAGCGCCTCATTAGAATGCCGGCAGCCGCGGCACTTCGAAATTGATGTGGCTCACAGCCACGTGGCTCATCCATAGGGGGCTCCTTGTCAAAAGGACACCAGCAACTTCAAAATCCCCTTATTCCTATCTGCTGTTAGGAATAAGGGGATTTTGAAGTTGCTGGGGTCCTTTCGAAAAGGAGCCCCATCTGGACGAGCCGCATCAATTTCGAAGTGCCATGGCTGCCGGCATTCTAATGAGGCGCTGAATATGTATTTCAGCGCTTCACTAGTAAACTTCAAAATGGCCACGCAAATGCAAATGGCCATTTTGAGGTTTTGGGCTAGTGTAGACACAGCCTTACAGAACTTTCTCGTCCACCCTGTCCCATGAAGAGAACCCAGCTGCACCTGTTCATCTGTGTTATCTGGGTAATCCAGTAAATTTCACTCTTTTCTAATGAAACAATGTCATGTATGGTAAATCCTTAATCTCTTGAAACAAGGGCCATTCAACCTTTTCCGATGACTGTACCCTTTTCAGGAGTCAGATTTGTTCTGCATACCACCAAGTCACACCTCAATTAAAAACTACTTCCTTGCAATAATATCACAGAAGACAACTCCTGAAAGCTTGCTGACTTTCTACCATTTTATCTAATAAATCAATTGGAATAGAGATATTGTACTTACACTTCAGTGTAAGGCACATGAAGCAGCAGAAACAAGTCATTGACTGAATGAACTTTTAGGTTGTACTGACTTTATTAGTGTTTTTTATGTAGTCTGTTGTAAAACTAGGCAAATATCTTGATGAGTTGATGTACCCCCCTGGAAGACCTCAGTGTATCCCCAAGGGTACTCATACTCCTGGTTGAGAAACACTGATTTACAACACAAAAGGGGTGGCTGGTTTTATATGTATATATGGCTCCGTAAATCTCTGCGAAATCACTGTAATTTTCAAAGCCTGTTCTTCACTATATCCCTTTTTAAAAAAAATATGATTAACAAAATGCAGTGCATCATGATGAATTGCTGTAGGAGGCCACTTTTTGCAGCAGCTTTTATTTAAATGTCACAAAAATTTGAAATGCAAACAACTATTTAGACTATTTTAAGACTGAGGCCAACTGCTGCATTTAAATCTAAGCTTTTATCCCATTTTGATGGATGATTTTCATCCTGGTTTTCTATGTTAATTCAGTTGCCAAAACTTTTCCACATATTAGACTTCACAATAATTTACTCAAGAACTTCTCCTACAGGAAGGAAAGCAAGAACACAGGGTAATTCACAGTGTAACACTTGTAATGCAATCATCTGTTTAAAGAAAGTTTATCATCATTTTGGTACAAAAAGTACATTGTGGGGTGGGGGGGGGGGGCGGAAATTAGCCAACCTTTAAAATTAAAACAAGTGGGAGTTTTTCTTCTTTTAGACAAGAAAAAATGAAGGTCCTATTTGCAAAAGGCAATGAAGGCTACAAAGAGGATTTTATGAGGGGCAGCTAATGTTTGGTTCCATTTAGGCAACAGGCTTTGCCATTAAACAACTGGCCACAAGCTGAGTTCTATGATCCAACTCAAAGGCGTGCACTCAGGCAAAACTCCTAGAGACGCCCAAAGAGTTTTGTGGAAGGGAGGGCTTCAGATCTGGAGTTGATAGCATCCAGGTGCCCCATGATTAAAACCAGACTATGGTGACTTCTTGAAGAGTTGCAAAGCAGAACTTCAAAATTTCTTCTCTCATACTTTTTAGTTGCTTACCTTTTTACCCGTCCAGTGTAAGACTAATTTGAAAGCAGACAGATTTCACCCCAGTGAAATCTCCCCTTTTTCCCGTACGAGAGTTTATCCCCCTTCCTCCAGCACCAGCTCTCTTTCTCCACCCATAAGCCAGGCACTTTCTCCTCCTTCTGGTTCTTCACATGAGCACTGAGAAGACAGCTTGTCTCATCTGTGATGGCAGCTCCACTTCTGGTAGCAGGGCACAGTCCACAGGCATGTCAAGGTCTGCAGGTGCAGAAGTTATGCTCCCACAGAGCAGAGTGAAAATGGAGTTTTACTCTGATTTGAACCAATTTAAGTCCAGAAGCAAATCTGCTGATTTCTATTAAGTTACACCAGGTTCTACTCCAAAGACGACAGGTGGTCCAGGAGTTGAACCCCCACTCTCCCATCACAGATTTCCTCTGTGATTTTGGACAAGTTAGTTTCTTTGTGACTTCTATAATAGCACTTCCCTTTCTCTCAGGTGTACAGCCAGGAAAAATACATTCAGTATTGCATGGTGCGCTGTTATTGTGATGAGGCCCATACACATACCTTAGACATTCACATCCAGTTGCACAATAAACTCTCCAGTATCTGGTATTCTTTCAACCAGAACTCTCAGATAACCGGCACAAACATGCTGCTTGTTCCGAGAGCAAACCTGAGTGGAAGTCACTCCTGGTTGTCACTGTCAGAGTTACCTCAGCAGGGTCCCCAGCCCCAAGTGGCTGGTGGTCCTGCAGTGCTCCTGGCACTCCCACACTGCCTGGCTGGCTTCCCAGGCCTGGTGCTGATGGTGCTCCCCTGGCCCCAGCTGCATCAGGGTTCCCAGCCCTGGAGTTGCTGGCGCTGCCCCGCGCCCTCGTGGGATCCCTGGCCCTGTAGCTGCCCGCACTCCCCCAGTCCCGGCCGGCTTCCTGGCTCCAAAGATGCTTGCTTGCCCCCAGCCCCAGCTGGGGATCCCATGGCTTTGTCTCTCCCTGCTGCCTGTGCCTCCCTAGCTGCTCTCCCAGTCCCAAGGTTGCTGGATATGAAAGAGTTTACTGTAGTTGAGTAACTGGACGGTGGATTGGATGTACTCACATGTAATGCTGAGAGACCCGGGTCATCGGCAGAAAGGTTTGAACCTGCAGCCATCAGGGCTACAGCTGAAGGCCAGCTGGCTCTCAGCCAAGGCTGCCGAGCAGAAATTTCACTCTGCTTCGCATGTGGTCTCAGTGCCTCTGGGGTTACACATAGATGACGACTGATATTGGCAAAGCACTCTGAACATGCAAGTACAGCGCAAGTGCTACATACTATTATTATAGTGAGGCTAATGTTGTCACCAACAGTGAATAATTATGTCTGCATTCTTCCCCTTCAGACTGAGATGCTTCAGAGGAGAGGAGCCAACTTTGTGCTGCTCTTGAGCATAGCCGTTAATTGAAGCGTTTCACAGGTTATTCCACGTTTGGCAATACACATTACGCAAGACCCTGTACAAAAAGGCACAGGGCTGTTTATACCCTAAAAGGGGGAACTGCAGACACAGTTCAAAGATGTTTCAGGATTGCCCCCTCTGTATGCCACAGAGTACAACTCAAGTGGGACACAATCTTTTCTCACGTAACAAGGAGACAATTTTAATCCCCTCTTTAGAAGTCTCAGCAGCCAAGAGTCACAACAGGTGGCATGTTACGGTAACCATACACAGGCAGTTTCAGCAGGTTACATTTTTTATCATTGTTCCTGCCTTCAGGCATGTTTGATGCCCACATGTGGCTTCTTGGTTCCACGTAATTGCATCTATGTGCTGGCATATGCTTGTGCCCACTCACAGGACAAAAGGCAAAGGCAACAAATAAATAGGGGTGCAGCTGGGCGACTTGCAGATTCCTGCAGGACCCTTCTCTTCTGCAGGACAGCTTCCCCTTGTGAAAGCCCCAGGTTGTTTATTCATGTGCCCTGAGCACACCCCCAACAGAGATTTTAGTTGTCACTATGGACATCTGGTGAGAGAGTCAGCTTCATGCTGGCCACTTTCAGCCGCTGGACAGAAACAGTCAGACACAACTGGTTGCAATTAGTGACAGCCCAAGCCTCTAAATGGGCATTACATTCACGCAAGAGATATAGCCAGTTCTGCTTCAGGCAGCTGTGGTCTTGCTGTTGTGACTCACAGAATTCCACCTAGACAGATGACCTGGCTCACTCAGCCATTCAGTAAGCCGTACTATAGTAGAACCCCGAGATACGCACATTCAAATTGTGCAACTCTCAGGTTAATGCGACTCTGAGTGGCGGGGAGCTGGAGTCTGGCTCACAGTTCACTGGAGACAGAAAACCATCCAGCACTGCTGTGCTGATCAGCTTCCTGGCTCCCCTTAGTTAAGCGAAATTTGACTTATGCAGGGCTGCGCAGGAACACAACCTCCACGTAAGTCAGGGGTCTAATGTATCTCACTGGAGTGTATTGTTCTTATGGAGGTATGGCTAATTCAAAGGATGCTACCAAAGCATCCTTCATAGCTCCACTAGTGCAACCATCCAGTTTCAAAGTCACACTTTGGTTCCCAGCCAATGCAACTGGGGATGTTTGTTTCAACACTTCTGCACGTATGCACAGATACTTACAATCAGGCTCCTGCCACAGACAGGATGCCACCAGTGTTCCCTGTAAACTGAGTGTTTGTGCAGCTGCTCAGGAGAGAGTCACATGCCACACAGCTGATTAGCAAAGCACCCACATGTAGGTTTTGTTTCTACCAGTGATGCACATTTGCAGAGGCCTCAGTGCATATAAAATTATTCTGCACATGGACGGTAAAAAATCTGCACATGGATGTAAAAGATTAGAGAGAACACTGGTTCCTGCCTTCAGAAGCTTACAATTTTATTTGAACACAGCACAGCATACCAAGACCCACACAGGGTTGAAAGGACTGGTGGCTATGAAAGAGGCGCATTCCACCAGTAAAAGATCATGTGATGTTTTAGTTACGCATACATCTCATTAGCTCAATGAATTGTAGAATTATAAGGCGATCTCCCAAGTTTAGGCTGCTCCACATTTTCCATTATAAAAAAAATTGTTTGAGAACCACTACCACCACTACGGTTTGCAGTGGGCCTTTGAAATGCAGCACGAAGAAACTGCTTGGCAAGGGAAGTGCCTTTTCTTTGCTCCATTAAATTTCTTTCAGACGTAGCTGTTCTAAACAGCTCACTCACTGTTTCCTTTCTCTCGCTGGCATTTGTCAGAAGAAAGCTGGCAGCATGCCAAAATAATGGCAAGTGAACATTCCAACGAGCCGGGGCTGTGCTGCCAGCAAAGCAGGAGCAGCATGTGCAATAAGGCAAACAGTGCTGAGCTCCTGAGCAGTTGTAACAACAGGGGAAGTTCCCTCCTGATTGAATCTCTGGACCTGTCATATGGCCCTATATGCCCTCACCTTCCTCTGGGATACTGCTTGGAGCAAGTGCCTCCAGTTCCTGTGAGGAAGAGGGATGAGAGAGAGCTGGGTCAGGCCCCCCCGGGCCATCTCTAGGCACAGCTCATGGGACCCATGTGCCATTTCCACTCTGAGATAAGAGACTTCTGTACCATCAGTCACTTTGGTTAGGCTCAAGACATAAACATCTGTGCTGTGGGGCAGGGGTCAAACCCTTATAACAACCCTTTATGGTGGGGCTGCTGTATTTGTACCTAATTTTTAAAAAGTCATATAATCCCCACTCCCAACACTAGGGAATCTCATACAAAACTGTGTTACAAGAACGCCTTGGAGATTGCAAATGAAGCAATGGAAAGTTAGGACATGCCATATTCATTGTTGTCTGTGCAATCTTAATTCTACCTCCTTGTGTGTGCACAGTATACAGCTCTCTAATTACATGAATACAGGTTTTTTTTATACAGAGGAACCCTGCCTCATTTGCTGTCTGGACTGGCTGCACAAGGTGGCAGAACTGGCTACCATTCACTTGGGCATGCCCAAACTTTTGAACACTTTGTATAATAATCTAAATGCTCCTTCTTCTCATGAGGTTTTTTTGTATGTAACTATTAATAGTTTAAAATAGCAAATGCTAGCGATTGAGCAGGAATGAGTGGCGTTCAGTACTGCAAGGCGACCTGGAAGCAAAGAGTCTTGAGGAGGGATTAAAGGAGGAAAGGGAAAAGACCCAGAAAATCAGGGAGGAAGCTCCACAAAGAGAATGCAGAATGATAAAAGATACACAGCCTCTTCCGGAAGACAAAGACCTCAGGAGCTACAAGGCAAAGATCCAAAGCATAAAAACATGAGTAGAACTCCAATTTTTTGCTGAGCATATGAAACAAAACAACCAGTAGTAAATGGGCAACTACTCACTATTGTCTTTCCAATCAAAAGTTCCTCCATTCAGTCAACACTAATACTTGCCAAACTTTCATTCAAGCAGCAACAAGTTGCTTCTTCAAGCTTGGCATTGTCTCAAGTGGTTTTTATATTGAACCTGACTTCTGGGATTTCCAACCCCACTTCCAGGACCTAGTATAGGTTCATTGCATAACATGTTACCTAGCAGGAAAACGAGCTTAATCGATAACGACAATCTAATTTCTGAATAGATGAAGTTCTACCATGCAAGTTCTTGCAAAGAATTTAATCATCAATCACTGCTACCACCAACTTGTTTTACAAAAGAAAAGTATATTCACAGTTGTGCCCCAAAATGACTAGAATCACAATGAACAATTAAAATCCTTAGCTGCTGAGATATTCGCAATTTACCCATCGCTGTAATAATTGTACAGGATGTAGGGGAGCCGAAAACCTGTCAGCCCCCTGGGCAAGGGGGGTGGCTTTGCAGTCCCAAAAGTAGCGGGGCCTTGGGCAGAATGGGTGGGACCAGGGCAGCCATCCCTCAGCACTGCTCAGACTGCATTGTGCCACCTCCTCAGAGCCATCCAGCATGTGCCACACAGGGTTCTGTGGCAATTTAAAGGGCCAGGGGCTCTGTATGCCACTGCTGCAACAGTAGCAGCAACAGCAGCTGGGAGTTCTGGACCTTTTTGAATTGCTGAGCTCTGGGATAACTGCCCCCCTTGACCACCCCTGTCAGCAGACCTGACAGGATGGAAGGCATAAAGGAAACCACCCACTACTAAAACAGATTAAACCACGGGAAAGGTTTATACTAATAACACCTGATGTAATTTAACTAACATTACTTCAGTATTTGGACTGCATATTAATAACGTCAGGATCATTGGAAAGATTATTTTAATTAAACATTTAATCAAATGACATCCCTGACCTTATCCTATGCCTAGGGAAATCAAGAGCAAAGTTCCCATTGATTTCAATGGCGCAGAATCAACTACCCTCCCCCGACCACTCACATCTTCAGCATAACAATGTAAATCTAATGTTTGCACAGAGGGAGAGAGTTCGACAGCTTGCAGGTGGAAAACAGAGTTACACCGATTAAAAATGCTTGATATCGGTTTTGCTCCGTGCAAAAAACAATATGCGATCATGCAATTAGAGACTATGTCCTAACACCTATGCACCCAGAGAGCGACTTAAGGACGCACAGGCAATCCCAACACTTTATGTTCCTTTTCCGCAGTTCTTTGTGTAACTGATTTACAGATGGAATCTGCTGACTGATGGTTTATTCTGTGCATTCAACACTGTAAATTCAGCTGTGCAAATGTCCTTCAGAAAGTTCTCCAGAAATACACAGGTTGGACACTGGGTAGATCTTTTCTAATGGCTGCTGCTTTGCTCTGTTCTGGGGTGTGGGCAAAATTTTTGGGCCAGGACCTACTACAGGGCATGGAAATTGTATGGCAGGCTGTGGATGCTCCCAGAATTGCAGTTGGGGTGCAGCAGGAGGGGGTGAGGTCTCCATCTGGGGGTGTAGTAGATGAGGGGTTTGTGGCACTGGAGAGTGCTTTGGGCTGGGACTGAGGGCAGGAAGGGGGATCAGGGCTGGGGTTCAGAGGGGCTTATGGGGTGCACGCTTTAGGTGGCATTTATTTCAGGAAGCTCCTGAAAGCAGTGGCATGTTTTCCCTCCAGCTCCTACCTGCAGATGCTGCCATGCGGCTCCACACGCTCCCGTTTGCAGATACTGCCTCCGCAGCTTCCATAGGCTGTGTTTCCCAGCCAATGGGAGCTGCAAGCACAGGCCTTACTCTCAGGCAGCACAGGGAACTTTCTGGCTGCCCTATACATATGAGCTGTGGGAAGACAGGCTGCTGTTTCTTGGAGCTACAGCACACACGGAGTAGGGCAAACCCCTGAGCCCATTCCCCAGCTGGAGTGCCAGAGCAGGAAAATCCCAGACCCCACTCCTCAGTGGGAGCTCGAGAGCCATATTAAAAAGGCTGACAGGCCAGATGCAGGGCACCCCACTCGACTCCATTTAATGGGTGGGTAGGAGGAGGAAAAATAATTTCTAAAGTAACTGAGAAAATGTGAGATCAGCCTAGGATCACTCTTCTTTAATATTAACCAAATAAAGCAGAGCCATCCTGCACCAGGTAAAAAGTACACTACATATTCAACGTGTACAATCTGCTTCTTCAATGAGGATGGAGAATCCATTTCCTCAGTAATTTTACAAGTGTGGTAACAAATCAGAATTGAGGGCAGAGACTAGGTAACTAAAAAGATGCAGAACACAGCAAAGATCATTCAAATTAAAGAGAACTCTTCTACATTGTCAAATTTTTAGTAATTAGTATCGTCACGAGAAGCACATCTCTGGCTTTAAGCAATTTTGAGTAATTAATGTTTTCATATTTTGCATGGGAAGCCCTGACTTCAGCATTTTCCTAGCATACGAATTCTCCTAGTCAGAGCTACACCATGCAGATTAACTCAGTTGAAACACAATTTAAGTAAGCAGAAGAAAATGTAATTTGTTAGTCGGTACAAACTATTACTTCCAGCCTTGGATTTAATTTTTATTAACAATATAACTGGCTGATTTAAATAGAGGCAGACACATGATTTAATCAATTCAGATTAACACATTTGCTAACTATCTAAGCCACCAGTGCTATAAAATATTTTAAATGTTAAAATGACCAAACAAATAGAAAAGCTACATAAGGGACAAACCCTAACTTCTTCCATAGGCTAGACTGGTTAGAAGATTTTAACAAACTAGAAGTTTAGAACTTAAGACTTCCTCTTTCATATGTTATCTGTATTAAACAAACATACATTAAAAATAGTCAGCTGTGCAGAAGCTAGAGTGGGTCAGCAACCTTTCTGAGTCGGAATGCTGAAATTTGACCTTTGGACCTCTGTGCACAGCCTGAGTGCCAGGGACACTTTTTAAAGACACTAACAGTTCTGCTTCAAACAGTTTCATTAACAAATAATTAAGATGTGGAGCTTTACCATTTAGGTGGTGGTTGGTAGCATTAGCTGGTCTTTTGTTAATCCACAGGAGGCACAGCTTTGAGCAAGACCCTGGCTACGGGGGGGAGGAGGGGCGGGACTGAGCTCCCACCTCATGTGCTGGTGAAAATCTGCTCACATGCCACTCTTGGCACCTGTGCTAGGAGTTGCTGACCCTGGCTTAATGGTTATTTTATGGGGTGGCAAGTTAGGAGTCCTAGGTTCTATTGGCAGAAGTACCATTAACTTCTTCAGGACCTTGGGTCAGGCTTTCTGGTGCAGATCCTCAAAGCTAAAGAACCTAATCTGTGTTTCTGTACCTGAGACTTCTCCTTGGCAGATGGGACTAACAACATATACTACCTTCCTGTTCTTGGTTCTCTGTGCCTTAAATATTGAGTCTGTTCTGGTATGGCTATGGTCTGAAGAAGTGGGTCTGTCCCAGGAAAGCTCACCTAATAAATTATTTTGCTAGCCTTTAAAGTGCTACTTGACTGCTTTTTGTTTTGATACCTTCCTACAAGCATTCTGAAGATGCCTTGTTAGCAAGTCAGTGTGAGATTCTCCAGTGAAAGGGGCTGTAGAAGTGCCACGTTAAGAGAATCAGAGACCGCAGTTTGTCATTTTCTATTTTACTTACAATGTTAGACATATGAGGGAACTTTGAACACTGGGAAATTTAGAGCCCTGGTAACTTTAAGCTAACAGACATACAGTAGCAATAAGTACCAGAGAAGTAGCCATGTTAGTCTGTAGCTTCAAGAACAACAAGAAGTTTTGTGGCACTGGACTAACAGATATTTTGGAGCATAAGCTTTCGTGGGCGTGAAGCGGGTCTTTGCCCACGAAAGCTCATGCTTCAAAATATCTGCTAGTCTATAAGGTGCCACAGTATCAATACAATACATGAAGTTTTAGGCTTAGAACATGCCACTGTAAAGAGAGGAAAGGAAAGGAATGGGATATAGTGGAGAAGGATATGTCTGCTCTTACATGAGGCTGTATTATTTCTCTAACAAACATCAACATTGGCTTTGAGAGATGCCCAGAAAACATTTTCCCCCGCTCCTCCCAGTCTTCAGAATTAGACCACTGATTTAGCTAACAACTGAAAAACGACATGCCTGATACAGAAGATGCCTCATCTCTGGTTCTTTCTCATTCTTCTCTGATGAAATAGTAGCAGTAGTAGTAGTAGCAGCAGCATCCTTCAGTCTACGTAGACTATGGATCGCATCCTTCGTAGTTCCGTTTGGCATCCTCATTTGCAGCGTCGGCTGTTACTGTGAAGACCCACATGAGTGTGACAGTCCTTGCTGCATCTGTTGCATATGTAATGGGTGTCTGGCAGGTCCTTGCTGTGCTTTCTGTGGGTTCACTTCTCCTTTGCTAGCTGTGTGATCCTCAACTCACCCTTCTGAAGGCCCTTGTATAGTTCCTGCCTCCATCTGCCGCGATCGTCTGCCAGCTCCTCCCAGCTGTCTGGCTTGATGTCTACTTCCCTGAGGTCTCTCTTGCAAACATCTTTGTAGCGCAGCTGGGAGCGTCCGGGAGGTCTTTTGCCAGAGGCTAGCTCGCCATACAGGATGTCTTTTGGGATCGTTCCATCATTCATCCTGTGGACATGGCCAAGCCAGCGGAGCCGCCACTGCCTGAGGAGGGTGTGCATAGTTGGGATTCCAGCTTGCTCAAGGACGGTAGTGTTGGACACTCTGTCCTTCCACGATATTCCAAGGATGCGCCTGAGGCAGCGTAAGTGGAAGACGTTCAGCCTCTTTTCCTGGCGGGCGTACAGGGTCCAAGTCTCGCTGCTACAAAGGAGGGTGCTGAGGATGCAGGCTCTGTAGACTTGCATTTTGGTGTGAGTGTACAGCTTGTTGTTATTCCACACTCTCTCATTGAGTCTGGACAGAGTTGTGGTGCTTTACCGATCCTCCTATTTAGCTCAGTCTCCAAGGACAGGGTGTCAGTGATGGTGGACCTGAGGTAAACGAACTCGTGGACGACCTCTAACGTATAGTTGTCAATGATAATTGATGGAGATACAGCAACATCCTGAGCAAGTACATTTGTCTTCTTTAGGCTGATAGAGAGCCCAAAGTCCTGGCATGCTTTGGAGAACTGATCCAGCAGCTTCTGAAGCTGGTCTTCTGTGTGTGACATGACAGAAGTGTCATCTGCGAAAAGCATCTCTCTGATGAGGACTTCCCGCACTTTAGATTTAGCTTTCAGCCTTGCAAGATTAAACAGTTTCCTGTCAGATCTTGTGTGCAAAAAGATGCCCTCTGTTGAAGAGCCAAAGGCATGTTTAAGGAGGAGTGCGAAGAAGATCCTGAACAGTGTCAGAGCAAGGACGCATCCTTGTTTGACGCCGCTCCTGATGCTGAAAGCATCCGATAATGTGCCATCGTATTGGACGGTTCCTCTCGTGTCTTCATGGAAAGACTGGATCATCTTGCGTAACTGTGGCGGACATCCTATCTTGTGGAGCAGTTTGAACAGTCCATCCCTGCTGACCAAGTCGAAGGCCTTGGTTAAGTCGATGAAGGCAATATAGAGTGGCCTCCTCTGCTCCCTGCATTTCTTCTGCAACTGCCTCAGAGAGAAGACCATGTCGACGGTAGATCTCTCTGCATGGAATCCGCACCTCTCTGATGAAATACATGGAACATTAGACTGCATGAATAGATAAATCTTTAGAATTCAGTCAGCACCACCATAAAAGGAGCACAGTTTCTGCCCTGAGCCAACCCTAATGTTAATGACCTAGCCTTTATTACATAGGACTATTAGTTCCTTGAGCTTATCATGTCACCGCTTCCTCTTCTGAACCCCCATATCTCTTTCAGTTGCTTTTCCTCAGTGTTATTTACTATAGGTTGCACCTCTCTAATCCGGAACACACTCATCCAGCAAACTCCGTAATCCAGCATGATTTTATTTAGCTGGATGACCGCTTATCGTAGGTGTGGCCAAGTTTCCTGTGATCCCATAGAGTTTGTTTACAGCCACAAGTCGTGCCTCTCAGTCTTCTGTGCTGTTATTTAGCTGTAATTTACCCCTAAATGTCTTCTAAGAGCCCAATAACCAGTGGAAGTGTTGGTCACGTGCTAGACAATATTCACCTCCCATGGTCCTGCAAATTCTCTTGCCTGGCACCAGTCAGGTCCTGAGGGTGCCGGATGAGAGAAGTTCAACTTGTAAAATATTGTGACTGACTCAATTCAGTTGGCTCTGGATCTTTTTGTCTTCCAGACAGCCACAGTCCTCATACATCAGCCTCAGGCCAGCGGGCATCACATACCTATGATGGCATTCTCTGAAATATGTCAATGACAGAAGTAGATTAAATAGAACATGTTGATTGACAACTGTGCCCCAAAATGCACACCTGACTATTTACATATTTAAATGGCTTCCATCCAACTTTACCCAGGATTATGCAGGCCTGTCCCATTACCTTTCTTTCATGCCATGTGGCCTCTATTGCTTTCATCTTCCTAATTTGCCAGGTGGAAAAGAGGGACCTCCCATGCTTATGAGGGCAGGAGGAAATCTTATGACTCTGTTAGGGTCAGGCAAATTAAGAGGAACAGGGAGAATCGTTGTATTAAATGGTAAATTCAGATAAATTCAAGATGTTTCATCCTGCAAACAGAACTGCTTTTTTTCATATTCATCACAGGAAAACAGATTATTTAATATTCTGAGCACTACTGTAAAACATAGTTGATGGGATATTACAGCCTTCAGATAATCTTGGAAGATACCTACAGGGAGACCAGAGGACAGGACAATGTACATCTAAGGAAGCAAAACAAGCATTTAAGAGATGAGCCTATCTTCTGGAGCTTCCCATTTATCTTCTGACTGAATTTCATCTTGAGGGAAAGCATGGAGCTCTTTGGGTTTTGCTAGTTTAATTTTAATCAGTGGCCTACGCTTGCAGTTTAAAAAAAATGAGAACAGGATACAAATGAGAAGTGAGTGGTGTAAATGCAAAAAAGGAGGACATGGAAGAAAATAATAGAGCTGATATGTCAAGAAGGGGTAAACAGAGAGAGAATGAGAGGGGATGCAGGTAGCGCAAGTGGTAAGTAAGGAAGTGTCCATAAGCAACGTGTGTGTCCTCACTGGTTCTGGAGAGCAACAGGCACTTTCTGTTGTTTTGTTCTTGCTCACCCATTATGTGAAATTCCATTATAGTTACTACATTAGAACAGCACATGTTAGATCACTCAGCATGTCTGGCTCTCAATAAATTGTCTTAAAGAGGTCACTATGTATAAGCTACTTTTATAATTGGTTGTATATTTCAAGAGTTACAGCAATTCATGTCAGCCTAGGTTGTCAAAATACAGCCCAATGCTGTAATTACAGAACATTTTGAGAATCAGGTCGTGTGTGCTGGGTTGGGACAAGTGCACAGTTAGCATTGTTATTAAGGTGAGATCTCAAAGTTTGAGTAATTAATGCCCTTGTTTTATGCCTGAAACTCTTGTCTTCAGCATTCTCCTAGGGTACAAAAGTTCCCTCATCAAAGCAACTGAACGCAGATTAATTCAACTGGAAGACAATTACGAATGAAAGATGAAGATGTAATTTGTCAGGCTGAAAACAAAATTTTACAATCCAGCACTTCCTATTATGGATAGCATCTTACAAGAGGTATGACTGATTTCACAACGGACATCTGACTTGAATTATTCACATCTGTACATTTCTGAGTATCTCTAGCTATTGCCATAAAGTACCCAAAATTTTTAAATATCAAAAGGAAAACTAACAAAGCTGACCATCTCCAGATCTTTGCTTAAACTGATAATAAGCAAACGTGTTATAAACCCCATGTTTGACAGACTGAAAATGATCTTTCCCAAATCCAAATAACATGCTGCTAAAGCTGAAAGTGATAGATTACAGCTGGCTGATCAAGCACTGTACTTTATGTTCAGTTTCAGAACTACACTTTGCGAAAAAAATCTTCAGGCTTTCTGTTAGTTGTTTTGCTTTTTATTGAAAGATACAAAACTCCCCTCATTAGTTAATAGTAATTACATATGAATATGTGAAGAACTAAAGTGAGACAGATGTTTCCACTCATTTCCAGGAGCTTTAACCATCACTTGACAGAGTCAAAACAGAATGTTTAATAATGGGCAAACACTACGTTTTGCTGTAATTTCAGTCTCCTTATAAACTGTTTAATGATTGATTTAAAATATTGTATAATGGAAACATGACATCTTATCATAATTACAATTCCTAATGAGAAAAGTGAATTTACATTTTTTTTTAAAAAAACTTATTTGTTGCATCTTACTTGCTCTCCATACAATGATAGAGACAAACAGATCTAGAAATGTAATGATAGGGTTTACACACTTTCATGATAATAGCTGTAAAACTTTTCGTATGCGCTCACACTTCTCCAACAGGCCTGGATCTTCCGTATCAGAACTGTCATACTCTTTCATAAGAGCTTCAGCTTTCTGCATGGTTACTTCTCGTGCACTGCCTTGAAGCCCCTCCAGATAGTCCAATAAAATAGAGAAATATTCATCTGGGACCTTTAAGTAGAGAGATAGTGGAGTTAAAGTTATGTGAAAACCTCACTTGACAATTCAAGTCAGGTAATGGTTCCAGGCTGAGTCAGCTACCAGGAAAACATGATTATTGGATGCCCTCAGCTCAAATGGGCATATTTATTGGTAGTGTGCTAATCACTGAGAGACAATCATTACATGTCTGCTCTGTGCTCAGATCTACTCAACTTTTAGGTTAAAAATCTAGGCAAAATGCAATCACAGCAGAAGCCGAAATGCCTATTACAGGTTGTAACTCACTGCTCCAGAACACTTGGGACCTGCGTGGTCCCAGACAGGGGTATTTGCTGGAGAGAAAGTCAGGCCACATGCCTGGAGGAGACCTGTGCCCCGCAGGAATCCCAGGCTCCTGCCACCCCCAGATGAGGTCTGCACAGCTCTGGGGCTGCCCGTGGGCTCCATGCCAGAGCCGACGCCAAGCTGTGGGGCTGCCAGCCACTGCTGCTCTCTGGTCCAGCAACAACCATTGTCCTGTTGGATCAGGGATGTTGCAGGATGAGTGTGTGCTGGATAAAGGTGTTTGAACCTGGAGTACATCCCCTCCATTTACTGACCCACATCGCAACCCTACATGAGTGGATGTAGGCAAAAACACTGGATCAATCTCTACCCTTGGATGTATGTGTGCAAGTTCTACTGAATTCAGTGAGAACTGCATGCAAATATCAGAGCGAACTACTTGGCCAAAGAGTTCAGAATGCATGTAATAGCAACAACTTTCCTCTCTTTGGCAGTATCTACACTTCAAAATTACCATGCTAATAGGAATAAGGGGATTTTGATGTTGGTGGGGTCCTTTTCTAAAAGGACCCCAGTGTAGATGAGCTGTGAGGGAGTGAACCGCGGCACTTTCAAAGTGCTGCGGCTGCCGGCATGCTAATGAGGTGCTGAATACTCATTAGTATTCTTTGATTTGGCCATTAGCATGGCCATTTCAAGTTTTTACGAAGTGTAGACATGGCCCTAATGTCCAAAAGTATCTGAGCTGCTGGGAAGAGATCCCACCCACTACCACCACCAGACTGTGACTTTGATAAAACCATCACACAAGAACCTAGTGTTTAGTTTGAAAAACAACAGACAAATTCAGACATATGGAAACCATTCTTAGATCACAGTGAATCAGACTCCGATAGAATCATTTAAGTAAAACATGCGTAATATGAAACTAACAGAGAGTAAGCCGTGCTAGTCTATACACTATCAAAACAAAAAGCAGTCAAATATGAATTCGTGTAATATGTCTAATATGAAACTGTGTAAGTGTCTCCAAGCACACCAACTGTCTTTTTCTTTTACTTCCCTTCTCATTACTTAGCAATAGGTTAAATTTTAGCTCTATCAGGTATAATGCTGTTATAACCAACAAATTGCATTTACATTCCTGATAATCAATGAAGACCTTCTGGACAATGATTTATTCCACTTTTTTAACCATAAACTAATATATTTTCAAGAACATCTCACGACCTGATTTTGTACAAAGCATTTCTGACTTTTATGTAAAATTCCTATGACATCAATCCCAATTAATATTTTCCTGTGATTCAGAAGAAGCTGAAATAATACAATCCAGCAAACATTTATGCACATGTTTAACGTGACATATGACTTTAACAGGACCATTCAATAGGTGTATAGTGATGCACATGAACAGGCATTTGAAGGATCTGGGCCTTAATTAACAGAGGACTATAAGCTTTTATTCTTCCAGAGAAATACAATTTTCCAGAAGAAAGAGTTTTAACAGCTAATGAATTTTACAAGTTATTTCTGCACTGTCACCGAGCCTAGTAACTTCACTGATGGAAAGTTCTATCACCATCAGTACACTCAAGAAATGACTCTCCAATAATGCCATAGTAAATTAAGGACAATATAGAGCACTAAACCAAAAGCAAAGTCTATATTCAGACATAGTTGATCAAGTAGGGGAGCCAACTACCATTCTTCAGCTACAACGCTCTTGAAAAAACCTACCTGAAGAGGAAATTAACCTGAAAGACAGTGATGAAACTAACTGTATATAAAGTGCTGTTAAATGCAAAGAGCAAAAACACTGACAAAAATAAAACTATCCTCTTGTTTTTTAATGTTTCAGTTATAGTAAATTGTAACAAGAGCAGCCCAAAATGATCAGATGCAAATATAATTTTTAGGTTGATAATACTCCTTTAATAGAAAAAAAACTCTCCCTGTAGTGAACATTTGCATTCAACAGCCTCTGTGTACTCTGCCTTAGCCAAAACATCCATGTACAATTTGCTCTTTTTTATGAAACTGTCTGTGTAGTCATATCTCGTCATGTATAATTAGATTATTATGTAATTTAAGTAAAGTGCTTAAAGGGACAATTAGTTGTCTATGCTAAACTTAGAAATTATGTGTGTGGAGAGAGTTATGTGGCTGTCTTGCTCTTTCGACTTAAAAGCTTTTAGTTTTCAGCTTCAAAGAAAGGCGCACCAAGTAAGAACCCATGTTATGCAACCATGTTAATCAAACAGTACCCTATATACCCCCTCCTCCCAAATATGCAATGGTGGTAGACAAACAATGGATTTATGGTTTTGTCCATAACTTCCACTGCCATTTATCTCATCTTTTGTGTAATTTCCTCTCTTTCGCATAGCTTCCTTGACTCTAACCTTGTCTGCATATGCCTTTACAGAATGGTTGCTGCTTTTAGACTTGCTGTGTCTACAGTAAGCAAAATAAATAAGTCACATCTTTCCTCCAAATTTAGATTATCTCCAAAGCAATATGAGAGAGTTTCTGGTTGAAAAGCTTTTGTCTTCAAAAGAATGATGCTACGCCTCCAAAGAACAGAGGGTTTGTTGTACACAATTCAAATAAATACTGTTAATAAGTGGAAATAGTTTTTGCAAAACCATTTCTTTTAATGGTGGTCTCTCTGATGTAATCTGAACTAGGCCGAGGTAATATTCCATCTGGCTATTAATGCCAGAGTTATGTAGGTGTTGAACATATTAAATGGAAATACCTACTTAAAGTGAATTAAGTATTGCCAGATCTTGAGCATTCAACAGTACTATACAACTGTGAAAGTGTTCAGTATTTACATAAATCATGTGTCCCGGAAAAGAAATAAACTAGAAAGCTCACACATTTGAATGCAATCCTGGAACAGGCCAGCTTTAAACTATGCAAGGAATCAGAACTGATAAGAAGGGAAGGACCAGATGGCTGGAGAGAGCTCAGTTCTCAGGCTGGACAGAAGGTGTGAATTCCAAGGACGTTCTCAGCAGCTCCAAGATTGGTGGCTTGTCTACCAGCAGAGTTTTCTGAAATTACTTATTTCAACATTCAAACTATGCCTGGTCTGAGAGACCCTGGAGTCTTAAAATGCACAGGATCCAGCAGTTGGTCATCTCACAGGAGTCCTGGCAGTTGCTCAACCAGACCTATGACGCCATCGGATTTTACAGAGTTGGTCCTAATTGATTTTAAAGAATGAAGCAAGTACACCTTCCTCTCTGAATCCCACATTGCCCTCCTGTAGGAGCCCCAGTAATCAAACTGGCACCGATAGACGTTCAAAGATGAAACTTTGGAAGGAACAGAAAAAGTGCTGTCTTTTGTAATGTATTCATCACTGGAACTCTTGTAGACTGTATTAGATAAAGAGGAATTTAGACATAAAAATATACTCACCAAAGTGGTCCACCATCACTGAGGTCCTGAGTAGGGAAATGTATGCACTTAACTTTATGTACTTGAGTAGCTCCTCACTCAACCACATTAAAATCAGTGGAAGTGGCCTATTTAAAGACCATTTGCAATCTGATCTGTCTAATATTAATTCAAAATGTCAGTATAAATAACTCATACTAATCTAAATGGATTAAAGAAGATACAAAAATAGAAAAAATTTCTATTTCAGAGTTGAGAAATACAGATATTCTCATCTTTTAAAAACCGGTGGTACTTGAAGATGCTATTAATCAATTTATTTCAGTGTGAACAGAAACTAACCCAAATACGAGCTGATGTAAAAACAAGGACATCATTCTGGCTTTGAAATAGCTGTTAAACAGCTGTGGAGAACATATGTTGTGTTTGGTAAGATGTTAAGGACTGTTTTAAAGGAGACACAAATTTAGAAGTACTAAGCTAATTATGCCACAGACCTGTAATTAACCTTTCATTTTTTCACTTTCTAAACATACCTATCCCAGTAAAATTAGATTAATGCTTTGTGAACTTTTCTCCTACACAATATACTGATTTTATTAATTTCTTTTCTTTTTTTTAATGTTTCTTCTCATCAAGGTAATACTTTCCATTGGCAGCTGACTTGAAATCTACACCAAATAGGCCAAAATTATTTTAGTTTTTGTTACTATAAAGTAAACTTATCAGCAAATCTTTAAATGTATGTGTTGTAAAATACAGTATTTTTCAATTCACCTAATACAAGTACTGTAGTGCATGAACTACATGAACTTTAACAAGAAAGTTGAACTTGCAAATGTAGAACTATGTACAAAAATAACTGCACCCAAAAATAAAACAATGTAAAATTTTAGTGCCTATAAGGCTGCCCAGGTCAACTTCTTGTTCAGCCAATCTCCAAGAAAGACAAGTGTGTTTTCATTTGCAGGAGACAGTAATGCTCACTTGTTTACAATGTTGCCTGAAGTATGTCTGTTCATGCTTCAAGCACCATTTCAGAAGCCATGTATGCATGCTGATTGTGGATTCTGCTTGACAATGATCCAAAGTAGCGTGGCCTGATGCATCTTCAATTTCATCATGTGAGTCAGATGCCACCAAAAGAAGGAAGGGTTTGTTTGTGGTTCATGCTCAGCAGTTTCTGTATAAGAATGGTCTAGACAGTACTTGGGTCCTGCCATGAGGGCAGGGGGCTGGACTCGATGACCTCTCAATGTCCCTTCCAGTCCTAGTATTCCATCATTCTTATGTTGATGTTTGACAGCATGCTCCATACCATATCCTTCTCTGACTCTGAAAGATGCTTCAGATTCTTAAATCTTAAGTCACGTATTGTGGCCCTCTGTAGGTACCTTTGCATTTTGTCAAATCTGCAGTGAACATATTCTTAAATGGACCACATATACTGGTATATCATGCGAGACTGCTAAAGGTTGTACCTCCCAGGTCTGACACCCTCGAGACTTCAGTAGTCCCAAATGGGGATTTTCCGGACCAGGAGAGGTTAATGCCCCCTGGTCTCTGGTCACCCCCATGCTGGCCCTCTGTCTGCGGCTTGCCACCACAGCCAAACACTGCCCCTGCCTCCCCTCCTGGGCCTAACTTCAGTATTCTGGCCCCATGGGGCTGCCAGGGTAAAATGGTGCTCCAACCCCAGTTCCCTGTGGGGTTGCCACCTCCGGTCCTGCCCTCACTGCCTGCTCTTCCCTGCGTGGGGTTGCCAGCTGCTTGCCCTCCTCCTCTGGCTCTCTGGTCCAGGAACATCCCTGGTCCTGCTGGATGTGGGATGTTGCTGGACCACAGAATGCCAGTTTTAGGGGGTGCAACCTGTGTAACATGAAATATATGGCAAAATGTGGGTAAAACAGAGCAGACAACATACAATTCTAAACCAAGGAGTCACTCACAAATTTTACTAATGCATTTTTTAAACAAGTAACATCAGCATGGAAGAATGTACCATGGAACAACAGGTAAAGTACAAAGTGGCATATGAATGTTTAGAATATCTGTCATATAAACAAACACCTCACCTGCACATGACACCGTAAATAAGAAGTGGATAGTATTATCTCCCATAAATATAAACAAACTTGTACTTAGAGATTGGCTGAACAAGAAGTAGGACTGAGTGGACTTGTAGGTTATAAGGTTTTACATGGTTCTGTTGTTCAGTGTACTTATATAATTAAAAATTCTACATTTATAAATTGTGCTTTCATGATAAAAAGATTGCACTACAGCATTTGCATGAGGTGAATTAAAAAACTATTTCTTTTGTCATTTTTACAGTGCAAATATATGTACTAAAATAAAGTGAGCAGTTTACACTTTGTATGCTGTGGTGTAACTGAAATAATTATATTAGAAAATGTAGAAAAACCTCCAACATATTTAATAAATTTCAATCAAGAATCAATGAAGAACCCACTAAGGACTGGCAAGGTCAATTGTTCTATTGTGAAGTGAAATGATCTGAAACATTCCCTCTATGCCAGAGGCTAACTGTAAATTAAATCTATTGCTTTAAAAAGGTATTAAAGTGCTGGATTCTACCACTGGTGGAAACCTAGCCTTTGATTTTTAACACAGTGCACTGACAAGCCCTTTATGATCAGTCTAAGGTCCCATATATATTGTACTGAGTGAGACATAGTATTGGCATCCCACTACCATGGCTTCAGATCTGTGTCAAAGCCTGAAAGGATCTGAAAAAGCCTCAGCAGCTTAAAAATGTGAGTATCTATGATTTCAGTATTGGGTTCCATGTTCAGATTAAGCAATATAGCTGAAATATGATCTAAATCTATCATTCATACTCAAAATGCAATACTACTTTTTGTACATTAATTATAGCAATCTAGTGTACACACACTTTCATCTGAAGTAGTGGGTCTTACGAAAGTTCGTTGACCTAAGTCTCTAAAGTGCTACAGTACTACTTGTTATTTATGAAGCTACAGAGTAACATGGTTACCCTTCTGAGACAGGAGAAAGGTGATTCCAAATAATCCATGATCTATTACAACCTTTCTTCTGAGTCTTGCCACATTAACTACAAATGATTTGAAAAGAACATTAGCAAATATTTCTTGCCAATTGCTCTGAAAGGCTACAGTAGTCAATGATTTCTAAACATCGCTGATTTTAGAATTAAATTTATACCTTGACTCTTTGTCCAGATTAAACAAAAATTACAATTGTGTTCAGATAGCACAGTAACGCTTGCCTAGCAAACTTAGGCGTACCTAACTTATAGCTATTTGCTCTAAGATATTATTTTGCTAAATAAAAAGTAACACTAACACAGAATCACAGAATCATAGGGCTGGAAGGGACCTGAGGAGGTCATCTAGTCCAGCCCCCTGCTTCAAGCAGGATCAACCCCAACTAAGTCAGCACAGCCAGGACCTTGTCCAGCCGGGACTTAAAAACCTCAAGGGATGGAGAATCCACTACCTCTCTCGGCAACACATTCCAATGCTTCACCACCCTCCTGGTGAAGTAGTTTTTCCCAATATCTAACCTACACCTCTGCCTCTTCAACTTCAGACCATTACTCCTTGTTCTGCCATCTGACACTACTGAGAACAGTTTCTCACCCTCCTCTTTAGAGCTCCCCTTCAGGAAGTTGAAGGCTGCTATTAAATCACCCCTAAGTCTTCTCTTCTGTAAACTAAACAAGCCCAAATCTCTCAGCCTATCCTCATAGGTCTTGTGCTCCAGATCCTTAATCATTTTTGTTGCTCTCCACTGAACCTGCTCCAGCACATCCACATCCTTTTTATACTGGGGGGCCCAAAATATTCAAGATGTGGCCTCACCAGTGCCGAATAGAGGGGAATAACTACTTCTCTAGATCTGCTCGAAATGCTCCTCCTAATGCACCCTAGTATGCCATTAGCCTTCTTGACTACAAGGGCTCACTGTTTACTCATATCCAGCCTTTCATCCACCAGAACCCCTAGGTCTGTTTCCATCGTACTGCTGCGGAGCCAGTCGGTCCCCAGCCTGTAACAATGTTTGGGATTCCTCCACCCCAGGACCGAATCAGATTTCTTTTGGCCCAGTCCTCCAATTTATCCAGGTCACTCTGGATTCTCTCTCTACCCTCCAACACATCTACCTCTCCTCCTAGTTTTGTCTCATCCGCAAATTTGCTGACGGTGCAATCCAGTCCCTCATCCAGGTCATTAATAAAGATTTTGAACAAAATAAAGATGTTGAACAAACCTTCTCTTTATCGTACATGTGCAAAAGAAGCCAAGTCTGCCTTGTCTTTTGAAACTTCCATTCATTTGGTTTTTTGGACCATCTGTAACAAAATAAATGACAAAATTCATTGCTCAGATAAAATGCTGGATATTAAAAATACACAGAAACTCATATAGCACTTTAATATAATAGCTAGAAGTGCTTTATAAATATTACACTAATTAAGCCTCACAATGTCCTTGTGGTCTAGGTGTTAGAATATATACTGTACAAGTAGCAAAAGTGAAGTACAGAAGAATTAAGTGACTTGCTTCGGGTGTCATGCAAGTTACTGGGACAGCAAGCAGAAGAACCCTTGCTCAAAAGACAGGATCACTTTATATTATATCAAAAAATACAGTTCGTTTAAAAAGCATGCAAAACACAAGCACAATGTCTGCAAATACTCTCCGAATGACTCATATACAAAAAATTTAACTAACAAAGTCTAATGTGTCACTGATGTGTACAATTTGCATATAGTAAGACTGCAGTATCAAAGCTGGCATATCTTGCTATAAATGTAAAGAAGAAAAACACTATGAAAGGCATGCTGCTTTCTGTCTATAAAACATAATATGCAATAATGTAATCTCTTTTTAGGAAATGGTACCAGTCAATGCACTGAGGCATTATTACACATGTAGCCCAATACACCTCACAAATGTGAAGAGTATACTCGTGGATAGATGCAAGACCTGGCATACTAAGAAGTCTTAAGATCACAAGCTACAGATGTTCATAAACAGATGCCCGAGTTATATCCTTCACACCAAATGGCAAGATTTGTCATAAATGAGGAGCTTTGGAACAGAGCAGGACAAGAATCATTTGACGTTCAAATCAAGAGAAGAAAGTGGAGATGGCTAGGCCACATTCTCAGAAAACCATCATCCAGCACAGACTGTCATAGGCATGGAATCTACAAGGAAAACACAAACGAGGAAGACCTTGAATAATGAGAAGATGATCTACTGAAAATGAGGGACAACAACTGGGGTACTCCTAGAGTCAGAAGTTTTGTCTCAAGATAGAGTGAAGCGGAGGAGACTTGTAAATGATCTATGCTCCACTCAGGCTATGTCTACACTAGCCAAAAACTTCAAAATGGCCATGCAAATGGCCATTTCGAAGTTTACTAATGAAGCGCTGAAATACATATTCAGCGCAACATTAGCATGCAGGCGGCCGCAGCACTTCAAAATTGATGCGGCTCGCTTCCGTGCGGCTTGTTCAAACAGGGCTCCTTTTCGAAAGGACCCCGCCTAACTTCGAAGTCCCCTTATTCCCATCTGCTCATAGAAGTGCCGCGGCCGCCTGCATGCTAATGAGGCGCTGAGTATGTATTTCAGCGCTTCATGAGTAAACTTCAGCTATTCATTAGTAAACTTCATTAGTAAACTTCAGCGCTTCATTAGTAAACTTCAAAATGGCCATTTTCATGGCCATTTCGAAGTTTTGGGCTAGTGTAGACACGGCCTCAGAGTACAAGGGTTAAGTCAAGTAAGGCTGCATCTACACTATAAGATAAATTCAAATTTCAAGGCTTTAGCTCAATATTAAAACTTGACTCTCTTCACATGTATTACTGTTAACTTGATTTATTGAGACATAATGCTGATTACACAATATTGATATTATGGGATGGATATAGCATCTATCTCGAATTTAAAATCTCGAATCAAGGCTAGTGGGGAAGCACCATGTCCTTAATTCAAATTTGTTAGCCTCCACAAGTGTCCCATCTGTATCTCACAAACTATGCAGTGATCTCTTAAGTATGGCTGCTTTGCTGTTCACTGCTATCATATGTGCAGGAAGAAGGTCAAAGTAAGCCCACAAAGTTTGGATTGAATTTGAATGAAAATTTGAACTGGAATTTAGCAGCCCAGACCTGCAAATAAAAAGGGTTTCCACTATGAAAAAATCCCTTTGCCCATCACATGGCACTGTGTCAGAAGCCATTGCACTGCATTGGTAGCAATTAGCAGTAGTCCTGTACTGCAATCATGACCACTCAGGGTAGTGATCTGACTAGCACTACTCAGGCTTGCAAGAGAGCCCCAGCTTGGACCCACCAGGAGATTCTGGATCTCACTGCCATTTGGGGAGACCAATCGGTGGCGGAGAGACTTTGGGTGACCAAGAGAAATGATCTGTGATCAGATGGCATGTGAGATGGCAGCCCAAGGTTACTCCCGGGACTCTATGTAGTGCTGGGTGAAGGTGAAAGAACTCCAGCAGGCCTATCAAAAGTCCGGGAAGCCAACGAGCGATCGGGGTGGCTCCACAGACCTGCTGCTATTATCAACTGCTCCACATGCTTATGGGGAACAGCTACACCACAGAGCCCAAACTGAATTATGATACTTGTGGAGGCTCTGCTATGGATGTTCTGGACAGCCCTGAGCTCTTCACCATAGGCCTGGAACTGGTTCCCTCCATGTTGGGCCCCTTCACAGCAGCCACCTCCACACTGGTCCCTGAGCCCTCTGGATCAAGCAAGTTCTGGTGAGCCTTTATTCTGCATACTAGAAGTGGGATGGGCGTGGGTATAGCTATAGGGTTTTGCACAGGTACAGGTTTGCTAGCTGTACTTCTATGCTCCTCAGAACAGCGTGTTAACGTTTCTTGGGAGGGAGCGATTCAACTGTTTGGAGATCTCCTCCACCGTCTCATTCAGGCACTGTTGTATTTTTTTCCAAGATTCTTGGTCAGGCCTGACTTGTTGGGCTTCCACAATAGCACACCTTGCCACACCAGGCAACCAGATAACAATCTGGTATCATGGCACCACACAGCATTTTAGCAAATTTTCCAGGCTTTCAGTCATGCAGCAGGAGTAGCTACTTTTTCTCCATATCTGTTACTTTTAGGAGGGTGATGACTTCTTTGGCAACCTGCAGAAGTATGGGAATATGCATTTTTTTTTAAACATGCTTCCTTCCCCTTTATATTGGCCTGCAGCAGCTGGTGGATGCACTTCAAAGCACATTATGTCAATTGTATCTTAATTTTGACCTTCATTTTCCAGACTCAGTGCCTGGTGTTGCAGGAAAAAAACAGGAGATGCAGAAAAAGAAAACAAGATCTGATCATGCAGCACATGCAAGACACTCATGCAGAGTGTAAGAACTTGACAAAGGACACTGCTCAGTGGTGTCACAGTACAGCTGAGCTGTGTCAGAGTCAAGTAAAATTCAATGAGAGAATGCTTGACCTGCAGCAGCAACAGTTGTCCAAAAGGAATGAGGCTGCGGCAAAGCATACTGAGGTCGCAGCAAAGCTTGTAATGGCCATTACTCAGCAAATGGAGATCCTGTGCTCCCTGCTTGAGTTGCAGAGGGACTCCCAAACCAGCAGGGCACCAAGCTGATATTTGCCAGCTGGAGTCCCCTCAGGAGAGGTCAACCCCCACCCTCGTTGTCAGGGTCCCCACACACGGGGAGGGAGGGCAAGGCCACCCTGCTGCTTCAGCCCCAAGGGCCACTGCAAAATGCTATTCAAGCACCCTTGAGAAGGCTTCTTTGCCCAGCCACTTAAACATCTCCTAACCCCAAAATAAAAATTCCTTTGAGCGCGGTGTGATTTCTTGTCCTGCAAGAGTTGGGGGGAGGGGGCAACACACAAACCAAAATGGGCAGGTGAGAGGAGGGTAAGTGCCGCTGAAGGCACAGCTGGGCAGTGAAACTCCATTGTCTGCGGCAGACATGCAGCTGAAGGAACCAGGTGCGGGAATGGGGGCAGGGAGGGGCAGTGAAACTTCCTTGTGCCACCAGAAGAGAGCATTCATCCATTACAACATGGTTGATTTATTGACATTACAGCAGAGACATACATAGGTACCATGTGCATTACAGATCATTCATAAAGCTGTTCCCTAAAGAGTCCTTTATTGCTGAAGCCTGAGCATGAGTACTGGTGGATGGCAGTGTAGACTGCTGAGAGTAATCCCTGCCTATTGCCTCTGCTTCAGAACACCACATAGACGGGAAACTCTCCTGGCTCGATTCACATATGATGTGCAAAATAGCACACGCTGTAATAACGGTGGGGACATTTGCTTCAGAAATGTCCAAACAGGTCAATAAACATCTGAACCTCGCTTGTCAAATGTCCAAAGGCGCATTCCACCACCATCCTACACCTGCTCAGTCTGTAATTAAACCTTTCCTTGCTGGAGTCCAGGGTTCCTGTGTAGGGTGTCATCAGGCAGCAAAGCAGAGGGTAAGCAGGGTCACCCAGTATAACAATGGGTGTCTCCACATGGCCAATCTTGATTTTCCAATCAGGGAAAAAAGACCCATCCAGGAACTTTTGGTACAGTCTCAAATTTTGGAATAAGCGTGCATTGTGAACCCTCCCTGACCAGCCAACGCCGATGTCAGTAAAACAACCTTTGTGATCTACCAACCCCTGCATGACCATGGAGAAGTACCCCTTTCAATTAATACAGTCCGATGCCAGGTGCGCCAGGGTCATGATGGGGATGTGCATGCCATCTATTGCCCCACCACAATTAGGAAAGCCCTGGGCAGCAAAGCCATCCACTATGGCCTGTACATTTCCCAGGGTCACAGTCTTCCCAAGGAGATGCTGACTGATTGCTTGGGCCAACTTCGTCACCATGGTCCCCACTGTCGATTTGCCCACCCCGAACTGATTTGCCACTGACCAATAACTGTTGGGGGTTGCAAACTTCCACAGTGCAATTGCCACTCACTTCTGCACCGTTAACACCTGCCTCATTTTGGTGTTGCTGCGCTTCCAGGCGGGTGCCAGTGCATCACAAAGTTCCATAAAGGGGGACTGGTGCATGTGAAAGTTCTACACCCACTCCTGGTCATCCCAGGACTCCAAAACAATGTAATCCCACCAACGTGTGCTAGTCTCGAGTCCGAAAATGCAGCTCCAATATCATCAATGCATTCACGGCAGCCACCAGCTCAGCATTCTTGGTCTGCAGTCGGCACGATTGCTGCCAAAAGACCATCCTTGTCATCGTCATCGTCAGCAGTAGCAGCAGCAGCACCAGGATGACAGACAAGCACCATCGAGCTTTGGAATTGAAGGACAAATTGCGTGACAGCTGCTGTGGGTTGCTGAAATGATCTGTGCTATGAGTTGGAGCATTCATGGATCCATGCTTGCGCTGGAATGCTGCAGCAGGAAATGGCACATCTCGGGTTCTTTTTTCGTGCGGTTACTTATACAGTGAATTATGAGATAGTGATTGGAATTCTGGGATAGGTACCCACAATGCACTGCTCATGCTGTCAAACTTGCATGGGGCAATGAGGATGCAAAGATTTGACATGGAGAAAAGATGTGTCAAATTTCAGAAAGCTTTGTGGACACTTTATTTGAATTCATAATATCAAGACTAAGTATTCGATTTTATTATATATCAAATTTATCTCATAGTGTAGACACAGCCTAAGTCAAGCCCAATACCAGGAAACTTACATCCTAGTAAACTAAAATTATTAGATTTTACTCTGAAGAGAAAGAAATCTCTAGTGGTAGGATGCAAATCCATCTTTAATGTTCCACTTTGTTTTAGGTAACAATACCAAGTATAGAAATCAATTGGAATGCCAGTGAGGCAAGAGTATTAACTTTGTTCAAATACTGTCAAGTCTAATAGAGCAAAATAGCCCTCACATTAATTTTTTTCTGCACTGGCAAATTAATTGTTCAGTGAATTCTGTGAAGTAGAAAAACCAAGTGATCACAAATTTGTCCAGAAGGGGTTCATGAGAACTTCTGTAAAAATACACAAATGTACAAATTAAACTTCCCTTTAACTTCACAGGTTTCAAAACGCTGACGGGGGGGAGGGAAACCTGTAGTTTCTTTCAGAGTTTTCTGTGGTAAATTAAATGGAAATCTGCTACAAGAGAGACAAAGTAAAAGAAAACAAACAGTAATGAATTGAAAAGACAAAGGGTTAATAACCCACTGACTATATTTTGTATCATCAACTAAAGGCAATTTTGCAAATTAAGAAATTGAATCCAGAAGTCTATTATGAGATATTGCAGTTAAAGAATCAAACTATTAGACAATAAATATTACAGACTGAAATAGAAGTAAGGACACTGACATAAGCTAAGATCCAAAAGTTAGGGAATCAAATACAAAAATGAAACACAAAGTAATCAAAATGCTTCAGGCAATCATGATTTAACCTTTTGTGTTGTTTAACCACGTAGTAAAGGAGCCTGCTAAAAGATTGGCTACCCTCACTATTAGATTTGTGGAGAGTAGAAAGTTAAAAACAAACAAGAAAGCAATAAAATCCAATGTTCTTCACTGGTGCTTTGTGTGCACAGACATTTATTCATTAGCATGCAACTTCTCTGCATCCAAACAGATGCACTGGCTGCAAAATGGAAAACTAGCACTCATGCAAAAATAGTTTTATAGCAATTGACTAACCAAAGTCTGTTCTTTTAAAAAACAGTATGTGGTATATTCATGATGCTGATGAAAACCATGTTTGTGCATACTACATTGAACAAATGCTTTATGAATGGTTCACTTTAATCTAGTGTACCCTCTGCAATATTATGGTCATGATCAAAGTCAGCTGTCATTTAAAGAAATTGCATGACATGTCAACAATGTTTTCCCACATATGGGTTACTGGCGCATTCACATTTTCAGAAAACAATTCTACATTTTTTAACTAGTGCTCTTGGCTGAATTGTACAGGCTGCACTCATTCTCTCAATTTTGTTGTATGCCAAACTCTGAATCCATTGTGAGCCAAGGAACCCATATTCACTGATACAGAATTAATATAATTTTCATAATAGAATTTATGTGGTTATTCCACATAATGACCCCCCTCCCGATATCCAAGTTCCAAGCTTTTAGTATATACAACATATATATTTCATTTGTACAGATGGATAAATGAGGAAGAAAACTGATAAATGACAAAAATATCACCGCTGAGATCATTAAAATGTAAGGAAAGTATTACTTCATGAGGTGCAGTATGTGGGAGAATTCTGTTAGAATTAGATAGTTAAACTTTCATTATTATTTGCATTCCCCATTCTCTAAAATACAAATAGAGGTGAAAGCCTTTCAGTACAATGTAATACAGGCAGTCAAGCAGATTGTCCAAGTCACATGCAAAGAGTTTGTTAAAGGACTTCAAGTTTTCTTGACGTATTACAGCACAAATGCAGCCTTTTTATCTGGAGTGATTTAATATCCAGTATGAATAAGACTAACTGCACACACTTCATAATAAACTCGCTTTAGAGACAATCACTCCCTTGTCATAGTTTGAATGAAGCTGGTGGTCTTTAGAATTAGCTATAACCAGCATAATGTTCATATCTAATATACGTGATTATGGCACTAAATGAAAACATGTACATGTAAATATTTTTCTCATGATGCCCACACATTTTAAATGCATCATACAGCAGCTAATTATTATTCTGTATACAGTTATTGTTTATCTTCTTTTCTAGGCACAAGCTGACTGAAAAAACATGTAGCTGACAAGCTTAATGGATCTTAAATTCATGTTCCAACACGGCTTTAAAAGAGAAGAGCAGAAGACACACAGGAAATGGAGTTCATCACAGGTTGACTCAGATAGGTCCAGGACTTTTGTGGAGAATGAGTCTCATGTGGAACACTTGCTCAAAACCTTCCAGATCCATTCACATTACAATACAACCCTGACTTTCAGTCAGTAAAGCAGATCTTCAATGACTACTATATAAAATACAATTGAGTTGTGTACTCACTGCAGCTCTCTCTAAAAAAACTCTCTTATTGTTGACATTTAACCAGCTACTTACCCATGTTTTTATTAAGAAATGCTGGGAAAATCTAAGCAGCTCTGTAATAACAGCCAGAAGGTATGAATATAATGGGCCACTGACAACATGCTTCTGGATGTTCCAGCATGCAGAGGCCTCTGAGTCAGGAAAACCAGATCCACAGGCAGATTCAGAGATTGCAGTCCACTGAGCAAAACAGAAGCATTTCAATCTGATACAGGAAGACAATCATGTGCCTGCTTAGATTGTGAGCTAGGGCAGAGTACTCATAGCTGCCATGGTTATTACCGGAGTATGCAGAAAACTGGGCGTGAACAAAAGCTACGTTCATAACCAACCATGTCACAAACGGAGTTACAAGGCTATAGTATAAACATGGCTAAAAAGGCAAAATCGAAGGAAACAAAAAATGGGAGCTCCCTCTTACCCCCATGAGAGCTACAACACAGGGCAAGATCCGGCCAACCCAAGAATACCAGGATGGGCTAAGGAAGTTTTAAGCAATCTTCTAATGAATTTATCCTCAAAGACTATGAGGCTCTCAGACACTATGGTGATGGATGCCGTAACTTAGTAGTACCAGTAAACCTTTTCCACTCCTACATCCTGGAGCGTAGGCCATTGCTGGCCATTTGCCAGCACCCTCTGTTCTGGGCGATCTTTTCCAGTTCTGACCAGGCGCAACCCGTTTCTTTAGTATCTGCCTTCTTGGGCACCCTCTATTCCTTGTGGGCTCCAACTTAAGGCTTGCCTTGTGATGTTGGTGGCTGGTTTTCTAAGGGTATGCCCAATCCATTGCCATCTTCTCTTCCTGATTTCTTTTTCGGCAGGAAGTTGATGAGTCAGTTGACAGGAAGAAAAAAAGAAATAAGCTCCCAAACTAGTTTATTAAGCAGAAGTTCAGTGTAATATTTTGTTGACTTTCAAGAGAGAAACATAATTGATTTATTGTTTTATTCTTTTAAGCATAATACCCTTCTTGGTCTTAACTTCTAACTAAAACAAAATTAGAAAAGAATTAAGGATGCACTAATATAAAATAAAGCATCTTTTCCAAACACGAACAAGCCAATTGAAATTCTGATGACCAAGATTTTTCAGACTCCATATGCAAATTTTACCATTTAAAACAAATATCGACTGCTTTTCTTTTGGGAGTTACCTTGACATTTTGCCTATTTTGTTTTGCCAAATCTTAGCTTTCCCAGATGGTAGGGAAAACACAGTCTGCCTGTTTAGAAGGCAAAGGAGTTAACTTAGTTAAGCATGAATATATTTTCTATGAAGAACTTAATTAAAAATACCTTCCTTACTCAGACATTTGGCACTTCAAAGCAAGTTGTTCAAAACAATATTTTACAATACATATATAAATAATACCCAAACATTTGTGCATCCTTTAGCTCATATCTTATTGCATCCACTTGGGAGGCAGGTAGCATGTGTGTATGTCAAGACGAATTCAGCAAGTCAATTACAGAAACAGTTGCCAACCCGCCAGGCCAATGGGTCATCCATTTGTGGCTGAAAATCCCAGGAAACTAGAGAGTTTACCATGGCAGCATGGAGGTCTGAGGAATCTGGGACAAGTTTATTTTTTGCAGAAAGGGCATTTATATGTGGTTTTCCTTTTAGACTACAATACTTGTACTAATGGAATGAGAGGTCCCTGCTCCTGTACTGTGTGGAACAAATTTAGTATTGCTAATCTTTTTGCAGCTCCATCACATTGAAAGCTTTTAAAGGCAAAACACTTGCGTTTTACGTATTTACAATTTGGTCCATTATTTTGAGTTCAACTACTTTCAGAGTGTTCCCCAGGACTGTGAAAAATGTCTCTCTTTCAAAAAGTTGGCTTCCAGATTATTTATAAAGTTAACACCAAGCCAGATCACAAGGAGCAAGCACCTTCTGGAACAGCTCCTTCTTGGGGAAGGGTGGGAAGGACAGGACCCTATGGGTGATACAACTAGAATCAATCTCTGATATTATCCATGGGGTAAGAAGAAATTTCTGTGAATGTTCAGCTTTTAATTGATGTTAGGTAAATTAGCCATATTCTAAAAAAATTCAAAATGTAAAGCATGGATACATTTGCAAAGAACTGAGTGGAAGACTATGACCCTAAGGAACCATGACTGCCCATTGGAAGAGGGACACTGTCATTGGACTGAAGCAACTCACTACATACAACACTGTATTACCATGGTATTTATCCAACAGGCATTGTGCAAGGTATCAAATGAAAGCCAATTCCATATTATTGGTTATTAATTTAATTGCAAAATAATTGAATAATCATAGAATAGAACTGGAAGGAACCTCACAAAGTCATCAAATCCAGTCCCCTGCTCTCATGACAGGACCAAGCACCTTTCAGATTAGAACTGACAGGTGTTTGTCTGACCTGTTCTAAAAAAATCGCCAAATGATGGAGATTCCACAACCTCCCAAGACAATTTATTCCAGTGGTTAACCACCTGGACAAGAAGATTATCCTAATTCCAATCTAAACTTCCTTTGCTGGAATTTAAGCCCATTACACCCTATCTAATCCTTAGATCATAAAGAGAGTAATTTTTCTTCCTCTGTCTTGTAATGCCCTTTTAGGTACTTGAAAGCTGTCACGTATCCTCTCTTTTCCAGACTAAACAAACGTAATTCTTTCAGTCCCATAGGTGATGTTTTCTTAGACCTTCAATCGTTGTTGCTCTATTCTGGATCTTCTCCCATTTGTCCAAAGGGTTCCTGAAATGCAGTGCTCAGAACTGGACATAATACTCCAATTGAGGCCTAATCAGCAGGGACTAAAGTGAAAGAATTACTTCTCATATCTTGCTTATAACACTCCTGTGAATACCTTCCAGAATATTTGCTTTTTTTCAGCTGTGTCACACTGTCAACTGCTATTTTGATTGTGATCCACTATGACCCTTAGATCCCTTTCTGCAGTACTCCTTCCTTGATATTCATTTCCCATGTTGTATACATTCCACAGACTCTTCCTTTGTAAGTGGAGTACTTTGCCTTTGTCCTTATTGAATTTCATCCTATTCACCTCAGAACATTTATCCAGTTTGTCTAGATCATTTTGAATTATAATCCAATCCTCCAAAGCACTTGCAACCTCTCACAGTTTGGTATCATCAGCACACTTTACAAGTGAGCTTTCTATGCCATTATGTGAAACGTTGATGAAGAAATTGACCAGCACCAGTACAAAAACTGATCTCTGCAGAATCCCACTCATTATGCCCTTCCAGCATGACTATGAACCATTGATAACTACTCCTGAAAATGGTTCTCCAACCAATTATGTACCCGCCTTACAGTAGCCCAATGTAGGTTGTATTTCTCTAGTTTGTTAATGAGGTTAATGCTTTATTAAAGTCCAAATATAGGACAATTACCATTTCCCCCTTTCCAAAAGGCTTGTGATAGTATTATATATAAAATAATCTATTTCCTCTGTGTGATGTTAGTAGAATGCGCCACCCTAGTCTAGGTAAAGGCAAAAAACAGGTCTGTCCTACACCAAAGAATGTGAGTTTACCTCAATTTACATATTAGCAGAAATCAAACCAGAAGTGGTTTGATCCTGAATGCAAGAGACAGGAGACTGACATCTCCTACACCAGAGAGACACAGCAGGAATTCCCATGAGGTAAGGCAGAACTGTCCCTTCCATAGGATGGTTCAGGGCAACTGCCCCAGGACCTGTGTTTTGGGGAGGGGGGGCCTGCAGCAGCCACCCCTACTATCCTATAGATGGGATCCTTGGGGCAAAGGGCAGCGTGGGAGGTTATCGGGGGTAGGGGTCGGTGGGGAAGCGTATGGCAGCAGCAGGGGTTGGGCCCCTTTACAACTGCTCTGCTTCACCAGCCATCTCCCAGCCTATTGTGCTCCACTTCACTGCAGTGGTGGTAAATGGAGTGGAGGGCAGCAGGCTGGGAGATAGGCAGCAGAGCAGACTGCTGAGTCACTCCAGCTCCTGATATTGTGAGTGTGGGTGAGTGGGGGAGGAGGGAGGCAAAAGGGAGGGTGGGCTGACCCCTGCTGCCACCCTATTCCAGGCCCCTCAGTAATCCTGAGGCTTGCGAAACTCAGGAAAGGAGGCTGTGGGGAGGAGATGGAGTGGGGGAGAGGGTGGAGGCAGGTCCTGCAGCTGTGGGGGAGGGTGGTTGCCCCAGGCCACACCCCCCTCTCGGGACAACCCTGGACAAAGGCAATCCTTTTGGGGACATGAAGAAAAGAGAGAGACTCCATCTTTATCTGTCACCTTAGGAGACAAAGAAACCAAGCAATCTAATCTCTGTGATGGGTCCTGCTGGGTAAAAAGCTGGAAAGGAGACTGGGGGTGAGAGAAACCATCTTGAACAGACTGTATTTGCTAGAGTAAATTTTAGACTTTCAGATTTTATCATCTCCTCGTTAACACTTTTACCTCTCTCATAATTCATGTTCTTTTGTTAATAAACTTGTTTTGCTTTTGTTATAAATCATCAGTGCTGGGTCTACAGAAACTAAGCCACTCTGCACTGGACAGGGAAAGATGGAAAGAAATAGCGAAGGAGACATTGGACACCAACAGACGCTGAGCCCATCGTTTTTGATGATCAGTGCTGCAAGTTCAATGAAGTTTGTGCTTAGAACGTTTTGCTGTCTTGTTTTCGTGTCGGGATCCAGTTGTGGACTAGTCCCTGCAGTAGAATGACTTAGGGATGAACTTGGGGCTAGAAAAGTCAGATTACAACGAGTAACCAGGTTAGGCAAAGGCACAGTGAGACTTGTGGGCTGCTGGAAGCCTGTTTGGATCAGCGCTCTGGTCCAAAGGTGCACAGCCACAAGACACCCAGGGTTACAAGACAGATGGTGACCAAACCCCACAGTGGACTGCAGGGTGAAATTCAAAATGTCTCATAGGACATGAAGTAAAATTGTAGACAATACACTAAAACTGTAGTACTCACACAGACACCAACGTCACGTTTATTATACTAGTAATTTTTCTTATACACTGAACTTTTTTTGTCCATTTTTGGGAAAGTGAATGTGCTTATATTGCTATTCTCAAACACAATGTTTGCAAAATAGACAGCTATACTAAATTACGTCCCTGATAAGGTTGCTCCAGAGTTTTTGGATGATCAAAAGATAAATGTCATTCTTGGAGCTCCTGCCAGAAGAGAATTTTCTGAAATTGCAAAGAGACCTTAGAATCAATACCATGTTTTTGGCAGAACAGCTTTAATGGCAACACTGCCAATCTGTGGTTTTAAAAACGGCTTTTAATATGTTCTTCCATCTGGTTCAGACACAGAATACTGGCTAGAGTTCTCTGCAGAAGGGAAAAAACGATTACATTTTTTCTTGGCAGCAAGGTAAACATCATACAGAGAAAAAGAAACAAAGCTGTCAAAAAGTGCTTCTTTTAATATCTTATTTCTGCTCAAGTGTCTAGTAAAAGGGCAGGTGATACCTGCATAGCAGACAAAATTAGGGCCCATAAAACATTAAAAGGTAAAAGAAAAATCCTGACAAGCCCTGAAGCAAAGAACATGATTATATCTGTAGAAAGAAAAATGGGCACCAACCAAACTCCTCCTTGTGTAGCCAGAAGGTCCCAGTTCATCTGATCTAACTGGAACCAAGGCCAGGTCAGATAATTAAAAAATCAGATAATCCGGACAGTGGGGAAGCATGAGGCTGCAGCACCATCTAGCAGCCGCAAGAATCATCACTCACTTTTGGACCTGTGTGCGTTGGTTGTTAGTTAATGTGGACAGCCAGATAATGGAGGGTCAGATAAATGGGGTTCTACTGTATATTTTTATTGATAGTAATACTAATTCTTTGTATTACAGTTGCATTTAGGGATGGAACCATCCCTGCGGCTCATTGCTCTAGGTCCTAAACAAATGAACAGAGGCAGACAATCCTTGCTTTGAAGAATGTATTGACTAAATATATAAGACCAATCAAGGATGGGAAAGGAAACTGGCTCAGAGACTTGACTTGATGACTCAAAAACCACAGCACATCAGTGAGACACCCAAGAGGAGAACCTAGGTCTCCTGAACCTGAATTAATGCTCCGACCCTTGGAAAACACTGCCTCGTCTCATTTTTTTTTTGTTAATTTTAATTCAAGATGCCACAAACAGCATTAAACTGGAGAGATCTGTAGTTGATTTTGAATAGATCCCTTTATAGTGCAGCTGGCAGTGAGACTTCAAAAATATGTTTTCACCCTAGAAATCTAGAGAGTAGTAGTAATACAGAGAACTTAATATGTTCCTTCCTGTAGCAACAAAGAACTACCACCTATTAGGCAACAAAGACCAAAGGTGATTTGCATGATTCCTAACATGCTGTCAATGTACATTGCCAACATACATGAACAGGAGAAAAGATGGGGCAGAACAACCTTGCTAGCAAAAGCATAATTCTTCTTCTTCCTTGACAGCATATCTTCTTTTATTCCATAGAAGCCCTCCAGAATTTTGCCTGTCTTATCTGTATCCTGAGATGAATATATTACCAGATACAGTGAAGATGCGGCAAAATTGATCTCTCTGGCTTGGCCATTGACCCTGGTACTCCACACAATAGACACATTGGTGCGAGCCTGAACAGCCCCCATCTTGTCTAGGGAGCAAAGTTGATCCTGATGTTAATTCTAGGTATGCTAATGGGGTAGCTAGAATTGTGTATCTGGGATCGACTTTGTTCCCTACTGTAGATCAGGCTTTAGTATTGTGCATTGCTAGGTATACCTGTCTGTTTTCGAGAGTATGTAAATATCCGGCAATCTTCTGGTCATGGGGCTGCCGGATATGAAAGAGTTTACTGTACTACCTGGATGATGTGTTAAAGTTTTTCTGTCCAGATGTCAGTCTTTTTCCACATGTCATTCTGATCACCCTGATAACAAGATCAGCAGTGTGAGTGCATATGGCAATGTGAAAAAAGAGAAGAAAATAACTAACATTCTTTCCCTCCCATGAAGAACATCTGGGGCTGGGGAGGTTTGAAGAAGGAAAGGGGCCCCTTTTGTTGGCATGCATAAAGCCAACTGCAAGCAAGATCATTCGCAACTACTGCCAGTAATCTGTCTCATTTATAAAAATACTTTATAATGATTGCATGAAAGATACATTACCAGCCTCAGGAAAAACATAAGGTCTCACTTTCTTCTCCTCCTCCTCCTCCCCCGCCACCCCCATATTACCACAGTGTCACAAGCTGATTCCTGTATTACAATATTCCTGGTGAGGTCTGATACCTTGGCTGGAACCGACTGCTTGTTTTGGCAGATTCTGAGTGATCAGGGGCATCGGGGGTGGGGTGTTTGAGGTTGGTTTCGCTTTATGTTCTAAAACTTATTGTCAGCCTTTTTTCCTTCTACCCAGTTACAGAACCAGGGTAGGAAAGATGTGGTAGCTTTACATGTAAGAGCAAATCTGAAAATAATTTGTTAAAAACCACATACTATATATCTGGACAGATTACAAGTGCTCAGATATAGCTGTCGTCTTCCTTCATTTTTCCAGTTGGATCATTTTAAAATCAAAGATGATGCTGTCTCTTGGAGGCTTTAAGGGATATATCCACAAAGGGACGTAGGTGCTTAATGGCCACTGTTGCGGCAAAGTCCAAAATTTAGATCCTCCAAACCTCTGCTCAGCTGCTGCTACTCCTGTGGGAACTTAAGTATACACCAGTAGAGTCACCAGGGCGCCAACACTTCTGTCAACATGCACGCACAAAACCACCTGAATCCTGACACTGCTGAGTTGCTTGTCAACTAAGTGGTGGTAGATTTCCCAAACTACATACCCCATCTCCACCAGCACCACTAGCAGGTTCAAGTTTCTTTTCCAAATCAAGTGAGGATTTGAAACTGGACCACGCACTTTCCTCACTAACAACTAGGCTATTGAGTATAAGGGGGTAGCAGAGCACCAGCACCTTCTCCTACATATTTACATCAGGAAGGGCAGATTTGGTTTAGGCAGCTAACTCCAGGTGGGTTTATAGCTGTGAATCCTGAACAGAGTCATGCACCTTCCTCTGGACCACAGTAAGGCGCCAAAGCTCCTTTGAGTGGCGGAGCTTAGGTTCCTGCCTCTGCTTCACATATCCCATTGGTGAGTTTAAGATGTCTGGCTTCTGTGAATCGCATTTTCAGATGCCTCTTGCATCCTATGCATTAAATAGGGAGCTTGGGTACCTAACTCAGGGTTGTGACTTTCACTTGGGTGGCAGCATTGGGTGGCAACACTGGGCATTGCAAGGCTGTGCCTAAAGGTCTTTAGTGGATGTAACTCTAAGTAGTACATTAGATACGGTACTACCTAGCACTATCTGGAAGACAGATTTAAGATGTCTATAACATTTGACAGCCAAATGGAGGCATTTGAACAACCCTTACCTATGATACATTTTAGAGAGTTAGCCTGTTTGATCCAGAAATCCTCCTAAGTGGTAAGAGCTTTCTTTTATCATAACAAAGCAAGGTCAGGGTTTGGTTGTGCCAGGAAAATGGGATGTGCTTGGAATGAGATTTCTGTCTCTTTTCTGTTTGGATTTAGGAGAAGAATCAACAAATCAAGTACAATTCTCAAACCTGAAATAACTCAGCAACTGTTGAAAGAGACTCAATCAGAGGCAAAAGTCAGCCAGTGCACCTTAGTGTGCTGCTTGGGTAAGAAGGAACCCATCGCCCGGGGCACTCAGCTGCAGGACATGGTGGTGCGTATTCATAGCCTGGCTTCCAGAGTTCTCCTACAGGCTGCCACACAGTAAGGAGCAGGCAGATGATAGGACAGGAAGTCTGGCTGCCACTCCCATGCAGGACAGCCCCAGCTCCAGCCCTTCCACCCTCTATGGGGTGGGGAGAGGCTGAAGCTCCCTCCCCCAAGATTTGCATGGGGATGTTTCTTGCTGTTCCCCTTTGTCACTCTCAGGAAGCAAGAGGAAAGTGCAGTTTGCTTCATTCCTCTCTCACCGCACACACCCCTCCACACACACCAATCCCCTGCCCTGAGACATTCCTGCCCTGACTCCTGCACCCTCTCTCATTTCCACCCCCTATCATGAGCCCCTACTCACCCCCAACCCCGACTCCTGCACCCCCACACACCCCTACCTGCCCTGAGCCCCTCCTCAACCTCAACCCTAACTCCTGCACCACACATCCCCAGCTGTTAGCCCCTTCCTAACCGTCATCCCTGATTCCTACACCCCATGCTCCCTGCCCTGAGCCTCTCCTGACCCCCCAACTCTGACTCCTGCACCCCACAACAACCCCATGCCCTGAACTCCTCCTCTTCTTCCCAACCCTGACTCCTGCACTCCGCCACATCCAGACCCTGCCCTGAAACACTCCTCACATCCCACCCTGACTCCTGCACCCTTCAAGCCCCGCACAGTGCCTGCCCTGACTCCTTCACCCCCTATGCCACCGACACACCCTAATTCCCTGACTAGAGTCCTCCCACCCCCTGCACTTCAGACTAAACTGAAATTTCTGACAGGTATTGCCTAATCCAGTGCTTCCCAAATGGAGTTAGTTTTCCATGAAGTGAAAATAAGAGTTCTGCGAGAAAATTCCATTACAATGGCTGACTTCTCTGCAGCTCTCTCTTCTGCTGTCACTGAAACAGTAGAACTAAAGTGAATTGATTTAACAGCTGGCAGGAGGGATCCAGCTGTTAAACCAACTGAATTTACTTCCATTATTTCAGCGGTGGCGAGGCAGGGAGCTGGACAGAGCCCCTCACTTGCCCTACAACCCAAACGGCCACACCCCTACGGTAGACGTGGCTCATCTCACCCCTGCCAGTGGAACACCTCCATGCCAGCCTTCCTTCCGCTGGGCACAGGTGACCACCCGACGTAGACTCCCCAGTCAGCTCCACAGATGGGTTAGTCCTGGGGGCCAATTTGGGGCTGAGGTGGGCTAATCTTGAGGAAGTGGGGGTAGACTTGAGGCTGAGAGGGGTTAAGCCTGGGGATGGGGGAATGGGTTTGTGGATGGGGAGAGGATTTTGGGGTTGAGGCAGGTAAACCCTGGAGATGGGGAGTGGGTTTGGGGGCTGAGAGGGGTAGAGCCTAGGAGTGGGAATCTGCAAAAATCTTTTGAGTTTAAAAGAGTTCCATAGTCTAATAAAATTGGGAAACACTGGTCTAATCACAACTCCCAATCTCCTGCACTGGAGGTCCATACTCAGAAGGGTTGTGATACAACAGCAGGAAATTTGTTACTTTCACCCCTGTACTGAACCAAGATGAGACAGAAAAATAGGATGAATCTGGAATAAGACTGCTTCTCAGTAAAACTTACAGGAAAGAGATGAAAACAGAGAGCTTTGCAGTAGCTTTTGCTCAGAGCTCCAGTATGAGAAAGGAGAAAATCCAGTTGAGTGTCTTTGGGTTAAGCTTAGAGATGGAAGTAATAGAGGTGATGTTGTAGTTGGTGTCTGTTATAGACCGCCAGATCAGGGAGATGAGATAGATGAGGCTTTCTTCAGGCAGCTAAGTGAAGCTTCCAAATCACAGGCCCTCGTTCTCATGGGAGACTTTAATCATCCAGACATTTGTTGGAAGACCAATGCATCAGCACAGACAATCCAGGAAGTTTTGGAGAATGCTGGGGATAACTTCTTGGTACAAGTGCTGAAGGAACCGACCAGGGGCCATGCGCAACTTGACCTGCTGCTCACAAACAGGGAAGAGCCAGTAGAAGAAATACAAGTGGGAGGGAACCGGGGCTGCAGCAACCATGAGATCATAGATTTCATGATCCGGACAAAAGGAAGAAAGGTGAGCAATACATACAGACTCTTGATTTCAGAAGAGCAGACTGACTCCCTGAGAGAACAGATGAGCAGGATCCCTTGGGAAATGAATATGAAGGGGAAAAGAGTTGAAGAGAATTGGCAGTATTTTAAAGAAGTCTTACTGAAGGCACACGAACAAACAATCCCAGTGCATAGTAAGAAATTCAAACATGGTAGGCAACCAGCTTGGCTTAACAGAGAAATCCTTGGCTATCTTAAATTAAAAAAGGATGCATACAAGAAATGGAAACGTGTACAGTTGTCTAAGGAGGAGTATAACCATACGGCTGGAGAATGCCGGGCAGTAATCAGGAAAGCGAAAGCACAATTGGAACTGCAGCTGGCAAGGGATGTGAAAACTACCAAGAAGGGTTTCTACAGGCATGTGAACAATAAACAGGTTATCACAGAAGGTGTGGGGCCATTACTGGATGAGGGAGGTAACCTAGTGAAATATGATGCAGGAAAAGCTGCAGTACTCAATGTTTTTTTTGCCTCAGTCTTCATGGACAAAGTCAGCTTCCACATGACGGTCCTAGATGATGCAGTATGGGAAGATGGAGAACAGCCATCTATGGGGAAGGAACAAGTTCTGAGCTATCTAGAAAAACTAGATGTGCACAAGTCCATGGGTCTGGATTTAATGCACCCCAGGGTACTGAGGGAATTGGCAGAGGTCATTGCTGAACCTTTGGCCATTATCCTTGAAGACTCCTGGAGATCAGGGGAGATACCGGATAACTGGAAGAAGGCAAATGTAGTGACCATCTTTAAAAAATGAAAGAAGGACAATCCAGTGAACTATAGACTAGTCAGTCTTACCTCAATCCCTGGGAGAATAATGGAGGGAATCCTCAAGGAATCCATTTCGGAGCACTTGGAAGAGGGGAAAGAGATCAAAAGTAGCCAATATGGATTCACCAAGGGCAAGTCCTGCCTGACCAATCTGATTAGCTTCTATGATGAGGTAACAAGCTCTGTGGACATGGGGAAGTCATTGGATGTGATATACCTTGACTTCAGCAAGGCTTCTCATATGGTCTCCCACAACATTCTTGTCCATCAGTTAAGGAAATATGGATTGGATCCTTGGACTATAAGATGGATAGAAAGCTAGCTTGATGGTCAGGCCCAACGGGTAGTGGTCAATGGCTCAATATCTGGATGGTGGTCTGTTTCAAGCGGAGTGCCGCAAGGCTCGGTTCTGGGGCCGGTGTTATTCAACATCTTTATTAATGACCTGGATGAGGGACTTGATTGCACCCTCAGCAAGTTTGCGGTTGACACAAAACTAGGGGGAGAGGTAGATTCATTAGAGGGTAGAGAGAGAATCCAGAGGGACCTGGATAAATTGGAGGACTGGGCCAAAAGAAACCTGATGCAGTTCAATAAGGAGAAGTGTAGAGTCCTGCACCTGGGGCGGAAGAATCCCAAACACTGTTACAGGCTGGGGACCGACTGGTCAGCAGCAGTTCGATGGAAAGGGACCTCAGGATTATGGTGGATGAAAGGCTGGATATGAGTAAACAGTGAGCCCTTGCAGCCAAGAAGGCTAACGGCATACTAGGGTGCATTAGGAGGAGCATTTCGAGCAGATCTAGAGAAGTAGTTATTCCTCTTTATTCAGCATTGGTGAGGCCACATCTGGAATAGTGTGTCCAGTTTTGGGCCCCCAGTATAAAAAGGATGTGGATTTGGTGGATCAGATTCAGCGAAGTGCAAAAAAAATGATTAAGGGTCTGGAGCACAAGACCTATGAGGATAGGCTGAGGGGTTTGGGCTTGTTTAGTTTACAGAAGAGGAGACTTAGGGGTGATTTAATAGCAGCCTTCAACTTCCTGAAGGCGAGCACTAAAAAGGAGGGTGAGAAACTGTTCTCAGTGGTGTCAGATGGCAGAACAAGGAGTAACGGTCTGAAGTTGAAGAGGCAGAGGTGTAGGTTAGATATTAGGAAAAACTACTTCACCAGGCGGGTGATGAAGCATTGGAATGTGTTGCCTAGAGAGGTGGTGGATTCTCCATCCCTTGAGGTTTTTTAAGTCCCAGCTGGACAAGGTCCTGGCTGGGATGACTTAATTGGGGTTGATCATGTTTGAAGCAGGGGGCTGGACTAGATGACCTCCTGAGGTCCCTTCCAGCCTAGGGATTCTGTGATTCTGTGCTCTGTTTTGGCGCAGCTAAATCAATGCTTAAGGTTTGAAAACTAGAAGAAAATATTATTGGAAACCAAATGGGCTACAGCCCTTTTTTGTTAAAACATTGCAAAGGAGAAGAGTTTATAGGGATGAAGAAAAAAAATACACTTGATGGAATTCCCATTTTTAAATATGTACTGAAAAAAATTAAATGGAAAAATTTTAACAATCCCTTTTTTGAAAGACATAACAATTAACTTTATAAATATAACTATAGTTTTGAAAATACAATAATTTAATAAAGCATGTACATTTTCCTTTTATTTAAGGAAAAAACCTCCACTTAATTGAGTTAAGAACCTGAGCAACGCTGGGAGCATCTTCTAGTAGTCTCATAAGTTTACAATCACCACCTCTGAGAACAGTCTGACGACTACTGATTTTCCAATCAGATGGTCAAGATATTCCTGTCGATATGGAATATGAGCCATTTCACTGGGTCTTTCTGAAGACTGGTTAGTCGACATGTAGCAGCATGGTTCCAGATAGAGATATATCAAACGATACTGATCCAGCTCTACTTATATCAATTTTAAATTTCCAGTGATTTTACTGCTGCCAGCCTGACTTGAAGTAATTATAGTTGGTATGTGTGGGAATAAAGTGGGAGTAACAGAGGTGGGAATGAGATAATCTACTAGTAGCTGTTATGAAGAAGTCAAATATTAATTAAAATAAATTATATAGTCATCTGAACCTTGCTAGTCCTTTGAGCAAAAAAAAAGTGCAGTGGTTAAGACTATCAACCACTTATAACTTTTCCTAAGGAAATACCTAGGTCATGTTTTTGTGCCTACCAAACCTGAAAGTGTTGTCACAAGAAGAAAAAAACCAAACCTCATGAAACAAAAGGGTGAAAAATCATCAGCAAAACTTCCTGAGAAGGGAAACAGGAATGAACTTGGAGAAGAATTTGGACTCTGAAGCTCTGGTTGAGTGACTTTGCTTTGATGTAGCTAGGATGCCAACCTATCAATTTATGGCTCGATATATTCCACTGGATGTTTATCATCCTCTCTGTATGGTGCATGAGGTATTTTACAGCAACGAGGTATGGTTCAGCTGGCACCAAATGGAGGTGTCTCACCCAGCTGAGTCCTTAATCAGCAACACTGTTGAAAAGCTAGTGTTTCTTCTTGAGCAGATGTTTTTCATATAGCTTTGGTTTGTGTGTTGCTGAAATACTGCCACCTTTGTAATGAACTACCAGACTTTTACTGCCAACATAATGCAAAATACTCATCTCCAGTTCCATCTTCTAACCCTTTGTACAATTGAATTCTTCTGGGATGAGACAGAACTGGTATTTTTTTTTAATGTTGATACAATCCCAAGACTTTCTCAGTTATGGTGTTGGTGTGACTTTATTGTCTGAATGGGTCTATAAAGATTTTAAAATCTAAATGAAGTGCATAGAAACTATTAAAAAATACCTATCCAAGGATCTAGATACCCTAACACCACAGTAAATCCCTGCAGCATTACAGGATCACTTTACAGAAGTGATTCACTTTCACACTTACAGATACTCCTTTCTACCTCTTCATTATTATGGGAAACGTCCTCAACCCTCTCCAAAAATCCTGTCAAACAGCTGGCTTTTTACACTATGTCTGAAAGGTCACCACATTTAGGCTATTTTGGAGTGGAAGCTCACTCCAAACTCTCAGGGCATTCAGAGTGTGATCTGCTATCCAGCCCATCATTTCTTACCCAATGAGGGAGAGATTCAGGCTCAGTGTCTCCACTAACTGGAGTGGTGACAGCAGGGAATGCAAGGAGTGATGCCTCAGGTAAGTCATTTCTAAGCCATTTTCACCTTTTCTGTTCATAACTAATAAGGTGTACGCCACTTGGAGACCAGCAGTTTACGTTAGTGTTTGTGAAGACAGATATCTTAAAGCTGACACACACAAATACCCATAAAGAATAATTGAAATGTACTTGGTATCTGAGATTCTTTGCTCAGAATTTACCACTTTTGCTGTAATTGGCATGCAATACCATATACCTGGCAAAACCTACTGAACTGGTACATGAGTGTTCAGGACAACATCAGATTGTCTCCCTAATATGCTGTGATGTGCACAGTGCAGCTAAAAATAGATTTCTGCCCCAACAATTTTTGCTTGGGGAAACTGATTCGCCAATTACTGCAGATGCCTCCTACTCAAATTTCATTTTGTTCATCTTCTAAAAGAAACTTTTACCTTTTTGACATCACCATATTGTGTCAAGTAGGAGGCTAATTTTATTAAGCATCTATAGTTATTTTTAAAAAAACATGTCTTGTTATTTTAACTTTGGCCAGGAGGTCATGATGGCTCCCTGGAGCTAACTGATTAATAATCTCTGTCAACAGCATTTTACATTTTAATTGTGGCTTTGTTCTACTAGCCTGGACACTTCCTTGCAGCTAGGAAGCCGCTCTCCACTATATTTGCAATGTTTGGGTTTTGACTGAAAAGTATTTACCCTCTCCCTGGAGCCAGAGAGAATTGCTCATTCTTTAAAAGTTTGCCTCATATTTTGTGACAAAATATGAAATTATGCCCAAATGCCACTATGTTTCTCTCATGTCAAGAGAAAAACTAATTATAATGGAGGAAGGTGGGTAGGGATAAAAGATGTGTGCTAGAAAAATCAGGTCTACAATACCTGCCCTGCAAACCCTTCATGGCTAAAGGCAAGGTGAGCCTGCAATGTATTACCTCTGGAGATTATGATGTAACTGTTGTGCTTGGTGGATCCAGAATATGCATCCTAAATAAAACCCCAACAAGATCACATGGGAATAAAACTGGACTGAGCTATGTAATCTAGTATCAAGGGAGAATAAGCAATAGGTTATTTTGATTGGTTATTGCATAGGACACCAAGCCATATTGGTAACTGAATTAAGCATTTCCTAGCATTACGTGGACACTAATAATGCACTAATAATGCCTGTTATGTTGGAGAAGGGTATTTCACTCATTTTTATTACTGTGTTTTTAAGGTGACTTGGAAAAAGGAAAGTGTCTTATGCTTTCTTCATATTGTGTGATTAGAGACAGATGATCCTATGCCGTGCTCAGCTCAACTTCAATGGGAATTGGGACACCCAGAAATTTGAATTAGTCTTAATCTAGGTTAGCCTCATGCTGCATATTTCTTCTGTTTCTGTACTGATCTATGATATCTTGCAAGTTTAATAAAGGTGTTTTCAATTTTTTCCATGAGAAATTTCACTTGGAGCTGCAGGAGGGCCTCCTGCCTCTCAGATTAGTCTCCAACTACAAGTCTCTGCAGTCATCCTCATGCTTGCTTTCTCTCTCTCTTGTCCATTTAGACCTTCAGTAACTATCCACAGTAGAACAGTATCAAAAGAACAGCTCAGGGAGTCTCACATCAGACTCTCATAGGCCATTGGCTACAGCACTCAGTGAGGTGGAGGATCCCTGTTCAGATCCCCTCTCCATCACAAGTAATGAATAGTGAGACTTGAACCAGGGATCTCCAACACCCCAGATAAGTACTCTGACCACTTAGCTAAGAATTATGGGAAAGGGCCTCCTCTCCCTCTGCCCCTTCCCCATTTTATATACTCTGACTCCTATGAGCCTGATGTGGTATACAAGGTGTGACCATGCCTATTGAATTGGGCACTGAATGCAAGCTAGCTGAAAAAAATGCAGTTAGGCACCTAAGTGTTTTGTGACTCCATCTTTATTGGACACCGTGTAAAGCTGATGGACCAAGAAAGTCAACTAGCAAAGTATCTAATGACTATATTCAACGTGCTGTAATAAATTGTTAAGAAAATTCTTTTATGCCAAATTACATTTGGCTGGAAATGAGAATCATTAAGAAAAGATGCATTCAATTTTTGTGAGAGAGTTTGCAAATTAAGCAGTTTCTTGACACAAAAGTGAATCAGGCAGAGAAATGGAACTATTCTGTTCAAAGTATTTATACCTGTAATATATCTTCCCTATGTGAGGGAACACGGAGAGATGGTCAACTTCAATGTTAATACATTTTTACAACCGTTATATTTTATCTGAGGTTTATGCTGAACTTTAAAGATCCTACCTAAGTGTGGTGGGGGGAAAGAAAACTAGGACTTGAAAAAAATCCATTCACCAGCAGTGAATGGAAAGCCTTCTTGGTTAAGCATGGAGGCTTTGAAGTAAACTTCTTTATCATATGAAGACAATCCTGCAAACATGAATTGATATAATATTGTTTGACCTAATCTGCAGCCAGACCACTTGGCTGTTTTATAATTTTCACAGTTGATTCTGGACTCAGTAGATGTCATATCCAAGAGACTTAAGATTTTGTGTCAATGATACTATTAAATATAGTATTTTCTCCAAAGAGAATGTCTGAATCAAAAGATTGTGTAAATATTTTGACAGCTTTGCTTCTCACAGACATAAAGGTAGGAGAGCAGGGACACGTGGAGTGAGTTTCAAAGTAAATTGCTTTGCAGCATTCACTAAAATATGCTTTGAGATTTGTAGCTGTGACCCTCCATAAAATGAATCAAACTTTCAGAGACAAGAATAAATTGATTACAAACTGTAAAGAAGGATTAGAGTTTCTTATTCTATTTCTCCATTTTCATAAGATGAGTGACCATTTATAATTATGAAGATTATAGGAAAAATTCTTTTGCATTCTCCATACACTAAATAAGATGGGCAGATTTAGCAAGATGCAAACAGCCACTGATTCTGATAGCAACTTAAAAGGGGCAACAGCCTCTGCAGCTTTTTCCTTTCTAGGCAAATAGTTCAGTGAGCTAATTCAAACCTGCTCCATACAAAAGGTAGAGTAGTTTTATATAAAAGAAAAGGTTTGGTTCAGCTACCCATCTACAAGTTAGACTCCTTTTCTGAACTTCATATGAATGAGATGAACCCCTGAAGCCCACAAAATTTGTCTGGAAAAATCTCACCACAAATGAAGTTTTGATACTTCCTTCTTCTGACTGGGTTGGAAATATCACAAGGTATCAGAACTTCTGATTTCTGTCCCAGCTAGAACTCTCAAGCTCAGAACTCATCAGGAGTTAGCCCCATATTTCAGAGAATTTTCTTTTGCTCGCTTCTGCAAATGAGCAAAAGTTCAGTTCTATCCTTTGGAGGTGGGGAAGAATTCTTATTTTCTCCATAAAATAATTCAACCATCCCTAAAAACAAACCCCTTTGCATAACTAGAGTTTGGATTCAATTATCACATTACCTATTGTACCAGACATATTGTTCATTATTCTTTTACCTGCACTAACATTGCTTAAAGAGAACTCAGTTGCTCAGGACTGATCCCCAAAAATACAGCACTATGAGATGAGTCAGGCACTTGGCCAGAGGACAATTTCAGAATCAGTATGTCCTTTTCTCATTTCAGGACATGATGCTACTAAAAATAGGATTAACTCCCACATGTTTGTCTATATTAGGTTGGAAATTGATGAATGAGTTCAATCAGGTTTTTCTTCTGTCATTTTTAACTCTCAGCATCCAAAATTCTTCACATGTGCCAAACTAAAACACCATATAGGAGGAGACAAAAGAACCTGTTAAGGTAAAGATGGATGGGATTTTTGATTATATAATTTTGCCTACCTGGAAGTCCTCATCAGTGTCCAGAATGCTACAGGTGTAGTTGAGATCATTCATGGGATCCTTGATAAAAATAGATATCTGACAAGAGCACAGAACAGTTTGCAGTTCTTACTTTTGGGTGTATTTTTTTCCACTGAAGCAATAACTACTAGTATGGGGAAAAGAAATTAAAAAACCCAGTTTGTTGGATTTAGTCTTTGTCTGATAGCAACTTTCCTTCAGCTAAAGAGACTGAAGTAGCATCAGCATTTACAAAAATACCTGTTGAAATAATATAGATAGATAGATATAAAAGAAGTGTATGTTCAATTTCCTCTGTCAACAACAGGTCATACCAAATGATACTAAGCATAAAATAACTTTGCTTGCTGGATGAATGGTAAGAGAGATCATTTCACCAGGTACTTAACACTGAGAATTCCGGATTAAATTAGATCAGATGGAACAGAAAGCTCATTTGTTCAGCACCAGATAAGCAGGTCTGCAAAAGGTATAAATTTTGATAGAACTGGCTCCTTACAAGGCACATAGAGACTTGGTAGATTTACTTAATTACTAATGATTCTTTTCCTCATGGGTTCTGCAGGATGCAGCCCACAATGGTTTATTTTCAGTATGGTACAATATAAAATGAAACTAATTAACAAGAAAATTAAATAGCTCCCATGTACCACAGAAGTTCAGGATATTGATCTCAAAAATTAAACTGATGCAAACCTAACATGGTAAGAGGACCAACGTCACCAGATTTGTCTCAAGGCAGACCGCGCACAGGTGCCCAGCACTGGAAAATCCAGTACCAAAGGTGGCCTTTGGCAGCAGAGAGCAGCTGCCGCCTCTGTTGAGCTGGAGACAAGCAGTTCTCAAAGTGAGTGGTGCTGGATGGGAAGAGAATGTAGTTAGACCAACCAAAGGACAGTGAGGGTTTACCCTGGGCTCTGAGACCCTTTCTCTTCTCCAGGTTTGTGAAGTGAGGCCCCAGCTCAAGCAGGAATATCTAAATTTTTGTTTTATCATAGAATTGTGAGACTGTAAGGGACCTCAAGAACATCCAGTCCAGTCCCCTGCACTCATGGCAGGACTAAGTATGATATAGACAAAGGGTCAGTAACCAAAATAGCAAGAGGAGCCATTTTTTTCCAGTTTGGTGAAACGACCAATAATTCAAGAGTATGTGAATACAAGAAGGTCCTTAAATAATGTCAAACCACATTTTGTAACCCCTATTTTAAGAACAGCATGCACACAATGATTTGTAATGCAATACGTGTTCGCTCCAGGTTTTATTTTTTTTAACATATTCTATTTCTTCACCCTTTACATATGTGTTTGTACAACCGTCTTCCTGACTTTCACTCCCAAACTTCCTCTCTCTAGAGGATGCTAGGAGGAGTTATCCAATGTTTCAAGATCACACATTGTTTACTATTTAGATCCGAGTTGTTTATTTTGGAGCTTTTACAAATTCACTGTTTATCAAAAATAATCATGAGGGATTTAAAAAAACAAAACAAAACACTTTGCAATTATAGTGTCAGGAGCCACAAAGAAGTCCTTAAAGAGCTGCATGTGGCTCCAGAGCCTCAGGTTGCAGACCCCTGATCTAAACCACCCCCACCTCAACCTGGTTTTAAAAATTTCCAGTGAAGATTCCACAATCTCCAAGGGCAATTTATTCTAGTGCTTAACTACTCTGACAGGAAGTTTTCACTAATGACCAACCTAAAGCACTCCTCCTGCAATTTAAGCCCATTGTTTCTTGTCTTATCCTCACAGGTTAAGGTGACCAATTTTTCTTCCACCTCCTTGTAACAACTTCATGTATGTGAAAACTGTTATGTCCCCTCTCAATCTCCATTTCTCCACACTAAACAAACCCAGGTTTTTCCATCTTTCCTCAGAGGTCATGTTTTCTAGATTTTTAATCATTTTTGTTGCTCTTCTCTGGACTCTCTCCAATTTGTCCACATCTCTCCTGAAATGCAGCACCCAGAACTGGACACAATACTCCAGTTAAGGTTGTGTCAATGCAGAGTAGAGCAGAAGCATTACTTCTACTGCCCTGCTTTCTACAGTCTGCTAATACACCTCAGAATATATGCTGCTGTTTAGCTGGTATTCTGCTATGATCTCCAGATCCCGTTTGATAGTTTTTTGTAGTCCTAGTAATTTCTCAGTTTGTGCACGCATGTACAACTGACTGTTCCTTTCTAAGTGGAGTATTTTGCATTTGCCCTTATTGAATTTCATCCTATTTACTTCAGGCTATTTATCCAGTTTGTCTAGATCACTTTGAATTTTAATCCAATCCTCGAGTGCACTTGCAAACCCTCCCAGCTTGGTATCATTGCAAATTATGACATTATCTAAATAATTGATGAAGATACTGAACAGAACTGGTACCCAAACTGATACCTGCAGGACTGCACTCATTATGTCCCTTCAGCATGACAACCATGGATATTTACTCTCTAGGAATGGTTTTCCAAGGGTTATGTACCCACCTTACAGTAACTCCATCTAGTTTGCATTTCCCAAATTTGTTTATGAGTAAATCATGCAAGACAGTATCAAAAGCCTTACTAGTGTCAGGATATACCACATCTACCACTTCCTCACAGCCACAAGGCTTGTCCCCATAGTTGGAGCCTGAGCCCATTGACCTGGACACAGACATTAACTGTAGTGTGTTTTGGTTTTTTTGCTGTCTAGCTGTATCCTGAATGGCAGCTTGTGGATTAATGTATCTAGCCCTCTCTCTTGGTAAATCCACCCTGAGTCATAGCCTGAACTATTGATTGTCTGCCAGCGTATTTAAGAGAAGACAAAGAAACAACATATACACGAGCCATGAGTCCAAAAAAACAAGGTGTGTATATGTCGATGTGTCTGTAGCAAAAGATATTATAACACGAATGGAAAGAGCAGCTACTCCATCATGTAGTTACTAATCCTTCTGAAACAACAGTTGTATAACAGCTCCACAATATTCCTGCAGCAGGACATTTTGAGGTGCGGGAAACACATTGGCTTGAGTCCAAAAGGAGCTCATTGTGTCAGCTGCCACCAAGATACAGAAAACTCAATCCAGAAGTGCAGTGAATAGATCTATAGGAACAGAAAATAACCAAGTGGTCTGCAGTTTAACATCCTGATGAAATGGACAAAAGTTATGTATTATTTCTTCCTAGCTCTAGGAGTGTAAGATGACATTCATTTAGTCCTCAACTTTGAAAATCAGAATTAGAGAAGACTGTCATCCCCCCATCATCTCTGTATATTAGTATGTAAACCAATCTCCGATTACTTTGCTAGAATCACACTGAAATGAGAATTAATGACTATTCAAATACTAAGTTATGTGAGACAGTATCTTTTACTGGACCAGTTTCTTCTGTTGGTGAAAGGGACAACCTTTTGAGCTGACACAGAATTCTTATTCAGGTCTAACTGGTATAAACTCAAAAACTTGTCCCTTTCACCAGTAGAATTGGCCTAATAAAAATATTACCTCACCCACCTTGCCTCTCTTATAGCTGCGAATCTACATGTCTACAACAGCATTGTGAACAAGTGTGAACCACACAGAGTATACAAAATTACAATACTCAAATTTGGTAGGCCCACAGGCAACTTTGTACATAGTATTTTCCTCTCCTACAGGGAATTCTCTATCTTGTCTATTGAGAAGTGTGTAATGAGAATTTGCAATCCTATGTTAGAATCAGCAACAATCTAAAGATGTCACAAATTTACCAACCTCTCACATCTTACATAAGTCAATAACTGCATTCGGAGGACATGTCAAAAGTCAGCACTCATTTTGAAAAGAAATCTGTATGTATAAAAGATGTTTAAGAATTTGAACCTTAGATGAAGCTGTGTAGTTTATGGAATGGCTGAGGATTTATGGAAGCTTTCTGAAACATATGGTTTATACACCAGCTACATCACGTGCTTAAAATTTTATTACGTATTTATATCTAAAATTACCATACAATCCTAATGAATGGTGTAAGTCCTACTTATTTTGACAGCTATGAATACACTCAATTTCAAATTCTGCATACATTATTTTCTTGCTAATATTCTAAGGAAGAAAACCTATCCCAATGTTTGAATAACATCTGCATGAGAGTCTGAACACAGCTTTGTTTTGAACTTAATTTTTTCATAACATTCATATTATAGATTCCTAGATTTTAACACCAGAGGACTCCATCGTGAAAGTCTCACCTCCAGTATAATATAGTCATAGGTGGCCCATTCCTGCATTAAGACCATAACTTCTAGTTGAAGTAGCATAAAAATACTTTTTAGAAAGCCATCAAAGCTCCATTTAAAGTTAAGACTGATTTAAATTGTAATATTACACAGAATACTAACATACAGTAAAAATAAATTTGCGACATTTTCCACAATCAGAGCATTAATTTGTCTATTTCAAAGACTAACACGATACATGAATTATATTACCAATTAAAAAAAATAATCTAAATATGCTCTAATTTGGTTTAACCACAACCATGAAAACAAAATCAACAAAAAAATTGAGTTACAGGTTCTTCTTCCAAGGTGCTTCAGAACAGAGTGATCGCCTTCTGTTCTTTTCTCTCTGGAGGGAGAGCCAGAAAAACAAAGTCACCCGGTACTTTCTCCCTCAAACATATCTGTTTGCAGAAAGAACCCTAATGATGTCTTCCCTAAACAAATTTCCTGTCTCCTGAGGGAGGGAGCAGAATGGATGTTAAATTTCCGTCAAACTCAAATTGCTCTGTGACTCTCAAGGGAAATATCTGTAGCTTCAGCGTTCCAAAGTATTTATTATCCTCCTATTAAAGTCCTAATACTAGATATTAAATTAGCTACTACTGGCCTCCTCTAAAAGCTCTCTAGGAGCCTAGTAACAAATTTCTACTTACATGTAAGTTGTCTTCTGAAAAGCAGAGTTACTTTGATCTGAAACAATTTGGGCACTATTAACAGGCTTAGCTAAGAGTTAGGATACCTTTGATTCTGCTAATGCCTTTGCACAGCAATGACTAGTTCTTGTGCTGGCTGCAGTATTATTTGAACTGACAAAGTGTCCACCAGAGCAGGAGTAGTGTTAATAGGGTTACAAAATGTCTCCATTCAAAGGAACAAATCATTTTCCTTTTGTGGTTTGGGATATGCCCTGTTTCTATGCTATTTCTTTTAAAAATGCTTTATAATTCTCTAGACTTGGGGCAGGCACAACATGACCTGTGGGCCTGATCCTGCCTGCCAAACCTTTTAATTTGGGCCATGCCCCTCCCCCCACAGCTGCAGAGGAAGAGGATCATCACTGCTGCCTCAGGCCCCAGAAAAGTCTCTCTGCTCCTATTGGCCAGAAACTGGCCAACAGGAGCTGAGAGATTTTGCTGGGGGCAGAAGCAATTCACAGAGAGCCAGATGGAACAGCCAGTGGGCTAGGACTGCTGTCATGCAGAATCACCAGCCTGAGAGTGTTGCTGGCCAGGAGCTGCTTACCTACCTCTAGCACCGGACACCAACTCACTCCCAGATCCTGCATTCGCTCCTATACCTCTTTACCAGACCAAAATCCTCTCCTGAGCCCTGCTGCCCCTGCCCCAGGTCACCACCCAAACTCTCTGAACCCCCTCTTCCCAAACCTTATGCACCCCAGGTCACAACTTCCTCTCAGACCCTGCACCTACTCCTACATCCCTTCCCTAGGTCAGAATCCTCTCCTGTACCCAGACCCCCTCCCATGCGCTGCACTCCAACCCACTGCTCCATGTTACAACCTCCTCCTTCATGCACACGCCCTCTCAGGCCCCACACTCCATCCTGCACCCCACTCCCTTACCCCCAGCCTCCTTTCTGCACCCTGCCTCCAACCCAGGCCCCACACCTTCTCCATAGAAAAGTGCAGCCCTTGACCACTTACCAGAATCTTGGAGTACCACCCCCATTAAAAATGATTGCCCAACTCTGCTCTAAATACACCCTAAAACATTCTATTGGCCAGATGCTATAAAAATGAGTGATTAGAAGACTAAGGTAAAATCTGTAAGAGGTATAGAGATGACCCTTCCCAGTAAAGTGCTTTGACACTCCATGTTATTTGGTGCAATGGGGAGCATTTGAAATGGGCGTAGAGACGGTAGAGGATGAACTTCCAAAGTACTTTTTAGGAAGAGGTGATAAAGGAGATCCCAGGGATGGTTCATAGCTACATCCAGTTAGGAAGGTTAGCAGTCTCCTTTTCAATTCTGATGAGTACACAGATTCAGTCCTGGCATCCCACTTGTTTTGGTTATATCTGCTTGACCAGTGTATGAGGCCACATGTGCAGATCCATACAATAGCACATTCATAAATCAGGCTCAATAGAAAGAACACTAGGACCAAGAAAACTAGACTCTAGGACAAAGTGAGTGGCCAAGACAAAGCCAGTTCTGCCAGACTGCCATGGCAAATCAGCTAGGTTATCATCAGTATCTTATTAGCAGCCCCATAAATTGCAACATTCTTTCCTTCCCATCAAGTAGCATCCAGAAGGCTGGGGATTATTCCCCAACTTTGAAAGCTTCAAGGAAATTACTTCTAAATTCTGCCTTAAAACTGAAGCCTCACTGATCACTACACAGGAAGAGCAGCCACAATGGCATTAACAGGATGGCTACTGAAACTAAGATTTGATCCCATGTTACCAAATGAACACTAGAACCTTCTGTACACTCATCCCTCACTATATGAGCGCGATTGGTTCCCAACTTTCTGCTCATAGGCAAAACTCGTAAGAGGGACATTAAATTACCATTAAAATACATGTAAAAGTGTCTTGATTGGTTCCTAATACTCCAAACTCAGCGAAGCAGTGGCAGCATGTGGTGCTGCTTTGGAAAGGTAAGTAAACCTTGGGTTGGTCGGGGGGGGGGTGGGGTGGGAGTTGGAGAGGGTTAAAGGCTGGGGGCAGTTTGGGGCCCTCAGTGGGAGGGAGGGTTAAAACCTGCAGGTGGCTTGTTCTTCCAGGATGCAGCAGAGGTAACTGGAGGTGAGGGGGATGCAGCGGGCAGGGGGGTTCAGAATGGGATGGGGTGGGTGTTGGGAGCAGGCTGGGGGAGGTTACGCGGGGAGTTGCTGCAGGGGGAGTGTTGGGATCAGGCTGGCCAGGACTGCAGGTCTCCCCATGCCCTGGCCAGGGACCCTGGGGCAGGCTCAACTGCAGCTGGTCTCCCCGTGCCCCAGCCAGGGACCCAGCCATCTGCTCATATGAGCGAGGGAAGTTCACACGCATACTGAACAGTGGTAACTATATGTAGCCCTCGTTTGAGTGAGCACTCATAAGTACTCATTAAACTAGGGATGAGTGTACTTTGCACCCTTTTCAACCCTTTTATATCATCTGTCTTATTTTCAAGTCTGTCTTCCTGTCCTTCAGTTTTATTCTTCCCTACAAACATCCTTCAGCTGTTTCCCTACCTACGCTATTTGTTCCTTTCAATGTTCTTAACTCTCCACCTCTCCTCTGATTCCAGTCTCTCCCCCACCCCCCTGCACACCCTCAACCCTTTTCCATGACCGCCCTTTAATGAGGAACTGATACTTGAAGATTACAGACACGCTAGGACCTCTACATTAAAGATGCCAAGTTGGAGGGAGCTGCCAAAGCCTCTATTTTGAATGTGAAGTGAAATGAGATAATCATGTGAATGAAAGGTATTTTTCTCACCTTTTCTGTATCACAGGCCAAGGTAAGGGAAGATGCAGAACAATCTTCCCCCCTCTGTAGGAAGGACATTGGAAAGAAGTGGCAAAAGTTTTGGTCTGCCCTCTGCTGGTTGTTTATGGTCTCACACTAGTGAACAGAAAGCAATTCAAAGCTTCTGGTCTGCGCTGGGGCTTGTAAACTCATCCAGGGTATTTGCCCATGACACAAATATCTTAGTTCCCCCAAAGTGCAGTTTTGGCATAATGCTTGCTAGCTGAGATTAACTTAGGACTTTTTCTTTGGAGCTGATTTACCTTGATTTTCGGCCATTGCAGAAAACCCCATGTACCTGTAAAATCGTCAGGAAGATTAATAATTTAGAAGGACTGGTAAGTTCAGAGAAAATGACTACCTGAAATTTTGGAAGCCAGAAATGGCTTAGTTAACTTTGGAAAAAAATGTTCATGCCACTCTACACTTCCTGATTTCATCCAGAATTAGAAGCAGAAATATCAAAACACCAAAAGAAAAAAAAAAAAAAAACCCTCTCATGAGCCTTCCACTGACTGCACCTAAAACCAAGAACAAGAAATCTCAAGAGAAAGTCTGCAAATCTTCTAAGAACAGACTAATTGCTTGATCAAACAAGACTAGGCATGTTCAGCTGACGAGCTCTGGGATACTTTCCCAAACTACATATATTGATGGCTTCCTCATCACTAGCTCATATTATAACTGATTACTAAATATTCCCTAATCTTCAAAGCTCTTACCAATTATGGCAGTAGTACAGAGCAATCTTATAAGATTCTATGATAATTAAAAACACAGTTAAAATTCAGATTTGACAAAGGCCAGAAAATGTTCTGATCAGATATATGTCATGCTCGATTTTCATTTTTAGACGTGGTAAATTAAGTATGTAAGCTGAGTCTTACCTTTCAGTTTCCAGGCTTTTGTCAAGGCAGTGGTGTGTTACATCAGATATTATTTAAATACTTTAAATACAGAGCATTTTTTCACTGTAATATAACCAAGCATTCAGAATCACTGTCATTAAGTTGTTCCTCTTGCTAGCGTGACTCAAATTTCTTCAATTACAATGAAGCATTGTCATCTGAAATCACTTTAAAGTGTTCTCTGGTCAACTAAGGAGCCTTTTAATGAATATCTTTATAGTTACAAGGGATTTTCTTTTAAAGTCACCTGAAAATATAATCTGCTTTAAAGAATATTAAGGTTTACTTCCTGATGGATTTGTCCCTGCTGGCTGACGTAATCAGGGGAATGACTAATAGATTGTGTTTCCTGAGAATCCATTCCAGACAGAAACAATTCTGACCAACCTGTTGTTCTCCTCACGCTCCCATTTCATTTTGTGCCCCTTATCTATTTGTGAATGTAGCCACCTACCCTGTTTAGGCCTGCATTCACAACAGTGCTGATATAGCCATAATCCAGGGTTTCCTGCCTCTATCAGAGCAGATCCTCCAGTGATGTAAATTGTGATTTACACCACTTGAGAGGATCTAGACCATAATATTTAATATAGTGGCATCTCATCGTAGCACAGGATATTATGTTTTAAGGCCCAGCCTTCTCGAATTCCTCTGCCCCTCATTAGTAACAAACTATAGTTCAGTTTTTAGTACACTGTCCGAGCAGCAGAGAGCTTTCTAAGACAGGCAGCTAAAAATGTTAATGCAGGAGTGGGGCAGGAGGGGGAAATGCAAAAGCAGAATTATTTCTACCATGGACAGTCACATCACATCTTGCATTGCCGTGCCATGCCGAGTATTATTTTCAATGTAAATATGATTTTTTTTTTTTTTTTTATTACTGGTGTTAGAATATCAGGAGATAAAGAACACAATCAACAGTTTCTAACTCTCTCACTCAGTACATGTATAGGAATACCATCCCTGATGTCACCAAAGCCAATCTGGTGTCTGACCTTTGTAATTTTTTTCTCACCCACAATTATTTCTGATTTGGGAACAACTTATACCTCCAGATTAGTGGAACTGCTATGGGCACCCGCCTGGCCCCACAATATGCTAATATATTTATGGCTGACCTGGAACAATGATTCCTCAGCTCTCGTCCCCTATTACCCCTCCTCTAGTTACGATACATTGATGACATCTTTATGATTTGGACCCATGGTATAGAGACTTCAGAAGAATTCCACAGAGACTTTAACAATCTGCACCCCACCATCAACTCATGCCTCAACTACTCCATGCAAGAGATACATTTCCTGGACACTACCGTTGACATCAAGGGTGGCCTGATCAGTACCACACTCTACCAGAAACCCACTGATCGCTACACTTAACTAAACGCTTCTAGCTTCCATCCTGCACACACAACATCTCATGTAGGAGGAGAAGGCATGTCAGAGGAAATATGCTATGCACTGTCAAAGAAAAAAACTCAAGCTTGTAAGCTGGGTGCTACTTCCATTTTATTTTCAAATCGCCCCATACAAGGTTGCTCCTTCACCAGGGTTCATCTGTCCATCCATCCATCCTTCCTTCGAAATGGGTTGACTCATTTCTGATTAGAATATATTATTTCTTCTGTCCCACGCAGAACAGCTAAACAACAGAACTAATAACTCTTGGAATATGTAAGCCATCGCCACTCACCTAAAAATAATAAATGTTCCCCTGCATCACTCACATATAGATCTGTACATGAATTTTTCACTGAAGGTATTCTACTAATTTACCTCTGAATTCCTTAACTTCCCTAAAGAACCTTCTCTATAAATGATTTGGTGTCTATTTCTTTTAAAAAATAGTTGTTCTGTAATGTCATGAATATTCTATAGCTAATAAACAAAACAGCTGTCTCAGCTCTCAGAGTGGATGTGAACTTCCACTTATCCCATAGGAGATGCCTCCTCTACTCAGACAGTTAGGCTTCATTATGTGGCTGATCAATGTTGCACAGATCGACCCACTGGGGATCAATTCATCACATATGCTCAGATACGATAAAATCAACCTCCAAGTGCTCTCCTGTTGGCTCCAATATTCCACTAGCACAAAAAGAGTAGCCAGAGTCAACGGGAGAGCAGCCCCCACTGATCTTACCACACAGAACACACTGCAATAAGTATGTTGACTTCAGCTACACTACCTGAACAAATGAAGTTGTGTGGAATAGATTATTAGGATGTGGGTAGCATAGACAAGGCCTTAAGCTTTCATCCCAGTTAGCAACTATTTTACCTCTGGTAAGTCACATTACCTAGGATGGTCAAAACAAATCCCACAATAGTCTTCTTTGTTTATTTCAAATTGCATATAACTCTTGTACCTGTGCTACTGACTTGTCTTCCAATATAGTAGTTTCTTCAGAAGGTGAGTATAGGTATTACAAAAATACAAGAATTGAAATATGAGTCCTAGTGATGTGAGAGGGGGGTTTGCCATTGATTTAAATGGGGACAGGATTTCTTTCTAGATTTTCTTGAGAATTAAAAACCCTGGCCATGTTCCTTTGCAACAAATTTAAATTCAGGTAGTTGTTGCTTATTTGTTGGGGTTTAGGAAGTTTCCCAACTGAATAAAGATTAGGTGGTTATTTCTGTAATTTTTATTAGAGCCAAACAGCTAACTGGAATGGAACCCACATTAACATGTTTGCTCTGCAGTTCAGCATCTTAGGACATCTCTCCATCAAGCTTACGAGACACAAGTCAGTGTTTTATGCAATAATCCCCTTGATATCCTATTGCTGTGTGTATCTCCAGGACTCCATCTATTTATTACCTGACCAAATTATGTATCAGCTGTCCTTAAACAGCTTCAAAGGTAATTTTGCATTAGGTCAAATGAAACTCTTGTAACCACATTTATTTAACTTCAAAGAAAAAAATATGCTCAGGTGTCATAATGTAGCATCTAAATAGGCAAACAGCCACAAAGATTACTAGAATAACAATCAAAGAAACCTACAGCTTGTTCCTTTGCTATACAATCCTGAAAATCATTATCTTCACATCCACCCCTACTACATACACATTCCAGAGTACAGCTGAAACAGATGGTAGCTATCTGCCAATCCAACTGCAGTTGAAAACAATGCTGGAGTATCCCAGCTGTTTTCCAGATTGAAGATATTATTGTCATTTTGCTATCGCTCCATGATGAAGTTTATATAACAAAAATGCATATATCCCCCAGTCTGGAACGCAATTAATTTCCTCCTGCCCCACGGAGACTTGTAAGCTGTAAGTAATCATTTAGACTGTCTGAGAATTTCACTCTTTAGCACTACCAGAAATAGAAAACTGGGGCTATTCCAACTGGTAACCTATTCTTTGTAACGTGCAAATCTTCTGGAGTTTTTAGAGATGCCGTATAGCTTGCAGTTTGTAAAAAACAAACACTATTTTCCCGTTTCTCCATAATGTCAAATTGGCTGCAGCATGCTATGAAAGTTTCATTATATTTGTTTTTACTGTAAGCCTGGGCTTTCCTTTATGCTGGAGTTTCATACACAAATATGCTAACTATAGTAAATAACTATCTGCAGTCACAAACCAATCACCTAACTTGGCATGTAATTATAAACTCTTGGTATGCAAATAAGCCTTTATATTTTCCAAGTTTAAAACAAAGTTCAGCGCATCAAATTTATAATGTCCAAATATCATAGATTGCTTTGGGTGAAATTAAGTAATATTGCATGATCTCAAACGATTTAATGTAATTCCATTACACAGAGAGTAAAAGCAACTGTCTCTCTTTTAAAACAGACCAAATAAGTAGAACAAGTTCTCAATGAAATCTTTTTGTTAGCAAGATCTCAACAATCCTTGGAAGTGCAGCGGTTCTAGGCATATTTACACATAGACTGTAAGATCTTCAGGATGGTGACTGCCATTTCTTTAGGGCTGCCAACTTTCTAATCACACAAAACCATACACCCTTGCCCTCCTGCAACCACTGAGGTCCCACCCTCTGCCTCCATTGTTCTCTCGCCTAAAACCTCACTCACTTTCATCTCTAACTCCTAGGATCTGCATGTTGGCCTTCCTCAAGTGCCAGATTGGCAGCTCCCATTGGTTCCTAGACAACGGGAGCTGTGGAGACACCACCTGCTGGGGGCAAGTAGCACACACAGCCTCCTTGGCCCCTTCCCCTAGGAGTCAGAACTGCCAGCTGTTTCCAGGAGCTGGCACAGAGACAAGACAGGGAGCCTGCCTCAGTCCTGTTGCACCACCAATTCGACTTCTAATGGCCTGGTCACTAGTGCTGACCAGTGATACCAGGATCTCTTTTCAAACAGGCTTTCCAATCAAAAACTGGACACCTGGTAAACCTATTTTGGGTATGTGTTCATTCAGTGCCTAATAAACCAGCGCCCTGACTGAAACCCCAATACTACTGCAGTTCAAATGATAAAATAAAATGGACCATTTTATCCCGGTATGTCAGCTGTGACGAAACATTAATTAGCACTCACCTCTAAGAATGTCTTTTGAAGTCCTATGGTTTAGTTCAGCCTGTTCTGGATTTCTGATGTTGTCTACAGATTACTTTTCTTAGGGAGCTTTACACAGGTTTTTGGGTTCTTACCTAGCTAAATACTCCAGTGCCAACTCAGCTCCTGATAGCTTTTTAGGCTCTTCTTTTCTAACAGCCATTCCAGCTTCCCTCATCAGCTTTTTTTCTTCCTTTTTACGCTCTTTCTTTAGTTTTCTTTCTAATGTCCTCCTTTCCTCTGCAGTAAGGTCCTCCACCTCCTCTTCCACCTTTTTTGTTCTCTGAAATAAAACAAAAGAATAGCTTTAATCAAAGAGCTCGCCAAATATTTCAGGAGAAGCCTCAGGTTGATAATTTGACTTTATGCTCTATCAACCTCCTGTACTGTCAAATGTTATTGTACATAATTATATTTTAGGAACCAATCGACAAAATGAGCAAGCCTACAGAAGTATTGTTCTCTTCTATTTATACAGGCTTTTATATTGGGCTCATCTTCATGGTATTTGAGTGCCTTCCAGTAATACTTTAAAGGGCATGACCAAAATGTCAGCTGATGTTTGGTCCCTCATTCACTCCCAAAGGAGAGACATCTGTGCAATGAAGTGTTTTGTTCTGGTAGGATTTTTTAAAAATACACACACACACACACACACACACACACACACACAGCTACGTGTTTATAATAAAGAAGGCTGGGCAATAGAAAAGTGCCTTGCACTGCAGGCAGAAGAGGGAGCGGTCTGTGGTGATTCTTAGCTCCAGCGTAGAATGTTCCTACTAATCTTTCTACCCACGTGTGGATTAAATGTTTATATGTGAATGTGTACCACCAGTAGACACAAAAAACCTACGCACACTGCTAATCAGCTGGCCAGCATTTAAATCTCTCTGAGTAGCTGAACAAGGGAACGCTGCCCAGGTAATTTCTTTTCACTCTGTTGAACCAACTGAGAAAGTTCTGTCTCCCACAAGGATGAGCTTCACCCTTGTAGGAGAGAGTTTCATTATGCCAGAGGAACTGAGTTGTCAGTTATGATCTTCATCCTCATGCTTCAGGTAATGTGGATATCCCGGGTCCAGGGCCCCTGAGTGCTGAAGACTTTGCACCTTGAAAGTGAAGACCAAGAATTTGAAGCTAGTTTGTTGTGTCTTTTTTCCATCAGTTTAAAGATTGAATGGAAAGAGAGTGTTACTTTCAATATACTTTATGTATACCAGATAACTATGTTAGTATGTGATATATTTATATATTTTGTTATTTATAAAAATTTCATTTTCAGTATGAATAACTTGTCAACTGCATCTAAAGAAACTTCCCTTCCCTTATCCACCGCCTCTCACTTGGAGTTTCTAGAGATTGTCAGATGGATCAGCTATTCACACTGTACATGGAATTAGAAGTAACAAAATAGTCACATAAGCACACCACATGCTAACCTATTTGGCAACCATGAAGTGCATGAAATGAAATATATTGTGCTAGGCAGGAAGAACCTAGTATAAAATGCACTCTGAGTACACACAGTTATGTGGCAAAAGATGAGGCTTGTATAAAAGAATCCAAGAATATTACTGTTACCTTATTTCCACTAAAGACCACCCCAGGGTTACACTCATATGCATTGTATTAAATGTCACTGTTGGGTCAAAGAAAAAAGGGGAACGAGCTTTCAAGCACACACCCACGCGCTCATACTTTTCTGCATTCATACACTCACACAACCAAACTCACACAAGTGAAGAGTTAAATAGAGACGGGAGAAGAAACCAAGTGATAGTGGGTTCAGTGTGCCTGCCTGCAATCATGAATCTGGGGCACTGAGCTGATCATACAACCCCTTTGTCACCATGGTACTCAGGAGGAGTCAGCACCATCCATCCTGGGAAGAGGGAGAGGGGCCTCTCCAGCCAGTCAAGACTTAGCGTGGTGATAGCAAGAAGAACTCCCCTATAGCTTTGCACCCATCTTTTTATGTGTTTCAGTCCACAGCGCTTGTCCTGACCCACTGTCCCAGGATACAGTATAAACTGACAGCAGGTGGGACTTTGATCTTCTCTTGATGAGGCCTTTTTCTGAGGTGGGTTCTTTTGCAGGGCTCAGCTCATATTATTCTCTGGCCATCAAGGGGCTGCTGGCAGCTAGTCATCCAGACAGACTGGCTTCAGGGACTGATTCCATTGCAAGCAAACATCCACATTCACACATTTAAATGAGACTGTAGACACAACTAACTTTCTAACAGTCAGCATTTCTTACAGATTTATGGTATCTATAGACAATTTCTTATTACCTTATAACACTTAATATAGACCTAGCAGCTGCTACAAAACAAAACTTAAGAAACAAAAATATAAATATATAGAAGAAAGCTAAATCTATAAAACAAAGTTACTGTTACTAAGCTTAGGGTTTATACAGGCAATTACTGTTGCAAAGCTTACAGGAAGTTACAGGACTTAAAACCAGTGATGACGGGAAATTACAACACTTACGTCTGTATTGTACTGGACTCAGCGAGGATTTTTACAACATTTTCAAAATTTTTTTATGCTGGGGAATACCTTCATGCAGGCAATCGACCAGTAACAATTGAACCATGGAGAATGGGACATAGGGGGGCCAGGTCTACATTAAAAGGGAAAGTTGAATCAAGATATACAGCTCCAGCTACATTAATTGTTTAGCTGGCATCAACATACCTTAATTTAAGCTTCCACACTGTTTCCACTACAGAAGGGCAATGGGAGCAAATGCTCCTCTTACTCCTCAAGAGGAGCAGGAGTACCAGCACCTAAGTGGGCATCCCATGAGTTTGATTTAGTTCATCCCTGACAAAAGTACTAAATCCAACTCCAGAAGATTGATCACGGCTACACTCATCTTGCATGTAGAGAAGACGTAACCTGACAGCAGCCTCTGGTACCAGTGAATCCCACAGCCAATGACAATACAGTCTGAGGGAGGACTGGTGATACCAAATCTTCAAAGCTTACGTGGCTGCTATTCTTGCAGGTCATGCATACAGCCTTGGAAAAAGGATTGTCAAGTCAAGCCTTTTTCTATGGGTCATTGAGTTTCTACTTATTGGCCTATACTGCCCATGCACTGCAGGAAATACCATGGTGACCAAAGGCTTCCCTGGTAATCTACAACACCCCTAGGCCATAACAACTACAATGAAAATAGAATCTTAGGGTCAGGAGTGGCCTACACAAAGCTTGCTAGACACAAATCATTTATTGTATGAAAGAGACGACCATGACTCTGTCCCTTTATGTTTCAGTTATGGGAAGAAAGAGCAGAGCCATGTTTCTTGACCAAACTAATTTTCAGAAATGTCATGTCACTGGGAATTCACAAAATGTGTGCAAAAGAAACCCTCAAACATTTGAACCTCTCTCAAAACTCTCTGGCCCACACCAGAGTGATTGCATGCTCATTAAAAGTCTGGTGTGTCCAAGGAGTCTACACCTTAATGATTAATAGACAAGACAGCTTTCCAATCTTTTGTTACTATAATTTGTTGCCAATCACTAATAATAGAGCACATTTCTAAATTATGGCCTTGTCACTACTGGAGGAGGGTTGTACCCAGTTACGTCACACATGTTGTTAAAAACAACAAGAAGTCCTGTGGCACCTTATAGACTAACAGATATTTTGGAGCATAAACTTTCATGGGCAAAGACCCGCTTCATCAGATGTATGTAGTGGAGATTCCAGAAGGGTCTAATTATACAAGCTCATGAAAAGGAGGGACGGCTAATCAAGAGGAAGGCCAGAGCTGATGAGGTCAGTTCAGTCAGAGAGGAGGATGTGGCTCACTTTCAGCAGTTAATGTGGAGGTGTAAACACCGAGAGAGGAGAAACTGCTTTTGTAGTTGGCCAGGCACATCCAGTCTCTGTTCAGTCTTTGATTGAGAGTATCAAATTTGCAAATGAATTGTAGCTCTGCTCTTTGGAGTCTGTTTTTGAAGTTTTCTGTTGCAGGTTGGCTAGTTACTGAACGTCCAGGGAGACTGAAGTTTTCTACAGGCTTTTGTACGTTACCATTCCTCATACCTGATTGTGTCCATTTACTCTTTTACGTAGAGACTCACATGACATGATGGTATATATAACATTAGTAGATGTCCAGGTGACTGAGCCCCTGATGGTGTGGTTAATGTGGTTAGGTCCTGTGATGGTGCTGCTGGTGTAGATATGCAGGCAGAGTTTGCACCGAGGTTTATTGCAGGGATTAATTCCTGAGTTACAGCTACTGTTGTGCGGTCTATAGTAGCTGGTGAGAATTTGTTTCAGGTTGGCAGGCTGTCTGTAGGCAAGGGCTGGCCTGCCTCCCAAGGTCTATGAGAATGAGGGATCGTTGTCCAGGATGGCTTGTAGGTCGCTGATGATGCACTGGAGAGGTTTAGCTGGGGGCTGTATACGATGGCTAGTGGTCTTCTGTTACTTTCCTTGTTGGGCCTGTCTTGTAGTAGGTGGTTTCTGGGTACACATCTGGCTCTGTCAGTCTGTTTCTTCACTTCCTTAGGTGGGTAATGTAGTTTCAGGAAAGCTTGGCAAAGGTCTTGTAGGTGTTTGTCTCTGTCTGAGGGATTGGATCAAATGAGGTTGTACCTTAGTGCTTGGGTGTATACAATGGATCATGTAGTGTGCCCTGGATGGAAGCTGGAGGCATGTGGGTAAGAATACTGGTCCTTGGGTTTCCAGTATAGGATGGTGTTTATGCAACCATAACTTAATTGCACGGTAGTGTCCAGGAAGTGGATCTCTTGTGTGGAATGGTCCAGGCTAAGGTTGATGGTGGAGTGGAAGCTGTTGAAATTAAGGTGGAACTCTTCAAGAGCCTCATTCCCATGAGTCCAGATGATGAAGATCTCACCAATATAGTGAAAGTAGAGGGGGGTGCTAGGGAACGAGAGCTGAGGAAGCATTGTCCATGTCAGCCATAAAAATGTTGGCATACTGTGGAGCCATGAGAGTGCCCATAGTGATACCACTGATTTGAAGGTATAGATTGTCCTCCAATCTGAAATAGTTGTGGGTGAGGACAAAGTCACAAAGCTCTGCCACCAGTTGTCCCTTGGCTTCATCAGGGATAATGTTCCTAAAAGCTTGAAGCCACCTCCACATGGGACATTGGTGTAAACATCCTCTATATCTATGGTGGCCAGGATGGTGTTTTCAGGAAGGCCACAAATGAACTGTAGTTTCCTAAGGAAGTCAGTGATAGGAGACAGAGTAAATCTGATTGGGGCTCTAAGGGTATGTTCGTATAGGTTTGTTCCTGTGCTTTTGTAGGGAGGGTCTTGAGCAGATGGTGTAGTTTCTTTGTGTACTCCTCAGTGGGATCAGATGACAGTGGCTTGTAGAACGTGGTACTGAAGAGTTGCCTGGCAGCCTCCTTTTAGTAGTCTGTCCTATTCATGGTGACAACAGCACCTCCTTTGTCAGCCTCTTGGATTATAATATCAGAGTTGTTTCTGAGGCTGTTGATGGCATTGTGTTCTGCATGGCTGAGTTTATGGGGCAAGCAATGCCACTCTTCCAGAATTTCTGCCTGTGCATGTCGGCAGAAGCACTCTATGTATAGGTCCAGTTTGTCATTTTGACCATCGGGGGAGTTCATGCAGAATTCTTTTTCTTGTTCCATAGGTGGCAGGGTATCTGTGGATCAGTGCACTGCTCAGTGTCATGTTGGAAGTACTCCTTGTGTCAGAGACAGTGAAAGTAGGCTTCCAGAGCCCCGCAGAACTGTATCAAGTTTGAGGGGATAGTGGGGCAAAAAGAGTCCCTGAGATGGGGCCAAATCTTCTACAGGACTGAATGCATATTTTGATAGATTGACGATATTGCTGGGTGAGTTAAGGGTACCGCTATTGAGGCCCCATGTGGCAAGTAGGAGTTTATATAATTTGCAGTCCTTTTTCCTCTGTAGAGAAGAGAAGTGTGCATTGTAAAGCTCCTGTCTTGTTTTAGTGAAGTCCAGCCATGTGGAGGTTTGTGTGGAAGGCTGGTTCTTTTATGAGAGTTTCCAGATTTGAGAGTTCTTTTTTGAGGTTTTCCTGTTTGCTGTACAGGATGCTGATCAGGTGGTTCCTCAGCTTCTTAGAGAATGTATGGCACAATCGCTCACCATAATCTGTGTGGTATGTCGACTGCAGTGAGTTTTTCACTTTCTGTCCTTTTGATAGGATGTCCATGCATTTACATTTGGAGGAAGATGATGTCTGTCTGTAACTGTGCAAGTGTTTTCATAAGGTTGATGGATTTCCACTCCATATGGCTAAATACAGTGCCTTGCATGGTGACAAGTATCAGGGAGGTAGCCCTGTTAATCTGCATCTCCAAAAACAACGAGAAGTCCTGTGGTATCTTATAGACTAACTGATTTTTTTTTTATATTTAAAAGGTGCCAAAGGACATCTCATTGTTTTTGGAGATACAGACTAATATGGCTACCCCTCTGATACTTGTCACACATGTTGTTTTCCATCTTCCATTTTGTAATTGAGCATATTTAATGTTTTATGTTGTGAACCAGTCTAAACAGTATATGTACACCCTGGCTGTGATGAAGAACCATCAACACATCTAGAAAGGACTTTGGACTTGTTAATGACTCTTATCCAATAGTACACTACTTTTGAAACAGTGGTGTTGGGCACATGAACCCAGCATGACTGGAGGGTTGGATTTCACATGGTCATGCTTATAAGCAAGGAGGTTTCCGGGACAGAAGAAGCTGACTACCACCAACAGCAAGAGAGATCTGATACAGGGGAGACAAAGGAGTTTGGGCCTGATCTGAACATGGAGAATGAAGGGTATGCTTGTGTTCATTTTATGGAAAACGTGAATTAGAGTGCATGCGTGCACAAGGAAGAATGCTGTGTCTCACCATCCTAGGAACATTCTAGAAAGAGGCCAAGGGGGAGGGTGAGCTCAACACGAGGAATGGAAAAGTACAAGCATGTGGTAAACATGTCTACAGATTAAGATATAATATGATTGGCTAAAGATTCATCTTATGTCACTGCTATGTGCTATAAAATAACAAGTGAAGGGGCTCTGGCTGACTTTATACCAGGGGCTCTTCCTTTGTACACAAGGAATAAACATTTGTTGAATTGAATGAAACATGAGGAGTCTTGATTCCACCCAACACCTGCCTCATTTGGTTGCCATTGGGTACCACAAAATCCCAAGAGTCCTCAGAAGGAGAAATAAGATCTAATGGGTGGGGTGGCGTTCACCTGTCTGTAGTTGTGCACAGGCTCCGTGGGCAGTGGTGGGGCCAGTGGTGTTAGGGACACAAAATGGGGCACCAGCTAAAGGGGGGCATGTGACTTCCCCTCATGACTCCTCCTTGTCCTGCTCCCAGCCTGGGGCCTTAATGCTCTCCCCATCCCTTCCCCAGGACACGTTACCTGGTAAGGAGTGCCTCTGTCCTCCTGCTGCACTGGCTCCCACTGGCATGTTTGACTGCTCTTCTGGATAATCAGACCTTGGAGACGCTCTCAGATGCTGCCCAGTGCAGCACAGCAGCTGCCTGGGAGAGCCAGGTATTCTTCGAGGGCAGCTGCTGTGCTACGCGAGGCAATGTCTCACACAGCATGACTGGAAGAGGAAAGGCTCTGGTCCCCACCTCTCCCTCTCACTGCCTGAACCGGTGGGGACACGTGACCCTTTGTGTCCCTCCCAGCAGACTAGCTTCCTATCCCATTGTTTCTACCCTAGGCTCCCCATCCTCTGCTCGCAATGGGTGTTTCTCTTCTCCTTCCCTCACTTACTCTGTTCAGCTCTCTTCAGGCCTTCAACCCTCCTCTGCTTCCCCACTCAGCTCCCCCCTTGTCACTTCCTCCTCCCCACTGGGCCTTCTGCTGCTGCTTGCATCCCTCCTCTTCTTTCTCACTCCACCCCTCCCCCTCACTGTGTCCTGCCTCCCACCACCCAGGCCAAGTGTTAGCAGAAAGGAGAGATGTCACCAGTGTGAGGCAGGGTCAGGGGGAAGGGAGGGAGAGGAGGAAACAACAAGTAGTAGCAGTGGGGCCAAGTTGGGAGGAGAGAAGGAACATGCAAGTGGCAGCTGGAACCTCCAGAGAGAAGGTTGATCTGTACTGGAGGTTTGCAGCCAGGTGGAGAACATGGAGCTTTTATATGCATCATGCATGTTCCTGGGTAGAGCCAGCATCTGTTACTCAGCTGTTTAGATTCATCAGTAATCTCCCTAGGAGTCCAAGCTGAGTAGCAGACACCACCTCCTCAGTTGCCCAGGAACCTGAATGGCACATAATAGATCAGTAAAAATATACCACAGAATCTCACTCTCCGCAGAGACGGGAAGAAGTGGGGACATCATGGTCCAGGCATCGGGTAACAGGGCCAGTGGTGCCTGCGCTGGGATGCCTCCAAAGCTCATGCCTAGGTCTGTAACTATCATGAGCTGTCCAGAGCAAAGCATGTGTATTTAAGAAGTTCGTTTTGCATAACATGCATTCTTTTACTGGAAAGGTGTCCCTAAAGACAGACTATGGACCAGAGTCCCCACAGGGTCGAAACTTGGCGTGAGTATAAGGAATGGAGGAGGTTGGGGAGGGGAGGGGAAATAATTCAGTATTGGTTCTAAGACTTAGGGCACCTGGACGGCAAAATACCATGTTCCAAGAAGGGGGCCAGACAGTGAATCTGCATCCTTAGAACCTTCCTAGTAGGCTAGAACTAAAGATCGTGTCTGGACTCTGCCCAGGGCCAGCTGGTTTGAACGCACTTGGGATTTAACAGTTAAGTCTGATTATAAGCAGCTGGGTGACCATCCAGAGGGTTCTTGGCCAACTCTGTAATAGGCTCCATAATACCACTTTTAGCTTTGAGAGGGCATATACAACAAGGCATCACATTTGTTACACATGCATCCCCTGCGAGGAGAATTTCAATTGCATACCTATACTCTTGAAGTACCTACAGTACCATACTTGCAAAGCAGGGAAAAAATTATTCCAAGCGCCATTGTTATATCTATATACCACAGCATGAGGAGCTCACTGAAGCCAAACTGAACACATCCCCCAACAAGACAATTAACTATTCTTTGTGCCTCCTTTCTACCTAGTATGAATACAAGACAAATGAGAACCATCAAAAAGACAACCACTTCCAATAAAAACCTGGTTAAAATGCACTTCCTTATTAAGGACCAAATCCCAAGGAAGATTTGTGAAGGGCTTTAAAATTAAAATCTCGATGTAAAGGTTACATGCCGTATTTTTTTCTTCTACAAAGAGGGAAGGAAATGTTGGATAAAACAATACCTGGATGCAACCTCGTGAGCCAAAAGACTCCTCCTAGAAACTAAACATTTTCTGTCTGGATTGACGTTTAACCCAAATTTACTCAGATATCTACATAGCCTGGTGCTTTTAAAGATTGCTGATCTCAATCAGATGGAGAAAGAAAAGATATTTCAATAAATGAGGAAAAGGAGATTTGTTTCTCTAAAATGTTTTCTTAAGCATAGGTTGTAGCCAGTAGACACATGCACTTAGAAAAATCAAGCAACTTGACTATCAGCGTTGCACTGCATTTATATTGAAAAGGTTTTGTAACTCATACTGAAAAGAATTACCAGTATCTAGGATAAAGGCAGGAAAATAAATATTTTACAGGAAGTGAAGTTTTCACTTGATAAGCTGCCGTAATATTTAATGAAACAACAATTTAGCCACACAAAATCCAGGAAGAACAGTGAATAGTCCTTCCTAAAATGTTTGTGGAAGATTATTATAGCAGCTGTCCATTAGAGGACACATTTAATCTTATTTTGAAAATAATATAATGAATGTGTTTATTTTTCTCCTTGAGCCATGGAATTTTCAAATAAAGTGACTATGGTACAGCAGTAGAATAGTTCTGATAAGGAGGCCTCTTGCATTTGCATACTTACAGTAAATGAATAGCTATCTTCCCTTCCCCCACACATTCCTCACATTATCAAAAAGCTCTTTATCCTTCTCTGTACTGCTTCAATAACAACAAAGCAAGTTCCTGCATCCATGTCACTAGGTCCAAATACAAAATCCCAATGGCTGACAACATGTATTACAAGAATAACAATTTTTTCACTTGAGTACCTGAAACAAAAGGACTGTTCTCCCTTTGGACTGGAATTTATCCTGGCTTAAGAAAATGAAAGTTTATGCATGAAGGTACCCTCCATGCAGAACAATGTATAATTTGTGCTGATTAAAACATGATCTGTTCATGCTGCTGTTCAAAGTTGCCAACACATTCAATATAACATGGTAGGAATTTGATAATTCACAGAATCTTTCCAAAACCACTGAGCTTTTACCCTTTCATATTAGCTTCATCAGATTTCATGAACTTATTGAGGAAGCTAAGAGCTTCAGTGTTGCTAATGAACATGCGCATGCAGTCTAGCTGCATGCTGTGCATTAAATGAAAGTACTTAAGAATGAGTGCAAGCCACAAAGTCAGAGACCACCATTTTCAAGTGAATTTTAAGGAACATCCCTTCCCCTCAGCCCATCAATATCCCAACTGCCTGCCCCCCAATACTCCAACCATTAAGCCTAATTCCCACTCCAACATTCCCATTGTCCCCCTTCTGCCCCACGAATCTCCCCACAGTCATTTCCTCCAACTAACCCCCACATTCAATCGCCTTGCTGAGTGTAAAGCATCTAGGACCAAAACCGGAACCGCAAATACAGAAAACCTCAAACCCTAGAGCGGCGACAAAAGCTGTCTTACTTTACACATAAAGTAAATTTAAATAAATAAATTTAACACACATGCAATACATTTGCTTATTTGAGAAGTCTGCTGCAAGCTATTATACCACCTTGGTCTGTGAACGCATTAGGCCTCAATCTAAACAAAGTCAGTCTAGGTTAGTGCTCAAATGAAAGACAACTTCTTTTCTACTTCTTTGTCTCCATTTCTTCATTTCTTCTTTTAAATTTCATTGTGTTGCATTTGTTTTGCTCCAGAGATGGCTACATTTCAATGGCGGGCAAAGTGATTCCTACAGAACACTATAAAATAACTTTGCGCAATATTTCCAGATAACTACACGATACTAATAAAAGGCTTTCAAAAATTATGCACTAAAATAATACTATGCGTATAAAAATTTCACACAGTTTGGTTAATGTCATTCACCCTCTCCTAACTCAGTCACACTTTCAGAAACAGCTTCAATCTACAAAACATGACAGCAATACTGTACTAAATTTTCTTGGAGGAAATGAACACATTGTATACATAAGGAAAACATAAAATGGTAAAGGATGAGCTAGCTTTGCACACTGATAACACAAGATGAAACTGTACATCTCCAAATCATTGATTATAATTTGAAACAGGTCTGTAGCACTACATTCTACACAGCTATTGAACAGGCTTTGGTAAGAGAATTAGTGATTTCAGTTTAGCTCCTACAAAAAAACTTTAAAATATTAAAATTATTTTATAAGGATATAGTAAGCAAATTCAGGATGCAGATCTGTGCGAATCAGACACAGAAGAGGGATGTTGAAACATCATCTGCAGTTGAGGAAGATCATAAGTATGCACCACAAAATTAACAAATACACAAACGGTAATGCTAGCTTCTTAACTGATACTTTTTTTTAAAAACATACCCAGTGCAACAGTGGCTAGGAATTCAGCAAATCACATATGGCAATCTACAGGGGGTCAGGGTGAAAGCAACAAAATTTCTTACAGATCCTGTCCTATTGGAACCCGGCTCCCTGCCAGCTCTTTAAATAGCTCCCTGTTGGCTTTTGCTGCAGCTCAGCCCACGCTTGCTGGAGCTGCGCACCAGGGCGCACCCGCTTACTTTCACATCTTACAAGGGTGTCATTAAACAACCTCCCCTCCCCTAAAATGACAGACAAAAATTAAAAATTGTACATGAACGTTTCCTATGGAATATAATTTTCCAACCTATGCTCAAGCCAGTTAGATATGGGCTGTAGCGCTCTGTCAGGGAGAATCCATTTCAGAAGACATCACCGGAGGCCGCCTTGTTGCTTATGAAATTGTATAAAACCAACAAGAGCCTCTGAGTACATCTCAACTGACTCTCACCTAAAACCCCACCTTACAATCTCCTCAACAGCCAGACGGCAGATCCTTTAGGGATTCAGTGATTGTCACCAGCACCTTACACTGCACTCAGAAATGGGAAAACTTATGGGTTGCTTATAATGTCTAGTTAAGGATTACTGTAAGAAGTTCTGTCAACATTAACAACTGCAGATTTACAGCTGTGAAGCAGGAGAAAGTCAGAGGTGGTTTTCTGATCATACGCCCACCATTCCAGAGCCCAATTACACTTTCATCAGAAACTAATGGGTAGAAGATCTGCCCAGTAATTCATATAATGAAGTAAATGAAACACAATTATAATAAGGGTATATCTATGATCGATTCTGTCATGTCTCCCCATAACAGGAAATGTGAATTTGAACAATAACTGGTAGCTAGATGAACAGAATGTTATGTATTTGTTCCACATATTTCCATACTATGAAGAGGAAGGCGCATTTCAAGATTATCTCAATGTATGGTTTTAGCATTGGACTGTAATGGATGCTGAAAGTGGTTTTGTTTTTAAACAAGTTTTTTTTCCTTGTTACTTAATTATTCCTTTCCAGAATGACCATTAACCTAAATCCCAGGGCACATGACACTTGGATAACGCTCAGGCCCTTATTCTAAAGATCCATGATCCTCACTCACCTGCTTCATGATTCTCATTACTATACTGTCTCTGTTGTACGATGGCAACAAAATAGAGTTTATTAAAGTTGTGGTCTCTGAAGGAAAAAAAACCAGGCAAGGGAACTTAATTTTTACTCATATACACTTCCCAGTTATTATAAATTAGGTTCTGAGTCACAACTGTCTTGAGGCTGTGTTCTTTGTTATTTGTTCTGCTTGCCAGCCCATTCTACGCAATGTCCTTGTCAACCCCCTGGCAACAACAAGCCCAAACAGAGCCAAGTGGCTGCACATTTAGCTGCTCCATTGTGGCCAAGAACACACAGCTTCCTAATGCTGCAGAATACTGTATTGGGGCCCCATTAGGAATGTAGGGGAACTACTTGTATTCTACTGACGGCAATTCGGTCACCCTTACAGAACTGGAAGGAACAAAGGATGAGAAACAATGCAAAGGAGACACACCTGACACACAATGCTAAAGACAAGAAAAATCACCACAAAATGGCACAAAAAGGAAGGAAGTCAAATTCACCATTGGTGAAGGTGGATCCAGCTCCACAAAAGTCAAGGAGTTGCACCCTTTTCTGCTAGCACATGTCAGAAGACAATGAACGAATGGAAGACCATGAGCAAGAATGAAGAGACATGACAAAGTTAAAGGAAGCCCCAATGAACAAATCTGAACACAATCAACAATGACGAAGTATACTGAAGACAAAACCAATGCCCCCAAAGTGGGAGATGAGAAATGACTCCCACTCTGTTTCTAGAAGCAGCACTGTCTTGGTCTTCAGCTTTAAAATCAGTGCAAGCAGTATTATTGAAATTTTTAACATTATTATGGTGCCAAAAAGGGGCTTGTTCACACAAGTGACTAAAAATAAGATTAATTTAATTTTAAATGAAGTCTTTTGCACCCCAAGTTAAAAGTCAGAGTAACTAAACCATTTTGTCTTCCCCCCACATAACACCAAACACTGACAGATTTGTGGCCATTTTTCAGCTAAAAACTCCCAACACCTATACATATAATTTAAAAGCCAGAAAGAACGAGACCAGAATTACACAACTCTCAAAAGGAGAGGTTAATAATGAAAAGGTTATACATGATTTATTAAGTGAGGCTTTGCCAAACAATTTTGTAACTATAACTACAGAATTACATAGAACCTTACAAACTGCTTTAAAACATTTTCTATAGTTCGCCACCTTATGAACTGAGAAAATATGAACATAATGAGCATTTTACGTTCCATGAAGATATGGAAAGCAGACTTAAAATCAGAATAACTTTTTTCTCTTGCACCATATGCTTTTTCAACAGTTAGACATTTTAAAGTTTGCATTCCATATATGACAAAACTTATTTTATGAAGAAAATTATTGGATGGGTTTTTAAGCCCATAATAATATGGTTAGAATATACTAAATATGTCTAAAAATGTGCAACAGTATCTGGACAAAAGACAATTTTAAAGTAACACATTGTACATTTAGTGCACAATAAATTAGTGTTGTTTCTTTAAAAATAATTTTAATAAAAGCTAAATTGTTCTTACAATCTTACAACTCTTGGCAACAGAAACTCTGGGACCAAATTACATTAACTTGATTTGGAAAGGTTTCTATGGATGTAGTTCAGAAAAAAAACACCCTCAAATAAGTTCTGCATGAAGCCAGATTTAAATCAGAACAAGCTTTCATACGCTTCTGATCCAGGAAAGGATTCTTTCAGCTATTGTATATGTGAAGGGGAAAACATTGTGTTCATAAACACAGAGACATGCAGTAGTATCTACTGTATATCCCCAGCAAGAGAGGCAGGTATCATCTGCAATTAAAACTGAATTCAACAAGCATGCAATCTTAGTAGCATCAAAGACTGGCCAATTAAAAGCTTTAACTATTTCATATATTCAAATACATGCTTCTGAACAGTTCACAAAATGTTATAAGAAACAATCAGAAAATATAGTAAATTTAGATTAAGCAAGATTTTAAGTGCACATGGGAGAAAAATATTTGCAAAACTATTATGCTAATTAAATTCCACTACAATGTATGTTTCTTTAAAGTATGAAGCTGATCAAGCTCTGAAACAAGAATTAGTATTTTATTTCTCAATTTCTTTCAATCATTCTTCAGTTTCATTTTTCTGAATAAAACACAGTCCTAAAGAACAACATGCAGTCTTGCTAAGGCAGCTTTCCTTAGCCTGTAAACATGGTACCGACAGGAATCCATACCTATCTGCAGTATTGTTTTATTATTCCCTTACCACCCTGGTTTGCTTAATTAAAACATCTCACTCTGACAAAATGGTAATGCAGCAGAAGACTGAGCAGAGTCAGAAAAACTTTTACTCAATCATTCAGCACTTAGATTTGTATAAGTACTCCACGCTCTATTAGCCCCCCAACAAAATAAATGAACAGAATGATTTCAAATAAAAGGAATCTGAGGTTGTTATGGGAACATCTGAATAAACAGCAGCATTCAGAACTTGCATCATCATCAACAAAGTTATTTCATTAAGGGTGCGGATCAAATTGCCCAAATATTGAACCGCTTTAGACTTAGGAAAGGTAGAAACAGAGAATAAGATGTTTTGAAGTTCTTGCTGGAGAAGAAAACAAGATTTTGGTCTCCTCCAATGCAAGAAGTACCACAGAGAGTAGGCAGGTTGCCAGGCAAGCTCGGCAGCGTGACCACACTGCATTGAGTTTCTTTAATGAAAGCCAGGAAAGAACACATTACACAGTGTTTCTTCTGAGAGCTAGCTAGCCTCCAGTGATTGAAATCAATAAAAACAGTCGGCATGGGGCCCAGTGGGGGAAAAGAGAAATCTCTACTACACAGCGTTCAGTTTGCTTTCCACTTTCTCTGTCTCCCTAAACTTAAACTTTGAACACCAGCACAAACTATTTCATTGTCAGCACTCAGAAGATTTTTGAGAGAGGTGGAAGGAAGATAGCATTTTAATTTTCCTTCTGCTTTCTATGCTCCTTCAGCTCTCTCACAGATTTCAGAAAATGAAAGGGTTGTTTTTAATTTGAATGCTGCCTTGGAAGAACTTCTACAGACAAGTGCATCATCCTACACTTCAGAAAAGGGATAAATTTTTACAGTGAAAGGATGTTAAGAGGTGAAAGAGAAAAGAAAAAATGGAATCCTATACAGCAAAAAGTACACTTACTGGATAGAACGTCAACCACTGCTGGGAAAGCTTCTGAATCTGCATTCAAAGAGTAAAGACCAGTACAATACACATTCTAAAGCAGCTGAAACTTATGAAAATATATGCTCAATGCAAAATACAAGATCACAAGGAAAAGAGTGGGTAAGTTGGAGCTGTTTTTAATGATTCCGTTTCTCAAGTTTGAAATCAGCAATGTACATTTCCACTGTAGCTCTTATAAAAAGTTGTAAGTGTTTTCTTGTTAACTCTTTGAAGACTGAATATTTAAAGTTACATAATACTTAAGCAATTTAATTCCTACCATTTTAAAATTCTGCTAGATCACTGATCTTCATGGAGGATTATCAAATATTCATAGACCATTTCCTTGTGTGTGGGGGGGGGGTTGTTTTGTTTTTATTTTTGTTTAGTTTTGTTTATTGATAAGGTACAATCAGACCATTAGGAAACTCCACCCACTCTGTATTCAGTGGTTTAGGAGGTCTGTTTTGCAATTTTAGTATGAAACATTACACAGTCCACAAGCTAAAACTGAACTGAATTTGAGAAAGTGCCAGTAATGAAGTCTAATGTGGTAGATATTTATCTCTTTCACTTATTTTACAGAGCACTTAATCACCATAGCAGCCACACTACCTATCTAAGCTGAGTTGTGTGTTGATTTAAACCATGAATTATAGCAAATTGTATATATGATGGTTAGTCTCAATGGACATCAACGTGTACAGATAAGGCATGTTTATAGATGTTTGAATTTTTAGCTGGAAAATGGCCACAGATCTGTCAGGGTTTGGTGTGAGTGAGAAGACACAATGCTTTAGCTTCTCTAACATTTAGACATTTCTAAATTATTTATTATTACACACAAGGTAGCGTTTTTGGGGTATGTACAGTGTTTGAAAAATGATACATAAGTAAACTCATCACTCAGAACATTCAGCCATGAAAAGTGACAACATTTCATTGGCAGAGAGAAGTGGAGATAGTTAACACAGCAAATCCTTCGACAAGATTTCAATAGTTTTAAAGAAACTTTTCAGTTAGATTCTAATGAGACTGATAAGGGACAGATTCTGTCCACAGCAAAGATGAGCAAACTGCTGAGTGTGCATCTTTCAGTGTCCCAGCTGGGGCAGGAATGCACACAGAGAGACAGGGTTCCTTAATGTGGGGGCAAGGTCTTTTGAGCAAGAGTACCATACATGGATTAGCACTTGCTAGCTACAGCAACATGAATGCTGTCTGATTCCAGGTAGGATGGGAGAGGAACTGAGTTCCTCTAAGGGCACCTGAGAAATAAGTCATGTAGACTGGTGCAGGAAGTACCTATAACTTCCCAGCACAATTCTGTAACTAACAGAGGCAGCGTGCCTAAATGAATGTACTGGTGAAGGATGGGAGGAAGAATCTTTCTGTGCCTCCGCATTTGTGCTCCAGCAGGCTCAACTGAACCCTTGGTAACTTCAAAGTCATGTTCTGTTCAAAGCAGGGAGCCTCACTATGTCAGGGATGCATTTTAAGGAATACTACATGACGTGAAGAAGCTCATGCTAACTGTTGGAGGCCAGTGAAAAATGGAAGTTTGTTTTTTAAAATCCCTTTGGTTAATTTTATTAAAGTAAGAGAGAATTACACTTATGACAGTTTTGCACAACTGTCTGACATTCTCACTTATCTTTATAATCTTCTTAAAAAATACAAATGTTTGACTATGCATATACTGAAGGGTCAAGTCATCAGAATTAGCTCAGGCTTAGGTCTGGGTCATTTGTAGTCATATATTTTGCGTGTAAATGTGGGATAATTATATGTGAAGATTAGAAGCTAGGTCTGCGATTATCTTTTGCTTGCACAGCTGTGGGATTTTGTTGGTGCAACAGGTGCTTGCATATTGTGCAGGTGCACCCATTGTTCCTGTTTTGGAAATTTGGCCTTTTATGGCCACTTGGCTGTTTTTATTACATGGAAATACAACAGACACTCAATCTTACCGGTTACCAGTCGAACAACAGAATTTGATAAAATCTCCGTAATTTAACTGTGGAGCTGTGACTTGTGCACAAGTATCTACTTAAATATGTTTAAAAGCACATATGTTTAATTGCAAGTTGGAAATACCCTCAATAGTAGTTTGAGGCAGCAAAGAATCTTAAAAATTATTTTCACTGTTCCCTAAAGAAAAAAGATACTTGGCACAGTAGCTGGTCAACATAATTAAGTAACATCAATTTCAAAAAAAGAACAAGGCTATAATTCATGATGGTGACAATATTGTAAGTTTGTGGCATATTCCCAGCAATCCCAAACTGCACTCTTTCCCCAACCACTCATGCAAAAATTATTTCCTTGTTTTGTCCTCTGTCTTTTCAGGACACCCTGAATACCTAGAGTTTGGGGATCTTGGCAGACAGTCACTCCCACAACAAATGGATCAGTTTTTCCTACTTCTTTTACAGGAAAATATATACTTATGCAGAAGGGTCTAGCTGCCAGCTAAGTCCCACTTAAATCTTCACAGTAGGGCTTAAATGTGACTTAATATAAAGAGCTTGGACTCACCTTCTGTTTGAGATGACTTTCACACACCCGCTCACCCCTGCTCCCTCAAGCAGAAGAGCAAGAAATCTCCCTTAAAAGTTTAAGGCCTCATCTACACTACTGACTCAGGTTGACATACAGAACATCAACCTAATTAAGTTAGTGTATGCACTACAGCCTTGCTTCCTCTTGTGTAAGTGCCCTACTACTTCAACATCATAACTTCACCTCCACAAGAGTATAGGGCTTATAACAATGGAATTAGCGTGATAAAGTGTCCATGTAGACACCGTGGGTTGCTTACATTGGTTGTCATCCATGTCAACTCACAAGAAGGCTGCTCACGCTATCAGCCCAAGATGGTGGGGCGGTGGGGGGGGGGGGGGGGGGGAACGACACTCCAGCAAGAGCCTGCCTGCACATTGGGCTCCCCTCTCTGAACCAAGCTGCCTCCAGATCACTGCTGGGAGCCAAGGTGGTTGCACAGTTCCTGGTGGGAGCCAAGAGCCTGGGTGGCTGTCATGCTCTCAGCAGGGAGTGGGAAGGTTGAGGGAGCAACAGGGCTCCCACTGGGGAGCTGCAAATGGAGTTTAGAGCCTGGGTTCTCAGCCTCCCACATTGCTTCTCTTAAATAAGTGGAAATGCTCCTGGTGAGGACATGCACCATTGACAAAAGGATGGTCATGTAATAATGAACTACCACAATAATTATATTGCAGTACAGGTTGAACCTCTCTAATCTGGCACCCTTGGGACCTCACTGGTGCCGAATCAGACAATTTGTCAGACTACAGGAGGGCAATATTGCCTAGAAGCATTACCAACTCTTCCATTGGTTACTGGCTCTTAAAAGACATTTAGGCCATGTCTACCCTAGCCCCACCCCTTCGAAAGGAAGATGCTAATGAGGTGCTGCAGTAAATATGCAGCACCTCATTAATATAACGGCAGCTTTGGCACTTGGAAAGTGCAGCTTTTGATCATGTACAGGTTGTCTACGCAGGCTCCTTTACGAAAGGACCCCTGCACACTTTGAAATCCCCTTATTCCTATTTGGCTATGGGAGTAAGGGGATTTTGAAGTGTGCGGGGTCCTTTTGAAAAGGACCCCGTGTGGATGAGCCACACGGGATCCAAAGTGGGACTTTCAAAGTGCTGCGGCTGCCGTTATGCTAATAAGGTGCTGCATATTCATTGCACTGCCTCATTAGCATATCCCAGCATGTCTCATTAGCATCCCCACACCAAAAGGCTGAACTTTATATGGATTTCAATCTACTCAAACAGTAAAAATGAAGGACAAATTTCCTCCAGACCAACAGCTCCACCAATAATCATTTCAATTCACCAGACCGTGTTTATACTTCAGTGAAGAAGGTCTGGGATCTGGACTAAATCCACTTCTGTTTGTCAGAGTAGATCATACTATATCTATAGACACATGTATTTCTCCTATTTCTGCTGTCTGGAAATTGCCATAGTATCAGAAATAACTTGGCTCCAATTAAAAATTCTGTTGCATATCCCCCCCCATTCTTATGGCACTGCGTCCCAGGAAAACAGCCATTTAAAAATTTACTAGGGAGCAAGGAGGAAGAATGCGATGGTTCTGTTCTAATGTCACATATCAAAATTTTTATGACGGAGCAGAGTTGAAGACGACAGGAACACATTTTGAATAGGGTATTCAAAACCACCAACAGAAATCACAGGCACATGAAAACCTAATAAACGATTCATCAGAAAAGTGCTGATCTAACTCCAGCTATCTCACACACTTACCTACTCATTTCAAGAGCTGGATAACCAGTCTTGGCTGAAACACTGTGTCTGTCTATACTGAGTGGAGAAAGGATATTTTATTCTCTTTCAGATGAACATGATCTAACACTTCTTGAGTATCATAAAACTTGTAGACATCTTGGCCCAGAACCTGCAAGGTATTCAGGCATCAGCTCACATTGATTTGAATGGAAGACACTGAAATATCCTTGAGGATCTGTGCCCTCCTACTTATCTGGTGGTCAGTGTTCATGGTAAACTGAGTGGTTGGGAGGCCTATCAGGAGAGTCAATTGCCACCCAACTGATTAGCGGAGCACCCACAGCTGCCAGCATGTGTTTCTATTGGTGATGCACATCTACACATGCCTTGGTGCACATAAAAATTATACTGCCCATAGATGGAAAAAATTAGAGGGAACACTGCTGATAGCACTAGGTGGGTTGAACTAAGCACTTTCCAGTGATGGCATTACACAGTTAATGGACTCAAACTGATTAGTTTTCTGTAGTTTACCTACTTTACTACACAGACAAGATGTAATAAGAAAGGCTACTGAGGGCACAGTTTCTTCTAGGTATTGAAAAGTTAATGAAAGCATGAGACTAATTAAATGGAAGATGGGGAGTTTTCTGCAACTGCTGTATACAGAGTTGATATTTCACTTAGGAGGAAATGAATTCTTGTTGAAAAAGGTAATGAGTTTCATATTTTTGCATGCTTTTTAAAAAGTGGCCACTTAATTGTTAATCTGTCATCATTAGTCTCAGCTCCAGAATATGTAACTAGCAGAAATCAGTGTTCTGGGATTCATTCTCTACCTTCACCTCTCTAACTGTACATCCTTCCCCCTAAATTAAGAGAAAGGATCACTTAACTGCAAAGTGATAAATTACTAATTTGAGAGGACCAGAATGTCTATAATTTGATGTATTAGGGTCCTTTAAATAACCATTTATTGCTTGTAATTACTTGTGTGTACCTGTATTTGAAATAGCCCAAACATCAGACAAAGAACCAAAATAGACTTTGGAAAAAAAATAATAATGTGGTCTACTTTACATTATAGGAATTTAGTTTTTAGCATAATTTGCTTCTTCTAAAACTTCCCGATTCATTACTCTACATCTCTGATGCAAATTTCTTACAATAATAATTAGAGTACTATGGATCTGATTTTGCATTCCACAGCATATTCAGTCAGGTGAAAACTGTGCAAATGTTACCTACCATTCTGAACTGGCATACCCTCCTACTCCACTTATATGCATTTTACAACAGGATTATTACCTGCCTGTGATCTAGGGAAATGGAGAATTGGGCACCAATTTTAATCAAAACAAGGAACTACTGTAAAAGCACATGCTAGCATTTACATTTTATTTTAAATGTGTCTAATACAAACTGGATTCGAGTGATTCAGCCTCTCTCTGCCAATTTTTTGGTGGACATGTTCTGTGCTCAAACATACAGTTACCAGGGATTTCAGTGGGCCAACTGTCAGCACACCTGAGACAAAGTTCCCTATAATTTTTCCCTCCATATGCAGAATAAATTTTGTTGTGTGCAATGAAGCATGTGCAGATGTGCACCTTCAGTGGAATCACATGCTATTTATTGGCTGTGGGACTTTGCTAATCAGCTGGACAGCAGTTGAATCTTTCCTGGGTGGCTGTCCAGGTGCTGAGTTTACAGGGAACGCTGACCTGAGACAGTGGAATTTAAACTCAAGAAAACAAAACAAGAACTTCTGCTTATGGCATACATCTGTTCATATTACTAGTATCTCTCTTTTTAAAAAAAAACTATGTCCTAATGAAATACAGTAAATGCACAAGATTTCTATGAGTCTACATTAAAGTTTCATCGATTTTTCTAGCTTCCTCTAGATCGCTAACGCTATCATCCAATCAGAATGATCAAAATAGTTACATCTTACTAACAGAATGGTTGGTGGAAATTTTACAGCTAATGCAGACTCTAAATACTAGGCTGCACTGGTTCCAAAAATAGGTTCCTAGACATTTTGGAACTTGAGTAAAAGGTCCTGCCTTCTTCCACCATAAGTAAGTTTTCTGTTTGAAGAACTCTCATATGAAACTGCTTTAAAAACACCAGGACAGTGTGAGAAGAATTGAATTATCTTCGTGTAGAATTTGAACAGATTACTTCTCTAGTGTGCTCATCAGCTGTCAAAGAAGGTCTCCTTGAAGGTCCTCAGGAAAAAATATATCAGTTTTCTTCTGTAACTGAAGAGGCAACGGAATTAAAGTGTGATCTGTTCCCAAAACACCAGATTTCAGTCTTAATATGTTTTCCACTTGCTTGCTTTGTGGTCTGTGATACTAAATTGTAAACTCTCCACATTTACTACACAACACTAGAACACTAAAAGGACATCTGGTTTTCATAGCATCAGGTGTACCTTCATTATGTTTCTGTGAGGCAGAGCAGAAAATTGAAAACCAATTATGATTTAAGACCCCAAATTAAAACCTGTTGACTGTTTCGTAAAATTACTCAATAAAACTTGTTTGCCTTTCAGCAGACATACTGAAGTAGTTTGCGGCATTGCTATAGTCTGTGTTGGTCCCAAGACATTACAGAGGAAAGGTGGGTGAAGTAGTATCATTTAGTGGAAAAAAAAGCTCTGTGTAAGCACAAAAGCTTCTCTCTTTCACCAACAGTATTTTGACCAATAAATGATACCTCCTCATCCAACCTGCCTCTAACCTCTCTGAAGTAGATTTTAAATGCAACTAACATACATAAAAGCTGAAGCAAAACAAAAAACAAACAAAACCAAAAGTGCACTCCCACACACTAACCTCATAAGCATAAAGTCAGTCTTTTTCAGTCATGCTAAAACTTATTTACCCTGAAACTGCTTCTACCTCTCTAAATTTCTAAATTATAAAAATAAGTATGAACTATTTAATTCAGAAGTTTGGAAGTTATGTCCTGATTTCAGCTTGGAACATCCTATTTTTGAAAATTAACCTTTACATCTTCATGGTGGAGGGAAGTAAATTTGTTTTTTTTTTTCAAGCTCATAGCTCAAATTAGCTAGTGTCAGTCAAACTCCTGAATGAATGCTTATCACAAAATAGAAGAAGTGCATACTGTAATAAATTACATATTTTGTAGCACATAGGGGTTGTGGACTAGGATCCCACAGTGGCAGGCTAGGTACAAACAGAGAAGAAAAAGACAGAGCCCAGAGTTTACAGTCAAAACATTAGATAAGATGCAATGGGAGGATACAAAGAGAACGATAGAGGAACACATGGAAATAATGAGACAAAGCTGATTAGCATGACAGACAGTGCTCTCAGCACATCAGGTCCCTTTTGTTAAGTTTTTATGAGGACATCACAGCAGAGTTTAAGGAGGAATTTAATAGGAGGTTACTTTGCAGATATTTATAGATAGCTCCTCCATGTATGAAGAGAAGCACGCAGAAAAGCACATAGCTGCTTGTCAGAAAACTTAGCCAGTGGGTGAGGAACGTTGGCATTATTAGTTAATCAGAAGCAAAAGCTGCTACAGTAAACCCTTGACATACAAGGCTTCAAGTTGCACGTAACTCGCTTTAACATGATTTAAACACAACTTGACACTGCTCTGCAGCCCCGTCACCCAGCTACACGGCTGTCAGCTTGAGAACTGCACTGCTGTAAGATGACATGGGAAGGCTTTTAGCTTGCCTAGATGCTCCTGGGGGAAGGGGCTCTTAGGTTACATAGCCTAGGCAAGCTAAAACCTTTCCCACCACCCCAGGGCTACGAGGCTGACAGCAGCACTGCTGGGGGAAGGCAGGGAGAAGCAGCCAGGAAACTGACCAGCCCTCGTGGGCTGGTCAGTTTCCCAGGTCCACAAGTGGAGGGGAGCTGGGAACCACGTGGCAGGCTGGTTCCCATCTCCACCCTGACCGGCACGAAAATTTGAGTTGTGTGAGGATTACAGGAACCCAACCCCCACATAACTCAAGGCTTTATTATAGCTTGTTAGTGGAGGAGAGCTGAGAAAGGCTATATGTTGTACAAAAAAAATTAGTAAGAGTTAGATGTACCAGGGATGTGGAGACCTAAATGGAGCCTGAGTCAAAGGTCACAGGCCTGAGTGACAGGCAGGATAGTGGTGTTGACCACACTAACAGAGAAAGGAAGTAATGGGGGAGAGCTTGGGAGAGAAGATTAGGAGCTCTGTCTTGGCCAAGTTATACTTGGGCTGATCTCTCTGCCCTCTCCTGTTGCATGCTAGCCAGGTATAGAGTGGACTTTGAACTCAAGGAGGCAAATCTAGAATAGACAGGTAGATCTGTGAATCATCACCATCGAGATGGAAGTTAAATCTTTGTTTGCAGATGAGATTACCCAAAAATAAGGTATAGAAAAATTATAGAAAGGGACCAAAGGCAGAGTCTGTGGAACCTCCAGAAAAAGCTGGGGTGCAAATGAAGTGGATCCTCCCAGGGACACACCGATAGAATGATTAGAGAAAGAGGAGGAGACCCAATAGCTGACACCATGTTCAATGAGCGTAGAGCAGAAAAGAGAGAAATGGGGCAATAGTTGATGACAAGCTCAAGGGAGTAGGAAAGCCATGCAGTATTTTTTGTCAATTTTCTCTCAGAGGGAAGTGGCGTGATCGTGTGCAGAGAAAAAAGTGACCAGGAGAGGAGGGCAGGATTTGAAGAGTGAATAAAGGCAGTGAATAAGCAAGGGTGGGTGGTAAGTGTAGGGCTCAATTAAGCTGGAGCGGTAGGGTTGTGTAGCAAGGAGTGTGGCATACAGAAGTGGCAGGAACATTAGAAGAGAATCCCCATAATTCCTCAAACATCTGATCCATGGAGGGGCATGTGAAAAAAGAAGAGAGTGCACCAGAGAAGATAGTCTGAAGGATTGATTCAGGTCTCAATGAGAGCCAAGAGACAGAGGGAGAGAGATGTAAAGTGAATGACTGAAGTCATTTGAATAGTAACAGAGGTAGCTGTGTTAGTCTGTACTCCAATAAAACAAAACAGCAGAAATGTAGCACTTTAAAAACTAACAAAATGATTTATTCAGTGATGATTTATAAAGCTCATCGCTGAATAAATCACTTTGTCAGGTCTTTGAAGTGCTACGTTTCTGCTGTTTTGTTTTGTTGAAATCATTGGAGATTCCGAGAGGGCATTTTAGATACAGCAAGAAAAGGGAGGGAGGAGGGGGATAGGTGTAATGTTAGAAATAGTGGCTGGAGGGGCCTGAGATTAGTGGCAGAGACAAGTGTGGGAGGATGAAGCATAAGGGTTGGGGCAGATATCATCAGAAATCAACAGACTGTAGAATGTGTATGTGGACTCTGCATCTGTACTGGTGGGAGGAGGGGAGAAAAAAATCAGGTGGGAACTACTGTCGGTACAATGGATGGGAAAATTGAACCAGTAGGTGGTAGGAAGGGAAAAGGATGCTACAATGCAGAAGAGGGGTGTGGTAAAATTCACAGGAGAGTGAGCAGCAGATGGACAAAAAGGAAAAAACAAGAGAAAAATGTTAAGGTAATGCTAACACAGCTGCCCTTCAGGTAGGTGGGGATGTGTTGCCTCTTCCAGCTAGGGAGGGAGGGAGGAAGGAAAAAGAAGCAGGGCTGCACACTGAAAGGGCCTGGGGGTGTAGAGGAGCATCAGGAAATGGAGAAGCTCACTGGTGCACAAGTTAGAGCAATTTTCATACCATATAAACCTCACATCTTTTCAGCTACATTACATAAACATTTCTTCTTAGACCAAGGAGACAAACAAATTCTTTATGGATCATATCTATTTGGCTTAAGTGATATGTTTGTCCAATTTTTTTTCTTCTTTTAGATGATGTCCTTTGGCAGCTGGAGCTATTATTTCCTGGATCAGGGGGTTTAACTATTCAGCAAATGCATTGACTTCCTGCCCAAAGAGAACTGCAAAGCAAATACAGGAAACAAACACTAGCAGCCAGGGAAATAGCTAGAATCCAAATGGAATGCGAAACTTTTCTAACTTTGTCAAATTCTCTCTGTAGTGCCAAGATACCTATTTGCTTTTTGCATTTTAAAATAGGTTTGTGGTCAATAAAACCTCCTTCTGTACCCCTCATTCCCTGAAATTTCTGCTCTATGTAGTCAGCAGATTAAACAAAGGGAAAACACCCATCAGAAACAATCACTTCTATTTACTTTTTTAAAAGGATTCACACTCTTGGCTTGCTCCTTTTGGGTGGGTTAGTAAACTGAAGAGTACTGAAATATTCTTATAATTAAAACAACCTGTATGACTGGATTGAAAGAAAATTTGAGTTTTGTTATGAGAGGATAAAATTGTCAAAGTAAACAAAGGTTTTTAGTTGATAGGCTTCCTCTCACCCTCAATTCAGAAGAGCTAGATTATACGAGTATATTATAGATTATACGAGTATATTAAACTGAAGCAGCACTTCATTCCTTATATATTTTTGTGAGCAAACAATTTTAATGGATCCTTCACGTCTATTTCATAGCAACACCCAGGGTTCAATTTTAATAAAATGTGATATAATTAAAAACCAAGCTTAATAGAGATAATCTGATATTTACATATACTAAAATACAACAGTATATGGGTAGTGTGCCCAAAAGTGGTTAAAGTTGTTCCACCCTCCATTTATCATCTTTTGTCATCCTTTGCCTTTTCCCTTTCATGTTATTCCTTCTTTGTTCAGGACTACACATTTGAGCCAGGTTTACACCAAAAGGGAAGGTAAAATTAGGATAATTACCTAGCTAGAGCGGATGTACTTTCTATCAAGCTTCCACACCATCTCCACTGCTGACAGAAGCAAACTCTCCCATCAACTTCCCTTACTCCTCACCAGGAGCAGGAGTACCAGCTCCAATGGGGACGCTGTCTAAGTTTGAGTTAGCACATCCCTATCAGACCGACTAAATCAAACTCCAGAATTTCCGCATAGTGAAGATGGACCCTTAGTTAAGTCAATTAACTTATGTTGCTCTGGGCTGCGAAAATTAATCTCCTTGAACCTCTGAGTGATACAAGGTTCATGTTGTCTGTGTTGTTGATATTTATGACAAGTTGGAATAATTATACCAATGGGAGAGTGCTCTCCCAGCATAGTGCATCTTCACCAGATACCGATCTAGCACTGTAGTGTAGACTTGCTCAGAGAGAGGGTACATCTCTGCAGTGTTAATTCTGCTGAGTGTATTAAGGGAAGCTAGAGGTAGAGCCAGGATGATTGAGGTCAAAATCAAGTCACAGGTAAAGATACATGCATATATATTAAGCATGTAATACCTACTGAACTGAGGCATTAAAATTTATTTATACTTATGATTTATTGAGCATGCACAATGTGCTTTGTGCTATACAAAATAGAAGAATGTAATCATCAGGCCAATCAGAGTTTGAAAGATGTTACCCACGTAAAAACTATTTTCTATACATACATAATTCTGATTTTTTTCATGCTATAAGCTGCTCATTATCTTCTGAAATTCATCATGCTGATCTGAGGAGGAGTTCATTCATGGCTTCCCTCTAAACAACATGAAACAAACGAGAACAGGACCACATCTATATGACCTCAAATCTATAGAATTTTTCTGAGAGATATTCATTTAGCTACCTAGTGACTAGATATTTTAGGACACTGCTGCACATTACTTATTCCTATAAACCTATCCCTTTTTGTAGCAAAATAGAAGCAGGTACTTAGCTGGCTCCTCACCTCTCCCCCTCAGCCAATCTCATGGCTGGGGCTGCCGTGGTGCCAGTACTCAGTACCATCAAGTACTGGCAAAAAAAACCTCACTGCTATAAATGAATGAAATAATATTTTCACTGTTAGTTATTTTGTAAGTAAGTCAGAATCAGGATAATAGAATATGAAGTAGTGACGTACTGGGCTATTGATATCCTTACTGGTGTTAACACATTCATCTGGAGATGTGTTGCCAAAAAAGAGAATGATGTACAGCTGCCTAAAATGCCTGTTTCAATTTGCAACACAGCCAGAAAGTTTTAATAAGATCCATTTATGTGTTGTAGGGGAGAGAGAGCACCACAGGGGGAAAAAAACCAAAACAACCAAAAGTAGAATAAATACTGTCAGAGTTTATTGGAGATAATAGTTCATGCAGAAAATAATACTTTTTTTTTTCAGTAAAAAAAGATAGCCTAGTAATTGAACTTTGCTCTAAAATATCTGACTTTTTGCAATTGAAACATATAATATGAGGCATATGCAATCTACCTTTGGCTAATTAATGGAAAATTGTAATTGTAACCATCCTTTATACTTCCAATTCCTTTAGGAAAAAATCACCACATTTTTGTATTAAAAGGGGACTTTAATGTTAGGCTTTTCTTGCACAAGCCATTATAATTTCCACCTTTTAAATATATTATTTTAAACATGTATGTATTCAGTAATGAGCATTATTAAAAATTGCACACAAGCATTTATCAAACTGATTTTCATAGTAAAGAACTTATGTTTCATTCAGAGGGCTTTGACAGCTTAGTATAGACCTAATGACACAGATCAGGAAAGTGTTCAAGTACAAATTCTCCAGTTCTTCAAACATCAAACTAACTTTTTTCTTCTAACATTAAATCAATATTTGAACAGTAGAGTAAATATTTGAAATGTAGCTGGTTAGTTACCTATTATAGAGAACAAATTGAATTTAAATGATTTCTTTCTCTAGAAATGCTGATCAAAATCTTAGCTTGCGATATTTTAAAAAAAATTATATATTTTACCTTATCCTCCAATTAGAACATGACTAAGATGATAGTTATAACACTGGTGAACAAGCTGCTTAATCAAGAAGGAAGCTAAAAAGAAACTGAGAAACTTTTCACCCAGGAAATGTTATATAACTGGGTTAGCTTGGTTTTGTTTGCTTTTTTTTTTTTTTTTTTTTTTAAGAGGGAGACAAACTGATTGCAAAATAAAATGAAAGCAAAAATGTTCCAATTAAAATTTTAACAAAATATGAGACAGAAAAGCATATAATTTCAAATACATATAATCCTGGATGATAAATGGAGGACTTTTAGTCAATATTTCCTAAACTCTAAGGAACTGGAGACTTTCTCTCTTTATTTCAGTCAAGCACCAAGTTCCTAGTTGCATTTTGTTAGCTACTATGAGTTTCTGGGTAGTTGGCTGTCACTTAAGATACGATTCAACACAATCTTTCTGACAGAAAAATTACTTCAGACAGTTACAGTATGGAATCTAATTATGCTGCAAAATACTGATTAGAATTACTTTGAGTTTGCAGACAAGATCTTTATTTTGCCACTACCTGTTGTTCATCTATTATGAATAAGGTTACAAGATTCGCCATGGAAAATGTTAATAAATGCAAAGGCCTGGGAAAACAATGTGTCCCTGAAGTTGGGAGAATGGGAGGAAGCAGTTCTGGACAGTAAGCCCATCTACTCTCTCAACAGAGCAGTGATGCCTATCTCAGGGGGTTGGACCCAGTTCTCCATTTCTGGAGTTGCAAGGTACCATACATGGTCACAGTTCCACTTAAGTCTGGCATGTCCAGCTCTTCACAGATGGAGATGGCGGGGCAAAGGGTGAACTCCCCAGTGTTGTGACGATATAGGTCAGCTTGCAATGCCAATTTTGCCATCCATCTCTTCCTCCCCATCTATGTAGTGGTGAGGGGTAGAGGCAGATGCACTAAACCAAAGGTTCCCAAACTTTTCAGCATCGTGTCCCCCTTTTGATTTTTGAGAAACCCTCACAACCGTGTACCTCTTCTTCACCATCATCCAACCCCTTCCTTTTAATAAAAAAAATCAAATCATAATTTTAAATGAACACAAAATCTTGATATAAAATATTATTTAAAATTAAAAATAAGCACAAATAGTTTTTCTTGGCCCAAAAATTTAGTAAACACATAATTTAACATCAGAAATAGCAGAAACAGATGAATTTAATGTGAAAGATTATGCTGCATTTTCTTCATAAGTTGGAAAATCCTAGAAGACCGACTATGGACCATCCAGTCTAACAGCACAGGCCCCACGTTGTGGGTGCCTGGTGGAGCGCAAGTTGGCCAGCTGTCCGAGCCCTGCGCTGCTGGGGCCGCCTGCCCATCTACGCCACCTGCCTGAGTCCCTCACTACTAGAGTCAGCCACCCAAGCCCCCGCACCCCCATGGCCAGCTGTCCAAGCCCCCACACTCCTGGAAGCAGCTGCCTGAACTGACCACGAGCTGCCTACCTGAGTTGTGGGCCAGCCACCACAGCTGCCCATGAACCGCCTGCCCAAGCCCCTCCCCTCCCCCAAAGCCAGGCACAACCAGCCCCCCCATCTAACTCCATTCTCCTCCCCCCACACCAACCCAAACTCACTCACTTTGGCAGGAAGCAGCTAGCTCCATGTGGGCCTTTGCCAGCTGCCTGCTTTTTATAGTGTCTGCGCCGGGTCGCCCGTGTGAAATGGCAAGGGCTGAGAGCTGGAAACAAGCACTGGATCTTTCTTGGGGTGGAGGGAATGATGAGGGGGGGCTGCCCCCAGTTTGGGAAATCATGCAGTAAACCAATGCCCAGACCGGAAAGCCAACCCTAATGTGGGGGGGGGGGGGTATCACAGACTTTATTCAAATGCACTATTACTGTGAATACCATGATCTTTGCAGCAAGATCATAGGCTTAATTATGAACTTTAAGTCACGTGGTATGTTGAGTCTATACAACTAGTTGCAAAAGAGGCTGTTCATTAAAATGATATGGCAACATACCCCCTGACGAGGTTAAAATATGTTTGACAGTGAGGCATTAAAGAACATTATAAACTCAAGTTAGTGAAAAAGTCTGCACGTAATCATTACTGAAAACACAGAACCATAAAATGCATTGTAATTACTAGAAACAAAGTCATGCAGTATTTCTATGGCACTGTCTACTGGCTGCTTTCCAGAATGGAGGAAAGAAGTTTACTTATCTACAGGAATGGTGGTTCTTCGACATTCCATAGTTTACCCACTTCTGGCATGTATGTTACCCAGAAACACAAGAACAGAATTTTTTGGTCAACTGTGTCCATGAGGTCACACCTGCAGTCTGCACAACAGCCAGCAACCGGTAGTAAAGAGCAAAATGGCTGCAAATGCCCTTCAATTCCTTTGCTAAAACAGAATACATTTGACCAGAGACTCTGCAATACTGTGGAGCGAGTGCAGGTTGTGAAACACATATGGACACCACCTCCCAAAAAATAACAAACACTTATCGTGGGCTAAATAATTGCTTTTCTTTTTCAAGTCCTGAAGTTAGGTGTTTACATTCTATTGAAACAACTACTGTAAGGTAGCTCTGCCAAAGGGGATGACAGATCTGGAACCATCTACCAAGCATAGGTGCTGGCAGAAGGGATTCTAAGGGTGCTGTAGCACCCTATGTCTAGCTTGAAGCAGTTACCATCATATGCAGGGTTTACAGTTGGGTTCAATGGCTCTTAGGAGAGGACCCCCACTGTACAAATTGTTCCAACAGCCCTACCATCAATGATCAGCACTGGCTGAAGATGGCTCATCTGTAAATTTGAAAGATTAGAACACACCACCAAAGCTGCAGAGGATAGTGGACGCAGCCCCTCGGATAGCCAGAGCATCAGGCCTGGGGGGTGGCCCTGGATGAGTGGCCCCTGGGAATCTCAGAACACCTGGTAGCCAGAAGTAGTCAGTCCCCACTGCTGTAGCAGGACCCAGCCAGCAAAACCTTGGGGGCTCCCCAATGAGCAGCTAATATTTAGTGAGTGGTACATACAGAACATGTCACAGGCTGTGAGTTTTTGTTTATTGCCTTTGTTATATTCAAGTGAAGATTTCCACAGGAAAAAAAGTCAAATTTGTTATCCCAAGAATTTGAATAGCCACAAACTACTGTAGAACTTTAGTTTTGTTTCTATATATTATGCAGCACACAAGGAACAGTATCAAGTAAGGCATAATTTAAAATTGTATATCAAGAGGCAAGAACCATTTGTACACACTATCACAGTGGTAACCATTGTTTCAGTTTATAACACTGTCAGATAAGACTCCAAAATTCAAATTTAGTTCACATGATTTCTCAAGGTTTCCCAGTACAAACCGCTTCCTTGTTAATTTACTGATGAGGACAATGTACAAGACTAAAAGCAAACAAAAACTCTTAGAACTCTAGGATCATCTGCATATTCACTAATATACAGCTAGCTAAACATTTAAAAATGAAGAAAGGATTAATATACTGTTTTTAACTTGGATATCGAAGTTCCACTTATTATATTGTGGCCACAAAACTATAACCTTGAATATCAAAGAATTCATGCTTTCTACCAAAGGTATCACTGAGGTCCAGTTTTTCCCAGTGTTGCTAACAAACTATTCCAGTTATCAAGGTGACAAAGAAAAAGGAACCCTTGACAATTTTCTCCTGTAAATTACTCAGGCTAGGTCTGCACTGCAGCAGAAGATCAACCTGCTCAGCATCGATCTTCTGCGGTTTTGTTTTGCACATGTGCAAAACGGCACTTTCTGAGGATCAAAGTCGACCTCGGAACTCCTCATGAGTGGCAAGGATTAAGGAAGGTCAACAGGAGAAACACTCCTGTCTACTGTCTTCCACGTAAACAGACATTAAAATCGACCACTGAATGCATAAGTGAAATTGCATATCAGTGGTTGACTGCTATGTCTAGTATCGACATAGGCAGAGAAAAGAAAAATGCATTGACTGCTTCTTGGTATTCAAATGACTTATGGCAATCTCTCACTAAAATTTTTAGCTCTTGATTATTTAAGCACTGGGATATTAATGCATGAAGAAAATGTACTGATATAATGTGTGGATTTATTTCCATGGTCTCTAATGATAAATTAGTATTTACATGCAAAAACAAACTAAACAGCTGTTCCTGGCACCAAATTTTATTTTGGATGTTCCTAATATTCAAAATTATGCCAGATGTTCACTTTATATTTTGTGGGACCCACTTCAAGCCCCCTGATGGAATCCTGCAGTACAAAAAAAACAAGACATTACATAGAAGAGAATTATTTTTTTATCCTTTGGTCCATTTTGTCAGATTGTTTTACTAATATATATTTTAATGTCAAGGCTGTTAGCGTTAAACATTGATCTGCCTTGACAATGAGAGCTGTGCAGGCCTTTTTGAGGGCAGCGTTTGCCCCCCTGCCTTCAGGATTCCATCCATGGATTTAGTTATTGGTTATTAGATTCACAATAAACAAACTCATAGATGGGAATGATTTCTTCTGACAGCGTAGTGGCTCTGCTTATCTACCATATGCCAAGCAGCTGAGAGGCCCTGAATATTATTTTGTAAATAAATATGTTAAAATGAGTGGAGAAGGTATCTTAAGCATGAATTTCAGAATCCAGCAATTAACTTAGGCTAATTGTCAAACTACCTCAATGCTGTCCCTTTAAGTATTACCAGCCACTGAATTCATTAGATGGTAGGGCTGTTATCAGTAGTAGTTGTAAGCTTCTTCCACTCCTACATCTTGGAGCATGAGCCATTGATGACGATTCACCAGCATCCTCTGTCCTGGGTGATCTTTTCCACTTCTGCTCTAGATTTACATGACCTGAGAAAGGGGGATTTCAGCACACTCTTTAGAAGACTATTCCCCAGACAAAAACACTGTCATATATAGCTTTGATAATGATTGCAAGACTGATCTCTATTGTGCTGTTTTAACCTCTAAAATCAAATGCACGATCACTTTATGGAACCTGAGAACACATGGAACCTGGCATTGCTAAGGTCCTTAGCTCAAATTGTGCTTTTCTTCAGTTAACTAATTGCTCTCTGGGGTGGGGCTGGGGATGAGGCTACAGTATGCAGTTGCCCTGAGCTGAAAGGGCAGGCCAGTTTTCTCTCACAACAGTAGATTGGGGCCAGGTGAGAAGCACATGTCCATAGCTGCTGCAGCTGTAGTAGGCACAGATGGGGAGGGACAGGCAAACACACAGACCATAGATCCAGACCACTGAAATATATAGTGTTAGCTGTCCTTTTCTCCAACCCTGCTCCCTGCAGGCCCAAAGGGATTATAGGTGTCCCAGTCCCCATCTCTGGCCCTTTGCTGCACCTCTCCCCTTGATCATATTGCAATTTAACTGTCCCCCTCCACCACACCCTTCCCTTTCCATTTTATGAGAGAAAACCAAATTCCAAGCACATCTCATTGTCCTGACACAACCAAATCCTTACCTTGCTTTTAGTTAGGATAAGAAGAAGCTGAATACCAAATTTGGTGGTCTGAGTTCTCACAATTTAGCAGGAGTTCTCAAATAAAGAAAGTCACAGACCGGAGAGACAGGCAGTCATAGTTTCTAAAATATATTTCATGAAGGAAAACTCCACAAAGGAGGAAAAGACACTTACTGTCTTACCACATACTGTATCTGATGCATTACCTTTTCAGACACAATCCATGTTTTTAGGCATGTTGTTTTGCTGAGACATCTGGGTGCTATAACAGCTATAAGCAACTGTTTCTCAATCAGACGCAACCATTTTAAGTTCAAGATACAGGATTTGCCATAATGTTTAAAAGAGCCCACTCCCCCACAAAATGCTTCCTGCTTCATCTAAAACTTGCTTTAGCACGGGCTTGTGTGAATTGTGTGAAATGTCCTGCTCTGAAAGGAGAATGCACCATTAACTAGTTTTGGACAACAATTCCTGTAGTAAAATAACCCAGCATAACCACCGTAATGAGTCGTTTGAGATACATAACACATCTCAAAGGCTACGATATTTATTCCATCAGAAAGTACACTGAAACACCCAAGGACCAGACTCATGTAGGAATACAAAATTACTAGGAAAATGACTAATCTTGACACCACACAGTAAGTAAAGAAATTCTGCTATAAATGAGCAACAAATGATTGCAGTATGGAATAAGTTACATCAATGGTATAATTTGCAAGAGTGAATGGGCTTTCATGTATTACAGTATGTGTTTGCACAGTGCTTACCACAATGGGGCCCAAGCTGGCTGTGGCTTTTTGAAATTGCAGCAATATACATATCAGTTGGACTGGCTCCTTTGCTGGTATAAATCAATGAAGATCCATTGACTTCCCTGGAGTTATCCTACTTTATGCCAGTGGAGAAACTGGCATATTATCTTCACTATTGTCTGTTCCATAATGTATGTGATAGACCCTCATGAGTGTTTGTGAAACATATCCAGCATTATCTATTCATTGTGCGTATGTAAGAAACATGGCAATTGCAATTTTGGTAGGTTGTGCTATCATTTAAGCCATATCATTTTACAGGTTTTAAAGCTTTTTCTAGGTTTGTAACCAAGAATGCCCTAGAGAATGTTTTAATGGTGTCACATCACAATGTAGAAATCTCCTAATTTCATATAATATGAAGACGGTCAGAAACGGAGTACGGCCAATCTAACGTATGATTGTGAATTAGCACTATTCATCAACATAACATGGCCTATAATTCAGTGCTTGTGGTATACTCTCCAGTGATTTTATTACCTAGAATACGTCTGATGGGCAAATTCTACAAACTAGAAGCAGTATTGCATTATGTATTGTCAAATAACCTAAAGGGAAAAGTCACAGTTATGATCTCTAGGCACAAGTGATAATTGGATAGGAAGGCAAAGTTCAAGAAAACAGTAATGCTTTTGTATATTAACAGAAGGCCTGTTCTGCTCTGCAGCTCACTAGCCAAGGCCATTTCCTTCCTTAACATTAAAATTCTAATCAGCCCCCATTTCATCTGCAGAAATGTATGACAAACAAAATCCTGCACTTAGCTTTTCAAACAACCACCACCAGGAATATCAAAACCTGCATACTGCTGCAGAGCATAAACAGATTTCAAATTACATCAAAAACAGCATGTGCACAAGTACAGAATAGCTGGAAAATATCAAGTGTCTTTTCAACAACTGGTTACGCAGTACACTGATATCATCATATAATGGTGATTACAATTTCTAGGTTTAACCATTCTGATGAAGGCTATTTGGAGTTGTTATATCACAGAAATAAAGTGTAAGCCTAGATATGAGATTGCATATGCAATACACCACACTGAATTAATACTTTTAGAGTTTACAACAAGAAGGGAAAAAGTATCTGTGTTAGTTAGATGTGGCCTGTGTGATGTATCCCATAAACAAACAAAAAAAAAAGAATGCCTTAAAATACAAACTACTCAAAGTAGGTTTACCTGAAAAAAAATCAGAACTCCAGTAGGATCCACATGCTTTGGAATATGAATCACAGAATAACGAGGCTAAAATAGAAAACCCTGCTTCGAACATGAATACAAGTCTGCCGCAGTGACCTGAAAGTATATTTAAAAAACACAAAAGCAAATGAACACAAGCTGTCAAACTAAAAGAGCAAGAAACAACCACAAAGCTTTGAGGAAAACACTCCATTAGCCTCAAACAACCATGCCTGAGCACCACCTCAAATTTCCTAGCACATGGAGATGGAGAGTTGAAGGAGAATGCTGTACACTCAAGGAAAGCCAACAGAAGCAAAGCTTCAAAGGACTAGAGACAGGCCAAAGCAAGGCTTAGGGTCTAAAAGCAATATGCTCCATTCTTACAGGACTGAGACTTTTTTATGCTAAAAGGGCATAAAGCCAAACCTTAAGATGCTAAAACATCAAGATCATGTACCACACAGCATGAATGATCATTGTATCTGTAGGTCCAGAGACCAGCATCTACTCAGCAGTCAGAGATGGGGGTGGAGGGTGAGCAGGAGCTGTGTGCAGGTGGTGAGCAGAACTGAGGGTGGTGGGGGCTGAACTGGGGCCATGCGGAGCTGGGCGGGGGGAGCGAGTTAAGCACAACTGGAAATCACACATGTCCAGGGTTTACTGTAGGAATCGGAGGTCAGCTGTGTAAGAGCGGGGTCACGTACTCTGGGTCTGCATACTCTGAGACCTTACTGTACATTTACAATGATCAATCAGAACAGGAGTTACATGGCTCACTAACCCATACATAGGCTTGGAAGGATTAGATTTTTAATGGTAAATGTCAATAAATATCAATTTTACCATAGATGAACCCACCAAAAACATACTTCTATCTTTAATAATGACAATCTATAGGTAGGAAATAGTAAGAAAAGAGCTGCTTGAGAACTATTAGTTTAAGAATATTTTGTATACGTTGAAATGTGATGTTGACAGGTTTCAAGTTACGAGCTTTAACTTTGTGAATCTCAACGTTAAGTTATTATTGCCTGGCCCCCTAGTGATTGAGCCCTACCGTGATTTCTCTCAACTAAACTTAAAATAAGTAAAAATAAAAAATGCTTAAATAGCTATTTAAATTTTTATATCTATATCTATATCTATACCTATATCTCTATCTCTGTGTCTATATCTATATATAAAATTCTGCCAAATCTACCCAAATAGCAGTGGACGGGCAGTAAATTTTCCATTTTTTCTGCAACATTTTTGCTTTTAAGTACTTTTACAATACCACATCTCCTGTTCAAAAAAAAATTCTGAATTGTAGATTTTTCTTTTAACTTTGTGTGTGTCGCTATTGGCAATACAGGCTATCCTATCCCCACACTTCACTGCACCTTCTTTGGGCAGCAAGCATGTAAACTATTTGTGCTGGATAGAGATAGCTCCCCCACCAAGATTCTCCCACTAATACCTACCTGGCCTTCAGTCAGCATCAGGAGTTTTGTGGAAGCAGAATTCCTGTAAGTTTCAAGAGGCTGCTCACTGATAAGAGTGAGGGAGTGAAGAAGAGCTGACATATATTATGTCACTCACATTCACAATTTCAGAGAAAACCAGCTCTGTGGGAAAGTTACTTATCAGAGACGTTAGGATTTCTGTAGCACAGTAAATTAAGTTTGAAGCTTCTCTTCTATGACAGTGATGTATCTGCTGAATTTTTATCTATGTAGAACAGACGCAACAAGGCCAGAACCACAATACCAAACATCTGCAGCAGCAACTGCCAGTTTCTTATTGGCTAGATTAAAACACTACTGTCTGTCCAAGTCTGTGCACAGAATAAAATGTTAAATTTGTCAGTCCTCGTATTTTATTTGGCTGTGCAGGACCAGAAAATGAGACCTCTTTACAGATCGATAGACTCCACTTCAGCCCAGAAGTTTGTTTCTAAACTACATAAGTACTGTATCAAAGTGAAAAATACTAGCTTTATTACTCTGGAAAATGCACAGAAACCCACAGTGGGTTCCAAAGTCAAACTAGTCACACCATCTTCCATTATAAATCTGCAGCAATACTTTTGTTTGTTTTATTTACTGCTTTTAACTGAAATATATAGCGTAATGGGTTTTAATCAGAAAGTACTTTCCTTCAAAATTACCCTTTCCTTACTGATAAATTATTTTTTTAGTTATAAATCTCAGATCTCCTGTGTTTAACAATATGCTTGAGATTTATGTTAACATAGTGTTTTCTCAGTGGGATGAAAGAGTTGAAAGCTACACAAGCTTAGTTAGCAGATGATTGTTTTTGCAAGATGGGACATACTCCCCATTTATCCACCCAAACCAGAACTCAGAGTGAATAATATATTCAAAGGAAACACATCATGTTAAAGTGAGGATACTGGTGGCTCAGCTGAATCCTGTGGTTTACAGATGTCAAATCCGAGCTAAGGAAACAGGAGTTGTGACACACTGCAAACTGGGAGAAATGCTGTTCATAAGTGAGATGTTAAATCAAGTCCAGTCTGTCAGCTCTGGCAATTGCTCTTGCTGAAGTTAAAGATCCCATGAGAGCATTGAAAAAAAAAAAAAGGAACGCTTTGGTATCCTTGCCAAAACTTCCTTCCCTCACTTAATGCCACCACAGATTAACTGCTTCTAGAGCAAACACTCATGGAATGTTGCAGCCACATAATGGCTGCCAATGTATTTACATCCAATCACAGAAAGCAGGAATTAAATATTTTGTAAAGCACTCTGGAAACTGGAGTACAAAGAGACATGGCATATTAGCATGCAAATGCCTGGTATTTGAGGCGCTGTTTTATGCTGAACTAACTAACTAACTAAATAAATAAAGCGGCACAAAGAAGGTCTGACGTGATTCTACATTAGAATGTTTCGACTTCCAATTTGGTAACATTTTGCTTGGTGCCTCAACAGAATTTTTTTATGGATACAACAAGCACTGACAAAACTACTAAGTGGCGCTGGGATTCTCAACCGTCACCAGTTGCTACAAAAAACTTTAGACTCAAACATCTAGTAGTGGGATAATATTAACAAGCAAAAGTGGAAGGAGCATTCTTTATTCCCCACAATCTCTAATAGGACGCCAAAAGATGAAGTTAAACTTGAAACACTTGTATCGACACAACACACTATGAAGCTCTCCATGTCTTATTCTATGCAAGCAAGTGGATCCATTAGACAATGTTTGAAAATGGTGAATTCTTAACTTAGATCTAGTGATATTATTCACATTAGAAAAATGGGACAAAAATAACCCCCAAAAACCAGGGAGACCATTTCAAATCCATGGATTAAACTCCCCATTAACTGGATTGCCCTGACGTTCCACCATCTGGAAGGTTTTGTCAAATAAGAGAGCAGAGGCTCTCCCTCTTTCATGACTGAGTAGGCTCTCAAAGTATTAACTGAATCTATACCCCAAACTTGAGAGGGCACATACAACTGCCCTTTGTGAATATGAATATTTCTCTCAGGCAGGGTAATCAAAATGTCTCTCTCGGATATGTGACAGCTGACCTAATACTCAGAGATACGACCCAAATCCTTATACCTGGTACATATAAAGATAAATACAGAATAGCCATTTTATGCCTCTTTGCATGTTAAAAGCATGTTCAAAATATTACTCAATTATAAATCACAGGTTTTTTAAATCTAGCCTCCACCCATGCCAGCTAGGCAAAAAAAGAAAAAAAAACACATTTCCATCTGGTATGGATTCATTTATAAAGAGCAAGAAGCTTCCATATTCTTTCTTCCAGGACGAACTGAGGACCAGATTCTGTCCCCTGCTCTGGCGGCACTAAGTAGCCACGAAGTCGGCTTAAGTGCCTACCTGAAAACTCTCTTCTCTGTAGGGGGAATCCCCAGGTGTAGGTTGCAGCTCCTATACCACTTCCCTTCACGTTCACAGCAGTTAGACAACTGCTGCATTGGGCTGAATTCCAGTTGCACTGGTTCCTAAAGGTGGCCAGGCATTCATCAGAAAAGCTCCATTGATGCTCAGCCTCTCACCAGAGACTCAAGCTTTGCTAGACATGGAATTACAGCCACCTTTCTAGCCATGCTCAGCACAGGTTGTCCAGATCATGGAATCTGGTCTTCAGAGCCTAAGGCAAATCCAATAGCTACTTTTGTTTGTTTGTTTGTTTGTTTGTTCTTTAATGCTATGAAGTAGATGCTTCATCAAACCAAGAAGAAACAACAGAAGTCAGGGGTTTTGGAGAAACAAGAATCAAACTGATACTTTTCCTCCAAAAATGAAAAGAAATGAGCACTGAACCATGGCTGGAAAGGAACTGCTTAGGTGGATTGTTAATTTTCATTGGCATCAGAGGGGTAGCCTCATTAGTCTGTATCTTCAAAAACAACTGTGGCACATTATAGACTAACATATTTTGGAACATAAGCTTTCACGGGCAAAGACCTGCTTCGTCAGAGGCACGTGTGGGGTTCCAAAGGAGGATCTAAATTTATACTCATGAAAAAGAGAGAGTCCTAGCCAAGAAGAGGGCCAGAGTCGCCCAACCTCCATATTAGCTGCTGATAATGAGCCAACTCTGGCCTTCCTCTTGACTGGAACTCCCTCCTTTTCATGTGCCTTTAGACCCTCCTTTGGAACCTCTACTCATGCATCTGCTGAAGCAGGTCTTTGCCCGTGAAAGCTTATGCTCCAAAACACCTGTTAGCCAATAAGGTGCCACAGGACTTCTTGTAATTTTTATTGAATATAATTGCATAGTCATTCCCTTGCTTTGTGGGTGACTGTCAAGGTATAAAGTGACCAGTTTTACATCCACTCGGCTCCTGAAACAAGATGGAATATTGTTTTCCTTTAGTTTGACCTGGGAACATCCAGGTATTGTTCTCTGATAACAATGGACATTTGCCACTGACAGGATGAAAATTAACTCCTCTGGCTGTACAAGTGCTTCATTTTATCCTTTTTAACAACATAAGAGTGAGAATTTATTCTGTAATTCGATGTCTAAACCTGTGAAAAATGCAGAATTTGCAACTCCCATTGGTTTCAGTTGTAGGGCGACCATCCATCTCATATTTGGTGAGACGGTCCTGTATTTGGGACACCAAAAATGTGCCCCTACTTATTTTTTAAGAGACTAATTGTCGCATTTGGGCCCTCCCCCTGCTGACATTTTCCACCAGCAGCTGCTCAGGCGCAGCTGCTGGCAGGAGTCACTTCCCTGAGCCACAAAAAAGCAGGGGAGCATGAGCAGCTGCTGCATCCCTGAGGCTTACCGAGGACTCTCAGGGGAGAGCCAGAGCCTGTGGGTTCCCCGAGGCTCTGGGGGAGGGCCAGCGGCTGTGGCTTCCCCAGGGCTCCTTCCCAGCTCCCTGGGGCTTGGTGAAGCGGGGAGGAGCCGCCCCTACCACCATTTCTCCCTGGTGCATATTTGGGACAGGGAGATATGGTCACCCTAATCAGCTGGAAATAATGGTACATAAACCAACTCAGCTTTGGGCCTGTGTTACCCTAATGCACCCTGTGTTTTTGTGTGTGTATTTTATTCAAGGATTCTGTACCACACCTTCCAAAATATAACAGATTATTATTTTTAAAACCTAGTTTAGGGTCAGCATAAAGAAGTTTTAGAAAGAAAAAAAATGATAACTAAATACGTAAAATTATGTTTTGTCCCAACATATAAGCTATGTCTACATGAACCCCCCATTTTCAAAAAGTGGATGCTGAGGAGACACATTGGGATATGCTAATGAGCCACTGCAATAAATATGCAGCTCCTCATTAGCATATTGGCAGCCACGGCACTTCGAAAGTCCCACTTGCGATCGCACGTGGCTCGTCTACACAGGGTCCTTTTCGAAAGGACCCTGCATGCTTTGAAAACCCCTTACTCCTATTTGGTTATAGGAATAAGGGGATTCAAAGTGTGCAGGGTCCTTTCGAAAAGAACCCTATGTAGGCAAGCCACACGCGATGGAAAACGAGATTTCCGAAGTGCTGCAGCTGCAATTATGCTAATAAGGTGCTGCATATTCATTGTTGCACCTCATTACCATATCCTGAAGTGTCTCATTAGCATCCCCCTTTCGAACTGCGGGGGAGCTAGTGTGGACATAACCATAGAATTTAATATGCTCTCACAAGAATCAAAGTTATATACTACCTACCATTTGTCTCTCTTAAATGTACTATATTCTTCAAGGAAGCTACACATTGTATATGCACAATGAAAATGTAATTGCTGCACTTACAAACTGAATAACCTGGTTTTTGGTCCAAGAAAACTGTTTATATCAAAAATCTCACAAAAGCACTACTTAGCATCAATAAAGCTTCTGAAAATTAGTAAGTAAATAGACTGCAAAATTCACATCTTACCCATGAAAACACATTACCTAAAAAAAATTTGTTAGTCTTTAAAGTGCTATAGGACTGCTTGTTTTTTATAAGAGTTTTTGCCTCTCCATTTTACAGAGAGGGAAACTAAAGAACAAAAACATATCCAAGATGATACAGCAATTCAATGGCAGATCTACAGGGAAAAATACATATCTTGACTCTGTTTATTATTCTAACCACTAGACTACACTCGCTCTACCTCTGATTCTTACTGTAGAAAAAGAATACATGCTATCACAAAAGGTAACTCTATAATCATAACTTTTCTTTCTAACCAGTGATTGCAAAACAGGGGCTGAATGTTTATAGATGTTTGTCAAATACAACGGAATCTCCTTAGGCATATGCTTATAGCAAGAGACCTCACGACATACATGGCAATGGAAACATTGTGAATGCAGTTATCAAATCTCCTGCTCACACTATGTTTTTCATTAGCCTATATGGTGTTATAATAAATGACGCACTTCCTTTTGCACTTTATGCTTTTAGCATGCCACAAGATTTCTATTAATGTTTTGTGTTACTGAACTGCACTAAATTTGAGAATCTATTTTATGATGAAAGGTGAAAAAGACAGATTAAAAGCTAGGCAATGCTGATACAAATTTCTAGTTTTAATTCTCCACTGGGGGGCCAACCCACTGCCAGAGCCAGCTCCAAGAGGACCCATGCTTTTGGGAACTATGCTAACAAAAGGCCACCAACAAGCACATATTTGAGAAATCTGTTCCTGGAGTTCCAGAGAAGAAGACTAACAGTTCACTCCTCACACAGTTGGCCTAGAAGAATTCTACTTTCAAGACAACCTCCCACAAAAACCCAACCCCACCCTGTGATGCACCTGCAACCTGCTCGGCTGCCAGACCTTTAACTCCACTGTGCAAATGTGTAGCATCTGGAAATCAGCTTAAAGCTCCATGCATCTGATTTTTTCAGGGTCTTTTTGCACAAGGGTCATGCCAGTTCTACTTTTGTATAAAAATAACATTTACCTGTTTTATTAAACAAAACTACTTTAAGAATGCTGCATACATAAGAAAACTGCATTAACATTAACAGATTTATTAGACACAAGCAGTATTATCTGAAGTTAGGGAACTGAACTGACAGTTTCTGGTGATCACATCCTTCAAGATTTTAAAACCAACAGATCTTGCTTTCTTGCACCTGGTTTTTATTCATATACTGGGCAGAGGCAAAGAAGGATTTGCTACTTATTTAACTCCTAATTGGTATCTTAACTTTTAATTAACTAGACACTGAATTGAATTAGTTGAATAAATTGAAATTATCTGAAATGAAATGAAACTGAAATAGACTGAAATTCTCTCTGCACCTGCAGCAGACATATTACTTCTGTCAGAAGTGGGGTTGGAACTTCAGACTTATTCCAGGCACTTAACCAGCAGCTTTTATCAATTAAGTGGTCTGACTTCTGTAAAACTTACATGCAAACATGTGCTGCTTTTTTTATTTAACTGAAATGATTTTAATCAATATTTAAGTTTAGACCTTAACATCGGTTGTCATAATTTCAAATTTCATTCTATTTTCAATCTGTATTTAAATTAAAAACATACTTTATTTAAAAAACCCCACTGCTTGCTGTCCACTTACAACTAGTTGAGGCAGCCACTGTTACAAAGAGGGGGGAACATAAGAATCAACATTAATGAGGAATAGTCTCAGAGAGGTAGCAGTGTTAGTCTGTATCTTCACAAAACAAAAGCAGTCCTGTAGCACCTTAAAGGCTAACAATGTTATTTGCTGGGTGATGAACTTTTGTGGGACAGATCCACTTCTTCAGATCTGGAGAATAATGTGTTTCCTTCTGAAGTGTAGCCTTAGGTGTCTGCTTATGCACAACTTTTCAGGTCATCTTTAAAGCAACCCCCTCCCTATCTTTGCAGTTACCGAGTACAGAAACAAAAAAATCATTAATTAATACAAGCTAGTTCTGTACCATTTCAGGCCTTACTATTTCTGTTCAAATTTTAGACTCTTTGTGAACCTAAAATGTAAGTATTCTTTGTTCTAGGATTTCAGACTACACTGCAGAAAACACCAAAATCTCATAGACTCAGCTGAGGTAAGATGATTTGTAGAACATATGAACAAGGCATGTCTGAAAAAGCCATTTACCTTTCATTTAAAGTAAAAATGCACTTTACAATGTGAATGTTAAAATTCAAGTCCAAGAATAATCCCAATAGGTTTCTGAAATTTTCCTATTTTCAGTTGATAAGTTAACTCCTCTCCTCTCTCCATCACACATACACAAGATTTTTCAGATACATTTCTTCTTCAGAGATGTAAACCTATATTTAAAGTTCATATGGACTGTCAGATCAGTCTAACTTGCAAAGAGAAAGATGAGGCACTTCTGTGCCAGAATGCTGTACTACATGTGTCTCTGGCTACATCTACACTTACAAAAAACTTCGAAATGGCAGTGCTAATGGCCAAATTGGAGAATACTAATGAGGCACTGAAATAAATATTCAGCACCTCATTACCATGCCGCCGGGTGTGGCACTTCAGAAGTGCTGCTGTTCGTTCTCCCGCAGCTCATCTACTTGGGGGGTCCTTTTCTAAAGGACCCTGCCAACATCGAAATCCCGTTATTCCTATCAGCTGACTCCCATGTAGACGAGCTGCGGACGAGCGAACCGCCAGTGGCATGCTAATGAGGTGCTAAATATTCATTTCAGCACCTCATTAGTATTCTTCTATTTGGGTATTAGCATAGCCATGTTGAAGTTTTCTGTAAGTGTAGACATGGCCTCTGTCTCCCAAGCAAACATATAAATGGTGAGTATATAAGTATCATATTAGTGCTTCTCAAATATTTTCATATTGTGGACCACTTCTTAAGACAAAAAGCCCTTATTTTGGCTATGTATTATTGCACTGTTAACCTCAAGGTGTTTACAACATTTATTCCTCTGTAAGGTAACTTTTTTTCATATCTGCCTGATGGGAGAATTTTGCAGGCAACAGGGGAAGAAGCATGCAAGCACTAGAATTCCCTTCATAGGGGTCCTGGACCAGCAAGGGGAATAAGAAAAGTGTGCTTAAAGGTAAGGAAGAAGAGAGGGACTCATCTTTACTGTCATCTCCCTTTATGATGTCTGGAGTACAACAGTACCCAAAGAGATGGTGGGAGACTACCTTTTTCTTGGATCATAGGAAGTCTGGACAACTCTCCTCGTCTCTTAATTACCCTCCACAACTAGAGTACTTGATTACCAATCCCATTCTCCCATTAATATTCAGACAGTAAGGAGAAGGGGTTAAAATAAGGGTGCTTTAATATGATGGCTGCAGATTCTTGATTAGGTTCTCCCATTTTGTATATGTGCTGTTTATTTCCTTTGCCTGGGTGAACAACTTTACTGTAAGAATCACTGAACTTCCTCTTAACTGCATACAGTTCCATTATTTTCATTAAGATAAGTCGATTTGCAGTTATGTTTGATTCTCTGATTTTTTTCTTCCTCTCAAATTTTGGTGTTTGCAAGTGTAACCAAGGTTTAAATTACATCACAGAAACACCTGCCTAGGAGAGATATCAGCAGACTGAATTTCCTAGTCAGCAGCAGTCATAGGTATCAACAGCTCAACTTTTTGGATGACCAGACAATCACAGCTTTAACTCTGTACTTCTTAGGAATATGTACTTATACCACTGAAACTTTGACATCATCTTAAAAATGTGTGTGTGAAAATCTGCAAAAATTAAGGAGAGTATGGAGAAGGGTCAATCCTATATATTTTAGGAAGAGATGGGTGTGGGGAGGAAAGATACTTGGTCATGAAATCCTGCTTGCTAACCATAATCTTCAACCCACTGCTTGCATTCCACAGACTTCCTATGGTCCAAAAAAAGGAGGTCCCCTGCTATATCTATGGGTACTGCTGTACTCCAGGCATCATAAATGGAGATGACAGCAATAAGGAGTCCCCCTCTTCTTCCCCACTTTCAAGCACCTCTCTCTCATTCCCCTTGCTGTTCAAGGACTCTGTGAAGGAAATTCTAGTGATTGAAGGGCTCCTTCGACTGTGACCTGCAATGTTCTCCCATCAGGCAGATTACTTCTATAACCCCCCTCCCCCACCCACAGTACCTTAACAGAGAGAGAAATGTTGTAAGCAGCTAAAGGATAATATTGCTATAGGAAATCACCAATATGAATTAGTCAAGAGTAGAGAATTCCAAACCAACCTAATTCCCTTGTTGTTCAATGATATTGATCTATTGGATGGGGGAAAGTAGTAGAAGTGAAACAGCTTGATTAAACTAAGGTTTTGACACAGTCCCAAATAACTTTCTCATAAGCAAGGGAAATGTGGTCTAAATGAAATTGCTATAAAGTGGATGCAAAACTGGTTGAAAGGCTGTAATCAAAGAGTAGCTGGTTCACTGTCAAAGGGAGGGATTCATCTAGCAGGTTGTGTGCAGGGTCTGTACTATTCCGTATTTGCACAAATGACTTGGATAATGGAATACAGAGTATGCTTGAAAGTGCTGCACATGACACTGAGGTGAGAGAGGTTGCATGCACTTTGGAGGAGATGATTATACATTCAAAATGATCTTGAGAAACTGGAGAACTGAAATCAACATGATGAAATTCAATAAAGGCAAGTGCAAAGTACTTAAGAAAGAAAATGTAACTGCTCAACTACAAGAAACATAAGAACTGCCCTACTGGGTCAGACCAAAGGTCCATCCAGCCCAGTGACCTGTCTGCCCACAGTGGCCAGTGACAGGTGCTCCAGAGGGGGTGGACAGAAGACAATGATCAAGCGGTTTGTCTCCTGCCACCCATCTCCAGCCTCTGACAATCAGAGGCCAGGGACACCATTCCTATTCTTGGCTAATAGCTTTTTATGGCCCTAACCTCCATGAATTTATCTAGCTCTTTCTTAAATTCTATTGTAGTCCTATCTAAATGTAACAAAAAGCAGTCGTGTAGCACTTTAAAGACTAACAGAATAAATTATTAGTTGATGAACTTTCATTGGGCAGACCCATTTCTTCAGAACTGAAGACAGTAATGGTAGTCCATCGATCCGATGATGACAAATCTGTGCAGATCATCTGTTATTGGTCTCATGGCGTGCCCTCTGGTGACTGTATAAGCCAATTCTAGAGGTGCACATTTTGCCACAGATGGTGCATGGGAAGTTTGCAATCTGTGGGTTGTGCATTGCTGATGCTCTGTGACATCATTCGCATAACTCTTGTAGACGCCGGCAGCAGTCTTCCTCAAAGGCAATGCAGGTATTTCTGACTGTTGCACGCCACTGTGTTCTGTCACTGGCAGCATCCTCAAGGTCCCTAGGTTTGATACTACTGTACTGCAGATTGGCTTTGAGGGTATCCTTGTAGCGCTTCCGTGGACGATCTATATGCCGGATGCCCTGGGAGAGTTCACCATACAGAAGCTGGTGAGGGATTCTGTTGGCGTCTATGTGGCTGACATGACCGGTCCAATGTAGTTGTGACTTCATAATCATCATTTCGATGCTTGTCATCTGGGCTCTCTCGAGGACCTCAAGATTGGGCACTTTGTCTTGCCAGCGGATCTTCATGATGTTATGGAGGCAGCACATGTGGAATGCTTCGAGCTGCTTGATATGACGCCTATATAGTGTCCATGTTTTGCACCCGTACAAAAGAGATGAGAGAACAACAGCTCTGTACACAAGCAGTTTTGTTGACATCTGGATGTTATGGTGGTTTAGAACTTTGACACGCAGACAGCCAAGTGCCTGGCTCACTTTGGATATTTGCGCATTGATCTCATTATCCAGTGATCCATCACTGGATATGACACTACCCAGGTATTTAAGTTCTCCACTACTTTAAGCTGAGTGCCATTAATGGAGATACTTGGGACAGGAGCATTTGATCCAAATGCAGGTTGATGGAGAACTTCTGTCCTTCCGAGGCTGATAGATAGTCCGAAAAGTTGCAAGGCCTCAGCAAACTTGTTGACAATGTGCTGAAGATCGTTTTTAGTGTGAGCCATAAGGGCACAGTCGTCGGCAAAGAGTGCCTCAGAAAGGAGTTTCTGCACTGTCTTAGTCTTTGCATTCAGGTGACAGAGGTCAAAAAGTGAACCATCATGCCAGTATTTCAAGTATACACCTCGGTCCAGATCTTTCATTGCATGGTTAAGGACACATGCAAAGAACAGGTTAAATAAGATAGGAGCGAGAACACATCCTTGTTTCACGCCATTGGTGATGTTGAAGGGGGCTGATGTGGCTCCATCAGACAGTACTTCACCTGTCATGTCGTCACAGAAAAGGCGTATTATCTGGACAAATTTTCTTGGGCAGCCAAGTTGTATTAGAATGGTCCAAAGGGCTTCCCTGTTGACGGAATCAAACGCCTTTGTCAGATCTATGAAGACAGCATACAGGTGCATGTTCTGTTCAATGCACTTCTCTTGTATTTGTTTGACAGCAAGCACCATATTGGCTGTGCTCTGGCCAGGTCGAAAACCGCACTGACTTTCAGGTAGATTTGCCTCAGAAATACTGGCTATTAGGCGGTTCAAGATGATGTGGGCGATGATCTTCCCTCCAACAGAGAGGAGGGATATGCCTCCGTAGTTTCCACATTCTGCTTTGCTGCCATTATTCTTGAAAAGGGAGACAATAATAGCATCGCGGAGGTCTTGTGGTACGTTTTCATCCTCCCAGATGGTGGTGATCACGCTATGGAACGCTGCTAGTGCTGCTGGACTTGCCGCTTTATATATCTCTGCTTGTATCCCACCTTTTCCAGGAGCTTTTCCTGAATTCATCTGGCTAACAGCTTTCTTAATCTCATCTATAGTGGGTGGAAAGTCAAGATCTGTCAGGACAGATTGTTGTGGAATTTCATTCAGGACGTTATTATTCACCGTCAATGGTCTGTTTAGGAGGTTGCTAAAGTGTTCTCGCCATCTTTCGTTGATGCCCTCTTTGTCTTTGACCAGTGTTGTGTTGTCTGATGAGAGCAATGGGGTAGTCCTTGGTTTAGAAGGTCCATACACAGTCTTAATAGCACTAAAGAACATCTTTGAGTTGTGGGTCTCAGCATAGTGCTCAATTTCTTTGGCTTTGCTCTCCCACCAGCTGTCTTGTATCTGACAGAGGTCTTTCTGTGTTTTGCTCTGAAGGTGCTTGAAATGGTCCCGTTTGGAGGCTGAGGAGGGGTCATTCTGCCATTCAATAAAGGCTTTTCTCTTTACTTCCAGTGCTGAACCTATTTCTTCTTGGTTCTCATTGAATCAATCCTGAAGTATTCTTTTCTTTGGTCCAAGCGATGTTATTGCTGTGTCAGTCACTATCTGCTTGAACTGATCCCACTTTTCGGTTACAGTACCAATCAGTTGACCGTGGGATATTAATTTGTCATCGAGACTCTTCTGAAAATTATTGAAACATCAGGCATCCTTCAGGTTGGCTATGTTAAAAGCAGGTCGCACATGCTTAAGGCATTTGTGCCGAGAGGGAGTGATGTGAAGTTGAAGGGACATCCTGACTGATCTGTCCAGCACTCTGCGCCTCACATTACTCTGGTGATCAGTATGTCTCGGATGTCTCGCCTTCTGACAATGGCATAACCTAGCAGATGCCACTGTTTAGACCTTGGGTGCATCCATGTCGTTTTGTATTTATCCACTTGTCAGAACAGAGTGTTGGTAATAGTCAGGTCGTTTTCAGAACAAAGGCTCAAAAGGAGTAGTCCATTGTTGTTCATTTTGCCAACAGCATGTGGCCCGGTTACTCCTTTCCAGTTCTCATTGTCAGCCCCAACTCGGGCATTGAAATCTTCAAGTAGGAGTAGTTTGTCTGTTGCAGGTGTGGCCTTGATCAGTCTGTCGAGATCTTCATAGACTTGTTCCTTTGAGTTGTCAGGGCATGTTAGAATGGATGCATAGGCACTGATGATGGTGGCATGATGTTTGGCGTTTAGTGGGAAGAGTAGTTTCAGCAATCTTTCATTGATACCCACTGGAAGGTCTGGGAGTTGATGCATCAATGAGGTTTTTATCGCCAGACCGACTCCATGTATTCTATCCTCTGTCTCAGTGTTAGCCTTCCAGAAGAAGGTATAACCACTTCCTGGTTCACTCAAGAAACCTTCCCCAGCCAATCTTGTTTCACTTAATGCTGCTATATCGATGTTATAGCAGGCTAGTTCACAAGCAATGAGAGCTGTCCTTCTCTCAGGTCTTGCAACAGCTTCTCGATCCATGAGAGTACGAACATTCCATACACCAATGGTAAGTTCTCAAATTTTTCTTTTGGTTTTGACCACAAGTAGGGTTGAACTCCAGCCGCGGCTTGCTGGCCAGTTATTGTTGTAGGGCAGGCAATTTTTAGGCCACCTTTTCTAGGCCCTTCCCTTACTAGGGTGAGCAGTGCTGTCCTAAAGAAGACTGCTCAGACGCCTGGGATGCTGCCGGGCAACTCTGCTGCCCCAGGTACAGAGCTGGACGACCACTTGTCCACAGGCTGCCTGCGTGTGGGATTGAGATGACGACTCCCAGTGGTAACCTCCACCTGTTGCTTCACCCCTTCCCCGTCGCCACAGGGCTTGGGTGATGTGATGATATGAAGATTTGCACAGGACCTGTGCGTGAAAGCTTTTTAGGTGGTAGAGCCGTTGCACAGGAGCAATCCCACTCTCTCGACCTTGGAAGCCAGGCACCAGTGGTACGTAGAATCGTCACGACTGGTAACTTCTTTGGTTGCAGTGGATGGATGGACGTCTTTCGTGCCTTGTCAAAGCCCTTCACTTTCCCCAAAGCGTTGCAGAACTGCCTTCTTGGCCGTTGGATCTAAATGATCTCTTCCACCCAGTCCGCCGGAACTGACTTCACATGCTGGGTAGGCACATCCGAAAATTCACCAAGGGCTTGTGCCCCATCAGTTACATTCACCTGGTTTGGCCGGCCTGTTGAAGCCGTTGCCTGGGGTGTGGCCGCTGCGCATGCTGCAGCTACTTGGAGCCACAAGTGAGAGCTGAGTGACAGGCGGGGACCGAAGTGGTCGGACTCCCCCTGAAGGGGTATGACAGGTCCCTCCAACAGAGGTACTACCCCTTCCTGTACACTCCATACACCCATGATACTTTGCAACTTGGGGTCTTAAAAGAGAAAACAAATACCTTACGCATTACAAAGACAGTTTCCCCATCCTTGATATTCATAGTGATCTCAGGCAAGTCATTTAACTTAATTTACCCTTGCAGTAAGTAATTTTCTCTTCCACTACCCCCTGTCACTCCCCCTTCTGTCCTATGTATCTGATTTGACAGCTTTCATTTCAATTTTTTTAATCTATATCTCTCTGTTATGTAATTGTCATGCCAATTCACTTTCAGTACCATTTCCAGTACAGCACTATCTCCAGATCTGAAGAAGTGGGTCTGCCCCATGAAAGGTCATCACCTAATAAATTATTTTGTTAGTCTTTAAAGTGCTACACGACTGCTTTTTTTGTTTTGTTAGTAACAAAGAGGTAGCCCTGTTAGTCTGCATCCTATCTAAACGGGGAATATTTGGCTCTGCAGTAATACTGCAGAAAAGGATCTGGTGGTTACAACGCATGAGAAGTAGACCATATGCCAACAATGGGCTGCAGTTGAAAAAAAGGCTAATATTATAGGAGGTATTAACTGTAGTGCTGTGTATATGACATGAGAGCTAATTATCCCATTCTATCTGATGTTGCTTCATCTAGAGTAGTGAGTCTAATTATGAGTGATACACTTTAGCAGAGATGGGTAAGTTGGAGCAAATCCAGGGAAGAGCAACAAAAATGATAAAAGGTTTAGAAAACACAAGCTTTGGGGAAAACTTTAAAATCTGGGCACATTTAGTTTTGAAAAAAAATGACAGAGGAAACCTTGTAATCTTGAAAGGTTTATTATGAAGGGGAATGTGGTTGATCTGAATGTACACTTCGGTTAGGACTAGGAGTAAAATGCACAATTGGCATCAAAGGAAATTTAGATTAGATATGAGGAAAAACGTTCTAACTTGAAGGTAGTTAAGCACTGGAATAGGCTTCTGAGGAGGCTGTGGAATCCCATTCATGGGACATTTTTAACACCATGTTAAACAGCTCTTGTCAGGAATAGTGTAGGTGTACTGGGTCTCGATTCAACAAAGGATCTGGACTTGATGACTTATTGTGGTCCCTTCCTGCCCTAAATTTCTATGATTCTGAGCCTTAGGAGGCTTATGGCTTCACACTCTAGAATCCTCAGATGTTCATCTGAGCTACTAACATTCCCAAAGAAACACACACAGGCTAGTGGGTTTAGGAGATTCTTCTGTCTTAAATAAGGCAGATCAGGCATATGAAGCCTCTGCAGAACCAAAACAAGTTTAATTAGGCCAAAAGTCTCAGAAGGGATGAGGGGATTCGTGAAAGGTACCAATGAGCACTAGGGATTTCCCCTCAAAACCTGTCTCCTTTACATTCACTTCTCCTTGCACAGAGGATCTCCTACGGTCTGCAGAATTAGGACTCTCTTTCCGCAGTCTTCAGGAAGTACACAAGGCAGAAAGATAAAGAAAGAAAGGAGATCAGTTGAAGGGAAGGAGTATTTCCCTTGTCTTGACCTCCTTAAAGTTTGCAAGAAAGAACCCTGTTAGAAATTGGTTTAATTAAAAAAAAGTCAGGAACCATTGTATTACACAAGTTGAACCTCTCTAGTCTGGCACTTTCTGGTCTGGTACAATTTTAGTTAGCCAGATGTACGCTTATCATGGGGTATGGTCAAGTTTCCTGTGGTCCCATAAAGTTTGTTTTCTGCCACCAGTCTTGGCTCTCGGTGGTCTGTGCTGTTATTTAACTCTAATTTACCCCAAGTGTCTTTTAAGAGCCCAATAAGTAGTAGAAGTGTTGGTAATGCTGCTAGGCAATACTGACCACCTGTGGTTCAGCAAATTCTCTGGTTTGGCACTGGTCAACTCCTGAAGATAGAAAGGTTTAACCTGCATTATACATGTTTGAATTACTCCAGAAAAGCCAAATAAACTGATTTAACTTTTCATGACATTTTTAAACAGCAGCTAATATAATTACCAGAAGTATGCAAAATCAAAGAACCAAAGTGAAGAACCATTGTAGTCTTCATCCATGTACACCAGGAGTGACCTAAGAGTGAAGTTCAGTAGATCCCTTTTCACCACTCCGATTAGAGAACAAATGTAAATAAGCCTATGTATAGGTTTTCTAAGTGCAGAAGACAGAGATACTCATGTCTCTGGCCATTAGCACCACATCCACATATATGGAATGCAACAGGATCTTGTCACCTTCTACTCCAGCATAACTGGAGACTGAGGGGTTCAAATTCTAAGGGTGACGAAGGTATCATGCTTTTAAGATTATGCAGAAACATATTGTTGGTTATAATACTATTACTTAATAGTATATTATTTGAATCTGCCATTTGTATTAAAGTGAATTCAAACAGTTTGCATGCCCTGAGAGAGATCATCAACCCGTTACTAATTTTAAATGAATACTGGAATAGTTTATATGACTCTGAACTCTGTTCATAATTACTAGAATGCACACTCATGTTTTAGTAATAAGAACTAAATTGCTAAATTCAAAACTACATTTATTTCCATCATTGTATTTAGTAATACAAGGTGGTGTCTCTTAAGTAGCAACACGAATCAGGAATGTGTTTTATTATGAGTAATATAAAGCCACGTGAAGGTGCAGTTCTCAATACTCTGGATTGTTTGCATTCCACAACTATGCATACCTTATCTTGCATAGACTAAAGGGTGGTACTGTGTTAAAATAAATATACATGCACACAGAGTTTGCTGTTGTTTATGCACATCAAGAGGAAAGACTTTTTCTAGTTACAAACATGAGAAAGCCAGTATCACTTCTGCTGTGTACTTGGGAAAAAGAACACTAAGAGACAGCGTTTGTTTGCTTTTAGTGGCATTTGAAAGCTCTCCAGATAAGAAAAGTAAAACACGAAAACAGCTCTAGATGAACATTGTTATTTTAATTTGTGATAACTATCAAATATGAACTCTGATGTCTGTCATATAATATTGATATGCGCACACACAAAAATATCTAAAACAAACAAAAATATTTAAAACTTAGAAAAGCAACTTCCTGCTTCAAAAGTTGACAGTACAGTACTTTATTCTGGACATGATCCACCTCTCAGGACTATCAATGCATGTATTTCCACTGATTTCATAGAGAACTGGACTAGTTCTTATTATTGCAGAATCATACAACTATACCTGTTCATATTAGAGATAGGTAATAAAAGATTTCAATTACCAATCAAACCGATTTAACAACTCTAAGTAAAAAGGGGTTTCATGTTTGTTTGTTTGACGTGGGGGTGGGGGGCGTGGAACAATGTGGGGGAGTGTTACTTAATCAGGGTTTTCATATTAGGTTAAATCCTACTTCTTTTACTGATAAAAACTACCAAGTGTGAATTGCATGAGTGAAAATTGCAGGATTTTGTCCATTGCTGGTAAAGAGCAAAGTATTTATGTATAGCACATGCTTTTCCAACAGAACCTCATTTATCCATCCCAAGGGTCATCCTTAGGGATGTGCAGGGCCCAGGACAAGATCCTTCCATTCCAGGCCCCAGGCCCCATCCCCTCTTCTCAACCCTGCTGTGTCACTAAAAGTCAAGCAGCATAGATAGTTTGTCAGCTTTTTTTTTGCCAACAACATACTTCCACGCCCATTGTGGGCAGTAGCCAATGAGCTGCTCAAGCTGGTACTTGTCATGGCAAAACTATTGCCTTTGGGGTGTATGGGGTTTAGCATCTCTGAACAACAGAAGTTTTATGTCTCAATTGCCAGTACAGGCATAGCCCAAACAGAGAAACTCAAGTAGGTGTGTAGATCCAAAGGGCTACAAATATTTGGATAGTGGGAGTTGTATCACATGCACTTTTGAAGTTTTCTAACAAACCTTACATTTTTCGGTTGCTGGAAACTGCTCAAAAATACCAGTTACACTTGTATAGGGAAACAGTTCCTGCTTTTAAGACTTCACAATCTAAGACTTGCAAATTAGTCTCATTCCTTTCAGCCAGTTTGCAATCTCAATTTCAATTTTTTTAAACTCATTACCAAATTCACCATATGGATATCAACTAAAAAGCATGAACACTATTGGGAAGTACCTCCATTCATAGACTGATCAGTACCCTCTTTTTAAAGGGAATGTCCTGTATTTAAGCCCATAGAATCCTAGGGCTAGAAGGGACCTCAGGAGGTCAGAGGCCAGCCCTCTGCCCATTGCTCCTTGTTCTGCCATCCGTCACTACTGAGAACAGCCTCTCTCCATCCTCTTTAGAACGCCCCTTCAGGCAGCTGAAGGTCGATATCAAATTGCTCCTCAATTCTTCTCTTCTGCAAACTACTTAAACCCAGAGCCCTCAGCCTCTCCTTGTAGGTCATGTGCTCTAGCCCCCTAATCGTTCTGGTTGCCCACCACTGGAGCCATTCTAACGCATCCACATCCTTTCTATACTGGGGGGCTCGGAACTGGATGAAATACTCCAGATGTGGCCTCCCCAGTGCCAAATGGAGGGGAAAAATAAGTTCTCTCGATCTGTTGGCAACGCTCCTCCAAATGCAAAGTGCTCTTCCCTCCTGCAGGTGTCCTGACCTTTTTCTTTAAAATGGGCAAGTTGTCCTGTATTATCTGTTTCCCCCACTCGGTATTAATGGGTGCTGCTGCTGGCTGGATCCCTGCTCATCAGAAGTGAGTGGGACGGTCCAGTGGCCAACGATGGGGGTGCAGCACTGCTGCAGAATGCAGGCCCAGCCACTCCCTTCTCCCACCACCCTTGCTCTGGCTTATTTATACCTGGCCCTGAAGATTTCCAAGACCAGCATCTGATGAAGTGAGTCTGTGCTCACGAAAGCTCATGCTCAAAACTTTTCTGTTAGTCTATAAGGTGCCACAGGACCCTTCGTTGCTGTTACCACTCCCTTCTGGTCCGTTAACACAGCCTCTGCTCTGTGCTGGCTCTCAGCTAGCAGAGCCTAACCCCTTGTCCTGTTACTAGCTGGTAAATGGGTGCTAGGCAGCAGCTGGTTATGTGATATCTCTGTTGCCCAGGTATCATCCCTTTAGGTATCCCTCCTTTTTCATTGTACCCTCCCCGCTTTGTGTCATCAATCTCCAGCCTTCCTCCCTTTCCCTACCTCCACCCCCTTCTTAGTGGCACATACCACCCTCAGAGCTGTGCATAGAACATGACCCTGATTGGAGCATACAGCTGCCTCTGGCTGGGCTGTGCCCTAGTAAAGCCAAAGACGCTCTGACCCAGGGGGCTGGCCAGGAGGAGCCAAGGGCTCCGGTGCCAAAGTGCTGCACTGCACTGGCACAGGGAAGCCTCTCTGCTTCTCAGCTTAGCTCTGGAATCAGGAAGGATGGGAGGAAAGTAATTTTCAGTCTGTTCATTACCTGACCCCGCAGAATCCACAGCAGCCCTCTGGGCAGAGGTTTAGGACCCTTTTCCCATCTTCTCCCAGCCTGGCTCCTGGCCCCCGCCCCTCTCCCTGCCAGGAGTACAGAGCTGTTCTGTAGCTGAGGGATCCTCCCCTACTTAGCCACCTCTTTGACCCAGTACTTGGAAGTCCCTGCAGTCAGGTGCCCTGTGCCCTGGTGCACAATGCATCCCTAGACCCTACCCATGCTATACCTGGGAAACAGTAGGCAGATGGACTATGTCAGTGGCTAGCAACAGTCCAGAAGTGTAAAATGCCTTTGGTATTGTGTGGGCAGGAAGAGACAAGTGGCTTCCAGCCACAGCAGCTTGGGGAGAGAAAAGGAAGAGCTCTGCAAAGCCACAGCTTCTGTTCCTTCTCTCCTATACAGTTCCAAAAGGCTGCTGCTGGTTACATTCCAGCGTGAAGCCTTCCAGAAATCTGGGAAGTGGGGGGGGGGGGGGGAGATATGACTCTGAATGCCCCACAGCATGTATTGCCTCAGGAAGACAGGATACCAGGTACCACAAGAGGTGGGTCTGTCCTGTGGCCCAAGCCAGGCATGGTGGGAGAAGAACGCTAGATAGGATGGGTGCATGAGTCGTCCCTTCATGTAGGAGGGGTGTGCAGAAGTGTCACCTCTTCCAGTGTGAACTCTAAAGCTTTAAAGATGATGGATAAAAACTATTTCTTAACAGGGTCTCACTGTCAACTTGATGTTAGTTTGACCATGTAAACAGCATATTTATGATCGACTGCCATTGAACTTGCTTGAAAACAACTAATTTTACCAGTCATGTACTGAGTGTATGAAAATACAGTCACCCTTTCCAATCAGCTTTTCGTGTGCATCCATAACTCACACTTTGTACAAGTTACACACATATGGAAATGATGCTATTGGATAGGCACTAAATCTACTAATGTGACAGAGGTATATGAAGAATTCATGTATTTCAATGTATGCCCCTGAGTAAATATAAAATCATATTGCAGCCATCACAAAAATATTAAAGTAAGCCTTAGTACATTTGCCTGATGCTACACCTAGATATTAAGGGTGGAATTTACACTGATGAAGAACCACAAGCTACTCAGCCCTGTAATGCTTCTTTTCACTGAAGATGGGGATGGAGAGCAAGGGAACATTAGGGGTACATCTACACAACCTGGGAGATCGACCCAGTCAGAGTAGATCTTCCACGGTTCGATTTGACATGTGTAGTGGGGCCGCACAAAATTGAACTATCAGAGTCGATTTTTGACCCCTGTTCTCCTCATTCCCATGAGGAGTAATGAAGGTTGACGGAAGAGTTTCCTCCCATCAACCTGCCTCAGTGAGGACAGTCAGATAAGCTGATCGTAGATGTGCTGATTCCGGCTATGCCACTCCCATAGCTGGAATTGCGTATCTACTATCGACTTTAAGGTCGAGTGTAGACCTGGCTTCAGATACATTTATCTTGCAAAATAATCCCAAAGGCAACAAGTCAGAGCCTGTTTCTACAAACTCAAATTCATAAATTATTTTGTTAGTCTTTAAAGTGCTACTTCACTGCTTTTTTGTTTTGATAGTATATAGACTAGCACGGCTTTCTCTCTGTTACTATTCAAATTCATGCTATGAGGTTAAAAACAGCAGTGAAGGTGTTCCCTCATGGACTGGAGTTTGGGCTCTGAAACTTGGCAAGTGGTGGTGGGGATGTCTACTCTGCTATTTTTAGCTCCATATCATGGACCCAAGTCTGTAGATCTGGGCTCTGAGTGCAAAAAAAGCCCCTGTAACAGCAAGTCTCAGAGCCCAGGTCATCTAATTTAGATGTGCTACAGGACTAAAAGTAGCAGTATGGATGTTCCTGCTCAGTTTGGAGTCCTGGCTCGGAGTCCCTCCCCAACTGCTGGGTTTCAGGGCCTGAGAGGAAGCATCTACACTGCTATTTTTAACTTTGTAGCACAAGCCTGTGCAACTTGACCTGAGCTCTGTAACTCTCTGCAACGGTTTTTGTTTTGGTTTTTGTTGTTGCTGTAGATGTACCCTTAATGGGCAAGCAGCCTCGGAGGAGCCTTTATCAGGCTAAAGTGCAAACTACTGGGGCCTGGGACATCGAATACAGCCTTTTAACTGAGGCATAGAGTGGAGAGACCCCATTGCATGAGGTCTGGCCACAATTCTAGCTGTAGAATAAAAGGTACAAAGGGGTCTTGTAGTCTGGCCAAAGGACGGAAGGTGGAGAACCATTGCAACCCCAACCCTACCATTTGTTGTTTACACATAGCCCCTTTACTGAGATTTATGAGTTTAGGTCTGAAGATCACCAGTGAAGCATATTTCATATTATATTTTCTAAACACTACAACCATCATGGCTTTCTTTTTTAGAACTGGAAATCATAACCAAGCTTTTTCTTTAGCTTCAAAACACAAAATAAATATGATCCTATCCACATAATGGTCTATATACTGAAAGTGTAATTATCTACAAGTATAAAATTGTACACACCATTTTAACAACAGAAAAACCATTATCCAGAACTCCCAAACCTTTTTTATGCCATAGAAATACAAGTCTGGAAAAACAGATGCACATTTTATTTCTCTAACAATTTAACAGACAACTAACAATAGAACGTACAATGAAAGTGCTTACAGACGTAACTATAGCAGAGCTCCCCGAGCCGCTAAACTATTATATAGATGGTAAATAAGAAATAACGGAAACATTAGTTTACCTTTTCTAATGTCTGATCTCTACAATAAACCATGAAATTACTTAATTAGTCAATTGCCATTTAGTAGTAAATACTGCTAAACAATATATGGTTCCATTATTCAATTGTTCACCATAGGTTTATATAAATGGCTTTTGTATTGTGAAGATTTATCTTACAAGGTAATTTAAGAATCAAAATAAGCTACTAATGGTTCCTGAAGCTGAAAAAATACGTTTGAGGTTCAATCTTCCACCCACTGACATCAGTGACAAATTTTCCATTAACTAATGGGAGGCACATTACTCCCTGCTTCTGTTAATAAAAAGTTGTTACACATTGCCGGTTATTGCTTGGGGGAGGAAGGGCAACCCACCTAAATTAAATTGCTCATTAAGGTCTGAAGTAAAGGCAAATTATTTAAAGGTCACATGAATCCAAGCTAAATAATTGGAATCAATGTACAATAGACTCTTTATTCAAATGCAACTAATTAAGATACTTACAATCTCATTAGCATAAAACAAAAAATGTTCATAACATTGAATGAGCAATTGATAGTCTTCCTTAGCTATATCTTGCTTTTCAAATCATGGTATATTCTTGCTGCACGACTTAAATGTTCCTAAAATACCACTGTAAGCATGTTTTAAAGACTGTGCTAAATTAGAATAGCGCTGATATTCAGCCCTAACCTTAGTTATGCTCTGGAGGCATTTAGTATTTGCTTTATGTTATGTAAGTGTATAGGACTCTCAGTTCTCAAACCATAATAACGCTTTTCTAATATGTGCTTTAAAACACACACAGTGTTCACAATTGTGCAGAATAGGCCTCAAAGCAGTGATCAAGCCCCATGATTAATGCCCTTAACCCTCCTGACTTAATCACTTAGAGATACTAGGGTGGAGGGGTTGTTTTTGTAACAGACCTCTCAACCAATCAGAGTAGGCAGCTACAGCTTAAAGGATTATACGTGTGTATGTGGGGAGGGGGGCGGGGGAATCACATGTATACACAGAGTTCAGTAACACTAACAAGAACAGTGCAGCAGAGTCAGCATTCTTTTCCTAAGCACTGCTATTGTTTATTCTTAATAGAGAAATGAGACATTGGAGGTTCTGCTGAATTTACTCTGAAAAAAAGATTCCAATACAAGCAAAATGTTTCTGCCTGCTATCAAGAAATTCATTTGCTACTGTCTCAAACAACAGGGTCGTGCTTACTGGGTGAGTTTTTGACAAGTTCACATTGTAGCTTGCTCTCATTTTTCAAGGAGCCTGCATAATAATTTAGGTATCATACACAAACACCAGCTCAGTGAAGCTGAATAGTTGCTTTGTCAGAAGACAAAATATAGCTCTTATGGTGGATCTCTAGAAAGAGAAGCCATATTTTTAAAATGTGTGCTTGTTACTGCTTTTATTATGGACTGTGCATAGGAAAAAGCTATAGTAAACTCTCGTGTGAACATTAATCCTGATTCATTTCTATATTCAGCTTGATTTCACAACTACTATTTCCTTTCACTACAGCAAAATATTAAAAGATAAAATTCATTATACCCTTAATATTTATACCTTATTTATTTTAAATATGGAGTTATGCCAACAGTGAAATTAGTCTTGGCTGTCCCTTTGACAAAAGAGAAAAAAATGCCTCCTCTGAAGAACCAGTATTGTTTCTGAAAATACGGTTTTTATATTACATATTTAATTCACAACAACAACAAAAACTACAGTAAACTGTACTGTGAAATGAAATTGGAAATAGTGAAGAGACACTGCAATCTACTACAGTCAGAAACTAAATCAGTCACCAAACCATTGAAAGTGCCTTTTCATTTATTCTGTATTACAACTGTAAGTGAGATTGAAATTTCATCAAGATACAGATGTGCTTAGTACTTTTAGCAATAGCAAATATAAACTATTTCAAATACAGATTTTTTTAAAGCTGATTAGGTATTATACTGTGCTCATTACCGTGTATTTTCTTACTGCACCTAACAGAAATTAAACCCAGTGTGCAGTAGGGTTTTAACTGTCAGTTGAACTTTGGACTCTCTTTATAAACCAAAGAATTGCATGTAGAGTGGGGACATAAATGCTGTTTTCTTTGTCCCCATTATATTGCATGATGCATTCTGTTGGCCCAATTCACATTACAGTCAAAATAGAAGTCTTCCACTAAAATCAATGGAAGTTGCACTGGTCCCCAAAACAATTAGCTCTAAAATGTTTTAGATACGAGAATTCCTTTGAGTTTCCATTTTTTATCTATATTAATGATCTTTCAAGGAACAGATAAGAGAGCTGTATAAATTTTTCAGTAGCTAAATACAGGCCCCAGCCCTCTTCATCATCATCATCAATTTGTTATCCATTGCAAAAATATCTGACAGTGATCTCAGTCAATCTAAAGACTACAATGTAATTGTAAGTATTGGTATTTATTTCACTGCTGATTGTTTTACTATATATTTATATTGTGGTAAAATGTAAAATCCAGGATTACGGCTCCATTGTATACAAACAACGGAAAGAATCCCTGCCCCCAAAATCTTGCAGTTTAAATATATGATGAGACACAAAATACACACACACACACACACACACCAGATGAAGAAAGAACAAGATAACAATGAGGCAATTAATATAATAAGTAGTGGCCACAGCACAGCAACTGGCTAGCTGGGATCAACTGTTCTGGCACAGCTTTTTCAGAAAGATCTGAAGTAGAATAATCTAGTGGGACTTTTGGATTTTTATGGAAAGCTTTTCCCAGGCATATGGGGTGACTTTCAAGAAAGTACAAAAATACATATGGGAAAATGTTACTGCTTTCTGTGCTGTACTGCAGATTTCTCAGTACAATTTCACTGTATAGTACAATTTCTAGTTGGAATAGACCCCTCTGCTTGACCAGATATTGTCCATGCTTCCAAAGATGTGTTTGTTTTTCCTCTAGTCTCATGTGAGTACCTTTATTGCAGACACCTTCAAATGTTACCATGCTCCCTAGACAGCACAATTCTTATCAGCTCTATTCCTTCTCTATACACACGTACCTTTCCATCTGTAGTCCAGTTTCCTACCTTAGGTTTGTTTTTTCTCTGCTTTTACTTTCAATCCCATTTTTGCTGCTTCCTGTTCTACCTCTGATGCAAAAACAAAAAACAAAAAACCACACAATCAGTCCTGTAGCACCTTAAAGACTAACAAATTAATTTATTAGTCAAATAAATACATTCATTATTCTGTAAGGTGCTACACAACTGCTTGTTTTTGTGAAGCTACAGACTAACACAGCCACCCCTCTGAGATTCTGATGTAAAGGCCATATATTCTATTTATAAAGCAATACTGTCAGCAACATCAAGGTTGCGTAACTCATCTCTGCTAACCCATTTGAGACTGTCCACAATGCCTTTTGTTGACCATTTGATCACCCAGTCAGTCTATTGCCAATGCAAAAGGGACTGGTGATAAATCCTTGTTTAATATCAAACCACTCACCCAGGCCTGTATCTGATCTTACTGTGTATCTATTTACATCATATATACTCATTATTACAGTCTTGTAGCATTTTAGAGACTAACAAACAAATTTATTAGGTCATGAGCTTTCATGGGTAAAACCTGTTTCTTTCAGTTGAAGATGAAAATATTACGTTGATCACCCTGTCTGTTGTCCCATAGCTCCTAGCAATATTCCACAGTCTCTCTCTATGGACACTAATCAATATATTCTTAAAATCTACAAAGGGGATTAAAATGGTGTGATGAACTTACGCTCTTGATTGTAGATGATTTTATGAAATTGTAATCTGGAAAGTCTGTATGTTGATACCCCAGGAGTCAGCAGACGGCACAGTTGTGTGGTATCTCTGTGAGGCACAGAGACAAGGGTGAGTGATCAGCACTCAGATGACTTATTCAAAGTTAAAAATGGTCAGACTATGGGCTTGGTCTAATAGAAAAGACATAACCTCTTCTTGTCTGAAAGGAGAGGGGAGTTGAGAGCAGTGGAAATTTTTCAAAATACCCAACAAAAAAGCAGGTAACCCCAGCAGCAGTGTAAAGCAATAGGACCAGGAGTGAGAGCCATTTTTTACCTGATTAAGATGAGGGAGACTGCTTGCAAAGAGTTAGATAGGCAAGGAAGTAGAGGAACCTGTCTGCATGAGTACAGATGATCCCCTCTCTAGGAATCCCTAGCAAAGGATAAGCTAATAAGGGATATTGCATATTAGATATTTTTAATTGTTTTGTCTATTTGTACTCTGCTTTACACGCTTAAATATAAAAGAGCATAAAAACATTAGATTGTACAACAAATGAGTGTGTTTCTACTGCTCCCCTAGTATTCCATGTCCCTGAGAGAGTTAAACTTGTAAACTAGTAACAAAGAAAGTGCTACTTGACTTGTAAACTAGATGTTTCACGCCTTTCGGGTGGAGTTCTGGGAGAGCAGTGTGTCTGAAAAATCTGAGCTGTGTTCAGAGACACTCAGTATCTGGACAGCAGGTGCAAACAAACACTCAAGAGTGATGCTAGATAAAAGGATTGCACTCAGATTCTACTGAGGGGGAACCTTGATATTGGGGCAGTGGCTGGACTTGGTTCAGGATGAAGGAACTTGAAATGTCCAGGGGATCTGGCTTGGATTCCCCTCCCAGACTAAATTTACCCATTCCTGGCCACTCAGGGGAAGTGATCTCCAGGATCTGTGACAAATGTGATTTTGCTAAGTCATGGCTTTTCTGATGATCTATGAGAGAGTAAATACCTGTTCACTGTTAGTGACCATTAGCCTGAGTAGAATAAAGGTGACAGTGGATGAAATATTACATGAAGAACAGGTTGGATTCCATCCAGACAGACATAGGCATATTGTGCCTGATCCAAAACTCATTGAGAACAGGGTCCTTCCACTGATTCAAACTGGTTTTGGATCAAGCTCACAGTAAGACAGTCCTGATCCCAAAGAGATTACAGTCTAACAGCTGTTTTTTGCATATGCATAAAAATTTACCCCATTCCCAAAACATCCAAATTAAATAAATCAAAATACTATTTGGGCACAGTTGGAATTAGAAGGTGAAATACGCAATGGACCTCAAAGTGGTAGTTTATATCTATATGCTAGATACCTGGCAAAACTAAAGATCACTTAGGCTATGTCTACACAGCAGGCAGTATCCCACAATAGTCGCCTGCATTTAAGAAATGCAGCTTCTGTCTTGAAACAGTTTACAAGATAACAGGCACGCTATTCCAGCACACCTGTACGTGCAGGAGGAGTACAGGGCTGCCTCAAAACAGCTTTATTTTGGCATGTAGTGCCATTTAGACTGCACCACATGCCAAAATAGCCTATTTTGAAAGCTACTTGGAATAAGCTATGCAGTTTATTTTGAGGTTAGGCTGTTGTGTAGACATACCCTGAGTGTCCTAAAAACAAAACAAAACAGAACTCCCAAGACAAAACACTCAGACTTTCTGACAGGACAATAATTTTATATACAAACAGACATGGTAAGTTTTAGAGTCATTTCATCATTGGTATCCTACTTCAGCCAGGAAATGAATTCCCCTTCCAGACCTTAAACCATATCAAACCGTTTACCTACCAATTTCTAAACCCATTATGTCCAAAACAAATATTGTTTATATTGGTGCATTTCCTGGAAGACTTGATTTAGGACCATGTCCCTGCTGACTGAAGCTGAAGAATGAGTCTTTCACAATGGGAATCTCCTAAGCAGTCACTGTAATGAACTGCTGCTAAGTCAGTAGGTCAGCTTTTACTTACTTTATTGATAGGAAATAGCACAATATAATGGGTATCAGAATAAATGATATCTGCACCTCCTGTTAGCCTTTGCAACAAGCAGCAGCACACCTCATGGGACTGGCTTATTAATGCCAAATTTCCCATCACAAATTCTAAGTATGGGTGACTCTGACAAAATGGAGTTTGTATTAACTGTTGTCATCATACCAGGTCACTTGGCTTAATTTAATTCTGGTGTCACTTCAGTACAGTCAATGGAACTGCAACTTTTCACACTAGGATTGAATTTGGCTTATACTTTAAAGTAACAAGTAACTTAAGCATGACGGAGATTCAGAAATCCAGCCACTTGGGCTGCCTAATAAAAGCAGGTATGAATGGTAAATTTAACATGGACATGATCCTATCAACTTCCTTTTACAGATGCAATGAAAACATTTCAGGCCTTTCATCATGAAATGTCTTGTGAGTTTCTATGCTTTCACAAATAGCACCTTACTCTTCCTTTTTATCTTGTAATCTTGATATACCCATTCTCATTCTTATTTTAATTTTGGCTTCAAAAAAATGTAAAAATATTTCTCTTAAAGCCAAACACAACTGCTATATGCACTGATAGTGTGCAGTCTGCAAGAGTTTACAAGTCATGATGAAAACTGTTAGTTTAAATGTACATTATCAGTATAACTAAGGCCCTACACCAAATTTGCAGCCATGAAAAAAATCACAGATCATGATATCTGGTCTTTTGTGTGTTTTTCGCATGTACTATGCAGATTTCATAGCGGAGAGCAATGTTTCTCAAAATGGGGGCCCTGACCCAAAAGGGTGTTGTAAGGTCATTTGTGGGGGCAGGGTTGCGATATGGCCACCCATACACTTCTGTGCTGCCTTTAGAGCTGGGTGGCAGAGATGATGGTTTTGGAGAGGTGCCTAACTATGAAAACTCATCAGCAACATCTCTGCCTTCAGAGCTGGGCTCCCAGCCAGCAGCCAGGGCTCTCCAGCCACTCAGCTCAGGTGGCTTTACCACCAGAAGGATAGGAGTATTGCAAGTCCTACTACAATAGCCTTGTGACCCTTCCCCACAACTCCTTTTCTTCCCAGTCACCCTATAATTACAACAGTATGAAATGCTGGGGCTGGGGAGCAGCAGCCCAACATTGGCCAGGCAGCTGCCCACTGGGGTTGGAAAGCAGCAGTTCAGCTCCCAGCCCTGCCATGGCAGCCCCAAATCACAGCTCTGTGAGGTCTGTAGCAGGAGGACTGGAAAACAGGGCCAGTGGCACGGTGCCAGACAGGGACAGAAGCAGGGAACCACCCATAGTCCAGGAAATTTCCTTGTTTGGGACTGGTCTGGCCCTGAGGGTGCCAGACCAGGGAGGTCCAGCCTATAGCACAACCCTCTCAGAAGCCATATTGACAAACAGTCTGTAGATAAACAAATAGCCAACAGAATCATTTGGAGACCTGATATCCCTACTAATGGCTTCTACTTCCATGGATTTGGGGTGCTTTCCCCACAGCTCCCCAGGATCCATGATGCTGGATATCTCATCCTCAGACAATTCAAACAGCCCTCCCATCTCCTCCTTAAGGTGTGCTTTTCAGGAATCTTACTAGTGACAGGTAACTTCCTCCCTCCCTGCTGCTATATAAACCCTGGGTTCTGTTTTTCTACTCTGTTTCTACCTGAAGTAGGTTTTACCCATGAAAGCTCATGACCTAATACATTGGTTAGTTTCTAAGGTGCCTCAAGACTGCTTGTTATTTATGAAGCAGCAGACTAATACTGCTATCCCTCTGAGACTCTGTTTTATGTAGTGACTTCTTCCTGTCTCAGCTTTCCTTTCCTGAGTTTCTTTGTTGGAAGGAAACAATTTAAGAAAGAAAAATACACAGTCTTGTGTCTTTTGTTTCCAAAATATGTAACGTTCCCTACATCTTACTAGGAAAAAAGGAGCCAAGGCTGTTGTGCCTTCCTTAAGGAAGGATCTCTTCAATTACATGTTCAACTTTTTTTTTTTTTTTACATAATAGATTCCTAGATTAAGTAGGACTGTAAAATAAAAAGTAAAACTGCAGGGGGTGTAATAGTAATACATGTAACTGTAATACTGAATATTGGAATGTCTGCATACATTTTGGTGTGGTGTTTTTTTCAAGGAAGTTATACATCATTTAATATATTTCAGTTTTCAATATTATATAAACCAGAGTCAAAACCATCCACTTTTGTGAAAATGACAATAAAGCAGAGTTTTAGGCTTGAAGCACTAAGCAATCAGAGGCAGGTGAGGCCAAAAAGACCACCAATTCAGATCCATTTTGTCATGCAGCATTCTGTAATTGAAGAACTCCTCTAGGTCCTCTGATGTAGTGGACACTCACAGTCTGTTTTTCCCTTCTGAATGGATGTATCCAAAGTTGGAAAAGATTCATTCTGTGCTTGCAAAACTTACTGGAATTGATGCAATTAATTCTTCCATTTCCCAGTTTAAACTAGTGTTAGGCTGATATTTACCAGCACGGTGTCCTAACTAGTTTTTTCTGGGAAATTGCCAACCCTGCTAAATTCTGCAATTTTCCTGGTTACTGTTTGCTACAACATCGCCCGTTAGTCCCAGAGATAATGCAGTTTAATCAGCAACATGCCCTTTGGCAATTGTTATTGTGGTTTCCAAACGAATCAACCCTTTTGTCTTTCTCCCCATAAGCAATCTTCCTCTGGCTTATTTGAAATATTCCCATATTTTAATTTAAAAGAGTGGGGGAGATAGAGAAACAGGGAAGAACCAAAAGTGAGAAAAAAGAAAGTGAACATACTTTCTGAGGAGTATTCATTTCTGAATAAAACAAACATTACTTTGAAATACTTTCCATCACTTTTGGATTCAGACACGTTGCAGTGTTCAACAGAAAATTCAGCAGGCATGGTCATCTTGAAAAACCATCATATGCCATCATTTATGGATTATGGCTTTTCTGTCTACCCATTTAGTTATAAGAATGTTTTAACAAGACAATCATGACAGGAGTCTCATTTTCCTGCTATTGTATGTATATATTTTCCAAGAGTTGATAACCTAAATAAGGACAAGGAAGCACAACACAGCTAGGGGAGAGGAGACAAATGTCACAGTAACAGAAATAAAAGGTTGCATATATTAGCTACGTGTACAATTTGAAGGCTTCATTCTTTATAAAAGTAAGTGACAGAGTCAGTCATACAGTTTTCAATCAGAGGACCATCACCAGGACACTTAGTTTGACCTCCTCTATATCACAGACTACCAACATCACCCAAAACCTACAAATGAAACATCAACTCAAATTAAACCAATGTGTTAGTTCATAGGAGATTAAATTATTGTCACAGCATTGTGTTGAGATGCACCAATGCCTGAATGGAAGTGAGATATAGCCAGATAATCCTGGCAAAATGCCCCACACTCTCACGATGGTGGGGGAAGGAAAAAACAAAGTAACTGCTAATCTGACAAGGAAGTATTCCTTCCCTATTTGACAGATAGCTATCAGATCCTGAGCATACACGGAAGAATCAGCAAGAGAGAGAATACTTGGTGTTGCCTCTAAGCCCCAATCCTCCCTTACCAATATCCAACTCCAGAGGTGGCCAGTAGAGGCTTACAGAGGGTTATGAAGTCCTCCACCATACAACTGTACTCATAAGTTTGTCAAGCTCTCTTTTTAAATTAGTTGTTTACCTCCACAGCTCCTACTGAGAGGCTGGTCCAGAACCTTGCTCTGTTGATGGTCTAATTTCCAGCCTGAATTTCTTAATGGGCAGTTTATAGCCATTTGTTCTTGTGCCAGCATGGTCCTTTAGCTTAAAACAGCTCTTCACCCTTCCATAGAGTTTACCTCCCCCCCAAAATCATCAATTTTTATCCATCCTGGATGGATAAAAATTGATTTTTTTAAAGAACAAACAATATTGAACTTTTTAAATTTAATTTTTTTATTTTTAAATCAACAAAATACCAAATTTCTCATTTAAAAATAAGTTGCAATTAAATATCATCACAGACACGCTACATGTATATTTATACTCCCATAAAAATGGAATTAATGTTTGTAGTCTGTCCAGCCTAACTACTTTGCTTCTTCAGAGTTCTGGGCTTTCAACTTCTGTGTCTCTGCAGATTAAAAAGTAACAAGTGCAAAGAAAGAAGCCTCATAGGAGTGTGACAAGCTATAGTCACAGGATTTTCCCTGGTGAGCTGATCAGGTCACTGACACCCACCTTCTTGTGTTTGGGACCCCCCCACCACCACTCTGTCCTGCTGATCCAGATCCTCTGATCTCCCCAGTCAAGTCACAGAGTTGGGGTTATCACCCCCTCTGCAAAGCAACACAGACACTGATTAAGCACAGCTCTGGGAAAATGCAGTTATAGGGCACAGCACCCAGAAATTAACCCCCAGCAGGGATCAAAAGCCCAAATTCATCCATCTCTGTGTAAATATTTGCAAAGTGAGGGCTTGTTAAGTAAGCCCCCTTTATCAATGAAAGGGAGATATGTACAATGGTAGCCCTCCCTAGGTAATAATGTACACTGTTCTTGATTATAAACACAGAGCTTCCTATATTACCCCACACTTGGCACAGAAAACTGTCATGTCTTCTGGGCATAATAGACCCTATCTGGGAATATGTTTAAGAAATTCATTCCCTGGGTAAAAAAGGAAAACGTGTCAAGTGTAAGCAAAGCAAGAAGAAAATACAGGGCCTAGATGCAAGAATGAAATATAAGGAAAATTGTTTATTGGGAAAAATTATGTGAATGAAGAGGTGGATGTGGCTGAGTGGATCCACTGGTTAGTAACTCAAATAATTCACTGTGCAATGCATCATTCTTCAAGACTCTAAGCCTTTTTAGTAGAATTAAATTCCCAAGCTGTTTGCTGTGTTGGATGTTGCTATGGGAAAAAAAAATTAACTTAGCTAAATCTTATGGCTTGTTTAATTAGTTACCTAGATTTAGAATCTATCACTCATATCTACAATACAGGAAACTTCAATAAGAGAAATCTAGATTTGCCAGTTGCCATCAAGTGTAATTTTCTTATATTGCATAATACATACCCCTTATTTTGGAACAACATGGTTACAGGCCATAAAGGTGACATGGTAAGTCTAGTCCTTATTTGAATTCAGCATAACTCAGCTCTTCCAAGTACTCCCATTCTATACTCATTTTCTCAAAAAATAGATGTGCCAGGGAGTTCAATGGAGCATACTCCAAAACGAATTAAAAACAAGGAGTCCTGTAGCACCTTAGAAAGTAACAAATTTATTAGGTCATAAGCTTTTGTGTGTAAAACCCATTTTATCAGCAGGAATGGAGTGGAAATATAAAAAGAAGTATTTGTGTAAGGATATATAAATCCGTTAGTCTCGTAGGTGCTACAAGACACCGCTGTTTTTACACACAAAACTAACACAGCTGTCTGTCTAGGCCTTTCCAAAATTAAGCGATCTCTAAGCACAATCAGTCTTAGCTTGTTTGATAACTTGATTCAAATCAATTTTTTTTTTGTGATTTAAACAGTAATTTAATTCAGTGAGTTAAAACAGTAAATCAATCCAACCTTCTCAGCCTTGGTTTTGATAAACAAGCCAAGCTCTTCCAGTCTCCTCTCAGAGGACAAGCTGTGCTAGTTTTCTAATCGTCCTATTAGCTCTTCTCTGCACCTTTTGCAATTTAATTTTGTCTTCTTGAACATAGCTAACCAAAATTGTACATGATTCTAAAGGAGGTCTTATTAATGAATTGAAAGTGCTCAGCATTTCATAAGATTGGGCCAAAATAAGTTATGATTGCAAAAGCTAAGAAATTACCCTGTTCCATGGTGTGGCCAACGCTCCCCTTTTCTCTTGTAACCTTTTGAAACCTACGAAATATTGTTAGATTCAATAGTATTTTGTGAATGAATCATTTCTTCTTTCCTTCTCTCATGCTGCACTGAATTACCTTACTCCACTCGTCTTAAATCATACAAATAATTAAAAGTACCTCATCCAACAAACTGGTCACCAGCTGCACCATATAATCATAAATTACAGGGTTAGAAGAGGACTCCTGGGTTACTCAGGCCAGCACTCTGCATCAAGCAGGATTTTCCTCCACACTCATGCTAAAGGCATTTCACTTGCGTTTCTTAGGGCGTCTCTGCACTTATGATTACAAGGTGTTCATTGACTATAGCTATTTCCATGTAGTTTTAAACCATTCCTTCTTATACATCAGTCCAACTATTACTTGGTTAATCCCTATAGCATGAGTATAAAATAAAATCATTCAAGAGATTCCTGGTTATCAGGCTTGGCAATAGGGGCACCCAAGGTAATCAGTGTCTTCTTTACTGATTGCCCTACTTTCCTCAATTACTAGCCAGGAGTCTATCCCTTCTGATTATTTTCAAAAGAAAATAACTAGTGCAGTGTTTCCCAAACTGCATGCCCCAGTAGAATCATGAAAGGATGCCAGGAGGCTCAGGCGCCTGTCCTGCTTTGACCTATAAAACCCTGTTCTAGTTGAAGCAGCCCATCTTAAGTGACTGGACAAGCTCTGCTCCCTCTCTGACCTTTGGGGAACAGGAATGGTGATACTGCTCAGGTTTTGACAGGGGTCAGCTACACCAAATTGGAGCAAGCGGACACAGAGGAGCAAGCGTGTGGCATGCTTGCTCTGCCATTGCTGCCCCCGCTCCCCGATTCCCAGCTCTCAAGGGCAGCACTCAACTCCATCCCATTCCTCAAGGTGGGCTGTGACATGAAAATGTTTGGGAACCGCTGACCTAATGACTGGTAACTCTGCAAGCAAGCACCATAATTACAATCAACAATACTTAACATGGCTCCCTCTCTGTTACTATTTTACATTCTCACAGTGCTATACAAACACTTCCTTACCTGTCAAACTAGGGTTACAGTCAGTGCAACTTTTCTGACCATTCTTTTCCAGTTACCATAAGCCAAACAGAAAGGAATTCCATACAGTCTGTTAAGGTTCTATGTACCTTCACCCCATTGTACAACATTATTCTTTTCAATTGCTATAAAGCCAACAGGAATTTAGAGTCCGACAAATAATTCAACTTCAGGGAGGTAGCAATGTGCAAAAGTCGTACACTAAAAGTACATGGGATTAATATACTGATTAGATGTGATTGATACTCCATATTTTTAAACTTGTGAACGAGATATAGCTCATACAGTCGGGTTTATTTAGCTATTTCACACACCTATGATAAATCTATAGTTTAAGCAAACGATTATTTTCAAGACAAAAGATTCTGAGTTTACACAGGAAAAATTCCAGTGTCTCATGGTTAAAGCTTTTTTTAAAAAAAATCAAATGAAAAATAATCAAAATTTAAAATGTCACTGTTTGAAACCTTTTATAACTAGTTACCTTAGAAAGAATCTATACAAATGTACAAATCTCTAAAAATGAGGAGGAAAAAAGCACAGCTATAAAGTGAAAAGTAAACAGTATATTGCTTTTGGTTGATACTGTCAATTAAAATGTACATTGCAAACATTTGGACTATATCCTTCTGTTCTTCTTCATCTGGAAAATGTTTTTAATAGGCTGAGGAGACTATTACAAACAAAAGACTAAAGTAAGCACAAAATAAAGTAACAAACCATAGTTCAAGCCCTCAGAAATGTTGAGTTTTAAGAAAAATCTGTCTGTCCATCCATACGCATGCTTGTTTCTCTTATCCACAGAAGATGAACCAAAAAAAATTGAAATATACATTCTTGGGGGGGGGGGGGGGGGTGGAATTAAAAATGCTTGGAAAACTTTTTTTTTTTCCATTTTCTGATTTTTTAAATTGGACTAAGTGTGTGCATGAAGGCATTGCAACATGCATTTATATATTAAAATTTCCCTACAATGCCTTTTATATTTTCAATTTTTAAACTGAAAGTAAACTTTCTGAATTTGTTCTTATTAACATTGAATGCCTACTAGTTCTTAAGAAGTGGTAGGGACACTTGAATACCTTGTAATCAGTATTTAGGTATGCTGTACTTTCTAGGATGTATCTCCTACAAATATAAAATCAAACTGAATGTCTCAGTTGCCGAAGTCAAATACTGCATGCATCCTTGAACAACTGCTGTCAAATGAATTACATTTTCCAAGCAAGAAAAAGAAAGTTCTCAAAGGTGAAGGGGGGATTCAAATACAACCGTCTGAACAGCAAACAAACTTGAGTGTTCCAGGAACTTATGTACTTCAGTAGTAAACCTAAAGCCCTGAAATGTAGCAGTTTAACCCAACAGCCCACTTCTCTGGGAGCATGACTTCTAGTTTCTTGAAAATGGCTGTAAACAGAGAAAGGGAGGAGCCACAGCTGCTTGCCAAGTGAAGCAGAAACTTTGTGAGTAATTTACTAGAAGAAAAACAAGTGCAGCACACACACGCACAGAAAATACCACGCTGTATGTGTTCTGCTGATAGGCAATCACTATGTTTTCAAAGAGGAACAAGAAAACTCTTTTTACTCTACTTCCTTCCTCTGAAATGTTTCTTGAGAACTATGTTTGGACCTTGAAGTATAAAGGAACATGCAACATGAACTGAAGGTAAGAATTTAAAAGGTTTTTAAAACAGAGTTAATGAAACGAAGTTGGGGCCATGAGAAAGTGAAAGACAGGCAGAAATTTACTAGTGGTGGGCAAAGAGCTGTTTTATAAAACCAGAACTGGGCATTAAAGTGAAATATAACTAATGTGAAAAAAGGGAAGCTGAAGAGAACTAAATTTGGGGAAGAAAGTCAAAATACAACAAATGGGGAAAGTACAGGACTTACTTATGCCTCAGTCTTGATCTAAAACTGAATAATAACAGCTTCAGATTTATCAAGTGAGAATTCAATGTCAAGCACCATAAAGACCCAATTCTACCATCTTTACTCAGGCAAAACTGCTTCTGAAAAGCTAAAAAGGAGGTTTGGCTAAATAAGGAACGCAGGACTGGGCACTATAGTTGTATATCTAATAAGTACAGTATTTTTTCCTACGAATAACAAGCATGCTTAAAAACCAGGTACTTTTGTTTCCCAAATTAGTTCTTCTAACTGTATTTCTGCAGAAAATGTTTATTATAGACTTTAGAATCAGTTCATTTATATTCATTTCTCATGAAAATTCGGTAATTTCACAACAAAATTACTAGATGAAAAGCCTCCCTGCTTATAGTTCCTTTGATAAATGTATGGCATTACATTTAATTAAATTTAAATGACAAATACAATGCTATTAATCTTTAAACATTTGCAGAATCAAACATTAAAAGCACAAATAAAAATGGCATTCTTTCAGTACAAGACAACAGAAAGGGAAGTATCTTGTGTCTGATGTAATTTAGTCTAGGTAATGAGTATTAGTCACTTAGAGTAAGATCATAAAAAATGGATTTGCCTGGGCAAACCTATGTCTATACATAGCTCCATTGCAGTCTGACGGACTCCGCTTGGGTGCAGGAGTAGTCTTGGATCTATGTGCAGAGTCTAGCTCTCAGTCTGCAGAATTAGTGGAACCAACTCAATAAAATGTAATGAGCTGAAATAATTGCTGGCAACAACAACCACAAGTCAACATATTTAAAATAGTGTATGCTTCCTGTACAAGAAACTAGACTGCTTTAAATTTTCAAAGATAATACAGAGTTTCAAAAGACAATAAACAAAGCTCAGACACTGTATACCATTATATGCTATAGCTTAAGAACCCACTAAAGGAAAAACGCAATCAGCTAGGAAAATCAGACTACCTTAAACAATGGGGAAGGAAAACCAAGACTAAACAATTAAGCCATTTCCCTTGTATTTCCAAAAAAAATGTTTAGCTAAAAAAGTCAGTTCTTAAAAGTGAATTAAGACAGATTCATTTTCCCAATTCACAAGACTTTATTTTTGAATTGATTCTTGCTGCAGGAATGTGATGGATGTAGATAACTGGAAAAACAACACACATGCACTAACAGCAGCAATAGGTTTGGGGATTAAACACTACACTAGACTAAAAGCCAAATTCCATGCAGCTAGACACTTCAGTTGAGTTACACCTGGGAGACAAATGTGGCCCCACCTTGTTTATGAAATTCATATTGTGTAATTCAATCCAGTTATCCTGTAGTCCTGTGGCACCTTAGAGACTAACAAATTTATTAGTCACAAGCTTTTCCGGGTAAAACCACTTCATCAGTTTTGCCCAAGAAAGCTCGACTTAATGTATTTATTAGTTTCTAAGGTGCCACAGGACCTCTCGCTGTTTTTGAAATTATAGGGCAACACTGCTAGCGCTCTGAGACTTGTTGTCTAGTTACATTCATTTCAACTGCGGCATCTTTAGGATACTAGGTGAGCTTTCGTGGGACCGACCCACTTCTTCAGACCAAGTGGGTCGGTCCCACGAAAGCTCACCTAATAAACTATTTTGCTAGTCTTTAAAGTGCTACTTGACTGCTTTTTGTTTTGATAGTGTATAGACTAGCACGGCTTCCTCTCTGTTACGATCTTTAGTATATGTTTGATTAACCCTCTCTCTCTTCTATTTCATTTTTTTTTAATTGTGCTCACTTACTCTCCCTCTTCAACACTAAAAACAAAGAATTTAAACCTAATATTGATTATCTAACTATTACTGTGCGCCTGATGTAACATCATCCCCATGAAAAGATCCACCCTGTGGGACATATGTCAGTCTTTAAACAGAATTCCCCATTTACTTCAATGGTAGCCCTGCGGGAACACCAGTGCTGATATCACTGCCATGGATATTTTATTTTTATGTTTATTATTTATTTTATGAGGGAGATTATTTCCATATGTTTGCAAACTAAAAGTTTCTGTTTAGGTTTGTTTTGTTGTTAAGATTAAAACTGGTTTTAGTAGAAGAGGTATTCCTTATGGCTGGGTCTACACTAGAGAGTTTTGTCAACAAGGCTGGATCTACATGAGCCCTTTCCTTTCAAAAGGGGCACATTAATGAGCGGGTTTGAAAGATGCTAATGAGGTGGTGCAATGAATATGCAGTGCCTCATTAGCATAATGGCAGGCGCGGCGATTCGAAAGTGTGGCTTTTCAAATTGCGCACCACCCATGGAGACGGGACCTTCTGAAAGGACTCCCCCAGTTTTCATTGCACCACCTTATTAGCATCTTTCAAACCTGCTCATTAACACATGCCCCTTTCAAAAGGAAGGGCTTGTGTAGACACAGGGCAGAATGTGCCTTCTGTCAACGTAACTCAGTGAGCTGCTACACGCCTAAAGCATTATGTCGACAAAGTCTCGAAAGAACTCTGCATTTTCTCGACAGTATTATCCCTCAAAAATTTGAGGCATAGCAATCTCTGGACAGAGTACTGTCGAAAAAAGTGCAGTGTAGACACTTCTTTCAACAGAGAGGGCTTTGGGTTGCCTGGCAGCCCTCTTTGTAGAGCTGCCATTCCGCTTTCAGGCACCAGAGGGCAGTGCAGGTCTGGCAGTTCTCTGTCAACAGAGCACATTGTGTGTAGATGCAATGTGTTGACAGAGGTTCTGCAGAGATTACCCTATCGACATGCTTCTAGACATAGCCTATGTGTATTAAGCATGCAGTAGCTGGATGAACTCAAGTGTACAGGATTCTTTTTAAAGAGTTTCAAGTTTTAAAGTGTTAAAGCAATTCCAGATGAGGAAAGATGAATAATTCTTATTCTTCTGGAAAACGTCAGATTGCCCTGATACCTGGCTCTGATAACATTACCATGTGTATTTAGCATCAGTGTATACATTTCTTGATTTTTTTATTTGAAGTGTTGACGTCAATATTTTCTTTATGATGGAAGTAATAAAGACATTTTATGTATATTCTGTACCATTTAGGAAAAGTAGAAACTTGAAACCTGCGTCTCAGAGGTCTTTCACGTTTTTACGCATGAAACATTTCTGAATTCCCACCATATCCCTATATTAGGCTTATCATGTTAGGCTAACACTCAATAATTAATATTATGGAGGAGGTATTATTCCCACCATAATTTATAAGAAAAGCATTCCTTTTTTGAAATACACATTATAAAAGCAATATAGTGCAAAATTACTACTTTTCCACATTGGGTCAATCTCAATTAAACTTCAGTGATTTCAATGTTAATTTTAGGGCCAAACTCTAAATCATGATAAATAAGAAAACTGAGAAAGGAATATTTAAAACACTGTTGCAAAAAATTTTTTCTGAAATTATTCTCTACCTACATTAGGTAGCAATTAGTAAATTGGGCCCCAATCCTTCAAACACTGAACTGCATACATAATTTTACTTAGACGTACAGTAAACCCTAGAGTTAGGCAGAACGCAACCCCCTGTGTAACTCACATTTTCACATAAGTTGAGGGGAGCCGGGAACCAGCCTGCCGCCTAGTTCCCAGCTCCCTTGGGCTTGCAGAATGGCAGGGAGCTGGGAAGCAGGGGGAAGCTGGATCCCAGTCTCCCAGCAGCTTGCGGGACCCAGGAAACTGACCAGCTCAGGGCTGGTCAGCTTCCCACTTCCCATAAGCAGAGAGCCAGGAATCAGGCTAAGAGCCTTCTGCCTCCCTTTCCCCAGCCATGCGGCTGTCAGACAGCTATACAGCTGGGGAAAGGGAGCGAGAAGGCTCAATGCCATGGGGCTGCAGGTCTCCCTGTCCCCCTGGCACCATCCCTGCCCCATTCCACCCCCTCGTGTAAATGTGAGATGCGCGTATCTCGGGGGATTACTGTACAGTCCTACTGAAATCAATGGGTGAAGTATTCATTGTTCTGAGGCCTTTATTTGGATACAACACTAGAAAATACATGTTAGTTTTCAAAGTTCTCTATGGCCTTGGTCTGTCTTACCACTGGCCTAACAGCCACCTAGTTCCACCTCCCATTATGACCTCTCTGTTCCCTTCTTATCATACTCTGCTAGGGAAAAAAACAACTTATATAAGCTGACTCCCCTATATAGAATTCTAGAGTCCATTCTTCATGTCACTTCTCCTTTAAAATTCATCTTAAAACCTTCCTGCTTTCTTTAAGTTACTATTTTTTCCCTGCATAATGTTGGAAGATTATTACAGAGTGCTCTTAATAAACACATGCTTTGTACTGTGTCTGCTGGAGTTTATTTTTGAGAGGTACAGCTTGTATGTTAACTTCTCTTGCATTCTTTATAACAAAGTATTTATCCATTTATTAAGAATTCAGCACATCTACTAACATTACTGAAACATAATTTTGAGCCCAAATAATTTTCTTCCAGACCAGCAAAAACCCAAGCATTTTACCCATTTGTAGCTCATAAAATGATTGCACATTGTGTGTCTGAGATGTTAGCTTCATGCTTGGATTCAATTTTATTTAGAATTTCAAACACATCTAATTTATTTACTTCGGCTATTTCTCTGCAGAAAAGCTGGTAACCAGAAGAGAAGATACAAAAATTAAGATCACTATGTGGAGCTGTGAAGCTGTCAATGGTACCAAGAACAGCGAGAACCAGCAACTCTGCAATGACTTCCATCTGGTTCTTTTCATCTTTTCCCTACTCTACCTCATCATCTGTTTTCCAATTGGCCTTTGTTATAATGCCCTGCTGGTCCTAGTTAATCTCTGTAACAAAGCAACTATAACAATGCCGGATGTTTACTTTGTCAATATTGCAATTGCCAGTCTCATCATCACTGGCATGGCACCAATGTACCTTCTAGGACCTGAAAATACAAAATGGGCCATCTGGAATTTTAACAATGAAGTTTATATTACATTACTCATTTTATTCAATGTTTCATCTTTAGTTATCATGTATTCTACAACATTGCTCAGCCTGGACTACTACATTGAACGTGCTTTACCAAGGACTTATATGTCAAGTGTGTACAACACAAAACATGTCTGTGGGTTCATTTGGGGAGGAGCTATGCTTACAAGTTTTTCATCTCTCTTATTCTACGTTTGCAATCATGTATCCACTAAAATAATTGAATGTTCCAAGATGCAAAACAAAGAAGCAGCAGACTCCATTATGGTTTTTATTGGGTATGTTGTACCAGCTGTTGCTGTACTCTATGCACTTGTTTTAATTTTGCGACTTCGTAATGAGGCTACACCACTGGACCAAGACACTGGAAGATTAGATCCTTCAGTGCACAGGCTTTTGATTGCTACAGTCTGTACACAGTTTATCTTATGGACACCCTACTATGTAACTCTTTTGGTTAACACCTTCATTAATGTACAAGGAATACTTTCAGATGAAAATTATACCCACATATTAACTTTCATTGAGGGTTTATCAAAACTGTTGGCTTTCTCAAGTAGTTTTGTAATGCCTCTACTCTACCGATATATTAACAAAAACTTTCCTCACAAATTACGACGGCTGCTTAAAAGAATACACTGTGGAAATCAAGGATGTTCTCATGAACGCACAGTAGTCCAGCAAATTATTACGTAGATATGAAAGAATTTCACAGTGTTCACTTACTGCAGTATTTTGTATACTGTATTTTGTACATGACAATATTTGTTGATTCTTAAATATTTTATATGAGAGCACCTACAGAGGAGGCTTGAACAGAACTTCCATTATTTTAAGTAAATGATTTACAGTTTAAATCTTAGTGTGTAAAACCATTGCAAAAAATCTCTTAGTGTGTCTACATGTTATAATACCTGTGTTTTCCAATATTTTCAATGCACTGAGTAAGTTAAGAAGCATAAGCTTTGTCTTCACAGTTCCAATGATCCTGTCTGGAGAAATCACTAAGAAGTTAAATGAAGCCTTGATTGACACACAGCACTTTGTCGTCTTCTACGGGGGAAAAAAAATAACTATTCTGCTCTCCATAAAAAGGAATACAATTGTTTTAATTTTAAAAATAGACCTATTTTTGGTGAAGATGACAGCATCTTTTTAATGAAGACGATCTCTGCTGAAGATCAGACTGTTCAACTATATAAGATTGAATAGTAAAGTGTTAATTATAAGTTACTTTAGTATTTAATTAAGTTGCTTCCTCTTCATTCCCCAAAGAAAGGTCAAGGAACCTAAAATGAAATTCTGAGAAAGGATATTCTCATGCAAACTCAGCTACATTTTAACATCTTGGACAAATCACATTTTCCTAGATGTAACAAACATGCATTTGTTTTCATTGCTCTGTGTATCAAAAACATTTCAACTATTCAGTAATATTTATTAACTGTTTTAAGAGAATGAAGAGATATTTGCTGTGCATATTAAAATGAAGGATACAGTGGTTCATGGTGGTGCTTCGTCCTGCCACAAGGGCAGGGGACTGGACTTGAACTCTCAAGGTCCCTTCCAGTTTTAGTGTTCTATGAGTCTACGAAGTTAGAGTGAAAGTAAAATGTACATGGCTGATGAATGTTTGGCTAAGTGTTATGGTCCACAAAAGTTTGTGTGACTAGAGTGAATTATCTTAAATAAATATGTTTCTAATTAACAATTTGTATTTGTAAAGGATATGACTGTGATCGTAATAAACTGAAGTCTCTTTAATCATGGGACAATGAAAGCTTATTTGTCCAAATGTCTCTAGGTCAATCTAGGTATTGTTTTAAGATGGGTGAAGACCTGGAGCCCTTTATAAGTCTTCTCTAGAGAGTTTGTTTGATCAAGAATTCCTACTAAACCATAAGAGCTAGGATCACCAAATTCAGTACGCAGCTTTCTCTTATCATAACTTTATGCAGCATAGGGGTTTGGCTGTGCCAGAAAAATGGGATGAGCCTGGAATGGGATAGCTTTTCATAAAACCAAACAGAAAAGAGACAGACACCAAATCAAGTACAGTCGTCAAATCTAACATAACTGAACAAATTTTGAAAGAGACTGAATCAAGATAAGCCAGAAAAATTGGATGAATCTCAAATAGTATTGCTTCTCAGTTACAGAAAAGAGATAAAACAGAGAAATTTAGAGTAGTGCTCTGTTTTGGCACAGCTAAGTCAGGCTTAAGGTTTGAAAACTAGAAGAAAATGGTATTCAAACCAAATTGACGATAGTCTTTTTTTGTTAAAACATAGTGAATGCTAAGTGTTTACAGGGATGAAGAAAAAATACTTGATAGAATTTCCATTTTACAAAAATTAAACATTTTAATAATCTCTTTTTAAGAAATCCCAAGTAAAAATAACGCTATTTTTGAAAAAAATAAAATAAAGCCTGTACATTTTCCTTTTATTAAAAAAAGCCTTGAATTAGCAAAGGACATTAGCAATGTGAGGTAAATCTGCTAGTAAGTTGCTATTCATTGAACAGGACCAACATGTTGCTTCTTTTAAAATATGTCAGACTACGAGTAGTCTTTCTTAAACTAGGCTTCGTTATCATTATCTTACTTTTTAAGAACCCAAAATTCAAGCACTTGAAGTGACAGAAGATTTAAAGCAGAATGAAAAGGCAAAATCTACAGTTTCTAGTATTATTAAACCAACATTTTTAGTACTAAATTTAACCAGTTGAAATTGCTTGGTTTTACAAAAAGAATAACTTCTACTTTATTTAATATAGCATCAGCCAAGTTATACATAAAATAAGGAAGGAAACTAATCCACAATAGGAATAATATTTAAAATAGCTATTTATTAATTCAAACCAGCACTAGTTATTTGCTAAATATGTAGACGTGTAACTCCTTGCAACATGGCTCCAGAATGCACTGTATCAATGTAATTTTGTTAATTCATAATAGTGTTGAAGAAATCCAGTGCAGACTGCCAAATTTTACAGTTGAGAGAGTATCTGAAAAGCAGGAATGCTGCAGACACAGAGAAACCTCTTTGACCTGCACAAACAAGAGAGTGCAAATTAGACAGATTTTGAAACTATAAAATGTTCAGGGAGAGAACCTGATCCAGTGGTTAATTGAAAGAGCCCTCAGTTGGACACAGACAACAGAGGCCAGACGATGAATTCCTACTCTCCTACTGGCACGTGGGAAACATGACATCAACACTGGCCCTGCCTCAAAACAGCAGGAGAAATCCATTGGCTCAAAAGTCAAATTGTAAAAGCAAAATTCCTTCTTAGTGTGGATTTATTGTTTATCAAAGTGCAGATCAGAAAGATTCTGCTGCAGAAGGAATGAGACAAAATAACTTTAAAACCCTTTTAGTTATTAATAAGTACCATTTCACCACATTCTTTGTCCCCGTTTTTTCGTCTCTCTCTTTATTAATTACAAACTACATGAGGCAAGAAGAGCAGGTTCCCAATCCATTTAACACATCTTTTTCCCTCCTCCCCTTCAGTACTATTCCACTGAATCTTCTACACACCTTTCTCTGCTTCTCTTCTCTAGCTAATAGTTTATTCAAGTCCATCACAGACAGACTGGTAATTTACTACTGTTCTTTTTGGTATCTTGTCCTATATTTTTAATAATTGCTTAAAGACTTTTGCCCAAAATAATTTTACTCTTAATTCCCTATATATTAAAACATGAAGGACTATTGATCTCTTTCATAGGCTTCATATATTAGTTACCTCACGAAAATCTCCCTTACCCCAACTGACGGAAATGAGCCTGACCTTTCCCTATCACTGTGCCTCCTTCACATCTCCCCTAACTTTGAGTCAATACAGCTGTTTCAGCCACATAATTATTTAAGTTCTCCAAAGAGCATGCGTGTTGCATCCCACTAAACATAAATTACTGTAATAGAATAATAGTCATCTCTCAAATCATTTCTAACCAACCTATTAGATAGACAGCCTTTAAATTTTGCACACGTTCAATATCTGCCTTTACATTCACCAGCAAATCTCTGCACTACCTTGTTAGTAGCTTCTTTTTAGGAGGGAAAGCACCAATAAAAAGCATGAATCTCTTCCAATACATAACTTTTTGCTATGTTGCCAATTCTCTTCATGCTCCACTACCTCATCATCTTAAAACTAATTTCTGAAATGGAACTACCAAATGATTTCTCTGAACACATAGGCACAGAGATACAAATGCATCTTTCTTTTCGCCATAGCAACTGCATCCTCTCAACTCAAGCATCATTCAATACAAGATGTGCTTTCCCAAGAGTTTGCTGGCTGAGTTCAATCAAGTGCTAGCTGCTTTAATGGATACCTCTAACTTTCTTTGTAGCATTTCTAAACACATTACATGTTATTCCATTAGTTTGCTGTAGATCTCTCTCAAACAACGCCACAACGTTATGGGCACAGAAGAAGATGGAGGCAATCTGGGGAACAAGGTGTATCAGGACACAAGACTATTGTGGTCAAACCCCTGGCTGGAGTAGCTGTGGCAGGGAAGCCTCCCCAGTGTCTAAGAGACAGGAGAGGCAACAGACATTTCTATATCCCCTCTCAAAAGTAGTCAGGGTGACAGCAGATTTTCCTACTTTCTTGAACAGTGAGGACTCGTGTGGAACCTAGTACCTAAGGTGTCCGACCTTGGGTTGATGTGTACAGCAGGTCCACTACACTCTCTCCTCTCCTCCTTCACAGTTCTCCATCAAACTGGTGGCAGTGGAGCTTCTCACAACAATAGGTTTTGGAGTTAACATCACATCGAAATGAACTGGACTCCTTGTTCTTCTAAGAGCTGTTGTTTCAGGCTGTCTGCAGACTAAGGGAGACTTCACTGTATCAGTTAGGCTCAGTTTGTGCGGGCTTATAGCATCCGTGCTTCAATCAGGTCCTGTATAGGCATTTTTGCAAAATCATCAGCTTCCCTTTTTTATTCTTAGCACTTGTAACGATTGTCATCTAGCTTTCTGTAATTCCCACCCACAAGTGCACAGCTAATAAAACTTTCCAAACCCATCTAGCAAAATAAATTCTCCTTTTCTTTCCTGTAATAGTTGCTACAAAAGTGCAGTCAAGCATTAAAGGAAATTGAATAGATAGAAGCGGGAAAACTGTCCTTAATTGGTGTGACTACAGATTCACATAAGATTGATTGCGTCTTTGAATCACACCTCCAGAATATTACACCTGTTCTAGAGATTTAGGTGCATTGGCAATTTTAACTACCCCATTTGCTTTCCTTACTCAATTCTAATTTTATGTCGCCACATAATCCTATCCCTAATTTTCATAAACATGCAGTCTCTTCATTTGTAATGGATAAAATGCCACATTAATTTCTGTCCTTTTCCACTTACATGAAATTTCCTGCTTCATACCATTGATCTTTTATAACCTCTCTTCAGATTATCATTTCTTGTCACTTTTAATGTACTATGAAATTTGATTTTTATGTTTCATTGTGCTTTTCTACTCTTTCATGTAAGGCCTTATACATTATCCATGGTGCCATTCACTGTGTTTTAGCTTCACTAGCTTTTGTTTTTGTTGTCTTTTTATAACATTTCAGTTTTATTGAAATGATTTGACACTAATTCAATACTGTCCAGTAAAAGCTGTTTTCATAGGGGAAAAAAGGATCTAATCAGTTTTCTTCAACATATTCTACAAATCTCAAGACGGTTTTAAAGTTTAGTTTTATGTATGTGTGTAAGCATGAAGTTAAGCATTTTTGCACATATCCTCAGAAATATTTTACATATGAGGGATTCATCAACTGATTGCCCACCCACTCTTACCTTTATGTTTCTTGATCAGTTTGGGTTAGCGAGCCTGATTTTTTGGGTGCTCCATAGGCATTATGATGTGTAACTGCCCTTCAACTTCTCTAGGGAAATGCCAACAAGGCTGTCTGTATTTGCACTTACTTTCTATGATATTACAGGTTGAACCTCTCTAATCTGGCACCCTCAAGACCTGACTAGTGCCAGACAAGAGACTTTGACAGACTAAGGGAAGTCAATATTGTCTAGCAGCATTACCAACACTTCTACTGCTTACTGGGCTTTTAGAAGATATTTAGGGTTAAATTACAACTAAATAAAAGCACAGAACACTGAGAAGTAGTACTGGGGGGTTGGAAACAAGATTTATGGGACCATGGAAAACTTGGCCATGCCCGTGATAAGTGGTCAGCCAGCTAACTAAAACCATACTGGATTACGGATGTTGCCAGACACAAGAGTTCTGGATTAGAGAGATTCAACCTGTGGATCAAGTGGTGATTAAAAAAAAAAAACCAAGCAGTTAAATGAATACCCAAATGGGCAACACCTTTGCAGTGGTTGTACAAATAAAAAAACATATGAACACTTATTAGAAACAACTTCAAGGAAAATTAAGTATGGGGTAGTGAAAATATAAAACAAATTATGAACAAATATTTGACATGTCAAGTTCTCAAAACATAACCAACACCACTAAATCAAAAGTGGAGCCGCCTTTCCATTTCAATGCCTGAAGGTTTCTGATTGCTTTGTAAATATGAGCTGATCTGTTTTGCATTTGCGTTAATATTGATAAAGTACTGTATATATGCAGATAAAAATAGCCTGCTGATGTAAAAAAAACTTGGAAAGAATTTATTAAATTATTTAAAAAATAAGATACATGTCTATCACCATTTAAATGTAAACCTTTCAATGATTAAAGTGTACTGTACAAATTGCTATTTGTATAAGCTATAAATTAGAAAGTCAGCACAAGAAAAGTGCCATTATTAACAGTATTATAACAGTTTTAGTATTTTTGAGTTGATTGATGATTTGTAGCCTCTCCTCTTTCTGAAGAGCCAATTATGTCAAACCAATAAAATAACAATACTGTTCACATCTGCCTTTGCTTATGTTATTTCTACAGATGGTTTTCAGCTTGATTTGTGTTGGCCAATTAATAAAATCACTAGCTTCCATACTTTCTATTTTAAAACTAAACTCTGAATGGGCTCTGCAGACACACTGGAATTTTTTTTTCTTCTGTACCTTTTTTAAAAAATCCATTCAAACTAGTCAACTCTTGCCAATTTTTGTTTACCGCTGTGCCAGTGCAAAAACGTTATGATTTTATTCCTTTTGTATGCTTGAAACACACCCTTTACCACACAGCTTGTTTAAAATATTTTAAACACATTTTAAACTTAACTGAAATCAACACATTGTGCAATGCACAGCAAAGGATATCCTAGCAGACAGGTAATTTGCAACTATCTACATATATTTTATCTGCCAAACTTATTTTCTGGTATCTACACTTCTCCTTTCTCCAGTTCTGACAGCAGGAGCTGCTAATTCCTCCATTAAAGTGCAGCTTGAAGGCATGTGATATCATGGTTGAATTTAAACTTTAACCTTGAACTGCCTTGTGATGCACAGTTAAGTATCACCTGAAGTTTAAGCCTATGCCAAAATTAAAGATAATGTATTAGATCAGTGTTCCTTAAACTTTTTGAGACCATGGGACACTGGACAACAATATTTTTACATGGAATACCTATGAAAATTATTAAAAAAGTTGTTGTCAGACAAAAAACAGACAAACAGCAAAATATACACCAAAACCAAAATGAAGTAATTTAATTGGTATCATAACAATAAAGTAGTAACACTGTATCTGGTTTTAACAAAAGAAAACATATCAGTGTATTTTTCCAAATGCTTGTGTAACACCTGCAAGTTGTTCATGGAACACCAATGTTCAGTGAAACACTATTTCACTGTTTAAGAATGTTTAAGAAACGCTATTAGATAAGGGAAAAGTGGTCTTCCTTGCTAAATGATGAGAACTATGGAAAATAGCAGTTTTACATCATTTCATGGAAAAATCAGGGCTTCACAAGGTTTGCTTAGGCCTACCAAAAAGGGGAGTGATATTTTTGTCACCATAGTTATGCAAATACAGGGGTGGGGAAATACCAGCTTGTGGGCCCAATCCACTTCACCACAGTTAGTTCGCGGTGGGCCCCTAAACTCTATATTTACCTGCACTTCTGCAGATACCAGATGATTGCAGCTGTTGTTGGCCACGGATCATCATTTGCGGCCAATGGGAGCAGCGGGAAGCAGTGCCCCTCTCCACGGCGCTTCCTGACAATCCATCGGCCACAAACAGCAATTCATTTTTTATTTCCCACTTTTGGTGCTAATGTGATGGAGCTACTTGCCCCTTTTGGGCACTCTCAGTTGGGTATGTGCATGCCTGCTCTCTTTTCTCAGCTTGTGCGCCGCTCACTCTGGCTGCCCGCCGCTGGCTATCACCCTCATGAGATGGATCTTCGGCAACTGAGCCTTCCAGCCAAGTCTCACACAGTGCCTATGTGAACAAAACAAACCCCTTCCCTTGGGCACGTCTAACAGGGCTTATCACAGGACCCTTAGTTGGTCTCAGCCCTTCCTTGGCTTAGTCCTTCACTCTTTCTGGACTAGCTTTCAAATCGCCCCTACTTCGGAATGGAACTATGCCCCCTCCCTACAGGCTCTTCACTCAGGGTGAGCCTCAACTAACCCCAGCTCTTCAGCTGAGTCATCCTTCAGTTAAGTTCACGCCCTTCTGTGGGTATCAAAATCCAGCAAATGCTCCTGAACCTCTTCCTGGTCTTAAGCCCCTTCCTTAGGCTTGTATAGATTCCTTTGCTCTGGGTTTAAGCCACCTCACAACTGCCTGGGAAGCTGGGGGGCGAGGGGGTGGCAGGCCTGCCCACTAAACCCAGCCATTGGCTGTTTGCCATTTTCTCTGCTTGTGCTGGTACTGTTCCCAGGGTCTTTTCACTCATAGCCCCAGCATTTTCACCTTCACACTCACTCATAACTGAAGGCCTGTTTGTGTCCTGGCAGCCAGCCAGGAACATTTTTCTTGTTCCCTGATCCCTGACAGCCTGTTCAGCCCTGCAGACAGCTAGGATCACCATCCCTACTCCTCCAGCTCCTGTCAACAAATGAATCTACTCTGTCCAGCAGCTCCCTTTTACATCTGCCAGCAGGTCTCTGATTGGCTGTCCCCTACAGCCTCTTCTCCAATTGACTGTTTCCCACAACCATTCTAAGCAGCCTGGAGGATTCATCTCTATTGCTCTTTTCCTGGGGTGGGGTGTGGTAGAACCAGCAGGGTGACTCAGCCTAGTAAGTCTCTTCATAGCTAGTAAAACCGCCAACTCAGACATAGTAATTATATCAGTATTAGGTTTTTATACCATTATAAGGTTCTGCATTGCCAAATTAGATTAAGCTACAACAATTTAAGCACTTTTATCTCAGTATAACAGCATTTACACTACATTTTTTTTTCATGCTTTAACTGTGCTGGTGTAGATAAGTATGCAATATTTAAAGGCTAATAAAACATTGGGAATGTCACACATTACAGGGCTTGATCAAACCACAGTAATAATTTTTTAAAAATTATTAAATTTTGCAAGTTCCGATATGAAAATCTCTTCGTCCAGGAATGTGAGATCAGGTGTGAATGAAAAAAAAAGTCCTAATTCTCAGCATAAAGCCTGAGTAAGAGGAATATGGTAAAGAATCCTATGTCTCTGCTTATGCAATACAGTATCTTGTGCCCCTTATTTGTAATCAGTATATCCATGCACTTCACATACCATACAGCAATGTGCTCGAAATTCCCTGCCCTTTGCACTGCAATTGAGAACAATCATAGAACTCCAGTCCATGCACATCATCTTCTGGCCCCTTAACAGCATAACTGTAGTGAGCCTACTGCAAGCTGGACATTCCACACTGTGGAAGAATTTAGCCAAAGAATTTAACATGCCATTCGGAAGCCTGAAAAGAGTACGTAAGAACAAGACTGAAAGGTACCTGCTCATTCATCATCTCCGCCCATCACTGCCATCAGGAGCTACCGTACTTGAACAAGATATGTTCAAGTGTTAGAAAATAAAATCAACATTATTTTCTTAAACTGCCTTCTGACTCTTATGTAGATTTGATGCTGAAAGCAAATGAAAAATAACTGTAGTTCACAAGGGATGGATGGCAAAACTTTCAGAAGTGCCTCAGTAATTGAGAGGCCTCTCTGAAAGTCAACAGGAGTTCGGAGACCTAAATGCCAAAAAATAAAATAAAATAACGAAGTAAAATAAAATAAAATAGTATTTGGGCTCTGAAGTCACTTAATCACTTTTGATATTTTACCCTAAGTCCCAATTTCAAGTGATTTAGCTTTTGGGAACCTAAGTCCTAATTGGTTGCATTGAGACTTAGATTTAGGCTAGTCCTATGTCATCAAGAGCAGGATATATTTTTCTTTGCCAAGAAAAAAGTCCTAATTCCATGTCATAACCAGAGGGTGACTTTGAATTTACTAGTTTCTCATAAGAAGGGCTGTAGTTTTAAAAAACAAAAATACACTTGAAATCATTTTCACCACCAAGAGCTCTTTGTAACTGAGACCAAATGCAAAGTAAATCTGCACAACATGGATTTTAATGCATTTGCTGTCTTCTTACACATCAGATTAAAGGTATGTCTATATTTACAGGGAATTTGATGCACCGTGATCAAACGTCCAGAGATCGATTTTGTTGCTTGTGTGAAGATGCGACAAAATTGATCTCTTTGGGCTCAGCCGTTAACCCTGGTACTCCATGCTATCGCCTGGAGTAAGGACGCTGGCACAATCCTGAAGAACTCCAGTCTACAGTAGGGAACAAAGTTGATCCTGATACATTGATTCTAGCTATGCTAATAGAGTGACTAGAATTGCATATATGTGATTGACTTTGACCACTAGTGCAGATCAGGCCTAAGTAAAAACAGCAGTGTGTGTAAGGTGAGTGGTAAATCAATGTCAATGCATCAATGGAGTCCTGGCTCTGAAACTGGTGGGAGGAAAAAGTAGCAAGGTTTATTGGGAGAAAAATACCAAGTTGAATCCTGCAAGGTCCAATAGTGGAAAAAAACTGTTGCATATTATGGCTAAAATTTTCCAATCTGGAGGGCTATCATCAGTTTCCAAATGCATATTACCCTCCTAAATAAAGCAGACTCATTTTCAGGGATGTCAAACACCCACAAATCCCAATGAAGCCAAAAAGGAGGTGCTGGGGTTCCTCATCTTGAAAAAAATAAACCCATTCTATTGAGCCTTTTAAACACAGATTTAGAAGTTGTATTGTAGGCATCCAGGTTTGACAATTTTATCCTATTTAAACTGATTTTGAAGCTCACACAATCTCATGCACTTTGAAATTAGCTGGTGACAGAGAACACACCTTTTTTTAAACACAAGTTTTGTTTCAATATTAACATTAAATATTTTAAAACAGTGCTCACATTAATTCTAGAATTAGAGCAAAGTAATATAGAAACTCCACCTTGTGGTCATCTCCTGAATATTCTTACAATTCACTGTAGCAGTTACTTTTATTTTTATATTATATTTTATTATAGTAAATTGTAAAATTATCCTCCAGTAGATTCTCACTAAGTCTAGACACACATAGATGGAGTAGGATTGCCATTTTTGATTGAACGTTACCCTGGAGGTTTCATCAGATGACCATCTTTAATTAAAGATTGAACTTGAATTTCTGGAGACTCCACGGCAATCCCAGAGGTTTCACAAGCTGGAGGAGACAGATCACCTCCACCAGAAGAGCTATGATTAATGCCTCTAAGATGGTTTTCCATTTCAGTGAAATAAGGAAGGGCTCATTTGTAACAAAGTAATCAAGGAAATCAGTTGTTGGACACCATGGGTGTCCAAAAACTGGGCTACAAACTTGAGCATAGACAGACTTTTCAAATAAAGTTACATTTCAACTACAAGACCACATAGCATTTCCTTATGTTGGGAAACAACTCTGCTATAACTTCGTCCTTCAACGTGATCATTTTAGAAAATTCCAAATCTTGAAACACGTCTCCTAAAAGTGTCACATTGCATTTGGAAATAACCAGGTTCATTACAAACATGAATGAAATGTCCTGTGGATCAAAACAGAAAGAGAGGAACTACTACCACCACCATTTTTCTAAAGCAAATCTTTCGATTCCCACCTCCTTCAGAACTTAAGGCCTTATGCAATATATTAAATTAATAAAATGTACTGTTACTTAAGATCAGTAAGAAAAGGACTTACAGACAATAGAAGATAAAGGTGCTCAATGAGGTCTGAGAGAGGAAGGCAATAAACATAGGGCCAAGAGCAATCATATCAAAATACACTGTTTGGGGGGCGGAAAAAAGCAGTCAAGTCGCACTTTAAAGACTAACAAAATAATTTATTGGGTGAGCTTTCGTGGGACAGACCCACTTCTTCAGACCACAGCCATACCAGAACAGACTCAATATTTAAGGCAGAGAGAACCAAAAACAGTAATCAAGGAAGACAAATCACAAAAAAAATGATCAAGGTGAGCAAATGAGTAAATGAGCTCACCTTGATCTTTTTTTCTGGTTTGTCCTCCTTGATTACTGTTTTTGGTTCTCTCTGCCTTAAATATTGAGCTCTTCTGGTATGGCTGTAGTCTGAAGAAGTGGGTCTGTCCCATGAAAGCTCACCCAGTAAATTATTTTGCTAGTCTTTAAAGTGCTACTTGACTGCTTTTTTGTTTTGATAGTATATAGACTAGCATGGCTCCCTCTCTGTTACTGTTTGAAAAAAAGATTTGTTTTTGTTTTTAAGAAAAGGACTGATTGATATCCTAGGACAGTGAATTCCATAGATTAGAATCTATAAAACAGTCAAAGAATAATTTCTGATTAAAATACTACAGTACACCTGGATCCCAAAGGGCAGACAGTGTGTGGGCACAGAAACCAAGCAAAAAGAAACATAAGGAAGAGACCTGGCATATAGCCAGGACCCACATCCCTTTGGGCTTTAAAAACTTGGTCAATGCAAAAAAAAAAAACAAAAAAAAAACAGAACAGGCATCATTTGATCATAGCTGCTCAAGACCATGTGAGCTAACTGTGATAGGATGGGGTTTCTGGGCACAGCTGGAGAAATCAATCCAAGGTACCTTTGCTTAAAATCCCAGCCACTTACAGCACCAGCCTGGAATTTCCTTCTCACTAAGGCAAATCGAGCCAGCCACCACACCACTTCTGCTCGCGCCCCAGACCAGCCAGAAGCGAAACAAGCAAACCCACAGACTTTCCAGCTGCTGTAAGAGCCCAAACCAACAACCCCAAACTCAGGTGAGAGGTTATTAAACCAGTTTTACCCAACACCTCACAGATTCTTCTGGACCCCAAAGATTCCAGCACCAGAACCCAGTCAGTATATACTTGGATCTTACCCAAATCACCATGCTCACCAATTATTTAGATCTAAGTATCTAAAGATTTATTAATAAAAAAAGAAAGAACAGGGTTAGAGAGAAGAATTGTTAAAGCAATACTCTACATGCAATCAGTCATAACTACTGATGCAGACCAGAGATGTTATGCTGATTCTTGAAAGTTCATTTCAGGTTACATGGATTCAGTTATTGGAGCATTGTAGATCTGGCCCGCTGGAGTCCACATGCTGGGCATAGACCCTTGGTGACCAAAAGACAAAGGTCCAAGATGGATACTCCTAAATCCACACCATTGTTCTCCTCGTGTGTTCTCTTGTGTTCAGGGACAAAGCCCTTTCCTCTTCCCACAGTCCCTGGAGAGTTCGCCCCCACCTGACCCAGGTGGGTTCCCAGGAGACAGTCTCAAATTTCTGAAATGGACCTGTTCCTTTGTTTCAGCTCACCTCACTTGACCACTGAGCTGCATCACACTGACAAGTCCCAAGCATCTGGGATGTGGATTCGACTGCCTGAGCTTTTGTTTATAGTCCATTCATCTGGCTGGGCTGAGTTCACAACTCCTATTGTGAAGCTTAGCGCTCAAACATTTTCTAACACAGCTACATAGCTAAAATCTGTAACTTAACCTACCTACATCATAGTCATATAAGTAGCATACACAGATTCAAGGCATCATTAGCTTTCATTAGACACCTCACATGACCACCCCCAAAACAATATTTGGGGCCAACAGCCACACTGGGCATTAAAATGGCTTTCAGACCCAATATAAAAATCCAGTCACGTAACACCAATATGTGGCTCCTTTAAGCACATAATAAAGAGCACTGTTACAAGCTCTCATAGGAGTGAATGAAAATAATGGACTGTTTTATAATGGAGTCACCAGGGTCTGACGAAATGCATCCTAGAATACTCAAGGAGCTGATAGAGGAGGTATCTGAGCCATTAGCTCTCTCTGGAAAATCATGGGAGACAGGAGAGATTCCAGAAGACAGGAAAAGGGCAAATATAGTGCCCATCTATAAAAAGGGGAATAAGAACAACGCAGGAAACTACAGACTGGTCAGTTTAACTTCTGTGCCAGGAAAGATAATGGAACAAGTAATTAAGGAGATCATCTGCAAACACTTGGAAAGTGGTAAACTGATAGAGAACGGCCAGCATGGATTTGCAAAGAACAAATGATGTCAAACTAATCTGACAGCTTTCTTTGATAGGATAATGCCTTGTGGATAAGGGAGAAAAGGTAGATGTGGTATACCTAGACTTTAGGAAGGCATTTGATACGATCTCGCATGATATCCTTATCAATAAACTAGGCAAATACAACTTAGATGGGGCTACTATAAGGTGGGTGCAAAACTAGCTGGATAACCATATTCAGAGTAGTTATTAATGGTTCTTAATCCTGCTGGAAAGATATAATGAGTAGGGTTCTGCAGGGGTCTGTATTGGGACCAGTTCTGTTCAACATGTTCACCAATGATTTAGATATTGGCATAGAAAGTACACTTATTAAGTTTGCAGATGATACCAAGTTGGGAGGGGTTGCAACTGCTTTAGAGGATAGGGTCAAAATTCAAAATGATCTGGACAAATTGGAGAAATGGTCTGAGGTAAACAGAATGAAATTTAATAAAGACAAATACAAAGTGTTCCACTTCAGAAGGAACAATCAGTTTCACACATACAGAATGGGAAGCGACTGTCTCGGAAGGAGTATGGCAGAAAGGGATTTAGGGGTTATAGTGGATCACAAGTTAAATATGAGTCAACAGTGTGATGCTGTTGCAAAAAAAGCAAACATGATTCTGGGGTGCATTAACAGGTGTGTAGTGAGCAAAACATGAGACGTCATTCTTCCGCTCTGCTCTGTGCTGGTTAGGCCTCAGCTGGAGTACTGTGTCCAGTTCTGGGCATCGCATTTCAAGAAAGATGTGGAGAAATTGGAGAGGGTCCAGAAAAGAGCAACAAGAATGATCAAAAGTCTAGAGAACGTGAGCTATGAAGAAAGGCTGAAAGAGGCTGATAAAGGAGGTATCTATCATCTTTGGAAAATCATGGGAGACAGGAGAGATTCCAGAAGACTGGAAAAGGGCAAATATAGTGCCCATCTATAAAAAGGGGAATAAGAATAACCCAGGAAACTACAGGCCAGTCAGCTTAACTTCAGTGCCAGGAAAGATAATGGAGCAGGTAATTAAAGAAATCATCTGCAAGCACTTAGAAGGTGGTAAGGTGATAGGGAACAGCCAGCATGGATTTGTAAAGAACAAATCACTCAAACTAATCTGACAGCTTTCTTTGATAGAATAATGAGCCTTGTGGATAGGGGAGAAGCAGTAGATGTGGTATACCTCGACTTTAGTAAAGCATTTGATACGGTCTCACATGATATTCTTATCAAAAAACTAGGCACATACAATTTAGATGAGGCTGCTATAAGGTGGGTGCATAACTGGCTGGATAACCGTACCCAGAGAGTAGTTCTTAATGGTTCTCAATCCTGCTGGAAAAGTATAACAACTGGGGTTCCGCAGGGGTCTGTGTTAGGACCCGTTCTGTTCAATATCTTCATCAACAATTTAGATATTGGCATAGAAAGTACGCTTATTATGTTTGCAGATGATATCAAGCTGGGAGGGGGTGCAACTGCTTTAGAGGTTAGGGTCATAATTCAAAATGATCTGGATAAATTGGAGAAATGGTCTGAGGTAAACAGGATGAAGTTTAATAAGGACAAATGCAAAGTGCACCACTTGGGTAGGAACAATCAGTCTCACACATACAGAATGGGGAGAGACTGTCTAAGAATGACTACAGCAGAAAGGGATCTAGGGGTTACAGTGGACCACAAGCTAAATATGAGTCAACAGTGTGATGCTGTTGCAAAAAAAGCAAACGTGCTTCTGGGATGCATTAACAGGTGTGTTGTGAACAAGACACGAGAAGCCATTCTTCCGCTCTACTCTGCGCTGGTTAGGCCTCAGCTGGAGTACTGTGTACAGTTCTGGGCACCGTAGTTCAAGAAAGATGTGGAGAAATTAGAGAGGGTCCAGAAAAGAGCGACAAGAATGATTAAAGGTCCAGAGAATGTGACCTATGAAGAAAGGCTGAAAGATTTGGGCTTGTTTAGTTTGGGAAAGAGAAGCTTGTCGGGTGACATGATAGCGGTTTTCAGGTATCTAAAAGGATGTCATAAGGAGGAGGGAGAAAACTCGTTCATCTTGGCCTCTGAGGATAGAACAAGAGGCAATGGACTTAAACTGCAGCAAGGGAGGTTTAGGTTGGACATCAGGAAAAAGTTCCTAACTGTCAGAGTGGTCAAATAGTGGAATAAATTGCTAAGGAAGGTTGTGGAATCTCCATCATTGGAATTATTTAAGAACTGGTTAGATAGTTGTTTATCAGGGATGGTTTAGACAGTACTTGGTCCTGCCATTGGGGCAGGGGGCTGGACTCAATGGCCTCTCGAGGTCCCTTCCAGTCCTCGTATTCTATGATTCTATGAATTGGGCTTGTTTAGTTTGGGAAAAAAGAAGACTGAGGGGGACATGATAGCAGCTATCTGAAAGGGTGTCATAACGAGGAAGGAGAAAACTTGTTCTTCTTGGCCTCTGAGGATAGAGCAAGAAGCAAGGGGCTTAAACTGCAGCAAAGGAGGTTTAGGTTGGACATTAGGAAAAACTGTCAGGGTGGTCAAACACTGGAATAAATTGCCTAGGCAGGTTGTGGAATCTCCATCTCTGGAGATACTTAAGAACAGGTAAGATAAATGTCTATCAGGGATGGTCTAGACAGTACTTGGTCCTGCCATGAGGGCGGGGGGCTGGACTCGATGACCTCTCAAGGTCCCTTCCAGTCCTAGTATTCTATGATTCTATGATTTTATGTAGGAGGGCACACACACTGCTGTTGCACGTATGCACCTTCCTCAGAAGCAGGGCTCTCAAACTCAATTTACCTTAGGGCCAGTGCCAGTCCTAAAATCCTTCCAGTGGTCCAGCAGGCACCTGCCTCTGGCAGGGCTCCAGAGGTGGGGGTGTCTCATCAAACATTCCCACCACCACCACCACGCATCTGCCAGCCTATGCACTACCTATGTGCATCCCTTAGGCCCTGCCTGCCATTTCTGGACAACTTAAATGCCCTGCAGGCAATCAGCACTACCATGGGGAGAGCAGCAGGCTTAGAGCAGCTTCCAGCTGCTAGCTCTACGACACTGCCAGCATTCCCCTGTGGCCCAAGGGAGTTGTGTGAAGATCCATCCCATCCATTGGGTATTTCAGGACAGCTGCCCTGGTCCCCACACTTTGGTGGACCTCATAGCTGCTGCCCCAACCATCCTATGGACAGGGTGTTCCCCCATACTCAGGGTAGGCTGTGAGGACCTGGGCAGGCTGGTGCCAGCAGCAGCAAGGGTTACTCCCTCTCCCCCTGCCACCAGCACTGTGAGATTTCATCTACAACTGGCTGTTTGCCTTCTACAATATTTGAAATTCTAAATCACCTGAAATCCCCAGAGCTTTAACAATTACCACTGAAGCTGACATCTGCTTAACTACATAACTATCTCATCTGTCTCCACTCTACCAAAAATACCATTGTTAACAATTAGTCCTAATTATCTCAAGTTAGTTATTTGCTTAATCAACATAACACTAAAGTTATGCATCATCCTACACATAAAGATTTAGACAAATTCAACCTCATATATACATAAAACAATAAAGTTTGTTCTTTTACTGCAGTCAGATGACTGCATTCTGTGATCATTAAAATTAATCATACTGAGCTGATTTACTGCTTAAGGGAAGAGACAGCTGACAAAAAAATTCTCTCTCATCCTCTTTCAATTTCTAATGGCAATGTGATACAATAGTTGCATGAGTAATTGTTCATGAAATGTAATGAATCGAGCACATTTATACTGACCATGGCATCTCTGTTCAAAAGTCTTCACCATAATCATAGATGGGCAAGTCTGATTTGTGTGAAATACCCATAATCAGTATACACTCAGCACCTAAGAATTGAAGCTATATATCTTGGAAGCAATGTGGTCCCAGGAAATAAACATGAAGTTAGGATTCAAGATCTTCTAACACCTAACATCACCACTACCACTGACTTATTCTGTGATCCTGGGGAAGTTGGCAACATCTCAGTTTTTAAGTTTCTTCTTCCTTTAGGAAGGTGCTCACAATTAGTTAATATACTAATGCACCTGAAAATATAAAGTGCTTGCTATCATTGATGTGAAATCAACTGCTGCACAGTATTCAAAGTGTTTTTGCTGTCATAGGACAATAATAAACCCTGGTATTGTAAGTATTTCAGAATATGTGGTACACTTTTGTAACAATTTTAAGTTTTAAGAGACAGTGTTTCAAACAGTTTTCTTCTCATCCCAAAGCATCTTCACACAGATGGGGAAAACACTGGCATTCATTCTTGTCCAAGCCTACTCCTTCCATTAATGCCAGCCGACTTACATCCATGCTTGCAATGTCCTGCCATCTAGATCTCTGTTTGCATTTGCATTATTTTCTCTGGCATCCTAACATCTGTTTTTCTTCTACAGTGTCCCCCACATTGTAACCATTTCAATTGTGCTCAATCCCATACCCTGATGTTATGTTACTCATCCTCTCCTACGTTCTTCATTTGTCTCAAAATGATTCCACTTCATACAAGCCATCTTCTGATGAACTCTCATCTCTACTGCCTCAGACCTTCTGACTTCTGTTTCCTTTAATGCTTTTGTAACGCTGAAAGACCCAGCTTGCTGGCACCAGGGATTGAACCTGCACTCACAGAAGCTAAAGCCCTGCACTCTACTGCACGAGCTAAAGGCCAGCTGGCACTCAGCCAAGGCTGCAGAGCAGAGACTTCACTCACCCTAGTATGAAGTCTCAGTGCCTCCGGGTACTACATACTTCCCTGGGCTGAGGAAGCACATCCTGAGCTTCTGAGACCTTCCAGGAGTTCATTGCAGATGAGCCCCCTGTTGTAAAGCCAACAGACCCAGGTTGCTGGCACCAGGGATTGAACCTGTGATCACAAGGAATAAAGTCCTGTGCTCTACCACACAAGCTGAAGGCCAGCTGGCTCTGAGCCAAGGCTAAGAGCAGAGACTTTGCTCACCATAGTATGAGGGCTCAGTACCTCTGGGTACTACACTTTGAAGGAAAGGGTCATAATTCAAAATGATCTGGAGAAATGGTCGGAGGTAAACAAGATGAAGTTTAATAAGGACAAATACAAAGTACTCCACTTAGGAAGACCCAGTCAGCTTCACACATATAGAAAGGGAAGTGGCTGTCTAACAAGCAGTACTACCGAAAGGGATTTAGGGGTCACAATGCACCACAAGCTAAATATGAGTCAACAGTGTGATGTTGTTGCAAAAAAAGGAAACATGATTCTAGGATGCATTAACAGGAGTGCTGAGAGCAAGACATGAGAAGTCTTTCTTCTGCTCTACTCAGCTCATTACGTCTCAATTGGAATAGTGTGTCCAGTTCTGAGCAACACATTTCAAGAAAGATGTGCAGAAACTGGAGAAGGTCCAGAGAAGAGCAACAAGAATGATTGAAGACTAGAGAACATGAGCTATGAGGAAAGACTGAAAGAAATGGGCTTATTTAGTTTAGAAAAGAGAAGACTTAGAGGGGACATGATAGTGGTTTTCAAGTACCTCAAAGAGGGTTACAAGGAGGAAGGAGAAAAATTGTTCTCCCTGGCCTCTAAGGATAGGACAAAGAGCAATGGGCTTAAACTGCAGCAAGGGAGGTTTAGATTAGACATTAGGAAAAACTTCCTCACTGTCAGGGTGGTTAAACACTGGAATAAATTACTAGGGGAGGTTGTGCAATCTCCATTGCTGGAGATATTTAAGAGCAAGTTAGACATACACCTATTGGAGATGGTCTAGATGGCGCTTGGTCCCACTGAGGAGCAGGAAACTGGACTTGTTGACCTCTTGAAGTCCCTTCCAGTTCTAGTGTTCTAAGATTCTTTTAACTGCGTCTAGACCACTGAGTAATACTGCTAGTCTCCTGATACAAGGTCATTTTGGTACCAAATGAGTCCACAGTTCTCATCAAATTCTATGTATTACTTGTAGCTAAAGCACATCTGCTTTCAACCTCATCCTTGATAGGACTATTGGCACTGATCAAGCTTCCTAGGCACACGTACACATACAAGACACACAATAAAACAGCTGACAGAGAACTTGATTAATCAAGAATTAAAGGAAAGCAACGTAATTAATGAAAATCAACATGGGTTTATAGAAAACGGAGCCTGTCAACTACCTTAATATCTCTCTTTGACAAGATCAGTGAGTTTGCTTGATAACAGTAAATACATTAAGCTCACTGGGTGTCTTGTCTACTCTGCAACTCAACAGCTGCAGCTTGTCTCTGCTAACTGACTTGGTCTCCAGGTTTTGGGCTGTGCCAGGGCCATTGCACTCATGTGTAGATTTCAGGGCCCTGGGTGGAGCTTCAGGGCCCTATGAGATAGGATGGTCCCAGAGTCTACACAGCAATGAAAGTGTCTCCCAACCCAAGCCCTACAAGCACGACTGGCCTTAGAGAAAATGGTGAACTTATGTTTTGGCATCCCTAAACCCCATGGACATGGCACCTGTGGGTTGGACAACCCCTGCACCCCTCTCCTGCCCCCTTTGCCACTTACCCCACATTGTGCCCTCTTTGTCCTCAACCTCTGCACAGTGACACTGTCACTCAAACCCCAGCATGCCCTGCCACACTGCCCCCCGACCAGAAGCCTGTACCCTCTTACATCCAGTGGCCCCTCACCCAGAGGTCTCTGCCAGATTCCTCTGCCCAGCACCCTCCGATTCATAGGCCCCACCACTGCCTAGCACCCCCCTCACAGCCGCCCCCCCCCAATTGCCCAGCATCCCATATTCCGGACAGACTTCACCAAAAATTAATAATTCTGTTAATAACTTTCTGCAAAATCCGTCAGTAAACAAACAGGAGGCTCCAGCACAGCAGTGGCAAATGTAGGCCACTGGCTGCATGGAGGTGGGAGATCACCTTGCAGCCTTCCCCAGCTGCTCCCCTCATACCAATGGCTGAGTCCAGTCATCGCCTAGGCCCTTGCCTGCTAGACCATCACCTCCCAAATGGCCTTTCATTCTCCCTACAACAGAGCGTACCCTCTTGCCCTGAAAAGTAAAGAGGTGCCTGAGATGTTTCATAAGAAAAGGAACAAATTCACCAGTTCTGAACACGTACAAGCAACGGCACAAAGAGAAACAATTGTGTGCAAACCCAAAACCTTTAGTTATTACAGAGATGGTGCTGGCTACTTCCAAGAGCACTGCAGAGTAAAGGAGGTAAGGAACCTGCTTTCATTCCACTGCTGCACTAGACTGTCAGGGCCCAACATTTTCCAGTTTTGGCTAAGGGAGCCTTCAGGAAATAGGGCATGAGTCCAAGAGACTCCCGGTGAAAGAAACAGGGATGGCAATCTTGTTCCCTCCCACACCTGTTCTCCCTTCCATTCAGACGTCAATGCCCAGCTCGACTTCCCCCAGCAATCCCCAGTGTACCCTCCCCCACAGTGCACTTCTCATTTGCCAGAGGCTGCTCAACCCTCCCTTCCACTAAAGGCTCTGCCACAAAGGATGTAACAGAGTATCCAGCTGCAGTAAAGAGAAAGAGGCTGGCTCATCCTTTCCCAGCCTGCACTGGGATCAGGGTTCTGCATTTAAAAGGCTGAGCGACACAGGCTGGCTGCTCTGCATTTAAAAGCCTGAGACAAGAGACTCGGCTTCTGTCCCCACCACGGGGATAGGGCTCTTCCCCACCCCCCCCAGTCCTTCACTGCTTGGCATTATGAAAAGCAGCAAGGAAGGGAGGAAGAGCCCTATCCCCATGGTGGGAACAGAAGCTGAGCCAGCCTATGTGCCGGTTCAGCCTTTTAAATGCAAAGCAGCGGCTGGGGGGGAGCAGGGGAGAGATAACCAAGAAACCATTCGAAATTTTGGTGGTTACTCTGTTACCAGATTACTCATTCTTTACCATCCCTTTCTGCCATCACTCCACCCATTCCTTCAAGCCCTCACCCATCCTCTTCCCTGCCTACTCTTCCAAACACACTCCACTCCTCCTCCTCTGTCTCCCTCCCAGCATTTCCAGACCACTGAAAATCAGCTGATTCAAGATGCTCCAGAAGTGCTGGGAAGGAGGGGGAGCAATTGGTAAGTGTACTGGGGGCCTGGCACAATAAGCATGGGAGGAGAAGGCAGAGTGGGGGGGCGGTGCAGAGACTGCAGGTAGAACCCTGATGGGCATGTGCAGTCCATGGGCCACAGGTTGCCCACCACTGCTGTAGTTACTGCAGATTTTTAAAAAACTACCACAGTAAGTTTGGGGGTTTTCTCCCCAGGGTATACTGATTTGAAGAAAGATACTGCAAACAACAAATTCTTAGCAGCTCATTTGTATAGTGTGGCATGAGTCAATCCTATTTTCTCACATTTACAATTGAGGTTTTAAACAAACTATGAAACGTTCTCATTCAGAACAGTGAGACTGAGTCAGATATAAACCCATCAAGGACTCAAAAACCTGCCCTTCCAACATGGGGTGAGCTTTACACTGGATCTTGGGGAAAAAACTACTGCATATGCCCAGAATCTGGGCTTCCAAAAAAATCAAATTCGATGAATCAGAAAGCAGAAACGCACTCTAAGTTGTTAATTTTAAGCAAGGTGATGTTTAATTTTTTTTTCTTTTGCATTTTTTCCTTTGACTCTTTTTGTTGTGTTTTATCATATAAACTGCTACACTTCTACAAATACAATCAGAAAGGTTCATTAACGTGCACAGGATCATTTCTTTAAAAAAAATACAAAAACTAAATGAGAAGCCACTGGATGGCCTCACATACTCAGAAATGCTTGGGGCAAACACTACTGAAATATTTTAGTGCGTAGGATAATTTGAACTTTAAAGTCACATGATGAAACCACTGGTTTTCTTAACAGGCAACGTATATAGTTTGAATTACTTAAACCCAAGGTCCTGTTTCCCCTGCAGAACTGTAGGTTTTTGTAGTCTGTGACTGTCTGGGATTTTTAGCCTGCAACACAGCAACTAAAGAAGCAGCTTTACATATACAGCAAGGAGAGTATGTACTTTTTTTTTTTTTAAGTTCTTTCCTCTTAACAGTAACTAAATTTCATCACTATTCACTGTGGAAAGCCTCAGCCAGTTGCATCTGTGGAACATTTCCTTGCAGAGGTGAGTGTTTTACCTTGCTTTAAATATGTAAATGTTTTAATCACCACTAAGGGATCAAATTATGAAGTTTTAATTTAAACATTTTATTTTTCCTTTCCTCTGTATCATCTGGATCCTACAAAGTACAATGAAATATGACCTATCTGGGACCTATGATAAAACTAATTCTTAATTATGAAACTGAACTTGAGACAAACAGATTTACAGACTAAAAAGATCATCCAGACCACTTTCTTAACGGTTGGGAATTATCACAGTTATGGATACATAACAGGAAACATTAAATTAAACAGACAGGAAACACGTCAATCATACTGATTAAAGTCTGTGCTGGGAGAGTTAGTGCAGCTTCACTAACATTCCAGTAAAGTAAACATGGAAAGTTTCAATTAGAAACTGAACTTTCTAAAACTGAAGTGTATGGCTTCTCGAACATTCAAAATTCCACATAATACCAAATCTGAAAAATCTGTAAGAAAGTTTCAATTATTCCTATTACCCAAAAATTTTAAGGTAAGAAAAAATTCAGTAGAGCATTTTAGTGTTTCATCATCTTACTGTACAGCAGCTGTAGAGTCTTCTGTAAATAAATTCCGTCCCCATGTTTTAACATGGCAAAACCTAAAATAGTAAGAAAACTGATCAGGGTATATTTTATTTTGAAAACCTAGTTTGATTGCTCTCAAGAGTTAAAATTGCACATGCCCATCATGGGCTATGGGCTGGTAGCCACGGAAATCTTACCCAGAAAGAAAATGTTTCTGCTGGTTGGAAAATGAACACGACAGAATTTCCTAATTTTTTTGTACAAAAATAGATTGGTTGCTAAGGAAATCATTCCCAAATTTAGAGATGCCTCTTTAAAGGTTTTAAGTGCCAGTTTCCATTAAGCCAAGGTTCCAAGTCTCGTGGGTGCTTAAACAAACCAAACCGAAAAAAAATGGTTTTAGAGTCTAGGCTTTCTGTTTTCTTTTCACTTCTTGCAGTTCTGCACTACCTTTTGGGTATTGCATTAAACTGTTTTGCTCCACCCGCTGGCAGTGAAAGATAATTTATTAGCTGGGTCCCTGTGATTCACAGAACAGGAGTCTGATGCCTACACCTTCACTGCTATCACACAAAGCATAACAGATCTGACTAGAACAAAAGAGTGCCAGGAAAATAAGCAAGCAGAATGATAAGGGAGAGAAAAAAATGGACAGAAGAGCACCATGAGAATGATGTCCAACTATAATCAAAGAGAGGAGAACAAAAGCAAAGACGACAATCTAAGGAGATATAGGAAAAAAATAAGCAAGACTATATCAAAAAGTTAATAGAGGTTGAACCTCTTACTCCCGCACACTGTCATCTGGCAACATCCATGGTCTGGCATAATTCTAGTTAGCTGGATGTCCACTTATCATGGGTGTGGTCACATTTCCCATGGTCCCATAAAGTTTGTTTACAGCCATCAGCCTTGGCTCTCAGTGTTTGGTGATGTTATTTAGCTCTAATTTATCTCTAAGGCTATGTTTACACTAGGGGAAAATTTCAAAATGACCATGCTAATGGCGAAATCAGAGAATACTAATAAGGCACTGAAATGAATGTTCAGTGCCTCATTAGCATGCTGCCGGCCATGGCACTTCCCATTTTTTGTATGTGAAACTCATTGTTCCTTCTTTAGTATAACTTTCTTTGCCTCGGTCTTCATGGACAAGGACAGCTCCCAAACTAATGCGATAAGTGATGCACTGTGGGATGAAGGTGGACAGCCTTTGGTGGGGAAAGAACAGGTTAGGAGCTATCTAAAAAAGCTAAACATACATAAATCCATGGGCCTGGAGCTAATTCATCTGAGGGTTCTGAGGGAGTTGGCATATGTTGTTGACAAGTCCTTGGCCATTGCGAAAAGTCATGGAGATCAGGAGAGATCCCAGATGATTGGAAAAAGGCAAATGTGGTGCCCATCTTTAAAAAGGGAAGAAGGATGATCCAGGGAACTACCAGCCCGTCAGTCTTACATCAGTCCCTGGAAAAATCATGGAGGGGCTCCTCAAGGAAGTCATTTTGAGGCACCTGGAGGAGGGGAAACTGATCAGGAATAGTCAGCATGGATTCATGAAGGGCAAATCACGCCTGACCTATCTGATTAGTTTCTACGATGAGATAACTGGCTCTGTGGATGGGGGAAAAAATCAATGGATGAGATTTATCTTGACTTTAGCAAAGCTTTCGATACCATCTCCCACAATATTCTTCTCAGCAAGTTAAAGGAATGTGGATTGGATAAACAGACATTTAAGATGGATAGAAAGCTGGCAGAAAAGTCGGGCCCAGCGGGTAGTGATCAACAGTTCGATGTCAGGATGGCGGTCGGTTTCTAGTGGAGTGCCCCAAGGTTCGGTTCTGGGTCCTGTTCTGTTCAACATATTTATCAGTGACATGGTTGAGGGGTTGGATTGCACCCTCAGCAAGTTTGCGGATGACACTAAGCTAGGGGGAGAGGTAGATACGCTGGAGGGTAGGGATAGGCTCCAGAGTGACTTAGACAAATTGGAAGACTGGGCTGCCAGAAATCTGATGAGGTTCAATAAGGACAAAGTGTAGAGTCCAGCACTTGGGCCGGAAGAATCCCAAACATTGTTACAGGCTGGGGTCTGACTGGCTCGGTAGTAGTTCTGCAGAAAAAGACCTGGGAGTTGTAGTGGATGAGAAGCTGGACAGGAGTCAACAGTGTGCCATTGCAGCCAAGAAAGCTAATAGCATATTAGGTTGCATCAAGAAAAGTGATGCCAGTAGATCCAGAGAAGTGATTATTCCTCTTTATTAGGCTTTGGTCAGGCCGCATTTGGAGTACTGTGTCCAGTTCTGGGCCCCCAATTATAGGAAGGATGTGGCTACACTGGAGAGGGTCCAGCGGAGGGCGACCAAAATAATTAGGCGGCTGGAGCATATGACCTATGAAGAAAGGTTGAGGGAATTGGGACTCTTTAGTCTGCAGAAAAGACGACTGAAGGAGGACTTGATAAAAGCCATCAACTTACCGAAGGGAGGCTGTAAAGAGGCTGTTCACAGTGGTCACGGATGGCAGAACACAGAACAATGGTCTCAAGTTGCAGTTGGGAAGGTCCAGCTTGAACATTAGGAAAAACTTTTTCACTAGGAGGGTGGTGAAGCATTGGAATGATCTACCCAAGGAAGTAGGAGTCTCCATCCCTGGAGATGTTTAAGTCGTGCCCTGACAAAGCCCTGGCTGGGCTGATATGATGGGTTTGGTCCTGCCTAGGGCAGGGTGCTGTACTTGATGGCTTTTTTAGGTCTCTTCCAGCTCTATTGTTCTATGATCCCTCGAGTTGCAAGAGGGTTCCATTCCACACACCCTCACATAACCCAAATTTCACATGGTGGGTCTGACTTTTTCCCCAGTGGAATACACGTTCTACAGCCAGGAAGCAGCAGAAAGGTAAGTACTTGTGGGGGTGGGGGGGGGCAGTTGGGGAGGGTTAAGCCTGGTGGTGGGTTGGGGCTGTGGGAGGCAGACAGGGGGGCTAAACCTGGGGTGGGTTAGGGCTGCAGGGAGACAATGGGTGGAGCTGAATGGAGCTGTGCGTGGGGGTGGTGAGCTGGGCCACAGGGGGTTTGAATCAGGGCTGCACATGGAGGGGCTTGAAACGGTGGGGCGGGATTTAAACAAGGATGGAAGAATGGAACCGGGGCTGTGCACAGGGGGTTTGAAGCAGGGCGGGGGGGGGGGGGGGGCGCAGTTTGAACTGGAGCCACACAGAGGGGGTTGAACCGGGGTGGGAGGACAGAACCAGGGCCACCACAGGTAGGTTAAACTAGGGCAGGGGGGGTTTGAGCCGGAGCCGCGAGCCAAGCGTGGGGGTGGGGTGTGAGCTGGAACCACATGCAGGTAATGAGCCAGCAGGGGGTTGAACCAGGGCCAGGAAGGTTGAGCTGGAATCGCATTTATCTTGTGGTGAGCTAAAGCCAGAGGCAGGGGTGGGGGGTGAGCAGGAGCTACACAGGGGTAGTGAGTGGAGCTGTGGAGGGAGGGCCTGAGCCATGGGGGTATGGAGGAGCAAGTTTACCACAACTGGAAATCATGTATTTCCAGGGTTTACTGTAGGAATCCGGGGTCAGCCACGTACGAGCGGGATCATGTACTCTGGGTTCACGTACGCTGAGACTTTACTGTACTCTGCATTTGTCATTATCAAACTTCATCCTATTTACCTTGGACCATTCCTCCAGTTTGCCCAGATCATTTTGAATTATGACCCTCTCCAACAAAGTACTTCAACCTCTCCCAGCTTGGTGTCATTTGCAGACTTTTTAAGCATACTCTCTATGCCACTCTCTAAACTGTTGAAGGTATTGAACAGAACTGGTCCCCAAACTGACCGCTGTAGAACCCCACTTGTTATGTACTTTCTAATGTAATGCAGCAAATCTATGGAACACCAAAACACAATCACAGTAGGTGATTGTGAGGTCCTTCATCTTTTTTTTTTTTGATACTGGAAGGTCTAAGGGTATGTCTACACAGCAGCTTTGAGGTAAAGACAGAAAGTTAGCATGCTGAAAAGAGCATGGCGATGGTGTCATAGGTGGCAGCTCAGGCTAGTCACATGAGTACATAATTGTGGGTCTGGTGGGTTTGTGCTGGTCCCACAGATTTTGCAATAACGTCTGTAAGAGAATAACAAATGGCTCTACATGTTAGTGTGTGTGTGTCCTCCAACTATAAAGAAGAGTGGATAGTGAGTCCTTTGGATTAAACCAACACTCATGGAGAATATATGCAGTGAGTGCAGACTAAGGCAGGGAAGAGCTCTCCTTTTTCAAAAAAACACCTGAACAGATATCAAATGAAAAAATAAGGTTGATGACTGTTTTTAAAAGCTACCAAAAAGAAGCTCCCAGAAGCAATTCATGATAACTAACAACTATTCATTTTAATCTCACTTATGTTCCCATACAAAAATATTTGGGGATATACCACAAGTCTCGAGCTATACCAAAATAGCATCTTGTGTTTGTATTTTTATTCTCCTGGGATGCACCACATGTTCATGAGTTCAAGCAGGCACTGTAGATTTACTGATTAAGAAAAATTGTAAACAGCTTGTTGTTTTGGTAGTATTGCACTAATGTGGGGCTTTTCCCTGGATATTTTTTTCACTATAGTGCGTTGCTATCATTAAGACAGAAAATAATTAAGCTTTATCTACATGGAGACATTTTACCAATTATACTAACATATTTATACAGATCTCTCCCTTCTCCCAACTCTAGATTACCCTAAAGTTAAACACTAGTGCAAATGCCTTGCTACAGTTTATCTTAAACTCCTAATAAAGTCACAAACTAAACTAAAAAAAAAAAAAAAAAAAATACTTACATGCAATAACAGAAGCACCCCCCTGAGAAGTAATACTAGCTTAAAATGCACTCTAGTTTAAATTCACAACTTCAGTCACAAATGGGAAGGAAAGGAACAGGCAGGAAGAGGAACAGAAATCTATAGACAAGGCCTGAGTTGTAGTTTTAATTTGCTTCTGGCATCTCTCTTGATAAGCGTGAAAAAATTAAGCCTGAACAGGTTAATAATATCTCCTTTAAAATGTCATTGTGTGTAAAAGTAGCAAAATGAGTCTACTTAGTAATCAACAGCATGTGATTTGTTAAGGCAGTAAGTTCTTCAGTTTGCTGTGCTACGTATAATCTTCCTTCTCTCAGGCTGCAGCTACACTAAAGATAAATTTGAATTTAAGGCAGTTAGTGCGTTACCATGTGACTGTCTTCACGGTAAATACCATTAGTTTGATTTAGGAAGCACTAATATCAATACTACAATACTGTCGCTATCTGACGGGTACAGCGCCAAGCTTAAATTCAAAATCTTGATTAAAGGCCGGCGTGGAAGTGTCACGTCTTGAAAACAAATTTATTAGCCTCCGGGGTGTCTCATACGTAACCCACAATGCCCCTCAGTGCTCTGCTCAGTGCACAAGAATTAGGTAAAATGAAGACTATGAGTTTCATATCGGGACCAGGAAGCCTGTGGCTGTAGGGTCATGTTTGTATTAGAGACTGATGAGACACATCCTTCTGTCTTTGCTATTAGCACTGTGAGAGCATCTACCCATTACAAATAGACCCACCCTGGAGTTTGTGGTTCTGTCTCTACACCTGTTATTTTTTTCTGCGCTGCACGGCGCCAGCTGCTGCCCTGACGCATCACATGGCAGCAAGGCTGTTGTGTTTGTGTAAGCGGCCAAGAAACTTCTCGGTGGTTCACATTTGTCCACAAACTCTCCACTCCTTCCCCCACAGGCACCACACAGTTGGGGTCTTTCCCCCACTCAGCCACATCACATGGGTAGCCCCCAAACCAATAAAAGGATGTGCTTGCCGTTCTGGGCTGACCATACTTCCAGGCAGCACCATGTCCTAGCTTGTGCGTGATTAGGGCTCCAAGGGCAGGAAAGAATTTAGGGGGCTTGTAATCACTGGGGGGGGTCCCCCAGCACCTAAGATATGCTGGAGGGGAGACTAGTTCAACTGGCCCCCAACTAAAATATTTTGGGGCCTTTCTGCCGCCAGGGGAGAAGTCCCCCCGGCCAAAAAGAATTTCAGGGGACTGCAGCCACTAGGGGGAGTCTCCTGGGTGGCTAAGATACTGGGGGGGACTAATTCAACTAGCCCCCCGACTGAATCCGCCCCCAGACCACTAGCAAGAGACCAGTGGGGCTTGGTGCCACTGGAGCAAAATCTCCCGTGGTGACTAACAGTCAGGAAGACTATTTCAACATTTGAACCAGCGCTGCACCTGCAGACCACAACCTCCCTCCGTCAAAAGTATTTTTGGGGGCTTGCTGTCCATTGCATACACCTGCTGGTTTGATATTTCTGTTATAAAATTTGTTCCAACATTTCCTATCTGTCTTCATGCTTTGACCCCCAACCCCCACCTCCACCAAAACACAGGGTGGGGGACAAGCTGAGATTCCTGTTTCCATTATAAGATCAGTGTATGAGATTTCACTGCCAAACCCTGTGTTGGCAATGCCTGTATAGTGAAGAGTGAAGACAAAGATCTTTTTTCCTAGACTTTTCTAACCTCTTTCTTCTAACTTTGAGAATACAGTCTGCCCCTGTGCTATCTTCAGGGATCGGATGCAATCATGGGAGGGGAGCCAGTCAGCGGATGACCTGTTGAGAACACAGCCTGTGCACAGAAGCCTTATAACAGCAACGAAGGGTCCTGTGGCACCTTATAGACTAACAGAAGGTGCCACAGGACGCTTCTTTGCTGTTACAGATCCAGACTAACACGGCTACCCCTCCGATACTAGAAGCCTTATAGTGCACCAGAAAGCCAAAGACCCTCCACTCAGCATCTCTTTTTTCAAAAGCTTTCCCATCATCTCTTTCTTCATGCTCTTCAGGGTCCATGTATTATTTTCAGGGACAGGATGCAATCACGGGAGCAAGGACAGTCAGTAGATGGCCAGTTGAGAACTCAATTACAGACCAAAGAGATTTCTATAAGCTTTTTTTGCCATCTCTGTGGATTCCCTACTTTTTCTTCCTTCTGACAGGAAAGAAGGATGTGTGCTTAGCACAGGAGGGGAATGAGGAAAATGCAAGGTAGAAAATGATGTCAAAGACCACTGAGCATACCCAGAATGCTATGGGGATGAGGGAACTGTGGAATAGGCTCCCACAATGCAGTCGACATTTGCCAATTGAGTGTGGCAGCAATAACTTGACTTTGTGAAGAGTTAAGTGGGGAGGTGAGGATCGTTGAAATCGAAGGTATAAATTCCAGAGTTACAAAATCTATATTAATAAATTTGATTTTAATCTCAGTGCAGATGTGGCCTCAGGCTCCTTATCCTTATACTTTGGATTGTCCAAAGAGGAAGTATGGCTTTATACTAACTTGTGTCAACCAAAGCTTGTAGTGCAGATGTGTACAAAGAAGCTAGACTATTGAGGCAATGAAGGGAAGCTTGGCATAGGGAGCAGGGTGTGTGACACTGCAGCCCATATTCATCCTAGTACAGGTTGAACCTCTCTAACCTGGAACTCTCTCATTCAGCAACATTGGTAATCTGCCATAATTTTTGCCACCCAGATGTCGCTTGTCATGGTGTGACCAATTTTTCCCTGCAATCCCATAAAGTTTGTTTACAGCCACCAGTCCCGGCTCTCAGGGTTCTTTGCTGTTGTTTAGCTGTAATGTACCTCTAAATGTCTTTTAAGAACCCAGTAAGCAGCAGAAGTGTTGGCAATGCTGCTAGACAATATTGACCTCCCGTAGTCCAGCAAATTTTCTTGTCCAGTACCAAACAGGTGCTGAGGATGCTGGTCTAGAGAAGTTCAACCTGTAATACTGTAATATGATTATTGCATAATTATTTATTTCTGTACAAGTAAAGGCACATAAGGTGTCATGGGGAAAATTATAGTTTACTGTGATTATCCTTGTTTGTATGCATATATCATCCAAAAGGTTTATCCAAAGCTGTAAATACCAATAGTATCTGTATTTAAAATGTATCACCTGGGTAACACACATAGATCATTTGATTTCAGTCTAGATAGCTGGTTGGGAAAGGCCTATTCAGGACAATAAACCACTAGGAAAAACAACAGATGGTAGGAGACACTTCTCTCACCTGTAAGTAATTACTGCTATAACCCTGCAAGGACATAAGAATGGCCATTACTGGGTCAGACCAAAGGTCCATCTAGGCCAGTATGCCGTCTGCCAACAGTGGCCAGTGCCAGGTGCCCCAGAGGGGATGGACCAAAGAGATGATCAAGCGACTTGTCTCCTTTCATCCATCTCTAGCCTCTGACAAACAGAGGCCAGGGACACCACTCCTACCCCCTGGCTAATAGCCTTTTATGGACTTAACCTCCATGAATTTACCTAGCTCTTCTTTGAGCTCACTTATAGTCCTAGCCTTCACAGCGTCCTCTGGCAAGGAGTTCCACAGGTTGACTGTGCGCTGTGTGAAAAAGAACTTTTTCTTATTAGTTTTAAACCTGCTAGTCATTAATTTCATTTGGTGTCCTCTTGTTCTTGTATTATGGGAACAAGTAAATAACCTTTCTTTATTCACCCTCTCCACGCCTCTCGTGATTTTATATACCTCTATCATATCCCCCCCCCGCCCCCGCACCCAAGTCTCCTCTCTTCTAAACTGAGAAGTCCCAGCCCCTTTAACCTCTCCTCATATGGGACCTGTTCCAAACCCCTAATCATTTTAGTTGCCATTTTCTGAACGTTTTCAAATGCCAAAATACCTTTTTTGAGGAGAGGAGACCACATCTGTACACAGTATTCAAGATGTGGGCGTACCATAATTTTATAAAGGGACAGTAAAATATTCTTGCTCTTATTTTCTATCCCTTTTTTTAATAATTCCTAACATCCTATTTGCTTTTTTGACTGCCGCTGCACACTGCGTGGATGTTTTCAGAGAACTATCCAAGATAACCCCAAGATCTCTTTCCTGATTAGTCGTAGCTAAATTAGCCCCCCATCAGATTAAATGTATACTTGGGGTTATTTTTACCAGTGACCAGGCCATGCGATTTTGGACTCCATCTTGGGATATCCGTATTTTTCCACAAACCAAACAAGTTTTAAAACAAATGGTTCCAACTATACGGTAAAGCTACATAAGGCAGGGAGTGACATCAGTGATTCTTCACTTCCCACAGAAGAACTCTAAAATTGCTGAGGAACAAAAACTGAGCTATGGGAAGTGCTGAACCCAAGTTAAAGGGATTTCTAGCCTATGTATGAAAAACCTGGGGATTCCAAATTGTAAATCTCAAGATTCTTTCGTCTTGAGAATCTGCAGCCTGCTTGTATCATCAGACAGGGAAAGAATTTGCTAATTCAATTTTTATCTTTCTAGAATAATTCTAGATTGCAATTTTTACTACATAATTTGTTTTTACGTTTGCTATCACTTACAGTCACTCATGTCTGTTGCTGTTATTTTATTTTGTTTTAATATAAAGCCTGTGAGTTTGAAGTTGTGTTTGGGAATTTTAGCTCAAGGGAGCTGTTGCCTATTCCTTTCAACATTGAGGGTGAGGCAAGCTGGATATTAATCTATATTGGTTGGGATTTGGACCAGGGCAGGAAAGCTGGGGCTTATTTTAGCTGGAGCTACTTCATAATTGTTTCAAATGTTGTTGGTTTTCCGGTCAGAGAGCCTGCAAAGTAACTGCAGCTGGGTGTGTCCCTATCTGTATGAATGATGGTGCAAGTATAAAACCAGGAGTGTGCTTCCATCTTGTCACAGCAGCTCAGTGTGAGATGAAGCCAAGACCAGTGGATGGGTGGGCTCAGCAGTTCCAGGTGGTGCACAGGGTAAACCCATCACATCATGGTCACTTGTTTAAGGAAGCATTCTACACAATGACTTTGGGAGGCTGAGGCATATATGGGATGTTCTTTCTATGGTTGAGAGTTTTTTTTCTCTCTGCCTTCTGTGACATTTTCATATGGACCCGTCAGCTTTTTGATGGCATTGAGCATTTATAGTTAGTTTTGGCTCTGTAAATGTTTCCATTACTGTTTTTTGAACTCCTTTCAGACTCCAAGCTAAGTATCCTCTCAAGTAACTATGTCCAGTTCCCTTATATGGAATCTCAATATAGCTTTTTAGTAGACTACTTTTATGATAGTATCATTGCTCATGAAACAGGAAGGTAGCTTTAGATTTCCCTGTAAGTAATATGGGCCTGTATCAGATTACTAAACCAGTGATAATGCTGATACCTGTTTGAATTGTTCACATCTGATCTTTGTACTGATGTTAGCTCCATCTTTTGACTATAGCCAAAGAAATCATGATTGCATCATGGTTCCCCTTCGGAAAACACATGGTAAGCAATACCCTGCAATCCAGTTATCATCTTGGGTTTTTAAAATTACATTGCAGAACACCAAACAGCAAAATAAAAATAAACTAGAATGTCATTTTAAATTGCTCAGACTTTCGCACATGAAAGTCTACATTTTTGTTAATCATTTTCTCGCATTTCTGTACAATCCAGTATTTTCATTTAAATTATTGTTCAGAAAACAAAGGCTATGTCTATATCAGGGAAATAAGTTGATTTCAGATACACAATTCTAGCCAGGGCACTTGCGTAGCTAGAATCAACGTATCGGAATCGAATTATTTCCCTGGTGAAAACTTAGCCTCTATAGGCTGGCGTTGACCTCCCCTTATAAGTCCACGCAACAGCATGGAGTACAGGGGTCAACCACTGACTCCAAAGAGATTGGTTTTGCTATGTCTTCAGCAGATGCACAAAATTGAACTCTGGAAGATTGACTGCCAGCGTGTCAATCTTCTGGTATATATAGACAGGCCCAAAGTGGTTTAAAGTTTTTCTCACTTAGTAATTTACTTCTGTCCAAAAGGATCAAATTGTATAGTGGAAAACTTCTCTTCATCTGCAGAGTTTGAGGGAATGTTTATGCAATTTGAAGTCTGTTTGCTGATACTTAAAATTCTCTTTCAATGAAAGCCAAAAAACTTAAAGATCTACAAAAATAGGTTGAATTGGGCACAATCTTTTCCCTGTACAGATCTAGCGCCTGCTCAGGTACCTGAGGAAAAAACAGGTGTTCCTTGAAAGTACTCAGTGTTCTAGCATGATATAAATATGATTAGGATCAAATAATCTACAAGCCCTTCAGAATACTCAGATTAGCTGTCTGAGTGACAACTATTTGTCAAGCTTTTCAGAAGCTTCAGGAAATACCTCTTTAAAGAGATCTAGACAGGCAAGTCTTTCAACAGGATATAAACGTTTTCTGCCTCCCTAAATCTGAAGAACTCTGAGGTGCTTTCTAAAGGGAGCTCTAGATGTGAACTGAAGTACACCTGCAGATCTTCCAGAAGGTCAAATGTTTTAACACTGCAAGATTTACTGTTCTCAACTGCCAGATTTAAGAGGAGGATTTGATCTCATTTCTAGGCTAGAAAAGTAATCTGTATGTTCAACAGTGTACACTTAGGCTAGGCATTTAGCATTTCTAAATAGTTTGCACAGAAATGGGGAAGTTGCTGTAGCACTCTTCATTAAAAAAAACTCTGTAGAACTGAAAGTTCTTAAAGAGATATTGGACAACATGGAACTAATTGCAACAGCATATTCCACATAGGTTAGGAGTCATGGATGCTTTGGCATCTGGAGACTTCTCTTGTAGTTCATGAAACAGATGTATCTTGCTTTCCGACCACCAGTTACCAAACGTGTTTTTGAAGTACCCAACAAATGTGCAAAACAACTGAAAAGATGCTTTAAATGATTCATCAGTTAAGTTTATATATGCCAAATAGGTGATATGCACAAAAGTTGGAAACACTGTAGGAAAAAAAAACAGAATCAAATGCCTTTTTCATGTAGCTAGCACCGTCAATATCAACTATTGCAACATTTTCACAATTAATCTGATATAATAGACACCCTGAATTACATGGGTGTTGCATTCCAGGCAACCCCATCTTAACACAAATTTTGCGCAAGTTTGAGGAGACTGGAATCAGGTGGCAACCTACCTCCCAGAACCACTGGGTTTGCAGAAGGCATGCCAGCCCACCAGGGCTGGTCAGTTTCCTGGCTCTGAGAATGGCGGGGAGGTGGAAACCAGGCAGTAGCCTAGTTCCCATCTCCCTGCCACTAGCAGGACCCAGGAAACTGACCAGCCATATGCTGGTCAGTTTCCCAGATCCTACAAGTGATGGAGGGTGGGCGTGGGGACTGGGAACCAAGCAGCAGCCTGGTTCCTGGCTCCCTGCCACTGGTGGGAGCCAGGCATAGCTTCTGCCCAGCTGCCCCAGCTAGGGGAATCTGGGGAAAAGATGAACCACCATGGCTGTCTGCCCACCCTGGCTCTAGCTTCACCCCAGCTGGAGGACCCCAGCAGGCAGACAGTCACTGCAACTGGGCTTCTCCCCTGCTTCCCCCAGCTGCGGCGCTGGAGCGCTTTCAATTTGCACTTAACTGAAATCATGCATACCAGAGGATTACTGAACTCATTTACTCTTTTTATGACAGCCTGTGAAATAGCTCATGAACAGAATCTACAACCTGGTAACTTTTTTGTGGAAAACATTCCCACTGCAATCAGATTCTAATGGTACCAAAAGTACATTCAGAACTGACCCTGTCTCAGCATCACAACATTCAAAAATAACAGCCATTTTCTTCTTTAAGCTTTGGCTTAGGTTTTCCTCTTCTGTGAGGTACACAACACATATGTCTTAGTCAGTTGCATCCTATCAAGAATCACACCACCATCCAAGTCCTGCTGCCAGGAAATTCTCTCACAAGTGAGCGATGAATCTTTCAGAAGGGGATGCTGGCATTTGCTAGTGTCTTTACGCCTGCTGTACAAATCTGAAAGTAAAAGCTAGATAAATCTTGAGTGACCACAAATGTTTAATATCCATCTTTCACATTAGATAACAGATGTATTCATATTATATTTAGTTCTGAACTCCTAGATTTTAATTTAGATTTATAACTATCACGATCACACACACACACACGCTTATGGCTCTAGCCGAAGAGACTGAGACTCAACAAAAAAGCATTATTAAATTACAAACAACTATAAAACAGCGGGTGAAAAAGTTACAATGTATTATCAACAGAAAATGACCATAACTATCACTTTAAAAAAAGTTTAAACAGATCTGTCCACTCACGATCTCAGAGCAAGTGAAAAGACCCTATTGCTGGAGCTCTTGTAAGTTACTTACTTTCCAGTATTATAACATTTACTTCCATTCCTTCTCACCTGTAGACTCCCCCCCCATCTGTGTTCTGTTTTTCAGTGTACCTGTAATGATCTTCTGATGTTTGTTCCCACCTTCCTCTTGAGCCACATCTTCCTTCATTTTTTGTTTTTGTTTTGTTTTGTTTTTGGTGGGGTGCAAAATGGTCTACAATTATAGACTGCCAACCATGACTGAGAACAACATTGCAGAATTGTGCAAAATCATTTGCCCCTATCATCATGCACTTTTGTAGGGAATTCTGAAGCACGACAAGGTGGTGTAGAAGTTTTTGATGCACGATGCGAAGGCCATTCATATTGTGGAAGAAAGAGTAACTGTCCCTTTGGCCTTCAGCAACTATACCTGGACCTGGCTGGCTACTCTGGAAACTGCTTGGTTCCAACCGTCCTGACATTTTATTGACTGTTTGATAACTCATTTGGGCTCAGTGTTCTTTTTTTTTTCCTCCTTAAATAATGGTAGTTAAATAGATCCTGAGCTGTTCTCCAACTCTACTCTACCACTATGGCACAGGACAAAACTGAGAAAATACATAGATCTTCCTAACTGAGGAAGCTCCTTTACACCACTCTGGCAATGCATCAGACTAAAAACTTATGAGGTTTGTGCTCCTAGGGGAATTGACTAAGATTGGAAACAGCGCATGTGACAAGCAAAAGGTGCCATGAAATAATAAAGATTAATTATTTACTAAAACAAGATTTTATCGAGTATCAAAACGAGAGCAAAAAGCAACAGGGAATGAAGCACAAGTACAGTAAAAGTTATAAAATAAATGAATAGAAAAGAACTTTACAAGAAAGAGAGCATTCATGTCCATTTCAGTTAATTTTGGCCACACATACAGCAACTGCAACTCTCAAGTCATGAATACGAAACTGTGGATCTCCTCGCTGTCTCCCAGTGTGAAGTTGAAAGGATAAGGACAAGGCCCCCTAATGACACATGGACGTTGGTTTTTTTTGTTTTGTTTTTTTGGTGGGGGTGTGGGCACACAACTGATAAAAGAGAGTTCTTTGGCTGTCAAGGGAAACAAGTCCATGATTTTTGAACCTGTAGGTCCAAGAGACTGCGGCATTTGTGCTTGCTACTCGAAAAGCCCCACTACATATGTTCTGATGCATCTTCCTCTCTGTCTCTAGACCTCTTCTCCTCTCATCTTTACCTCTCCAACCAGGCTGCAATATTCAAACTTCAGAACTTTTGTTCACAGTCCAGTGAAGTTCTGGCTTTCAGGATCTGACTGACAATATCTTCTTGGTCCTCTTCTTTTTCTTAATCGTGGTCAAGCATTCCGTGGGCCTGGAAGGGGACTGCTCAAGGCCACAAGAGCAGCCACTATCTGATAACGCGCAGAGATTTAATTGATTTACAGTCACAAAGCAAGGCAAAAGTTAAGTTTCAGAACTTCCGTCTCTTGTTCTATAGATGTTTGAAACAACACTTACTTATTGACACTTTAACTTTGGAGCTCCTCTGCATTGTGCTGCTCTCCCAAGCCAACTATGGTGAGTAGGGCTAAAGGTGGAAAAACAATGAAATTTCAGGCACTGTTTCCCTGAATACAAGTGCAGGGCAATGGCACTGAGAACTGGCACTATTTTCCACAGGCAGCGGTGATTTCAGCTGCTGTCTCTCAATGGAATGTAAAAAATGGTATAGAAAGCACAGCCATGGCAGGAACTCTGGAAGCGACATGGGCCCATATGGCATTAGCCTGCATATTGCAATAGTACACGCTAAAACAACTGCTGACTGGTGTGGGAATGTGTCTTACAGTGGAGGAAGAAATAAGATTGTGCGCTCTAGAAACTTTTGGGAGAATATTGCAGGTACCTCCACAAAAGTTTCATCAGGATCTCTAAGGAGGATTCAAGGGCCATCTTTGTGCACATAAACAAATTGTTCTGCATGTCCCTCCCCAAGTCCTCTACTATACAGCAGAAGTTCTTCCCTCTGTGGTATTGCTACCTCTTCCTATATGAGTAAAGTGAAAATGAAAAACCACTACGTATCCTACTACACTGTGATTGGGCGCCATCTGTACATTTAAACAAGGTAATGGTAAATGCATTCACACACTTCCTCTACCTTCCTTCCCTGCATTGTGCTCAACTGCCAGAACTAACTAGATTGCAGTGGAGTCTTAAAAAGACCCTCATTGTGGCAAAGTCTCATGACCTCCATTCTGCTCCTCACAGTTCACAGCAGCTGTATCTAGCCTGCACCACAGTCTCTCCCAGGAGCTCCCGTAGGCCCAAATACAGAACCACTACATACAGAGCTCCGGACAGACTCCAGGCTGCCTGACAAGCGCAGAAGAGACCACACTGGCAGGAGTTATACCACTTGAAGATCCCAGAGACCCATGGGAATTGTGCAGCATCACTGAAGCAGAAAGAGTAAAAAGCAGCCCAGGAGAATTAAGACTTTTCTCCGGTGAGTTAACCAGGGAGTCAGTCAGTGACAGAATTACCACTGACTTGGTGATGAGCATACCCACCATTACCAGGGCCCTGGGAGGGCATCAGTCCCTGTACCCTGGGCACCGCACACCTCTAGAGTGGCATCTCACTTCCCCAGCAAGCCAACTGGCCACAAGGTACCCCAGAAGTGGGCACCTTTATTGACTGACCATAAGATCACACAGCCCTGAACAGAAGAGCTGCCTTTGAAGACCTTAGTCACAAGGTCATATTGCCCTGACCAGAAGGTCTACTTTACTGACTCTGGCCTCTAGGTCAGACTGCCATATTCTATAGTCAAAATCAAAAACACAGGACGCAACTGGCTGCTATACAGTCTTTGTCCTTCTCCCCTCACATGACCTGGCACACATGACAGGGTCAATATAGGCCATGTAGTTTCCATACTCATGGTGAATCAAACACAGCATGCTGACCATGCCTTAATGTCACCCAAGAGATGGAGTTACTGCAGAGCTGTAATGGAGCGATGGATCAGCCACTACAGTAACGAACGTGCTGGTTGAAAACTGCCCTAACAGAGGTTGACTTAATGTTATAGTGTAGACATGCCCTAATTATCACTTTTCAAAGCAGAACACCACTTTTTACACTCTTCTCAGTGGTGCATATTTGGAAAGCAGTTGGCACAAACATTTAAAGAAGCTGAGCTTACATTTAACCTTTTCATCTATTATGAACAACCCAACTGTATTTTCTCCCCAGCTGCATCTTTGATACATTTTTGTTCTGATTTTCTCAAGTTGCTATCCACTCAACTACCACCCTCAAAATGGTCCTGTTAATTAGGAATTCAGTGCTTTAATTTATCATAAATGGCTAGCTTAATACAGTTCACATGTTCATTCTGTCATGTATCCTAAACAACTTCCCATTTCTCCTGACTTTCCCCTGCCTTCACTTTCACTGTTTTCTCCCTGTATGTCCCTCTCCATCTTCCACTAGAAATAAGATCTTAGGTGAAAATTTCAAAAGCACTATTGCAAGTTAAGAGCTTAATTTCTATTGAAAATCACTTTTTAAAAGGAGATTTAGGTTTCTAAGTCACTTAAGTGTTTTTGATAACGTTACCTAAGATTGTTTCTCCATCAGCTTCTTCCTGAAGCTTGTGCTCTGGAGTTGAAAACTTGGCACACACAAGATGTGAGAATAGGTGTCTTCTTAGCCCTGCAAGGTCTTCTCCCAGTGCCTGTGTATCTGCAACAAGATGTTGTCTATTTGCAGAAGCTATTGCTGCAGTGGCACTTTTCAAGAACTCCCCCCAAAATAATTTTTTATGAGGGTTGGCAAATTTAAAAACACTTTCATATTAAGACAACACAAAAAAGCAAAAAAAGGCAGTCCTGTAGCACTTTACAGACAACAATATAATGTATTAAGTGATGAGCTTTCATGGGACTGACCCACTTCTTCATATCTTGAATATCCTGATAAATAACAGACGAGGAGAATTTAACAGAAAGATAAGAAAAAATTAAATAAAAACTGACAAATCACCTAGACACCGGGGGCGGGGAATGGCAGCAGAAAGGGGGAAGAACATGTTATTGCAAGTGTCCATTAAGTTAAGTGGACTTCCTGGGATCACTGCGAATATCAAAGGTGGGGAAACTGTCCTTGTAATGCCTAGGGTAATTTATATATTTGTTGAGCCCAAGATAAAAAGGGTCAAACGTGATAATGAACTGCAGTTGTCTACATAAAAGAATAAATGGACATAAATCAGACACCAGGAATGGTAACGTACAGAAACCTGTGGGAGAGCACTTCAAATCTCCCCGGACACTCAGTAACAGATTTAAAAAGTAACAGTCCTAAAAGAAAGAAATTTCAAAAATCGAATGGAAAGAAAAATCTCTGAGCTGCAATTCATTTACAAATTTGACTCCATTAACCAAGGATTAAACAGAGACTAGGAGTGGCTCACCCCTTACAAAAGCAGCTTCTCTGCCCTGGGTGTTAATATCGCCCCATTAGATGCTGACAATAGGCCCACATCCCCCTGTCTGATCTGACTTGTTTTTTCTTCTTTTGATACATAGTACTCATAGTGGGCCATTTCCACCTTGCTGAATAGACCTTCTCAGCTCTGGCCCTCCCCTTTACGGGGACCCCACTCTTTAAATACCCTTCTGGAAACCACACCCTCCCACTCATGCATCTGATGAAGTGGGTCTTGGCCAACAAAAGCTTATGCTCCAAAATATCTGTTCGTCTATAAGGTGCCACAGGACTTCTTGTTGTTCTCGAAGATAGACTAACAGGGCTCTCTCTCTGATGCTTGCAATTCAGATGTCTCCCTTTTAATCTGGTGTTAAAAGTCTGTTTTAGAATGCAGACTTTTCAGTTTTGAATGCTATGACCTGCTAGCTTGAAGTGCTTACTGACAGATTTGTCTCTTATCATATTAAGAGTTTTTGTCACCAGATCCCTTCATACAAAAAAGCCTGATGTATAGTTGGAGGTACATTATTCCTGACATTAGCATGGAATACGTGGAATCTTGAGATAAGAGGAAAAATCCAGTGTGTAGCCCTATCATTTGCTGATTCATTGTCTTCAGACACTGCTTGAACAGATCAGCTTTGTATACAACTAAATTAAGTGAAGCAACTTGCATTAAAACTATGATTTAGTACAAAATTTAAATGCTTGTATGCCAAGAAAGTGGAAGAAAATAGCTCAGAAAACAGCATGCTATATTTCTGAACTCCAGATACGCTAAACCATTTTTCAATGCTAGCAACATACTTGGTCAGCAGAAGCTTAAAATTTACTAATTACAAACAAAATACTTGAGTTCATTATCTACTGCAAGAAGCTGCTTCAAAATTATATATTCAGCCTTTGCAACTAAATTACCTACCCAATGAGAAACAAGTCCATATTTTCCAAAGCAGCTGACTTTCCAGTACAAAGTGCACATAAACTACCTTTTTGATGGCAAATTAATCATGCTTTTAGGTAGTCTATAAAATTTATATATCTGTATTTATTGCTTTCAGTTTCTCTTGAACAAACAACTATTATGTTTTCCTACACAGTTTCATATTTGCTTAAAAGAAAAAAAAGGACATGTGCATGGTAGCAGAATTATTAGAGCAACATGAGACCCATTACAGTTAACAGCATGTGCGCATTATCTGTAAAAACCCCGATCTTCAGGAATTTATAACTGTAAAACACATGTTCCCGGCTCAAACTTGACAAATAAAACCATAAGATAAAGATATCTTTGAACATAATCTAAAATTTAAGGGAAGGAGATTAAATTTCGTCAGTCTAGGACTCTATACTGTTTAAACTAAAATGACTGTATTATTAATGGATGGGGATCTAATGCTGTGAAAGGGCATGTCCTTCTGACTAGTTCTCAGGCAGCAGTTCCCCTTAATGGCCTCCTCAGCATGGACTTCAATTATGAAAAAACCCTAATCATAAGAGAAAGAATCTAAAAACACAAATATTAAGGAAATATGTTTTCCCTCCACGTTTTGTGTATCTTGGCATCTCCCAGCACACAGCCTGAGCATAACAGGAAGTGCTCCAAAGTGGTCAGCAGAGGCCAAGTGGCATGGAACTTCATATCGACTGGAGTACTGTAATGAAGCCACTTGTGACTACACCTCAGTCTACAGGCTGCAGTTGCCTCCATATTTTACATTTCACTTTTTGGCAAGATGGTAAGGCAGTGTGGGCTCCACACAGCAACAAAATCACCATCTCCACTGCACCCTGCAGATCACTACTCTAAGGCAGAGGTGCACAAATGGGGAGCACAAATTTCAAAAGGCGAGCGTAGCACAAATGGCTCCACCCCCATATGGGGGCCCTCTGCTGCCTTCCACAGCCTCTGTCAGCTCAGCAGCACTGCCCTGTGCAGTGATGCCTGCTTGCCTCTGCCTCCATCTGACAGTTCCTGCCACCACCACCCACCCCACTGCAGGTGCCTCTGCAGCCTCCCTGGGCTAAGCTGACCCATGCTGCCAGCATCTGTCCCCCTAGGGGGCCACTGTCCCCAGGGAGCGCTAGAATCATTTCTATTCTCCCAGCCCAAAGCAAGCTGGGAGGTACCTCCAGCAGAGGCAACTGAGTGGGGGTAAGTTTCTACTGGGACAGCCCGTTTGATCAACTTCCAAGACTTAATTTTTTCTTTGTTTTTTCTTTCTTTCTTTTTTTTTTTAAGTGCAAGTATGTTGATCTTTTTTGTTTTGTTCTTTTGTTTAAGTTTGCCCAAGAGTGCTGAAGGGGAAGGGAAGAGAGGGGGAAGCTGGCTCTTTAAACAGCAGGGAGTTGTTGGCTTTTTGTTTTTTTCTCCCCCCAAGCTGGAGGGACATGGTCTTGAAATGGCAAGATAAAGAGGTTTTATATATATAAAGCACTCTCCATGTCATTAAAATTTTTGAAATATGTTACTGTTTTTAATGTATGTATATTGAGCATGTACATACTGGTTAATAAAGTTTTTACATTCCACATATTTATTTTCTTATATGCGCTGAAAGGTTCCCCTCCCCCTGCCCACCCACGCTTATGAACATAAGTGAAATTTCCATTGGCTTGGATTACATTAAACACATTGGGGAGGCCCTGGCAAAATGCAGAGATGAAAAGGGGGACCAAATGTAAAAATGTTTAACCAGCCCTGCCCTAAGGCATACGAGGGTGTAGGTTCAATGAATCCGTCCCATCCTCTGCAAACTCTAGTAGTTTCACATCTAGAAAGAATGAGAGAGAGGACAAAAAGGGGAAAGCAGAGCATAGACAGCAGTAGAGGGGTCAGGATTTCTCTTGCTACAAATATTAAACTACATAATCTATTTGGAAATTACTAACACAAAAAGTGGTACTGTTTATAAAATATAAAAATGTGACTGTCGTATTAAAAATACTTTTGATGAACAAGATCCTGGGAATTTCTGGCTGTAAATAATTTAAAAGCCACATACATGAGTGACCATTTATACCGTATTTTAAAGGTGTGCTTTATTGTTGTTTTAGGTTACAGTTTCAATCTTCATAAGAGAGAAATAACTCTTCACAGAAGGATGATTTCTCACAACATGACCTGGATAAGATATCCAAGCCATAGCTCGGATCCATCCATCAGTATAGACGACCTCATAGCTTCTCAAAACGTCATATCAAGATTTATGCACTGCTACATTGCCTTCTTTGTACCAACAGGTTTAATAGCTGGTGTATTTATCCTGATCATCTTCATAAAGAATTATTTGCAGCACAACGTCTTGGAAAAATTAGACATATTTATTTTTTATTTCACCATCACCAATATTGTAATGATATTTTTTTCATTTACGATCATAACTCGACCTGACTATTTGAAGATAACCCACTTAGGGTGTGGAGCGCTGTCATTTTTTTTCAACGTAAGTTATTTTAATTCTCAGTATCTTCTGATGTTGATGCTTCTTGCTTTTTTACTCAATAGATTCCCACCAAGGACCGTCTGGATGATCAAAGCAACTCAAAGTCCAAAGTTGTGTGTTGGATTTGCACTAACATGTGCCTTTTGCATCTCACTGGTGGTGGTAGCATTGCTAGGCACAGATGGCTACTATAATGAAACAGACTGCCAATTAGATCCATTATTTGCCTGGCCTGAATATGAGATTATTAAATTCAGCTTCGGGTTTGGAATTCCATTGCTTTTCCAGGCACACTGTTTTATTTTATTCTTTGTTAAAAAAGCACAGCCAGAAGCTCCAATCCTAAGAGAGAACATTCAGGCTTATCTGGCTGTGCTAACTATAACCATAACAATGTTTGCATGCCGTCTGCTTTACAATGTCATGATTCTCTCCAGGACCACATTAAAGATACACAAAAGCATTGGAACGCCCAAGAATGAGCTAATGATGAATATTGCAGAAATAGTCTTGTTTAGTGAGAGCTGCATTAGTTTGATATTCATACTTTGTCTGCATAAACCATGCCAAGCTGGAATAATGAAAATCATAATGAATCTCACAAAAGTTTGCAGAAAAGACACTACCAACAATCCTCTTGAAATACCAGTAGCATCCATTCATGATGAAAATGCACCTCTCTGATTCCTCCACCCCTCAAATTACTGAAATATTTTTATGTTTCATCAAGAACTGTCCATCTTTTTTTGGCCCAAGACTGGACCTGCTTTACAAATATCTAAAGAAAAATGTTGTTTGGGGCCTACCATCCAGTTTTCAAATGGAAAAGAACTGATTTATGTTGGAATTTCTCTCAACCAAAATAAAGTCTTGCACATACTGATGCCAGAACAGCATGCTCTCTGGACGACTTCAATGCACAAGCATAGAAATAAACAAAAGCACAGCAAAAGCATATTTACCAAAGACAGAAAACAAGAAGGAAACTTTCTGTGCAACTGGAATTTAGTCTACTAGAAACAGACAATACTTATGTATTAAACAGATTACACCTAATTTGAAGGGCTGCAGTAAAATATTGCTCAAGTGAAAACAATCTTCCAACTGTGGCACCTTGTACAGTATTCTATAACTTGAAAAAAATTACGGTACTAACCTGAAAACATTCTCTCCTATCCCTCCACCTTCCCTCTTGGACAGTCAGGATTCTGGGGATTTTTGTCTTTATTCCCCTTGTGACTAAAGGTGCCTTTTTGAGCGAGAGGAGAAGAATGCCGAGATTGAACATTCATCCATGTGATAGCCTTTGGAGAAGTGTATAAGTCACAGTTGCTCAAATAAGAGGCAGCTTTGGACCACAGGGAAGAATTCAGGACACGCCCCCCCCCAATAAGCTACAGAATTAGGACAGAGAAACAAGATGGCAGATTAAGCCCATATACAAAAATGCAGGATTTTGGTTGACGATTTTTATGCACAAGAATGAGTATGCTCAGGTGTTTTAACTCAGCATTAAAACCGAGGAAAACAAGTGATGAGCTCCATGGGCTCCATTTAGCTCCATCCAGAATATAAAAGTGCGTGTGTCTTTTTCAGTAAGAGGGAAATAAAAACCTAGGTCAGTGAAAGCCCTGGAGGGGGATCCTCCACAAAGAGCCTATCTTAGGATAAAGGGTTCTGTGTACTCAGCTGAGGACAGGTCAGGGACTAGACATTTGGTACTGAAGGTAGGATTCCCTAATCCTCACTGCACGAAGAGGGAAAATTGAAGAAATTTGGAAATGGATGGTGGAATAATTACACTAGCAGCCAACTCAGAAAGCACCCTTGGAAATATTAGCCCAGGCCGACGTCCAACTGCCATCAGTTTCAGATGCAAATAAGGCTTGCCTGGCTACTTCTGAGGGACAATTCAGTGGGACAAGGAGTCATGAACTAAGACAGTTAAATCCCTCATCCCCTTTTATTTTTTGGCACGACAATGCAGGCTTCACTGGAGGCTTTGGACAAGCATGTTGTCATTGGTTACAAGGCTATAAGGAATCATTTTGGACTGGGAAGTCTTACAGAAAAACATACCAAACAGAGGGTTTGAAATTAACTCTGTCAGGGATGCAGCCACATACTTTTGCTCAGTTTTTGATGGCTCGGGAACTCATTGGCTCAGGCCTAATACCCAGATGGTAAGGAAACAGATTTTATAACAATGGACCTGCACTTAGAAAGTCTACTTGAGGTGGTGAAGGTTTGTGTGGACACCTGGAACAGTGATACAATGAGGATTCTATGGCGATTAAGCCACTAGAGATAACTGCAGCCATGTCCAAAAAAATAAAGGACATCCAGCTGAACAGATGGTAAAACTGCCATATAGAAGAACAAGGCAGAAATCAAAAAGGACAAGAATGCTTGCTAGGAATCTAGTAAAAATCCAGTATCTTTGGCATATCATTCCTTTCCATGTCAGCCAACTTTCACATATAAAGCACTACCGCTTTTCTGGAGTGCAGCTACATGGAAATGAAATCTCATGAAAGCCACAAACACTGGACTTGTGACAAGAACACAAACAGTGCCAGTACAACTAGAAAGAGGACAGTATAAGACCTAAGAGACTGGGGAGTGACCAAACATACGTTAGGGGGTCTTAGTAAAGATTCAGATACTATAGGCAGCAGAACCTCTTACAAACACTTCTGTCAGCATAAGACTCCTGGATAGAGCCCGTTACTTTTGTTTGCCCTATTTGGGAGTCTTGGGCTATGTCTACACTAGCCCAAAACTTCGAAATGGCCATTTCAAAGTTTACTAATAAAGTGCTGAAATGCATATTCAGCACCTCATTAGCATGTGGGCGGCTGCAGCACTTCGAAACTGACACGGCTTGCCGCCGTGTGGCTTGTCCAGACGGGGCTCCTTTTTGAAAGGATCCCACCAACTTCAAAATCCCCTTATTCCCATCTGCTCATAGGAATAAGGGGACTTCGAAGTAGCCAGGGTCCTTTCGAATAGGAGCCCCATCTGGATGAGCCACGCGGCGGCAAGCCGTGTCAATTTTGAAGTGCCTCAGCCGCCCGCATGCTAATGAGGCGCTGAATATGTATTTCAGCACTTCATTAGTAAACTTCAAAATGGCCATTTGGAAGTTTTGGGCTAGTGTAGACATGGCCATGATAATTGACTCTCTACTCCTCATCACTATGGCCTGCTGTCAGGGGGAGAAACTAGAGCACTTCTCTAGAATCCAGGGCATGTTCTGGGACCTCGCTCCTGGTCATGACGAGAAATAACTCACACAGGTGGGTGTAAGGAGACTAGGTTGAGTGGTAGCAACATGACACTGGGAATTGAGTCCTGCATGGGTTGAACAGGAGAAAACCAAGGTGAACATGACAGAGAGGGGCTGGAAGATGCATAATGGGTGGTGAACTAAAACCTCATATTGGAATATATGTTAACCGAGAATTAGGCACACAGAACTTTCATTAAGATTCCAGGCAATCACTGTTGGGGCATAATAGCAGGAAGATCTATTTACTTCCAAACAGGATGTACGAGAATAGGAGTATTTCTTTCGGCTAGAAGGAACAAGAACAGAATTAGTCCAGTTAGGAATCTCAAGGCTCACTCAAGAAGAGGAAAAGAAACTTTGGCAAATGTTTATGTGCTTATGCTTTTTAAAGTTATTGCTAACAAGGATGGTGTAAAGATGGAACCCGCTTACCAAAAGGCTAGTGTGCCCTTTCCTTCTCGTCTTAGCAACTGCTCTATTAGCCACCCAGTCTCCTGCCAGACTTACCTATTTGATGAGAAATGGTTGGCATTTATTTCTGCCCATATCACCAAAATTAATCAACAGCCTTAGTTAATAAAAGCCAGAGGTGATTTATAATGTGTAATATGCTCCTAGGAACCCAAAAAACATGGGCTTCTGATTGTGAGAGTTTGTGAAAGAGAATTTCAGTGTTGATGAAATATGTTAGAATGGGCATTCGAGAGCTTAGGGACTTGCCTTCACCACAACATTCAGTACAAATGAGTTACTCATGTCTAGCAAGCCTAGCTTAGATCAGAGTGACTATATGCAAAAACATCACTGGATCTCCAGAGCAACTTGTGGTGACTACACTTAACCCACACCAATCGACCCTACGCATCTTCAGCTCTGTAAATAACACAGCTGAAGTCGACAAACTCACAGCAGTATTTTCCATGTGGTAAGGTCGGTGGGGCTGCTCTCCCATTGACTCTAGCTATTCTTCTCATCCTGATGGAGAACCAGAGATGATGAGACAGCACTCTGAGATCAATTTATTGTGCCTAAACAGACACAATATATTGATGGCTGATAGATCACTGCAGCACTGATCCACCATGTAGTGGAGACAAGTCCTTAATTACAACCACAAAGTGATTGGATTAACAGCTGAGTCATAATTCAAGATGCTGCATCTCCCATTGCATTATAAAGGTTAGTAGCACTCCAGTTTCAGCCTATAGTTATTGATGGAATAGCTACATTGAATTTAATATACAACTTAATTTAGCCTTACATTTAAATTAAGTGTGGATATGAGTTGTGTTGGAGGCAAAACTTGACTTACACCACAACCTAATAAAGGAGAAAGAATAAGCCCTGAAGCCCTCTATATATTCACATAACACACACCTCAGACACTTAAGATTTTCCCACAATGGCTTACCAATGACCCTAACCCTGAGCTGTAAGGATCACTTCTTGGGAGAAGGGATATGTTACAACCTTGATTACTTAGGTTTAGGCACTGAACAGACAACAATGAGGTCAATTAAACCAATTATGTTGGGGGGTTTTATGTGCATGCATGGCCACATACCTGGAACATGTCTGAGAAATGAGAATGGTATCTCCAGCAAAGGCTGACAGACTCAGCTGGGATTTCCAGAAAGCTCTGCTGTTTCTTTGATTGGTTTGATTTTTTTTTCCTTATTCTATTTTGATATTGTGTGCAATGTGAAAGATGGATGATTAGTTATAGAGCATTAATGTGTTCTCTCTCCCTCTCTGGAAGTATTAAAATTAAAGATATTTAACCCAGGTTTTTGTAACATATTTTTACAAAAATAAGTTACCAGTGACCCAGACAGCCTTCATTTCGGAAGAGGTTTAATTTTCTTAAAATTGCTACTAAGAGAAACTCATTCACCTGCCAATAATAAAATACAAAGAGGCTTTCAATACTTCCAACAGACATGAAAAACAGCCACACATCCTGTTCAGAACAAGAAGTCTTCACTGTTCGTAATGGGGAAGAAATTATCAGAGACTGTGTGGGGTTAGGGAAAGAGTGGGGGGGGGGCGGTTCAAGGGAAAGGATATCACCTAAGGATTTTTAAAAAAGAAAATAAAAAAGCAAAAGTAGTGCTTGTCAGGAGAAGGATGAGGAGGAAGGAAGAGAATATGGAGACGAAGAAAACAGGCTACATCCAAAAATAATCTACATACTGTACTTACACTCTTCAATTATATCAAAAGGCTAAACACCCTCCTTTACATTTTCTACATATTTACACTTTGTTCATTTCAGCAAAGTTAAAGAATGCTGTTACTAATTTCAATTTTTCTGAATATGGGCATGTTACTTTTATATTTATAGAAACCTGAGCAGATATAAAATTTGTATCCACATCTGCAAAAATGACTCGTGGATATCTGCACTGACATCCGTGGATACAAATACCCACGGATATAAAGTGGATATCTGCAAATTTGCAGTGTTTTTATCCATAGCCCCAAAAATGAGATGTGGCTCTCTGCTGACTTGCAGGGCTCTATATATTTACTTCAGTTTTGCTCCTCTTTCCACTAGGTACAGCTTCCCTTCTATCTGGGAATGCTTCAGGCCTGGCTATCTCTGTCCTCCGTGGCCCAAATACTGAACATTTCCCTGTGGTGTCTCACACATCAGCTGGCAAATTCTAATAATCGCCATTCTCATACACCCTTGAAAAACTCCAGCAAGCTCCTCCACAGCCTGTAGCCTGAAGGAGTGGCTGCTTTGCTGGTAACAAAGAAGGTGGGCTGCCCTGCTTGGATCCCTCCTTGCCTTGTACTCGCTTAGGGTATGTCTACATTACTAAATTTTGTTGCCAAAAACTGCCTTTTGGACACAAAACAATGAGAGGGCTCACACTGCAATGAGACTTTCATCAGGAGATACACACAATTTCAGTAACAAAAATCTTCTACCCTTACCACTGTTTGTTTTGTGGAGGGAACTGGCCTCCACCAGTATCTCACAATGCCTGCCCTGGTGGCTCTGATCAGCGTTTTGATCTCTGTAGCCCAGGGTTTCCCAACCTATGGGTCACGATTACATTTGAAAAGGATCGCCAGCTGGGCTGGGCAGCTCTGCAGGTGGCTCTTAAGGAGCCATGCCCACTGAAGTAGCACTCAACTTCTTAACTGGTTTAACAGCTGTCAGGCCGTTAAACCAATCAATTAAACTGAGTACCATTCCAGCCCAGCAGGGCAGGGCAGGGCAGGGCAGGGTACTACCCACCTGTATGGGAAAAAGGTATAGGGCAGAGAGCTAGGGAGCCACAGAAGGAGGAGCACACAGCTCAGGTGAGGTAGGTGCGGGGGGGCTGGGGTCAGGAGGCTGACAGCCAATCAGGGCTCCCTGCCCCAGCTGGCTTCCAGCCTCTGCAGGAGGTCAAGGTTCCCACGAACCCAGCCAGGTTTCCTGTAGCTGGTGATTGCTGGCCAGGATTCTGCCCCAGCCAGCTTCCAGCCACAGGAGGTCAGGTGTCTCCCTCCCCCAATCTCCAGCTGGGTTCCTGTGGCTGGTGCTTACCATGCAGGGCTCTGCCCCTGCTGGCTTCCAACCATGGGGAGTCAGGGTCCTGGAGTATTTTTATAATACTTGTAAATAAACTTTTAAGAATACAATACATATTGTTATTTTTACTTTCAACCCGAGTGACTCCCCTAGCCTGAGTGTGACTTACAGCCCTCTCCAGCCCCTGAGTGTGACTTCCCTAGTCTCCTCCAGCTCCTGAGTGTGGCCTCCCTAATCCCCTCCAGCCCCAATGTGACTCCCCTAATCCCTCCCAACCCCTGAGTGCGGCCTCCCTAATCCCCTCCAGACCGAGTATGACTTTACTAATGACTCCCCCAGCCCTTCCAGCCCGAGTATGGGTTTAAGCCAGGGGCAGCAGTATGGGGATGAGTGTCCTTCCCTCACCACAACTCAAATTATCTATAACAATAATGTAGTGTTATTATTAATGTATTTTCTCCTTTTCTATGAAATAGCTACTATGAATATATAAACATGAGGGGATACAATTTTACATTCTTACCTGAGGTGCAAAATTAGCTAGCTTGGCACTGCCCCCTGGCCCCCATTTTTGAATTGCCTTCGCTCACCAAGTACTCCTGAATTGTCAGAATGGGTCCCTGTCTGGAAAAGATTGGGTACCACTGCTGTAGCCCTAAAGGTATGCACCCCTCCCCTTGCAAAGCTCTGGGAAGTATCTGACAGGTGGGCAAGCTGGACTGGACTGTTCTGCCCTGGACTAAGAGCACTGCACAGGCAGAGTACTGCTGCTGCAGGGTGGGTAGGACAGACGACTGTGCTGCTTTGACTTTCCTCAGCATGCAGAGCTCACAGAGCTTCTCATGATGTGAGGATGCTGTGGGAGAACTCAGAGGAAATCCCACGATGCACAGGAATTCGCTCTGCCTTCAAACACTATGCTGTGGGATACATACCCACAGTGCCTTGCTCACACTGTCGATGATGGCGTCCTTCACAGTGTGGACCTAATCTGTCAGCAAAGGAAGTAAGTTGCGAACAACTTCTGGTGATTTCTGTTTTGTCGACTTTTGGGTGTTGACGTAACTTTTGTCAAAAAAATGTGATGGTGTAAACTTACCCTTAGGCTCCTACTTCAATTACAAGCCTGACTCTTTCCACATTATAAAGGAGGTAAGGCTGCTGTTGCCAGATTATGTTGGAGTGATGGAAGTTCTTCTATATTCCATCAGTGAAACTATTGCTATTACATGAGGGCACATAAGAACTGCAGTCACTACGTCGCATATGTTAAACAGAAACTTTAAATACTATTATCTACTTGACTTAAAAAAAAAATTGAAGCAATCAATTGTAGTAAAATAAGCCTCATTAAAAAAAAAAAAACAAAAAACCTCAGTTCAGGAACTAATTCCATTCTCATATATCCCTGTGCAAAGATGCCAGTAATTATCAAACGCACTCTTAGTAACAATAAAGTTGATGACATAGTCAGGAGCCACTGTGAACTCCAATAATGGCATGACGGTCATTTAATATAGATTACAATACCCTTTACAATCACATCTATCTGGAATATCAGTAAAGCTAAGGAGATAGCAGCAACTAAAATGTCTTTGAACCATTTTACATCCCCTTTCACCTTGACAAGGCTGAATGCTAAGATGTCACTGGATTAATCAGTAACACTGATGTTACAGCTAGACGAACATAATTCTACCTTCATATCTGAATACAGTTTCAATCATCCTTTGAGAAAGGTTCTGAGAAAGTTCAATAGAGCATGCCTGTTTTGCACATTTTGTGTACTCTGATGAATACAGAATTCATAAAGTTGTAATAAAATAATATTTGACCTTTTCTGCTTTATGAAAAAAGCTACTTAGTAACTAGTTACAAAGAAAATATTTTGGTCATTTTAAAAATCTTCATTCTCTCCATAATGTCAAAAGAATCATTACTTTTTACAAAAGAAGGTGTTTTAATACACATTAAAGGCTTGGTTATCCAGCACATTGTGTTAATCGGCATACCGCAGGCCAGCTGACCAGCTGGCGTCAGCTGCTGTGCCGTGGAGTTGGTTACCTGGTCAGGGCCAGCTGCTGCAAAGCCAGATGTCTGCTGCCCCTCTGGGGGTTGGCTGGGTTAGAGAAGGACAGAGCAGGGTCCAATGCCAGCCCAAGCATGAATATGCTGGATAATAAAGCTTTTAAAACCAACTAATGTTCAGAACTTGGAAAACACATTTCTGAACACAAAATCTATAGCTTGGTCTACACTAGGCTGATAAATCAATTTCACATAGGCAATTCTAGCTACGGCAATTGCATAGCTAGAACTGACATATCTGAAATAGACTTACTTGACTTGTCCTCACTAAAGGAGTGTTTCTCCCATCGAACTCCCATACTCCTCACAATAACAAGTACGGGGTTGGCTGCCGATCACAGACAGATTGATTTTGTGTGCCTCCTCCAGACACGTGAAATCAAACTATGCCCGGAACTGTAGACATAGTCTTTGTTTTGGTGATACTATCCCCTCTATGGCTGATCATAAGACAGTGAGGCTGTATTTTTGCTGCAATGGTGGCCAAACAATGCCCATCGTCCACTCATCTGCAATGTGCAAAGTCCTTTCGCTCAAGTTTTACACAAGAAAACAAACATCTTTCCTCTGTCACTTAAAGAAAAAGTGGGCAGCAAAACAGAATTGTATGAATGTTTTGTTAAAAAAATCAAAAAACAAAAAACAAATGCAGCATATCTGAGAAGACTATAGAACACTGGATAGAAGAGGAGCCATGAGTGGCATTTTACAGTAAAAGAGACGATTAGTTTAAAAGCAGATGCCAAATTAAGTTTTGAACATTGTATGTATGAACCTTAGTCTTGTTTTTCCAAATGAGAAAGAGAGGTTTAAAATATTTATCTGGTTTTAGAACATTCTTTGACTTTTTTTCCAATTAGAATAGAACAATTCTCACAACCAGCAGGTGGTGTTTGTGCAACTGTCAGCTAGTTCTCTGCCCCTGGAGATGAAACGCAGAACACCACCTGCCATACTGGGGGTTTAGAAGTAAGACTGATTCTCAGCTCAACTGCATCATTAAGTTTATTCCACAGAGGTGGCTTTGAGCTGAAGAATTTAGCAGTGGCAATCTGAGGATACATGTGCATGTGGAAAAGGATTAAGAGAGGAATAGGACTCTAAGAGGGTAGGAAATTTTTGGCTAAGATTTCAGCTCATTTTAACTATTATTCTAAAATTTTAATTTCTCTTAGTTGAATGTATCTATCACTATATATGCGTAGTAAAATATGTTTAGTTGCTACTCAGAATTAATCTTTGAATTGGTGCTCAATGAGCATTTGAATCACAGTTTTAGCCTCCCTCAAAAACAAAGGGAGCATAAAATAAAAGATATTAAGCATCATAAAGTTCATTGATAGAAATGAGGAAAAGATTTATGTCTAGTCCTGGTAAAGAGGAGGAACCAGCAGAAATGGGGTTAATTCTATCCTTAAAAGGAAGCCTTTTCAACACCACTTCAAGAGAACACAAATTAGAACGACCCTGGGAATCTATAAAGCCATGTTTTATTGCCAAGGATCTGCAGTAATATCTGCATTTGCTGTCAATGACAGTCATTTATTTAGAATGTTTACAGAATATGCTTTTATATGGATTTTGTTACTGAATTGTTAAACAGGTGACATTCAATGCATCATGGTATCACCTAAATAACATTAAAAGTTTTGACAGTTTATATAGCTGAAATTAATGTATCCACTAACAGTGTATCTGAATATAAATCAATCAGTCATATGGTGGTCAGAAGAAAATCGCATCCGAACAAATTACTATGGATGGACACGCAGGAATTGAAGGTAAATTCTAATACTCTATAAACAATCTAATTGTGGAAGATTTTGGTTTGATTTTTGGGGGACTTTTATGCATAGGATTATCATTATAGATCTACCTTTCTGAAACATGGATTTTTCTAAAGCATTAATTTTTCCTTCATTATATCTGAAACAATTTATCACTTCACATTTAAGAAGAAAAACTTATCTGTTACGAATATTTTAGAAAAAAAGCAACGATTCTGATATTCATGGCATGCTTAGATCTCTAGTTGGAAAAAAATTAAAATTACTTCTGATAATTTTATAAAAATGCTTTTGTATAACCAAACACTTGCTTTGCAATAATGCCTCAAAAATATATCTTGCTAGCTACCATCAATAGTTGGAATAATTTAAGTAATAAAATCAAAAATAAACTTCATAATGGAAGATATTTTAATTCTGTCCAGTTATACTAGTCTGATCTATTTCTCCCCTGGGAGTGTGCACTGCCAGGATTTTAAATTATTAAGATTTAAAAATAAAAAAAGATAAAACATCCTAATTCATGTATTTATCCAAGCATATATTTGCACGGGTTCTACAGGTATACATGTTCACCTTCACAATACAAAAATATAATGTAATCATTTTCTGCTACACAGGTTTATTATTTTAAAACAATTCTATAAAGCCAAGTATAAAAATATTCAAATTGACCATTTGCTATTTTAAAAAAACCTCTGAAACCTTTGCCAAGATTTCAAAACTACATAATTTTATATAAATGTAAAGTTCTTATTCTTCATCCCGGTATGTCATTTTCAACTCCATTCCCATTACGGAAGTTAATTAGGTATAATTTATTGAAAAAAATAGGGTTAAACATGAAGACGGTGTAATTTAATACAAAGTCACATTACCCCGAGTTTTTAAAAGATGTCTCCCTCCCCTCCCCGCAGACAGAAGGTACCAAGGGCATTCCTTCTGTCTAGATTTTTCTAACATTTTTGCAGCCAAAGCCTACGCTATTTAATAAGCTTGCTATTTGACTATGAAAATAAGGAGTATGATACGGAGGAAAGTTCCTCTCCTCTACTCCAGAGATTAATGAATCAGATTCACCGATCTATCCCCCTCTTATATTTGTCCATGTTAAGAGTTCCTGATTAGCACACAACATTTGACCAGGTTGCTCCTAATAGTGTTTTTTTCCCCCCCATGTACATTAAATGTTTTGTTGATGCAATGTTTATTTGTATCCAAGCATCCAGCTCAAACACAAAATCACTTGTGTATGTGAACAAGTGTAAATCTGCAAACTATATACTACAGAATGTTTGAGCTTTAAAACAATTTTTTAAAAAAATCTAAACATGAGATTAATAATTTTTCATTTACTAATTGCAGGTTCAAGGATATTCATTAATTGTTAGACAATGAATGGACTTAATATTCTGCCACTTTCCAATCTACAAGAAGGACCATCTGTGAAGAAATACTGTACATGCAATTCAACTACCATTAAGTTCAGAAAGCTTCTATATGACCTGACATTAAATTTCCTCCATTGCCTTGGCATGGCACCTTACAAACAGGAAATTTCTTAAACAATGTACTTTTCTATAACTGAGAAATTTCAGTCACTTTCAAGTCTAACTGATTCGGCTTCTATTCCATTTCCAAGCATTTTAAACATTTTATATAAAAATAAAAAAAGCAAACCCAAACAGAAACAAAAACCCTATTTCTAAATTTGCTGAAACCTCTTTGGAAATCTCAACAATTTAGCCATTTTGACACTGAAAAGTCAAAGAGTGACTATTATATAATCTTTCCAGCAGAGACCTTAACCATGGAAACTTACACAGGACCATTATTGCCATTTATTTGTAACACCACATCTTTTGGACTAAATGGATCACATTTATGTAATGAGAGCATGCCTTCTGGATTGGCTGATAAATCAGAAGAATACCAACAATACGTTATCGGGCTTTTCTTATCATGCCTTTACACTATTTTTCTTTTCCCTATTGGCTTTGTGGGAAATATTCTGATTTTAGTTGTGAACATAAGTTTTCGTGAAAAGATGACTATTCCTGACCTGTACTTCATAAACCTTGCAGCAGCTGATTTGATTTTAGTGGCTGACTCCCTCATTGAGGTTTTTAATCTAGATGAAAAGTATTACGATATTACTATTATTTGTACTTTCATGTCGCTGTTCCTTCAGATCAACATGTATAGCAGCATTTTCTTTTTGACATGGATGAGTTTTGACAGATATATAGCACTTGCTAAAGTAATGAGGTCCAACATATTTCGCACTATGCAACATGCTAGATTAAGCTGTGGACTCATATGGATGGCATCTATCTCTGCAGCACTGGTGCCTTTTACAGCTGTACATTTGCAGCACACTGGAGAGGTCTACTTTTGTTTTGCAGATGTAGAGGAAATCCAGTGGCTAGAAATAACCTTGGGGTTTATTATCCCCTTTGTGATCATCGGTCTTTGTTACTCATTGATTGTTCGAGTTCTTGTAAAAGCACATAAACACAGAAGCCTTCGACTACGGCGCCAAAAGGCTCTTCGAATGATTTTTGTAGTCGTCCTGGTTTTCTTTATCTGTTGGCTACCTGAAAATGTCTTCATTAGTGTTCAGCTTCTTCAAGAGAAAGGAAAGACTCTCTCTTCAGGCAACCAATCTTTTCGGCATGATTATCCCCTAACTGGGCATATTGTAAACCTAGCAGCCTTTTCTAACAGTTGCTTGAACCCTCTAATTTATAGTTTTCTAGGTGAAACTTTTAGAGACAAATTACGATTATATGTTGAACAGAAAACTAAAATGTCAACATTCAATCGCTTTTGTCATGCTGCCCTAAAGTCAATCATTCCTGAAAGTAATGAGCAATCAGAAGTTTAATTTAGTAGTGCTATATATAAAAACATAACTGAAAATTGCACAATTGTAGAATATCATGCTTGCAAGTAACATTAAATATATGTATACACAATGCCCTGCTGAATACTAAAGGTTTATTCTCTAAATATCTTTATGACAAGACTTTCATGGAGAAGAATACTGTTCTCTCAGATTTGCATTTAATTATCCACAGAAATACTAAAAGGTGCCTAACAAGGGGCCTTTAGTTTGCATAATAATTTACCAGAAAAACGTTACTGGGCTAGGAAGAATCAAGATAACTCGATCATCAGAAAATATCTAATCTGTTGTTATATGCTAGATGCTCCCATTTAAATATTGACGCTGCTACACGGTGGGAAAACTCATTAGAACACATTCATGTGGAGATGCAGAAAAAAAGTTATTGATTTTCCATCCAAATATAGCCATCAGACAATTCTGCTAAGAACTATTGTGGTGTGCACAGTATTGTACATGCTTTTGGTTCTAACACATTTGAAGCACTGATATTTTTTGTTTCTCTTCATGTAATATAGAAATAGTATTAAGATTTTTCTTGGTTTGTAATGTTCACATCAAATCTGAAGTCATACATAGCTGCTTCCTCACTGCATTACTTTATCTCGGAGAATCCATCAAAAGCAAAACGTACTGCTTCATTTTATTTCTGAATACTGTCTTTGGGAAAATGAGTGTCCTTGGTCACAAGTACAAGTTACAGATTTAAGTACCCTAAACTACTGGTATCCTCATTTTAATATTTTCATGTGTGTATGTACATACACACAGACACATTTACATCAGTCACCATATTTAAATTAAAATTGAGACATTTTAATATCATAACAATGTGTGTCTTGGTTGTAAGAATGGAATACAGATTTTTTTAAAACGCTTGCCTTTTACAGAAAAATGACAGCGTAAGAAGCTCTCATTAAAATGTTGGAAGTCTCATTATTTTGTAGTCACACAATTTCTGTAACTGAAAAAAAAAATGGTGAGCCATCAGGTCTTTTTCCAAATCCCCTGGCCGTTCAGGACCTGGATGCCTGCTGGCTTCTTTAAGGAGTTTCTCCTTCCCAGAAAAGTTGTATCAAGAAGAAATGAAAAAATCTTAAGAGTTACACGGTGGATTGAGGGGTGGGGGAACTTTCAAAAATTCTGCCATCCTGGAAACTCATAACTGAGTCAAACTCAGATGCCCTGGAATATAGAATGTATTAGGTTAATGAAAAGTCTTCACATAAGGTGCTATCCAGTGTTAAAGATCACCTTCGGACCACCAAAAAAGCCCTAAAACATTTAATGAGAGCAGCTCTGGAATATTACTTATGTCTCTGAAACGCAAAGAAGACTACACATATATAATCTCATCTCTACAGTCAGGCAGTTACACATGCAAATCTCTACAAACTGAGATATGACCCTTTTGTGCTTGCTTTTATGTATTCTACCAGGGTATGACATATGAACATGGGTTTTTTAAATCATTGTAATGAATATTTCTAATGGAATTATATTTCTTCTGAAATACTCAGAGTTTATTAATGTAAGCTACAGTCACAAAAGACTCCACCTATAGTTACATAGGTATCACTTGATGATGGAGGGACTACCCATCACATTTAGGTAGACAGGTATTTCTCAATTTGACATACATGAAAACTGTATGTTGGTTTTTCCTGTACCTGTTTGTTCTTTGGTGTTATCTGCATATTTTCATCAAAGCATCTGAGGAACAATTTCACTTTTGTACATCTTTCCCGTGGGAGTGTGAATCCATCACTTCTAAAGAACGATGTCTGGTATCATGTCTTCTACATGCAGAATGAGTTGCTATACAACACTTAGCAACAAATCTCCCATATGTCTACTATCTAACATGTGGTGTTTTGTTTTTTTTTTCTGGACCACTTTCACCCCAGCAATTAACCAATATTATTCACCAGTTATTGATTGTCAAGGCATATTAACGTCATCCAGTAAAGACTAGCCTTTCAACTGACACAGAATGAAAGGAATGGACTCTTCTCTCAGGCAAGCAGTGCAAATGATAAAAGTCAGCCACCATTCATGCATGTACAAGAATCCTGGATTGTTCCACTCAAGCCTTGAAATTACCCAATATATCTTACCAGTGATTTAAAAAACACCACAAAGAAAACAATGTGATAGATCAATTATTCTGTTTTTTTAAACTCACAAGAGGATTGCCTATTCTGTTTTAGGAGGCCCAAAGAAAAGTTTCTTCTTGTTATTCATGGATTGTAATTATATCTGTTGTGTTTATATGTTGGAAGAAGATCTTTTCATTATCATGAACAGATTACAGGCTGAACCTCTCTCATCCAGCACTTTAGGGACCTGACCTGTGCCAAACAAAAAGAATGCGTCAGTCCATGGGAGGTCAGTATTGTCTAACACATTATGAACACTTCCACTGCTTCTGGGTCTTTTAGAAGACATTTAGGGGTAAATTATAGTTAAATAACAGCACAGAACCCTGAGAGCCAGGACTGGTGGCTGTAAATAAACTTTATGGGACCATAGGAAAGTCAGCCACACCCATACATGGTCATCCAGCTCATTAAAATCATGCTGGATGAGAGAGTTCCAGATTAGAGAGGTTCAGCCTGTATACGAAAAAGAGAAGTATCAGAAAGGTAGCTGCGTTAGTCTGCAACTTCAAGAACAACAAGAAGTCCTGTGGCACCTTATAGACTAATATATTTTGGAGCATAAGCTTCCGTGGACAAAGACCCATTTCGTCTGACACTTCTTATGCTTCGTCTGATGAAGTGGGTCTTTGCCCATGAAAGCTTATGCTCCAAAATATCTGTTAGTCTAGAAGGTACCACAGGACTTCTTGTTGTTCACAAAAAAGAGAAATGGTTTATGTGCAGAGATCTTCCATGATAGCAAATATTAGCAGAGCTCTCCTTCCTGTGAAGTTAGCTGCTTCTATATGTAAAATACATTGGGAGAACACAACTGGATACCACTTAATCATCCAATCCCAAATCCTTGAATGTTCTACACATAACGTCTGGCTTTGGAAATAAGTAATTTTGACAATGCATCTTTAAAATGCTCTAAACTTTCTGTAGTCATCTGTCGTTAATGTCCAGATACCACAATGACACCTAGAAATAGCTAGGCAGATTAGGTTGTTATAGAGTGGAAAAAAAAAGCAACGTGTAGAGTCAGGAATCGCAAAATATGTAATTCCTCTTACTGACATAATGTACCACTTTCGGAACCAAAACAACAAGCATGCCTTACCACGATGAAAAAAAAGTAGTTTCTTGCTGCCTACACATTTTAGCATTGAGTATAATTATGTGTTTCTTGAAACCTTAGCTATAGCTCTTCAATTGCTCACTACGTAAAAGTCCTCTGCCAGAATGCAGAATCAGCACACCTCCTCCCACCACATCCTGTATCTTCTGTTTTTTAAATTCATGTAAATGAAGTAACATTTACATAAATGACATTCAACTTTTAAATGTACTTTATCACCTATAACTGCAGTTAAATCCACCCACCCACCCCATTACATATGGTATCAACTTGTGCCATTTCATCTATTTACAGAAAGGACAATAAATTTGCCATAGCAGGTTTCCCCTGCCCTTCTTTGAAGTTGTAACAGAGGAAGCCGTGTTGGTCTGTATTCTAACTAAACAAAACAGCAGTCATATAGCACTTCAAAGATTAACAAAATGATTTATTAGGTAATGAGCTTTCATGGGACGGACACACTTCTTCCAAGGTATAGAAGTTCCACTCCAGACTCAGTTATACAGCACAGAAGTTCAAACAAAAAATGCAATAAAAACCTCACAAATCAAATACATAGAAGTGAAGAAGGGGGATGAAGGGTGGGAGATGCCTGAGAGAATTACAAGCATCAAAGAAAGGGAAGTAGCACTTGTAATGCACAAGATAATTGCTATCCTTGTTCATACCAAGTGTTAACGTATTAAATTTGAGTATGAAGCCCAATTCACAAATCTCACTATGTAATCTGCTTTTAAAGTCTCTTTGTTGTAAGATACATATTCTCAGGTTTTTAATAGAATGGCCCACTCCACTGAAATGCTCAGGCAAGACAACATCCAACACCCCCCTGCTTCACTTCTATGTATTTGATTTGCCAGTTTTTATTTCAATTTTTTGGGGATCTCTGTGCTACATAACTGAGTCTGGACCAGAAATTCTATAGATCTGAAGAAGGTGGTCGGTCCCACAAAGCTCACCACTTAATAAATCATTTTGTTAGTCTTTAAAGTAATCATCTCTCTTTAAAGCGAGGTGGAAGGGCTGCAGGGATAGGGTAGACCCCAGAGGTGACTGGGGGAGTGCTACTGGAGGCCATGGGCGAGGTGCTCCCACAGGGCCTCCAGGATACACACCCCTTTGGCGTGTGCTTGGCGGCTGGGACGCCACCATCCAGCTCCATCTCTGGAGAAAGTCCTCCCCCTTACATTCGACCAGATTATAGAGGGCACAACAGGCACCTACAATGTGGGGAACATTCTGCTCCCCCACATCCAGCTAGTTCAGGAGGCGCTGAAACCTCCCCGTTAGCCATCCAAAAGTGAGCTTCATGGAGTTGCATGCCCATGCCAGCCAGGCACTGAATTGCTGCTGGATGGGGTCCACGTGCCTGGTGCAGGGCCTTAGCAGCCACAGGAGGAGCGGGTAAGCTACAATGCTGACAATGCAGAGGGGTATCTGCATGTCTCTGAGATCCAGCTCCCAGCAGGGGACATAGGTGCCCCCTCTCCATCCTCCAGAACAGAGAGGAGTTCCAGAAGACCCTCCCATCATGGCTGCAGCCCAGCCACCCGGCACAGATGTCGAGGAATTTTCATCAGTGGCCACCAGGGCCTGCATGACCACGGAGTGGTAGCCCTTCCTGGAAATGTATAGTGTGATACTTACACGCTCACGTATCTACACCAGTGACATCATCACAGGACCTAACACTAACTATACCATCAGGGGCTCCTTTACCTGCACATCTACTAATATATGCCATCATGTGCCAGCAATGCCCCACTGCAATTTACATTGGCCAAACTGGACAGTCTCCCCGTAAAAGAATAAATGGACATAAATCAGAAATCATGAATAATGTACAGAAGTCTGTGGGTGAACACTTCAATCTCCCTGGACACTCAGTGGCAGATTTAAGGGCGACAGTCCTGAAACAAAAAAGAACTTCAAAAATCAAATGGAGAAATCTCTGAGCTGCAATTTATTTGCAAATTTGACTCCATTAACCATGGATTAAACAGAGACTGGGAGTGGCTCGCATCTTACAAAGGCAGTTTCTCTGCTCTGGATGCTAATATGTCCCCATTAGACTCTGACAAAGGCTCACATCCCCGTCTGATCTGACTTGTTTTTTCCTCTTTGGTAAGTACTGTTGATACTGGGCCATCTCCACCTTGCTGAATAGACCTTGTCAGCTTTGGCTCTCCCTCTTACTGGGACCCCACTCTTTAAATACCACTCTGAAGCCACGCCCCCCCATGTATTTGAGGAAATGAGTCTTTGCCCACGAAAGCTTATGCTCCAAAATATGTTAGTCTATGAGGCGCCACAAGACTTCTTCTTGTTCTCAAAGTATGATACTGTGTTCTGGAGCCAAGATTGGAAAGTGGGTTCTGTCCAGCACCCTGAAGCAGCTGGGGAAGCTGAGGCATTCAAAGCCAGTCAGAGGACACCCATGTCACTGATCCAGATGAGCCTCCTCAGCAGGATGGCATTGATGGCCCACACCACCTGCAGTGGGAGAAGGCTGGACATGAACATGAGGATCCAGGGTGAACAGCAGCCCTGGGCTCCGGTGAGCCCCACATCCATTTGCCCTCTCCCTTCTCCCCCCATTCCTCCTCTGCCCCCTCCCAGATATAGTAGAAGAGGCCAATGTTCAAGAGTGGCATGGCCAGCATGAGCTGGTACTCAGACCAGGGCAAGCCCAGGGGCTCCTCTGACATTGCAGTAGTTTGGAAAGACCTGCATCTCTCTCAAAGAGCAAGGGAGCCCTGCAGCACCTTTGCTTTCCCTCAAGGAGGCAGGCAAGACTCAGCACGGACAGAGAGCCTGGGTTGGGGGGGACCTTTAAGGGTACGTGGGGATGGCACTCCAGGAAGAGATTTCCCTCCATGCGTGCCTGCCTTCCAGGGCTTACTCTGTTAACAGAGGAGCCACTGCACGTGGCCACTTTCCGCTGAGTGAGGGGATCACTCTTGCAAGCCAGTCTGGTGTGTAGTCACAATCTGTCAGTCAACAGAGGCAGCGAATTTCATGGTTGCAATATTGATTACATTCATGGTAACCCAGTGGCCATGGACCTACATCTATTTCTTCCCTGTCACTTGGATGTCTTAGTTTGTTCACATTTAACAAACCTGTTATAGCCATTTTCACCTTAGAAATGTACTGCCCCTTCCTTATATCATCCCTACATCAAATAAGAGTATTTTACCTTTTCTAAAGTTTACAACTCTACTTAGTCACAGGTTCTGCTGTCAGGGTTTCAATCACCATGTAAGACCCTTTGCAACATATTGATGAGCTAGCAACAGGATCTCAGAATATGAACAAGCTTCATTCTGATTAACAATGTAGACATGTTTTATACAATAGTTTTGTCAAAACTATTTACACCGACATCCTATTGTAAATCTTTAATTCTTGGCTTCAGGCTTTTTTAGCCTTCCTTCCCACCATTCAGTGATTTGGCAAAACCAGGAGCTAAGAATAAACTACCACCTACTGAGCCAACCACCATCGCTGACAACTGCAAGGCAATGCCAATTCTGCTTTGTTCTGAGAATCTGAGATAGCACAGCTTCATCTCATTCCTTCCAGCTCCGGCACCTGAATACTACAAAACTGCAGTATTCTTTCACGTGCATCTTTGGTAAATTTTCTAGTAGCATCAATATGATGACTCTAAAGTAGCTTTGATAGTCTCCAGCACAGCTGACAAACTCAGGGTCCAACCCCATAGGCTACTTTCCAACAATTTTCTTCTTAAATTCTGATCTTCCTCCAAATCATATTTTAACAGTATGTTCTTTTCAATACCACTCTTATAACTTGGTTACAGAAATGTTAGTTCCCATGCCCCACATTCATGGATACATTTTTTAAATATTTTTAAATATGTAGGATTTTTCACTTAATGTTGAAAGTGAGAATGCAATTTTAACAGTTGTTGAAAAATATTTTCATAGACATTGGGATTTAAGAGTTTGGGGAAGGGATGCAGTATTAATGAGAAATATTTACAGTAATGCTTTGCAAGTTTTAAACAGGTAAGGTATAACCCACTATTGGGGACAATCCACTATTTACAGAAATTCTGCTGATCTTTTTAGTTCTTTATTTCTGAATAACTACTGTGATAATTTGATGGATCTATCTATGCATAATTTATAAATTGTGGCTGCTATTATAAAATTGCTGTATCTTTTGTAAAGTCATCATCTGTCAGGTATCTTCATCCTCTGGAATAAGAAAAGGTAGTTAAATCCTGATGGCACCCATTCAAATTGAGAGTATTTTAGGACAATGGGATGGAAAAAATTGGTTCCACCTAGGATGTGGCTAACTTCTTTACAAGAGCGGGGTTGAAGAGAGTGGACAATCCCCCCAAAGACAATGAAGATCGGATATTAATACTGTGTTTTAGAGCCTCGGAGACTGTAAGAAGTTTGGGAGGGGAGGAGAAGGAGAAAAGAAGGAAATGAAATCCAGGAAATTCATGGAGACGAAGGAAGGATGGGCAAGAGAAGAACAGAAAGGCATCCTTTCAAATCAGAGTGGTCCTTTCTGACCTACAAGACAAGCTTTTAAAAGCAGGAAACTGGATAGACTCCATGATTCAAAAGGGAAGGTGTTCATAACATAAGTCAAACTGTTTTTATAGTTAAACTTTGATTTGCTGATTCAGTTATGAATAGAAGTCCTAAATTTGATTTGGTACAAGTTGTGGGCCAGTATATCAGTCACTGGGATAAATGCTGGACTTCTTTAAACTGATTGTGCATTCCAAAATTTTAATCACAATCAGAAGAGGGAAATGAACTAACACTCGTTCAGTCATTCTTAATATGTTGTCCATGCAATTAAAAATTCGGAGGGGTAGCCATGTTAGTCTGGATCTGTGGCACCTTACAGACTAACAGAAAAGTTTTGAGCATGAGCTTTCATAAGCACAGAGTCACTTCATCAGATGCTGGTCTTGGAAAGCTCATGCTCAAAACTTTTCTGTTAATCTATAAAAGGTGCCACAGGACCCTTCCTTGCTGTTGCAATTCAAAAGGTTACAGAAACTCAGATGTAGCCAATCAGGTTTTGTTTTAAGATAAAGTGAAATTATTATCTGAAAATGAAACTCAGGTCTTATTTTCATTTGAGAGTTGATCCATTTAAGGGTTTTTAAATGTAGGTATTTGCTAAAAGTCTGAACAAATAATTTGCAAACTAGAAATAAATTCACTATTTGTGTGACTTTAAGAGAACATGGAGCTGCTTCTACAACCATTAGTGGTCAAACACAGTAAGTTCTTACATAGAAATATTATACTGGGAAAGTATAAAACATTGCTATATTGCAATTTAGGACTAGAAACATAATGGGCAAGCATCATGACAGCTCTCTGCAAACAATCAATAAGTGCTCCAGTGAGCCCTAGTTTGCAAACCACTTGGCTATCTCTGAACTAACAGCAGTTAACACTTTGCAAGTATCAAAAAACTGGATATCCCTGCAACATGGTTCAAATCACATCTTGCAAACCATATGTCTCTAGTTTCCTATAATACCTCAGGGCTCTGTAAAGGGACTACTACGGTAGTTTCCACCGACATATTTCCCACTTGCTTCAGTTTTCCATCACTATAGAACCACCACCATGCTGATTACACACAATGCACTTTTTTTCCCTCTCTTTACTTAGGTTGCAGCCTCTGTTCTGCTGCAGTGTTTGGCAAAGATTCAGGATTAGATGGCTCCTCATTCTAAACCTCAATTTGGGAAGACTGAAATAGTGTTGGTTGGTTTGTGACGTGTCTGTGAAGCCTACGGCAATCTCCAGACTTCAGGCAGTCAACTTTTGCAGAGGGAGCATCAGATAATGAAGTGTTGCAAGAGGTCAAGGGCAGCAGCTACTGACAAAAATGAGGGGGGAACAGCTCACGAGAGCCGGCAGCTACTTGACATAGCCCAGACAAATCTTTGGCATTAAACGCCAATGTTCCTATTTAATGAAAAACACACACTTTTAACTTGAATTTTAAAAAGGTATAATTCTTTCAGAAGAAATCTCTTAGGAAACCACAGAACTACAGGCCTCTATCCAAAACATAACAAAATCTAGACAAGAGCATACCCATGATTACAGTAACTTTATTAAAGAGAAAACAGAACTCTCTCACCTGTGCCAAAGACAAAAATAGCAAGTAACAGGAGGGATTCAGCCAAAACCAGCTGAAGTCAATGGAGAGATTCCCACTCACTGTAACGGGCATAGAATCAGGCCGAAATTGAGGAAATATGAGAAACAAAGTTTCTGTTCTTTAAAATAAAAGAAAAAGTATACATAGAATGTTACTAGCTAAGAAAAGCTCGATTTTTCACATGCTGGACCATTTTTCTCCATATTCCATATAGCACATCTGATTATTCTCGAAATAGTCTGGTGCTACCTCATGGCTACAGCCTCCTGACAAGATTTCATGGGATTTAAATGGAAAGCAGGGATTTGTTTTCTTTTCCATGTGCCATCTGTGAGCCTCTAGCTCACTGCAGGCACTATTATAATGCAAATAAAACAATGTATACAATCCATGTGCAGGTTAGTTTTCTAAATCTGGTGTCGCTGAACCTAGATAAAGGCATTCAAAAGGTACAACGTGGTTCTTAGTAGTTCTTTAAGTCAGAGATTCTCTTCCTCTCCCACACCAACAAATGAGACATACTAAGAACAATAATTTGCCCCTCCCAGAAACCTTATTCAAGCAGGTGTTGATGCCAGATTATTCAGAGGAAATGAACAGAACAATGCAATCATCAAGAAATCCATCCCTGGTCACTCAGTCTAACTTCGTCAGTAAAAGGTGTAGGGACACTTAGAGAAGGAGGCAGTGGCCATGACCATCTTGCCCAACAGCTATTGATGGTCATACCCTATTTTTTAATTAATTCCGTGATGTAAAATATGCTGTCTGTTTGCCAAATGTAGCAAACCAGACAGTGCAGTCTGGTGAAATGTCTTATTAGAGCCACAAACATGAAGTGCCCTCCGCACACGCACCCTACCACTTGGTGGGACAAATGTGGCGGCAGCAATGGAGGTGGTTCCCGAGGCTTGTTCAGGCTATGTGGCAGTTTACGTGGAGCACCTCGGGGCTAAGTGGCACTCACCAGAGCTATGCTGCCCAGTCACTGGCAGTTTGCAGGGGGGTTGGGGGTAAAGTTCCTGATTGGGGGAGGTGAAGGAGGCCATGTGGCAATCCATTCAATTGCTTTTGGACGCCACTGATCTAATTATACTTTTGGCCTTTGCATTATCAGGTGGCAACAAGTTCCACATATTGTGCATTGCATGAAGAAGTACTTATGTTTATTTTAGGCCTGCTGCCTATTAATTTTATTAGGTGCTCCCATTTGTGATCTTGTAGACTGCTATCATAGCCCATGTAGGTGTATCTCGGGCAGCTTATTCAACAGCAACCTCAATTTAATGTCACCCTTTAATTTTGATAATGCATCTCAAAAGCCATGGTATCATTCCACCAGAAATCTATCTTGTTAAATTGTTTTACCTTTCCTAGGAACACTTGTAAAATAAAAATAATTATTTTTGCCTCTAACTGCTGTTTCCTCATACTATTTCTACTCTCATTAAGAGCTGGTAAATCTAGAATTCTTAAAATTTTTGAGAAACCATTTCTGTTCTTCTGGCCTGCATGATATAATGGATAAATATGTGCAAAGCATTCATTAATTCTGCTCGGCTCCAAAGCTACCACCTGATGTACAAAAGGTATCTTATTATACATTAACAGCAAAAACAAATCTGACCCAGTATTTTCACCCCCCTTGTTTTATTTAGTTTATAGATGCAGATTTTTTTTCTGTCTCTTTAGTGGATATCAAATTATGTTTACATAACACGCAAAACAGTTCTTCCTGAGCTTCTTATTTATACCGTGGAAATTTTCCAGTCTTCCCTTCTCTTCAAAGCTTTTAGTATGCTTAACACATATAATTTATCCCCTAATAAAAATTGTTCATACAGATTCCCTTACAACTCAAAGATAAAAATAATGGGACAAGGAAAGAAACATAACACGTGGTAAAGTCAGCAAAGCTGATATATCTCAGTCAGGTACTTACATTTTAGTTTTTCCAACAACTTAATGTTTAACAAACTTACATCAAAAGTAACAAGCAATCAACAAAAAGGTTCTGCCTAATAATGCCACGATTTACATTGGGTACACCTCTAACTCTCATGCTCACTAAATGAAAACTGCTTTTTCATATGCACTGCTCTCCCCATTTCACCTGATGCTGATTGCCATCTCTTTACCCTCCATTATAAGCTTGCTGCTTAGATCAAAACTCTCCACTAAAAACTGTGGCCAACCCAGAATACGCTGTCAGACAGCTGCCTAAGTTTATACATAAGTTGAGCATGTTCATACTTGGCTGCCCTGGTCTGCACTGCATGTATACACCAAACATGCTTGTATCAGTGGCGCACCATTAGTGCGCCATATGCTACTATCTTGGTAAAATGACTTTTCGTAAATTTGCATAACACATTGCAGCACACAAATGCCTTGCCCCGGGATGTCTCAGCACTTAGGGTTAAGCTCCCCGCATAATGGAGCTCCACTTCTGAGTCTAAGAAGTGACCCCTGACTGGTAGGGTCATATCATAATGCAGGTTTGGGATGACAAGCAGTGGTTTCAGAACATTAAAATACAAAAGGCCACAATCTGCATCTGCGTGCTGATCTCACCCAAGGACTCTGATTTATAGACTCCAGAATGAGACATTAACTGACCGTAGAGGAGTAACTGGCAGGAAGCTTGCAATGCTGGTCTGCTACTGATCAGTGGGAAATCATTTTGGAGCTGGAAAACACACAATGCAGGCAATTGTGATACAAGTGTGTAGGACCATTAATCTTCTCCTGCTACAAAGGACATAGTGCCAGCAATGTGCAAGAAACAGCAGATGGATTTGCAGAAATGGGATTCCTGTGGGATCATAGACGGCATGTATTTATTTGGACATCAGTGCACCTTGTCACAGAGTACATCAACAGAAAGATTTTTTTGCTGGTTATGCAACCACTGATGTATCACCAGGGACATTTCACCAATATCAATGTGAGACAGTTATAAAACGTGCAGGACGCTCTTCTTCAAGAACACCAGACTCTTCTGACAGATGGCTTACCATTGGCAATACTGAAATGCCAATAGCAATTCTGATGGACCCAGATTCCCCTTGCACTCATGATCATGAAGTCACATGCTGGTCACCGCAATAGAATCAACTCCTGTACCAGCTCAGCAAGTTTAGAATGACAACTGAATATATGCCTTAGGTAGACTGATGTCACGCTGGCAGGATTTGCTCACAAAACTGAATCTCAGTAACAAAAACATACAAATGATTATAGCTGCCTGTTGTGTCCCACATAACATCTGTGAGGCAAAAGGAGGAAGTCACTGTCAGGCTGGAAGGCATAGGTGAAATATCTCCATGAAAGTTTCAAGATCTCTCAGGAGCACAAGAGGGACCATACCCAAGCACATAAATAAAGTGCTCTGAAACTCCTTAAACACTTCCTAATCCAACAGGAGACTGAAAAACCATCGCCAGCTCCACCTCTCTCTGTTATACCTCTATATTTTCCTTTACAAATAAATATCTTTGTCTTAACTTCAGGATGGACCAGGTACCATGTCAAAATTTAGAGATTGTAGGAAAAAAAATACATGCACACCTACCTGAATGCCCTTTCCTTTCACCAGGTTCATGCATGCTTTCTAGGTTAGACAGACTAAACTATAGCGCAGTCTCAAACAGGTGTTACCTACAAGCTCTGTGTACTCAGAGAACCAGGGCATAGCATGTAGCTTGTCTGATTAATGAAGACTCCCTTCCCAGCCAAAGCCGACCAGAAGGAAGACTTAAAAAAGCAATGAAAAGGCAGGGGATGACACACTTAAAGCCCTCCAGACAAGGGAGACAGGATGAAGGAAAGAGCCCTAACTACAACTGCATTGAAGATGGCATAGAGAGACATCTCCATGAGCATACAGAAAGAAGAACAGAAAATGCAAGGCAAGAATCACACTGAACTCTGGAACACAGAAAGCAGGAAATTAACGCCTGATGGAAAATCTCTGCTCCAGATCCTAAGGAACCCACGTCTCTACACACCCAGATTAGTAATTATCCGACCAATTTTAGTATAAAGTACACTATTGGTATCCATAATACTGAAATAGCCTAACTACATTATGAACTCAATTGAAGGAACACCACCAAGAGCCAGTAATGAGTTCCTATTGTCTAGCCTAAACATAACAACTTTGGCATACAGGTTGCACTTCCCTCATCCAGCACCCATGGGATCTGACAAGTCCCAAATGAGCGAATTTGTTGAATGAGGGGGAGGTCCCCTCCCTTCTGCCAGCACTGCTTTGTCCCGTTGGTCCCCCCTTATCTCCAGCCCCAGCCATGGCCGCTGTTAGACTGAAGCACATGCCAGTACTAGCCATGGCTGGTCTGCTGGATGCGGCCTTGCTCAACAGAGGCCAGCTCCAGGTCCAGCTGGGCTGCCGGTGCAACCCCAGCCATGCAAACAGCCAGACAGCCCCATGGGCACTGGGCTCCAGCCCCCAGCCAGGATGCCACTTCTAGCTGGGAACACAAGCCCCACCTCCCATGGCCACCAGCCCCGCCACCCCCAGGATCCACCCAGCCATCCCTCTACTAGCCTCCAAATCTGGGGCTCTCTGGTCCAGTGACATACGTAGTCCTATCATCCCATGGATGTTGCTAAACCAGCAAATCCCGGTTTTGGGAGGTGCAACTGTACTCCCTTGAATCACCAATTCACCTATAAACAAATCCAGTGTTCTCCCTTGAACTATTGTTGTTTCCCTACAAACACCCTATCCATTCTCAAGTATAGTGTTCTGATGCCAGGATCACAATTCTGTATCAGTTCTATTGGGACTCCCCCCAAAGGGGCGTGTGTTTCAGGTTTCCCCATTCACTCTGCAACAATATTCCTTGTAGCTAAGCTAAAGATCCCTGTAGCACCCAAAATCCAATAGGGTTTGCTCATCAATAGGGTTATTTGCAGAATGGTTGTGGCATGAAAGTGGGTCTAGAGACACGCTGAACCTGGGGGTGTATAAGAGTGGCACATTTAGAGCTATTTATACCCAGCCCACTGAGTGCAAAGGCACAGAGGGGACCATGGCTTGATTTTGTTGCCCAACCCAGCCTCCTGAATCCAGGAACCTATAGTAAACACTCAATTTAATGGACAAATTGGGGGAGAGGTGTCCACTATTCCCAAAAATCCATTAAATGCAAGGGCTTACTGCCCACCCACCCCCACCAGGCTCCCCCGGCCCCAGTCCACCCCCATCAGAAACAAATACAACAACACTGTCACTCACCAGAGTTGCTGTCAATGGAGAAGCTGCTGGACCCCACCACATGGCTGGGACCCTGCCAGTGCAGCTGGAGCTGCCCCGCCCCACACAGCTGGAAGGGCCACCACCAAAGCCACCACATGCTCCTCCCACCAGGGGCAGGAGGAGCGTGTATGCGAGTGCCAGTCTGCCTGTGTATGCACCACACCTGTAGTGCGAGGAGCGTGTGGTGGCCCTGGTGGAGGAGGTGGTGGCTCCTCCAAACCACGGCAACAGTAAGTCTCAACTTTTTTTTTTGGGCATGGGGTGGTGATTTTACAGACCCCAACAGACTTTAGGAACAGCCGGCCGGGGAGGGGGGGAGGGACATCCGTTATTCCTAAAGTCTGCTAAATCAGGATCTGTTAAATCGAGGGTTTACTGTATAAGGGGTCAGTTAGTGAATGCTGATTAACTGGTCCTCTCAGATGTTTTTGTGTTCATCTGATTCTGTGCTGGGAAGAACCCAGTCTTGGGAAGGAATCTGGAGGGGTCTGGATGGTGCCAGTAGGTTCTCCACCACTTATGGCACACAGTTCCTCACAGAAGTGGCAGGCCTGTGATGAAACACCTGACCTACTGTCGTGCTTCCAGACATTGTGGTATCCTGGAGAAGTTCCTTCACTTTCAGGCAGCACTGCTGCTGACCCCTTGTTGCATCCTATTACCTGCATCCCCCACACCATGCAATTCTGCTCATAGATATCCATGTTCAAGGGCTGTGCTTGCATAGCCTTTTCTTCCCACAAGCCCCAGAGATCCAATATCTCCTGTCTACTCAAGGCAGGAGCAAGTCTAGTGCATAAAGCCAGTGTAGTTGGTTGGACAGTTGCATATATCAAGGGAGAGCTGCAGTGTTCTCTGCAAGCTGTACACTTGTACAGCCACTCATAAGGATTTCAAATGCTGCCCAGCTGATTAGCAGTGTGCCCACAACTAGATTGTGTTTCTATTGGTGGTGCGCATTCACACACACACCTCAGCACACACAAAAAAATATATTCCACATACGGATGGAAAACATTGGAGGGAACACTGGAAAGCTAGGTGTGCTTGCCAATCTGGACAATCAAGGAAAAAAGGCATTTCAAAAACTTTTTGGGAACGGCGGGGTGGGGGGGGGGAGAAGCAAGAGGGTGAGGGGCTAAAGGGGAGCAGGGAAAGAGGCTTGCAGGCTTTGTTCCCCCTGAATACTGGAGTTTATCCAAGTACAGTAAATTCTTTTTTATCTGGTGTTCATTTAACCAGAACGCTCAGATAACTGGCACAAACACGTAGCTTTCTCTTCTGAGCGCTTTCTCCTGGCCATGGCCAGCTTCTCTGCCCCAGAGCTGCTGGCATTCGCGCCAGCCCTGGCTGGCTTCCTGACCCTGGCCATGGATCCCGCAGCTTTGGCTCTGCCCGGCTGCCTGTGCCTCCCCTGAGCCCTGCTGGTGCCCCTCCAGGTGCTCTCTCTTAACCAACATATTTGCATATCCATCAACATCCCAGTCCCAGGGATGTTGGATATGAAAGAATTTACTGTAGTCACTATCACAGGAAATGTTGCTGGAAGACTGTTAGGGTCAACACAGGTCATGCCATGACCACACTCACACTGCGTCAACCTCAGTAGGTTGATCGTGGTTCTATACTATGGGTCAGAAACCTTTCCAAGGCAGAGTGCTGAAAGTTGACCCTTTGACCGCTATATATGGGGCCAAATGCCAGTGACCCTTCTTAAAAGGGTCAAATAAAGATGCAGAGCTTTTCCATTTAGGTGTTGGTTGGTAGCATTAACCAGTCTTTTGTTAATCCACAGCAGGCCTGGCTTTCAGCAAGTTCCCAGCTGCAAGGGAGAGGAAGGGTAGGGTTGATCTCCACCTCATGTACCAATGAAAATAGTCTTGCATGACACTCTTGGCACATGTGCCAGGGGTTGCTGACCCCTCCTCTACTCTGTTCAAGGACGTGGTTTTACTGAAAAACTATAGCAGGACACGTGAGCAGAGACAAAGTTGAGTGTGATAACATGCCCAAACACATCAACATAAAGGCAGCTTATGTCAAGCTCTCTTTGTAGGGTAGACCAGGCCTGCATCTCTTTCAGAACTTTATCTTTTAACAATTTAACCATGAGATTTTCTGTATTTCTATTGAACATTTATTTGTTCATGTGGAGTGGCCAATTTCCTAACTTGCTCTTTTCCCACTGATTTTTTTTTTCCTCCTGGGGACACACTTACATTGTGAACTAAAAGTAATCAGCATATCTACTCAAAAAAAGAATGTGTTTTGCACTCAAGAATACAACATGCTCATATACTTGGAGGAGAGGACTGGGACTTAAGAGACCTGGATTCTAGTCCTAATTGACACTGGGCTGATTACTACTTTGGAACCTGAATGGATTGCTGTCACAGTTCAACAACTCTTATTCCTTCCACCCATCCAACCCAAACTGGAACTTCAACTGTTCAGTTTTATCCTGGTGAAAATTCTGTCGAACAGGGATTTATAGTGAAAATGACCAAAAAAAGAAATCAAATGACATAAACAGAACCATTGTAGAAGACAGCAAACTTGCTGACGGGGTAACAACAAAAAGAAAAACCTCTCACCAACAGAAGAGGAAAGTTGTAATCAAGTACTGCTAACCCAGACTGAGTGGCGTGGGGGGAACCTTTTCTCTGCTTACAGCAGAAAAGGGTGAGATTTGCACCCTCCTCTCCATTATTTTAGCTTCTACTTCCTGGCTACATGTATGAAAGTAAAAGGAGAAAAACTAAGCAAACATGGTTAACAGAAAAAACATGGTACAATTAACTGAAAAACTTCTTTCATATGTAACGGGGAACGCTTAATTCCTTAAAATTTATTAAGAAGCATGCTAAATATGTTTATACCAAAAACAGTTGGAGATGTGAGCTGTTTGCCTGGGAAAACCATCTTCAAAGTAGCCACTGTTTTCCCAGCTGTGAATACCCTTTTCCTGGGAAATATGTTCTTACCACTACAAAAATAATTTTCAAAGGAATGTAAAATTATTGAGGCTAATCTATGCATAGTGGTATTTCAGCTAGGTTTTTTGTACTTCCTTGGACTTGTCTGTTTACTAACAGACTAATATTCTTTATGAACTTCACAGGGCCAATGACACTTCACACTTTTAATAAATAAAAGTACCATTAATTAACTTAGCAAAAGAATTCAAAGATTTATTTAAAATAACCCTAATTTTCCCTCTCTGGGCTGATGTAATACTTTTCCCCCTCCCAAACAAGATAATACTGAAGCATACGTTACAGGACTGCGAGTAGTAGCTGATAACTGTGAATGAAGGAAGAGATGTAACTTGCACCCCTATACAGCAATGATTCTGAAGGTTTACATACAAGATGAAATGCAGCAATATATCTTGGCAATAGAAATCTCACCTTAGACCATCTCAGTTGCAGTTATTCTTTTTCTGCAACAAGCCACTGAAGGTTGCAAAATAAGCTTAATATTAAAGGAGACAGAATAGGAAGAATAGGAGAATAGTTGATGACACACGAACTCATTAAGCTTTCACAATGCTTCTAGCATGAATTAGTGAGGTGACAAAGGACTGAATATGCTCACACAGGGTTACCTCACCCTGAAAGTATAATCTTGATTGCCTGTCAGATTCATTAAATACATTCCTTGCTCTGCCAATCAGTAACCTCAGGTACCTAATCACCGGCAACACGTTAGACACCACCATACAGGCAACTCTTCAGCCATCCACCAATATCATGCCTATCAGCATGATTTCCACGGCTAATGAATATAGCTTTATACACAGGTCTTTCCATTATTATACTGAAAATAGTAACATTAAACAATTACTTATTTTTTGTTATAATCCTGCTATTTAATACAAATAACTCTCCGCTGGCCTTTGTAATAACCCCTCAGGAACTTGAAAATAAAAATGTTTTCCTTACTATTTTGTCCTTTGCCATTTGGGAAATAGATGTCTCTGTTTAGGCACCTGCATGCTATTCCACTGATTAAAAGGATACCATTACTTGTTTATACTTCATTGTTTATATTTCCCATATGGAATCTTGAAAATAAAATTCCTTTCCCACTGACTTTGTCTTTATTTAAGGAATATGTTGATTCCTTGTTCCCCATCAATTTGAAGTTCAGAGGGCAGCAACTCCTTTATGTTTATTAAGAACCTGACCGTATTATAACAGTGTTATGAGGGGACAAATATGGGGCTTTACTGTAACATTTAGCATCTCTTTACCTACTTGTTGTAGAACTTGGATTTTAAAAAAGCTGAAAGTCTCTTATTCAGTCTCACAAAAAGTTGTGATATTTTCTAGACGAAAGGAGCAGAATGAATATGACTTTTTACAAGATCTTCGTTTAAGTTTTGAGTCTTGAATAATGACTGATTACTTGCTGCAAAATTTCAACAGCCTCTTTTCAATCCTGTAAATCTTCAAAGAATGCTTGAGAAACATTGTCTGTGCCACCATTAAACTCAAAAACTTAATACATCCTTTGGATACAACACAGCTGGACACCACTGGAATTTCTCCGGGGTGTGTACCCAAGCACTTATCTTACAGGGAACACTGGCAGCAGTGAATCCGAAAACAAAAGCTAACACCTGAATAACTGAAAAAAGCACTTCAAACACCTGAGAGAAATATGTCTGGAATAAAAGTACAGTGGAAAGACTAGCAAGGCCAGTGGAAGCTGCAGAGTCTTAACAGTATCAAAGTCAAACTAATTCTACATTGAAGATGAAAGGATTAGAGAACCAGACCTCAACAATTAAAAACACTCAAAGAGATATCTGTATTTTAAAAAAAATCTGCTCTCCCTGACCATCTGAGCTAGAAAGATGGGTCCTTACTGCTCCCCCCACCCAAGCCAAAGATAAGAACTCTCTCCCAGTGCTCTTGCTGTGGTCACGCTGCCATACCAAAGAACTGCTGCAGCCACACTGTAAACTTTCTAATGTAGACAACACCTGAGTCACATTTCATGGTAAGCAACTATACATCTTTATGTTAAAAGCAGAGACTCAGTCCCTGCAGAAATTGACAAAAGACCACTGAAACAAATTTGGAAATCTAAGTACAACTTAGAAATTCTTATTTGTTTTTATGAACTGTTTGCACCCCTATGTCTTATGACTGTCTTCTCCATACTGAGCCCTGCACCTCATGCTAAAGAGCAAGGGAACGACACTTACAAGTACAGCTTTCAAAGACTGTTTTTAAGACATTTGAACTAGTGAATATACTTGGCCCAGGCAGGACAACATGATTTTTTTTTTTTTTTTTAGAAACTAGGTGTTGGCAAAATGCTTTAAGATACAACAACCGACAGGCTGGGGAGGGGACTCATATGAAGCTTTAGCAGAAGAGAAGAACAAAGAGGTGGGCTTTATATCTGATACCAGCCAAGATAGGAGGACACTCAAGAAGAAGGAGAGAAAGATTCCATGAGTCAGATGAAAGCTGCGTGCAGGAAGAGGACATTCAGAGAGCTATGACCTAAGCCCAAAGAACACTCCGGAATCAAGAAGAAAAGCAAGCAGGAAAATCCCTGTCTGGATCTATACCTATATACATATCATATCTTTTGCACCATATTAAATACAGAGTAACCGTGTTTAGAAATTCTCACAAAGCCTGTGTATCCATTTGCTTTGCTATCATACAATCCTAAAGCAGTGAAAAGAAAACCCAGAGCACCCATAAAAATGGTGCTCTGAGAAAGGTGTGCATAAATTAACAAGAAGCCAAGAAGGAAACTTCAACGCTTGTCCCAGGAGAGTTGGACAGCCAGCCTGTGGGATCCCCTTTCTGGGGAGGGATAACAGATGTAGAACTTGTACCCAGAAAATGTGCTGGAGAGGCCGAGGAAAAAGATGTGCTGCAACCTACTAAGTCCAAAGAAAGCTTAGGAGTGCACTGGTCAAGTGATGTGGGACCAGTCGCCTGGTGAGCATCCACCCAAGGGAATAACTGGAAAGATTAAGGATTAATTAAGAACTAGAAGATATAAGTCTTTAATGTTTTTACCCTTTGCCCTACATGCCATATACTCTTGGGTGAATTAATAATGCTTTGCTTTGAAGAAGATGGTTTTAAGTCACTTTAATAGTCATTGTCACAGGCTCCTGAAAGAACAGTGGGTTACTGCTGCCAACCCAGCTCAGCCTTCTCATGTTTATGACACTTGGGAAATGGAAGTTGTAACCCAGAGAGTCAGGCTTGGAGCAGCAGTGACACAAAACTGCACTCAAGAGAGGCGTGAAGGTAGTGAAACCTGTGCTCAGAGACAGCCATTGCACAGCAGCAGCAAAGTCACAGCAGAGAATCACAGCCCTAGTCCTAGCCTGCTCTATGGGCTCAGGCGCCCACTTCTCACTGCCATAGCGAAATGGAATGACCTAGAAGGTGGGGCGGAGCAGAGACAAGGCTTGTGGGGAAGGACTGGGGTTGGAGCAAATGTGGGAAGAAGTGGAGCAGAGGGTAGGGCCTGGGGAAGAAAGGGGTTGTCCCAGACCTCCATGCACCTTAAAGGCAGCTCTGCCCAAAGGTATTCATTTGAGCTCAGCTAAGGAGAGTCCAGAAGTGCAGATTCCCTGTAACTGACAACCTTAAAGATTTTCAAAGTGTTGAGCAAACATCTCTTGTAAAATTTAAGATTTCTCCAGCTGAAGAAATTGAGGCACCTAAAATCAATAGCCACTTTTGAAAATCCTGTGCACTCTCTGTATATGCATGTACATAAAAAGAGAAACACTTGTGGTAAATTATTTGCAAGTGATCTGCAGGTACACAAAGTACAGGTTGAACCTCTCTCATTCAGTGCTGTTGGGACCTTACCTGTGTCAGATGAGAGAATTTGCCAGACCAAAGGAGGTCAATATTTTCTAGCACATTACCAACACTTTCACTGCTTACTGAGCTCTGAGAACATTTAGGGGTAAATTAGAGCTAAATAAAACAAAACCTGAAGACACAGAGCCCGGATGGGTGGCTGGAAACAAACTTTATGAGACCACAGAAAACTTGGCGACACCCATAAGTGGTCATCCAGCTAGCTAAAATCATGCAGATTACTGAGTATGCATGCCAAGAGAGAGTTCCAGCTTAGAAAGGTTCAACCTGTAATTGCCAAAGAATACAAAAATGCTTGCTATGGAAATCTAGTTATTTTGCACCTCTGTAATGAATAATCATTAGCCATCCCGCCACTGTGTGCTTGGTCCATTTTTGTGAACAGGAGGGGAAAGGATACATGACAAAACATCTAATGCTTATGTCATCAAACAGCAAACTTAAAGCTGGCATATTAGCCAGTACTGAAATCCTTATTTCAACAAACTGAAATTTTTCTGTACCAGAGCATTTCAAAAAGCTAATTTTGGGGAAGTGGTCATTTTAAATTATGATTGTCAATCTGGAACATACAATTTAAAATCCCTTTCTCCATGTCTATTATTTCTATATTACGTGGCTTGAGGATGACAATTTCAAAGTCCAAATCTATTTTGAAATAAAATTAGCATATTGAGAAATCACCAAAAAAAGTCAAATAAGTTACATGTAAAGCTCACGTTTGGTTACAATAAAAACAACAAAAATGTGTGGCATTTAACACTAATATTTTAATAAAACGTTAACATGATAATAAACTGTTAGAACTATAGTTCTAAATGACTTCACATTTCTATAGTTGAGTTACATATTGTTTTTTTGCTCTGTTCAGTCCTGTGTTTTAAGAACATTGAATTGTTTGTTGCCATTTAATGTAAAAGGAGGAAACAAACAGATTTAAAAATAAATAAATCAAAACACCAAGATTACTCTGAAAAGTAAACTTGTTCCAAAGAAGAATGTCTTAGCCTTACGATAGTAAGTATTTTTGGAAAAAATGTCATGAAACAATAATCAATGTAATACTAAATCCAGTTACTGACGATGCATTTTAACATACCCCCTGCAACTCTACAAGGAAATCAGTTAGAGATTTACGTTTTCCACTTTTCTGCTGGAATAGCTAAACCTAAATCACGGGTAAAAACTGACTTAATAAACCAATGAAACCACTTCAGTGCCAAAATGAGAATATTATGCATCTGCTTCTTTAAAGCTATCTTTTGGCTCCCATCCTCTCCCATCTCCGTACAAGGTTCTTTATAAGAAGCTAGTTAGCACTGTACCCTGTCTGAAGCTTTCTGCTTCAAGAATTCGAAAAGTTAATTTGAATCAAAGTTGCTACATTAAAATAGTCATACTTCATTATGCTTTATTCAATCCTCTTGGAATTCGTGGTTATCCCTCCCTCATGTCTTGCATTTACCAAGATGTCAGCTCTTTATTTTAAAAAAATTCTAAATTTAAATTCAAATTTAAATATATCAAACTACTTATGTATGAAAATCCTGCATGACAACAGACTAAAGGATTTAATAGGTCTTTCCTCATTGTCCATTTCTACTGCTTGAATTGTACATAGAGTTCGAGAAAAATGCTATACATTTTTTTTTGGGGGGGGCCCCCAAAGGAAACTTAAACCTAAATAAAGAACAAAAAAAATGCAAATATCAAAGACAAACACAGTAAAAGTAAGACCCCAGGAAAAAAAAAAACAAGAGAAGAAAAATTCTAAGTTGTCCAGAAAAACACTGACAGCACACTTTTAAACATAACATACCATTTATATAAGATCTGGCTTAAAATTAGCTCTTAAGGCCAGAGAATTCACTGTCTTATTTTTTAAAGTAAGCTTTTTTTTTTTTTTTTAAATTTTTTAAAATAAGCTGGAAGCTCCTATTTCAGGATGTCAGAAAATGAGTTGGTAGATTCACACAGTAAGGCCAGAAAAGACCAGTGTGGTTGCTTTACCCTTTACTGTCTACAAAACTTTGCACAACATATGACAATGTTTGCTGGGAAAAAAAAAAAAAAGATTTTACAATATCTTACATTGTTTATTTCCCAAAAGTTAGTCCAGTAAATGACAAAAATTTTCATTAGCCATTTTTAAGCGAAGTGTTAAATAAATGTATCTCAGATTTGTTACTCTCACAGTAACTTCAAACAGTAATAAATGTGGTTTACTAAGTTATGCTTTCCCAGTATCAACAGTTACAGTTTATATTGCTGATGCCAAAAAATAGCTTGGGATAGACCTTATATGGTGCTCCATAAAACTAACACTGCACACATATCTGAGCCACCCACCAACTCCTGTAATTCTCACGACTGTTATGCATAGTGATGTTCTCAGACAGCATAATGATACTGTTCTGTAATATTTCCCTTTATACACATTTTACCTTGTAAAATGAGTAGAAAAACTTTTGTATCTCAACAGTTGATCATACAAGCTATCAAACAGTTCAGCACTCAAGATATATAAAGTGATAACTCAGACTGAGACTGGAGAGCCACAAGTGGCTCTTTAATGTGTCTTCTGCAGCCCTTTTCAGTGCATTGTATTAAAACACTTATTTAATTAAGTTGTTAACCAAGGAGGATGCATTTAGTGTTGATAAAATAATACAGTCAGGCATTTTGCTGCAAAAATTAAATATATAAACAATTCACACGCTCACAGATCTTTTGAGTAAAGTGGATGGTTTAATTGGTTCCTGAAACCCCTAAGGTCCGAGTTTCACTGATTTATAAGATTGGTGCAGGTAGAAGTTGGTTTACACAGTGCTAGTAGTGCATACAGACTAACATTCTGTTTAACTGCCTTTATCATTGTCCCTCCAAATCACAATCAACGTTTTTCCTGAAGAGTTATTTCTACCCAGCTTGTGAGTTACTTCAGGGTGCTTGAAGGAGATTAAGACTCATGCTAGATCCCTAAAGTACTTTGGGGATATGCAGTGTGAAGACAAGAGGAGGACTGTCTCTTCATAATCAAAGATCAAGTTTAATAGTAATTGTGAGTTCCTCCCTCTAGGCCTACACATGTGCTATACTCCCTAATTTTGCATTCAAGATGTTCCTGTAGAAGGAAGTAAATGCCTCAGTAAATCTATTTAGAGACAGATCAATTAACTTGAAATCCGCAAGGCCTTCACAGCTTTTCTGAACATTATAGGTGTAATACCGTAACCTATACACTGCAGTCAAGCTGGAGACATTTACTCTCACATGAAAAAAAAACTCTCAAAATATTTGTCCTGTTTGCTGACTGAACCTAAATAAAACCTAGCCAAAGATCAACATCCACAAGTTTTCCTGTAAGTGACAAGAAGGGGAATCAGATCAACGATTCTTAAAACTCTGAACTTTAAGCACATGCTTAAGGATTTGCAGGATCAGGATTTGAGATTTCAAGAGTGCCAGAGGAAAGACGGGAATTCTATTCCTATTCTCTCACCAACAATATTAATATATTTGACATCTGTCTGGTCACATTTTTAATTGATCTCTGGATCATTCGATTGGCAGGACCTGAATGCTTTTAAAGCTTTTGCAGATGTACTTCTGAAGAGTAAACCCTGTCTTCACTGGCATTCTATCACCCAGAACTCTCAAATAACTAAAATTTACTTACAGTTAAAATGTCAGTTATGTCTACAGAAACAAAGCCACCCTGCACTGGACAGGGAAGATGGAAAGGAATAGTGAGAGAGGCATCAGACACTAACAGGTGCTGAACCCGAACCCACAGTTATTAATGATGATGATTGCCGTAAGTGCAGTATAGTGAAAGTAAATACAAAAAAATACAGCAAATACAGCATAAGTTTACAGTGAACAATACTGTTACTGTAAATAATGTACTCTGCATATATTTGTTTCTTAATATATAATCCTGTTTTTCTTTAGTGTTATGCATTATCAGGTATGCCTCTCTATTATGCAGAAAATTTGAATATCTAGAAATCTCCCAGTCCCGGGATTGCCGGATATTTAAGAGTTTACTGTGTTTCATTCACACAAGGTACCCAACTGCAGAGACAACAAGCATTAACCAGTAAGTGTAAGAACTCTGATGCTTGGCTCTGAAAATGTAACCAAAAGATTAGATTTTAATACATTACATTTGAACTATTATTTCCTCTGATAACAGCTGAAAAGGAATGTCATGTTGAAAAGTGTTTCTGCAAGAACAATTCTGCAATTCTGCTTTTGTAAGAAACAATATGCAGAAGTTTGCTTTAAAAAAAACAACTTTCCAGCAGGTGGGGGTTAATTTCAGTTCCTCTGAAATTAATTTGTAATCACTCTATAAAGTGAAGAGTCTGCTGACACCTTCTGGTCAGTCAGAAAGTACATGCTTTATGACTACACAGCACAAATATCAGTTTAATACAACACAATTTTCAAAACAAATCATTCAAATTTTTCCTAACATGGTATTTGCGTTCTCAAGAATGTGTGTATTCTTACACTATGCCTACCTTCCCTTTTCAAGTTATTTCTGGGAAATCACAGTCACATGGACTTGCTGCATCTTTACACTCTACCTGACTGACCTCTTTTATATTAACAGCACCAGGTACAACTTAGACTAGTGAGTGGGCCACACTATTGGCCTTCCTTCATCTTGGTGGGCCACAAGATTGTTGTAACCAAGACAGTCCCCTAGTACAGGGTAGTTTTCCTAACTGTACTTGTGTACCTAGAATTTGCGGGATGTGCCATTTGAGCTGTAGCAGCACTTTGAATGCAGAGGGAACACAAGGCTCTCTTACATTGTGTGCAACCAGCAGCCCACTTCATGTGCCCTTGCTTTAAGTGCATGTCACTTTTTTAATATCGATAAGAAAACAATATAGACAAAAACCAGCAGAATCTGCACCCTGTGCATGAGCAACAATAAACAAAACGTCTCGTGGGCCACACATAGAATCCCTTGGGCTGTGGGTTGCCAACCACTAAGTAACACCACTAACACTCCACACCTGGTTCGGCTACTGTTACACTTTAAAATCAGACATAGCTTGGAATGCAGCTATCATTGGATCCATTTATGTTTTAACTTTTTTCACCCCCTCTACATTATGGACTCAGTTTAATGCATTCATATCTGGTATTGTATCTCTGTTTCTGTAGCACTGAACTATCATCATACCAGATGATACTAAATGAAACTAAACATTCATTTTTGAGCACCTACCTCCAGCTTTTGTTTCTTTTTCTTTGGTTCAGTTTTATGAACCAGTTGTTCCTCTTCTGCACCACACTGCTTTAATTTTTTCCTCCTTTTTAGTTCCTTCATTTTTAGGTTTTCTTATTTTTTCTATTCTGAATAAAGCAATTGAACACATTGGTTAATATTTTTTAAAATATAAGCACTTATTATGCTATTAAAAGATAACCTAGAACTTTGTCAGAAATTTCACTATCTCAAACAGGTGATATATACAGACAGAGCATAGAGGGGGTTACAATAGCACAGGTTTCATTGACAAAATGATTTGTGCTTACACCACTTTAAAATTGTACCCTTTAGTATATTTGCTTGCAACTGAAATCTACTTTGAGGGATTTTCAATTTATTCATTGTGAGTGCAGTAACATAAAGGCTACATCCAGGCTGCAGCAGTTACAGCAGTACTGATGCAGTTACACCAGTGTAGCACTTCTGGGGAAAAGAAAGCTCTCCCATTGAATTAGTATCTCTTGCTCTCCCGCCAATACAGCACTGTCCTCACCAGCACTCGGGTCAGTATAATTTATGTCACGCCAGGATACAGATTAGACACACTCCTGAGTGATGTAAATTATACTGAAGTAATCCGTAGTGCAGACAGCCTGAGATTCTGTAAATAACAACACTATACTCCTGCAGGAAACTGAGGATCTGAACTCCTCAGAACTCAGTATCTGTGGTGACATTTCTACCTTGGGGGAAGTAGGCGGTACAGTAAACAGTTTCATATATCTGAAAAGAAAGAAAGGCATCCTTCATAGACTCCCTCCTTCACTAAGCCTTTTTCTGGTACCATCTGTTGTGCCTGTAGGCAGGAGCCTATTGTTAATGCCACCTGGAAAAGCCCCAAATCCTCCACAGGATTTTAAAAAATTAAGTTTAAAAGATAAAACAAAATTCCAGGACCTTATTGTGGAAAACAGTTGAACTCCGGGAGAGGTGAGGGAATAAACATAGCAAAATGTTACTCCCTGTTACTGATTTGATTCGGTTCTAGTCTCAAGCACATTCTCCCCATATACCAGACTTTCTTATCCCACCTTCTTACCCTTTTTCCACAATGTTTCCATCACCTGGAATGGCATCTCTGAGAAGGCTAACTCACCCCTTTTTTTCTAATTCCCAACTCAAAATCCACCTCCAAACTGAATGTTGCTGTGAAATGGTCAAATACTACTATCTCAATCTTTTTCCAAAGAGGACGACATCGTATCCCTCCACTTTATGTATCTGTGTTGGCAGTAGCCATCTATGAAGATTTTCATAATCCTCTCCTCCATGTACTGTAGCAAAATTAGTTGACAGATACAGAAAGATACTGGAGTGGAGTTAATCCAAATTTTTACTCCGAATCCATTTGTGAAGATGGCTGTCACAATGCATTACACCAAATGGCCATAAATTGTGGAAGAATTTGTGGAAGAATATGCAGCTGGCTCATATTTGGAATGATATGGTCAAATTTCACACAGACAAAGTGTTGAATGTGGAAATCACTTGTCTCCAATTAGGAGTACTAAAATATAACATTAATAACAAATGAGTAGGTACAGGTTGAACCTCTCTCATTTAGCAACATCCGTAATGCAGCATGATTTTATTTAGAAGGACAACCCCTTATCGGGGTGCAGCCAAGTTTCGCAGGGTCCCATAAAGTTTGTTCACAGCCACCAGTCCTGACTCTCTGTGTTCTTTGTTGTTATTTACCTCTACTTTACCCCTAAATGTCTTCTAAGAGCCCAGCGAGCAATGGGAGGGGTTGGTAATACTGCTAGACAACACTGACCTCCAGTGGCCTGGCAAATTCTGTCATTCAGCACTGATCAGCTCTGAGTGTGCCAGATTAGGGAGGTTTAGCTGCACAAACAAGTGGCATGCCCAATTAGTAAACTGGAAAACAGCACTAGATTATATAAAGAGTTGCAAAGTTTTCCATTTTGGATTATGTGAATGGAAAAATACATTTAAATATGAAATTGTTATGTATTTTGGACAGCCTATGGAAAAGGACATTCCAAGATAACCTTGAATCTGATGCCAGACACTATTTGGTCCGCGTGGAGTGCTTTAACTCACATTTTGCTACAGATGAGAATGACTAAAACCTCAAAGCATTTCAACCACACTAGCAACCTAAAATACTCAAGGGACTGTGACAGAAGATACAGCTATTGGATATCTCCAGACCATCCTGGAACTACCCAGCCTGACTGAATTTCCAGTTAAAGGCTACCACTTCTGCACCAATTTTCATATAGAAGAGCATGTGAAAGAATTACTGAGCCATAAATCTACAAAACAATTTTACTTTGTGATTAAAGAAACACTCTTTAAAAACAAAAGAAGATGTTTCTTCAGGGAAACATGTTTGCTGTAGTAACAACTGGTCCTTGAATAAAGTGAAACACCAACTTTATTTTGTTGCCCACAACATGGCATAAATAAGGAGAACATCCTGCTACCTTCAAATGGTCAACCAGTACAATAATTACCAGTAATTTTAATTATATCTTGTTTCTCAGTCACTTGTTTGTGACGAATGGTCCCTGTGCACCCTACAGGGTGCCCATACGGTGAGCAGGTACTGGAAAGGATGTGGCAGAAAGGAAGTTTAGAGTTGCATAGTAGGTAAGTTGCTCACTGAACAACAAAACCTAATAGCAACACTAACAAAGACTTTAAACAATTAATTCTTCAGGTTACTTTCAGTACACAGGTTAAAAAAACAACAGAGGACTCCTATACTAGCTTAAAAATCAATGGATTTATTACGTCATAAGCTTTCATGGGTAAAGTGGGTTTTAGCCACAAAAGCTTATGCCTTAATAAATCTGTCAGTTTCCAATAGGGTACAGATGCCCTCCTCGTTTTTAAGGATACAGACTAACACAGCCATACCTCAGACAGTAACTGCCTGTTGTCCCTCAAACACATTAGCACTGAGGAATGCCAGTCAATTTTTGCACTGACATCGTCTAGCTCTGTGCTACCCACCCAGCTACACCAGAATGGTGCACCTCCCAGCCCACTGACGATTCCAACCAGGCTCCGTTGAGTAAACAGGTCGTTACAACCCGAAGGAGACTGAACAGTCCGCGGTTTCAAACTCCGCCCCCCCCCGCCCCCGACATCTGCATACTGCCACAGCCCCCCTTGCAAGGAGTCAAGGCCGAGGGAGCTCCTGCAGGGCTTCGCAATCCCCCAGAGCGAGGGGGCCTGTAGTGCCGCGTGGGCAGGCGGAACACAGGGGAGCCGGAACTGGAGCGCTAGAGGAGATGGGCCCAGGACTGCTCATTCCCCTCGCCTTCAGCGGGGAGACTCTCCTCCCCCACAACCCTCTGCCAAGCCCCCCCGCCTCAGCAAGGGACACCGAGGAGCGCCCCCCCACGCTTCTCCCTCAGGACGCGGGGAGCAGGACGAAGAACCCCTCAGACGGGGGGGCAACCAAGCCGGCTCGCACCAGACCCGACTCCCCGGGGCCCCAGGGGGAAAGATCTACGCCACCCCGTCTCCTCAGGGCGGTCGCTCACCCTGGGAGCCGTCCGCGCCCACAAAAGACTTGACATAAACACCCCCCGAAGAGTGCCGACTCGCCACGCACCTCTCAGACCCGCCTCAGTGCATTTAACCTGCCCTGGCTTGGCGCGGAAGCCCACCCCTCTCTTTCATTGGCTCCAGCCGAACAGCGAGGGAGCGTGGCAGGATTTCGCTTGGTCAATCACGCCCAGCGCCAATAGAAAGTCAGAATGTCTTAAACCGCCCGTCTCCGCTTGCGGAGGTCGAGAGGCGCACAATGTTGAGGTCATCGCTGTGCGCGGAGTGGAAAAGAGCCGCGCCCTCAGCTTCCGGAGTGGGGGGGGCCTCAGAAACGGAGCACTTCCTCTAGCCATCGGGCTGCGCCACGCCCCACGCGCCACGCCGAGGCTGTGTTCTTCCTTGTCCCGCCCCGCCCTCTACTGTTCTGCCCGCCCACTTGTTCCGCCCTTCTGTACCACGTGCTACAGCTGTCATGCGGTGGGTGACAAGTCTGGGCGGGAGAGCCCTGTCGGTATCTACAAAAACGAGACACCTTATAGGCTATGGCTAGGCTTACCCTGCAGAGGTAGTTTTGCAATTGCCACTCCACCCCTATAGCTACGTCTACACTAGCATTCCTCTTTCTAAAGAGGCATGCAAACGAGGAAAATTGAAAATGCAAATGAAGTTCAGATTCACATATCTGGTGCATCATTTTCATATTCTTCTTGGCCATGGCTATACTAGCCCCCTACTCTTCAGAAGGCATATGCTAATAAGCTAGTGCCATGAATATGCAACATCTCATTAGCATAATAGCAGCCAGACACATTTTGAAAGCACTGCTTTCAAAACAAATGCCACCAGTGTAGATGGCCCTATTGAAAGGACCCCCCCCCCACACACACACACAATTTCACAAGCCCCTTCTTCCTATTTGGTTTTAGCACTTTTGAAATGCACACACCTGCCATTACACATATTCATAGCAGTGCCTCATTAGCATCTGCCAAAGTGGCTCATTAGCACACCCATTCCAAAAGGTGAGGGCTAGTATAGCCATGGCCCTTTTGAAAGAAGAAAAGCAAAATTGTCGATGCAGCTCTTTCAAAAGTAAGCCCCATCTTCATAGGAATCCTTATTTTTTTTTTTTTTTTTTAAAAAGTGTTCCTTCAAAGCTGGGGTTTACTTTCAAAAAAGCCACATCCACCCTGCTTTTCTTCTTTTGAAAGAATATGAAGATGACACACCAGATATGTAAATCTGCAGCTTATTTGCATTTTTAATTTCCCTCATTTGTATGCCTCTTTCAAAAGAGGAATGCAAGTGTAGACAGCCTATGAAACATGCCTGCTATTTCAAAATATATCTGTACTAGGGATGCTATTTCATCAACCCTCTACACCTTGTTGCAGGAGTAAGGAGGGTCTTGAAATAATGCACTATTTCAACATTTGGCACAGTAGACAATGCCAAATGCCAAAACAGCCTATTTTGAAACGGTATACACAATATGCATAGTGCAAATTACATATCTTACTTTGAGTTAAGGGTGCAGTGTAAATGTAGCCTATCAGCTTTAGTTGGGCATAAGCTTCCATAGGCATCTGATGAAGTGGGTTTTGCCTACAAAAGCCGATACCCAGACAAAACTGTTTAGTCTTTGAAGTTTCTCAGACTCTTGCTTTTCCTGGTGTGGCTGCAGCTGACACAATGATCACCATGCCCCAGGGTGCACACTCTCCTCCACCTGCCTCTAGTCTAGGCTGCTGTTCTTTAGCCTGGAGCAGCCCCACTACCCTGGGATGAAGGAGGGAGCTACAACTCTGTTGGAAAAATAAATGTAGTGGAGATGCTGGCTGGACAAAGGCTTACTTAGGTGCTTCTATCTCAGGAATACAGTTGTCCATTTTCTAATAGCCCAAAATAAACACTCTGCCCCCTCTTTGAGACCCCATCCCTTCTTCGAGGCCCCACCTCCCACTTTCTCCTCTCACTTGCCCTCTCTACCTTTCACTGGGTTGAGGCTAAGGCTTGGGGTGTGGGCTCTGGGCCTGTGTTTCCCCCTAAGCTGGGAACTATAGCCTCCCACAGGAGATGTGGGTGCTACCCAGCTGATGAGCAGAGCACCCACAGCAGGAGCTGTGTGTTTCTATTAGGGGTGCACAGCTGCATACACCTTAGGTTACATAATAAATTTTATTTCACCCCTTAATGGCAAAAAACCAAAGAAAGCAGAGTAGACTCTGGGGATGAGGTGCTTGGGGTATAGGAGGTTTAAGGGTGCAAGTCCGGGGAGGGAGTTAAGTTGCATGTAGGGATTCTGACCTGGGGTCCAGGAGAGAGTTAGAGGACAATCCACCAGTTCGTGCTTACCTCATGTAGCTGCTGGAAGTGGCCATATTTAGCTTTCAGGAAGAAAGGCTAAGGGTTTTGCACACTGCTCCCTCCCACAAGAGCCACCCCACCTATTGGCCACAGTTCCTAACACCACACAGGATCCCTGGGGCCCCTAGCCTCTACGAGCCAGACATGCAGGGCACTTCTGGGAGCCAAATGGAGCCAGGGTAGGTAGGTAGAGAACCAGCCTGCCTTAGCCCAGCTATGAAGCCAACCAGCCTTTTCATAGCCTGGTAGAGCTGCCAGGGTCCCTTTTTGACCCAGCCTTCCTGTCAAAACCCACATACCTGCCACCCCTTCAGAGGCTGGTACTAAAGAAGATCAAGTTATTCTTAATGGGCCTGAAACATTGCTCACAGTAGCTCAAAAGCCTATCTGCTGCCCCCCTGTAAAGGTTAAAAGTACTGCAGTGCTTATGTTTCTCACATGCTCAAGGTACAGCATCTACAGCCAGGAAGCAAAATGCTTATGATCCACTTGAGGACACATACATTTTCATGGACCACTGCTACACAAACTTCCTCCTGACCCAGGAATAGGGAGATGTAAAGTTATTCAATAGTTTCATCACCTCATTTTTAATCCATACTGTAATATTGAAAATGTTAATGTTGATCACTTTTATTTGGCCAAACAGATATAGAAACAGATGCTCTTACCCAACTGACTAGAATAAATTTTAGGGTAACAGTGCAAACACTTGCTTACAATTTTGCATTCCACAGATATTCTCCACTATTTATTTATTCACCAATATTTCCTCTCACCCAACAATCCTTCCATCTGCAAAATTTACTAGGATAATACAAAAACAATACCAAATAAGGAGTTTACATTTGTTTTTGTATTTGAATGAATGATCCAGAAAAACTTTAACATGGTATAGCATATATACTAAATAAAAAAAATACAAGATGAGCCCTGCTTCGGTCCTATGAGTATAATATGGTAAAACTACACCAGTGGCATATTTGAGAATTGTAATTTAAATATACTCAGATCTATCACCTAGATTTCAGCAGTTATAAAAGACCTGAAATTAAAGTTTCATTACATATCCTGTTGTGACATCCTGTGGTGAAACATGGTATTTTTGACATACCAAAAATCACTTCCAGGTTAAGGACTACATAGATTGGGGTGTATAATGTTTGGGAGGGATTTCACGGGAGGGGCATAGCATGAGCAGCTGCTGGGTCTCACTCATCCACCTCAATACAAATGTTCATGTATTACTGCTTTCTATTTATGTGCATTCATATTTCTATAGCAGTTAAAGCTTTTACGTTCTACATACTTATTTTCTTGCACATGCTGAAAAGGGTTTTCCCCTCGTATGATTGTAACCAGAATTTGTCGAGTTGGATAACATTAAGGCTGTCTCCACTATCCTCTTCCTTTCAGAAAGGCCATGGTAATGAGGCACTGCTAGAAATAATGGCAGCCACATGATTTGAAAGTGCTGCTTTCGGAACACATGCCACCTTTGTAGATGGGGCCTTTCAGAAAGGCCTCAGGGCTTCAAATGCCCCTTCTTCCTAAAACCAATAGACCTTGAAAATAGCCATACCACCTCTGGACCTTGAGCTCTTATGGCACTAACCTGAAGTTTATTTGGTCAAATAAGTTAAGAGACCAGTTGTTCCTCAGAACTGGGCCCACCCCATCCTTATCAAAAAGCCACCATTTTCCTGGGTCCACCACATTCCAACTCAGAACTGGAAAACTGCTAGAAATTACACTGGACAAAGACTGAAAGTAATAAAGCACAGCTTGCTCTACTCCACCATGCAGGACTCCATACACTTGGCCACTAGCATGGCCCTTTCAAAATTTTGGCCAAATTGGAGAAAACTAATGAGGTGCTGGAATGAATACTAGCATGCTGCCAGACATGGCACTTCAGAAGTGCCATGTTTGGTCACATGCAGCTCATCTACATGGGGCCCTTTTCAAAAGGAACCAGCAAATATCAAAATCCCCTTATTCCCATCAGCTGGTGGGCACAGGAAAATGGTAGCTTTTGATAAGGATGGGGTGGGCCCAGTTCTGTGGGAGAACAGTCTCAAAACCCCTTGGACCAAATGACCCTCAGATTTGCACCCCAAGGAGCTGGTAGTAATAAGGGATTTTGATGTTTGCTGGGTCCCTTCAAAAAGGGCCCGATGTAGACAAGCCACACAGGATTGAAACACAGCACTTTTGAAGTGCTATGGCTGGCACCCTGCTAATGAGGTGCTGAAATCAATGTTCAGCACCTCATTAGCATTCTCCAACTAGCATGGCCCTTTTGAAATTTTGGCCAAGTGTAGACATGGCCACAGGACAGCAGAGCAGATATGAATTACTCCAGGAATAGTCACACTACCATGTTCTTGGCTGGTTTTAAGCTTTCCCCTGGAAGGGATCTTCATGCCCCTGCCCCATATGCATTTTGAAAAATCATTTGCTGTCATCGAGCACAAGACAACAAGCCTAGGAGCTTGCAGTGTCTACAGTTATCAGTAGTAGTTATTGTGTGTGTGGATGTGGCAGTTTCATAAGCTACAGTCATTTTGCCTCACTGCTTCCTCATTAAAACAGATAAGCTATTTGTTACTGGTTCAGATGTTTGTTGTATGAGCTTGCCCTTCTCACTAGCTCAGGAAGAGTGCATGTACAACTCAGTGTAGGCAGGAGCGATGCACTAGATAGCAATCTGCCTTAGTTCTAAACCAGCATTCCTGCCTAAGAGCAGAAAGTTGAAGACTGTTAGAGATGGCATTGTTCCAATGAGACATGAAATTGGAGTCTTGACCACTTACCAAATTTAGATGAGTTTCCTGCTTTGAGTCCAATTCAAATAGTTGCTTTCTTTATATGGAACTCTTCCCATTCATCTGAAGGCGCTTTCTATTCTTAAACTAGTCAGCTTTATATTGTTCCACTCCACTGATTTTACATTGGAAGTTGGCAATTAGCTACTTGAGAACTTCAGCTTGCTTAGAAGTAGTGGAAGAGTAGTTAGAGGGGAAAAAAGGTAGAAAAATATTGCTCTTCCCCCTCTCAGACAAACAACTCAACTTCTCACCCTCTTAGGTCACAGCCCTGTTTAATTTGCACAAGAGGGGAGATTAGGTTTGTAAACGCATTCTGAAGGTGAACAGATTCTGATTTCTAGCCGCCACAGGAAACGTGATTTCAAGGATGAATTATGCTCCACCTCAAATTCTGCTGCTGAGCCACCTCCCATTAGAAGCCCCTCAAAGAAATACCAGATCACTGGTGGAGATGGAACAGGTGAGTCACTTATAACTGTACCCTGCAGCTAATAGATACATTGGGTGCAGTTCACACAACTCCAGTTGCTAAACAGTTCAAAGTGGCTTTAAGATGTCCACTGCAATCATAGCAAGTGAGGTTGTTTTCTAACTTTAGTGTTTGCTGCCACTAGCGGCTCAGAGGCTTCCTTGCTCTTTGATTTTGCAAGGCAAAAAATGCTTGCTGTTTTATTAGGACTTCATGTGTTCCCTCTATTTGAGTTGAAGTACTAGAGATCACAGTATTGCTCTTCCTTTTGTGAAGGACAATTTATTGAAGTTAGAACTTTAGTCTATTGCACTATACAGAATGTACAAGCTTTAGGCAAAATTACTACATTGGTTTAAATATTTGATGGCTGGAGCACCAACAGCCTCTGCTCTTGTCAGCACCTGAAAGAGAAAGTTACAGATTTAAGCTCAAGTCCTGATGTGAAGAACCTAATAAGGAAGGTCTGAATAGCTATTTTCTTTAGTTCAGCCACAATTAAGAGATTACACGAACCTTCCCACTACAAGGATGGCACAAATTGCCCTAGTGAGTTCCTACATCTTAACCACATTAGTAGCTGACAGTCTGCACTCAGAGTTCCTTAATTAGTAAGGGTAGCACTCAAATCACCATGCATGAGACTTGCCAGAGGCAAACACTTAACCACACCGTTACTCCTGGGGATTAGTAACAGAGAGAAAGCTGTGCTAGTCTATATACTAATCAAAACAAAAGCAGTAAAGTAGCACTTTAAAGACTAGCAAAATAATTTGTTAGATGAGGTTTCGTGGGACAGACCCACTTCTTCTGAAGTGGGTCTGTCCCACGAAACCTCATCTAACAAATTATTTTGCTAGTCTTTAAAGTGCTACTTTACTGCTTTTTTGTTTCACTCCTGGGGGAATTTGGTGCAAAAAGAAAAAACCAACAAGGAGTCCTGTGGCCCCTTATAGGCTAACAGATATCTTGGCACAAACTTTCATGTGCAAAGACTTGCTTTATCAGATGCATGGGGGGGATGGTTTCAGAGGGGTACTTAAAGTGAGATTCCAGTAAAAGGGAGGGCCAGAGCTGACAAGGTCTATTCAGTCAGGGTGGAAAAGGCCCATTATGTAGTAGTAGTATCATCCATGGTTAATGGATTAGACAGACTGCGAGTGGCTCACACCTTACAAAAGGAGCTTCTCTGCCCTAGGTGCAAACACCTCCACACTAGACTGACAATGGGCCATATTTCCCCGCCCCCACCATCTCATCTGACCTGTTTTTCCCCCTCTTCATACATACTAATAACAGGCCTTTTCCACCCTGACTGAATAGACCTTGTCAGCTCTGGCCCTCTTCTACTGGGATGCCCACCTCTTTAAAAACCCCTCTGAAACCACCCCCACCATGCATCTGATGAAGCAGGTCTCTGCCCACAAAAGCTTATGCTCCAAGGTATCTGTTAATCTAAGGTGCCACAGGACGACTTGTTGTTCTTGAAGGTACAGACTAACACGGCTACCTCTCTGATATTGGTACAAAGTTTGTTCTACACATTTTAAAAATGTTTGCATTTGTTCTGCATTTTATACCTTACTAGTACAATATAATCACTAGTTTCAATTTTGATGATTTTATTTCAACTCCAATGACTGGAGAATGGGATTGGGAGCACTGGAGAAAGAGTACCCCAACATCACCTAACAGTCATGTAGAGGATTCTGACCCTTTGCAAATATTTGGTAACAAACCAGCCACATGCTCAGTATTACATCAAAGACAACTGAAAATGAAGTGTGGGCTAGGGACTCAAACTGTATATTGACTACTGACCATCTCCAGAAAGGTCAGTAGCAAACAGTTCATAGATCACAGCTGGATAGGCATGTCAATCCAAGACTTTTGCAGCAAACAAACAATGAGAAATCCTGTGGCAACTTTTAAACTAAACAGTTGTTTTTTTTTGGGAGCATAGCTTTTGCAGGCAAAGACCCACTTTGGCAGATACGTGTAGGATGCAGATACAGATTAACATGGCTACTGCTGGTACTTGAGTCCAAGAATTTAGATCAGTTCTAATCACCAAAGTACCATGAGCATTTTTAAGGCCATACTGTCCTTTGCTATAATGCAATTTTACACCACTCTGGTCATGGAACCTTAGTTTTCCAACATACTTTAATACTTGGGGGATGCACTAAGAACAGGAACAATTGATTAAGCAGGCAAGTACACTACATTCTGCTTTGCCAGAAGCAATTGAGCCTGCCCCACACCTACCTCCTCAAACATCTTAAGGCCTGGCTCCCCACACACTAGTTGTGTTGCAAGTAGAGTCACTTTCACACATACTGCCCAGTCCCTGACCCCAGCACTGATTTTGCGCTTCTACCACTGGCCTGCACTGCTGGAGACACTCATGACTCTCTTGGGCATTTTTACCTTCCCCACAGAAGAGGGATGTCTGATGGCAAAGTGCAAAAATCTGCAGCACTTATGACCTCTACACACACAGTGATGCAGAATTCACCTCTTGGTCTGTTATATGCCCTCCCCTGTGCTCCTGGCATTGTTCAGATCTCAACTAGCAACTGTCAGTTATAAGAGGCATGCCAATAGCAATTCTATAGCCTGTAGACACTAGGCTGTTTTCTCACATACCCATGTTTCAGCTTCCACCTGTTATGCAGAGGATATCAGGACATCTTGCTTGATCTGGCTGCCCTGAAGGTGGCTTCAGATGCTCTCATTATAGCTGCATACCTAAAGGAAACAACCATGCTCAGCTCTCATTTATTCCATCATCACATCCATCCACTGCGTGATTTGCACAGAACTGGTCACGCAGCTGCTCTAGGATCCTATTTCATGGCACAAGGAATGTAGCTGTGCCTAGAAGAGACATGTTATTTCACTTGAAAGGCTCAAATCTGTGCTCATTAATTCCTGCTACAGTCACTTTGATACAAGGAAAATGGTGCTTTGCAAGCCAAACTCACTGGAAGCTGGTGAGCCTTTGTTAGGCTACTGTAAGAGTCAGTCATCCTTTTCCTTCCAAGTGTGTTCTCAAATTGCTCTCAGAAGTTAACCAACTAGTACAGAAAAGCTTTAAGATTATAAAAACAAGTTCTTCTAAAAAATCTGAACATTTAGTAGCTATAATTTGAGAAGTCAACTGCAAGTTGCAGGAGATATTTTCACACATGGCCTCTGAAAAAAGCTGAGATATGCAAGCATGACCTGCACTATGAATTTTAACTGCCTTACCCAGCTTTGGAGATGGAGTGACCTCCCCCTCTGCAGTCATGATCTTGAGGATGACGATGTTTTATACAATAGTTTCCATGACACTGGTTACAAACAAGTTTCATCATCTCTTTTCTTTTGCAGCCTTCCTTTGAACACTTGTTTGTGAAAACCTAACAAGGTAGTTCAGGAAAGTTTTTAGTATGGAAGCACTTTCTGCTTGAACATTACTTGAAAGGTAATTTTCTAGTCTGACCAAGATGGTATCCAGGCCTCTAAATTAACCTGAAATCTAGAGAGCAATTTGAGCAAAAAGTTATTCCAACTCCTTAAATTCAGAGTTAATCTATTCATAGTGCAGTAAGTAGTATAGGTTTTATTTTGCCCAGCACAGAAGTGATAATACTATTCATGCCAATACCAGAAGTTAACATTTGCTGAAGCCAGAGGTACCATGTTTGGTTATTGATAAAGCCTTGTAGCTAAGTCACCAACACAAACCCAACTGGTCAGGAAAGGCCAATATACACTTCATCACTGTTTGCTGAGCTGCAGAGTAGATAGTTACTAGTGGGTAGAGAACAAGACTACTGCTCACATGATCAGCATGCCAAAAGAATTAAGATAAACTTTAGGGATCTCTTCCAGGGGTCTTCAACAGAAAGCCTGAAGGGCACAGGGTAGTAAAGTGAAACTTGTATTGCTTCTTCCTGTCATGATGTGCAGATGGGAGACTTCTCTATAAGCAATTTAGATTTCAAAAGGGAGTTTCCTTACCCTCTGTTTCTGCTGAATGGGATTATATTTGCAATCCTGGTCCATGTGTGCTCCAACTACAATATCAGGCATCTCACCTCTTCTCACCGGGATGGGAGTGTTACATAAAGGACATACTGGAACTTGCACATCCTAAAGATGGTAAAGATTAGAGATGTCACAGATCAAGCAAGATTCCGGAAGAAAGGGGTCCCACCAAACTCAGATTTCTAATTTCTCTCCCTCTCTGAAGACATGATTCAGAAGTGAATTACCTCCCTCTTTCCCATACCAAGGCTCCTTCAGAACTTCCAGGATATCCACTTCAGGAGTGCTGGATTCTGCATTTCCAGTTACTACAGGAAGTCACGTCACTATAACTGTGGCTGACCACCTTTAGATCATGTAGTTTTCAAATCCTGAAGACCCTGTTCCTGTTGAGTTAACTTCTTTCCCAGCCCTAATTGGCTAAGTTTCTGTTCAATTTCCCAAATCTTGTGTAAAACTATAATTATAGAATCACAAGCAACTCCAACAAGAGAAATACAGGATGGCTATGTCTACACTAGCACACTACATCGAAGTAGCCTATTTTGAAGTAAGGACATCGAAATAGGCTACTTCGACACATATCATCTACATGTCCTCCAGGGAAGTAGTGACAGGGAACATCAAAAGGAGCTGCCCCAGAAGGAAGTGTGTGTGTGGATGCTCCACAAGTGCTCCCCATCAAAATAAGGAGCCAGCAAAGCTCCAAGCCACTCTCTTAAAGGGCCCCTTCCAGACACACTTGCCTTGCACAGCACAAGATCCACAGAGCCGACAATGGGTTGCAGACCCTGTGCATGCAGCATGGACCCCCCAGCTGCTGCAGCAGCAGCCGCCAGAAGCCCTGGGCTAAGAGCTGCTGCACGCAGTGACCACAGAGCCCCACAGGGGCTGGACAGAGCATCTCTCAACCCCTCAGCTGATGGCCGCCATGGAGGACCCCACTATTTTGAAGTAGCAGGACATGGATTGTCTACACACCCTACTTCAACATTCAACATCAAAGAAGGGCGCTATTCCCATCTTCAGACAGGAATAGCGATTTCAACGTCTCACCGCCCAACGTTGATTTCAACGTTGAAATAGCACATGGCACATGTAGACGCGACGCGTGCTATTTCAATGTGCCAGCTACTTTGAAGTAGCTGGCTAGTGCAGATGCACCCAGTAAGTTTATAGACTACCCATTAGGCAAATTTGGTAAAGCCAGATTCTGCACCTGGGTAAGCTGAAACAGCTTTTTTGAAAAAAGCCTGTAATTCTGTCCAGTAATTTTACATTGCTAGAAAGCAAACTAAGCGCTTTCATACCAACTCACATTTACAGTCCTCTGTTCTTCCTAATCAGACTTTTCCACTCAAGTGTTCTGTCATTTGCTTTTCTCTAGTTTCAGGTTTCCTGTCCCATTCTTCCAGGAATGGACGATATTGGAGAAAACGGGTACTATTTCAGCAATGTAATGTCCTAAGATACTACATTCTGCACTCTATCAAAATCCAATCTAAACGAAGAACTAAAATCAGGTTTGCCACAGTTTAGAAAAAAGTTATAGCAGAATTTAAGTTAAAATGGTAAACTAAATCCAAGCCTGCTGGGCCTCCTGCCTGGGAGTAAAGCGGGTGATAAGAAACTGCTATTCAGGTTTCAGAGTTGGCATTCATAAGTTAGGAGAGCCCCTAGGTGCAAGCATTGGGTATTACTGTAAGATGCTTACCTTCTTATATGAAGAGGAACACTTGTGTTGGTCATATGTGATATGATCTTTACAGAAAACTTCTTCACATGCATCACATTTTAAAGGAAGAAAATCTGTAAGAAGCAGACAACATCAGATGCCTACAAATCCTAAACAGAGGTGATTTAGGTGTTAACCTTTTGAAGTGTCACTAAAAAGCAGTCATTGCCAGTGAATTTCTCATGCATTAGTAGATCTTGTCCAAGCAGGTATCTGGATTCTGAGTAACCAAGACAACCTACATCAGAGGTCAGCAACCTTTCTGAGGTGGAGTGCCAAAATTTGACCTTTTCACCTCTACGTACAGTCTAAGTGCTGGGAATACTTCTTAAAGTCACTAATAGTCCTACTTACAACTTCATTAACAAAATAAGATTGAGCTTTACTATTTAGGTGGTGGTAGTGGCCTTTTTCTTAATCCACAGGCAGCATGGCTTTGAACAAGCTCCCAGATGCATGGAAGAGGAGGGGTAGGGCTTAGCTCCTACCCTGAGTGCTGATGAGTCCGCTCACATGCCACTCTTGGCACCCATGCCAGGGGTTGCTAATCCCTGTTCTACATGAACTAGTTTAGGCCATTCCAATTAGTGTATTTCAGAAAGCAACAAGGAGAAGAGAAGTTTCTCAACTGAGAATGCTAAGGGAGCCTTACTTCTGATTTTTAATCCACAAGTTACATACAAATACAGTGGGATAAACTGCCCTGTCCTAAGCACCACAACAGCAGCAACAGTTCAGGGGCCATACTAGTCGTATGAACCCAGGACTCAAGTCACAGATTTGCTTTAGCTCCTATTATACCCAAATACAGACGTCTCCCAACTATTAGGGTGAATGGCTGAGAAGCCTTTAGAGGTGTAGCTTTTGCATCTGCAATTGTTGGCTATCCTTCTTAAGATCTGACATATATAATAATCGAAGACTCCATGCACCACATCAAGGAACCCAAATATTTTGACAGACATGCTGTCTACCTGGTTGCCAGAGTCCATAGTCTGAGATGCTTCTCTGGATTCTAGGGTTTCACTGATGGTTGGAGGTTTTTTCCAGCTCTGGCTGTAATTCTAGACATCTCTGATGCAGACTGCCAGACATCTGCAATAATTCAGTGTAGGATGTTTGTACAGAGCCAAGTCACTTACTTATTGGAGATGGGGAATCATGAATAGTGGGTGAGCTGCATGAGTGGCCCTCCTTCACCTCAGTGGACTGCAGCAGCTGGCACAGTTCCACCTGTGGACCCTCCTCCTCCTCTCCCTAGAAGCCTCTTGCACACCAGGGGCCCACAACTACCTGCTCCTCCCACTGCCTCCCAGAGCAAAAAGGCTGTGAACAGTTGATTCACAGTGTTCTCTTTGTGATGTGTGGGATATAGCAGATATGGAGAAAAAAAGTCACAAGATTCCCCTGATCCAAGAAGTGGTTGGGAGTTCAGTGGAGAGGGAGGCACAGGAAGGGCAGGGCTTCAGTGCACAAGAGGTGCCTCAGAGGGGAAGTAACCAGGGGAGTCTGCGGGCAAAGCCCCAGTGGGCTAGGTACAACCTGCAGGCACCAATGGTTTAGTCACACTTCTAGTCTTAGCAGTGAAAACAAATTCACTACACTGCAGTTCTCCAGAAGCTCTTTTCTCTTCCCCTGGAAATTTAATGCATAATCCTTGGTTATTTATGGGTTCAGCTGATCCTATGTCACTGCACCACTGCCAATCAAAAGCGCTGAAAAGTGCTGGACTTCCATTCAGTAAATCTCAAGATATTTATCTGTTTCTCCTTATCACTATCAGTTAGCTTTGTGTAAACCAAGTTATCAACAGGACTAGAGCTGATATTTTAATTTACTACAGTCTATTAACAATACCAGTAGTTGCATTCAAAGTGCTTCTTACCCAGCTGTTTGCAAGTTTTTACTGAACAATGCTTGCCCAAGTCTGGGAACTCCATAACAGCAGTTGCTTCAAGCTCCTTGGCTATGACACCAGTCACCTTAAAAAAAATGAAGTTCAGGGTTTAGTTAATTACAGTGTCAGCCCAACACCACCTCACCCCCAGCAATCAAAGTATTTTGCGAGAGTGATCTTCAGGTTTTAAAAAAGCTAAGCCAGGATACGCAGCCAAGAGATTGATCAACCAGCTCTAGCTCTGAGAGCAGAAGGTGAAAGGCCTCCACATTCCAGCTTAAGTGAGCAACAACCAATTACTTAGCCACAAGTAGGGGTGGGAGCACCATTTCTGCTTCAGGGTGTCAGGAGAGAAAGCCACCAGGAAAGAAGTCTGACAAGTAGGCTGCACAGACTTTAGTCTCTTAAGGGCAAGAGGGAAGCAGGAATAAGCCATCTTGCCCCTACTAGAAACCTGCACAAGCACCATGGGGACCCTGATTTAGTCCACAGACCATGGCAATCCCACCTTCTACCTGCCCTAGGGACCACAGGTGCTAGAACGAGGACTACAAACAGCACCCCATGGCTTGAAGCAATTTCCAGGCTACATGGGGTTTCCAGTGAAGTACAACAGCTGTCAGCATCATTGCTGGGACGCTGACTTACTCCCCCGCTCCCCATGGGAATCCCCCGCCTTCAGGGTACCCAGTACAGTGCCGCCCAAACCCCGATCTACTCCCCATGGCCTGCAGGGGGCTGCCCCCTACAACACCTCGACTTCCGCGCACAGCGGGGTGACCGCAGCTGACAGCAGGTCCCCACTCTCCACGCCAGGCCACGGAGCTCACAGCCAGGCCACGTCCCGGGAGAAGGCCCGACGCAGCACCCGGCCCCAGCCGCCCAGCGGCGTCTAACGGGCGGGCGCTCCAGGGTGAGCGACTAGAGATCTGCGCCGCCGCCACCTTCACTCACCCAGACCCAGCAAGAGGCACCGGGCTGCCTGCGAGCCCTGCGCACGCCGAGCACTTACCGCACAATCAGAGCAACGCGACCCCCCTCTACACTACTGACAGCCGCTGCCGGCGCCGGGCCTTTTATCCCGCCCACCCGCTGAGTCACGCTCCGCTCGGCAAATCCCGTCTTTGCCGAGTCATGCCCGGCGCACGCGAGGTGTGATGACGCGAGCACCGCCCGCTGGCGCGTTCCAAAGAGCGTAGTCGGCACACGGCCAATCACTGGCCGCCGTCTATGCTGAGTGACGGGGCGGAGGGGCCGCGTGAGAGATGAGGACTGTGGGGCCCTGTGTGTTCTAGAAGAGCCTCGTCTAGGCGAGGCCCCACCCGTCCGCCGGCGCGTGTCCGGTAATGGCAGGTCCCCGCAGCTCACGTGGTAATGGCGCGTGGTCCCCACAGCACTGGGGTGGGAATCAAGTAGGGCAGAATCGCCCCACAGCCTGTGTGGGAATAGATCGGGGCCTCACGGCGCTGGGGTGGGCATCGGGTTCCGCACAGATCATGGGGGAATAGACCAGGGGCCCTACAGCACTGAAGCAGTTATCGGGTAGGGGCAGGATCCCCAGAGCCCTGAGGAGGGTTACATAGGAGCATGGTCCTCCCAGCTCAGTGGGAGTAGAGCACCGAGGGGCAGGGAGAAGGAAGAGCCAAGGTCTGGAATCTAGGATGGCCGAAATATTTTAAAAGTCGTTTAAAAATCATGGTTTTTATTTTTCCTGTGTTTTAATGTTTGTCGCTCATGCTCTCAATTCAGCTCTGCTGTAGAGGTCAAAACAGCATGTTCTGTTGCAAAGCAGGGGATCCCAGGCAAATTCCATGTCATGTCAGAAGACAGGCAATATCCATGCCAGGCAGACAGGAGCTTATCTATTTGCCTTGTAGTATTTGTATATAACCAAAAATGTACATGAATTTAGTGCTATACAACCTCGGAATATAGACTATTGCCTGTCTGGAGCTGATGACCATCCATCATAAGGGTTCATCCAAGATACTTAGGGACAGGCCTATATGAAACCCAATTTATCTGCTCCTGACTAGGCAGGTGTTACACAGTCCTCCTAAAATCTGTGTTTATACTTCTAAATAATTTAGGCATGCCAGCTTAGATTGCTACGCTATCCATTTATATACCAGGGTTCAGTCCAAAGGATCCCACATATCTAAAGTGTCAGTGTATGTTCATCTGTATCCACAAATAAATCTGTTATGCCCGAATACATGTCAGTCTTTAAGATGCCATAGCATTCCTCATTGTTTCATAGCCCTAAAGTAAACCAACATCATGCACCTGGGTAGAAGCAGTGTTCTTTAGCAGTAAGAGCAGAATACTGAGTGGTGTTCTATTCCCAGCACTTCTGCTAACTTCCTCTCTGGTTTGGGGCAAGTTTTATGCATTAAAATTTTCCAGAGAGTTCTATTTTTGGATTCCAAATTTAACATAAAATGTCTATGTTGGGTCAGATCAATAATCTGTGTATTCCAATATCCTGTCTTCCAATAGTGGTTAATGCTAGATGCTTCAGAGGGAATGAACAGAACAGGTAATCATCCAAGTGATCCATCCTGTGTCACCCATTCCCAGCTTTCAGCAAACAGAGGGTGGGAACACTCCAGAGCATGGTTTTGTAAGTTAATGAAAGCTGTGAGTGCTTGAGTCGGACATCCCCCAAAACTATAAGCACTTAAACTTAAGATTCACTTTTGAAATGTTTGGTCTTTCCTTTCCATTATCTTAACTTTCCTCCCAAAGTATAAATAATAAAAGTTACCTCCCAGAGAATGCTGAGGGTTAATAATTAACTAATGTTTGTAAAATAAGAGTCTAGAAATGCAAATTATTATTGCATCTCTGATATTGTTGTCTAGGTAACCCCATAATAAATACCTGACTTTCCAATATAGTAATAGGAATGACATGTGTAGAGTGTGATCATGGGATCAGATGAGCTGGAGGAAGGCAGATGGTGTTTTGGATGAAGATGACTAAGGCTGATTCATGCTGTGTATATGGTGAAAAGCATGTGATGATCATGTGACTCCCTCATAATGCTATTTTATCGTGCTCGCATAATTTACTCTCTTATTTAAGCCATTGGCAGACAAGACAAGCCAATGTCTGCCAGTTCCTGGCTCGTTCCTGAAAATACTGTGTCTCTGCCTGAAATTATATTGCATTCTCAGACAACCACTCTTTCAGTACAGGTTGCAGTCTGATCCATCAGAAATGCTGATCATAGTGACAGCCAGGAGACGCCAGCAGACCAAGAATTAGCCATACTTCTGATTCCCTGGATGTGCATATGAACTAAACTGAAACAAGTGATTTTCATGTGCTGTGGTGATGAAGATCTACAAAATAGGAAAATGTCAGAAATTGTGTTGAGGAAGTGGGACCATTGTAGATCTTTTCCCTCTTCCACAAAATTATTGCAATGCCAGCAGCCACTGCAGTTTCTTTCCTGCCATTAAGGGCAAACCCTGATTTCTCCTTCATTGGCAACAGTAGCAGCATGAAGAGTGGTAGAACCCTCCTCAGCTGAACCTGCCAAATGATTAAAGGGACTCCTCCTTTGTGTTGATGTTGATTTCCACCATCTTCCTAACTGACTCAAAGAGTGGATGAAGTGGTAGGCAGCACAAAACTGGGTGAATACAATTGTGTCAGGAGCACACATCATAGGACAAAACTGAGAAATTCCTTGAGGAAGCAGGAAGTTTGAGAGACTGTAGTTAGAGCAGGAGGCTACATTTTTGCAGTTCATTGTTAGTTTGTGGCATTTGCTATAAATGTCAGTGATCATAAAAAATTGTGGTATGTGGAGTGCAAGAGAAACAGAAAGAGCCTGGATTTGTATCTTGATAAACAACAAGAAGGAGATCATATTACAGATGAGGAAATTGAGTCACAGGACAGAATATATTATTTATCTGGTGTCACATAGCAATCAGTGGTATAGATGAGGATTCAATAATACCTAGAGCATAATATATCCAAGAGTCATGCAGGTATGATAGGTAGTAAGGCATCAGAGCTCAGGGGCACTGAAATAGTGCTCGGTCTGTAGAAATCATTCACCTCCAGGCAATCAGGTGCCAAATAATTCCATTTCTGTTGACAGAGCTATGATGTCGCTTTCTCTGTTCACCTACGCCCAGTTTATATATTGCAAGAAGTTGAACTACGTGCAGTTTTTGCTCCACAGCATAGGAGTTTCACATGGGATCTCTGACCACTTAGGTCAAAGTGATCCTAGTGGGCATGGCCCTATTAGCAACAGTTTTATATATGCAGAAACCACATGATCAAGCCCAGCATTCTTTACAAAGTCTGCAGAGACATTCTTCAGACAGTGTTTTTCTGTCCTCATCTACAGTTGTTCATAAGGAAATAAGTATGTATTGTTTCTTAGACAACATTTAGTGCTCAGGTTTGAGCCATTTCTCCTTTTGATGCTACATGTTGCTTGTCAGTGATGAACTGTCACCTTCTGGCGTTGCAGTCCAAGCCAGTGGGGTTTGTGTCACTGCCTGCCCTGTAACCCTGAATGTCTCCAAAATCTTTGCTGCTATAGGTCCCATGTTTGAATTCTACCAGCCAGTATAACAGTAAGCAGTGAGCGCCTCTGTGTTAAGCAGCTCTGACTTAGGTTTGGTGTACACTAGGCAGATAAGTCAATCACAGATATGCAATTCTAGATACAGCAGTTGTGTAGCTCGAATTGACTTATCTGTAATCGGCTTACCTGCTCATCTTCACAGAAGAAGTCAACAGGAGAAACTTTCCCATCAATCTCCCTTACTCCTTGCGACATTGACGAGCGTAGGGGTTGACTGCTGACCCCAGATAGAAACACGTGAAATTTAGCTACCAGATGCACAAAATCAAACTCCAGAAGACTGACCCTGACCGGGTCAATATTCTGTGTAGTCAGCAGCCTACTTATTTTGCCCCTGCCACAATCTGGACTCCACCTGCCTTGGTTACACCTGGCAAAATGACTCAAATATGCCCAGTGTTGAATTTTCCCAAAAACATGTTCTCTGCAATGTCCAGCCCTCTCCTGGACCATCAGAGTGCTGTTAAGTTTCATTTGTTCCTTTAAAGCAGGGGTGGGCAAAATTAGCCCTAGGGACCGGATCTGGCCCACCAAGCATTTCTGTCCAGTCCAGGCAGCTGATTAGCAGAGCATGCATACTTTCAGCCAGCAGCATGTGTTCAACTGTCCCTCGCTCCACCTCATTCCATCTGCAGCCAAGCTGCACCTAGGATTCCCTTGCTAGCTGTGCAGAGGGGGAGAGGGTGGAGAGTAGACGGTAATGCTGGGGAGGGAGAGACACACAGTGGAGCTGCTGCAGTCTGATATGGATGGTAAATGACTCACGAAGGCATACAGAGCAGGAGAGGTGGGAACAACAGAGCAGGACAAATTGCCCTTAAAGAGACAGGGTGGCTTCTCTTAAAAACTTACTCAGCAACAGCCAGCACACACAATCTATGTCACCGTCACACATATCCAGTCTGTTCCACACACACCATCACTGTCACATATGCACAGCAGCAAACACTCAATCGGTGTCACAAAATCCATCTCTCATTTAAGAAATGTTTCTCTTTCATAAGCTTATGCTCCAAAATATCTGTTAGTCTATAAGGTGCCACAGGACTTCTTGTTGCAGCAAGAAGCCTACTTTCTGGATCTGGAAGCCTACTTTCGCCGTCTCAGACTCAAAGAATACTTTCAACACAACACTGACCAACACACCATTACACAGACAACCTCCCAGCAGCACAAGAAGAATAACTCCACGTGGACTCCTCCCGAGGGCAGAAATAACAGTCTGGACCTATACATAGAATGCTTCCGCCGACACGCACAGACAGAAATTGTGGAGAAACAACATTGTTTGCCTCACAACCTCAGTCATGCGGAACGCAATGCCATCCACAGCCTCAGAAGCAACCCTGACATTATAATCAAAGAGGCAGATAAAGGAGGAGCTACTGTCATCATGGACAGGTCTGACTACCAGAAGGAGGCTTCCAGACAACTCTGCAATACCAGATTTTACAGGCTACTTTCCTCAGACCCCACCGAGGAATACACTAAAAAACTACACCATCTGCTCAGGACACTCCCTACACAAGCACAAGAACAGATCTACACCAACACACCTCTAGAGCCCCGTCCAGGGTTATTCTACTTACTACCCAAGATCCACAAGCCTGGAAATCCTGGACGCCCCATCGTCTCCGGTATTGGCACTCTCACTGAAGGACTGTCTGGTTATGTGGACTCTCTCCTCAGACCCTATGTCACCAACACCCCCAGCTACCTCTGCGACACCACTGACTTCCTGAGAAGACTGCAATACGTTGGTGACCTACCAGAAAACACTGTCCTAGCAACCATGGATGTAGAGGCTCTGTATACCAACATCCCACACAAAGATGGAATAAATGCTGTCCGGAACAGTATCCCTGATGATGCTACAGCACATCTGGCGGCTGAGCTCTGCAACTTTATACTCACACACAACTATTTCAGATTCGGTGACAATATATACCTTGAAATCAGCGGCACAGCTATGGGTACCTGCATGGCCCCTCAATATGCCAATATTTTCATGGCTGACCTAGAACAATGCTTCCTCAACTCTCGTCCACTAACACCCCGGCTCTATTTACGCTACATTGACGACATCTTCATCATCTGGACCCATGGGAAGGAGACTCTGGAGGAATTGCACCGGGACTTCAACAACTTCCACCCCAACATCAAACTCAGCCTGGACCAATCTACACAGGAGATCCACTTCCTTGACACTACCGTGCTTATACACAATGGACACATCAGTACCACCCTGTACCGTAAACCCACTGACCGCTACGCCTACCTTCATGCCTCCAGCTTCCATCGCAGACACACCACACGATCCATCGTTTACAGCCAAGCACTTAGATGCAACCGCATTTGTTCCAACCCCTCCGACAGAGACAAACACCCACAGGATCTGCACCAAGCATTCTTGAGACTGCAATACCCACCTGAGGAAGTGAGAAAACAAATCAACAGAGCCAGATGTGTACCATGAAGCCTCCTACTACAGGACAAGCCCAAGAGAGAAACCAACAGAACACCACTAGCCATCACCTACAGTCCTCAGCTAAAACCTCTACAGCGCATCATCAGGGATCTACAACCCATCCTGGACAATGATCCCACACTTTCACAGGCCTTGGGAGGCAGACCTATGATTTCTCACAGACAACCTGCCAACCTAAAACAAATCCTAACAAGCAACTATACACCGCACCACAGTCACTCCATCTCAGGGACCCATCCATGCAACAAACCTCGTTGCCAGCTCTGCCCACATATACACACGCGCAACATCATTAGAGAACCTAACCGGATCAGCCACTCCATCGTGGGTTCATTCAGCTGCACATCTACCAATGTGATTTATGCCATCATGTGCCAGCAATGCCCCTCTGCCATATACATCGGACAAACTGGACAGTCTCTACGTAAAAGAATAAATGCACACAAATCAGACATCAGAAATGGCAATATACAAAAACCCATAGGAGAGCACTTCAATCTCCCAGGACACACAGTAGCAGATTTAAAAGTAGCTATCCTGCAGCAAAGAAATTTCAAGACCAGACTCCAAAGAGAAATTGCTGAGCTACAATTCATCTGCAAATTCAGTACCCTCAGCTCAGGATTAAACAAAGATTGTGAATGGCTGGCTAAATACAAAAGCAGCTTCCCCTCTCTTGGAGTTCACACCTCCAGATCTACTGATGACAATACAACTCAGCCTGCCTGACTGAGCTAACCTCGTTATCCCCAGCCTTGCTCTGGCCTATTTATACCTGGCCTTGCAGATTTCCAGGACCAGCATCTGAAGAAGTGAGTTAACTCACGAAATCTCATGCGCTAAACTTTTCTGTTAGTCTATAAGGTGCCACAGGACCCTTCGTTGCTGCTACAGATCCGGACTAACACGGCTACCCCTCTGATACAGGACTTCTTGTTGTTTTTGAAGATGTAGACTAACTTGGTTACCCATCTGATACTCATTTTCTTTGTCTCTGTCTCTCTCTAGCTGCCTACCCACAACCCTTCTGTTCAAGAGGCACTACCTCCTCCAGGGAGCCCAGAGCCGGATCATGACAAGTACCAAAATTCGTGGCACAGACCCGCTGTGAAAATTATTGCCCACCCCTGCTTTAAAAACACAATGCCCAGCAGCTTGCCACATTAACTCAAATTAATGTTCACTTTAAACCCAAGGGTAGGTTGTTTTATATTAAAAGATTAAAAGTTGGTTTAGATTAAAAGTAAAACAACTTTATTAACAAAAGGAGATAGGCTCTTAAGTGAACTCACATATACAGAATAGAGTTAGAAATGCTAACAAGCAAATAAGTGAAAACATGCTGTCAAGAGGCTACAACATAAGCTACAGCCTTTGTTCAAGGTAGTTTCCTTACCAATTGACCTTACAGCAAGATGTCTGACTACTCTGGTCAGGATCCCTCACAAAGTTCAAAGAGTTCCATTCCTGTGTCTTTTGAGGTGATAACTTAAGGTTCCTTGCCCCTCTCTTGTGTAGTCCAGTCTACCTTTGAATTGGGTTCTTCTGAAGGGCACCGCCAAAGTAAAATTAATTGAAGCTATGAGAAAGGCAACAGAGTGAAGAAAACAAAAGTCCATTTTGGTTTCTACCTCCACTGATATTTGCGAAAATGCAAATTGTTTATTTCCTTCAGTTTGCTCCCCTGCCATGATGTTGAGTGGTTATCTCCCCCCTTGTTGGTTTGAAAGTTCTGTTTACTTTCTTTGTAAAGGGCATTCCCATTGTCTCACAGTGTACCTTGGAAATACTTTAGAGTAACAGAACCACATTCCTTTGCCTGCCCTGTAACCCTGAATGCCATAAGGAGAAATAAAATTAGTCCTGTGTGCTAGATACACTTTGACAACATCATTTCCAAATATGTTTGTAGTTTTCAATACAATAATATGAATGGTCATTGTATTATTAGATTTCTGTTCATATCTTACAAGTCATTTTTTTAGATACAGGTTATAGTACTAGAGAGTTGGTTACGATATTTGTGAACTGGTTAGGCCCACTGAAATTCACTAATAGATTCTAATGAGGCCCTTGCATCATGATGTTGTTAGAGTCACACGTAGTGAGTCTCAAGTGCATCTTCCAAGCTTGCTTAGCATATACATACATTAAAATGGCAACAACTGAAAGTCCTATGAAAATAGCAAAAGGACAACAGAAGCCTGTCTGAGCACATCAGGGATGTGAAGAGAAAAATAAGTGATTGGCCATGTCTACACTACAAAAATAACTTCAAAGTTGCTAGTAACAGACTTTGAAGTTGAACATCTACGCATGCCCTACTTTGAAGTAGGGCACTAGTCCATTCCCAGGAATGGAGTAAGGACTTGGAGGTTGTGCTCCCCTACTTCGAAGTTAACTTTGAAGTAAGGGAAAATGTGCGTAGACTCTCTTCTGGCTGCTTTGAAGTAGTGCCTAACTTCGAAGTTAACTTCGAAGGTAGTTTCTAGTGTAGACGCACCCACTGGGTTTATACAAAGATAAACAATATGATAGACCTAGAAGAAGAAAATCAGGCACAGGAATGTTCTGTGGACAATTATGGAACCATCATAACAAAAGTAATAATCAGTAAGCAGCTGCAAATCTTGCTAATGCCACCAATAAAGCAAGAATTATGTAAAAATGGACATATTATTCTGGATTCTGCATTAAGACAAATTAAACTCTATTCCTTGAGTTTCTGATACTGGGTAAGGGTGTAAGCGAGGTGAAACGTATGTTGCCTTATCTATGACTATGCTGTGACTTGCAGAGAGACTATGTAAGAATCTATGAGGAAGATAGGTTTGTACTCTAATTTAAAGGAAGAATCATCTAGGCTACGTCTACACGTGAAGCCTACATCGAAGTAGCCTATTTCGATGAATAATGTCTACACGTCCTCCAGGGCTGGCAACGTCGATGTTCAACATTGACGTTGCGCAGCACCACATCGAAATAGGCGCAGCGAGGGAACGTCTACACGCCACAGTAGCACACATCGAAATAAGGGTGCCAGGCACAGCTGCAGACAGGGTCACAGGGCGGACTCAACAGCCAGCCGCTCCCTTAAAGGGCCCCTCCCAGACACACTTGCACTAAACAGCACAAGATCCACAGAGCCAACAACGAATTGCAGACCCTGTGCATGCAGCATGAATCCCCCGCTGCAGCAGCAGCAGCCAGAAGCCCTGGGCTAAGGGCTGCTGCACACGGTGACCATAGAGCCCCGCACGGGCTGGAGAGACAGCATCTCTCAACCCCCCAGCTGATGGCTGCCATGGAGGACCCCACAATTTCGACGTTGCGGGACGCGGATCGTCTACACGGTCCCTTCTTCGACGTTGAACGTCGAAGTAGGGCGCTATTCTGATCCCCTCATGAGGTTAGCGACTTCGACGTCTCGCCGCCTAACGTCGAAGTTAACTTCGAAATAGCGCCTGACGCATGTAGCCGTGACGAGCGCTATTTCGAAGTTAGTGCCGCTACTTCGAAGTAGCGTGCACGTGTAGACACAGCTCTAGTGATTCATTTAATGCTAAATTGTTTGTATCTGTCTAACTAGATTAGGGTGACCCAATAGCGAGTGTAAAAATTAGAATGGGGAGGTAATGATAATCCACAAATGTCAAAGCTCCTAATATGAGGATGATCACAATAATAATATGACCACCTTAAGTTCAGTTTTGATATCAGTGCTGTCATGGTATCTGAACACTGTGGTATAGAAAAATTGGTTTTCTTTTATACAATAAAGAGCTTGTGAAAAGCAAGGGCAATTTGTAGCTCAGCTTGCTGCTTTGGAAATAAAATTCTGAAGTAAAAATAATTGGAAAACTTCTTTGGACTGATAGAACCATAGCTCTCCCTCCATCCGTATGGTTTTGGTTTTGGTTTGGATTTTTTGGCTTCTGTATTATGGGAGATCAAAGTCAAATATACTTCACATTTTTTCTGGTCAGTGAGAGCTGTATCACTCTCATGTGTCCTTGGAGTGTGTTGCACAGTCATGGATCCTGCACTTATGATCTCAGCATTGTCACTAACAATCCAGTTGGATCAGTAGAACATAGTTGTAGTGGGTGGTCACAGACATGCAGAAAGAGATGGTTCCTCAGGAAATATAGATCATTTGTATGGAAGGCCTTGAATCTCAGGACCAAATTCTTGAATCTGTATACCAGTGCAGAGAGGGGCACTTAGGGTCATGTGTTCTGTGTTGCTAAGTAGGCAGATGCCTTCTTTCTGAATCAGATAGAGCTTTTTCATGTTGGCAGCTTAGTTATAATGAACTGCAATGATTAAATGCAGAGTGGAACTGTATGAAATGGTGTTAGCAGATCAGAAATGCAAGAGAACTTATTTAGTAACCAGAGCTATTTGTGCATCTAAAGGACCCTAAGACTGCAGCCTGTCTTTATAACAATGTAGGTCACCATCCATAGAGGACAGTGCTATGAGCACAGCAGGTCTTTCAAAGCAGTTTGCTGCTCACTGCCCACATGAACTCCCCCTCTCAGGTTCATTTTCAGCCAATTTCTGATCATTCCAAGACACAAGGAGAGCGAGGAGATGGTGCAGTTACCACTTGGTGGTGAGTTGTTGACACTTAAACCCATGCTGCTCCATGGATAAATTGATAGCTGTGTCATTAAAACTGATCCCCCTATGAGTTGTGCTACACTACCTGGGTTCTGCATGTTTCAGGTAGTCAGCGCCTTATGCGCTTGCTCTCCTTGCTCATTCTTCTGATGGACTTTGGATGCTACTGTTGTCAGAGGAGTAGAAATAAATAGTAAGTGGCATAATCATGTAGAGTAATAAAAGACCCAACCAATGAAGGGGCGGGGACTTCAGGATCCTATTATTTACAGAGCACTCAAAAATGTGCTGAGTAAAGTGCAGAGCGGAGACAGACACGTGCCCTGAGGATCTTATGAACTGACTCTCACCTCCCAAGAGCACACAGCCCTTCATAGGATCAGACCAAAAATGTTTCTGACAGAAGGTTAACAAAAGAGAAGGAACTGGAGCTAGGCTCTGAGGAAGAGGCCAACATCTTATGCAGTTATTTGGCTTATGTTGTTAAGCAGTCTAGAGAGCTGCCTAAGACAGGGATTATACTGTGGGGTTTGATGGGGGAGGAGTTAATGTACAGATAACAATGGAAATGGTTTTGCAAAGATTAGATACTCTTAAAGAACTCTGTAAATCCCAAGTCTCGAAACCAATACAGTACAGCCAGTCATCTTAATAGAAACGAGGATTAGAAATTAGCTGAGGTCTTATGTGATATTTTTAGAAGTTCTTTCCTGACAGGTTAGGCTGCTGAAAACTGGAGGAAAACGCCGAACCCGGCATTATTCAGAGAAGGATCACACGATGAGGCATGTGATTATAGGCTGTCTAGCTTAGCGGCAAGGGGATGGGAAGGGTTAGAAATGATTCAGGAGGATTTAGCAAGGGAAATTGCTTGAAAAGCAGAATTTGATTAGAGACAGCCAACATGGATTTATGAGAAGAAAGATGTGTAACTAACTTGCTGGAGACTGATGGAGATAAGATTGCCGTGACAGCCAATGGCCATGCATTAGATGTTATGTAACTTAATATGCAAGGAGGCAGCCTGAACTTGTAGTCCACAGTAGTTTCCAGACAATTTTGTTCATGTTTGCCACTATCCATGAACTGGTAGGTCAGTTCCCTTGACACACAATGCTCTCCCTGCCTCCTTCTGTCTCTCCTTCCCACTTTTGTGCCATTCCTTTTAATGGAGATTGCAGGGGTGGGGGAGGGGTTGCTCTTTTCCCTTCTGGCTGCTCCTGTCCATTTCTCCATTCACAAAGCTTTGTGCTGATTAGCTTTGGTGAGGTCAGACACAGGTACGCTGTCCAGCTTACCTGAAGGCCACTGAAGGATCTTATAGGGTTTCTCTATGGCCTTTGACAGATGATCAGACACTGCTGTCCTGCCTCCAAGAGGCTGTGGGTGAAGGGGCAAGCCCTGAAAAGACTAAAATCCTTCTTTTCACACTTAGGAAGAATTGCTTTTCCACCACCAGCTCCTTCATTTGTTGGCGCCCACGAAGTTCACATCTCTCCACTGCTTTCTGCTGTGGGATCAGTTAGACAACAAAGACTAAGGTGCCAACAACGTTTAGAAAATACACAGATCTACAGCTTTTGTCACATCAGACCTAAACAGCACCATCTCACAGTGTTATGAGTACCCAGCAGGCACAAGCACATGGATGGGGAACAGCTGGCTGAAGCTAAACTAAGGTGATATGGGTGCGATATTCGGAGGAGAGAGAAAGCTCTCCGTAGCTCCTGACCGCTCTTTAACTATCCCCTCTATCAAGCGCATCCACTCAGAGATTTTTAAATTGGTTGGAGTAACTCCTTGTTTCTCCTGGCTGCACGACTAGCCACAATGGTACAAAACACCTATTTCCATCAGTGAGTGGGTAGGTGACTGCCTATTGTATTAGACTCAGACCTGGACATAGTAATCTAGCAGTTTTTACATCCAGGCTTAGTTATTGCAGCTCATATCTAGGAATGAAGCCACATGTCCTGAAAAATCCTCTATAGCACAGATCACCACTGCCTGTTTGCTGAGCAACACAGGCCATCCAGCGCATATCTTTCATTGTTCTGCATTGGCTCCCCTTTGAACACAGAGCCCAAAGACTTTTCTGAGATTCAAAGTCCTCCATAGGACCAGTCCTCACTAACTAAGGTTACTTGTATCCAATCAGCTGTGTCCTCTCACAACAACTAAGTTCCAATGGAAAGATCAAATTGTCAACCAGCGAAGTGGAGAAGGAGACCTCATGAGTGAACAGCCAAACTCTGGCTTGAGCTGGGCTTAGACCATCAGAACTAAGTGCAAAACTCATCTCTCCTGCTTAGTTTTCCTCTCGGAGTTCTTCATGCCCAGTAAACAACACAACAAACAGATTGCAAATCTGCCGTGTTGTTTATCCAAGAGACAAGGTGGGCAAGGTAATATTTTTTACAGCACCAACTTTTGCCGGTGAAAGAGGCAAGTTTTCAAGCTACCCAGAGCACTTCATGCTGTAGTTATCTGACAGGCTATGCAAGGAGAGGGAGAGAGAATTATCGTTTGTACATAGATGGGGTGCACTCTGACATTGCCATGTTGGGGCCGTAAGAACATAACCATATCAGAAGGGATATTTGGGCCAGTGGGATCTTGCCTGATCCTTCATCCCTTTCTATGTGAGCACTTCCTGCAGCTGGTTGCATTATGGACCACCATTCAGGGGCTTTCAAAGAGTTGTCCCTTGCTTTACTAGCATGGTCCCACGTCTTGCTGCTCTTCCCACCTGCCACTGCTTCCTATCTCTGCACTCTGTATTCGTGGACAAGGCTACACTCCCCAGTTGGGAAGCATTTCCTAAAGTCTCAATCAGTCCGAGCTCCCAGGAGCATATTCAAATAGGTAACATTATGCTGGGGTCCTTGATATTACTTTTACTTGTAGTTTCTGAGTTAAGGCTGCTGCTAATCACAGTCCTGTTTTACAGTCCTTTGCAACGACCCACCTGTTTCTCACTGAGATAAAGCCATCACTAGCTTTCAGCAGCATTTGCATAAATACTTAACTCCAGCTGGTGTTTATTTCCACAAGGTGGAGGTATTGACCTCTGATCATATTGTTTCTTTTTCTTGTTATTTCCCCCTTGTAATTTTGTCTTGGGCTTTTTAAACTTAATTTTATTTTTATTGCAATGACCCTGTGCTGCCACCAAGTCCCACTGTGAATGAGATGTGACATCTCCATTATGCATCTCTGATAAGTGCCTTAAATAGATCATACACGCATGCGCACACACACCCGTACACACATACAGAGCAGCCTAATGGTACCTATCTTTATTAGGTTTATTACAGAAGGGGAAGTAAAGCAGTAAGATGTCCCCACAGGATACTTCTTTAACAGCAGCAGGCAGGGAGAGGATTGATCAGTAGAGACGGATCAGTTTTCCTAGAATATTAGCTACTGCTGCTCTAAAATTAGAGTCTAGGGAGAGCAGACGGGTTGACATAATTGAAAGGACTGTCTTATGGGATGTGATAGTTAAACGAGCCTGTGATCAGCTTTAGGGTGACGGCTCAGCTACTTCCTTAATCCCTGAAGTTTATCCCTGAGTTTTGAGGCTGCGGTTTGGTTAGTTCTGTATCTTATCTTGTGATGATGTTAATATTATTAGAGCCCATTTCTAGGGACGTGCCTCCAAGACTTTCTGTACATGAATTTCATATGCATTTGACAGGAGAGATGCTCCCCCACACTCTACCCCAGGGCCGGTAAGAAAGAACAGGGCTTCCATAAGCAGTCCTTGAACACTCCATGCTGTGGCAATTCTGGGAACCACTGGGAGGAGCTGCTCTAATTTAAAGAGGGCCAGTGAGCCCAAAATCTTAGCAGTAGCACAAATGTGGCTCTCACCCTATTTGTCTTGAGGTGCAGGACAGAATTTATCCTTACAGCTTTAAAGGGAACTTCAGAGAACTGAGTTAAACAATGCCCCGTGCCCACACTATCTCTTTGTAAGAGAAAGGGATCTTTCCAGAGTGCAACACGTTATGGTAGACAGTCATTCTGTAATAAGACTGGGTGTGAATTTAAAGTAGATTAGTCCCAACTAACTCCATGTGTGGATGCTCTTATTCTGAATCAGCTTAATCCAATTCCAAATTGGATTAAGCTAATTTAGAATAAGGCCTGATTATTCCAGAATAAAAGCAGTCAATAGTTAATCAGGAATAATGCTCTGTATAAACCAACCCATAGAAGTCAATAATCTTTTTTCCCAAAATGCACATTTCACTTCAGCTCTGACACTGCAAGCTTTTCCAAGTGGACAGTCGCCCAGGATCAGGGGTCTGGATTCCAGAATAGGATGAAAAGCTTTCTGGTGTGGCAAATTTTATTTGCCATTATTTAATGTGCTGCACAAACTAACAAAGTTAAAGGTGATATATAATAGCAGGAACACCATAATAAGTAACCTAATTTGTAAGATAAATACGTAAGTCTTTAGCCTGGGGAAATAGGAAATAAAAGAGAAATATGAGCAGAGCAATTCTGTATTCATGAATAAATTTAAAAGAGAAATAATAAAGACAAGTTCTGCAACTTGTATTGGCCCTCTGATGATTCTCTTTATTAAAAAGCTAAGTTTGTATCTATTTTTTCATGCATGCACAAGACACAGGCATACAGAAAAAAACAAATTGGAGGAAATATCACTCAATGTGAGCAAACAACAATGGGTGGAAAACTTTGAGAAGAAACATTTTTCAAAGATTCTGAAAGGAACCAATTCTGCAGTGGGCCAGAACTCTCACACATGCTTGTACATAGCTGTGGCATGGGATGAGGCTCCTATCATTCTTTTTTTAATGTGTTCTGTGCCTTTAAATTTGGAGGACCCTTTCTTGTCACTCTGGTGCAGCTGCCATGTTTTAGTGCATTTCAGATGCAGGATGGTAAAATAACTGACCGCTTTCCCATGGAGATTTCACATTTGTCCCGCTTACCAGGTTTTTTAGTAAAGGTGACCTGCAGAAATGTAAAAGGTTACCTGCACTTTTTGGCTTCATTTTGATGCACAAAGAAGGATTAAATATTTTTGATATTTTAGTTTGTTTGATTTTTAAATTTCTTCATGTTATTAGGATGGTTTAGAGGCAAAAAATAGGTTTGGTCTTGTTTTGGGTTTGTGGCTGGTGTGATACAAACAAGTGCCTTGTAAACAGTCAGAATTGGAGTGTGGGGCCCAGATCTTCAGCTGATGTGAATCAGCATATCTTATTTGACTGCAATGGAGTAACACCAGTTTACAGTTTTGTTGTTTCCATGTGATGTTAGAATAACTGGGGGTTATATGAGGAAACTCAGCTGGGATAGTTGGAAGGAATTCATGCAGACCAATCCACAGACTGGCTACCAGCTGCAGTGCAGGCCCTCTGGAGCCACTATTCCAGTTTCTGCATCACCTTGTAGGGTTTTGGGCTCTAAATTCCTCTGCTGTCCCTTATCAACAGTCTATTGGGCAGATAGGTCCCATTGATTTCCTGTTGCCTAAATATATCTGAGGATTTTAAGCCTTGCTCTTCAGTATGCAGGAGACATGAGGGCTGCCTGTGCGTTTGCTCCCCACATGCACATCTCCCTGCTATAGCTCCCCTGAAAGATTTAAGCACGCAAAGTGCCTTGCAGAAGCTGTCAGCATCTACTAATATTCATATTCAAATTCGACACATTAACACATGGTTTGAAGATGGACAGCAATTACCTGACCCATTATAAGGACCCTTTCACGTACTTTGATGTTTGACCTAACACTTACTTCCCCACCCCTCACCCTCCTCTATCTGCTCTTCTAGCTGATTTGCCAACGATAACAATTTTTCTATCAAAACAAAGAGAAGTCAAGTAGCACTTTAAAGACAAGCAAAATAATTTATTAGGTGAGCTTTCGTGGGACAGACCCACTTCTGAAGTGGGTCTGTCCCACGAAAGCTCACCTAATAAATTATTGTGCTTGTCTTTAAAGTGCTACTTGACTGCTTTTTGTTTTGATAGTATATAAACTAGCACCACTCCCTCTCTGTTACTATTCAACAATTTTTCTGTTTGTCAACCCTGATAACAATTTTTGGACCTCTGTGCTTTATCTATTGAGTATCTTCTGGTAAGGCTATAGATCTGAAGAAATGGGTCTGTCCCACAAAAGCTCATCACCTAATAAATTATTTTATTAGTCTTGAAAATGCTACGTGACTGCTTTTTGGTTTTGGTAGAATACAGACTAACATGGCTATCTCTCTGTTACCCCTTACCATATAATTGGACTTTATAACTTATTTCCCTGTAATTGATCTTTGATGGGCACAGGTATTTTAATCCATAACATTTTAAGCCACTTCATCCTTCTGCCTAAGGTAGCCAAGCCATCCTACTCCACGTCCAGCCTTCAGACAGCTAGAAGGTATTGAATTAACTACAGAATGATCATTTTTTCCAGAGAAATTCCTAGCACAACTCTATTATTGTGTAGCATTTGCAACCATATACCATCAGATGGCACCATTCCATTGCTTAATCTCTCTGCTGCCTGAAATTGCTCAGATTTTAGATTATTGGTTCTTTACACCAGCATCCAAGTCATCCCACTTAAAATATGCTGTATTCTAGTAATATTGTTCACCTTTACAGATATCCTAGCTCTCATCATTACATTTATTTACACATTATTAATGATGTTTCCTTATTAAAAGAAAATAAAAAAAAACCTCGGCTATGTCTACACTACATTTACCTTTTGGATGGGGAATGCAAATGAGGGAGATTAAAAATGCAAACGAAGTGTTGATTTACAAATCTCAAACTTTATTTGCATAATCTCATGCGATCGGTTTTCCGGAAGAGACTTTTCCGAAAACAAAAACAGCAGTGTAGATGGGGTTCCCTTGGGGAGAAAAAGTTTTTGAAAGAAACTTTATTCCTGAAAAAAAATAAGGGATCTTTTGATAAAAGGGTTTGTTTTTTTCCCAAAAGAACCCTGTCTACATTGCTTGTTTTTCTTTCCCCCCTTCAAAAAAAAATCTCTTCTGGAAACACGATCAGAAGAGATTATGCAAATGAAGCACGAGATTTGTAGATTTGTAAATCAGTGCTTCCTTTGCATTTTCTATTTCCCTAATTTGCATTCCCTTTTCGAAAAAGGAATGTAGTGTAGACACAGCCCATGGGTTTAACTTTGAAAAAGTTGCCATTTGGAAGGGTCGTTTTTTAACCACCATTGGCGCCCAGGAGGTGGGATTTGGGGTTTTTCCAGTCTTGAAATCTCTGCTTTTGCTTTAACATTTTGTATCACTTTGAGACCATGCTTAAAGTAGGTTGAAACAGAGGCAGGAGCTGTTTATCCCACCCACCGAGGAGGAGGAGGACTTCCCCAAGGAAGAGAAGAGGGAGGCATCCTCTGCTTTTACAAGAGAAATGGAAGCAGCAGTCACCTTCCCTTTTATTTTAGCCCCTGATTTGTCGTATAAAAACACAGGGCCTGACTCACTCTAGGGCCATGTCTTAACAGGCAAAAAAAGGAAGTATTTTTCAATGGTGTTAACTCAAGGCAGCATTGCATGATTGAAAAGCCCTTTGGGGCCCTGTCTTTGTTAGATTTTTGTACAATCCATTAACATGAGATTCCAACCATCTTTGTAATAGCTAGTGTGGACGTTTGATGTAGGCTGTAAACATTTGTTCTTTGAATCAGAAATCAGTTAATACCAGATAAAATGGCCTAGTCGAGATATTTTTCCTTCTCTCCCTCGACTGCACTTAGAGAGGCTCAGCTGCTCTGAGTGGCATGTAGGGGTGGGGCAGGCAGGGAACCTACCACAAGCTCCCACTGGGCTGAAGGCCAGATCCAGTGGCTTAGTGTGCTGGATCCGGACCACTGGCTGTATTTTGCCAGCTCCTGATATAGGTGAATTAAATGGCATTAAGTGGTGCCCCATTAAACAGAAGTGACTATTGTTCTCTATTTAAAAGCTATTAACATGTTCTCTCTTATAAACAAAAGTATCAAATATTGTACTTGTAAAACTGCGTCACTGCCATGTCAGAAGTTGAGTTCTATTATTTATTTCACATTGTGGAGTGTGGCCATGTATGTAAATACAGTTAAAATGTGTCACAGCATAACTTCAAAAGAGCGCTGCCTGGGTTTGCTGCCTGGGAGCAGGATCTGGCAGTTCAGTCATTCTCAGTGTTGGCCAGTCATGCAGTTGAGCGCGTGTTGCTCTTCTGCCATGTTATGAGCTGTGATCCCAGAGACACTGTGCCTGTGAAGAATGTGTACTGTGTTGGACTTGAAAAATTAGGTAAGTTTTAACAAGATTATAAAAGAAGAATCACAAGTATTTGTTAGATAAAGATTGTGTATTTATTGCAAACTAGTACTGTTAAAGTAACATTAAAGCCCTGATTTTCTGACACCTGACTGTTAATGTTAATAAATGCCAATCAACAGATACATTCCGTTCTAAGTGCAATGACTTACTTTGACTTAAACCCTTGTACTCTGCGTGGAGCATAGGTCATCTACAAATCTTCTCCACTTCACTCTGTCTCAGAACAAAACTTCTAACTGATCCCAGCACTATCCCAGTTGTTGTCCTTCAATCACAGTACGTCTTCCCAGCGTTGTCTGAGGTATTCCTCTTTTGTGTTTTCCTTGTGGGTTCCATTGGAGAGCTTGACAGACTGTGCTGAATGATGGTTTTCTGAGAATGTGGCTTAGCTATGGCCACTTTCTTCTCTTGATTTGACTGCCAAATGCACTGTTCCAAAGCTCCTCATTTGTGACCAAGTCTTGCCATTTGATGTGAAAGACGTACCTGCATCTCTTTATTAATGTAGCTTGTTATTTGAAGACTTTTTAGTACACCATGGCCACGTCTACACGTGCACGCTACTTTGAAGTAGCGGTGCCAACTTTGAAATAGCGCCCGTCACGGCTACACGTGTTGGGCGCTATTTCGAAGTTGAAATCGACGTTAGGCGGCGAGACGTCGAAGTCGCTAACCCCATGAGGGGATGGGAATAACGCCCTACTTCGAAGTTGAACGTTGAAGTAGGGCACGTGTAGACGATCCACGTCCTGCAACATCGAAATAGCGGGGTCCGCCATGGCGGCCATCAGCTGAGGGGTTGAGAGACGCTCTCTCTCCAGCCCCTGCGGGGCTCTATGGTCACCGTGTGCAGCAGCCCTTAGCCCAGGGCTTCTGGCTGCTGCTGCTGCAGCTGGGGATCCATGCTGCATGCACAGGGTCTGCAACCAGTTGTCGGCTCTGTGGATCTTGTGTTGTTTTGTGCAACTGTGTCTGGGAGGGGCCCTTTAAGGGAGCGGCTTGCTGTTGAGTCCGCCCTGTGACCCTGTCTGCAGCTGTTCCTGGCACCCTTATTCGATGTGTGCTACTTTGGCACGTAGACGTTCCCTCGCAGCGCCTATTTCGATGTGGTGCTGCCCAACGTCAAAGTTGAACGTCGATGTTGCCAGCCCTGGAAGACATGTAGACGTTATTCATCGAAATAGACTATTTTAATGTCGCTACATCGAAATAAGCTATTTCGATGTAGCGTGCACGTATAGACGTAGCCTATGTCTGGTATGCATACAAGAGCACACTCTTCACATTTGTTTTGAAGAGCCTCAGTTTCAACTTTGCAGATGTTATTTGTGAACTCCATCTGGAATGAAGAGTCTTGAATACAGCTGTTGATTTCCCTATTCTAGCACTGATATCCTTGTCTGTTCCTCTCTCTCTGCCCATCATACTCCCCAAGCAGGTGAACTGTTCCACATCTTCCAGGTCATCCCCTCCCAGCATGATGATGTTGTTGGACTGACTGATCCTCATTGTCTTGGTCTTTCCCTTGTTACTGCTCAGTCTAGTCATATAGGCAGTTTTGTCTAATTTGTCTAGTTTTGTCTAGTTCTAAGAGCAATAAATTCAATAATAATAGAAATTGTGTTCTTTTGTTTAAATTTTAATATGGTTTGAAGTGAATGTTGAAATGATAACATTTACCAGATTTATGTTGCTATGGTGTCATTGCCTGTGCAGTAACTCATCAGGAAAGTTTTCTCTCTATTGAATGGGGGAGGGCACTAAAGTCATACTTTACTGAGGGCATCGCAAACCGCTGGGCCAGTGCTGTCCAAAGCACCCCCTCATAGCCAGTGATAGTGGCTCTTCATCAGCAATGCCACAAGGCTCCTCAGTTAATCCTGAAACCTAGTTTGGCTGCTGCCAGGACTTGGCCCTCTGGCTCAGCCCTTAAAACAATATAACCCCTTCCAGGGTGGCGGAATTTCAACTAAAAAGCCAAACAAACAAAAGATTCTGCTGCCTCTTCTGGGCTAACTTTGAGTCCTTCCTTGCTCTTGTATGGAGTGCAGGCTCCTGGGAACCTTCTCATAGGGACTTCCCTGCTTCCTCTGTTTCCCTCCTCTTGAGTGCATGCTCTCAGTGCTTTTATGAACCCAGGTGTTCATCAGGCGATCACATGACTCCATGCATAGGCTGGCAGGTAGCTGATTGAATCATAGGAGGACCGGAGGCTGATTTTACCTTGAAGGGGCAGCCACCCTGTGATGGTTCATATAATCAAACTTTTGTTTGTCACAAATGCTCCTACTAACTGAATGTGCAATCTTGACAGTTTTCTGGGTTTGAAAGCCATCCATTCAGGGGAAAGAAATAATAGCAGGTGACATAAGTGGCCACTTACAGAGCATGAATGGAGAATGATGACTCACAAGTGCATGAAGCAGTTGTCCTGGTAAACAGCCCACTTGCTGAAATGTGTTCTTGTTGATTATCACAGAATTCTGAACAACAGGCCCCAAGCCAGCAAGGTATTTAAGCATGTGCTTAATTTTAAACCAAAAGGCCAATGAACTGACTGCTCCCATGCAGAGGAAGCAGCACTTGCTTAAGTGCTGTGCTGCATCAGGGCTCTTTAAGAACAGAGATATCAAGGCTGTTCACCACTCTGACACATTGAGTACAGAAGGCTGGAGCCCGCAAGAGATCTTAAAATTACCTTGTGTTTATGGACTTCTGCTTAAAAGCTTCCCAAGAGCACAGATTTGCTGACCCTGGGAGGTAGCTGCTACCTCCCCAAGTAAGAAAACCCCTCTTTAGAACTCAGGAAGCCATACTTGGGATATCTCCCTGTGGGGTAATCCCAAGCTCTTAACTCTTAGAAGAGAGATTGAGAACAAAAAGAAGGAAAATAACTGCAATATCTGAGTTAAGACCTTTCAGTCTGAGGCATGCATACACACATATCTTCCTCTAGGACACAGGTATCAAATCATTATCTTAAAAAGGTGATTTATTAACAAAACAAAAAGATATATGTGATAAAGCATACATGGTTACAAGGTGTTATGGAACAACTAAAGAAAAAGGTAGATTAAAGCATGGGGAATTTCTTCCCTGGGATTTCTTTTAAAAGTAACTATGTATGGCGGGAGGTGGGAGAGTACATCAGCCAGCCTAAAATGTCCCTCACTAAACCCAAAATAAAAAATAACCCAGTCGCATCTGACTAAACCTTTCCTTTGTACTTGCACAACTGTATTCCCAGGTCTCCTTGTGGCCTGCGTATTTACTGAATTCCTGAAGCCTGCTCAGGCTTAAACATCTCTATGTCTCTCTCCTCTGGCCGCACAAAAGAAAGACTCCCCAGCAAGTAACTAGTTCAGTTTAAAAGATCCCTTTCTCTGTTCCCAAACCAAACCCAAAATTAAAAAAAAATGATCGTGTTTGACTAAACGTTTCCTTCCTACTCACGCATCTGTTATTCCTAGGTTTCTTTTGAAGCCTGGATATTTACCGAAATCCTCCAAGCCTGGTTCAGACTTAATTCACCCTGATTCTCTCCTCTGGTCACCCAAAAGGCTCTCCAACAGGTAACTGCTTCAATTCAAAATTTCCTCTCTCTTCTCATTGGCTCACCTCACTGCTGGCCAACACAGAAGCTACAATCTCTGGGTTTAACTCTTTACAGAGATTCATTCGTGACAAGAGAAATGGGTTATATTTGCCAAGTAACCTGTTATGTGTGAATTGCACCCCCTACTTTAACATTAGAGTTGTGAACTGCTAGCCAAAAATGGGAATTTCTTTCTGAAGAAGAAATGAATAGGTCTGCTCAAAGCACAAGATCCTGAATCAGTTCAATAGTACTTGACAGCATGTTACATGCTGCAATAGAAAGACCGGTGAAACCTCATTCCTGACACCAGTGTTGTGCAGGTGAAATAGACATTTGCCAATTCAATGTGTTCAGGTAAGTTCCTGGGGAAGAAAGCAAAGCAAACTTAGGTGACAACTGTGGAATCCAGACCCATGAAACAAAGAGGTAGAATATTTTGGAAATACTGAGCTCTGCAGCAGTGATGAAGATCTACCACAGTTATAGAAATCCAAGGACTTTCTGTTACTTAGGTCTTAGTGTTCTCAGATGAAAAGACCACTCTGTCTTGGCTCCTAGCTCAGCTAAAATATTTTGATCAATTTACTGTTGCACTTAATACCTTGGAAGCTAGATGCCATAGTACAAAAGTTATACTCAAAGACTACACCAGCAAAAGCCGGTACAAAAATTGGTTCCAGAATCTGCTATGCCAACATTATTGTTTAGTAGAAGTAGCATTAATAAGCATCTATATTGCCCCCAATGTGCTAGGTACTGTGCAAACATACAGTAGGTGATTGTCTCCTACCAAAAACATGTGTCATTCAGTTAAAGCCTCAATTACACATCTTGAGCCAGGCACTGACCTGGCTTGAAACTCACCAAAGCTGAGGGCTAAGCCACTGAGGTAAGTGCCTTCCACAGCTGAGTGCCCTGCTATTGATCCTGAAGAGCACAACTCCAGGAAGTGAATGTCCCAGCAGATTTACCCTCCTGTGTCCCATAGTGTTGATTCCAATCTCTTGCCACTTTGGAGAATATCTTCAACTGTAGGCTTCCTGAAAGGAAGCTGAATTCATGCCTTGTGTTAATACAGGGACTGCTCCACAATGCCCAGCTTTCTAGCAAATGAGTATAACCCGTTCTATTCTATTTTTGCTAAAGCTCGCAGAGCCTATGTATTATTTCAACAATTCACCAGCTTTATTGTTATCATCCTTCCTGTTCATGGTGGGAACCCCGGCATAGGTTTATGCCAGTTCTACAAAAGTAGAGCTGAGATGAAACATATATTCTAAGGGCCAACCCCATCTGTGAGGTAACACCACTTGGAGCAAAGGAGTCACTGCAGGGGTGAATTTGGACCTATGAGGTGAATTAGGTTAAACCAAAAGGTGGCAGCACCTCATTCAGTATTGACTGTATATTAATATTTCTCATATTAGCCACTTCTCATTCTACTCACAAAACGTAACCAGTACATTTTATAGTTGGGGAGTAAATATATCGCAGGCCTACCCGACTGATATTTTAGCGACGACTGTTAACCTCTTTGATGGGAGATAAATGAAGGGAGCAAGTGGCAGATAAAATTCAGAATGCTTTAGACCATTTGGAATACGACAAATTACAGTTAATGGGCTGAGTTATAAAGTAGTTTACTTGGGGCTCTGCTGTAGTAAATCTAGAGATACACTAAATGGAATCAGGCTGGACTGACACCCTGGATGTAACTCTAGGCAGGGCCCTGCAAGGGATGTGGCTTGGTTTGATTTCCTTTTCTAGTCCATTCCTTCCATGCTGGTGGAGGCAGCGTGTTGAATGTGTGGAAAATATGGTAGATGGAATTCATCCATGTGGGGTGCATAAACTAGTGCTAGGATCATGGTGCAAGCCTGTACGCCACACTGCTGTGGTGCCTGAGGACTCAGTCAGCTCCCAACACAAGGTAGGCCCGTTCTGAATGCTCCTGGGGGCTTTATGAACGTGAGGGAATAGCCCGGATCAGAATCCTTCAGCCACAACCCCATACGTGCCCCTGTGCCAGATATGCTCTGCAATGCCCCCTGTGCAGGGAATGCCTTGGACCAAGCTCTAAAGGCTCTACATCTGGTGGGAAGGCCCCGTGTGGGGTGGGGGGAATCTATACAGCTGTGGGGTGGTTAGCGCACGAAGGCAGAACTAGGAACTGGGTCCTAAGAGTGTTTGCCCCCCAACAGGGGCTGATTAAGGAAAAGCATTGATGGCTCCTGAGGGGGTTTGTGGAGGTCATGCTCCTGGTTTGCCAGCTGGCCCTGGCTGGGGCCAGAAAGGATACCTGGGGAATATCTATGACTTGCAGTAGAATAGCAAGACAGTCCAGAGTCCCCTGGGCTGGACTTGGGCAGCCTGGGCCATTTCCAGGATTGGAGAGAAAGGAGAGTGGGTGAGGGGAGAACGCTTTTTTCTGTTAATATCAAGATACTGAGCTTCAGCTCAGGCCCATTTAAATTCTGTTCATACTGGATTTGTATAAAGTGTGCTCACCTATCCCAGAGCACAGTCTGTAGGTACAATAGAACTGAGCGGAGGGGCATCAGCCACACTTCTCACAGCACCTTGCAGTGTGAACAAACTATTACTAACTCCACCTTACGGATGGGGAAACTGAGGCCCAGAGTGTTTATGGGGGAGATTTGCCAAGGCACAAAAGCACGTAGGCTCTTAACTCCCACATGTGCTTTTGAAAAACCTCCTCTACGTAATTTGCTCAAAAGCTCACAGCCAGCAGCCTCCTGACTCCCAGTCTGAGATGCTAACCATTATACTCCATTGCCTCCCTCACTGAGTTCGTTGGTGCTCTTCCCAGAGCGCGGTAGACTCCACCAAAAATAAATGCAAATGACAGAACCCATTCCACAAGACTGCTTGTTGCAGGGGTGGCCAACCAGTTAGGGACTCAGAGCCATGGATAGAGCACAAAGAGCCACGTACTATGTATTTACTTTTATTTTTATCAGTCTAGCTAGATACCCCCAGCCTCCCTGCTCTAACCCAGTGCCCTCCCCCAGCTAGAACCAGGCACTCCCAGCCCCCCCGCTCAAACTCAGTACTCTCCCCCTCCTCCAGAGCCAGGGACCCCCAGGCCCCTGCTCAAACTCGATGCTGGCGATTCACCCAAGCCACTGACATGGCCGCTGCCACACGCTTTTCCCACCACGCACTGAGGTGCATGCACGGAGACGTGGATGGCACTCCTGGGGAACAGCTCCAAGCAGGAGCAGCATCTAATTGCTCAAAGAATCACATGCGGATTGATCACCCCTGGCTTATTGCATCCTCATTGCCCTGTCTTGCCAACTGGGGGAAAAGACCTTCATGTTCCAAATACCTCTCACTTCTCATTGCTTTCCTCCAGGCTGGAACAAAACAAGACCAGAACCAATCAACTCAGAGTACTGCACATTAAGAACCAGGCTTTCAAGCATCAGTCAGCTGGAAGGAGACAGAGCCTAAGCTATACCTTATGATAGCTTTCTTACCACCAGCTTCCCTTTATACCCACTCCTAAATCAATCATATGACGGCTGTGAATCCTTTGCATGCTGGAGTGCCTTTGGCATGCTGCTTTATAAATGCATCTGCATGTTAACAGGATATTGGACAACTCCACCCCTAACTGCACAGTTGTCTCCCATGTGGTTCTGAAGCCACCAGACTGAGGGATCAGTCAGACCCTACCAAAGAGCAGATTTTGAAGTCAAGGAACCTTGGTGAAAACAGAGCTGCTAGAAGTATGGTAAGGCAGGTAGGTACAATCTGTGGCCATTCAGCCATTCCACCAAAGCCATCCTTCACGCAGGAAGAACATTTGCCAGAATATCAACTGATCCAGGAGGTTCCATCCAACTTACCCTTGAGGATATCTTGGATACCACAGTGATGAACCTCTGAACAAGTGTGCTGGGAAATCACAAGCCAGCAAAAGTCCTCATTCCCACCCTGCTGCTGGAATCCTATTGCTAGTGGGCCTCTTCCCCTTTGAAGAAGCCACTCAGCAATTAGAAATTCAGCAGCAATTATGCAAGCTTAAGTATTAAAAAATGCATGCAGACCTGAAAGCAAATATGAAGCTGCTGCTGTAACGCTAGCTTTAAGCTGTCTGCAGACCCAGAAATTCTCAGTGGGATGTTTGAGAAGGATGTATATGTGTTGACAACATTAAATGATCCATAGCTCAAGGACAGAATTGAAACCATACATCTACTCCATGCAGACACTGATCACTGGGAGGGTATTTTTTTCTTAAATAAACTGCCAGAGGCCAGGCACCTTCTCCTTCCCAGCAGACATATGCATCTTGTGGAGCAGAAGGTACACACACTTTCTGAATGTCCCAGAGTGTGAAAGAGTTTAGTGAGATGGGGAGAGACACATGGACACCATCAGCAGGAAAAATGTTATTGTGTCTGCACCATCTTTGAGGGAAATTGAGCATGTCAATTGAGCTTGTCAACTGAGCAGTACACAGTCCTCTTCTTATCAGCCCCCAAAGAGGCTGTGCTGTTCAGACACACTCAGTCAACATCTGGTGAAGAGGCTGGCCCCATCAGGAAACTTTGATTGGAATTTAAGATTTGATGGGGCAAAAATTACCTTTTGCAGAGATTGCAGGCAACTATCATGCTGAATGTTAAAAAAAAAAAACAAAGCCAAAAAAAAAAAAAAGGCCTGGCAAGGCTGAGTGCCTCACCTTATTCAAAAGTTATATGGAATGTTTTAGAGTTGGTACACACAGAACTTCCAAGGAGGAGACTGAACCAGGAGACAACGAGGACAAGTTGATTGCTCTAGGAACCCAGGAAATAACGTAATAGATCATATTGCTGTTGCTTTTGGACTGAGTGATTAGCCAATATTTGGGGCCTGGTAGGTGGTTTCTGTTAAGAGGAGAAATTGGTAATTAAGTCAGGTAAAATCGCTTGGACAAAATCACTTATTTACAGAAGTACACACTATGTCATTTCCCGCTTCCCACCCTCCCACTCCCCCACCCAGCACTGTAAGAACAAACAGAAGGTGGTTTTCTTGCTTTGAAATCCAAGCCTGCTTTTAGCCAGTACCAGGCCCAAACAAAGTTCTCATTAGAGCCACTCTGCCATTGTTTCTCTGGGATATCTGGCTGCAGTCTGCTTCTCAGTCTCTTTCTCTCATGCTCTCTCTCCAATGAAACCCCTCAGCCCACATGGCTCAGTCTGTACCCCAGCTTTGCCATGCTGGTCCAAAACTCAGTCTGTGGCTGCTATTATTTCAACTATCACCAACCAAAGGCGTATTTAATTACTTTCTCATGTAGACTGAATGAAAGGTGGTTAGTATGTGCATCAGCTTCAGCAAAGTCAGGGAGTGCCCATAGATCAATTCAAAGCCATGATGGACTGGCAGCTATCAACACCCTGGAGTTTAACCATATCTACTCCAATATCCTATCTCTAAACTCTGGCCAGTAACAGATGCTTCAAAGGAAAGTATAAAATTGCCACAAGGGCAATTATGTAATAGCCTTCCCATTGGGAGAGAGAATTTCTTTTCAAACCCAAGCAGTCAGCAGCAAGTTTATCAGGGACTTCCACTCCTTACATAGGGACAGAAGCCAGTTTAGTTGTACAAAGATCTAATATGGTTTTTGGACCCTTCTAATCTCTTTGTGTCATTAAGATCTTGTAGCATTGGGTTTCCCTGGTCACATGCTATGTAAAATGTATTTACTTTCATCAACTATAAATGTGTTTCCCTCGCTTTATCTCTGTGAGCTCCCTGAGTGATTTGTCTTTAAAATAATCTGATTGATGGTCGGCTGACAGATGCGAAAGGGAACACCTGTGTGCCAGATGTGTGTATCCTGGCTCGAGTGCCACTGCAACTGAGCCTGCAGAATGCGTCACAGGCTAGTTGTTCCACTTGGCTTGTCTTGAGAGGAGGAGCCATTCTGGAAGGAAAGGCCACAGCCCTAACTTTCAAAGGAAACTGAACTTTATCTGCCCTTTTATTTTTCTCTTATTACAATATGTTTTCTTGCAAATTTAGTGAAAGGTTCCACAAGTTTTAGCCTGCTTGCCCTAGAGAATTACAGCTGCTGTTTATCCACAGAAAAGTACAGTTATCCCATGCAACTTGACCCACTTATCTCTCGGTCTCTTGTTGAAATGGCTAGTCAGTGCAGCTGGGTTTTGGTAGCTGGAAAATGAATTGCAGCTACCAAATTCACTTTGCATGCTGCACTGCCACACTAAAACTTTCAACATCAGGAGCTCCTAAAACTATATTTAGGCATTTAAATAATTGGGCCAATTTTCAAATGTGCTGTCTCATTAGTACATTCTGCTGTAGGAGAGAGATCTACTTTAAGTATGCTGAGAAGCTCCTATATGCAAACTAACAGTTGCCCTCTGCTTGCATTCCTGAGCTCATGGGGTCCCACTGAACTAGGTCCCTCCTCAAACTTAACCTTTTTTCTCCAGTACCACTCATCGCACTGACGATGCCTGGCAGTTCCACTGAAGACTCATCGAGTTCTTGGCACTTTCAAAATAATCACCCACACTCACTTTCTACCCAACTGATGCCACATTTTTCACCCTTGCAGAGTCTGACCTAGACACTTTCATGGGAGTTTCAACTGTTTACACCTAGTCTGAATGTGGGCATACTCCGTAGAGGGGAATCCATCCAGTAGAGCAGGGGTCAGCAACCCCTGGCATTCACATCATGAGTGGCACTCAAGCCAATTTTTCATCTTCTTGCAAGGAGGGAGCTCAGTCCCATCCCTCCTCCTGTATGCAGCCAGGAGCCTGCTCGAAGCCAAGCTACCTGTGGATTAACAAAAGACCTGCTAATGCTACCAACCCCCACCTAAATGGTAAAACTCTGTGTCTTAATTTGTTTATTAATGAAGCTGTTATAAGTAGGACTATTAGCCTATGTCTATACTAGAAGTATCAGATGACAGAAGTTACTGTCGACAGAGAAAACTCGACAGAACCTCTGTTGACTGCTTGCTGCTACATACAACTTGCTCTGTTGACAAAGAACTGCCAGACTGCACTGCCCTCTGGTGCGAGAAAGTGGAATTGCAGCTCTGCAAACCGGGCTGCCTGGCAAGGGTCGGGGGGGGGGGCGGCGGCGGCGGCAGCCCTTTCTGTCGACAGAAGAGTCTACACTGCACTTCTGTCGATGGAACTCTGTGGTAACTGACACCATGGAGATGGCCTCACTCTAAGAACCTATAAAGAACAGAATACAATTTTGGATGTGTTGATTCACTTAGGTTGTAGGCTGGGATCAGTCCTATACCTTGTGTGTGCAAGAGACTAACAGTGTCTAGAAAACAATCGCTAGCTAACAGAATGTCATCACCTAGTAACTTTGTGGACATGTGTTGTGTTTGCCCTACTTTTGAGCATCCACGTATGATAAATTGGATCCTCTTATTAAGTAACTACATTGGGTCCTTTATCCAGGACAGTAGCTTTTTCCGGACTAGGTATATGGGAAGGTCCAAAAAAAAATGGATCTGAGGGGTTGGATTCTGCACTAATCATTCTCCAGATCATGACAAGAGTTTTGCATTGGAAGACACCAAAGATAAGGCAGGTTCTGAGCTCTGCTTAATCACTTTGAAACCAGCCCTCTACCCCTAGTTCCGGTATATGCAATTGTAACTAGCTTAACAAAGCACAAGCATGAGCAATACTTTCTACCTGTAGAGAGCTGCTGCTGTGTGAAACCACAACTGGCCTGGCATCTGAAGTAGCAGTTATTGGACATTCATTCCTGTCAACCAGGCGCACACATGCCAATCCAGAAAGCAGATTTCATCCAGTGATTACACACTTTTTCTCAGGTAAATAACAATTTATTCTTTCTTTTCTCCCCAAGAGCATCCAGAAAGGATCTGAGAGCCAAAGCAGCCCATCGCCAGCAGCAGGAAGAAACTTTACCAAAGTTAAGAAAAGGGAATAACTAGGGGAACTGAGTCAGGAATCATGTTTCCTTTGGAATGTTTTTGTTAGTATTATTTTTATTTACTATGTGTGTTGCCAGAGCATGGAGGAGGCTAGTTAAGTACATGGAGCCCATTGTACTAGGTGCTGTCTGGAGAAACCCAAAGAGCTTACAATCAAAGAAGAAGACAAGAGACAATGAATGGACACAGACAAACTGGGCAGGCCAAGGAAACAATGAGACACCATGGTCAGCCTGGCAGGCAGTGGGGTAGAGCACCAGCAGCATGAGGAGATTTGAAGGAGGGATTTAAGGGAAATAACGAGGTTGATTGCAGATGCTCTTCCCAAATGTGAGCGGCAGGAAGCACAAAGGTGCTTGTTTGAAAATATAACAAGTGCACAATGGAGGCTGGTATCATGGGCCCGTCCCAGGCAGAAGCTGACATTTCAGTAGCAAGTGAGGATGGTAGACAGGGTAGGGAAACGTCATGTGATGGTAGAGAGGTGGGCGAGCCACTGAATGGATTCCAAGGGCACATCTATACTTCTGGGAAGACTGATGCTCCGGAGATCAATCTTTAGGGGTTTGATTTAGCATATCTAGTAGGGACACACTAAATTGAACATTCAGGACATTCCCATTGACCTTGGTACTCCCCGCAGTCACAAGGAGTGAGGGAAGTCAGCCTAAGGTACATCAACTCCAGCTATGCTAGTAACATAGCTGGAGTTGCATATCTTTGGTCGACTTTCTCCCCTAGTGTAGACCTACCCAAAGAGAGGAGTGACAAGGTCAAGCAGTGGGCTGGGTGACAATGTGAACTGTTGCACAGGAAGAGAAATAAATCACAAGTGGCTGACTCTAATTAATCTCCCCTTTCAGCAGCTGCTGAGAATGGGAGGAAACCAGAGTCGGTGCTTACACCACTTAAATATCCAGGAGTCCGTAGAAAGCCTTGGGATCAAACTCCCATTGACTTCAATGGGATGAGGATGTGGGGGTCAAAACCAAACCCACTGAAGTCAACAGGAAGACTTACAGACATTATGTGTATCTTGTAGCATGTTTCCATGTGATGGTGTCAGTATTTGCTGACAGATTAGCCGATTGCTCATGGCACTAATCCCCTCTGATTATAATTAATGTTGAACGGCTTGGTCAATAAAAATCGGGTTTGAGAGCAAGGCCCCCTGAAACGTGGGCTTTGCCAGGTCCCTGAGCTCATAGGACACTCAGTACAATGGCCAGTTCAAGTCCAATAATGACACTTTGGCCTTCTCAAGCATCTCGCAGCACTCTCCAAGCATTAATGAAGCATCCCAAGCCCGAGCGCTGAAAAAAATTAAAAAAGGCTTAAGAATCGTTGAAAATGTCTCGGCTTTAATTCACAAAACTCTTCTATTTCACCCACATCTAATATCTTAGAAATTACGAGTTGCAAGAATGTAGGTGATACAGAGCAAAAGGCGTGATCTGTGAGGCCAATTAAGAGGAGGATAGAAGGCAGTGAAACGAAAGCCCCCAGAGGGAGACCAAGGTTACATAAATAAGAGCGTGTAACAGCAACATTGAATCTGCAGACCCTTCTCCCCCTCCACTCACACACCAGTCATGCCCCTTCGAGCTCAAGAAAATTAAATATAAATAATAAATGTTTAACCACATAACAAATAAGCGCAATGAGGTACCTTTAAAAATTATTCTAATAAACAGCAAGCTATTGTCCTGCTCAGGGTGGTTATCTTTAGAGGGCTTCTGACTGTTACCAGTCCATTCAGCCATCTGATGGTGGGTTAACTGGTTAACTAACCCTTGTCCCAGTTCAGCCTGAACTATCTTGAACTAACCCTGGCTCCCTTTGGGAATAAAGAACCTGAGAACATCATGTAACAGAACAGTCTTCTGGAGCTAGGAGCAGGGGAAGAGGTGGATGAATGAGTATCCGACCACTGGATTTCAAAGAGAAACTCAAATCTAGATGCAGCTCTGCCAACCGGGTGCAAACCCAGTGAGCTTCCAGTGGGGTAGCTGAGAGCAGAATTGGGCCCTGAGTCTAAAGGAAAATCTGATGTGGCCCTTTGGTCATTTGTGACTGGGACATAAGTGCCCCAAATGAGTGGAGAGCTCCCAGGAATAGCACCCAGCCCCATCCCTCATTTTACAATCAGAACTCGGCTTTGGCGCTTTCTTATTTTACTGCTTTGTCAGAAGAAGATAATGAAGTGCTGAGATCAGAAATAAAGGGATTGTTTATTGTGAAGAGCGTTAGGATGGCAGAGAGAGAATAATTAGCCAGCGGCCTACAGGGACCCCTTCAGTGGTACTCACACCAGCTTTACTAGGTTGCTTGAACCTTTTGTGCTGCGCTGCTTAGCTGAGACCTGTGCTATACATCCTGATTCTTACCAGGTTCTGGAATCCTGTATATGTGCCTTGAACCAGCCCTAAATCCAGCCTTCTCCTGCTTGTGTTGAGAGAAATTATTTGGAGTTCACATTTATAGATGGCCTAGCCAGCCTCACCAAAGCCATAAAGAATTTAGGAAGGAGGGCGGGATGAATTGACATTGGCTCATTACTTAGCATCATCACCCTTTAACCCTTCTCCCAAATGCTGTCTAAACTGCAGGCATCTGATGGGAGACTGGAGGTCTCTCGGCAGAAGTGTCTTGTGTTAGGAGCATTCTGCCAACATCCCAGTCCTCCTTGTTCTATGAGGGAGCAGGGATGTCTTGGCAGAGGGGGTTTTCCTGACATTTGGCCCCAGGTGGATGGGCCAAATGTTGGGAAAGCCTTTCCCAACACAGCTGTTGGCAGGAGACCCACAAATGCATTGCACAATTTGCGTATCCTTTTCTGACCTTTCTCGACAATCCAGACACAGCCAAAATGGACATTAGGACAGTCAGCAGTGAGCGATCAAGGGCCTTGTCAAATGTGTCACAGTTGTTAGTCAGATCCCTTTCTTATGATGTCATTTCATTTCTCCCTGCATTCTACAAGACCGCCTGGTTGTGCTAGTATGTTCCCAGGCACGTTAGTTACATTATCAAGCATCTTGAATACTGAACCTGTAGAGCATTATCGTCATATTATGGTTAGCTATTGGTTTCTTCTCTTTCAAACACCTGTGATTTAGTGCATATCTTATTGTATGTTACCAGAGCCAAAGTTTCCCTGGAAGTAAGACCACTGAAAACAATGGGCTTGTATGAGGGAAGCCTTTAGCCCTAGAATTTTAGCTGGCGTGGCGGGCAAGGGAAACAGTTCTCTTGCAGAGCTTTATTTTTTTCAGGCCATTGCATTCCATGCTGTGCTGGATCTGAACACCTCTAAACTCTGGGTCAGCTCAGAACCAGATCTGATCTTCACAACTGATTCTATCCCTGCCTGACCGTGAATCAAAACTCCCGGTTTTAATATGCCACTCATTTAATGTACTTTTGGCTCTGAATAGGTTGCAGGTTGGAACCAGCATTAGTTTTGATGTTCCACTGACTAATCATGAAGCATAAACATTCACCTTTTTCCAGTCTCTACATTCTCTCTCTATTGCTCCCCATTGCTTCATTAGACCAATTTTGTTCCTGAGTTGAAATAAAAATAATGAATCTTGGCATGTGGATGGGATAATTAAGTGCTGATACTGGTGTTGTGTGAGCCTTCTTGTTTGTTATGTTTCTTACTTCTAGCTTCACTATATGACCTCTAGGTCAAGGAATTGAATCCTCCAAATTCTACTTCAGTATCAGCAGGTGAGTTACCTGCATTCACACCAGGAATGGATGTGGTCCATCATCTCATAGTCATTCGACCAGAATCGATCAGTAGAGCAAAGAATGTCAGAGCCATGTCACTGGCCAGTTTTAGTCACGTCTTTTAATCAGGATGGTAAGCTCAGAGGTAAGAGGAACATGGTGAACTATATCACCCTGCCCACTGCATGACCAGCTACAGAAAGTCTTCAGCCAACACATTAAGGTTAGTATGAACAGCAACTTATGCAAAGGTAAGCCTTAATCCAAGCAAACAGAAAACTAATCATGATGACTGCCAAGCAAGTCATTAGGGGTCAGAAGATGAGCTAGGTTTGGTACTGGAATGCTGCTTGTCTTTCTTCTGGTCTCCAAGGCTTACATTTTGGTTTCTTTATTTCCTGTTTGTTGCTACAAATTATTTTGCTTGTTTTCTGTTCACCCAAGTGTCCTATGATAGCACCTTCTGGATCATTTGGCTTCCACTGCTTCTCTTTGATCCTTTGTTGGTCTTACTGCCTGCGGGGGCCGGGTGGGGGTGCTTTTCCCATTGTTGTTCTTTCTAGCTCAGCAAGGTTTCTCTAAGATGTCTTACTAATCATCTTGGCCTTTTGGCTACTTCCATCATTGTTATGATGGTTCTCTGTCTCCCTCTGTCTTTCGGGAATGTGCTAAGAGGAACTAAAATGGAGGATGAGACAAGTTATCAGGATTCTAGAAGAGTCAACCATGTGAAGCTATGAGTATTTATAAATGCTTGATACAAATTTTGCTACAAGTGGTTTATAGTTAATTTATTAATCTTTTACGTCCCTAGGCTAATTATCCCATTGCCCAATTGACCTCCCTTTTAGAATTCCAAATTTTATGTTTAATGTTCCCTATATCATTCCTGGCCTTTTCATGTTATATTACACACACCTTAATTTCAATCATTTTTCCTCTTCTCTGTTATTATTGCTTGCATCACTGCAGTGCCTATTATACTCCACCCGAGAGGAACAGCCTATTGTGCTAGGCACTGTACAAACAGAGATCCTGCTCTGAAGAGCGTGCAGTCTAAACGGTCAAAGGGTTGAAGAGGAAACAAAGGCACAGGGAAGTGACATCACCCAGAAGTACTGTCACTTCCATCCATGTCAGAGCTGGGAATAAAATCTAAGGGGTAGATCTTTAGTGGGAAATTATCATGGTTCCATTGAAGTCAGTAGCCCCATAGTCTATTGATTCCCTCTACAGCACTTTAGCTGCTGGACTACATTGCCTTCATAGTGTTAATGGACAATTACCCTGTTAATGTCTCCGAGTCTCCTTTACTCTAAGCTTTCTCTATTAAGGCTTGGTGTACCTAGGCAGGTAAGTCAATTGCACAAATGCAATTCTAGCTACAGCAATTGCATAGCTAGAATCAACTTCTCTGCAATAAACTTACCTGGCTATTCATACTGAGGAAGGTTGATGGGAAAAGCTCTTCCATCAACCTCCCTTACTCCTCGCAATAGCAAGGAGTACAGGGGTTGACTGCCAACCCTGATAGGTCAATTTTGTGTGTCTCTGCCGGGCGTGCAAAATCGAACCATGAAAATTTGGCCCCGAGCTGGTTGATCATCTGGGTAAATGTAGACATGGCCTAAGTTCCATCAACCTCTTTTCCTAGATCATGCTTCTTTGTTCTATTGTATGGGCCTTATAATATTCTGTTAATTTTCATTGAATGTTAGCTCCAGTTGCATAATAGTTTCATGGGGGCCTGTTTTTCACCTACAGTCTACAACTTTAAAACTGTGTCTGAATCATGAAAGACAATGGAGGAAAATGGGAGGAAATGACCCATTGTCTTCATCACTAGATTTCACCAAAGCTTTTAGTATTCTTTGAAACAATATAACCCCATGACTGTCTGCCACATTGTCACTGCATTGATAAAGCAACAAGGTCACTTTAGAGCCTGATATAGCAGCTTTTCTTTAGCAGCTCGGTTCTGGGGAAGATGGTAACGAGCGAAGTCATTTTGAAACTACAGTCCATGCATTTTCATGATCCTACCTCGTCAGTTTCCATCTGAGAGTGACAAAAAAGAGGGAAAAGGTTTGGAAGCAAAGAGAAAAGGAAGTGACAGAATTTTAAAGCTCACTTTTAGTAATATTTGTTTTGCTACAAAATTATTGAAAGGATATACATTTATGAGAGAAGTAAGATTGGAGGGGGAATATCTTTGGTGGGATGAGAAAGATACCCTTGCCTACCTTGTCCATCTCCTATCACTGGAGCCACTATAGCAACACTGCTCAGAAGAATTTACATTTATGACATTATCCTTTTATGTGTAATATGGCTTTGGAAAAAAAATCTTTGTCACTGAATAGACCCTGGGTTATTACACAGTGGCCCAGATGGTGAAGTAGTAATAAAGTCCAACGTTTACACTCAGAGATAGATACTTCCTTAGGTTCAGAAATCTCTTCAGCAAAGCTAGCTGCATGTCATGTTCTCAAGTGAATATGAGCAATGTGTCCAAAGAACAGCCACCCTTCAAACCCTTACACAAACCCACCCCACTTCAAAGACTTAGTGTTCAAACAATGATCATCAAGAGAGATAAGCCTATACCAGTTAAGCAGGCAGCCATGTTCAGGAACATTAATTTTTGCAGCACTTAAACAGTTCTGACATACAAGGCCTTGACGCTATATACACTTGCTTAACTTTATGTGACCACTGAAGTCACTATTAGGGAGCTTAAAGTTAAGCAGTTATATACATTTTTTCAGGGCTGGGGCATAAAATTCCAGGAGAACCTGGGCCATCAGCTAGTGAGACCCTCTACATGGTATAAATGTATCTAAAAGTTCAGACTTCAAGAATCAATTTCTTTTCCTGCAAGTGCTGTACTTTTAGAGAAAATAAGTGAAGGTAAAATTAAGCTGATCTCTGTTTTGATGAGGTCAATGCAGGGCACAAGCAATGCAAGACCAAACTGCTAGGAGGCAATTGAAGGGACATCCACAATTAGAACTTGTTGGAAAACCATTTTTTCCAGTGGTAAATCAACAATAACCATTTTTCATTTTCACCAACTTTTTTATTGGCTTTTTTTGGGGGGGAGAGGATTTTATTAAAATAAAAAACCTAAAGCTCACTGTTTTTATGTTATGTTTTTATTGTTTGTGAAAACTGAAAATTAGGGGAAGGACGGATATGTTTAAAACCAAAATATCTCAGACTGGGAACAGGGGCAAGGTTCACAAGTGAAAAGAAAGCATCTGACACCCAGGCTAGTTGAAAGACATTTATATCAGATAATCAGCACCCCTGAGTAAATTTCTCAATTCTATAGGGCAATAAACATTGACCTTCTGCCCCTTCAGCAGCCAGGGACCCTGGAATGACTGCAGGCAGCCCCAAGGAAGTTGTGTGGCACCAGTGCCTGGTACAATGGAGAAGACCAATTTGCTGCCCAGCAGTGTGGCTTTTATAGGTTCCTTAACTGGCTGAGTCATGATTATATAACTGTTCATTCCATTGGTACCCTGGATTTCCCCTTATCTGTTCCTGTGCCGCTTAAATTACATATCAGGCATTGTTCACAGGCACAGGGCAGCTAGGCTGTTCTCCCTGGCTCACAACACAGTAAGGGGACTCCGCCTCCATCCCCAGATCTGTGCCTACAATATTCTTGCGTTTTGGTCCCTTACAGGAGGGATGGTCAGATAACTCCTTAAAGAAAATGTTTGGTGAAACAATTTTTTATCCTTCATAAAAATGAGTCTTTTGATTTGTTTTCACAAATGTAAATACATTTAATGAAACAAACATTTTCTCCACAAAGCCATTTTCTGTTGGAAAAACTATTTCACTAAAAAAATTTCAACCAGTTCTAGAGGACAAATGGATTACCATGTTCTAGGCCTAGTGTGTCTGGCTTAGAAAAGAGGCCTGCCAGTTTCTCTTTGGGCCTGAGCCTGCATGGCTGCTCACTGGCCTGTATCCCCATTGTCTTGGCTAAGGATTTTATTCCGCAGCAGAGGAGTGAGGCCTGCACCATCCCTGGGATCAATGGAGTTACCCCAGGTGTGAATCAAGCCCTGTGTCATTATGTCATCAATAAATACCCTGCTGGTTCTGGAAGAAGCAGCTGGAGAAACCGCTGAAGATGTCCCATCTCAGAGCAAACTAAACATTATTATAAAATCACTCTAACCCTTCATGCCTGGCTCTGTAAGAGACAGGGGAGAATTAAGCTTTCTCTCTTTGGGAACTAAATACAGGCCTTGGCATTCAGAAGGGCTTTCCTAGCAGTTTTAAAGAGGAGGGCTCCCCTCCCTTCGACTTTGTTACCTAATACTCTAGGAGTGCATTTCCCCCTATATTAGATGTTTCAACCATGTACAAGTTCCATCTTAGCGTGAGCATCTTTAGGAGTAGAATATTACCATATTAATTGCTATTGTGAACCACAAGATACTTATATCATCCTGGCTTTCATTGCTGTCAGGGAGGGATTTCCCTACTAAGGCAAAAGTGACCACTTTCCTTAATCCCTTGCTGGAATGCTCTGCTTTCTCTCCTGACATGCCTGGCCCTGCAGCTTGTTGCCTGTTCCTGGGTGCGAACTGGGAAGGAAAGCCTTGCTGGAGGATAAGGTTAACTCCCCAGTTTGCTCTGCACTCTGACTCCAGGCCAGCCCGACCGCTTTGCTTGCTGGGAAAAACTCTGGGGTCAGGCGGCAGGCGAGTTAGTCTTTATGCAATTAACAAGCAGAGCGACACCCCCCACCCACCCGCCTGGCCATGACCAGGAATGAAGGACAATGGGGAATTAGCCCGGCAGAACAATAGAGATTCAATAAACCGGCGGATCAGATTTCAGCCCTTTGTTGTCAGGACCTCGTGCCGATGGCTTAATGGGGCAGAAGGCGATTGAGGATGGGCGACAGCAGCGGGCATTGAATGGAGGAAAAAGGGGTCCCGAGGAGGGGTAGGAGACAAAGGCCGAAAACACACAAGCGCCGAGAGGGACAGATGGGGTGAGAGGAGCCAGCGCCGGGAAGGAAAACAACTCGGAAGCGATTCCGCCTGTCTCAGGTCATCAGCTCGGCTGGCTCAGCCCCCTGCCGCGCCACGTGCCCCGAGAGCAAAACGGGAGGAGCCCGGGCCTTGGGCGCTTTCCTGGCGCAAGTAGAAGTCCTGTGGCACCTTCGAGACCAATGGCTGTTTTAGCACATAAGCTTTCGTGGGCCAAGACCCTCGTGGGTCCGATGCACGAGTGGGGGGTTCCAGAGGCGGGTTTCAACATAGGGGCTTACGAAAAGGAGGGCGTCCCAGTCCTAGCGCAGTGGGCCGGGCCCCCTGGGGGTCCAGCAGGGTATTGCAGGGGGGCGGTGACAAAAAGCAAACCTCATCGGAGCAAATGAGTTGTCAATCAACTGCGAGGTCCCTGTCAATCTCTTCCCGTAATGTTCCTAATTGCGGTGCGGCCAATCTCGTAAGGGGTGCGCATCGCGGCTAGAATTGGCTTTGGAGGGGGTCCGCGGACGTTTGGGGGGTGGGGGCCCCCCAAATGCTTGTGAGGGCCAGGGGGCTCCCCCACTTGCAGCGCCTACTAAATCAGTCCTGGCTTTGCCCCGGAGGAGCCTTCCACGCCCAGTCTCGGCCCGTGGGGATTCCCTCTCCCTAGCGCTGCGTAAGCCGCCACTCCAGAAACTTGGGTTTCCCTTTCTCCAGAGCCCCGCTCCGACTCCCCACTGCAGGCCGGCGGCGGGGCATGCCGCACCCCGGACCGCCCCTAGAGGGCGCTGTTTCGCCTTCCACCGGGCGCCGCGCGCACACACGCCACGCCGGTGCTGTTTAATTAACGTGCAAATTGAGTAGATTAAATGACTCTAAATAATTAGCCACAGATCCTATAAACAGGAGAACATATTTAATTAAGCAGCGATATAGATTTTGGAAACTGTTAATGTATTTTTAGAATAGCTGCTCAGATCTTTCACTTTCGTCCAACTTCAAACAACATGTAAGTACAGCCCAGCCCTGCAAAGGGGGGTAAACACCTAGGAACGAGCCAAGCAGCTACTAGAAATGTTGGTTTAGCAGCAACCTGCCTGCGATGCACTTGGGCCAATAACTTTGGGCCCTGGGCTAAGCCAGGTGAAGGCTGCAATATGTTTTCTGGGGGTAGAGAGAAGGAGACAGTGTGAGGGACAAGGTAAGTGGAAATAAAATCCAATTTCATTATATCAATCAAATTTAATTGGCAATTTGTATAAGCAATGACCAGGCTGGCTTTAGGTAAAACTATTAGAGGGAAGTCGGGTTGCCACTAAAATTCTTGCTTAGTTAATTAGTGTCTGAACTGCAGAGGAAAAAGATCCTCAGATTTACTCTCTACAAAGAGAGAGCAGCACAGACAATTCATTAAGCAGGCGGCTTGTAAATTAGAGCTAAGTTAACCTGATTTCCCTTAATTAAAACATCTTTTCTCGTTTACGATGTGGATATAAGTAGATCTCCAGGGTTTTGAATTTTCTACAACAGCAGATGGTCAAGCTAGAAGCAGATAATAGTTAACGCTTTCTCTCGAGCAGATCCGAACAACGTGAGCTGCAGACCCAGCAGAGGATTAAAATTAGGGGGAACAAAGAGCTGTTAACCCTTTGGAGGGCGGGTTACGAAAAAGCCAGCACCCTGGCCCGTGCTGGGAGCGGATCCCGGCGCCGGTAGACGAGGGGAGCAAGAAGCCAGAGTTCCCCCTTCCCCAGCCTCAGTTTCCCCTCGCCCAGCAGCGGGGCTGTTCTCCGCCTTAGGAGACGAGGCAGAGGGGGAGTTAGCCAAAGGTACCCCGGGAGCCGGCCAGAAGGAAGCCAGCACAACAGCTGGGCTGTCAGCCCCCGCCCCCAGTTGTGAGGGGGGAAGTTACCTCGCTAGCTCGTCCCCCCGCCCATGGGGAGGCGACTTGGCCGCCGTCCAGGGACCGGTCTCCAGCCGAGCCAAGGCCGCTGCGCGTGGCTGGACTCTTGGTTCTGGAGTCGAACCTGGGCACCTGCCCCGCCCGGCTGTGCAGTACCGGGTCTGGCCCATGGGGGGAGCGCTCGGCTTCTCGC